>NC_142959.1:1250000-2500000 GCF_039701765.1 Tetranychus urticae
TAACCTTACTCTTTGGTGATTAGTTTAATAATATGATACATTTATTAAATCTTCCTGGATCATTGAATTTATATAATCACGCTTTACACATGCACAATAAGGTGTAGGACTCGGACAAGGAAACAGCGATATAATCAATTTGATGTTATATTTCGGTAAAAAGTAGCCTTAAGCTTATTTAAGTGAAGAGTGGGTTGATGAGAGCTAATCTTGGAATCGTTGAGATTTTTTATTAAGAGACTTTAAGAAACAATTAATTTCTTTTGATGACACTAGATGGCAAAGAAGAAGAGAAGATCTATCTTTTATCTTTCAAGATCACCTTTCAAGATTTTTGGCATAGCAATACAAGACACATATTACAGACAGATATAGACAGATAGATACATGCAGACATTACAATGCGTCTAGATTTGCGCAATTACAGAGTTAGACATTAATTTAATTTTTAATTTCGTATTTTATTTGAAGTCCTCCCGTGATAATTAGTTAAGAGTAAGGAAAACGAAAGATTAAAAGGTAAGATCAAATTACTTGTTATTGTTCATTAATTTATTCAGTTTAATCAGTAATATTTATTTACAAAGTGTAAACTGAATTCATGATTAGTACCTCGTTCTTTACTAACAAGTTACTCAGTTACTTGTAAGTTATTTATTTGAAAATGACTTTGAATCAGTAACCTGTCATCTAAATATCAACAAGATACCAACCACTTACAATTCAGGTGCTGTATTGTGGACAGGAAAAAGGTTCTTACAATTGTTAGTTATTATCAACTTGTTATACAATGTAATAACAAATGTTATCTTGGAAAATCGATCATTGAACTTACCATAATCAACATTGATCGTTAACTTTTCGCTTGACAGTGTCAATCTATGCGTAACGATAAACTATACATTCTGAATCAATTACATCTTCACAAGCTCGATGAAGTCAGGTTCATGCAAAAGCGAGTTACAAAAAGTAATAGAGGAAAAGTCCCTTTTTTAAAACATGCAACTTTAAGGTGTACACTGTGCAGCCTTCATTTTTGCTCACTCGTTTTAACTAGTCTTAACCATTAGCTACATCTCACATTTCTTGTTTATCATCCTATATTTACCACTGTTAACCATTTACTTACTCAGTCTCAGATTATCGTAATTCTAGTTTGATTCAAAAAATTGATGCAATTCCTCACAACTACCAAAGTCAACTTTTTCATCGTATTCTTATTTTTCCATTTCTTTCAGTTGTTTTGGCCTCAATATTTTAATATATTCTTCTTCACTTTTGTGTACACTCATCGGATGCAATGAGATAACCAAGTTTATGTTTTTTTCTCTGATAAAACTGCTACTTAAAAATCAACAACTGTTCATTTTACTGTATCAACGATTATCTTAGTGATTATTTTTAATTGACATGCTTACCCTTCATCGATATTTTTAAGCTATATTTTGGAGAACGCTTATATGTTTATTTTCGCGTCTCTCGCCGTTCTTTGTGATTCTACTGAATATCATCGTGCTTCTATGACTTCATCTTCCCTCTCTTTTTTTTGTTGATATAAAAAGATTTACTTCAAAATGCAAAGTAATATTTTCACCTGTTATCTTTGTTCACCTCCTTTTGATCTCAAGGAGCATCAAATTCAAGGTCATTGTATCCGGGTGCACAAGACTCCTGCCTCTTTGAAATGTTGTAAATGTGATTTTCTTGGACCTAAACATGACATTATTGCACACTACAAGAAAGAACATCCAGAAGGAAAGAGTCACGGTATTCTTCAAGTTTTCGTCACCTTTGTCAAATCCAAAAGAGAAGTACACCCTAACAGAGAAAATATCGTATCCTCTGAGAATAATCAAGCTAATGGAGCAATATCTAAACCCGTTCCTTCATCTTCTGGTGCCGTATCTAAACAGCCTTCTAAGCTATCAATTCAAAATTCACTTGGATCTAAGAAATCATTGTTGGTCCCGACAAAGAAGCCAAACCTTATGATCAACTTAAAGAAGAAAGCTGTTATTCTTGGGTTTTCAAGTTGGAAACAAGAAGAAGTTCGAAACCAAGCTCAGAGTAGAAAAACTATTGAACCAAGGCTACCAGCTACATCGTCTGCATCTTCACTTCTGCCGTCTTCTAAATCTTCTGTTACACAGCATAAAATTGTTCAAAAAAAGAAAATATTTAATCCTAATAAATTAGACCCTCACTCGAATAATAATTCTGTGAAAAAATACCGGGAACCTAATGGAGAGATGCTAACAAAGAAGCAAAAGCATCATAAGTCGTGTAAAAGAAAAATTGGAAGGCAACAAGCACAATCAAAACAAACTCATGAAGCTTCAGAACGAGTCAACAATAAAGAACGAGAAACAATATCCGAATTTGATGCTGACACGGAAGGAGGAACGGAAAGTGGATCTCAAAGTGAATCGGAAAGGGAAACGGAAAGTAGATGTGAAAGTTCGAATGGGAGTGAGAGTGAATCTCAAACAGGAACTGAAACCGAAACCAAGTCTAAAATTAAAGCCGCAATTAAAGATAAGGCCAAAGCCAAATCCAAAGCCAAAGTTGAAAGCAAAGGCAAAGCCAAAGCCGATCCTATTATTTTTGAATTGAGTTCTTCTCCTGATGCAGAATCTGAACCAGAACCAGAACCAGAACCAGAACCAGAACCAGAAGATGAAGACGTAGATGAATCTCTTGAAACAACTATTGGACTCGACTCAAACGTTTTCCCATATCTTTCATCTAAGAATGAAAATGACAGAAGTTCTTCTATTTATTTTTGTATCTTCTGTGATAAAAAATACACCAAATTCAACCTTGCCTTGCACCATATGCGCGTTCATGTTAATTTTGGATATCATTGTAAATATGATAAATATTTTCATCTTTTGCCGTCATGCGTTCAGCGTCATATACGTAAAGAGCACCGTGGTCAACCTGAAGAATACAAAGACGATCATTTCGAAAGAAGAAATGTCAATAGCTGGATCATTGATTTTTTAAACGAACAATTTAATAATGTTCGATTGGTTGAAGAAGATCAAGTTATAGATAAGCCCATTCCATGGGTTCAGTGTCCGATTTGCGTCAAAGTTGCTAGATGTAAAAAAAAGTTTGCACATAAATTTACATCTTTCCGCGCCTTTGAAAGACATTATTGGCAACACACTAGATGGTGGAGAGTAGATTGTGTTTTATGTGGAGCTTCAGTTCAACGAGCTCATCAACGTGATCATCTTTCGGAGCACGAGATCCACATGAAAGATGATAATCTAGAGAGTAAGTTTAATCACAGACTTTCAGTTTTCGTTGAAACAAACCAATGTCCTAACTTTTTTTATTTTACTAATTTTACAGTTTTTGAAGTTTACTTCCACGAACGGATTGACGAGATGACTTCAAATAAATTGGAGTACATATTAGATAACGTAGAAAAAGAATTTTATGCTCGTTACAAATGGTATCGAGATATTAAACGTGATTTGAATATCAAATTGGTACCTTGTGATTCCGAACTTCCATCTTCTATTTCAAAGAAAGGTCCCGAAACAGCAGAAAAATCAGAACCGGAAAATGATAAAGAAACAAAGACTATAAAGGCAATCACAAATGAAGAGCGTTCCTTTAGAAAAGCAACTGAATCAAGGAATAACGATGAGCTTTCTAGCTATTCTGATATTGAATCAGAGGAAGCAATGAAACTTGCTATGAAAATTTTGAATGGTGGTAACTCACCAGAAAGTGATCACTCATCAATTGAAAATGATTCACCACTCAATGAAGAACTTGCTGAAGTTGCAGATGTTCAAACTAGTCCTGATGAAAACAAACAATCAATTGAAGATAAACAAGCACCAAATCCAGATAAATCGGACGCTGCAATTGGAGTTATTGTAAACGACAAGGAACGAGAGAAAGATAGTCCTAGGAAAGAAAATCAATTAGTTGAGATTTCACCGAACTTACAAACTAAAAACCAAGAAGGTATCAATAGCTTAAGCACCACTGAAAACGTCTCTGCTAATCCACCCTCGACCATAGTGAATAACGTTCCAAGTGTTGGAATATGTTCTCCAAAATCCACAACAATCCCTCTCCAAAATACGAATGTATCTAACGAACGAGTTCTTCTTTCTCCTGAATCCAGTTTGCGACAGATGTTAAATGAATCAAGGGCGACTTCTAATACTTGTTCCAGTGGACAATATAAAGTTCAAACATTGATTGATTCGAATGTAGACGACCTGATTAATGGTGGATCTGCTTCAGACAATCTATCATCTGAGCCTCTTACTCAACCTCAAAATGTTCAACCATCTACTCAAATATCATCGAATGGACAAACTTTAGTTTCATCCGATTCTCATGGCCTGAAAAGGCGCGCAAGCACTTCTGATGGTCCTCTAAATAAAATACCCAAAGCAGTTGAATATGTTCTAAGTCAAATGTTTCCGAAGCAACAAGAGGACAATAATACTGTAACTAAAACAAATAACTCAGTCGTTCATTCACCAGTAGCCGACTCAACTCCATCATCTCATTTACCAGTTCCTTCAAATCCAACATTATCATCTTTATTGTCATCGCCAGTTTCTCAGAATTCCTATCCTTTACCAGTTCCTCCAAATACAACATTATCATCATTATTGTCATCGCCAGTTTCTCAAAATTGTTGTACTCAAGTAAATTCCGAGCAACCTAAACAAAATCCTGAAGAAGATGATGATGATATATGCATATTAGAAACTCGTATTGTGTCTCAGCAACAAAAAGTGGTTTCTAATAGACAAATATTGACCGCTTATATTGATCCAGATCAATTAATGACTTTTATTAGTCAAATGAATCCAGCTGACGTTGTTCAACATGAGAATGGTTCATACAATCTTGTTGGGGAGTCAGTTGAGAGAGTCAAAGAATTTATCTACAACCAAAATAAAGGCTTAACTTCTCCGTCCGTGTCAAATACACAAAAACTTTGGGTACTTTCCGTTGTCAACAATAAAATTCAAATGCAAAGAGCCCCGAGTTCATCAAATTCTGTACCAGGGACCGTAACATCTAATTATACCCCGTCAACCGCACCTAGAACTTATGCTCAAACGCCAGTTATCCAAAATATTGCCAATTATAAAAGCCAATTAGTGCATCCAGCATCAACTTTAAGCTATCCTCAACCTGTCAAAATTGAAAATACAACAAATCAAGGACCTAGAGCTGTTGTTTCTACCGCTTCTCAAAGTGTTTGGACCCCTGTATCACATCAAAACAATATTCCACAGGCTCGTGTTAATTACATCCCTCACCCTAATGCTCAAATGATGATTCGCACAACTATAGTTACTAAGCCTGCTCAATCACAAACTCCTCAACATTCTCAGCAATCCCAAATCCAACGTAATCAGCCAGTTCAATATCAAACAATACAGCAATCTCAACATCAAGCTATTCAACAGCACCAACCACAAAATATGCAATACCAAGCACAATTTCAGGGTGTTCAACAACCGCAAGGTCAGAACATTCAGATACAACACCGACTTTCATTACAAAGAAGGCCAATAATCTTAACAGGCCAAGTTCAACTTTCTGGTCGATCTCAAACTCCAGTAGTGCAATCCATTAATGCCCCTTGTAATGCCCCTTGTAATGCATGTCCACAATTGGCGAATTCGAATATTTTTAATAGATCTCCAAGTGTTCCTGTTGTCGTAAACAACCCTGAATACAATAATCAAGAGATTCGCATACATCCCAGCCCTCCTCCTCCTTATCATCAACATGATCAGCATTATCAGCAACCTCAGTCGCCTTTAACTCCATCAGTAAAAAATTCATATCTTCAGCAACTATCTTTGCAGCAAAAACATCAACAGCATCAACAGCATCAACAGCAACAGCATCAGCAGCATCAACAGCATCAGCAGCAACAACATCCACAGCAATTACAACAACAACAGCAAGATCAACGGCAATTACTACCGCAAGATAAATTGCAATTACTAAAGCATTTAAAACAACAATTACAGCAACAACAACTACAAAAACAACTACAACAACAACTACAACAACAACAACAACAGCAACAACTACAACAACAACAGCAACAACTGCAACTACAGCAACAACTACAACAACAGCAGCAAATACAACAGCAACAGCAACAATGTCAACAACAGCCAAGTCACCAACTATTGCAACAGCAGCAATTACAGCAGCAACACACATACCAACAATCCGTTTCTGGTGGAGTTTCTTCAATAGTTGACCATGCATTTACCACAGAGTTTCAGTACCAGCAAATATTAAAATCGAATGCATTTGATGGATCTTACTCAAAAGTTTCCACTCACCAAGGCACTGTGATTCCTCCTAATCATTCTGGTCAAAGTTTGTTGGTTCCTACACAGAACTTTACATCCCAATCTGCTCCTGTTGTTCAGGCTCCATTCTCTTCTAACTCTAATTCTCATTCAAACCATATGAACCAATCACAAATTTCTATGGGAACAAACAATGTAAATAATTGTTCTCCTCCTGCAAATTGGTCTGATAACCAAGCAGCGAAACAAAATTTGCCAGGAGAAGATGATTTACAAGCTATTGCCAATTTCAACTCTTCAACTAGTTAAGTCAATTTGTCATTTTCAATTTTTGCTGTCCTGTTTAAGTTTCTGAATTTTATCAAAAGCTAATATCTCATTATTATTTTTCATCCTATTTCAAACCAATTTTCGCATGTTATCTTCACAAAATCGTTTTATTTTAATTTAATATACAGTCAAAGAAAATGAGTTTTGCATAAAATATTTTAACTTCGCGCATTAAACTTTTTAAATGAGGTAACAAATGGCCCAAGAGAATATAATTTTTGATGCATTAAAACAATGGCTGTGCATTTTGTGATTAAGTGTACTATCAAAATCCCCAAAGGATTAAGTTTGATTGTATGCGCGAGGTTGAATTATTTTATACCAAATTGCATAAAATATTTTTTTGACTGTTCTCTTTTTATTAACAAATGTCTTCCTTTCCTTTTTTTGAAATTAATTTAATTGTATTTCTAACTTTATGTTCACTATTTTACAGGTTTTGGTGAGACTTATTGGACGCCAAATATTTTTCCAAAGGACTCTACTTATTAAAAATTTGCCAATCAAAAGACTGGATGTGGATTTTTCTTGACTGTTAATATGTTGAATCACATTTTTGTTATCAATCCCTTGTGAATAGAAGCTCTACGACGCATTTTGTAACATAGTACCAGACAAATTTTTTTGTTTTCTGAAAATCCATGACATGCATTTTCTATTCGTTCCCAGATTTCACTTTTATTCTTCTTCATTTTAAATATACATTATGACAATTCACATTTGTAATCTCATAATTCGATAATATCTTAAGTTTGACTTACTGCCAATCTATTGTAACATTGTTACACTTTGATACAAATATTTAGATTTAAGCCTACTCAGAAATAAAAGACTAAAAACATGACTAAATTAAAATTGGATGAATTTTCGTGATCCATATAGTTTGTTTATTGAAGGAATTTTATCAAAAAAGGAAAGTATACAAAAATTTTAAGGAAAATTAACTAATTATAATGAGCGAAAATAGTAGCAAAAAATATCTTCATTAACAATCAAAGTTAATGATCGAGTTTGAGATCATTGTTAAGTATTCAGTCATAAACTTCAACAAAAGCCAACACTTTGAGAATAAGCACGATTACATTCAAGCGGATCAATGTTTCCAAAACTTTCTTGGCAAGGACAGCTCCATGTTACTAGCGTTTCTTCTTTATCGTCAGATTTCTTTTTTTCGTTCTTCAGGGTGCATCTTTCGATAACAGCAATCCAAAAAGGATTAATAATAAACCTCTGATTTCGTATCATAATGACACTCCATGGAGAAACAAACTGGACGATAGTTCCATTAGAAAATCCCATACTTTCACATAATATTGATGGGAAAATCAGCGACACAGTATCTCCGACTTTATAATTTTGTTTAATAGACGCTTCAATTATTTCACCATTCGCAAAACCAACATGAAATTGACAAATAAAGTTGGATAACCTCATGGTTAATGTTTCTTTTCCATTAATCGTTTCCTTGAATTTATTTTTCAGTTGTGACGTGACTGAATGGCGCCAAACTGTGCGAATGTTCCTTTCTTTTTCAATGAGGGCTTTCATTTGATCAACCAAAGTAGTATTGTTCGGGATATTAACCTCTCTAGTTTTTTGATGAGGAGATTTTTTATCTAGACGCTTCCATCTATTGATAAAAATAGTACTTTGATCAGCGAATTGAGCACACTTAGCTTTCTTAACAGGTGAACTTTCATCAATTCCATCAAGTTTTAATGAACCGCTTTTGACAGAATCCACCGGAGTACTTGGAGTCACAGGCTTTCTTTTTCTTTTTTGTACAAAATTGAGAGGAGATGATGCAAGTAGACTGCTTAACTTAGTTGCTGATGTCGAACTCCTGAAAATAATATAAAAAGATTCAATTAGATTAAACGTAAACCATAAAATGTAAAAACAAATATCCTTACCTTTTCACAGTAGAGTTCAAGCTTATTCGTCTTTCAGTTGTATCTTGGAAAACTTCGTCATCCCCATCACTTTCAACTATTGTATAATCTTCAATAGAGTCTATAGACTGTTCTTGCTTATTTTCAGCAAGAGAACTCCTTGGCGTGGATTTGTTGGGTGGAGTGGAAGCAACAATAAGATTATCGAAACCGCTGAAAGAATTATTAGATGTTCTTTTAAATGAGCTTTTAGTGAATAAACCGGGCGGTAATGGTTTTATTAAAGCCTTTTTAGCTGAACGTCCTGATAACATTTGCTAAAAGACAATATACGACCAAAAACACAAAAAAATCAAGATGATTACATTGGTTAACAAAAAGAAAACATCAAAATTGAATTATGATTTCATTTAAACATGATGAAATTTTTAAAAATACCTTACATTTTTATTGTTGGTTGACAGATGGCGCTGGAGATTGTTTTGATCCAAAGATCATAGCAAGAGCAAAGTCTACGTTTTGAATTTGGTATTTGACAAAACCACTTGTGTATATGACTTTTAAAATGTTTAATAAATTTTTAATAAGTTGATAAGCTTTTGCGAGTATAACTCGAGTTAATTTTTATTGAGTTGGTTAAAGTTTCTCAACAACCTTTTTACAAAATGTTCAAAAAAATGTTTTACTGGTTTGGTAATCAAACAGAATCTTATAAATCTGGTTTAGGAGATATATTTGATTTTGAAGGCGGTGATCATCCAAATTATAAGAATGATGAAGAAACTGACTTACCGAAATCTTTACAACACCCTCTCTTAACTAAGGATCTCAAATTAAATCTAAATTCTGGAGAATTAAACGATATGCTTGCGGACTTTCGAGCTCATGGTGGTTGTGTTCCCAAGAGAAAAGTTAAAATGATACAACTAGAGACAGATTTAAATCCAGAGGATAATTTATATGAAGTTGTACTTCCTTTACCAAAGATTCAGATGAATACACCATCCGTATCATCAAAGGAAAACTCATTTTCAGACACATCATTATCTATACCTGAGCAGAAATTAGAAGTGATAGCCAAAGAAGAAGACCCGGGCTCCATTATTGCATATGCGTTGACTTCAGCTGATTATGATAAACAACTAACTGAAATACTTCAAGGTGCATCTAATGCTCCTACGACAAGAAAAAGAGTTCTATCTATCGAAAGCAGTACAAGTTCAAGCATGTCGGAGGTTAAAGATAACGGACAACTTGAAGTATCAGGAGGATTCTCTTCAGTTGCATTTACTTTCAAGGCTGCTAACAATTCGACCGCGATAAGTCCTCATATCGACATACAATTCAACGATTCCACCACTAAATACTATTGTTGTGTTTATTTCGCTGAATATTTTAGATCACTTCGTTCCGAATTGATTCAAACTAACCATTCAATGTCTCAATCATTTTTATCATCAATTTCAGAAGAATCTATGTGCAATGCTACCAATACTACCAATACAAGTAATACTAGTAACACTAGCAATACCAGCAATACTAGCAATACTAGAAATTCCTCATCATCTGTTAACAACATTGAATCTGTATCCAATGCATCATCAAATAATTTGACTGAAGAAATTTTTATCAAGTCAATTTCTCGCTGTATTCCTTGGACAGCTTCAGGTGGTAAAAGTGGAGCTACTTTTTGCAAAACAATCGATGACCGTTTCATCTTGAAAGAGATGTCTAGACCGGAATTAACCTCTTTTCTTAAAATTGCTAAAGTTTATTTTGACTATGTTCTAAGTGCTTTTTATGAGTCCCGACCCACCTTGTTGGCTAAAATTCTTGGCGTTTTCAGGATAAGCTTTAAAAACAGTTCAACTAATAATGCAAGCAAAATGTATTTATTGGTTATGGAAAACCTGTTTTACCAACGCAATATAAGCCGCCGCTTTGATCTCAAAGGTTCTGATCGTAATCGCTGGGTACATACTGATGATCCTACCAACGTTGTTTTACTAGATGAAAATCTGTTACAGTCGATTCGGAAATCGCCACTCTATATTAGACCCGATTGCAAGAAAAGATTAACAACAGCCATTGACAATGACTCTCTTTTTTTATCTTCCCACTCTGTTATGGACTATTCTCTTTTGGTTGGAATCGACCAAGAACAGAAGAGATTAGTAGTTGGTATAATTGATTACATTCGACCTTATACTTGGGACAAAAGAATCGAGATGGTTGTCAAGTCAGTAGGTAGCCATGGTAAAATGCCAACCATCATATCTCCTGATCTCTACCGAGAGCGTTTCTGTGATAAAATGAATCAATATTTCCTATGTATACCTGATGGTTAATCATAAACTCACAAATAAATCTTCATACGAAGTCTTAACCAAAGAAGTCCAAAAACTTAAGTGATATTATGGAATTTGACACTCCATTCGCAACTTGTTGTATGTTCCAGTAAAAAAAATACTTTTGACTTTCACCACGATAATTTATTTCAATTGTCTTGACTTTAACTCTTTTTCATTTGTAATTTTATAAATCGTTGCAATAATAACCGGGACTTGTTGAAATGATGATAGGCGAACGTTTGAATTTTTTTAAAATTTCGAAAAATAGAGACTTTGTGCTCGAGAAAGATTGAAAGTTCTGTTTAATAAACAGTATTTATCGATTATGCTTTTAATTTTTCTGAAAATTTCTCTTTTTTCAGAGTGTCTCTTGAAGACTTTACTTTGACTTGTAAAGAAATTCAATTGAAAACAAAATGTTTTCTCTGGATCAACACGATTTTACTAACTGTGGGGCTTGAACGATAATGTTTCCAAGTTGATTGAATTAAATTTGACTTAAAATTATGTTATAACCAGTCTTAAGCTGAACTATTGGGACTTGCTTCGCTCGGAAGATAAACTTTACGTCTGATTTACCAAAATTTTCCATACAATGATTACGATATCTCGATTTATTGCTCGAATCTAACTATCTCGTCTAATCCTAACCTAATCTAATTTACCATAAATTATCATCCATAAAGTATTGTCAGCACTCAATAATAAACAATATGCAAAAGATTTATCATTTTTTAATATTGTGGTTACAAATATTAGTACAACTTGATTAACCTAACTCTAAATTGTTGGCATGTATTTTGCTGAGATACCAGTTGGGTTGCCTCTATTGTGTTGCTATGGTCTGTTTCACGATCTCATTGCTGGAAACTTTTCCATTGTATAACGTTTTACGAATTTATCATTAAGATTTATTGATTGTCTATCTTTAACATCATTTTTCGCATTTGAAATTGAAAACAAATCAAAATAATATCCGTCTATAGTATCAGAATGACTCTTGTCAATCTAATCGTGCTTCTCTGAATTCTGATAGAAGATAGTAAAGATAACTTTGATTGCACAGCTTGGATGATGTCGACTTATTTCTATTTGATCCTTATTTGAGGACAAATACGCTAAATCTGGACCATTCTGTGTGTCATGCTTCATTCTAAATATTGCTATTGTTAATGGAATCTCGTTGAACAAAATTTTTTCATTACTAATGGTAAAATATACTTTATAATAGATGTTGAAGTCAACAAACTTGAGAGTGACGAATTTTCATTAAGACTCAAAAAACCAGGTTACTTCATGTTTAATTATCTTTAAACCAAACATCTCTCATCTGTACTCAATTTCCTTAATATTCAATAGATTTGATTGGAATAAGATCCGCCAACATTCAGAAATAGAGAATACATTTAATCACTCAAACGATCCAGTTTTTATGTAAAGCTTAGTGCAAAAGTATTGGGAAAATTCATTTGAATGTGTTGATCAGGTTGTTAATTTGTTTTTAAGTTCAAGCACAATCATAACATAGAAATCGGGTTTAATTAATCTTCAATAAATAAAATATGAAACTAAATTATGTCTAAAGAAATTAGCGCCGTAAGTTATGAGTGATCTTTTAATTTCGAAGCTACAATTTTTTATGTTGAATACCCAATATTTTTGCACAAAGCTTTATTAGAATAAGAAATTAATGCGAACTTTAAAATAAAAAATGTCCGCCGATTTAAGTAGCTAATAGACCAGGTTTCGAGAGCATCGAAATGAGGTAATATAGCTAAAGTTTAGCACCAAAAAATAGCCAGTTTAAATAATGGAATTGTTGAAATAACCAGTATTCAATAAAATATCCGAGTTTCTATCCAATTATAATGATTAAAAATGGTTTAAATCAAATTATTGTACGAATTCTGTTATTTGTTTCAAAGCCGTCAGCATATTACGATTTCGGAATTTCTGTAATAATAAGAGAAGATTCAATTTCTTGATGAAGTAAACAATTATTTATTTAGCTGTTTCTGATCATCACAGAAATAGTTTTGATTAATTCAATTTTATCGGAGCACGTTGATGATTGTATCCAATATTATACAACAAAAAAAGAACCAGTTACAAGTGATCAGGTTTTATTCCAATCAAATTTTCAATCAATGATATCGATTAACTTATTATGAAACCAAGAGAATCCTTTCCTAGTATCTCACCCCTACTTTAACTTACAGTTCAAAATACGAGTTTGATCTCTTTATGATTAAAAAAGTGTTTATCTAATTGATTGAACTTGTAATTGAATGAATGATCAAGTATTTTTCGTATTCACATTTTGACTGAATTTAGTTGGGTTAGATGGTGGTAACGAGGATATCGCTAAAGGTGAGGAGACTGGACCTCCTAAGGAATGCCTTTTGTGTTTCATTGTACCAGAAGCCTTATTTGGATCAGTGTTACGTTTAATCAATAAACGATCTGGAGATAACGCTCTTCTCAGCAACGGTGAACTTGGTTCAGCGCTTTTAGGTCTTGAGAAGCATTTGGAACCTGATGCAGTAATGCAGGGTGACAATGTTGGTGTAGGTGGTGGTTGAGTAGGGGTTGTAGTGGATGATGAGTCAGTTAATTTATTTTTGTGAACAATAAACGACTGGATTGTCGATGAGGAGCCAACCTGATGGACTCCTGGAAAAGCTGATGATGAACAATTTGAACGAGTGGGTGAGCTGGTGGAAACAGGTTGGATGGATGGTGACGGTGTGCGTGCAAGAGGTGATAAAGGTATGTGACCACATGATTTACGGCGTGGTGACCGAAATGATTTAACTTGTTTGTGCTGTTTTAGACCAGATAATGTGCTGGGACGAGGAAAATGGGGAAAATGACTTAATGATGCCGGTGAATTAGGTACACTTGAGCTTGGTGAGCTGCTTTGAGAAGAATTGGCAGCCGATGAATCGGATGGAGAACAGTGAAGACGATTAGGTGGAGGAGATCTTGGAAAGCGAGGTATAGCAGATGAGGAAGTTGGGGTTGCTGTTGTGGACGCGGTTGGAGGTAAATCAACAGTTCCATCATGAGAAGTGATATTATTACCAGATGCACGATTTAATGATTGATAGCTTCGACTAGGAGTAAGTAATGGAGGGGATATGCCACCTGTAACACCAGAGGCACCAGCTCCACCACATGCCATTAATTGTTGAATTTCAGCACTGGCCCGTTTGGAGCTTAATTTGCGTAAAAGCGATGAACGTCGACGTTTATCAGAATCAGTCCTTTTAATAGGAGCATTTTTTTTATGACTCATCAAATTAGGACGGCGAGTCATACGACCTGAAGATGGATGTCGACGACGACCTCCAGTTTTGATTGATGTATTTTCCAGTGGAGTTGTTCTTATATTTATCTTATCACCACCTGAAAGAACAAGCTGAAGAACCTGATGATGAAGGAGACCTTGAATAGGTTCACCATTGATATGAGTAATCAAAGCGTTTGGTCTGAGTCCAGCTTCAAATGCGGGACTATTGTTTTCAACGGCAAGTACCAGATGATGAACAGTATAAAGATCGGAATCACCGTAATACACTCTGATTGCCCTTAAAGTAAAGCCAAATCCTCTTGGACCTTTACGGATAATTATCGGTGGCTTTAGTGAATGGCCCAAAGGACCAGCAAGCTCACGATTGGGTGAGGTATCACGGGAACTGGTACTTGAACCCCCCGATGAAGTGATAGAACAAGCTTTATTTTTAACATCCTCTGTAGGTATCATGAGAGAGAGGCCTGTAGCTGAGGCTGATTTAATCACAGCTCTTCCTTTGGTATTATTTTTTAACGCATTTAACTGTACAGGGAAATGAGATGATCTAGGGATTTGAGATTTTGACGGTTTTTGACTACTATTACTACTATTACTGCTACCAGAGCTTCCATTTGCACCAACACTTGTACCACTATCAGTACAGTCTCTTCCTTCATTAGTTTCCTTTGAAGATGATTTAACCTGATTATTAGACTCATTCTGTTTGGATTCATTGATTTTAGAATCATTTTTTCTGTCATCACTATCACCACTGATGGAAAACCGTGGTATACATGATAATTTTATATTCATGAATGGTTTCCTTCTTCTAGTAACTTTAGGAGAAAAGTCTTCTGACTCAGTTTGAGATAATTCAGGCGTGCTGTGTTGCAGGGCTTGAGGTTTTTCTAAATCAACAGTTGATTCATTATCTTCAGATGCGGTTAAACTTTCCGTTGATTTAACTTCATTAGATTCACGTTTCTCTGATGACACTTGTACTTCACTTGCTACTGAACCATTCAAAATTGGTGGTAAGGATTCATTTAAACAAGGAGTTTGAACATTTTCATCCAAAATAGAGGAAGTTGAAGATGACTTCATCAGCTTTTCTTGAGCCAACTCTTGCTCTATTCGAGAATAAACTCGGTGGTATTTAGGTGAACACGAAGAAAAACTGCTGAACATCGAACTTGAGCTTTCGTCAGTATCATCTTGTTCCTCTGAATCATCGATCTCGTGATTATACCTATCAAGTCGGGTATCAAAGTAACTAGTGTCTTCATCATTATCCAATTGAGGCACAAATTCAGCCTTTTGGCGAAGTAAATCATCCCAATTGATACCATCAAAGAATGAATGTTCTTTAACCTCATGAGCACCTACAGTTCCTAATCTTTCGATGGGATGTTGCTTTAAAAGTTTTGAGATTAAATCTTTTGCATCCTCTGGTAAAGACCAATCTTCCTCGTCTGGCCATGTAATCTCATCATTTATCACATGAGCAAAAAGCTCTTCAGGAGTTTCACCGAAAAATGGTACACAACCGATGAGTAATTCGTACAATATAATGCCCATAGACCACCAATCAACAGGTTTACCGTAACCTTGACGGGATATTACCTCAGGAGCAATATATTCTGGAGTTCCACAGACTTGTTTATCGAGAAATTCTTTCGTATCTTTTTTACTTAAATGCTCTTCACAAATATTGGTTGCTAAGTTCATTAAACCAATCTTAGATAATCCAAAGTCAGTTAACTTGATGTGACCCAAGGCTGTGATGAGAAGATTTTCTGGCTTAAGATCTCGATGAACTATTCCATAACTATGAAGATATTCAACAGCAAGTACAGTCTCAGCGAAATAAAACCTAGCTAGATCAACTGGCAGAGGTCCCATGTTCTTGAGAAGAGTCGCCAAATCACCTCCTTCAACATATTCCATAACAAGACAGAGATATCGCTGTGAGAGCAAAGAAAGGGAGAAGAGTAAATAAAAACATTTCTATCAGAATAGTTGACTTAGCATTTTACGTTATTAAGTTTTATATTAAGATATGTTTACCTTAGTTTCAAAGCTACAATATAAACTAACAACAAATGGATTGTCTGTAAAACTCATGATGTCCCTTTCAGCAAAAGCTTGCTCAACTTGATTGCGTAAGATTAAGCTTTGTTTGTCAATCTTTTTCATGGCAAATTTTTGACGACTTTCCTTATGACGAACCAAATAGACCCCTCTATAAAAGATAATAAAGCCAAAGAATATTAGAGGCTAATTACGGTGCAATGAATATGTATAAGTATTGTATAATTAACAATTGAAGTTGCAATCTTACCCATAAGCCCCATTGCTAATTAATTTAATTGTTTCGTAGTCTTCTTCGCAGGGTTGCTTCACTGGAGATTCAAAAACAACTTCTTTTTCAGATTTACGGTTTTCGTTATCTTTATCATCGTCATCTTGATCATTTTCACCATCATTATCATTTACAAGATCTATAAACGAGAAGACAAAAAAAACAATAGAAAAAATTAGATTGATTCAGAATAAAATATAACCGTAAAATGAGATTACTTACTTAAAAATGAATTTCTGTTTATACCCAATTTGGTTCCAATATAAGAAGGGAGTTGTTGCTTTAGTTCCATTAATGTCTTAGACCGAGTACCATCGGTTTCTACAGGTCGTTCGGATTTATGTTCAGATTCATTTTTCTGTGAAACAAGGATAAAAAGCGAAGAACACTCATAAGTAACTTGAGTACAGAGTAAATACAAAAATATAACGAAAGAACTACAATGAATGGTCATTACCAAAAATTCAAGAAGGCGAGCTGGTCTAGAAACAATGACCATGAGTTTACGAATCAATTTCTTGAGATGGTGTGCAGCAATATTTGACTTCTCTTGGCACTGTAAAAACAACATGATAGTTAATAGATTCGTTGCGATCTTTACTAATGAATAAAGTGAATTAAAGTAATCTACACACCTCTTGCATTAATCTTTCAAGATTCTCTGACATTTCATAAAAATGCTGAGAGACAAGCTGTTTCTCTTTAGATTTCTGTAGACAATCTTTAGCCATCTCAATAACTTGATGATGTACAAAACTCGTAACTGCATCATTAACCAACTCAGGAATTAACTCTCTGTTGTCATTAATAAATTGTTCTAACTTTTCCTCCATCTCCTCAATTGCACGGGGAATCCTTTCTCGAAATACAGAGTTTACACTCATGTTTCACGTTTCTTGCTTTCTTTTTGTTTTACAGCAAAAATTGAGATCACAATAATTGAAGCTGGAATTATCTAGTCTAATAATTAGAGAAGTTTTCTTTTTTTCGTAGATGGAGCATTGTTGGAGTACACAATGATTCACTTTAGCACAGTTTTTTAATTTATGTTTCTTTATTTCAGAGTTGTTACCAATAAGTGGAGAACACGTGAGTTGTGATGAAAGTTGTTTGATGGAAAAAAATTTCTCAGGATGAGATTGAGATACGATGACGATTGAGAATTATGGCACAAAACTAAAATCTAAATAAACTTTGGTTTGTCATTAAAACCATTGTTGAGATAATTGTGTACATTTCTGAGAGCGAGACAAGTTTGATGTTCAATGTTTGATCCAATATAGTAAACCTGTAATACATATGTGGGGTAAACAAAAGTAGACGCATGGTGAGAGACATTAATACAGAGAAGACGTAAAATAATCACTGATGAGGTGAATCAAGTGAAAATACAGAAAAAAATAAAAAACGAAAATAATTTAAAACGTTTATGTTACTCATACTCAACGCCATATTAGAGATTTTGTGTGTGTTTTGGTTTGAAATCACTTTTCAAATCTCTCACAAGCGAAGGAAGTTTGAAGAGAAAGAGATAGAGAAAGAGAGAAACAAAGAAGAAAGAAAGTAAGGGGAAAAATGAAAAAGGAAAGAAAGGAAAGAGAGTTAGAAAATCGTATTTTTCATTGCTCTCTTTCTCTCTTCACGAGGGAGGGAAATGAAATAAAGAGGAAGAGATAACTCACCATTAAATTTATCCTTTCTAGCCTTGATTAACGATTGTTGATTGATGAATACCATAGAATCGACCTTATTTCATTAGTCTATTTTATATACAAGGTTTAAATGCATCAACAGATCCATGATTAACACAGCAATCATGGTTTTCCAATTGGCTCTTCGGTGGTAGCTTGATGGAAGATAATTTTTTACTCTTAATAATTAATGACTGATGTTAGTTATACACACAAAATGATCACCATGTAATACGAACGGGATGAGTTGTACACAAAGCAATATAAAAAAGGAACACGCTTCATCAATTGGAGATCAAACAGCATCAGGTTGCCAGATAAATGATAATGATTGTTGATGGTTGGATGACAAAAACATATGAGATAGTAGAATAGTTAACATAGACAAAAAAGAAAATAGGATTTTAATCAATTAAATGCAATAAATTATGAATAAATAGGAGAAAAAAAGGGAATATACATTTATTTTATATGTTGTATGTTGTAAACTGTATGCGTAATGTGTATGTTTTTGGGTGGAGGATAAGATTTATTGAAATGTATTTTGCAACTTACCTCAGACAATTTAACAATACAATTTAGCTAATTATAAACCTATTCACTTGTAAAACCAATTTAAAGGTTGATGATTAATTTTAGTTAAAACAAATTCCATCTTCACTGATTGTTGTTTTCTGGAAAGATGGAATTACTTGAAATCACAAGAGACAACAAAAAAAAGGAGACTACAAGTAAAGGGAACAACAGATGAGTTGTGGGGAATGAATGAGTCAAATCAGAAGAGTGAAAAATTCAAAAAGAAAGCTTATTGCAATTTTATTTTTTCTTGTTTATTCAGTTGATAATTAAGCTAAAATAAGTGATTTAAAGTCAATTTAGATGTGATTGGTGAGCATAATTTAGGCTTAATTTTCACAATCCTTGTTATAACAGCAGTTGGAATCATTAATTCTCATTGCCTACATTATCATTCCCTCAACTTAAAGTATGAAACCAAAGGAAATTGGAGATTCTAAAAATTTAATTGAGAGATTTATTAGATTATTGAGGATCGCTGGAGTAAATGTTGAATTTCTAATGTATAATACCGCTTAAGAGAATGAGTTTGGACGTAAAAAAATTATCTAGTGCCTATTGACAAGTCAACAGAATATTGAAAAATTGTAAATATGATCAATTGAAAATTTTGTCCGGTCATCACCATTAATAATGAATCTACGGGGACAATTGTTTACAATTGTCTCTTATTCACGAATTTATGACTTGTCAATATGCGCAAAGATAATTCTGTTTTGATAAAACTCATTTTCTTTGACTGTATTATTAATTAAAATTAATCTACATTGGTAATTTTTTTTCTTTGCTCATTGCATCCAATAATCACTAAAACAGTCATTTGAATCATTTTTTTATCATCATCTGGTGGAAGTTCAAAATAAAATGAACATTCATTTCAGTCTGTAATTAGACAAGAGATTTTTTCCGTTTTTCCATTGACGTCCCGATTTTTTTTAAAAAAAGGCTATCTTATCAAATGATGGTTGATGCGTTTCCTCTACAGTAGTCAATTCAAATGGTTTAGATGATTAATATATTACGCATGATTTTTTAGAAATATAAGACTAATTAGCTGAATATTTCGTCTGGGAATCCAATCATTCTTATAAAAAATTGAAAGATTTAGCTAGAATGACTGAGATTGTGATGAATCCCTTTACACAGGCAATTACATAGCATAATCGTAAGAACAAAACCATAAAAAAATGATAAACAATTTTGTGTGTTCTCATTTGATTTCTTTGATTTGTACTGCTCATCGTTAACTTAAACGGAAATACATCATGTAAAAAGCACAACCAGAGTTTTCACAAATCTAGCGAGAAAAAAAGAAATGCCATATCCATTCGTCAGTTCCATAAGTAATAGTATAGAGTAATATAGAGTTCCATAGAGTAATAATATGCTTTTTATAATCTTTTTTACGCAGTTGAACAAAAGCAAATTGCTTGTATCACAAAGTTGATTGTAGATGATAGTAATTAAACCAGATGATGAGCGATAATACCAAATCGAAATACAAATGTGTTGGAATTAGAGGTTTTGAAATAGCCAAATGGAGTCCAGGTATTTGAGCGTTTATAAGAAAAATAAAATACGGTCTGATGGAAATGAGGGAGAAAAAATAATGTAAATTTTTAGACTTTTTTCGTCAGGTTGCAAGGAAAAATAGCAATATTTAGAAATCAACTTACGATTGAATATTTTTGAAACTTTGAGATACTTGGACTTCAAAAGTACATACAAAAAGTGTAACAGTTAACCGGTTCAGCATTTATCTTTCAGCTATACGCTGATTCAGCCACTATTTAGCCGATTATTTGCCAATATTTTTCCATGGAGGATACATCGTGATTGACCCAGCAAAATCATTGACAGTATTCATGATCCGAGCAAATAGTTCTGAAAGGATTCCACACTAAGCTTATTTAGTCCAAACAGAAATAAGAAAATTTCCAAGTGATTATTCATGTCGTTAATCGTCGCCATGTTTTCAGCTAATTAATCCAATCGTAAAATTCAAGAAAACATCGATAATCCATTTGATTGAATCCAACTGGCATTTAGTAAAAAAGATATAAGATATTAACCTTTATTAGATTTGGAAAATTACTAGAGAACCAGAAAAAATACTCACCATAGAAATTTATTACATATGCCATGCAAAAAAATCCGAAATGGATAATCCAGAAAGTTTACAATTAGGTCATCAATCTAATGATGTTAACCAGATTGAAGGGCGAAATATTGAATTGACATTTTAACCGTCAAATATCATTCGATTTACAATTAGAAATGATAGTTCAACACTACAGACCAAACAAATGACAATAAAACCACCTTAACTAGATCAAGTTATATTCATTGAATTGGTATAATAATACTTTTTTGTTTACAACAAACGTTACTTTGAAATTTCTCAACATCAAATTGTTGTTGATGCATCACAATTCCAATCAAGGTCAGGTTTAAACGAAATTTAATAAGGAAAAAAATGATGCTGATGCTGATGATGGTTAATTGAATCAAAACTAATCAAAACTGTTCAAAACGTCAAAACTGAAAAATCAAATTCTCAATCATGAAAAGGATTGAAAAAAATTTAAACATATGATCTTTTGTTTTCTCATAGCTCCATCTGTAGGTTGGTTGTTTTGCTTGCATCAGTCACTTCAGATCTTTATTTCCATTTAACTAAAGCTTCAGTCTCTCTCGAGTAAAATAACAAGAGGAGTAAAATTTATCAAAAGAAACCATGATTATGCTTAATTACTTTGGCATAAACTTTTTTTTAATTTTATGTGTTGTTTTCGCTAGGAAATAATCAAGCTTGATCTGGTATCAGGTCTATTCTAGAATCGCTGGTCCGATGGTGATGACGAAGGTAATGTCAATGTTTTGATTTTTGTTTTCATTTTCAATATTAGAATCCCTTTCTACTTTTCCTTCGTTAGCTCTCTTCCTCTCTCTTTCTCTTCTCTTTCCTTGTCTCTCTTTGTTCTGCCATTTAACTCTTTTCCATTGTTTTGTTTTATTTTTTCATTATATCATCATTATTCAATCAAAATATCGTCCTCTTTCTCTCGATTTCTATTTAAAATGTTTCTTGTCCATCTTCACTTTGTAACCACTCAAGTCCAATCTCTAATGTTTTTATCAGATTTCTCTTTCTTTCTCTCTGAATTAATCATTTTCTCTACTTTCAACCATCTTGTTTCTCTGTCAATTCTTCAAACTATCAGATCTTCAGGAGTAATAATAACGAAGACGAGGCTCTGATTAATCGTAAACTTCACAAAGAGCTGTTACTTCGTATATTCTCATATTTGGATGTCATATCACTTTGTCGTTGTGCCCAAGTATCAAAGGTAATAATATAAACTTAATTTATTCATGGATCAGGAGATTCTTAAAAAAAATTTCATTTCAAATATTCATCGCAAGGATAACCCCAATGGAAGTACCAAGTTTACGGTCAATGACCTTTTTGGCCATTTGTTTCATTGTTAATAATTCCTTTGTTTATAATCATCACTATCTAATGTCATTATCACAAAGCTTTTTGTTTATTTCATTTATCAATGTTATTTTTTTCTATCTTTATTTGCTGTCAATTTAAAGTCTTGGAATGTCTTAGCTCTTGATGGCAGTAATTGGCAAAAGGTCGATCTTTTTAATTTCCAAACTGACATTGAGGGTCCGGTTGTTGAAAATATATCATTAAGATGTGGAGGTTTTCTCAAAGAACTCAGCTTACGAGGCTGCAAAGCTGTTACCGATTCAGCTCTTCGGACGTTCGCTCAGAATTGTAACAATATTGAAGATCTCAATCTCAATGACTGTAAATACCTTACCGATAGGTATGTAATTATCATGCCCTTATCTTTTTTTCCGTTCATCCATTTCTTACCTTATTGTTTTAGATTGACTATATTCAGTGTCATGAACAAAGCTCAATCCTTATCTCATCTTCTTCTCTTCCATTATTAGTTCAATATTTAGTAAATCTCCATTTTATCTTATTTTCTATCTTTTATAGCACTTGTGCCAGCCTTAGTAAACACTGTTCAAAGCTGACTAGCTTGAATATTGGGTCCTGTATAGAGATTACTGACCGATCCTTGGAGGCTCTCGGGTAAATAACTTCTTGCTGTTTCCATCCAAAATCGTCTTCCTTCACTTCACTCCTACTCGCTTTCTTACCTTTCTTTATCTTCCTGTTTCATGTAACTCTCTTTTTCCCACCTTTCACTGTCTTTTTGCTATTCATCATTATTATCATCATCATCACCATCAAAACAACAAAAACATCAACAACGCTATTTTATAATATTATCTTAATCATCTTTATCCCTTTCTTTCTTTATTTTTCTCTCTTTCTCTCTCTTCTTTCTTTGTTATGTTGCGTGCTTAAACAGTTTTCGTGGGACTGTATCAGACGAAAAGATAAAGAAGGAAAGCAAAATTCAAACAATTAGCTAGGATCGTTAAAATTATAATGAATTTCAGGAATCTAGAAAATTTTTAGGATATTAGTAGTTTAAGCTGTAAGCTGAGTAAATTTGAAATACTATTGATTAATGATGATGATTTTCCCTGATTCTATCCCATTGATTTCGCATCTTTGTAATTTAAATTTTGTACTTTTTTATTAATTTACAGAGAGGGTTGTCCTCACCTGGAGAAACTTGACATTTCGTATTGTGAAAAGGTAACACCGTTTGGAGTTGTCTGTATTGCACAAGGATGTCCAAAGCTTCGTGCCTTCATTGCAATATTATGCTATAAGATCAATGATGAAGCTATTAGTAGACTGGCGAAACATTGTCCTAACTTAGAAGTTGTTAATTTAAAAGCTTGCTGCTTGATCACCGACGAAGCAATCATCAGTTTAGCTGAAAATTGTCATAATATGAAATACATTTGTTTATCTAATTGTACCCATTTGACGGACAATTCACTGGTTGCCTTAGGGCAACGATGCCACAAACTTCGCACTCTTGAGGTTGCTCGCTGTTCACATTTCACGGATGCTGGTTATCAAGCATTAGCGCGAAATTGTCGTTACCTAGAAAATCTTGACCTTGAAGAGAACACGTTGATTACCGACAATGCCTTGGCATATTTATCAATGGGATGCCCAAAGCTCCAAAAATTGGTAAATTTATTGTTCCTTCACTTCTCGATTTACAATTTCTGTTTGTTAAAATATTGAGGTTGAGATCCTTTTCATTATTTTAATTGCTCTCTAACTTATTGTTTTTCCTAACAGAGTCTTTCTCACTGTGAACTTATCACTGATGACGGTATCAGGCATCTCAGCTCTAGTGCCTGTGCCTGTGATGTCCTTGTTTCCCTGGATTTGGATAATTGTCCTCTCATCACTGATTCTTCATTAGATCATCTTGCGGCTTGTAATAAACTTCAGAGAATTGAATTATATGATTGTCAATTAATCACTCGAGCTGGAATACGTCGACTTAAGGTAATTAATGCGTCTCACTACAAAAACCTTTTTCTTTCTCTTATCTTATATTAGTCCAGTTATCTAAATCATATCTTAATGTCTTTTCATTGTTCTTCTCATTTCTTTTACAGAGCCATTTGCCTGATCTCAAAGTTCATGCTTATTTTGCCCCAACCACCCCTCCACCCTCGCAAGGAGTTGGAAGACAAAGATATTGTCGTTGTTGTTCAATTGTATGACAAATACTCAACTTGCGTTTTTGTCATAATTACAAACATTGGTTTTAATAAAGTTACTATTCGATAATATTCTCAATTCAAGCTCTTTAATTGTATTCAAGAAATGTAATTTTACCTTCAGCATGAGCTGATCAGAAAATTTGAAATACAAAAAAGGATCAACGAGACTAGTATTGAATTAAACAACTAATATTAATTTTTTTTCAAATTTTATTCCAATAAAAATTGCTTTATATAAAAATTTTCGGATACGTTTTGATAGCATTTTGCAATAACAATGAAAGAAGGTCTGTCTCAAGATTGGGTTTTCAAAATTTTGACAGAGGTTAAACAAATTTCCTTTTATCTGACTTTTTCTTTTTCCTAGTATGTTCAGTGTCTCGCTGATTTAAAATTATTTCACACTGTAAACCTGCGAATCCCTTGCGACAACGACATTTATCAACTCCAATACAACGTCCTCCATTTAAACATGGAATTAAACATTTTGAATACTCACATCGTGGACCGTAATAGCCTCTAGAACAGGTACAAGTATCTTTTTGATCACATTTACCACCATTGAGACATTTCTCTCTACAAATACCACCCTCACAACGTAATCCTTGGAATCCATTGGTGCAATTGCAGACTCCTGGCGCTATACACGTTCCTCCATTCAAACAAGTTGGATAACAGAGAGCGGATTCACAAAATTTCCCCAAATAACCACGTCGACACTCACAAACTGAGTCCATATTACACCAGCCCCCATTGAGACACTTGGCATGGCAGTTAGAGTCCTTGGACTGTTTACCATGACACTGTTTCTTCAACTTCATCCGAATCGGCGTTCCTTCTAGATTATTACCATTGTTATCTGTAATGGCTAAAGAGATGGCAAAGGAAGAAACACCTGGAACTGTCCCAGAACAAAGAATAGTAACTTTGAAAATACCAGGTTCTTCAGGGATAATTCCTTCTCTGTTTATTGAGACTGTAGGATCAAATAAAATAGATCTGTTGAATGATCTCAGCTCTTCAAACGAATAATGATAAGTCTTTCGATTCCCTGACATCCAAGTAAAATTAATGGAGATAACTTCAGCAGGAATTGTCGGTAAATAACTTTGAAAGTTTGGATCTGAAAGGTAAGGTAATAATTTACCCTCTCTTATAGCATAAATTTGACTTCTAACATCGGCAAATTCACGTACTTGATTTTCATCGATCCAGAGGGAAACATCTCTAGGTGAATGGTCAAGATAACTTTTATAATCACTTTCTTCGTCCATCATCAATGAAATGGACCCATAAGACGCAGATGACATCGTGAAAAAACATGATGTCAACAGTATTAAAAGACACAGAAAAGTTAGAGACAACATGATTTAAGATGAAAAAGTTTGCTTAACGGACAAGCAAAATGACTTTTCCAGCGCCTTAATATTACCATAACAACAATGTTTTAGCGGTTTGAGCAAAGTTGCTTTTCAATAATTTTTTCAACTCAAGCTTGAAACTGCATTCATGAAGCTTAATTTTACTTTCCTTTTGAGCAAATTAAATATTTATAACACCACAAAGATTCAAGAGATTGAGATTGAATTATACAATTGAATATCATTTTTTTCAAATTTTATTTCAATAAAAATTGCTTCATTTAAAATTTGTCAGATACATTTTTATAATATTTTGTTCTTATTTAACATTTCTATTACATGCTTCGAATGCCTCGATACAAACGGAAACTGTTCGATCAACAAATGCCATCCAATCTTCTTTTAATGGGGCAGATATTTCCTGAGTGGAATTAAAAGTGTTAGAGAGCATAACATCCAATTCTTGTTTGATTGAACCACAATCAGGCCTCTTTGACATTGATGTGAGCACCATTTTACGAAGCTCGTGTTGATCGAGATCACAAATATTCTTTACATTTTCGAGTTTGGTACAACCATTGGAGTCATTTTCCCGTGATTGTATGGCTTTTATCTCAGCAAGGCGGCTCAAAACAAAGGTTGTGAAAAATTCAGATGATGTTTTGTTAAGATATTGTTGTAAATTGAATTGTGGGTGTGATTTGCAAAACTCATTTAACATGAGGATACCTTCATCGGTGTTATTGGTACCTAATTTATTAATTATTGATTTGAGTAAGATTTCATCTTGGACAGTTAAATCAGACGTTGGATTAGCACCGGTGTGTCCGATTACTCCAGCTGAAGATCTCTTGGAAACACTAGTTGAGTGACTAGCATCTGATGATGCACTTTCCCTTCTTACTTGTCGTAATGCTTTTTGCATATAACTATAAAGTTCTGTTTCCTCTGGATCTGGAATCATGGTTAAATGGCGAAATACATCTTCTCTGAATTGTTTGATAATCAGGAAAACAATTGTTTTAACAGTTCTCATTGGTATGTCATTACGATTTCGTTCAGCACTTTTCCAAAACTCAGAAGGAAATTGTTCAAAGAAACAATGAATATCAAAAAGTATTTTGTCAATACAAAGATCGTTAACAAAATGATCCAATAAACGACTCATTTTCCAGATACACTTCATAACAAGTTCAATAGATTTTTCTTGAGGATTGGAACTTCCGACGATGCACTCTTGCAACAATTTAATTAATGCAGAAAGCATGCTAGTTGGATCGGAATAACTGATTATGGCATTGGCTAATTGGTTTGTTGATTTAATGATCAAAGGACCATCAGGGAGACTTGCAACTCGTTCGTCTAACAGTAAACATATCACGGTAGAGATGATTTCTTTAAGAATATCCCTGGTTACCAGCCTCCTGAGTGATGGATGATTAAAGATTGATTGGAGTAAAAGATTTAGAAGTTTTAAAAGATTGACAATATCGATTTGATCCACCGATTCATCATAAATGTGTTTCTGGATGATATATTTATGTTGAAGATTGCATAATGAAGCAATTTGGTCAACTTTATCAGAAAGATACTGCTCCGCACGATCTGGTTTATTTAATGTCTGATTAACTTGAGAAGCTGCATCTATGGCAACCTTAATATCACTTGAAGAAAGACGTGAAACCATAACAGTTGTAATGCGATCACCACGATCTTGGGCAGAAGGAGATGTTTTAATAGATCGAGGACTAAATGAGTTTCGTTTGCCTCCAGAAAATCTTTTAGGTAACTCATCAGGCATATTTAACAATTGTTCAACACTTCCCTCACTTTCTTCACCGTCACTGCCATTATTCAAACCGTAAGTACCAGATCGACTAAAACGTTGAACTGCGTGGTGAGTAGGTGTTTGGTGAACTTGCTCGGTTTGGTATATTTGATGTGATTCTTCGTATTCTCTCATCTCTTCCCGTCTCATCATTGACTCAATTTCCATTGCATTCATACCATGTGACATTGGTGGAGGCTTTTGTTTGGTAATTGTTCCAGTATTAAAATTCCTGCGACTCACATTTGGATCTTGAGGTGGAGTAACACAATCATCTTCTTCTATATCTCGATTCATTAACCAAGCTTTAATAGCAGATGATGGAGGTAATCTTGAGGGTTGCGAAGCACTGCCGTTTCTTTCGGATGGTGTTTCTTCTTGAATTCTGTTAGGAGGTGATGTTTTGGTCATGGTTCGTGGGTTAAATATTTCATTTTTAGCTGGTAGCCTTTCAAAGCTAGGTTGAGATTTAAGAGCTGATGTTGATGACATCTTTATCAAACTTGGAGGAGCGATTTCTTTAGGTTTCTCCTCCTCCGGTTTAACGATAGTTTTCTCAGAATTGGCTCGAATCAATCTTTTACGTTTTATTCTTTCTTCCAACATGGCCATGTCCTTCTCTGGAATTGATCCGCCTAACCATTTGAGGACTTTTTCACCTCCCTTTTCATAAGCAACAACAGCACAATTAAGAGCAGCATTTCTAACAACACTATCTTTATCGCCAATTTGCTTGCCAATTTCTTTAATAGCTTGTTGTGGTGTTGGTTGACAAATACCCAAATCATCATAATCTTTCATTAAGAAACCCAATTCATCGAGACATGTTGATCGTTGTCGGGCATTTTTAGACGCTAAACCATTAAGAATGAAAGTGAAGAGCTTTGTCGGTGGGTATATTTCTTTGATTATCTCTAATATTTCATGAACTTTTTGTCTGAAAACATCCTTGGGATCACCAGATTTTTGGATTAGATAAGGTATGAAACTTTGTCCTTCTGATTCACTTAATTTTTGATCCACTGATCGAAACTCTTGGAATAATTTAATCAGATACTCTAAACATTTTAGGATGACACTTGGATTTGTGTCAAAGAATCGTAATGCGATCCATTTAAGAATAATATCAGAATTGCTGATAGTCGCCTCCACATTTCCTTCATTCAGGAAGTCATGAAGGGATTCAACTGCTTTGAGATGCATTTTGAAATTTGAATGAAAACAATTGGTAACCAGATTTTCATTCCAGTTAGCTGTAATCATTTGCTCTTTTAATTGAATGAAAAATTCTTCCCTTGGGCTCGTGAAATTCCACTTTAATACTTTGAGAGTTCTCTCATCATTCAGTCTTTGCTCTTTCAAATTATTCACGGGGAGGAGAGGTAAAGAGTAACCCTCACTGGCTGATGGATCATTTTTTGTACCAGTAGTGGACGTTAAACCAGTTTTAGATTTCATCTTAGGTAAAGTTTTGCTTGTAGCTGAATTAGTTGTTCCTTTAGCCGGTTGTTTAACCTCAGCTTCTGGTTTGGCAACTTTTCTTACACCAATTTTAGATATTCCGGTAACTGGTTTCTTCAGAGAAGGAGCGCCAGTTTCATTCAAGCTAGATGATGAGGATGAAGATGTAGGTGGAGCAGCAGGTTGGTGACCACCACTTGATTTGGCTGATTGTGTTGACCGAGGAACGGCGACTTTAGCGGTTCCTCCGCGAGATTGTGAGGTTACGGCCGGAGCAGTATATTTAACTTCTGCTTTCTCAAAATATTCTTTAATTTTGGCCATCTTAAGGGCGTCAACGTCTCCTAGATAAGGAGTCATTGATTTTTCACTCATAACTTTCATAATAGTACCCAAAGCTTCAGCTGATGCATCACGAACGGCTGGATCATTATAATTTAATCCTTTAAGTAATGCCTCGACCAATGGAACTAACATCTTTTTATTACCCCAGGAGGCTGGATTGGTGTTGGCGCAAAAACGGCTTATAAAGCTTGCCGTTTCGGTTCTTATTTGTGGATTCTTGCTATCAAGAGCTGATATAATATCTTCTAGAATGGCTTCCATTGTTGAAGAGATCATGATGTTATCAATAGCCTCACGAAGAGGAACAACAACATTTTGCTTCTTTTCTTTGAACTTTTCAAGTACAACAAGAACACAACTATGAGCATAAGGGTGAAACGATTTTCTCAATTTACCAGCTAATTCAGCTAAACATTTAGCAGCAACACCAACTACAACAACATTACTATCCTTGGCAATTAACCTTTTCAATATTTTTACAACATCACCATAATCACCAGGCAACAATTTTGGATGAGGGGTAATCAGTTGAAGAAAACTTTCAACAGCTTCTTTACGTTCAGCCCATTTTTTGGCTTCAACTTTTTCAGAAAAATCACCGGGAATTTTAGATAAAATTTCAACGGGTTCATAAAAATCAAAGGGGTCTGTTTCAGGGTCAGGAACTTTTTCAGCTTCTCCGCCATCTCCTGTGTCACCACTCTCCACTTCTTCCACATTTTCAACAATTTGTTCAGATCTAAAACATCTGGTAGGTCGAGGCTTTTCATCTTTGATTTTAGCAAATTCTTCTTCAAGTTCATTGAGAAGTACAGGCTTTAAGCTCGAAAGCTGTGGCTTCAAAGAGTCTTTTAACCATCGATACATCTCTATAGTCAACTGTTTGGCCTCGTCTCTAATAAGTTTGTCCTTGTGCTCCAATAAACCATGAAGATTTTTACTTAATCCAGTAATTTTAATAACTTTTGGGCCAAATTGTTTCAGGGCCTCTCTCAGAATAGATATAGACCCAACAACGACTTTGGGGGTTTTATTATCCAGACTTTTGACAATCTCTTCGATAACAATTTCATGTTTTTCAAGTTCTATATACATGAGGATTATTTCAGGCACCAATTCCTTCGTTTTGGCTCGTGCTGACAGTTGTGCTTTGACAAGACACCCATTGATGATATCAGATGCAATTCTACCACTTATGGTGGGTGAAGCTCTCTCCAAAAATACAGATACAACTGAAAGTCCTTTTTCTTGAGCTGTAACATTTGAGTCAACTGGAATTTTCTTAATGATGGATAAATATTTTGTGAATTCGTTACTTTTTTCATCTTGAACGTCAAAAACTTTAATTAAATCTTCATAACCACTTATTCGAGCTTTCCAATTCTAAAGTTTGACAAAGAGGTTGACGAAAAAGTGAAAAGAAAATGAATAAAGGGAGGTAAAATACCAATAGAGACAGACATTAGTTTTTAATGAGAATGAGCAAACAGAGATTTTTAAGGTATCAGCTAGGGTGGAAAACAAACGGAAAATGAAATTTAAGGATAATGGAATGCGAGAAACAGTCAGAGAAAGACAGACAGAAACCATGAATGAAGAAAGGGATGAGAAGAGTTTTTGATTGATGGTGATAAATGGATGCAGAGAAAAATAATAAAATAAATATCATGGAAACATACCTTGTGTTCAAGTCTCTCTTGTAACGGTAATTTTGAAAAGTCAACATCGTCTCCAGCGGCAGCCATCGCTTAACCACAAGAGTATAATAAAAATTAATTTGATACTAATTAGTTTTCAATTTATTAAGACACTACAATATCAACAGTCAACTTCAACAACTTGTATTATTACAACTGTTTCTTAACATCTCTGATTGGCTGATGGTATTTTAAACTACTCCATCTGGTGTCATTTTTTGTAACAGCGAACGTTTTTTACGATTGAGAATTGAAATAAAATTTTCTTGAGTATTGATAAAGTTTATTCAACAAACATCGACTAAAATTGCAATCTTCTGATTGATTTGATCATGATTATGATTATTAAGATATTACAACGTAACACGAGTAATACCTTTGTAATAAAGAAGTACAAATTCTAGACATTCAATGATTTAAAGTTGACTTCTTTCCAGTTTCATTATTACATGTAAGTTCACTGTTGCTTTACCCTTGAGTGTTCAATTGATGGTTACGCGAATCAGTTCAAGTTGAAAATCATCTTTTTTTTCTCATAAATTTGTCTTTTTAACGTCTCTTTTAATAATTTAATTTGATGTTTTTTTTTCTTCTCACCATATTCATACGTTTATAAGTGTTTAACGCTTAAATGTGGAGACTCAAAAAGTGATGGTAAAAAATTGTCCTCAATAAGGTTAAATGAGCCATTAAACATAAATTCTAATCATACCTGGTTCAAAGGAAAATGGTTCTAGACTTTGTCAACTGTTCAAACATTCCATCATCATGACACCTTCAAACAAATGCGTGGAACATTGCCTTTAAGTTTAAAATGGAAGGATTACTTTTTTGTGATTGCTATTGGTCTTACGCTTTGTTGACATTGAATTTTGGTGAATTATCATATCAAATCGGAATAACATGATGTCAGATCTTTTAATATTTACTGCCAAACTAAAGTTCCTAAACCTTCAACTTAGGACGATACTTGTTTAAAAGATTTGGCGTATCATTTGACCACAGATTTGCAAACAGCAAGAAAATTATTCGTATTTATAATACGCTTGTAATCCTTGACTTTTAAACCCAGATTAGACACGACCCAGCTGATTGGATTAAATTTTGGCCAACTAATCTCTAAAACCTTAATCCTAAGCGATTTCTTCGGTGTTTTTGCAAAGACTAAACGAGTTAACCCAATTTCAATTTTTAAAAAGTAATGATCGTAAGGAGATTTAAATGATCTATGGACCAGTTAAGGCGATCCAGACGATTGGTATATCTGATGCCTTAGCGTTGAATACCGTAAAAAATTAAATGCTGAGCTTTTGTTGGTAAACATTTTGTTTTTGGATTTGTATTTCAATTCTGAATTAACAAGCAACTTTAAAAAGCAATTGGATTTGGGTCCAACAGAAAATGCCAATCCTGACTCAAGAGCCAGCAACTCCTATGGAATTATGCAAAAAAGAAACAAAAACAAATGTTTAAATTAAGTGTGATGCCTTATTTCAAAGGCTATTTCAAAGGTAAATCCTTTGGAAAAATTTTAGGTTAATTTTGCCACTTGCTTTGTAAGTTAATTTTTTAGTGATAACTTGAGCAATTTGTATTCACTAAATGATCAAACTGACTCTGGAAACCCGTGCAATAAGATTGAGAAATGTATCGAAATACTTGAAAATATAACAAGATTTCAGTCCTTGATTTGTTATTTGTTTTATTTTTATAAATTTTAGTATCATTTTGTATCATTAAGACAGTAAATAAATCATATTTATCACCCAAAATATCAAACTTATCATTCTGATTTGACGATTTAATATAACAATCACTAGATGGAAGCACTACTCTCACAGTGGGAACTGTTGTAAAAGTTGTTTTTGTTTACTCTTTTCATGTTTGTTACTTTCCCCTGAAGTTATTTCCCTTCATCATTTTATATCTCCAGCATCCTGTTTATCATTATGTTAAAGTTGTTATTGTCAGTGAATTTGCTGATTATAATGCTGTCTACAGAGATGAAGTTGCCATCAACAACAACAAGAAGGGATTCAAGAAACTGCAAACCAAATGCAGCTTGTAATGGAAGTAAATAAACAACAATCGATGAGTTAAAGAAGAGAGCAAAGATTTAATTAGATTTCTTCTTATTTATTTACAGCTGAATCAAAGAAAACAACAAAATGGGTTCTCTGGAAGTTCAAGGTCAGCAGAGATGATAAATCTGGATGATCAAGACAAGGAGTGAGTCCATGTAGGATAAAGCCAGAGGAAAGCAGGAAAGCAAGAAGACGAAGAGGCTACAAAAAGAGTAAACAAAAATAACATGTAACCCAATGATGAACTGAAAGCTGAAGATGATGATAATGATAATGAAGAGACTGATAAATAGACAGAGAATGGAAAGGAGAGAGAGAGAGAAAGATAACGAAGGAGAATTGTCTAGTTACGTAATTATTCCTCTCTTTTCTCTCTCTTTCTATGATAATCCCTCTATTTTCACCCTCCTTCAATCATCAGGGAGATGAAGACAGAAAAGAGAGAGAGAAAGCAAACCGCATCACACATATTCCGTTCTGTCTCTCACTCACTCTTTTTCATTGATCTATGCATTGCCCACACTAAACTACACTATTAACTTGTAAACAGCAAACAACAAACAAACAGCAATCAGTCAACAACGGTAACCAGGCATCACTCACTTACTCCCTCCTCTTCATCATCATCATCTTCATCATTTTGTTTTCACTCATTCTCAGAGACCTGAAAAAAGGAGCAAAATTTAATTGTGTTTGTATGTTGAATGTGGATAAAATAATTAACATCTTTTACTTCATCTTTTTTTCTTGTTGTTTTCATACACGTTTCATGACAAATGACTCTAGTCAAAATCCTGATTCCATTTTTCAATCAATCACAATTGTGGACTAATTAGTACAATTGGATAGGACAACAATCAAGACAACAATCAAGGCAACAATTATGGCAACACTCAAGTTCTAACTAAGAAACTGTCAACATTTGGATACAAAAAACGCAATCCTTTAATGGTGAGTTTTGGATGATATTTTTTTCCTTGTTGCTGGCAAAAATTTTCAATATTAGACCAATGTTGTTGTTAATCTTGTTTTCACTCATGTTTCAATCATGATCATATCTAGACATAACACCATGAAGAAGCTAATCAACATTATTGTCAGTGTTATTTTGAAACTTTCATTGGTTTTCAGTAATAAGCTGATAACAAAAGTAAACCTAAAAAACAACAAAGTTGATGTGTACAAATTGTGATGATAATTTGTTTTTTTGTTTGTTGACTCTCTATCTAAGTCTCTCTACTGTCGTCGATTATTCTCTGTCTCTTTTACTCTCACTATTTTGGTAAAGAAATGTAATTGTAATGATGATGTTGATTGTTGATTGTTGGTGTTGCTTAGAAACTTATTGACGATGTTGGTCTGCCTGTTAAAATGTATGTTTGCCAAGCAAACAACAAGAGGAATCAAAAATTACATTGTATTACAAAAGACTCACTCACAGTTAGCTTTCTCTTTCTATTCCCATCATCATCATCATCACCATCATCATCATCTTCATCATCTCTCTAGGTACTTGGTCGCTGTATTGTCCTTGATAGGATATAAAAAAGCATAAAACATAATACTAATAATAATATAAAAAAACAACTATTAACCTTGAACCGTAAACCGGCGTTGATTAGAGTTGTTTATCAGTTGATTACAATTAAACTTACCTTGTCAACTTCTCGTTCTTATATTACTGCATCATCAGATCATCTCAACGATAACTCAATTGTTACCTCAATCACTTTCATTTGACCTAATCTAACACTCAATTCCTGTTCCTTTTCCAGTCTAACCCTTGCGACTTTCAATTTTTTTTGTCAACTGCAAACTGAAACTTCTCGCCAACAACTCTGTAAATCAATTGCATTATTAACAATTAAAGTCAATTTAAATTGTTAGCTCTAGACATAACACAAGATTCATAGTTGCAACTTATTACCATTCAATAAGCAACTCAAACAGAAGCGACAACTAATTGAATTAAAAGGATAAAAAAAAGGCAAATTGAATAAAAATTGAACCTCAACTTAGAGACAAGAATCGAGAAGAAACAAAAATCAGAATATTTCATGAATGAACTCAGTTTGTCTCGTCTCTGAATGTCCTTCAAGAAACGCAAGATGAAAATAGCGAAATATGTTTACCATGATATTGCTATGAAACAAAAATGAATAAACAAATTTCACAGAATCCTTTTCAACCAGAAAACTCATAACCAGTTAACAACCCAAACCTGAGTACAAAAATATAAAATGTTTCTTGTTAAATTGTTACAATTTGCAAGTTGATGAAATGATGTAACAAGAATTGAATTTATCCTGTGAAAAAAGTGAATACATTTAGTGACTGCAATTGAACAGTTACAAGTTGATTCCCTTTTCCTCTCAACTTGTTGATATGAGAAAATTGTTTGTTGATTACAATTTGTTGATTGAGAATGTTCAATCTTCACAATCAACTCACTCAAGGAGATTCACAGACTCACAATTTATACGTGGTACAAATGAAATTCAAGGGCAATTCAAGGATGCAAAGTGAAAGTAACTTGGCTCATTATTTTATCCTCATAACTTTCAATACAAATATTTGTATTTTACGCTTTCTCCTGTCATCAACAACAAACCCAAATCACAGCAACAATCTGATCCCATTTTCATCCCTAACAATCAGTTAACTATTGTACTTTAAATTAAAACATTTCCCAATCGGCAGTCAATCAGCTTCTTCCTTTAACTTTTGTTTTCATTTGTTTTTTAAATCAATTCAACTTTTCTCATTCAATCATCAATTTTGCACCAGTTTATCTCATCAATCTTTCATCATGAAACATGATTATTCTGTTAATTGTAATGCTGATTGTAATACCAATCAACACACAATAATCATGTTAATTGCATTGATGAGACATTTGCTTTTTTTTACTATTAATTGCAAGCTTTTTGCAAGCTCTTTACATTTCTCTGTTTCTCGTTTTATCCAACTTCTCAAGGATATTAATAATGTTAATCTTACCTGATTATGAATCCAAATTGTTGATTTTTACGTTCGTCTTTTCTCTGTTTATTATTGATAAACAAACCGTTATTATCATTTGCTTGTTGATTTTTACCTTAACTTGAAAAAGATTAAAAATAACAGCAAAGAGGTAAATTGAAAGGAAAGTGAACACTTTTTTTCTTGCTATCCAACAATGTTGTTACCTTGCTAATTCACACAGTTGATAGTAAAGTTTAATATTAAATATGCTTCTTTATTATCACAGTAATCATTATTACCATTATTATTAAAGTAAATTGTTAACAGAAAAGTAGTTTTTATCTGGTAAACAGGTAAATCTTGACTTGTTATTTCCACCTTAACCATGCTCATCATTCAATCCAGTGATTAACAAATTGATTTAACCATTTTTGTGTGTCTCTTTACAGCTAGCTCATGTAAACAGTTAATAGTAACTTTAATTGATAGTGGAAAGGTTCATTGTTGGTTGCAATGATTATTGTTGTTGTTTATTGTTTCGCATTGCAGTCTTTCCTTGCCAATTTCGCTAATTATTATTATCATTTAAATACACATTCAGTTTCATTATTAGGTTGCTGTAAAAACTAATCACAATTCAATGTTTATGTTGGCCAAATGACGTTTGTTTATTCAATCTTTAACAACAACATCATCTTGATCATCATCTCCATCTTCATCTTTCGTCTTTATTTTCATTTCAGTGTTCAGTCTAGACCAAGGGTTGTTGTGAATGATAGATAATGATGAACCATTCATGCCTTTTTCTGGTCTCTTTACCAGAATTTGTTTTCCCTATCTTCCTCTTCATGTTAATGTTTTGTTTATTGAAAGATGAAATGATGATGTGAATCGTGTTAATATAAACAATTTACCCAAAATTACAATGGTTTATCAAAGTTGCTTCTTGTTATTTGACATGAAAAATTTGTATTTCAGTGGTGACAGTTTAGTCTTGATCGCAATTGTATATTCAAAAGATGAACCATTGAGAACAAACGAACTCGATTTGACTGATTATTTAAGGTTAGAGTTGTTTTACTAGGTGTGCTATTAGAGGAGTGATTAATAATAAATTAATCAGTTTAAGCTGAAATCCTTGAAAACAAAAATGCGATTGAAACAATTGAAAGACAATTGTGAATCTGATAAAATTTGTAAAACAGTAAATAGCGATTAAATTGTAACTCACTGATCCAGTAGCAGTTATAAATATTGATAACGAAATTATAGGAATAAATATTGTTCAGTCAAATGAACAATTTGCTGATTTGAATAAATCAAAGTTAAACACATGAAAGTGTCTGTAGTTAGACCATAATACATGAATCCTTTAACCTAGAAGGTCCCTCTCTGCCCATCAAGAGTTACTCAAGATTAGGCCTTTTCTATGTAATGCTTTTTGTTCATTTAATCGTCATTTTGATCAACCTTTTTCAGCTGGAAAGATATGAATAACAATTGACATTTCTATGTCTTCTTTACTTGATATCAACAACAACAAAGGGAATCAGGAAAACCTCCTCTTCATGATGAACAATTGAAATCTTTTTCAATCAGCCCCATTTTAATGATGATCATCGTCTTGATGATCATTTCCAAGCAAACATTTGATCAAAAATTGAACCTCAACTCTATGCTTTACCAAGTTAAAGCAAGGCTGACTGGGAGTTACAACACGTAATTATTATAGTTGAAAGTGAATTAATTGTTTAAACATTAAAAATGATCAAACATCCTGGATAAACAATAATAATCAATATAAATGATCAAAAATCAACTCAGGAAATTGTAAACAATCAATGGTAAACACGACCCAAATTGATTGCTTATTATTGATCAAAGGTAACTCAAAGTGAACCCAAAAAGTAGAACCAAAATCCTGGTTGAAACCTAAAATTTTCAACCCAAAAATTGATGTCAATTTAACCATTTTTCACCCTTAAATTAATGATTAATTAATGAAAGAAAAAAAGGTTTAAATCAGAACATATTTTCATCACTTTAAACAACTGATTAACTCACAAACTCGCTTAATTGTTACCTGATTAACCATCTAATTGTTGTGATGAAATAACAAATAATCCCAATGACAAGCCACTGTTGACAATGTGCTACATTTGATTGGATATCATTAATATTTAATTCAGCACAATGAATATCTTGCAATATTAACTACTGTTGATTATCATGATTATTTTTGATTAACTTTCACTGTTTATTAATTAACAAAAAATGAGATAAGTTAATAATAGCAGGAGTTTCTGCTTCTGTTTAATTCGGTAGGAAAAGTTGATTGGATTGTGATTAACTTGAGCTTCAGGTCTTGCTATTGACAAGTTTTAAGTTTAAATGTGTTACAATTTAAGTACTAATTTAAGTACTAAATTGGTTTAATTAACAGATGAATCCTTGACAAAATTGAAACTCAATTGCAAGTCAATTGTTAATGAAATTGGTTTAAAAAAGCAAACCAATTTTTCATGTTAAATATCCTTATAGCCAGTGTTTTAATGTAAACTATTAAATGATTTTATACTAATGATGTTGATTATGGCGATGATGATGATGATGATGGTTGTGATGATGTTGATTGATTGACGGAATTTCCTTGTTGATATAAATAATAATAATAATAAAATTTTTCAAGGAAAATCAGTTAATTTATTAATCCAATTGTTGATGAAGTGAACAATGAAAGTTTAACAATTTTGGAGTAAATTGCTGGTGAATCTTTCGATGATTAATTGTAACACAATGATTAAGGTGAATGTCTTTAAAAGTGTGTCACACATTTTACTAATTATTAACTTGTAATAATTATCAGACAAACAATAATGATTAACAATTGGCAATAATCATCAATAATAATCTCTGATTAGATTCAATTCATTGTTACCTTGGCCAGTTTCAATGACTATAAACCATTATTCCTATTATAATGCCTTTGACTGTGTTCATTTCAGTTGTTGTATCAAACTCAATCAATCAATTGTTAATCAAAAGGGCAAACTGAATTAACTCAAACAAGAGGAAGTTCCTATTAACCAATTAATTAATCCAAATGAATCAAATCAAAGCCGTAAGAAGAGGCAAAGTTTAAAATAATCAAAATGTGAACTTGAACTTGCAATCAGTTTCAATGCAAAGTGCAATTGAAATATAAATTTTCAATGTTTCACTTTTACAGTTGAAAATATGTTTTTTGAGAAGCAAATTGTTGATGAATCAAGCAACAAATCAACAAATTAAGCAAAGCCAAGAAAATGATTAACACATTTCCTTGCCATAATAACGTTTTTGTATTTTTCCAGATAAAAGTTGATATTAATTTTTGTCTATTTTATTATTTTATTATCATTAGTTGAAGATTAAATGTTAATATTGTTTCCTTGTGCTTTACCAGTTTAGCCATTTTCATCAACAATCAACAAAACACCTTTTTTTTGTTAATCTTTCTTTTATATTATAATTATTGTTATTGTTATTTAATAGTAATTGTCTTGAAATTGATTCCAATTGATTGACAAGTTGATTGTATCAAAGACACAATTGATTCAGCAACTCTCTTGATATTCATAACTTTGTTTACTTTTGGGTTTCTTCTGGTTAACTTATACTTCAACCCAAAACCGGATCAAAAGCATTAATATAACTAAACAATCAAGGTTTAGGGTGGATCCGGATAAGCAAAAATCTTAATTAAAAATGAATTAATGTAGATTAATAATTTAATCTGAATCAATAAAATGCTTGATCTAGATCAATTTTCGCGGCTTGACTCATTGAAATGTTTTGTTTACATCTTAACCGGACACTTATGATGTGTTTAAAGATGAAAAATTAAAAAATCTTATCAATTTTAATACAGATTAAATATGATTAAATAACATAGATCTAGATTAAACTACCTTAACCGGATTCACCCTTAATTATGAAAATATTCAAGTCTAAACCAGAATCTAACCTTAAAAGTAAATGAAAATCTCTGGTTCTATGGATCTGGTTTTTGATGAAACCCAATTTTATCTGAAAATGTAAACCTTTAATGCCTTACCGTGTTTCCGCACATTCTAGCACCGAGCTTGTTAATGAGTGAGTTCACTTTTAAGCTCTGTTGACACTCATAATTTAGCACTGTGGCTTAAAAATGAGCTTAAAACTGGTTTTTATTACATTGGATACATATCTTTTTGTTATCGATTCTTGCTTTTTTTAATCATTTTTAAGACACAGAGCTAAATTATGAGTGTCAACATGACTTAAGAAGTGAAAATTTTCATTATTAAGCCCGGTGCTAGAATGTGCGGAAACACGGTAATTGTCGGCCTTATTATTAACTTTTAATGATAATGTTTATATTGATAATGATTTGGTTATTTTGTTGATTCAATAGTCAATCAAATCAATAACAATAAAACAAAAAAGTCCAATAAAAGGGAAAGATTAAAGCTACTAAATGGTTAACCTTGTCTTCAATCCAAGATATTACATGGAAGAACCTGAATTGGTTGCTATAGAATGAAATGATGATAAAGATGAATGATTTATCAATTGTGTAAATGATGATACTTGAAGTGTTAGTTGATTAATGGTCCAGTTTTGATTTACTTTTCAAATGAAGGGATTACCTTATGAAAAGGTTAAAGGATTATTCAACTGTTAATACCAGTAAACAGTCATCTTGATTATTGTCAACAATTTACATTGTTGTACCATTTTCCCTGTTGAAAGGATAATTTCAATTGCAATCTCATGTGTCTAACAAGTTGTCAATCAGTTAATTGTGAGTCGTACTTTTAACCAAATTAACAGAGAATCAAATTAACCAAGAATAACTTTCTCATATTGCACATGATTAGACGTCTGTAATTGTCTCAACAGTCTATTGCATGATCAATGTTTCAAAGGCAAGATTATCAACCTTGAAAGATATATCAGATTCTTAGCATTCAGTTTTACCTTTAATCAGGTAAAATAAAATCATCAAGAGAAGAAGAAAAAAAGAGAGAAACAAAAGTAATTCTGATTGCAATTGCTGATGATTATTGTTGTTGACTTTGTATTTAGATTATTAATAACATTATTGACAATAAAATAAAACAGTTAAATTGTAACCATTGATGAGAGGAAAGTAACATTATCATGCAACATCCAATGAAACAATAAAAGACAAAGCTTAACTTAATCTTTATCATTAAAAAATTGTTTGATTGTATAAATGAATCACAATTTAACATTTAATTGAAGGAACAACAAAAGAGCCAACTTTCATATTCATCATAATTGAGGATAACAAAGACTAATCACCTTAATCATCATCTTTCCACCCACTAAATTGTCCAAAATCTGATTCCAGCTTCTGTTTCCATTATCTGTAGCTACTGTTATTGATCAAGACAACAATTTACCGATGATTAGGACTCAAAGTCAATCAAAGTAAATTACAATTTAATCAGCAATTAAATTCCACATTGACTGGTTATCTTTAGAGGCCTTAATTACTCATTTAAAATTCACTCAAATTAATTTATCTTTAACAATTAAACTGTAAACTAAAACAAATTGTTAATCACAATCAAGATAAAAATGAAACTCAAAGTAAAAGTGATCCAAGAGCGCCATCTAATGAAGAATAAAGGAAAATCACGAAAAGTTGAATTTCTGTTAATTTCTTGTTCGTCTTTTCAACAACCTTTTCTAGTCCAACTTGATTAATGATTAACAATTTGCTACTAATTAACTCAACAATTTAAAGTGTAACAGTGGTCAGTTTGCTGGGCAAGGTAACAAAAAAGCGAACCTTCACAAAAGTTAATTAGTCAAATTAATTAAAAACCTATCGACGTGAGTGAATCGAATCAGGAAAAGACTATAAATAATAATTATTATTTATTCGTGACTCCAATTGATACACAAAAACAAAACAAAACACAAAACAAACCGTAAACAATTAACAAGTTGAGGAAAGGAGGAAAAAATTAATCAATCAAATGAGTCAATTTTTCTCATCAAATTGACCAAATTTGATGATTTTTTTGTGTCTCTTTTTTTCTGATAAATTTGCATCAATTTTTTCTGTTCAATTGTTGGCCAGTTAATTGAAACATTTGAGCTAATTTGTTGCCCATTTTGCAGGTGAACTTAATTTGATTAAAAGTTAATTCTGTCATCTTTTACATCAACTTTGGTCAAAACAAAACAAATGATTATTAACATGATAATCAGTTAATGGTCACGTTATTGCCCAGCAACGAACCCTTCAAATTTGGTTAACAATTCATGTTGTTGTTATTGTCATTGTAATTTGCATTGAAATGGATCAATGAATTTTATGCTTACCATTTATATTTATTTTCAATTGTATTATTGTGTGTGTGTGTGAGTTTACCTTAATTAAAGGTTAACTAATGGCTCAATGATCAGGTAACATTAAATTGTAATTGTAATTAGTGGTTCACTGTTTATGTTGATTATCATTTTTTGTCCAGTTTCTCTTCATTTTCTTACTCTTTCAATTTCTAATTAATAAATGTACTTCAATGTGTATTTCAATTATTATTTTCAATATTCTCATTCTTTTTGATCTTCTTTTTTCACTCTATTATCATGTTAACTTGATTAATTGATTAAGTTAATTGAAGCTTCAACAATTGGCCTTTGTTGATATTTAGATGGCTTACTATTGTTATTTTTTGGGTGTTTTTTGATGTAACAAATTTTGTTGTCTCGTTGGCTTCAAATTGAATAACCAATGTTTCCAGTTAATCTGGTTTTACGGGTTGAGTGCAATTTTTGTCAGCTTTACTTTTCTAGTGTTATTTGCTTATTTGTTTAGGTTAATTGTTTGTCTTTATTTAACAATTAGCTGATAACGATTGATTGTTCCAATCTGATTTTAACCTTGGTTGATCAGTTAAATTGTTGTTTATGGTAACATGATAAATTTATATATAAATTTAATTATGATTTTGTTAGCTGTGTGTGCTTTTATTGTTATTGTTATTTTGTTACAACAACTTGCTGATTATCTAATGATTCAATTAATTGTTAGGTGAGATTTCATCAATTGTTTATTAACTTGGAAAAAAGGTGCATTCATCTGATTTGGGCTTTTTGATTGACAAATGAAATCACTGTTTTTCATTGCAAGTTTTTGTAGTCTAAGTTAATAAACAAAAGTGGAAAACAATAGACATTTGTATTGTTTCCAATTAAAGTATCACTTTTGGTTGATCAAGTTGATTGTTACATTAAACTGATTAACTTGTTCAAGATTAACAACTATGGTAAAAAGACAGCAAGTAATGGTAAAATATGGTGATCAAGAAGAAACAATTACAAGGTGATATTAAATCATAAAATGATTGCTTTGATGGGAAGATGATAAATAGTGATGATGAGAATGGCGATCTAGAGGATGAATGGTTGACGCTGTTGACGAGGGTCAAAGCCAGGGATGTGATGAACTTGAACAAGATGGCGATAAAGCTTAAATGATGACAACTTTCTCCTGTTTCCCAATTGTCTCTTCAATTTGGCATTGAGTTAGTTAAAGGTGAATCGGTCTTTCACTTTCCATCTTTAACATCATCATCATCATTGTCCTGTTAAATAAGACAAACAACAATAATAAAAATAAAATGAATAATGAAATGTAACGCAAGAAAAGGTCCTAATCTTCGTTGGTACAAAAGGTACACAGCTAATAATAATAGTGTCACATCGAGGTCAGCATCTGGTGATATAATACATAGTGACCTACAGAATATGATCTAAGAATAAGCATAGCTAGAAGCACACCGATAAGGTCAAGAAAAGAAGCAGAAATAGAATTATTAACAAAAAGATGAAAGGTATAAATAAGGTGAAGAAGGCAAATAAGGAAGGAAAGGTAAGTGTAAGAATTATAATAACAAAAACGAAAATAAAAATAGGATAGGTTTTCTTCTTTCGCTTGGTCCTTTTTCTTCCCTTCTTTATTTGTTCATTGGTTTTGGCTGCTTTTTTGGTACCATGTCTTTCATCTTCTTTAAGCTTTACTTTACAATCCAATTGAAATCAATGGTTAACACAGGAAGTAGGAAGATGATGATGACGGTGATGGTGATGGTGATGTTGATGTTATTTTGTGATGATTTACAATAAGTTGGGATAAGTGGTAAAAAAAAGTGAAAGTTTTTTGCCTTCCAAAGTGAACGTTTGTTGTGTTGTTATGGGAAAAATATCATTGGACACGGGACCAAATAAATAATCCAAGGTGATCTACGTGAAAAAAAGGTCAAAAAAAGGTTCAAATAAGTCGAAGGAAAAGTAAGACGGGAGAAAATGAGGTCAACTTTCACTTATTTTGACCTCCTTTGGCTCCAACTAATTTTAGCAGATATTACTTACATTTACGATTGGTGAGAAGCATTTGCGAAGCCCAGCGATCACGTATTTCCTCCATTGTTTTGTAAACTTAATTGTAGTAACAAATGTTCATAATTTGAACCCAATAAGCCAAGGAACCATCAAATTTAGGTTCTTAAAACAGTCGTTGTCGTAGTCTTTGCATCACAGTTACCATTGTCCATTTATCTAACATTAAAAAAGCAAATACATGAACCATTAAAGCTGATACCTCATGATTAACTATTAACAATTTAGACTGCATTGATCAAAGATGACAATTCATAAGAAAATTGGTTATAATAATCATGATTAAATGAAAATTTACTTAAATTAATTCCCTTCGCAACAAAAGCTACCGAACATGTGATTGAGTTAAGGAGGGAAAGCATCAAATACGCGGCTTAAAAAATTGAGCGCGTCATTTAAAAAGGCAAACATTTTGAATTAAAACCTGATTAAACTAATTAATTACCAAACACAATCTTTTAAATTGAATTATATTTAATATTTATTTGATTCTGTTCATTTGCTTTGTCTTTTGAAAGTTGTCCAATCTCAATCTTAAGAGTGAAGATTGTCAGATTCAGTCTTTTCTTACAGTCTCAATGCAATGTTGAAGGTAAATTGGTAGTTTGAAAACATTTTATTCAATAAATTAACTTTATTTTGAAGTGATAATTGTTAAAATTGATTAGCTTTTACAGTTGAAGAAAGCCAATATTAATAACTGAATAGAGTGACAAATAGCAATCATTATAAAATTTGTAATCTCAATTACCTTTCCTATTTTCATCATGATAATTACAATGATTATAATGATAGCCTGACTTGAACTCATCAACTAAATTAATATTACTTTCAATCTCTCAATTGTAATCCTTTTCATCGTCTTCAACCAAATAACTTTCCAACGGTTAACAGCAATTGTAAAGAGCAATAATACATGATGATGATGAGACTGAATGGTAATGATACCATTCAAATGGTTAAGGTAATAGTGATTAGACAAATTGTTCAAGAATTAGAAAAGAAGAAGAAAAATAAATCAAAAATAATATCAGATTATCCAGTTTCTGAGTATCCAATGATTCCGATTGATTCCATTTAAACCCTGACTTTTGTCTTGATTATCGTCTACTTTCCAGATAATATCATATGATGTGTCTAATAACATTGGTAACATTGGAAAGAAAATGAATTTGCTAAATGAATAACAATCAGAATAAGATAAATAATGATTGTTTATTAAATAAAAAATTGCTCAAGGTGAGCATAAAAAAGGTGTAACTCTTGCTCGTCATGTAATGAAAGATAAATACACCCAAACCATCTGAATGATCATCAATTAGAATGTTTAGAAAATTTTAACTTTAGATAAATCCATAAATACTCCAAGACAGTCTAATATTCAGCCTTCTAAATACTCAAGTCTCAATATCATGTGTTTCTAATATTTGCAGAAATGCTGACCAACCGAAACAATTGAAATGTTCATTGCAATCAAATCGTTATCAATGCCTTTTCAGCGATTGAAGTAACTCAAAAAGTTCAAAGACTCAGTTTTATTCAACCTGTGACTATGATCTATAACCCTAAATGAGATCAAATCAACTCAAGTCAATATCTTTTGTCTTTAATTTAGCCTGAAAATGATCATGTCCTGAGTCAACCCGATTGACGCTATTCAGCTTTTTGCAATGCAAAAGCTTTTCCATGAAATCAGTGATAATCATTCGATTTTTTCCAGAAAAAAATTCATGTTAAACTTGTCACAATAATAATGCAAAATAATCGTAAATATGAAGATTCGTCCGTTTATACCATCAAATCACCGCATAATTTGATGAGTTTACTATTTTGGTAAAGTTAGAATTGAATTGAACGTAAAGTTTGCTAATCAAGTTTAATTTAATAAAATAAACTTTTCCATTTTTTGCCAACATTGAACATCACAATCGATAATTGCACAAAGCATAAAGAGATGAATGTTCAGACATTTTTGTCTTTCAGTTGAAATGAACGTCATCCAACATGCACATACACATTGAGTAAAAAAAGGGTTGAAATAATAATGATAATGATAAAAGTCGAGGTATATTAAAAGTTGAAATTATCGAAATAAATTAGAGAGTAAAAAATGATGAACAAAAAAAAAGAGTTTGAATGATATTGGATGAAAGTTATCTGTTGAAAAAAAAGAGTTGAACATAAAAAACAAACTAAATGATAACAGGGAGTTTGCTTGAATATTACAATTATTATCATTATCATGATTATTATTATGTTTGCGTCGATTGTTTACGACAAAGAGTATCATTTATATATTATTTTTTGCTTTCTCTTATATTTTTGTTCATTGAGATGAAGTGAAAAAAATGAGAGAGAGAGATGATGAGAACCCAAAAGGCTTTTACAGAGTGAATTGCAGAGTAAATATCATGCAACTGTGAATGAGAGCAGGAGAAAAGGATGAGGATGAAAAGAAAGAGAAATTAACTGTGGATGATGCTAATGATGATGACTGGTGTAGGATGAGATGAAGAGTGAGATGTTCAAATAGGATAACAAAGAAGTTGACATTAAATTCAATTAAAGACATTCACCTCTTTCCCTTTATTTTTTACCCTTCATCATCTTCTCATCTTCATAATCATCTTCTTTGCCTTTTAATCGATGAGAAGCCAAAATAAATAAAAAAGACACAGACTTACATTAAAAATGGCGGAATCAAGTTGCCTTTCAAAATGAAGATCAAAATGAAGATGAAAGAGAAAGAACAATTTTTGTCATTTTTTTCTTCTTCATTTCAATTTCAAGATGTGATTAAAGATGATGCTGACTGATGGAGACAAATGGACAGATATAATTAATGATTCTGCATCTTGAGTAAGGTCAAGAAAAAGTGATTTTCTCATCATTTTTTATTCGCTAATTTTCATGCTCATTATCATGATCAAAAACCATTGTTCAACCTGAAACATTGAAAAGTGTGTCTCAAATGCTGATGAAGATGAACAAAGGAAAATTGGAAAATGAGAAAAGTTTATCACAGAATCATATTTATCATAATTTTTCACCGACTTTCCCTTCATGTTAATCTACTTTATCCACTTGAAAATTTCCGTTTTCCATGAATTCAAGATTTCCTTTTTAATCGTTTTTTCTTCTACCATCAAGATTATTGTAATGATCAAGATATTAGTTGATCAGAATAAAAGTTCATCTTTTCAGCTTTTCTTTTTCTTCCTCTAACATTGCTTCTTAACAGACTCTTAACAGTGATTATTATTAACACTTTATCAACACTTTATCAACATTTTAAACAGGGATTGGAATAGAGTATTTTATCATCTTTAGTTGAATATCAATGTTATTTTATTTGATGGGAAAGAAGAAGAAGAAAAACGAAAGAAAAGATTTCTTCTTCTTTTTTTGCACTTCTTCTTGATATAAACACTTGACTAATATAAACATGATTAAAGGTTTTTTAAAGTCAAAAATGGACTTAATGTCCATTCCATGTTCAAATGTCCATTGAGAATTGAAAGACCAAAATTGTTATTCAACTTTCATTGTGATAGAAAGTGAGTTGAAGAAAAAAAAAGAGAAACTAAAGTTATCCTCTTCATCTGGGAGTGAATAATATCCAAGCAATATTATTATTTATCTACAAAAAGTCAATGTTTTTTAAAATGTATGTTTGTTCAAATTTAACTTTTAAAACAAGTTAAACGTTTGATGGGTTAAAATTATCACACTCTTTTACACCTTAACTCACTTGCAACAAATCAACTCATCATTATCATCACCCTGGTGATGATGGAGAGATGATAAAAAGAAAGTGCACAAAAAAGTTTCCCATTTTTGTTTTCAATTCAAATTAAAGGTGGATGAGCCAAAAAGTGCACACAAAATTGAACCTAAACTCCTTTTTATCAAATGGTTTGTGTATGTAAATTTAAATAAATGGTCATCTAATAGGGACGAAACATGATTAGTGAATAAAAGTGGATAAAATTTATAACCAATTTACAAGTTTTCATCATTTTCCTTTACATTCAACATTGAAAAACATTAATCAATAGCAAAAAAAGATGTACATGATGAAGAAGAGGAAAAGGATGAAGTTGATTGAGAAAAGTAATTTTACGTAAAAAAGGTCCAACTGTTTGCTTCATTTGATGCAGTGAAAGTGACTCGCTAGGTTGAAAGGCTAACATCCAAAGACCTAATGAAAAGCCTAATCATGAGAATGATAAAGTGATGTTAATCATGAAAATTTTTACACTCATGATGATGACAAGGGAATGACAATGATAAAGATGAAAAATGTAAAAATGAAAGTGAAAAAATGAAAAAAATTCAACGTGAAAAAGGCTTAGCTTGGATTAAATTTGATGCAGGGAGAGCAACTTGTTAGGTTAAAAGTTTTGAGTCTTAACCGTAAAGATGAGTTTGCGATCGAAATGAAAGTTTGACTTATAATTTTATCTTCATCTTATCATTGCTTACCTTTAGTAGCTTTGAATAAATGCAATTGTTTACAGTTTTGTTTCCGGTCAACTGTCCACTTTTATTGCCCCTCTTTGTCCATCTTTACCTTTCCTTTCTTCGATTTATTTTTAACATTTTTCTTCTTATTCTCCTTCTTTCTTTCTTTCTTTCTTTCCTTTTTTTTCTTCCAACCTTATCATCATCATCCATTGATGATTGTATAGGTTTTTGTATTGAGGCGGAGTTAAGGTGGACTGTAAATCTTTTTGACCAATAGTTGGTGATCATTTAGATGATGATAACTTTTATGGATGAAGATAATGATGAGTTTTGTGAGTCAGTCACTTACACTTTGATTTCATTTTGATTGTTGATGCATTTTTTTTTATATTTCATGATATTCTCATTCATGTTTAACGAGTCTAGTTAATGTCAACCTTTTTTTTGTTTCACCTTTAATTGTGTTCAACAATCAAGTTGATTAAGTTTTTTGTTTGATCGCTTCATATTATCATTGTTAATTTGTTGATTCTGTGTTTCTGTGATTCTGTGAACTTGTCAACAACGGATATTATCTTGCAACCGGAATATCGCTCATCATCCTCATCATCTGAAAAAGGTTAATTTTGTTGCCATTTTTCATCCAATTTTTCATTTCGATTTCTGATTTAACTTCTAATTCAATTTACCGTTTGTTTTCCAATCAATTTTCATGTTTTCCTCATTGATTAATTATTTAGCCTTTAATTTTTCACCATTTCATCTTGTTTTGTATTTGCAATTTCAAGTTCAATTGTTTGCTATTTTGAGTAAAAAAAACAATTTTACTTTTGTTTTCATTCAAATTGCAATTTTATTTGATCAACTTGAAATGAAAATTGATTTTTTTCCTTATTTTTTCTTCTTTTTCACTTTCCTCTTCATTTATTAATTACCTGAAGGCATTTAATTAATTTTAATTAACTTTTGATTGAAATGAAAAGTAACAAAAGTTTGTCTAGCAATTTGTGAATGCTTTGCCCACCAATCAAACTGAATGAAAATTTCATCTCAAATTTTGTTATTCAGAATAAGAAATTCGTCAACAAAAGGTAATTACAATTTCAAGTGATAAACAAAACTTTAAATTAGTTCAATAGTTGCCTCTTAAAACTCCGTTGAAATATAATGAGCAATGAATAGTCGACAGCAAAATCAGCGATTTCAATGGAATGACCTTTAATTCAATGAATAGCAAAATTTGATTTTAAATTTCGATTCAAAGTTGAGCAATTTTCGCCTTTCAAGTTGATTAACATTGAATCAAAACAAAACTCTTCAACGACTAACGTCACTTACGTTTGCCAAATTTACTTGAATTTTCTGTTAAATTCAGTCAACTTTGCAAACAACTTTTAAAAAGCTTTTCAAAGTTAACCTTTCAAGAATAAACCGCAAAATGGAAACAAATTTTCAACTTTTACCAACAAAATGCAATTGAAAGGATTAACAGCGAGAATTCTAGAATCGAAACAAAACTAATGTCGATCATAATGACCATCGAGAACGGAAATAATAACAAATATAAAGGCAGTCATGACCCTAAAGGGGCCAAAGGGAAGGCGGGATTGGATGAGATCCAAAAATAGGGTTACAGCATTTGTAAATATTATATAAGAAGACAGAGGAGAAGATAAAGAAGAAGAAGAAGTAAAAGAAGATTGAATAAGGAGAAACTGTGTGATCCCTTTAACTAATAACAATAATAATAATGATAATGATATTTGTTTGTTCCCTTCATTTTTATACTGCTTTTGTTGTTAGACTCAGCACGTATTAACAGTTGAAGTCATCTCGAGACTCTTAGCTCAGGCTGCAACCAAAAGCGGAGCAAAAAACTCGCGCGCACATTTCCTTCTTTATCAACATTTTCTGTGGGAAAAGTTTCCTTCCCAGCTGTTGGTAAATATAAATATAAATATAAATATAGCATTTATCAAATGTTATATCATATTATGTAAATAATGTCGTCCAAAAGTTTTTTTTGTCCGTTTAACGTTCTTTCTTGTTGTTCCTTTCAACCTGTAAATTGACCAAAAATAGAGGGACTTTTTTTGGGCTCCTTTTTGCTTCTGTTGTTGTTGATGGTTATGATGATCAAAGATGATTAGAATGATGATGAACCAATGCTTTCTTCTTGCATTGTTTGCTTTTGTACATTCACTCGGACTTTTTTTTCATCTTGTTGACTCACTATCTTTTTGTGTTTATCTGCTGCTATTTTATATTTATTTGTTATATAAGACTTGCAAGATGAAAAGAAGATGAAAAATTTTTTTCTTTTGCCCTCAAGGATTTCAGTTTCTCTCTTCTTCTGCTTTTCTCTCTTGTTGCTGCTGCTGCTGCTGCTTTTACGCTTCGCCATCATCATATTTTTCATTTTGAGAGGTTAAAAAATTGTTTACCAAAAAATGTTGTGTCCAACTGGAAATAGTAAATATTTGATTGTTGCATATGAAGAAAAGCTTTTTTTTGCACTTCTTTGCTGTTGTTTTCATTGTAGACAACAATTTCATGATCATCTTTACCAATTGTTTGAAATCATTTCAGTTGAATCCGTGTGAAAAAAAATTATCAACTTGTAAATAGCAACAATAGTGTTAAGACAAATAAAGCAAATTGCAAATCATTGATTGCAAACTACAAGTTTACAGAAACTTGTAATCAAATTGCAAATACAACGTTCATTAAGCTTTAATGTTGCAAAAAAGGGTAAGGCTTTACTTTTACGGACAAAGGCGTGAACTTTAAAAATCATCCAATGGTATACGTCTTTTAAAAGCGCTCTTTATGAACAATTGAATTAAATGAAGCTAATTAAGGCCCCAGACCGACCTAAGCCCACCCCAACCTTACCAAACCTAACCTAACCTAACCTAACCGAACCTAACCTAACCTGACCGACCAACCAACAGCCCCTTGATCTAACTTACCTAACCAAAAAATCATATGTTTTAGTGTTCACGCCTTTGTCCGTAAAAGTAAAGCCTTACCCAAAAAAGCTTCAAAATCTGAACCGGGATTTCAAGTAACGAAACTCAAGAGGATTTTGTCAACAAATGAAGCAAATGTCGACTCACTTCGAAGCTTAATCAATGCTCGCAATTTGTTTCAGTTGAACGTTTCAAGCAAAGCTAAAAGTTGTATGAAAGCAAAATTACAAAAATTCCAATAAGATAATTCAATTCGAAGTTTCATTCTTTCTCAATAAAATCGTTGCAATTATGTTGGTTCCATTCAAATAGAATTTCGTATTTTTGAAAATTTTGCGAAAACAATTTCCATTTTGATTGCAATATACGCTTGATTTGCGATCGCTGTTTGACGATTGAAAATCAAGCGAAATGAATGCTTCGATTGGACAAAGCTTCGATTGTTATCAAGGTTACCAATCAAGGTCTTGATAATAAACAGGAAAATGTTTCACTTTTTGTATTTTTGTTGACTTTTTTTCTACTTCGACTGTCCAGTGTACAATACCTGGTACTGAGGCCATTGTCCATTTGCATCTCGATTACACTTTCCTTTTTCTTTCCTTTGCATTGTGACAGCTTTTTACTTTCGATCTCCATTCTTGCCCATCTTGATATCAATTTGATTTTTTTGTCTTAAAACGGAAATTTGAACGCTATTTGCGACCTTTATACCTTTGCCTTCTGATGACGGGACAAAAAGAAGATCAAGAATCGTTTCCATTTCCGTTGGTAATGGTGTTACCTGTTGCACTATATAAGCAAACAACAATGATAATCATTTCCGTTGAGGCAGAAATGCTCTTGAACCTATCAAAAGATGCTCTTAATGTTGCTATTTTTATTGACATTTCATTTGTTCACCTCATCATTATCATTCATCATTCACATTGTAAATAAGCTGACAAGCTAAAGAAGTGAAACTCTTTTCACTTTTCACCTTTTCTCTTCATGTCCACCAAAGGTCAACCTTTTCCTTTCATCATTTAACCTTTTCAACATTTAATTCCCAATCCCATTTCATTATCCATGATAATTGAGTTTCAATCAAAATCCATGAGCATTTTGAAAGGCAAACACCACTTTACAAACAATTAGCTTCACCATTAACAGAATTATTCATTTTATATGCAAATCTTGTGAAAACAATCAACATTTAAATTCATCTTTCGATTCAAAAATAGAAACTTGAACTGAAATGAACTTTGAAAATTCGATGTATTTTTATCCCAAAAAAGAAGACAAAAAGAAGTAAAAAAAATTGAAAAAACTTTTCAGTGAAATTTATGATCTCAGCATTTCCCGCCAAAAAAGTTTCTCACCTTTTTTAAGCTTTTTTGTCTTCATGCTAAAGATGTTAAGAAGATGTAAAAGATGCATTCTTGCATTTCCTCCATCTGTTAACCTTAACCTCAACAATAAACAACAACAAGAAGAGAAATTTGTTTCCCAAAATGTTGTCCAATTGACCACTGGTCAAGGCCATTGAAGAGCAACAACAACAAAAAAACCTGTAACACTTTTCCTTAGAAATTGTTTATTCTTCTCCCAATACTGATCACCTTTAAGGTTACCTTGAACTCTGTAAGGTCATCTAAGGTTAAAGTTAAAGCTTTCACTAAATATATTATCCTATTGAAGAGATTAAATTTAAGCTTTTTAAAACTGGACTTCCCTTTAGCTCAAACAGCAACAACAAATGGTCGAAAAAGATGTTTATTTTTGAAGCAAATTTATCCAAATAACATGCGATTCCAATAACGATTTTTTTCCTTTAATCTTTCAGGTCGATATTGGCACAATTTTGGGACCAAATTGAAACCAATTCCAATAACAATTATATCAATCCGTTTGTTCCCGATAAAAAAGTGACATCTTAATCAAGCAAGACGGAAGCCACTCTCAATAGACGAGCCTTTAAACACAAAAAACTGTGGAAACAGGTAAAGCAACTCAACTTTTCCTCCATCAGACCAACGCTCAAATGATCAAATCAAACCCAATCGCAACCACCAACAAAACCCAAACTGAAACTTTCCAATTTGGTGTTTCTGTTGCTCTTGTCTAAACTCAGTAAAGATAAACATGTTTGGAATCTCAACTGTTTATTGTTATTGCACTCCCAACAACCGGTTAAACCTAAATTTTGTTTTTTTGGGTTTAAAACATTTTACCCTTTTCGCCTTGCAAATGATAACAAGGGAAAATGAAAGCGTAATTGAAGGGTTGAGAGGGAAAAAGCAAATAATTTATTTGAATGTGAAAAGTTGAAAATAACAATGATATTTATTTTGATTATAATGAGAGGCAAAGAGTAACAAATGCATGTTTATATTAATTATCAATGGAAAGATTTTCATCTTCTCATTAACCCATTTCTCTCACCATGTTTACCAGAACCATTTTTACCAGATATTTCCTCTTCTCATCTTCATCTCTTCTTTTTTTAATGTTTTTTTCTTTCTCTCTCTTCATTTCTCATCCTCATCATTCTCATTATTCACAATTCATTTTAATCAGTCAACATGCGCAAAGTTAATTTTCTAATAACAGTAACCCATTTCAATTTCCTTTCTTTCCCCCTTTTTGTTTACTCTTCATCACTGATGAAGATGAAGAGGTAAAGATGAGGAGAAGAGGGAAGAAGAAGGAAGAAGAAGACAAAACAATCATGAGTCTCTCTACTCTTGTCTTTACCCTTTTATGTTTCACCAATTGTCTCATTTGGTAAATATATTTTCTTGATTATTCTTACTCTTATTTTGCATAACTCACTGGTGATGATAATGATGATGAGGACGACAGCATTTATCATCAAACCTTTGCTCCTCCCTTTTATTGTTCTTGTAAATACTTTGCTTCAGTTCACTCTTCGCTGCTCATCATCATTCTCATTTATTTATTTGTCTATCCATTTCTCACTTGGAATCATCATCATCATCTCTCTCTCCCTTTACCACCCCTTAGGCTAATTATTTGAGTAAAACTTCATTTCCCTTTCTTATTACTATTTTTCCAGTTTCCCTTCCCTTCATCTCTCCATCTCTAACCTTCTCATCATCTTTCCCTAAAAGTTACATTAAAACTCCTCCTCATTCCTTTTTCATTGCAATTTTGGTTTATGACATTTTCACAATTATCTCATCCTTCCTCATCCCTTTCCATCTCCTTTCATCACCCATAACCACCTTCAATCCCTCAATTCATCATTTAAACCCCATAAATTGATGAAATCAAAAATTAACTCAATCATTAATCAAACATTGATTTCTGATTAGCTTCAACTTTTTCATCTTTTTTTTCATTTACTCTTTTCATCTCAACCAAACATCTTTACCATCAATATCATCATTAGACAAGCTTTTCAAATAATCATTGTTATCTTCTTTATATGCTAATTCTTGATAAATACATTCTAATTCATTATTCCCTGAGAATAAATTTCTTCTTCATCTCATCACCATTCAAATTCATATCTTGTTAACCATAAAAAACTTAATTCATAATGCACCTCCAGGCAATCAAATACATTAACAGTGAATAAAACAAAAAATATGTGAAAACAGCAAAAAAGATGAGCCAATTAATGCAATAAAATAGTCCAACTTGATGTCCAAGTGTTTATTATTTGTCCAACAATTTCTCAGTATAATTGCAATTTCATTGATTAATGATGACCATGACAATGAATCGCATGATAAATGATGAAAGCAGGATTAGTTGTGATTCATTGAAGGTTGAAACTGGTTAAATCCTCGAGTTGAGACAATTCATAATTGTCTTGTTATAAGGTTAAAGAATGTCAGTTTTTGTTTCACTTTCTGGTTAAACTCAACTGTCGATGTCAATGTTATGGAATCGCATTTAATTCCTAACCAATTCTCATCCAAACAGGGAGTTTAAACTCCCAAAGATGAAAACAAATGAAAATTTGAATAAAAGGCAAAAAGCAATTTCCTTTTCCTGGTTTCATTCCAGTCTTGATTCGTGATAATTTATCATCAAGGTACAAACAGTTTAATTGGGATCACATTTGCACTCTTATAATCAAATATCATTATTATTACATTATAACGTGACCAATTGCAGCTATTAAATGTTATACAAAAACAACGTTTTCGAAGACAAATTTGGGATAAACTGGAAAAGGAATGAAAAATTATTGAAATTAGTGTATAATAATGATAATCATTTTCATCATCATTGTTGTTTCATCTCCACCCAACTTCAGGACTAGAAGGGCTAAGGTGTAAATGTTGCTGCAAGGTAACTCTAATCATTTTTCACTCCCTTTTAATTGTCATAATAACTATTTACTTGTTTACAATTTTCATTCATTCATCATTCTTTTCCTCATTTCATCTTTTCCTTTCTGTGCCTCAAATTTTGACCATCATTACGTTTGATTACCTTGCATGATTAACTTTTACTGATAATAATGATAATCGATTGTTCTATGGCACAATTGATCAATTGTTGGAAATTTTTGTTTCCATTCCAATGAAGCTGAACATTATCATTGGTCAAAATGGTTAGTTTACTGGTGAAATGCTTGCACACGATCAACAGCAAAAAAATGAATTATTCTTGTAATCATTATCAAGTCAATTACATGAAATGAAGTGTTCAATAGTTAATCAATGTCATCATTTAATTGTAGTTTAATGGTTCAATCAAATGATTAAATCATTTCAGTTAATCTGGAAGCATTTTGACACAAATTAAACACAGAAAGACCATCAATAAGATTGCAAATTGTCAAGATAAACGTTGAAATCAAAAAACGCGCAAAATCTCATCATTTCTGTTCCCATTCAGTTATCATGAAAGAGGGAAAATCCTTAAGTTCTGAAACAATGCATGAGCTAGCACAAAATTAAAGTCAAAAAAGGATTGAAAAGATCTTCATCAGAATAAGTCCAACTCGGAACAATTACATTTAAATAAAATGAAGTTGATCAAACAAAGAAAACTAAAAATAACAAAATGTAAATTTTTCAGCATAAATTGGTATTAATAGAACAAAAATGATCTCCAAAACCAACAGTTAAAAAATTTTCTGAGTTCTTAAACTTAATCATGTTCGGCAAATATGCAAACTGATAAACTCGAGTTCTAGAAATGTATTTGTGAATCACCCGTTCAAGTCTCGAGATTTTGTCAACTTTCTGTTGAAAGAACTTTCGATGTTGATTGAGATTTTCATTTCAAACTTCATGGATTAGTTTTAGGAGTGCATGTTGAATCAGTTGAAAATCAAGAGACTGAAACATTCTCAGGAAAACTGAATCATTTTTTGACGTTTTTGTTCAGTTCTATTAGTCATGAATCAATTTTCAAGTTCAACTTAACAACCGTAAACGGTAAAAGTAAAGTTAGTGAAGCACAACCATTTGATCGCGTTTCCAACCTAACAACTTAACCATACTAGGACAAGCTTACCCACTTGATCGGCCTCTCCCTTTGTCACCTCATCTTACTTGTTAAACTTGATCTCAAACCAACAATCACTTTGAATCAATCCAGTTGCATGTGTCCATTCAATGTTACCTTATCCAGCCAATGAAACTATTTTTCCAGGTTTTATTTTCCATGAGATTAAACTTTCTTCTTCTCCCTGTTTTTCCCCATTTTTTCACTCTCTTTTCCTAATAATTCTAATAATTTTCATTATAATCATAAACTTCATACTCACAACTCATAACATGATTGAGTCAGAATAGCTTCCAACCACACCCTGACTTTTGTATTCATAAAGCACGCGATATACACTTGACTATAATTACTTTACCTTCATTTGTTTTTATCCAATAATAAACATAATAAATATCAAAATAAAAGAGAAAAAAATATCCATAAAATCAACTGACAGCACTAATAACATGAAATAGCTTCGACAACAAGAATGCTAGAAAAGCGGCGAAAAAAAAGTTGAAAACAAAAATCATTTTCACAATTATCATCATCATTCATAACTATATTCAATAGTTGACAATCAGTCTGATAACTCATCAATCCCTGTGAGTATCAAAGTTTTTTTTGTGACTCTTTCTCATTGTTTCCTTGTTTGCGTGATTTAACTTAATTGCAAAGGTAACTTGTGTGTGTGTGTGTGTCTCTATGCTCAACACACACACACACATGAACCAATTAACTGAACATGTTGAGAATTATGATGAAAATAAATTAATGGAATCATATGTTTCATCTTTTCACTCCCAATTATAACTCTGAGCACAGATAATCTTTGTTGCAGAACACAGTGAATTATCTGAATGACATGATTCCATTATTATCATTTATCTAAATTGTTCACATTGGCGACAGACCAACAAACTAGCAAACCAACAAACTAATCAATCCCACTTTAATTTGTAATTAACAAAACCTACTTTTCCATTTTACCTTCTCCCATTCAGTTTGCTTTTGTTTTTCTCGTTTCTCTTTCCCTTGTTTTTATTTTGTTATATTATATTGGCTTTGCTTTGATGAACTTTCATAAAGTTACCAATTTAGCTTCATTTTTATCTCCAAATTGCGTTTACATCATTATTTTATCTGGTTAATCTTGTTTCCCTATTATAATTATTATTATTCAAATCATTTTTACCACCCTGTTATGCATTATTTTCATCCACTCAAAATACGTTACATTGTTACGATTCATAAACTATTTACAATTTAAATAATTATTTCCATTTGTTTTCTGTTTTGTCAATTCATTTACAAACAGTTTCGGTCATTTGTCACTAAACTGATCAAAATTAATGGCAACTACTTCAGTCAATCCCTTACCATCAATGAGAGCATTCATCAACAAAATTCACTTCCATCGATCACATTCAATCTTCTTGAAACGCTCAAAAAATGAACAAAATCTTTAGATTTTTGATGAAATTTAAAATTTCAAGCAATTTCTTTGCGAAATTCAGATTTTTAATTTTTCCGATTTTTCTTCTCGATCTTATGATGATCTTTGAGCTTAAAGTTGAATGAAGAATCGAGTTGAAAAAGTTTTGGAAAACTTTGAAATTTCAAGTTCTAAATTGAATGTTCGATGAATGCTTAGAAATATTTTAATCTGTTGGATTTCACTTGAAAGTGAATTTTGATTTTGAGATAAAAGTGATTGGTGAAAAGAGACAAATCAATGGCTAATTGGGTCTTTTAATCAGATTGGTGAGTCTCATGATGTTGGCCGATTGATTTGTATCGGTAAAAGATTGTTGATCCAAGATGAAAATGTGAAGACAAACAAGAAATAAACAAATATCGTTTTTCTGGTTCCTTTTTGTTTATTGTTTTGTTTCCAACCAAAGAAGATGATGATAATGAAACTGAGTGAGTTGACAATTTGTTACCTTGAATGTTATTCCAATAACAAGAGGGTTTCCCCTTCTCTCCATCCTCATCCTCATCTTACTTTAGTATCTTTAATAAAAGCATTTAATTTCACCCAAGAATCACAAGTAAACAAAAGACGAAAACTTCTTATTCCCACTTCCAAACAAAATTACAATCTCTCTCATCATCATCATCATCCTTCTTTCCCTCTGTCAATTGTCTTCATTTCTCCTCCTTCTTCTTCCTCTTCCTCTTTTCACGTCACAATTTCATCCTTATATTTACCTAAAATTGAAGTACAATTCAGGCTCATCTTCATCTTACTTCTTCATCTAATTGCTTATTCTTTCAGGAATCTTTTGCCTATAATGATAAATAATAGAAATGAAGAAATGAAGAAGATAAAGATGATGATGAAGATGCAAAAAGCATGAAGAAAAGTAAATCTAAATGAAACCAAATTTGTTATCATTTCCATTCTCAATGATGATTATGAATTGTGATAGAAGACACAAAAAAACTGTTCAAATCATTTTACGATTAAAATTTGCTTCTCTCAAAAATTCATCGATATTTTTGCCAATTTTTTTCTTCTGTTTCATTTCAATTTTCACTCTCAACAACCTTAACTATTCATTAAAAGATGATTCAAATGTTCCTTCACTTCACCATCTTCTTGTTGCTAAAAGGCAGTAATAATAATAAAAATACTCCTAATAATAATACAAATGATGAAGACTTAACGATCAATAAAAACCGTTCTGCAGGCAAGTTTATCGTCACATACTTTGATAATTACATTTTTCAATTAACTTTCAACCGTTAATATTGCAAATCAAGGGAAAAAAGATGAACCAAAAGAAATGTGAACAAACTGAATAAGATGAAAATGAAGACGAAATTATTAACCCTTTTTTACCATTTCAAAGATGAAAACTTTTCCATCTTCAGATAAAAAGAAAATGATGAAAAGAAGAAAAAAAAAGTTGATAAACTCAGAACAATCAATACGAGTTTCCATTATAATTGTTAACATTTGATTAACAATTTTCCCTTCATTTCCAACTTTACTCTTCCAAAGAAAAATATTTCAATATTTTCCTCTCATTTGCTTATTTTCATTGATTATTTCATTGATTTCAAACTGATTATCGATTTGTTTTTTTAATCAACTTTCTCTTCTTAAATGGTCAACATTGAAGCTCGATTTAAAGGTTAAATTTTAGGTTAAATATTCTGTTGGAAAGAAACATTTCAGGCGCTCATGAAGATGAAAAGTAAATAAAAGTTGAAAGATATTTTCATATATTCTGGTCACTTCTGAAAGGGTGAAAATGATGAGAAAAGATGATAAAGTAAACAAGATGATAGACTGTTATTGTTGATGAAAGTGAATCAAACAATGTGAATAATCAGTAAACAGCATTAAATGAAACTTGCTTTAATCTTCTTTAACCTTTTCGCGTTTATTTGTTTCCATTCATTTTCAGTATACTTATCATGATGAGGATTGCAATCAATTATTTTTACTCTTAACCATTTAAGTTTACATTTGCCTTTGAAAATGAATAAACAATGAAAATGTCAACTTTATTTATCCTGAAAGGTTTCATCTTTGATGGAACAAAAAAATAAACAAAAATGTTGTTGTTTACATTTAATGATGAGATAAACAGCAGATGATGAAGATGAACTGAAAATTACAGCAAACTTGGTTGATCAGAAACTGAACAAAAATATTTCTTTTTTCGATTCGATTCAGAATATAATTTCAGCCATTTTAACCTTTTTTTACAAAAACGACATCAATATTGAAATGAGAAACTGTTGAATTGAAGATTTGACTTTCATCAGGAAATTTTGATGAGTTTTTCAGAAGAAAATGAACTTTTTTCAACATTCTGTTTTTGATAAACAATGAAAATGAACATATTGTGTTTCAATTATTTTGCATTTACCAACCAATGGAAAAGTAAATAAAGTTTGAAATATTAATTTCAATTTTCATGGTTAACAGAATTGATGAAACCCATGAAAGAAAATGATAAAGAGTAAATTCTTAATGAAAAAAGAAACAGGAAAAAGATGGAAAAACCTTGCAAATCGAATTGGAAAAGTCGCAATAAATTTCAATTGTTAATCAGAGAGAGATTTCATGAGAAGGCCAAAAAACGAAGATGAAATAATGTCAAAAATTGCGTGTTGAACCAATTACCACTTTACAATAATTAGTTGATTCCATCAGAATAATTAGAAGCTGAAAAAAGGACAAAACAGAACGGAAAAAATGTCAAAAAAAAGTTATAAAAAAAAGTACAAAAGTGAAGGTAAAAACAATGAAAGTCAACTTTGAGAATTGATCTGAAATTATTATTATTTGTCAGTTTCACTCGACTTGACTCTTCATTATAACTCTTACATAATGTATAATGTTTATTGAGGCATAATACCATGACCAGGTTGATATATAAATATGAGCTGAATGAGAGAAGAATGGAAAAAGTTCTGAAAGGAAATCATAATAAAAATAATAATATTGTTTAATTAGCTTTACCTTTTAATTGGTGGACTAATTAATTTTCGTGTTTCCCTGGTTCAACGATATTGGACAAAAACAATTGTTAACCAAGATACATAAATATGTAAAAGTATATTTATAATCAAGAAGAAGAAGAAGAGAAAGAGAAGATAAAAAAATGATATTTTTTCTTGCGATTGAACCATTTTGAAATAAACACTAACCAAGCATAACAATTGAACACAGAAATGCCTTCAATTGTCGAGATATCATTAACAGGGTAAAAGTGCAGGGTATTTATTCATATAATGATGAGATGAAATTTGAAGGAAGAGAAGAAGAAAAAAATGCGATTTTTGCTCATTCATTTTCCTCACTCTTTTTATCATCATCACTCTCACTCTTATTGTTAATTGGAATCCCAATGTTGATTGGGAACAAAATGTATTATCATGAAAATTATCAACATGATGATTAAATTACATGGACGAGTGAGGTTACTTGCCTTTCCTCTAAACTCACTTTTTTCACTCCCTGTTATCATTCCCTGTATTGACTGGAAATAATAATAATTTTCATTTCTCTTTCTGTCGCTTCTTTCGCCACTCTTACCATCAAGAGATGAACCACGCCTTGAGTTCTGATGATGTCGACTTCCACCCTGAATCTCTTTTCTCCGCCCTGAGAGAGACTGAGAGAAGGGAAAATAGCAAAAAGTCCATTTTAAGCCCGAAAAATGCTCAAAATTAATTTACTCTCTTCGCCTGTTCTTTCATGTTTATTGTTTTCCCATTTCCGATTTACTTCTCAACCACATTATTATCATGATTATCATTAATTGCAATATTTTGTCCAATCGGTCAAAGGAAATATTATCAATTTTCATTTCCAAAAATAACTCGCAATCATTATAATCTTATTCAACATTAAATATCAACATTATTCATCAAATGTTTCATATCAAAGTTGACCAGTTTAATGTTCACCTCATTGAAATTGGAAAAATAATGAAATTCCAATTCAATTAGCAACATTCAAGATTTACTTTAAAACCAATTTTTCCTTCTATTTTTATCTGTTTCATGATTTTTCCAAACAAATGAAACTCTTTAACAATAGTTGATGATAAATGGTGAAATGATTCCCAAGATATTAATGCATATATTGATAACAATGTTGACAGGTCTTCTTTAATTCATCTTTTCCCATTTACCATTTCAATTGGCAACTTTAATTGTCATTTGGCAGTTTCAATTAATATCAATTCAAGTATTATTATTAAAAATAGCAATAACCTAAGGCTAGAAGTTAATTATTTTTCAATTGGAAATCTGTGAAAATGAACTTTTTCCAAGTCGTAAGCAAGAGATTGAAAAGTGAAAATGAATAAAAACAAAGGCGAAAGAAAAAGAAAATTAAAAATTTCTGATTTTCTAAATGAAATTTTTTCCCTTTTAACTTCTGTCTTAATCTTTATTCAAAAGATGATTAATTAATTAATGTTTTTACTCGACAAAAAAGGTAAATTATGTGTTAATTATTGTGTTGATTAGCGTTTACTTTTACCTTTCCTTTGCTGCTGTTGTCCCATTGTTGTATTACTATTTGGATTGCGTGTTTACAAGCAATTCATTTTCAACAAATTTGTTGTTTGTATTATCACTTTAACTATTTTTTATTATATTAACTCTGTTAATGTCCCTTCTCATGGTTCCTATCATGTTATATTGAACACTCAAACCTGATAATGATAGGTGAAGCAAATAACAACATTCAAGATCAACATTGCTAATAACTGTATCAATACGTCAAGTCAAGGTAATCATTGAATCAGCTCTCAAATATGGTGATGTGATTAAAAAAGATTAAAGAGAAACAATCAAAATGAACCTTCATGTTAATCATCATTAACAATATAATCAATAGTTGACCATCTAAAAAGGTAAATGTTGTTGTTTCTCAGGTAAAATTTCGTGTCATTTTGTTTATTTCATTGATTTTATTGATATCCAAACATTATCCTTGTTATGACACTTTTTCTGGTAAAGATTCTGGTAATCAAGTTTGCTTCATCGAGTCTCTCCTTAACCCATTCACCGGTTTTGCCAACATTTATAGATAGAGATTATTATTGTTATTATTTATTTTTGATCAACTTATATAAGAGGAAAGGTCTAATTGAATGATGAATAAATGTGCCTCCGGAGTTACCTTTTATCAGAATGAACAACAAAAATTGAGGTTTGGTTTGCAAGGTCTTATGCAAACTTAATCATCAAAGTAAACAATTGTTTTGGGAAAGGTTCAATCAACAATCAACGAGTTTTTGTTTTTCCCTCTCTTTTAATAATAACCATCATCAGAGTAATCATAATGAAAATAATAACAATCTTCATTGCTGTCAAGTTTATCTTTCATGTAATAATATTATTTCATTTTCAATTCTCAACCGTAAATATCCAAGTCATTTACATGTTTTGTCATTTATTATCATTATTATTTTCAATATTAACGCTTTGTTTACAATCATTTGCATTTACCATTTTCCTTTGGCTTTCCTTTCGTCTCCATTCAGATAAACAGATTAATCAGTTAATGAATTTTTGTTCTTCCACTGAAAAAGGGAAAGGGCAAAATTTGATTTCTCATTGATATCAAACAAATGTTTCCTTCTTTACACGGTTCCTTAGCAATTAAATGATTTGCACACCATATTTTTCAATGGATTGTTGTGTTTGCAAAGGGAAAACTTGCAAACAAACAGAAAATGAAAAAGAAGGATAAACAAGAGGAAGATGATGTTGTTGATGATGATGATGATGAGAAGGAGGATACAAAATGTGATGAAAAGAAGCTGGGAGAAAGTTTGTTTAGCTTTCTGGTGTTGTCAGGATAAAAGTTGTTTACCTTTTTTTTTCATCTTCTTCTCCTTTTCTTGCTTAGTGTTTACTGGTAACGTTGGTTGTTTACTTCGCCTGGGCGAGGTTAAGATAAACAAACATAAACTAGAAAATAGAAAACCCAAAGAATAAACGAAAAATTTGGGTAAAAAAAGGGAGGCAAGAAGATGAAGTTGGGTCAAGTTGAGAAAACAAAACTGTGAAAATTCAATTTAAGCTTTTCTCTTTCACTTTTTGCTCTTTTTCAAATGGTAATCACGATTTGTCGAAAAAAAAACACGCCATTTGAGCATAAGATCTTTTACCAACATGTCTGGCTAGTCATATTTTGATTTGATCATTTGAGCAATAAATAGCACTAAACAAATAGATTTGTTGGCTTCAGAATGCTGTGCCAATCCACTTTAACCCAAATGCGATCCAAGCTCGAAAAAAATGTCTCATGCTAATAGATTATCACTTTCTTTCTTTCAATCTTTTGGTATCTTCTGAACCTCTTGACTTTCCTTCTTTGGCTTCTTAAATCTGTTGGCCTCTTTCTGGGTATCTTTTGGTATCTCTTTTGGTCTCCTTTGGTCTCCTTTGCCACTATTTCGATCTCGATCTCCTCTTTGGCCTTGTTTAACCACAATTTTAAACTTACTGGTAACCAGAAGAATGAACTAACTTCAATGGACGTCATGATGAGTGAACCAGCGACTCCATTAAAATCAACATCTTCATCACCAACCACTCCATCTTGTTTGTCTTCTTCCTCTTCGGTGTCATCCTTAACCACCACAACTTCAGCTGCAGCGGCTGCCGCAGCGGCTGCAGTAGCAGCGGCAGCAGATCATTCATCGATAATTCCTCACCTCCAGGAAACGTTACAAATGAACTTGGTTCAGCAAAGTTCAATTTACCAGCAAATGTCTTGTCTGGTCAATGGTTACAATAATTCAGGTTCACTGTTATCTTCGTCTTCTTCGTCTTCTTCCTCTTCATCTCCTTCATCATCTTTATCAACTTCATCTTCAAATTGTAACAAATCATCTTCTGCTTCTTCTCATCACATTGGTAACAAAGTCAACGGAAACCATAACAACAGTAACAACAACAATAACAACAACAACAACAACAGTAATAGTAATAACAGTAATGGAGGATCTTTTTCAAATAACAAAACTCGCGTTCAGTTGGAACTACAGTTACAACAATTACAGTTACAGCAACAACAAATCATGCACCAGTTACATGTTTCATCTCAGCGACAATATCTTCTTGGATCTTTAGGACCTTATTTAAATGAAATGTGGAAATCGTCTGTAGCCCAGCAACAGCAACAATCCACCAATCAACATCAACTTTCACCGCAACCAACAAATGGTGAACGTTCCCACCAATCATCTCTCCATTCCAGCTTAAATATTCCTCACCTTAACAATCATCAACAAAATGTAAATCGTAGCTCATCGCCCTCACTGTCATCTCCTTCGCCATTATTTCTTTCAAATTCAGCAACTAATAACAAGTCAACTTCTTTGTCATCAACAGCAACTTCATCACCATTACCCGGTGAATTCAATCCATTAACGTTTGATTTTATAAGAAAGAGAAATGGTTTGAGTTCGTGTAAATCAAGATCCAATGCAACGCCAACAATATCTTCATCTTTAGCCAACTTGTCTTGTTTTACCGGATCATTCAATGGTGGTGGAAGTGATCAAGTGTTTAATGGTTTCACCCCTGGACATCCTCATTTAAGTGGATTAGCAGATAAAATTGAAGAATCAGATTCCCCGCCACCTCCATTTTCAGCTCTGTCAACAGCTGCTGCCGCCGCTGCTGCCGCCGCTGGAGGAGGTAATGAAGGAGTTAGTGGTTCAATGCCGACAATTGAGGAATCAGATTATTTAAAAATCTTATTCGGCAAGGGATTGTGTAAATGGCCTGGATGTGAAGCAGTTTGCATTGATTACAATTCATTCGTTAAACACCTCAGTCTAGAACATGGTTTAGACGATAGGTCAACAGCTCAAGCTCGAGTTCAAATGCAAGTGGTACAACAATTGGAGATACAATTATTTAAGGAAAAAGAACGCTTAACTGCGATGATGCATCATCTTCATCTCAAACATCGAGCTCAGCTAAACACGTTAAATCTAAGTGCTGCAGCAGCTGCTGCTGTTAGTGCATCAACACCTAAAATACCTTGTTCACCCGTAAGTTAACCTACTCGTAATTACCTTTCAATTTAAATCAAGCTAACAATCTCTTCTCTTTTTTTCCTTCTGCCCCATAATTTATACAGTTTATGATGGATAGTAAATCAGATTTAAATAGAGACGATCGTGATCAGTCAACGGATGACGGAGATGAACCAATGGAAGGAGATAAAATGTCTAGTGGAAAAAGGAGTTTAATGGAAGTAAATGGTGTACCTCATCATGGTCATCATTTGCCTAGTGTGTTAGGAGCACATCATTCACACCGTTTATCTACAGCTTCGCCGTCTTCACCATTACCATCATCAACTGTAGCTAGTAACGGTTTAACCATCCAAGGAGCGCTCTCTCCCGTAACCACTGCTAAACCATCCATGTCAAGTCCTCCTATAGCTACAACACTTCCCGCTAGTTCAATGAGTAATATGATAGCTGCTGCTGCTGCCGCTGCTGCCGCCGCCGCTGCCACATCTAGTAGCCCGACATCATTTGTCACTAAATCTCCACCGTCTCCTAATAACGCAAAGTTAACAGGTTCGCCATCCATTCCAAATATTTTCAATTCTACCTCTTCCTCGTCGACGACCACAACAGTTACAGCCAATAGTATCAATAACTCTACAAATAGTAACAATAATATGACCAGTGGTTCACATGGACCTGGTAGACGAAGGTTAAGTGATAAAAGTGCACCTCGTGATTTATCCATCACTGGCTTGGGTAGCTGTAATGGAGAATCATTGTTAAATAACAATAGTAATTCATCGTCATTACCTGATTCACCAGCTCGTCGTCGTATTGCTGAAAGAAACAATTTAGATATAACTGAAGGTATTTTCTTAGAGTCTCAATTGATTTTACATCAAATTAATTTGTATTTCATTTATTCCTATTCCAGAAATCAATCGTAATAGAGAATTTTATAAAAATGCTGATGTTCGACCTCCATTTACATATGCATCTCTTATTAGACAGGTAAGGATCCATTTTGTCACCTCCAGTGTCAACATTATCGTTTTAATATCATTTGAATAGTCCAATGTCATTCAAATTTTGTTAAAATTCAACCTGTTCTCTGATGCAAAGCTTAAAAGTATTTCATTTGCTTCATGAACTTTGAATCTTTTGGTGATTCAACGAGCCTTCTTAAAAAATCAAATGAATAACATTTACGCTTTTATATGCCTCTGCGCCTTCTTTTATGAATTAATTTAATTGCTAATTGCTTGTAATTATCTTCTTTCCAGGCTATCATCGAGGCTCCTGAAAAACAACTTACACTCAATGAGATCTATAATTGGTTTCAGAATACATTTTGCTTCTTCCGGAGAAATGCTGCTACTTGGAAAGTAAGGGGTTAATCAAAATATTTTTCTTTGTTAACTATCATCATCGCCATCATCATTAACATCATTTTCCAAATCAGCAAATCGACTATTTTTGTTTACGTCTAAACTTATTGTCTTTCAATTGTTTCCAACTGAATCAAATTATGCTGTTTGTTTTTCTTTTGTTTATACCCTATCATTATAAATGATAGCGCAAATCTTCATTAACTGATGATGTATTTTTCATTTGTTTGTTGATGTTGTCATGAATTTCTCTTTCTATTTTCTCTTCGGCTGCAATCATTTTAGTGAAGTTTATTTTATCTCTTGCCGTTTTATGTTGATTTTACTTTCCATCTCTTAGCAACTGTTGTTGAACATTTCCTTTTTTTATTTCTTGTTGATTATTTTTAGGTTTTTTGTTTGTTGAATTGTTGATTTTGATGATGATGATGTATCAGCACAATTGACGTTAACTTATAATTAACAGTTACTAATCAAACAACTTCTCATAATGATTCTCAGTTAAACAGTTTCCAATGAGTACAATCAATCAATTCAATTTCACTCACCTCGATTCAACTTCAAATTAGGATATTTTGTCGTTTAAATATCCTATTCAAACCAAACTGATGATAAATATATTATACTGTCACAAACTTAATCAAAATTGCATTTCTAATAAATATTTTTAATTTTCTTTTTAATTTTCCTCTAGAATGCTGTTCGGCACAATTTAAGTCTTCACAAATGTTTTATGAGAGTGGAAAATGTTAAAGGCGCTGTTTGGACTGTTGATGAACTTGAATTTTATAAACGTAGACCTCAAAGATTACAAGAAAGACTTTCAACAACATCTTCTTCCTCGTCATCTTCAGGGTAAATTTAAACTTTATCACAATAGTCTATCAGAGATTATATTTTAATTGCCAAATAATTAATTTTTACTTTCATTTCTCATTTATTTTTCTAGTCAAAATGGTAGTCAATTAAGCCTGGAAAATTTACGTCAAGTTGCTAATATCTCATCGAAAGGATCTAATCTACTCGGTGAAAATCAATTCAGTTCAAATTTCAATGCATCATTATCTGAGAATAGTACGCTTCCAACCTTTTTACGCAACATTGTTAACGGTCCTTTATCAAGACCTACATCCGTTAGTCCTCAAAGACCCGGAGATTTTCATAATTTATCCAATGAAGAAAATGATTTCATGGATGGTGCTGATTATGATGATGATGTGGATACCGGAGACTATGATCAAGAAATTGATGATTATGATGGAGACACTGGAGAAGTACAAGATTTAAGAGTAACCATTAACCGAAGCCCAAGTCCAAGTCCAAGTCCAAGTGATTGTAATGACATCACCGGTAATGAGATGGATACAACAGGTGGCCGATTTTCAGTAATGGACAAAGATGATGAACGTAGAGAGTATCGAGAAGAAGGCGAAGATGATGATCCTGATTTGGAAGAAGATGATCTAGACGAAATAGGTTATGGTCGACAAACCAAACTGGAAGGACTCGATTTAGGATTTAAACAAAATAATGCTTCCGAAGAAAGAAACGTTGACAAGTAAATTTTTTAATGTTTGGATGGGCCAACATTTTTTCAACACTATCATCTAATCAACGTCATCTTCAATGGACACTTTTGCTAAGTCTTTCTTCGAAACAATTGGGAACAACAAAATTACCATAATTGAATCATCTACATCATCAAAGCAACTAAATCTTCAAGACATAGCCAAACGTTTAATTAAACAAGCAAACGTTATTTTGATTAGTAACCCTGAAGTCATCATCAAAATTATTAATCGCACTAATTGATACAAATACACTTATCAAGTTAACACTGAATGCCTTCAATCGCGCAACAATAATTTAAAGTGGGACGAAATTTCAACATTTGGTTGAATATGGAACAAACAGATACAATAAATGAATTGAAATCGTTAGTTGGACAAAGGATTTCCAGATTTAAACCTTTTGCTTTAATCATTGGAGCTGTTTTTATTGGATAAAAATCTCATTATGGATTGAGATAAAGCAAGATTGACAACACTTCATGAGACAAAACTCAATAATGAAAACCCTTAAACAATTTATCTATCCTGAGACTCTAGTCTGTTTTTAGTTTATTAATGCAGCCAAACAAAGTTGTTTTTTTTGGAGAAATCAATTCACTAATTAAAATCAATGCTCAACGAAGTTGACAAAAATACAAGATAATATGATGAAGTTAATAATTTCACATTAAACATCAAATTAATATCGAAAGAAAAAAAGTGATGAATTACATTTTCAAACATATCAACAACATAATCATTCTCACCTTCATCTTCACCATTGTCATCACCATCGCCATTACCATCATCATCATCTTCACCCTCATCTTCATATTATTGATATAAAAACAATAATTGATACCATAATGATTAACAATCAATGCAATCACAATCAAATATATCCATTTCACTCATTCTTTGCTATGAAGCTTTGCATACTTCTTCCTCTTTCTTTCTTTCTTTCTGTCGCCACCTTACTCATTATCTTGACTATTAGATATTTTTTGATTATTACCTGCGCATTGTAGAGTTGAATTATTATTAATTAATGAAACAACATGAAACGAAAAAGTGTGTAAATTAAGATTACAAAATTGTTCAACTCTTTTCCACTTTCATTCATTTTTTTAATTGAAACCATTTTCGCAGACAATCCTTGAAATTCAAGTCGGCTTAGTAAATTTTACACTTCGGGTTAGATTATCCAACTTGGATGATCTTCGGAAACGGTTCGATAATACTCGCTTATTGACTTTTCGGTGGTCTAAACGTGCTTGTGCTTTGCATAATAAGATAATCAGGCTCTTTACTCAAATCGAGTCAAGTAAAGGGTCCCTAATAAAGTCTCGAAGTAAATTTAAAACAAAAATTAACGGCTTTTGTAGGGATGTTAAAAAGATTTTGATAGAAAATCAAAGATAGCACTTTCTTGCTTAATATAATGCCAAAAGTAGCCTTGATTTCGTGAAGAGTAGTAATTAATTTTAGTTTAAACGCGATTATGTACAAAGACTTGAAGTCGGAAATTTAACAGCTAAAAGACTTACTTTGAATTTCACTATTATTGCCAACGCGTTTCAAAGGTAAAATTTGGAAGTGAATTAAATCTGAATGATAGTTCACAGCTCGCGATTGATCATCGCATCAAAGCTCACATCAATTCATTATGTTTGATTAATTCAAATAAAGCACAAAATTTATTAGCAATTTATAATCGGCTATTTGACTGAAGTGCCCTGTAATATCAAGAAAAGGCTGAATTCTGATTCATATATTTTAAGTTGATTAAAAAACTCATTTAGCTGTCAAAAAAAGTTTCAATTTTTGCATTTAGAATAGTGTTAAGTTTAATTTGAAAAATAAGCATTTTGATCAAAATTGACTGATGTTTGGAACTAATGACACTTTAATTTTGATCTTAATTGCTCTAATAATGCGTTACCACCATTGACTGAATAGTCTTGTATAATAATATAATAATTAGTCAATCTGTTCACAACCATCATCATGTAGCATCATAATCTATCAATATCAAGCAAACAATATCTCACAATCAAATTCTGGTTCTCACCGATTTTCACTTGATCTTTCAAGATCTATCTCAACTATAATGAGAATTGAAATTGAATGAAACTAATTTTGAAAACAAATTTGTATCAAATGAACGTCAAAACATGAATATGAAGACATTCTGTAAACCAGCATCTCTATAATCAAGCAACAAACGTATTCATGGATTTGAAACAAGTGAATCAATTATGAATATTCAAGCAAAATGAACAGAACAAAATGATGAAGCGTTCAAGGCAAAATCGGAAATTACATAGGCATGAAATCGTCCATGCGTGTAATCAATCAGGCGAGAGGAATGAACAAGTTACATCGTTAGTGTTTCCATGAAGTAAAAGAGTTTATTGAAGATGATTTTTATATTTTTGTGCTTAGCTTGAAACTCTGTGTTATTTTTAATAGATTAACATGAAAGTCGCCCGTTTCATTTGTGACAATAAATTCAGAATATTCAAATCTTTTCTTATCTATTTTACCTTTGCATGTGTGGGATCGTCAACAACGCTTCTTGGTTCAAGTTTACTTGATTTACAAATAAGTTTAGATGTTGACTTCGCAAAAGTTTCCTATTTGATTCCAGTTCGAAGTGCTGGTCACATTGTTGGATCAGCTTTTAGTAAGTCAAATGTCCATTGAAATATTTTTACTCATGTAATTTGTTAATCTCATTGTTCAATAGCTGGGGTAATTGGCCAAAAATTCAATCGATCTCTAGTTCTTTGTGTTTGTAATTTGATTTCTGGCATTTTTCTTGGAGCTGCTACAAACTTCAAACAGTTTGAGTATGTCGCTTGCTTTTTGTTTATTGCTGGCATAGGACATGGTATCGCTGAAGTGCGTAAGTGACCATTCATTTTCTAAGATTTACCGGGGAATTCAGTTAACCCTCCGTTGCTACTCTTAGACTTTTTTGTCCAAAATAATTTTTGAATGTTAATAAAATCAAAACCTTATGAGTTAGAAACTTTTGACTCCGGAACATTGTCAATCATAGATATGAGTGTGTACATCTCGAAAACAAAGAGTATGGACATTATAGTTTACCTGTAATATTGATATAAAGAGTGACTAGCACGGTCAAAGACAAAAAAGTCACAAGAGTAGCTTTGCGTAAATGCACTGCCAAAGCTACGGAGCAATAAAATTCTCTTTTATTTTTTTGACCACTTTATTGCTTTTTTGTAACAACTCACAAAAAGAGTCATCAATAGCTTATACAAGCCTTTCCGTAAGAAAAAGCGAAGATAATTAGCAAAGAGAGGGCAAAGGTCAAATCAACTTTTTTGGTTTTATGATGGTAACAACTATCTCAGTTTTTGATTTTGAAAATTTTGAGATCGGGCTGAATATGATTTACGAGAAAGAAGCATTTGAATTGAATGTAAAATCAATGAAGATACCAATATAGTTTTATCAATAAAAGCAATTAAAGTCAAAGGTGCATTAAATAATGAACAACCATTGATCAAAATTTATTAAATGTCACTAACTTTTGATTATGGATTTCAATAGATTAAAATATGCTCTAGAAGATACATTTAGTGGCATCTCAATATCTATTGCGGTTTTTTGATACGAAAATGAGAAAATTCTAGGATTAAAATGAGTTAGACTGCCATAGCAAGATTTCAAGCAAAACTCAAAATTTCAATAGATTTGAGAAAAGTCAAAAAAGTCAAAAAAGTCAAACATAAGACACAGAAACCAAAAAAGCAATAAAAAAGAGAACTGACAAAATTTTGGTCAAAAGTTAGGGTCAGGGTCAACGCTACCCCCATTTTACAACTTTTGCCTCTCATTTACTTCTTACTGCTGTTAAGGCTACGGACAGTTTTGTCCAAAGAGTAGCATATTTGTGACTTTTTTTAAGAGTAGCAACGGAGGGTTAATGCATAAAACAATTTAAATACTATTAATAGTTACTATTAGTAGGTGAATGGGCTTCATCTGAAGAGCGAGTGATTGTTGTGATATACATCGGTTCAGGCGAGTTGTTGCTTTGCCTTGTTAGGGTTGTTGAGTTATTGTGTAAAAAGACACAATAAACACTATTGTCACATTTATGCACAAATTGACACAAATGCCTGAAACAAATGGTCTAGAACTGGTAAAAATTGATTTCTTTAAGATTAAGACTCTATGGGCTTGTAGCGACATAAAAATGAATCGTTCTCTTTCAATAAAAAGATTTCTCCGACGAACAGATCTCGAGAAAATCGAATCCGAAGTTGAAACTTGCAAAGCTTTTTGTGCGATAATGAAAGAAGATTTTTTCATTAAACTTATAGTAAGGATTCATCTTTTGATGATCAACCAGGAAATATATTCATTTTGAAAAATAAAACATTTCTTTTCCTGTAAAACAGATTAGTTCGATTTACATTTGAACAGATCGCTTTCTGTGATTGTAAGAGATAGCAAAATGAAACTTGGTATTTGTCCACAAAAATTGTTGCCTCAAATTATGAATTGAATGATTTTATCAATAGTTCAATAGTTCTCTTGATTTTGGATATTGGCCTTAAAACTTTGAGACTCGATATTTCGATTATAGTAGCCACTACAGTCATCATTCTTTGATTAATATGATTCTTCACTAATTAATAATTTGATGCAACTTAGAAACTTTCTTTTAGTGTATTTGGTTCATGATTATTGGCCTATAAATGTATGAGAACAACTTTATTGCACAAAATAGTTTCATATTAACCCATTTCTTGGTAAATAAACCATTTTTCTGGTTAGACTTTAAGATGCAATGTAAAGAGTGTTGCAGAAGACGCGAATATTTGATTTAGGTGTTGAGACTTAATAAGTTTGTAGAGGCATGTAAACTGTTTCCGGTGGTGCTATCAAATAATTAATCCTATGAATAGTTTTTGAGAAAATCGAGGTCAAATTTGAAACTTCGATAGCCTCTTGTTCAGCTATGGAAGTAGATTTTTCGCTGAAACTCATTTAACTTATGTGATTTTTGACGAGCAACCAGAAAATGGTCTTATTTTAAGAAATAACATTTTATTGTTTTCGTAAAATAGATAAGTTCGATTTTCATTCAAATCGACTTTTTTTGATAACCGGTCGAGTTAAAGAGCTGAAAGTTATTATACATCGATAAAAATTGTTGCTTCCTATCAATAGAGCGAATACTTTCAACAATTAAGCAACAGTTCTCTTAATTTTGGCCATTGGCCTTTAAATTTTGAGTCTGAATATTTCGGTATCGATATCATCTACAATCACCGTTTTTGAGTAAACATTAGTTTTAATTATGGGCTATAATATATTGAAACAAAAAACCATTCAGGAGTTTACAAAAAAAGTTATGCCATTGTATTACTTTTGTTGTCAGATTTGAGACTTGATTTATAAAGCTATACAAAATCTTTTGCGTTAGAAGGATCTTCATTATTGAATGAATTAACTCAGCTTTTATTCGGTATTAGATCATATAATGTTTTAGCCCATAATAAAATTGAATGTTTGTCGAAAGAATGATAACTTTAGGTGCAACCATTCTCGAAATATCCAGGCTCAAAGTTTAAAGGCCAATGGCCAAAATTAAGAGAACTGTTGTTTAATTGTTGAAAGTATTCAATCCATGATAGAACGCAACAATTTTTATCAACGCTTAATAACTTTCAGCTCTTTAACTCGACCGGTTATCAAAAAAAGTCGATTTGAATGAAAATCGAACTTATCTATTTTACGAAAACAATAAAATGTTATTTCTTAAAATAAGACCATTTTCTGGTTGCTCGTCAAAAATCACATAAGTTAAATGAGTTTCAGCGAAAAATCTACTTCCATAGCTGAACAAGAGGCTATCGAAGTTTCAAATTTGACCTCGATTTTCTCAAAAACTATTCATAGGATTAATTATTTGATAGCACCACCGGAAACAGTTTACATGCCTCTACAAACTTATTAAGTCTCAACACCTAAATCAAATATTCGCGTCTTCTGCAACACTCTTTACATTGCATCTTAAAGTCTAACCAGAAAAATGGTTTATTTACCAAGAAATGGGTTAATATGAAACTATTTTGTGCAATAAAGTTGTTCTCATACATTTACAGGCCAATAATCATGAACCAAATACACTAAAAGAAAGTTTCTAAGTTGCATCAAATTATTAATTAGTGAAGAATCATATTAATCAAAGAATGATGACTGTAGTGGCTACTATAATCGAAATATCGAGTCTCAAAGTTTTAAGGCCAATATCCAAAATCAAGAGAACTATTGAACTATTGATAAAATCATTCAATTCATAATTTGAGGCAACAATTTTTGTGGACAAATACCAAGTTTCATTTTGCTATCTCTTACAATCACAGAAAGCGATCTGTTCAAATGTAAATCGAACTAATCTGTTTTACAGGAAAAGAAAAGTTTTATTTTTCAAAATGAATATATTTCCTGGTTGATCATCAAAAGATGAATCCTTACTATAAGTTTAATGAAAAAATCTTCTTTCATTATCGTACAAAAAGCTTTGCAAGTTTCAACTTCGAACTCGATTTTCTCGAGAACTGTTGATCGGAGAAATCTTTGAATTGCATAAATAGATTCATTTTCATGTCGCTACAAACCCTTAGAGTCTAAATCTGAAAGAAAATTGACTTTCACCCGTTTTCACTCATTGTGACAATTGCATTGTTTCTTTCTATTAACAATTCACTCTTCAGTTATAAATAAACTTGAAACCTATCGAATTACGTTAATTATGACTGTTTTTTTAATCATTTTACAATACAGTTTGTAATACAGTAATTGTGGACACATGGAAAGATTTATGTACAAATTGGCTGCAAGCTTTACACATGTCGTGGGGAATCGGTTCACTAGTAACTCCAATTATATGTCGACCATTCTTAATACCAGAACAGGACGAGATAATTATCCAAACAGCAACAAATGAAACATATTCAGATCCAATCCTTGAGTTGATCAATATCAAACCTACTTCGAATGATGTGAAGGCACAATATGCCTTCATGATTATTGGTGCAATATCAATTACTATCGCCTTTCCATTAGGTTATGTATATTTGAAAGAGAGAAGCTCACAAAACAAAACCAGCAACAAGCAAATAAACACCGATACGAAACAAAAATGGGCTCCATGGAAAGTTTACGGAGGAATCATTTTAATAGCGCTCATAAGTCATCTGACGATTAGTTTAGAGGCAGTCCTTGGTAAGTACTAAATGTTGGCGTCCATTAAATTAGAATTGTGATCTTACAATTAATGATGTTTGTAATTTATTAGGTTCGCTTGGAGCTTCATTTTCAGTCAAATCTGCTCTTCATATGGACAAAAAGACCGGTGTTTTACTTGCCACTGTTTTCTGGTCTTGTTTCTCCTTTTATCGGTTAATCTTCATTCCACTAACATTCGTTACATCAGAAGTAAAATTACTGCTCATGAATACGCTTTTCATGATTATTGGTGTTTTAGTTTGCGTTCCTTGGGCAAATACCTATCAAGTCTGCATTTGGATTGGGTTCATTCTCTTAGGTGTAGGAATATCTCCAATGTTTTCAGCTTCATATGGAATGCTATCGAAGCACATTGTTACTACTGGAAAAATATCGCCAATTATTTTCATTCCTGGAGTTCTCGGCGAATCTGCTCATCCTGCACTTGCAGCTACTTTAATGGCTAAAAACCCAATTTCATTTCTTTATTACATTGGTCTTCTTGGCGTTCTTCTTATCATAACATTTGTCACTCTCATGGTTTATTGTAAAAAGGTTTATAAAAGTCCTGATGGTCTTCATCGTGGAGTCAAGGAAAGATTATCGACTCTTAGTATTAGTCGCCACTAAAATTATCATATTATATTTTGTCTCATTGTATCGTTATTGACAACATTTATGAATTGTAAAAATTAATTTCAACTCAGACACAAACGTTGGACCATCATAGAACTACAGTTTAACAATAAATTCAGATGTTAAATTGGTATAACTTTTTTAATATGCAAGTATTGAATTATCATTTAATATTTTGATCAAGTATAAAAATAGCGAAATCATTAAAAAAATATTTTGAAAATGAAGCCTCAGTAAGCTGTTGATGACAATTTTGTAGGGATAGACATTTGCTGTAAAACCAACCTTACCTTTTCACGTTTCATATCTTAGCTCGTGGATAAAATTTAATCAGCGTTCTTATTTTTTCAGGCTATCTAAAACTAATACATCAGCAGCTATCGACTTAACGAAAAATTGTACCAAAGTATAATGATAGTGCAAAGCTATAGATGGCAGCATGATATTGTTTTCGTTGCTGGCTGGCGCCTTGAATATCACCCAATAAACAGGTTTATTGAGACATGGCTTGTATGTGCCAAGTTAAAATAATAATTGAGATCGTTTCCACAAACAAGTCTATATTTTATATTCGGGTAGTCGATAGACACCTGAATTGTTTTAACTTGAATCGTGAACTTCCATGCTAAATTAATCAGTAATTTTTAATCGATTGCTTCTTTATTGTTCATCTGTGAGTCTGTCAAAAAAGTTTTGAAAATACCATCTCTAAATATATTCGACATGGGATACTAAACCACAGTGAAATGTTGTTTACATTCATTCAGCTGTACACTTCTAATTTATTATAGTTATTTTACCTTCATCTATTACAAGGAATTTCACTACAGGCTAGTGCATCATGTTAATGTTTATCTTATCGGTGTTCATTTCGATAGTCTGGTTAATCCAACCAGCTTCTGGCTATGTTACCTTGTTTGCTCCATTCAACGCAATCGGCCTCCGCGGTAATATAACTTTCAGACAAGAATCTAATGAGTCTGAGGTTACGGTGGCTATAAATTTATTGCCAGTGACTTTAAGAGAAAAATCAATCGACTATCAGTGGGCTATAATGTCCTTTCCCTATTTTCTGGGTTCTCCTTGTCGGCCAGAAACCCTAGGTAAACTTGAGTATAACATGACTACCAAACATGGACCTATCCAAGTTGTCCCAGTTAATCTAGGTGGACAAGTTTTCACTGATGGCGAATTGTCCCTGCATGGACGTAAGTCGATTTGGTCATCTTCAATTATTATTACTGATGGAAAACATTATGGCTGTACAAATATTCGACATGAATCAGACACTAAAACAGCTAAGGCGCAATTTTATGCACCTTTTGCTGGTACTGTTGTGTTTCGTGAGAATGAACTCGGCGATACTGTGATAATGAGCAATCTATTTTACATTGGAAGCGAATTTAGAGTCAACTCTCAACACGACTGGAAAATATTAGTTACTGATATTCTGGACAGTAGACCAAACACTGATTCTAAATGTCACTATTTGACAACTTTACTCGATCCAGATAACACAGATGACTCTCAGTGTACGGAAAGAAATCATAACAATTGTAAGATAGGCGATTTATCCCGTAAACATGGTCAAGTTACTGTCTATAAAGCCAATAATAGAGGAGCAAAACAAAAGTTCATTGATACTAATCTTCCTCTATCCATCTTTGACTCAACACGTTCGTCTTATATTGTCATCTATGAAAAAAACAATCCTTCTCGCCCGATAAGCTGTGGATTGATTACCCCAGTTAAAAAGAAAGAAGTAAAAGCCATGATTGATATGGATGGCGTTAAAGGTTACATTGGTTTCAGTCAAGCTTTTCACACTGACCCGACCATTGTGACAGTGAAGCTAGATAATCTAAGAGGCCGTGGTCTTTTTTATAAAATATATTCGTTCCCAATAAGTCCAGTTTTATCTAAAGAAAAATCATCTGCGTGTTCAAATTTTGTAACTGGGGATTCTTACAATCCTTTTAGAGTCAATTCCAACTCTTCTCCTAAACCAGGAAAAGGAACGCAAGATCAATACGAGGTTGGAGATTTGAGTGGTAAATATGGAGGATTAGTTGAGGATCAAAATGGCCATGTAACTCAAATTCATGTGGATCTTAATTTACCCTTATTTGGCCGCCATTCAATTATCGGCAGGTCTCTTGTCATCCACAAGATCGATGACTCCAACTGGATTTGTGCTACCATTGGATATCCAGGACCAGTTGTTACTGCAGTTGCAACTTTTTATTTCCCCATAGCAGGTCGAATCATTTTTCGCCAAGAAGCTGACCAGCCAACTTCGGAAGCAACAGTGTTTGCTGATCTCAGTTACTCAGATGGAACCTACAATGATACCACTGATTTTCCTTGGCATATTCACACAAACCCACCAAATAATGATTTTTACAGTTGGAAAGACAGATGTAACTCAACTGGGCCTCATTACGATCCTTTTAGTGTTGGGCATTCGTCATACGATACGTTTTGCACTCCTGACAACCCTTTCCGATGTGAACTTGGTGATTTAGCCAAAAAATCAGGGTTAAAAATGTCCATCGCTGGATATAGTGGCTCTAAACAGGTCAAACTATTCTATACTGATGAATTTCTCCCCTTATCCGGAGCTTATTCGATTATTGGAAAATCCATTGTCGTTCATGATATAAACGGACCTGTACAACGTGGAAACAGATTGGCATGTACTCCAATTAAAAAGCTTCATCCAATGACAGCTTCAGTTAGATCTTGGAGATTTGGTGGAGATAAAGCAAAAGTATCAGGATCAATAACTTTCCATCATGTAAGTAAAGCTAATAATTAACATTATTTTTGACTTAAATTAATTTATAATCAAACATCAATAATGATTATTAACATTTCCTATTTAATTATTTCCTGATACTGACAGCAATTAAGTGTTAATGATTGTTCAATATGACTGTATAAAATTTTTCAAAAGTCAACTATCATCAGAATAGGCAAATGTCTAATAACCCCTACGAAGTTGATCCTAAATTATGACTTATGGTCATCTTTTTTCTTCTCCATTAAGTCAATCACCTTATGATCAACCTTTTTTGCCTCATTGTTGCTATTCAATTAGATTTTGACTGAAATACTTACGTATGATTATTTAACTTATTAGAAAGTTGAACAGCCCAAAAGAAGTGACCTGAATAGTGAATTAAAATGAATTGGTGATGCTTGTGACTTGTGGCAGGTCATTCAAATCATTCATCCTCACAAACCAATCACTTTTCATGAAACTTACTCTCAATTATAACATTGTGATCATTTCAAGTGGTGATAAAATAAGTTTCCATCAAATAGATGGGAAAAAGTATCTTTCTTTTTCAGAATCAAATGAGCCCTTTTCTGATCAACTTTGCATGAATGAGCGAAGACGAGTACGCAAAAATAAGATCAATATTAACAATTATAAGAGTTGAAAGTAACAAGTTGATACAAAGAAAGGCAAGAGTTTTTAAAAATTCATTTTTATAGCTCACCATCAATCAACAATGCATTTGACAGTCAAATTAAGAGCAGTTAAATGTTCTGGTTAATTTACAGCTCAGAATATTGTAAGTCAATTGAATCAATCTCAAAATGTTGGCTTCAATATAACATTTTATTTTCATTATGTTAGCTTTTGTCAATTTACATGAAAACTGAGTTCTGGTAGATTCAACCTAAATTCATCAAGTTTATTTTCTTGGAGTTAATGCTAATTTTCAACTCAAGGAAGTCACTTTTTTCAAATTTTCATCCAAATATTGATTTCATTTGATTGCTATTGATTTACTTGCAGAAACGACGACATCTTTATCGAGCTGATAACTCAAATATTTCCGTCTTTTGATTGCAACTTCACGAATCCCTTTAAGCTATAAATTGTCCAATTGAAAATTCAAAACATTTACACTTACTCCTTCAATCTAAAACAATTAAACTTGAATTTTCTCTCACAACTATTCCCTTCTCAAGAAAACAAGCTTAATTGAATTATTTAATAATCGAGACAAGATTAGTGATCCTTATTAGACAAGAACATGTCATCTTCAAAACAAGGACACTTTACAGCAAGATTCAAGCAAGTTTCACTATTTAAACAGTTAACCGTTTCAAGTTATCAAATAAATCATTCGTATTCATTAAGACACTCTAATCCATTTATCCCACCCAATTATTACAGATCATGTCTGCCATGTTAATCAGTAACCTTGTCTGAACAGCCTTTGGAAAAATTGCTTTTCAGATTCAATTCCTTCCTTTTGAAACTCTGTAAATAAATTCCAACAACCTTCCTCTCCTAATCAATGTTGAACAATTAATGTTATTTTGCTCATATTTATTGTTTTTTTTATTTTAATTTATTGAATCAATTCGTTCATCATAATTATATTTCTACTGGTTTTTAAGCTTGATTCAACTTGGCCAGCTTAAAAGGTGTTTCTATGTACTTTTATGTTTTATCGTAAGATCTCGAAAGCTTAAGTTTCCAGGCAAATTATGATTCAAATTTAGTTTTGGTTTCAATCAAGGTTGGGTTCAGACGTGAATATTTGCTGGTTTTGTTCACTTTCTTGGTAAACAAGAAAAACCAACCTTCCTTTTAATTACAATTGAATAAAATTCACTGATCAGAAATTAATATCATAAAACCTTCCTTAGCTAATACAAAATCATCTGAAGCTTCATCATTTTGGGTACTTCTACCGACTATTTGTATTGTAATTTAATAACACTATTTTTGATGTTGAACATGTAAATTGTTTAATGATGTTTTAACAATAGTTTGATTCATTATACTCTTTTACCTTTTTCACGACAATTATGAACCTAATTAGAAATACTCATCACCGAGGTTGTTGATTTATGTTTACACGTTTCTCTCATTCAACAAGCGCACGATAAAGTTAAATGATCGCTTTAAAATATAACTGGATACATTTGAACAATCATATGATTAACATTTATTTAATCCACCAACGCTCCAACACAATAAGCAAATCATTATCCTCGTCGCCATAAGGTTTAATAACAATTAAAGTTCATTTAGCATGTTTCATGTTCAATAAGACGCTCACTCAAAACTTGATAGTTGCCATAAAAAGCCATTTTAAGGGTTTAAACAAAGCTATTATAAAATTTAATCGATGAAAAGTATTGAAATTATCTGTTGATCAGTTTTCTTTCATTTTGATTATCTTAAAAATTGATTTAGAATCAAGAGAAAAATTGTTAAATGTCAATCGCATGAATAAAAGTTGAACAATCTCTTTTAAAAGCATGAATGCATGATGATTAGCAAATTGTTTAATGGTTTCTTTCATTTGACTAAAATTGTTACAAAAGATTTGGAATAATTAATTGACTTCTTTTTTATCAATTGCAGGTAAACCCGTTCGATGCAACTCACACCAAAATTGAGCTTCATGGTCTCGATAAACAAGCGTCAGGATTTCATGTCCATGAAGTATCAGTCCCAGAAGATCGTGAATTTCCTTGTAGCAATGATTCAGTTTATGGTCATTTCAATCCTCTTGGAGTTGACTCGCGTATAACCCATTATCCAGGCGTCGGAAGCTCTGATCAATATGAAATTGGAGATTTATCTGGTAAAGTTGGAACTTTACAAGGCAAAGATTCATGGCGTCACTCTTATTGGGATTCAAATTTACCTCTTTTCTGGTTAAATTCAATCATTGGGCGATCAGTTGTCATTCACAAAGCAACACGAGATGAAAGATGGGTTTGTGGAAGCATTGTGCCTGAAGTTAAGAAAAGTGAAGCTCGAGAAATTGTTGCTTTAGCTACTTTCGATGATCCCAAGCATTTGATAAATGGTTTTGTACGTTTCCGACAATTTGAATATAAAGATGGTTCCACAAGTGACACATTTCTTGAGGTTGATCTAAAACACAAAGGAAATTATAATCGTAATATAACTAAAGGTCATCGATGGTCTGTCTTTGTTAATCAAGTTGGTGCAGATGCTTTTCAGACGGTCGAGTCAGTTCGATGTGTTGCTTCTGGTTACATTTGGAATCCCTACCAAACAGATTCCAATAAATTTCCTGATCTTTATAAGCGCCATTGTACACCAACTAATCCATTAAGATGTGTTTTGGGTGATTTATCGGGTCGAAATGGTCCTTTAATTATTGGAGGTAAACGCAGAGTTATAACTGATGTTAATCTTCCTTTGGTTGGAAATGCATCGGTTGTTGGCCGATCACTAATTATCTATCATAAAGATGAAAGTGACACTAAAATGGCCTGTGCCAACATTCTTGCTGATTTTCATTTACATCAAACCTTTATGATTAGTAGTAACCCAACCTTTACCGTTGCCAAGTTCATGGATCATATGCGAAGTCAGTTAAAGACAACTGATTGGCTAATTAAGGTGGACAATCAAGAAACCAAATTAGTATTTGACGGTGAATGTATTTCTTTAGGTGTAAATTTTTATGGTAAGTGAAATGAATCCAGAAATTTTTCCTTCAAATCGTTTTGTAAAAACAAATTTCATTCATTTATTCATTTCATTTTTTAGGTCCAAATGCATATCGTCTTAAGGAGGAATTTGGTAATTTATTAAATTACGGATCTGTACACAAAAATAGTCAAGGTGGTGTTGTCAGATTATCAACATCTTACACTGTCTGCAAACCAGGTTAGATCAATCATCAAAATCTAATGGACTTTTAATCTCTAATTTTTTGCTTTATTAACGATCATCTTTTTAATTTATTTCAGTTATTTCTGGTTCAATCAATGTACTTCCCAATTTTAATCTCATACTCATTTTAATTGGATCAATTGGACTCATAATTTTAAGGAAGGATTTTTTTTAAATCATGGATAATACAATCTATCACTAGTCTTTACTAAGCTTAATCAAAGCCACTTTCTTACCTCCATCTACTGTAAATGAATTCATCGCAATCATCGTTACTCATTCAACTCACGTAAATTGGCAAACCAGCAATATTCCCCAAACACTGAAGCTAAATACTAACAATTTGACTCAAATTCAGTGCCTTATTCGGCCTTTTAGAATCTCAATTTTTACCTTTTCAAGCGTTCACATTTACACAAATCTGTGATAAATAATACAGAGGCAATCAGTTGACTTTTAATTTTTACAAACTTGATTTTTTACAAATTTCAAATTCTCAACATATTCAATCACAATTATAAATGAAGACTGTCTTTAACAATTGAAGTTCTGTTAATTGCTGTTTGGTAATTTAAACCCAGGGAGATTACTTGCTTGAATGTTTCCATAATATTTTAATAACACTCAATAACAATTACAGCTTGACATTTACAAATCAAATGTCAACCATATTGTGATGTTTTTTTGTATATTTGTAACTGTTATTATTGACAATAAATTTCCGTAAATTTCATTCAAACATTATGAAGTAATATTGTTATGTTAACTGAGTTCATGTTGATTTAATTACTTTTCTAGTTTAACTGATCAGATAAGATAAATGTTACATTGCAGAATCTTACTCTAACTACTTTCATACTATGTACTGGATGTACTATGATTAACCTATTTCATAGTAAATAGTTAATTTAAACCACCAGACAATGTTAATATTCATTGTAAACAGTCAGGTGTTAACCTGTATTTATCATTTTTGCCCGCATCAATTGTGTTTACTACTTAACAGCCAACAAAATGCCAATCAACTGCAGTTTCATCTTCGGCCAAAGACAATAACATTCATTGATTGAATCAAAAGAGAGATTTATTATCAATCATGATTGCATTCCGTTTAATTGTTTTAACTTTACTTATGACCATCGCAACTGGTTTCCCATCATCACCATCACCACCGCCGCAAGATTTGATTGATGATTTAAGAAGGATTGCCACCAAGATCTTCAGTGATCGGGAAAATCTTGAAAAATTGACCTCGCAAATACAAAAGATATCCTCTGCTGGTCCAAACCTCTTCAATTCAGTTGAAGGTAAGCCATAATATCCAAGCTTAATTCATCTTTTCTAATCCATTTTGCTTGCTTTTAGTTGCTCCAAAGTCAACCCATGGATCTTACCAAATGGCACCGGAATCATCACAGCCGGGAGGAAACCCTTTGGTTGTTGTACAAAGTCGAATCAATGCTTTCTTTGAATCAATGAACCAATTGTTCAAAAACATGAGACAAGTTATTGAACGAATTCCTGTCCCTGAAGACGCTGAGCTTAATCCATTAAAGGCTTTACAAACACTTGAAAATCAATTTCAAAATATGCTCAGTGGTTTGGTAGTTCCGGATCCTGCGACAGTAATTAAACCAGTAATCGTTAATGGAACCAATGTAGATAAACCGCAATCAAATGGAACAATTGTTTGATTTAAATTGTATCCGATGAGAAATCTAAATCCTTTTCCTTATTTAGATTTACTCATTCCTAACAGATTCCTCTAATTTGGTTTTCACTAAATAAGATTGATTCTCACAACAAATCACATGAATCTTTGAGTTTATTTAAAAGGTTATGTTGAAATACATATTGAAAATGGTTGATATTCTTGAGGATAACTATAATTAAATACATTTCGAGTGAAAGCGACAGATTTTCGATTTAAGATCGAAGCTAACATATTTTTGTTTCTTAGATTATTGCTTTGAAACGGTGATCTCCAACATAGCGTTTACAGATTAGCTTTAATGCCAATGAAATAGTGTTAAGCTTATCTTTATCACGAACTGTCAAATCTTCAATTATGTTTGCAAAAGCATAAAGATATGAAAGAGTGTGTCTGTGGGTTGATAAACTGAAACAACTCTTATGAAACTGTAATGCCAATTCAGAGTAGGCTTGGTGATTTGTCAAAGGTACTCGAGTTTCCATGATATCATCAACATTGGTACAATAACCTTTTTGGCAAAGTTTACCAATAATCGACCGAATAGTTGTATTGACATAATCTCTTCCAGCTAAAATTGTACCCAAATGTGCAGTTAAAGCGGCCTTCTCTATTGGATCAGTTCTTTTGAGGATTGATCTTCTCAGACTTTCAATGGGTGCATTTACGCTGGAAATTGAACTGGTTACTGTGTCAGGAACGGAATTGAACAAACTATGGTCAGCATTTTCATCTCCTTGGAATTGACTGACAGATAAACGACGAACAGAGTGATCACCAAATTGTTGTGGTGTTGATTTTTTCGTCTTTGATCGAACGATTGTAAACTGTTTCTCTAAAGTTTCATTGACTAGTGACTTTTCCGTGTCCGAATCAATCAGCCAGTTGATGGAAAACTCGTCGGCTAAATAAATTTCCCTTTCATCATCAAAGTAAATGGCATAACTTGATTCATCAGGTCTCGATGCTGTTACTGCAAATATGGATTCATCTTGGGGTAAAATGTTTTTAAACATTGAACCAGATTCACAGGCTTCAATGTACAAAGTCATAGCGCCAAACCGATTATTTGCTTTCATCCATTGAAGAGTTGAATTAAGCTCAGCTGAAGTAATAACATTACGAGGGAAACAGAGGACACCAGCTCCACCATGGTCAGAGAAATACACGAAAACGTGGTCATTGGGCCCAGAGTCCAACACTTTTTTACCTTTGGCTTTCAATGCAGCATCACCTTTCAAGACGTTCATAAAGTTATTTTTATTGACATCTGAATGTCTATAGTCAATGGTAATATTGCTGTAAACATTGACTCCACCAGGAATGTTGATGATTACACCAGGAGTTGGGTTTGATTTACTATGAGCGATATCATCGTACATCATGGTGATTATATTGTCAGGGTGGACTCCATGTTTGATCAACACTTGGTAAGCATGGCAAACATCGGCCTGGTGTCGATAGTTGGACCATGTATTGGATCCAGCAACGAGAACAGCCCATATCTTAAAATTGGAGTCGTTTGACTGTCGTATTAAATCTTCATTTGTTAAATTTGAAATTGAAAAACCGTTGGAAAGTGAACAATTGAAATACACAATCAAAGTGATTACAAAGAAAGCTTTAAGGATATTCATTATGACAACTGGAAGCAACTACACTGAGCACCATAAATAAGTTGCTTTTTGAAAATTGTTAGACAAACGCTGATAACTTGACTATGTTTTATTAAGGCAACAATTTGGATATGAAATCCTCAACTAAATGAGGTAATTAATGAAATTAAATGTTATCAAACATAACAAAAGGTAGTAATTTTAAAAAGTAACATTTTTTTGAGCATTGAGATCACCAAAATTAAGTTGTTTTTTTTGTTTCATTTGAGAGATTCTGAGACTAGAAATGACTAGTAACGAGTATGGCCTCCTTTTGCTTTGAGTACTTCTTGTAATCGCCTAGGCATACTTAGGACTAGATTTTGAAGAAATTCTAATGGAATTTTTGACCATTGGTCAAAAGAGAGTGTAAAAACAAGTTATCAGTAAAAAATATGTGAGAAAAATTTGCTATTAAATAGCTATATAAATGTGGTCAATCAAAACAACTTACTTTCGGAATCCTATATTTACCACAAATGTTAATTATCAGTGTGATCACAACAATAAATAGTATTATAATAGCGTTAAAATATCAACAGAAATACATTATTTCAAGTAAGTATGGCTTGGAAAAAATTCAGTGTCACATGTTGAAATAGTGAGTGAAAAAAGGGGTCATCTTGTAATAACAACTTATTTATGGTGCTTAGTGTAAGGTTGAACACAAGAAGAAATGGTTGCAAGAATTAAGATTTACTCTCGACTACCAGATTAATACATTAGCATCAGCGAAGAAAGTGAATGATTTGATTTGCTTTAGTACTTCAATATTGCTGAGGACTCTAATCTTGATGTTTAAAAGATTCATACATCACATACAAATTGATATTACATAGATGTTGAGTATTTTACTCTTGTGAATACTCAATTGTTTGTTTCTCATAACCAAAGTACTTCGTTTGTTTGTATAGTTTCATTTTAAGATTGATAATTATCTGCAAACCAAATATGGCGAAATTTTGATTCAATGATTCAATGATTAATTTTAACAACAACGATTAAATACAAAAATAGGTGCATAAATGAATAGAAATCAAAATTGCAGTAACTCGAAAATATCATTAATCATTGAAAATTTTTTGAATGTATCAAACAATTAGCAAGCTTCCTGAAGACTGAAGTCATATCTTACCATAAAAGGTTGCAATCAATTATCGAAATAGATTGATCATTGACTAAAGTCATATCTAGATCATTTAATTTTAGCACTTAAGGCTATCCGAATGGACGATCCACTTTTAAATTGTAATAGACATTCAACATTGTAAGATTATGGATGAGACTGCAATACTAGCAAAATTCAAGTCTCTTTGAGCTTTTTTCAATCAAGTTTTTCTATTTTAATGGCGGAATGACAGTTAAAGAGTTAAGCCAAGAAAGTTAAGGCCTGAGTAGGATAGGTGAGTTGAACTCAATGAATTTAAAAGATTGAACAATTTCTGGAGGATTAAGTGATGGACAGAAATAGTTAAGTTGAAGAACCTTATTCCAGGAGTTTGAATAGCTAAAAATTGGAGTAGTAAATCCTCGCTCCTAGTCTCATAATTTGTGAGCGATTCAGAAATATTCAAATCTAAATCAAATCAAATGTCTTTAATTGATGTATTGATCTTTCCGAATCTGGATCCATCGCATTTACTATTAATAATTGTTTCAAGTTCAAGTGTAAATCTGTAATTTGTTGGTTTAAATCTCATAATCGACTTGAACTGGGTCATCCATAATCAAATTGGACTTTCGGTTATCGCTTTTACTGTTACAACTTGTTTATTTGACTTAAATGGTTCCCTTTTCAGCAAGTAATATAAAGGTAACAAGAAAATGAAATTGATGATTATCTTGTGATAAAAAGAATGAAACCTTCAAAAAGAATCCACTTAACCTTGAGAACTTTATTATTAATCTGATGAAACACGGTAAGAGTACAACAAACGCCAATTACCTTAATAATCACAAATTAACTTCCAACAAAATGGCCAAAATTAACAAGAAATAGTCCAAAAATTGAACCTAAAAACAAAATATCAATAATCATACAGACAAGTGAATATAAAGACAAGTAGAGTAAAGCTGATTTGGTTAATCAGCAAACCCAAAACAAATCACCCTTAGCTTGAAAATAATTGCTAGTAAAATAAAAATAACAATAACAATTTAGATAATAGTTAACTGACATACATGTAATCATAATTACACACTAATAAATTAAACACTATTAACAAATATGTAAATAAAAACAGTTTACTGATCACTTGTTGAGATAGACTTAACTAGACTAAAAAACCCAAATCAAAACAGCTACATTTCAATGGCGCGATGGATGAAAATAGCCTTCACTCTGATTTCGTAAAACTGTTTTCGATTTGAAAATTCTGTTTCATTTCATTAGATAACTCATGGTAGGAAAATCAATGTAAATTTGCAAACTCAGTTTTTTTCAAGAGTTTCTAGGAAATAACAAGAAAAAAGCACAAAATAACACAAACTGAGCATTTTTGTATTGCATTTACATTGTTGGTAAACACTGAATTTTATTTTAAAATTTTCGTCTGTTTAGGTTTACAATACTGGGTTGTAAGAAATTTTGGGTTTAATTTAATATTCACAAGACAGTCATTTTCACAGGACAAGATTATTCACAGGTATAATGATTGAAATGTAATGAATATTTTATTAGTGCAAGTAAGGTTTTCAGTTTCTTAGTAAGTCATTCAGTTGAAGTGATATGTTTTCTTGAACCGCCATTACTGATGAGGATCACTTTATCTGGTTTACTGGTTTGTTGTGGTATTGATTGCATTCATCTTGAGTATCATGCTAACAATGAACATGTTTACATCAAGTGTTTTTTAATCACTTGATTCAAATTTTTACAAAACCGGTTGATAACTGGAAAACGATGTTAATAAAGATCGATTAGAGGTTGACATGAAAGATAACAAGGATTAAGTCAATCTGGTTGACTAGTCACAATGTATTTTAAAGTTATTCAGTTTGATGAGTCGAGGAAACTCTTTGGTACTTCAATACAGTTACCATGAAAGTCACTCGTTTCATTTGTGACAACAGATACAGAATATTTAAATCTTTTCTCGTCTATTTTACCTTTTTTTGCCTTGGATCGGCAACAACCCTTCTTGGTTCAAGTTTACTTGACTTAGAAATCAGTTTAAATGCTGATTTTGCCAAAGTTTCATATTTGATTCCAGTTCGAAGTGCTGGTCACATTGTTGGATCAGCTTTTGGTAAGTCCAATGTCAATTGAAATATTTACTCATGCAAATTAATCTCATTGTTCAATAGCTGGGGTAATTGGCCAAAAATTCAATCGATCTCTAGTTCTTTGTATTTGTAATTTGATTTCTGGCATTTTTCTCGGAACTGCTCCAAACTTTAAACAGTTTGAGTATGTCGCTTGCTTTTTATTTATTGCTGGCATAGCACACGGTATCGCCGACGTTCGTAAGTAAACATTAGATCTTAACTATTCCTAGCACCTAAACTTAACATATGAACATGTGAATAATGTCTTCTTTGGTTATTCAAAACAGTGTGTAATACACTGATCACAGACACATGGAAGGATAAATGTACAAATTGGCTTCAAGCTTTACACATGTCATGGGGAATCGGTTCACTTATAACTCCAGTTATATGTCGACCATTCTTAATACCAGGACAGGACGAGATAACAACAAACGCAACACTTGAAGAGCCGTCGATTAAACCAATAAATATGAAACCAACTGCGGATGATGTGAAGGCACAATATGCCTTCATGATTATTGCTGCAATATCAATGTTCATCGCCTTGCCATTAGGTTATATTTATTTTAAAGAGCGAAGTTTACAAAATAAAATCAGCAACAAGCAAATAAACCCAGATACCAAACAAAAATGGGCTCCATGGAAAGTTAACGTAGGAATCATTTTATTGGCAATCATTGGTCATCTTACGTATAGTTTAGAGTCAGTCATCGGTAAGTAACACTCATAAATGTGCGATCTTACAATTAATGATTTTTTTTCATTTACTTAGGTTCACTTGGAGCTTCATTTTCAGTCAAATCTGCTCTTCATATGGATAAAAAGACCGGCGTTTTACTTGCCACTGTTTTCTGGTCTTGCTTCTCCTTTTATCGGTTAATCTTCATTCCACTGACATTCGTTACATCAGAAGTAAAATTACTGCTCATGAATACGCTTTTCATGATTATTGGTGTTTTAGTTTGTGTTCCTTGGGCAAATACCTATCAAATCTGCATTTGGATTGGATTTACTCTCTTAGGTGTAGGAATATCTCCAATATTTTCAGCTTCATATGGAATGCTATCAAAGCACATTGTTCTTACTGGAAAAATATCGCCGATTATTTTCATTCCTGGAGTTCTCGGTGAATCTGCTCATCCTGCACTTGCAGCTACTTTAATGGCAAATAATCAAATTTCATTTCTTTATTACATTGGTCTTCTTGGCGTTCTTCTTATCATAACATTTGTCACTCTCATGGTTTATTGTAAAAAGGTTTTTAAAAGTCCTGATGGTCTTCATCGTGGAGTCAAGGATAGATTATCGACTCTAAGTATTAGTCGCCACTAAAAGTGTCATATTTTGTCTCATTATATTTTATAAATTGTAACAAATGCTTTAAATTCTGACCCCAACGATGAATCATTCAAAAATTAAAACGTCAATTCTTGTTTCAAAGTGTCTTTTTGTTTCTCGTTGGCTTTTATATCCAACCAGACTTTAAGAAGATATGTTTCCCTCGGTCATCAAAAGAAAACAGGTGAATAATAGTTAGTGGTTCATAATAGTCTATCAGCTGAAGCATGAAAATGTTGTTACATAATTAGCTAAAACTAGAAATAATTTGCCTTTGAATATGAAACATTTGTTTATCTAACCATGCAGCGTGTAATAAACGCTTATAAAAAGGAGAGACATGTACAAAGTGGCTTTAAGCTTTACACATAGCATGCAAAGTCAGTTCACTGTTTTTTAATCCAGTTCAAGTTGACCATTCTTAATATCAGATGCAGAAACAAAATAGTCTAAATGAAACAATTAAAACTTCAATATGAGGTTATCAACACTAAATACAGCAAAGTAACTTGTACAACGGTCTGACTAGTTAAGTGTAATCTGTTCAAAGATCAACAGATAACTACAAACATAAACAGCCTTTAGAAAAATGAAAATGAGCTTCACAAAACTCATCCCAATGATCATAACAGAATCTGTATTTATTTTAAACGAACATAAGAATAAGAATTGAGTTTTATCAATGTAAGCATCAAACGAAATCTAAATAATTTACTGAATCACAGTTACAGTACTTCGTCTAAATGGATAATGATATCAATGTCAATAATATACATTTAGCAACAACAAATTTCTGGTAAATGCTCTGAGCGTGTTGAAAGATGAAAGATATTGCATTGATATTAAGCTTTGGACGTTGAAAGTAATATTGTGAATGCAGTTAAAGTTTATCAAAAGTGAAATTTTTACTACTAGACTTTACACGACCAAATTGGTTTGACTGATTGTGCACATAATTTAATTTAAACAGTAGTATACCTTTATTGATGCAACTTGTTTATTTAGCTTTTCAGCAAGCAATATAAAGGTAACAAGAAAATGATTATCTTTTGATGGAAAAGAATCCACTTAACCTTGAGAACTTTATTATTAATCTAATGAAACACGGTAAGAGTACAACAAAACGCCAATTACCTTAATAATCACAAATTAACTTCCAACAAAATGGCCAAAATTAACAAGAAATAGTCCAAAAATTGAACCTAAAAACAAAATATCAATAATCATACAGACAAGTGAATATAAAGACAAGTAGAGTAAAGCTGATTTGGTTAATCAGCAAACCCAAAACAAATCACCCTTAGCTTGAAAATAATTGCTAGTAAAATAAAAATAACAATAACAATTTAGATAATAGTTAACTGACATACATGTAATCATAATTACACACTAATAAATTAAACACTATTAACAAATATGTAAATAAAAACAGTTTACTGATCACTTGTTGAGATAGACTTAACTAGACTAAAAAAGCAAATTAAAACAGCTGCATTTCAATGGCGCTCACCCGAAATAAACGAGCGCTGAACTCAAATCATATTTTTGTTATCTAAATTGTCCAATAATTGTTATCAATATTGTGAAACAATAAGTCTTTCCTGGTTAGTCTATCAACCATCAGAATCAACCGTCTACTGATTAGACTGAATCAATTATTCAAAGTATAATAAGTTGATCATTGGCATTATTATAAAGTTGATTAATTATAAAATCAGTAAAAAAATGTTTTGACCGCAAAAAATAATGGAAAGCAAATGTGGTAGAAGTGGTAGTCCAATTCATAAATTGCTGTTGTTAACTGTTGAAGCTTCACTGATCTTTTCGGTCAAACATTTTCATGGTCCTTCAACTGATTAACTTTATTAATCAAAAATTGGTTCAATTTTCTGTTGAAGTAAAAAATTTATCAAATCAACAACAAAAAGAAATGATTTTAACATTAAAACAAGTTTAAATTGTAAATGATCAAAGAATAGCTTACAACAATAAAATCAATATATCAACCTATTCCTATTTTAAAGTGAATAAAAGCTCATAGAAATGGGTAAATTCATTTTTTAAAGGCAACAAATTTTTCAGTGAAACTTGATTACTTTAATTGTCCAGTTGACATCTTACGATCAACAATGATTGATTTAAAGTCTCCAATTAAACTTTAATATTTGACCAATTGTTCACTTAAACAATTGTTGATTTTAACTTAATATCAAATTTTCAAGTTGATAATCAAATATTATTTTTGTTTACATTCACTTTCCCTGGTAAAACAACGAAAAAAAAAATGGTTTACAGTTTTAATTGCACAAATTAAGACAGCTTTCATGTTAATTGGAGTGTATTTCAATCAAAGGTTGGCTGATTGTTGGCAGTCAGTTTGGATTCAATTAACATGGATAAAATGATTTAGCCTCTGATTGAACCAAAATAAGGTTTACGCGAGTTTGGCCAATTTTTGATTGCGTTTTGGTTCAGTTTACATCAAGTTGCATTTATTAAATTGTTAACTTTGAAATAACTTAATTTAACAATCATCAGGATTATCATTAATTGTCAATGAACCGGAACTTTTATTAGTAGTTTATTGTCAATGGTTTCAATCAATCAAACTCTGTGCACAGTTGATTGCGAGTAAACTTGATTTTTCAATTCAGGTTGAAGTTTAATTTCACTTTAATCGTTATTGTGATTACATTTCATCATGCAAATAAGTCCAATCGTTTCCATCTTAACCCTCAATGTGCTTGGACTTTATGTCTGGTCAAGTATGAGACTCCAATCTCAAATGAATTTCCAACACTTTAAATAGCCTGTTAGAGGTTAGATTATGATTAATGATTGTTTGCTTTCTAATTGTGAATCGAAAATTTCTCACCAAAAACCACAATTAACAGGCACTTTTGTTTGTCGTCTTGATTGTTGACTTGGCCATGAAACGGTATATAATTAAGAGCGTTAAACATGGGAAAATGGATCCACAATTTGAGATGATTTCTATTAATTAAGCCAAAATTGTTCGCTAATTTACCAAACCAGAATAATACATGATATTTGTTTCTCATAGCGGCAGAACAATAACAACAGGTTTGATCATTAGTTTAACAAGTAAACAAAGTGTTGATTAACGGTTGACGAAACATTATTCTTGAATAGCTTTTTTCATGTTTCAAAACACATGTAATATTGCTCTATCTTTCAATCAATAGACCCTGTAAAGGCCAACATATTAACAGGCAGGTTAACATCATGAATGTCAAACAGAAATCTAATTAACACTATAATTTGTGAAAAAATTGCATCCAAAATTGAAAGGTAACCAAGCTGACCGATAAACAAAAGGTAAAGTTAGGTCATAACATGGACAGCACTAATTAACTTGGTGCAAGATATCAACACGATGTCCAACAGCCAATTGCGATAATGTTTACATTAGTTTACAGTCTGTCAAATGAGAGAGCAAGAAAAAGAGAGATTAATTAACCATATTAAAGAGCGTCATTTAAGTTGAAAAAATAATATAAATGAATTATTACATTATTATTTGACCAGTGAACATGAAAATTGAGATCAACCAGAAGGAACATAAACCATGTATTAAATAGCGATAACAAGTACAGTAGCAAACGCAGTAATTACAATTGTAAATGCTTTGGTAAAACTCGTAATCCATCAATAAGTTCGAATTGGCCAATAAATGTCAATTTGTGTCCAGTTTATCCAATAATAATGTCCAGATCCGAGGTTTTTCCGTTCCATTTGGTGGCAAGTCTCGCAGCTTTTCACCATTAATGTAAAGTACAAATGAATATCAAAGGTAAAGCCTGGTTTTTAATTTATGAGAAGAAAACGAATTAAAAATTTGGATCAACATATCGATTGGAAAGAAATACAATTACAATTGTTGACCAATAATTGTATATTTAGATGTAATTATAGATTGTTAAAACATGCTTATTAAAGTGTTAGTCTGTACAAGTTGGTTACCATGTTCACCGTTTTATAAATGCAAAGCAAGATTCAATGCAAAAAGGATTAAGATACCGGATCTAAGTATGAGTCCAGAATCAAAGATGGCTTAACTTTAGGAGCGAAAAAAGGTTGTCATTTTTTTTAATTGCATTGTTGTTGAATTTCATTACTCCTTCTAATATTGTTATTTATTGTTGATGAGGAGTTTCCTTCCTTCAACCATTTGATATACTTGATAACATTGATAGTGATTATACACTTTAGTGGTCTTTACTCGAGTTTACCTTTTGTTTTGAAGATTGTTATTAGTGGTAAAATTATGTTTTAATATACTAACCACCCCCACCACCTTCTTACATTATTTTGTGTGTGTTTGTGTGTTAACCTTTACCTTTATGGCTAATAATCACCAGTCAATAATGACCTGAGGGAGTGAAAAATGATAATAATGAAAAAGGTGAACGTGAAAATGAATGTACAATGTTCGAGTGAGAGCGAAAAACTTTCACTTGTCATTTCGTATAAAAGAGATCGATTTTGGTTCAAATCATCAGTCAATCAAACAACCTCAGTCAAATCATCCAATCTTAAACAACACTCAAGTCTACAAAAACTTTTTACTTTTCTCTTAGTTTCGAGAATTTGATAAAGTTTCAAAAACAATCATCATGTGCGGAATAATTTTCAAGGTATAAAATCTGTTTGTTCATGGATACCAATTCCTCTAACTGTTTATGTTTCTCTCGCAGGCTATCTTATGTTTTGGCGTTCTCGCTGTTGTAGCTCATGCTACTGGCCATGGAGGTCACAGTAATACTCACAGAAAACAAGATGTAAGTTACTTTCATTTATTTCTTTGAACTCTTTTAATTCTTTCGTTCTGTATTATTCGCAGGCTTGGGGCAACTACGAATTCGGTTATGATATTGTCGATCCTTGGGGAGCCAAAAACTACCGACAAGAATCTGGTGATGGCTGGGGAAACAAATGGGGCTCATATGGTATCCGCGACTCCGATGGTAGATTGAGAATTGTTGAATATGTAGCTGATGGTCATGGATTCAGAGCTAAGATCAAGACCAATGAACCAGGTACTTCTAACAAAGACTCTGCCGCAGCAATTTACAATGGACCCGATGGCCATGGATACAGTCACGATGTAGTTAAATCTGGTTCCGTTGCTCCTCATTTCAACCACGGTTCATACAAACATGAACTCAAACACGGCCATGGTGGTCACGATGGTTATGACAAAATCCATCATGCCCCTGCTCACCATGATGCTCACCATGATGCTCACCATGAAGCTGATTATGGTCACGATGGTTGGTCTCATGAAGTTAAACATGTTCCAGGTAAGCCAATAAAATATTGAAAATTTTTCTATCAGATATTAAATTTGAATTTTCTGTTTTCTCTAGTTCATTCTTACAAACACAAAGAAGTTGACCATTACCCATCATACCATCATGAACCTTCACATCATGGACAGTCACACTATGAACCTTCTCACCAACATGAATCTGGTTGGGGTTCATCAGCTGATAATCATGATGGCTATGGTTATGGCGGCGACTTAGCTGGTTATGGAAATCATTATTCACTCAGATACCTTCGTCATAAGAAGTAAACTAGCTAATTTGAAGAAAAAACAACAATGATGGCCAATTAAATGAAACAATCTAATTAAATTAGCAAAGAAAGCAAGTTAAGAGCTGTTTAATTGAGATCATCAACAACATCATCATCATCAAAAATCGATCAACCATGGTTGATTGGATTGACTGTTCGTGAATAATTACTCAGTGGACCATTTCACCCATACTTTCACTTTTCATCAACTCCATCATCATCCTTCCATTAAACTGATTATGGTCATTTGGAACAATCATTGATGATTATTGTAGATTAATAATTTTGAAATATTTTTTCAAACCCATGGACAGCCAAGTTGACAGTGTTTATTTGTTATTATTTGTTTTGATTGTTTATTTCCTTCTCACCTGACTTGACTAAACTTGTAAATTATTGTAATTGAAACACAAAACTTCCGGATTCAATTGTTATAAATTGTCTCCATCGATTGATTGTTTATGTTAATGTTAACTCTTTTGTTAGTTACCAAATTCATTTCACTGTAAACATCAGCAAAACAAACGCATATTGTTCTGTTTCATCTTCGCTCTTTATTAATTTTAGATTTTAATTGTGTATAATGAAAATAAAAAAAATCCTATAAATATTGTGATTATTTTAATAAATGAATTAACTTTAAATGTATCCAAACATTTTTTACACCTTGAATTGCGATTTTTTGTAGTCGCCACCAAATCTGAAATTGAGAAACGCAATTTAAATTTACGTAAAGCTTAACGTTCCCTTAGAAATGAATATAATATACTCTCTGAGTAGCACTAAATCTGGTCCAACTGCTATGCGAGTCTGATTCCTTAAATAGTAAAAAAACGAGTGAATACCAACAAGGCGGTCGTCTTTAGGTGTTAGACCTTTTATAATAAACGGACCTTGAACTATGGAATCGGGGGGCATTGATTTCTCGACGGTGGGCATGACAGATGTGCAAACCATTGTTCTTCCTGAGGGCGGAAAGAAATATCGTGGGGGTGCAAGATGGTTAACACTTTCGTAATTTCTTATGCAGACTCCCCATTTTTTCATTTGAATCTTGGTATGATACAAATTTCCAGTAGCCATTGATAAACCTATATGGACGAGTTCAGTTTCATCGGCACTTGTATAATAAGGAATTATGATTGGATGCAATCCATCTTCAAATTTTACAGCATCTTTAAGAATCACTACTGTGAAACTATTATTAAGTACATAAGGTCTTCTTTCGAGGTCATAGGCCGGGTTATTATCACTACCTACCACGTCCTGAATGGAATACCTCAACGATAGATTTGTGTTGTTTGACTTACCACTGTATCCAGAATAAGCAAAGGTTGGCTTTGCTTTTACTCTAAAAAAACAATAGTGAAACATTTAGAGTTAACGATTTTTTTGTAATTGGTTTGAAACTGAATTAGTATGATAGCTGTTTGAAATTTGGATTGACATTAACTCAATCCCATTCCAACAAAAACAAAGATTTATGACTCCGAAGAGGTGATTTTAACGATTTCAAGTTTGATAATAAAGGCTAAGTAGTGATTACTCACGCCATACCAGTTATCGCATCAGTCACAATAGTTCTATCGGAGACTAAAACACCAACACCAGTGACGTTAACTCCTGACAATACTATGCTTGCATCAAAAAACATAAGATAAGGATATTGTCCTGGTTTGATTTCCGTATAAACAATTGTTAGAACAGGGAATATTGATGACAATAAAATTGAAAATACCAATGGAGTTTGGTTGATCAACATTTTAAAATATATCTGTAAACTAGTAAAGGTTTGATGTGTCTAGCACCGAAACGTAAAAGTAATTGAAGAGCTGCATCCTTTACATTTTAATTTAATTATATGTAATTTGATATGAAAATAAAAAAGACAAAGAGTAATTTGAATCTCCAAGTAATCAAAGGTTTGTCACATAACATGCAATTGTTAGACGAATCTAAAATGAGATCAGGATGTTACTCATTTCGTCTCTTTTTTCTGGCTGGTTTACCAATTGGCTTATAACTTGGTTTATTTTGGTTAGCCATGACGGTTTCAAACAGCTTATTCCAGTCCGCCATTGCAGATTCAATCAGATCTTCTGGTAGTTCATGTGTGTCGCATTGAAGCATCGTCCGCAATTCATCTTTAATGCTGCAACAGTCAGTTCTATTCATCATGGTCATAATAGCCAGTCGATACAACTGACCCTGACTGAGATTGGAAATATCCGGAGTGGCGGAAGCTCTAAAAAAAGAGAAGAGAAAAGAACAAAAGAGTGAGTTGAAAGTAAACAAAGAAAAGAGAAACTTGAAAAGTTGAAGTAGAAAAGATCAAATTAAGAGACAGAAACTTACCCTTCCATTAGAATTAAGTTAACGTGATTCACAGGTGGGAAGACAAAAAAATTAAACCAATATCAGTTGGTTAATCAGTTTTGAACAAAAATAATTAATCAGTTATTAGTTAGTGAGCTAATGCAAACCAGTGCACTAAAGCTTGACTCCAAGCTGACTGAAACATTTCAACTTTTCAAGACTTTTTACAGGCCTGTGGTAACCAGAGTCTGACTTGGCCTTAAGTCGCATGTGTAGACATCTCACTGGACTGGGACATTTTTTGGTACTAAATTTGAATCGTTCTTTAACCCACGAATGTAATTTTGGAAGCTATTGAAAACGGGATGATGGAAATTGATGTTAATTACATTGATGATGAATACAATGATTCCAATGTGCATGAATTGAGAAAAACTAAAAGCATATTGGCAAAGCTACAAGGAATTACTGTTACGCATCCAATGGGTCGAAATGCGGTCACCTCATTGGTCACTTTATCACATAATCTTCAAGAATCGTTCTTTAGCCCACGAAATACATGTAATTTCTTAAAATGTTGAAATTAAAATATTTAGGTGAACATTCCAAATTCAAGTTAACCAATAACCAGCTTAGTTTATCGAGTCCTTGAGACACTTGACTCAACAGACTGGTTAGATGAGTAAATGTATGTCAAGCAAGAGCTAAATTTAAATTTGCGTTGAAAATTGGAGAATGCAGAACAATTGATAGGTTTGAGAGTTGGTAAATTGTTTGAATGAAAATTTAAATTATATCGAGGATTGAAGGAAACTCACTCATTACAAGGATAGACACTGTTCTCCTATTTAATAACTATCAAATTGGCAGATAGATGATTAAATCTATTGAGCAATCGGTAAATTGATATGATTATGATGATGATGATTAGGGTTATTGAGAAAGATTCCTTTGTTTACAGTAACACTGATTAACTTTTTTGATAGCATGCAATAACGGTTAAATGTGATTGCCTTCTGGTTTGTTGAAAAACGTTAAACTGTTGAACGTTCATATAGTTTAGTAAAAGTGAATAATTGCACTTTCCTGATAACATTATTTGATTGATTGGGTGAAAATGTAAATAGTGAAACGAGATCAATAGGAATAAAATGTTCAAGTTTCAATTTGATCAAATATTGGATAGATATTTGTGATAAAATAAAAAAAACAGCAACTCACATCTTAGTTCATTGATCATGATTTCAACAGGTGATCCATCCATGATTGAAGTTAGGTAACAACAGGTACAAGATGTAAATTCATTACTGTGTTTACAACATTATGTTAATCGGTTTAATAACAATTTGGTAAGCCAACAGTTATCAGTTTGTCCCTGAAGTTAACCGGTAGCAATTAATAGAGTGAATCATGTGAATATCATCTCGACATTGAATTTATACCTTACATTTACAACATTGTATGGCTTGATGAGTTGAGATTACTTGTTGGTTGGTTCAAGAGATTACCATGAATCTATCTGTATGAGACACTTTGATTAGAACAAGCTGAATTAAGGTAAGATGGTGAGAAGGAAAAGAGAGACAGAGAGAGAGAGAGAGAAACTAACAGTAAAAGAGAGCAGAAGAGAAGGTAAAAATGTCTTTAAAATGAGTTGGTAAAAAAAACAAAATGGAGATGAGCGCGAGAATCATAATGAGAATAATGAATTAAATCACATTTATTAGACGGAATAATTAAGCACACAGTTAATTTGTGGTTGAAATGGCACAATGGAAAGATGAAGAGCTGAGAATAATCTAATTAATTGATAATGTTGAAGTGAAAACTTGAAACAAACTTATTACAGTTTTCAATTTAATTTTCTCAAACCTTGAAACAAAAGTTCAAAGCAGAAGAAGACGTGAAATAAGAGAAAGAAAGAAAGACAGAGTGACAAACTTCATTTACGAAACGCTCCTTAAACTGTCTCTTCTCACTTTCCTTTCTTTTACCCCCTTTAGTTTGCTATCTCTCTCATTCTCACTCTCTTCCTGATTCCTCCCCCAACTCTCTCTTTCTTTTTTTGTCTTCTGCTTCTCTTTTTTTATATCACATGAACGAGAGAAGAAGTTTTTGAGATTCAACTTTTTCTTCTCCTCTCTCTTTTTTTCCCTTCAGCTCTTCGCCTTTTTTCCTTCACAATCAAGTACTTACCTGTGTATTTATGTTTCATTGTGGTTATTTGATTGTTTACCTGTTAATATATATTCTTCCATGATCAACCTTTCCTCATCTTCAATCTGTTTTGGCATAAATATTGTTTAATCCTCTTCCAACTACCTCATCTTGTTCATTTGGTTACCCATTTTTTTTGCAACATTTGCTGCTGTTGTTATTTTTGTTAGTGCCTTTTGTTTATGCTGTTGTTTCATACTGTATATTTTAGTGTGTGAAAATCAACAGTTTATTTGCTTATCATCGCACATCATTCTGTTCTTCTTTCAGCTCTTATCAAACATTATCATGATTTACTAATGGATATTTATCATCTTTGGGTTACCTTTTCATTTTCTCTTTTCAACTTTTCATCATAGTTATTTATTTCCATTATTTTTTCTCTCTCTCACACACTCTTTCTGCCTTTCTCTTTTTCTCGTAATCTTCACTTCAAACTCAATCTGAACGATTCATCCTCGGAATTTAATGATAGTGGTTCACCCCATAAGTGCATCATCATTGATAGTTTTATATCTTTCAAATGGTCAACTCAAAGTGTCAAATGTTAATTACGTTGAATTTACCATCTTCGACTATTATAAGTTTAATATTCAACAAATCAACATCAGTTTGACAACGCGTCACTATATTTTTAGTTTTATCAGCATCTTAATCATACTTTCAACAAGTTCTATTGGTATCAACACCACCATCACCTCTGCCTCATTTAATAACTCACCTAATTCAAGATGCCTTTAAATGTTTGCCCTCACGACAACTCAATCAACCTTATCCCCGGAACTTTCCTCACCAATTCCAGCTCAACAGTATCAACAGTCATCAGTGATGATTACAACTACTGGACCCATTGTATCAAACTGTGTCCAACCATCAGTAAACTTCAATCACAATCAACAAGTGAGTTCCACAGTATCATTGAAAACAGAATCAACAGAGTTATCTTCAACAGCATTAGCAACCACAACCTCAACAGAATCAACAAATACGTTTTCAATGAGAAGCAATTTTGCTCCAATTCAAGAAACTGCCCTGACAGAAAGAAAACCGCTGTCAAACCCTGTTGTTTCCGTTGTCGTCGGTCAACAGAAAAAAAGTTGCAATTCATCAAATCGACTTGTAGCTGCCATTACTGTAATAAATACCATTCCCGCCACCTCATGTACCAACTCAAGAAACCTACAAACTTCACAAGACTTTTTTTATGTAAACCAAGCAAAGATAATTTCCAATCGCTATTACTCGAAATCAGCCTTTAACCATGGATACTTAATGAAGGCAATCAACAACAGGTTACTTATTGCTAACCTAACCTTGTTCCTTTTTCTCTTAACAAATTTCCCAGCGGTTCAATCAACCATCACGGTTTCCAATAGATTTGGATCAAGTAACAATCTTATTCCTCATCAACCAATTAATAATAATGATGTCAACTCCTTATACCATCAACGATCGGCCCTATTGTCTTCATCTTCATTACCATCTTCATCATTTAGCTCATCGACATCATCTTTACAGCCATCTGAACCATCTAACTCTCACTCTTTACCTTCACCTTCACCTTCATCGTCACCACCATCGTCATCTTCCTTTTCACCTTATTCTTTAGGAGCTGTTTTAAACGGTGTATCGCCCAACGATAGTTGCCCAGCTAATCTGAGTTTTGATTGGAAAACTGATTGTTCCGTGGGACCAGTCCTTAAAATTGGATACTTAACCAACATCTATGGCAGAGCAAATCCTAAACGTCAAGGACTGGTTATTTCTGGAGCCATTACATATGCCATTGAAAAAATTAATTCCAATTCAACCTTTCTCAATGGAACTCGACTCGAATTTATTTATAATGATACTTTAGGAGAATCATTACAAAGCACGGCAGCCATGCTTTATCAATGGTCTAAAGGTGTGATTGGTTTTATCGGCCCAGAAGATTCATGCGATGTTGAAGCAACAATTGCAGCTTCTCTAAAACTTCCAATGATCAGCTATAAATGTGCTGACTCTAAAGTCTCCAGGAAAGATTTTTATTCAACTTTTGCACGAACTTATCCACCAGACACCCAAGTGATTCGATCTGTGATAGCTCTCCTCGGTTATTACAAATGGATGAAATTTTCCATCATTTATGAAAATACACCTCAGTACACTATTGTCGCTAAAAGTTTAGCTCGTCGCGCATCATCTGTAGATTTCACTATAAATTCTGAAAGGCCTTTTGAAAATTTTTTCTCCTGCTGTGAAGATAAAAGGCCTTGTTGCCAGAATCCATTTCTCTCCATAATCGAGGAAACCCATAAAAGTACCCGTATTTATGTCTTTCTAGGTGGCATCCGAGATCTCATTAAAATGCTTCTTGTCTTGAGAATAAAAAATCTACTCGAAAATGGTGAATACATGATTATCTATGTTGACTTTGAATCTTATTCAGAAAGTCATTCCTATAAATATATCTGGCGAAGTGAGATGAATAAAGATGATGTTAGAGCAACTTTGGAAGCGGCCCGATCTCTCCTGGTAATTGTTCCCTCTCCTCCTCGCGGCCAAGACTATTCAGATTTTGAGGACAAAGTTCGCTTCTATAATGGACAACCACCTTTCAATTTTCCTAGGCCTTTCGACGGACTTAACATGAAGAAACACATCACCATTTTTGCCTCTTATCTTTATGATGCTGTTATGTTGTACGCTGAAGCAGTAGCCTCCATGTTAGCTGAAAAAGTGTGTCCCAGGAATGGAACCGAAGTGATCAAAAGAATAATTGGAAGAAAAAGATATCAATCGGTTACTGGAACATGGATGTTGATTGATGAAAATGGTGATGTTGAGGGTAACTACACAGTATTATCCCTTCTTCAGGCCGATTCCGTTGTAAATTTGACTGGCATTCGAAACATAACTTTTCACCATCTTATGCTTCCAGTGGGCTCATTTGAGTACGATGAAACAACCAATGAAACAATCTTTCGATTAGATAAAGCAATTGCCTGGGTTTCTGGTAAACCACCTGTTGATGAGCCACCATGCGGATTCGATGGGTCCAAGTGTTTAGGGCCGGAAAATAATCAGCGAGAGATAATTGCTGGAATACTTGCTGGTCTATTTATTACAACATTTCTGATCACTGCAGTAACTTATCGAAATTGGAAGTATGAACAAGAAATTGCTGGTTTACTTTGGAAGATTCAGTTACGTGAATTAAATCTATATTACAACGAATCAAGTCCTCTATCCACATCTCGAGCGTCTCTTGGTTCGGTTGTATCTGGTGAATCAAGGCTTTTTCATCAAGCTTATACTCAGACTGCAATCTATCGAGGAACAATTGTCGCTGTAAAGGAGTTGAGGTTCAGTCGTAAATCAATTGACTTACCACGCGAGATAAAAAAGGAGATGAAATTATTGAAAGAAATTCACCACGATAAGATTAATCCTTTCATTGGTGCTTACATCGAACCTAATTGTGTTTATATCGTGACAGAATATTGTGCCAAAGGAAGCTTACAAGATATTCTTGAAAATCCCAATTTCAAATTAGATTGCATGTTTATTGCCTCTCTTGTGTTTGACCTTATTTCAGCCATGATTTACCTTCACGAATCAGATATCAAAGTTCACGGTAATTTGAAATCTACCAATTGTCTGATAACATCTCGTTGGGTACTTCAAGTAACAGATTTTGGTTTACACCAGCTACGAAAATCAGCTGATCAAGGCTCAATGGTTAACTCAGACAACTATTACCGTAATTTATTGTATACAGCACCAGAGTTACTAAGAGAGCCTCAAGTAAAGGGAACACAGAAAGCTGATGTTTATGCTTTTGCAATTATTTTACACGAAATTATTGTCCGAGAAGGTCCATTTAACCTCAATTCAGAAGAGAACAAGTTTACACCAAGTGACATCATTGCCAAATTAACCCAACAACCAACTGGACCAGATGATTTACCCTTCAGGCCTAATCTAGTAATTTTACAATGTCAAGAGTATATTATTAATACAATGAAAGATTGTTGGTCTGAATATCCTGATTTAAGGCCAGATTTTCGTACAATCCGTACTCGTCTTAAAAAGATGCGTGTTGGTCTGAAAGCAAACATTATGGACAATATGATGGCAATGATGGAAAAATATGCTAACAATTTGGAAGAATTGGTTGAAGAAAGAACTGAACAATTAGCTGAAGAAAAGAAGAAAACTGAATCCCTTTTAGATAGGATGTTACCTAAATCAGTTGCTGCTCAATTAGTTAGAGGTGAAAGTGTCTGTCCAGAATCATTTGACGCGGTTACCATATTTTTCAGTGACATTGTCGGTTTTACTGCAATGTCAGCTGAATCAACACCCATGGAAGTTGTAAATTTTCTCAATGATTTGTATACTCTGTTTGATTCCATAATCACTAATTACGATGTTTACAAAGTGGAAACAATTGGTGATGCTTACATGGTAGTTAGTGGTTTACCCATCCGAAATGGTGATAAACATGCCTCCGAAATTGCTTCCATGGCTCTGGAATTGTTGGATTCTGTTAAAACATTTAAAATCCATCACAGGCCCGATGAAACTCTTCAATTACGTATAGGCATTCATACAGGTAACTATACATTTCATTTATCTGTCCCTCTAATTGTGATGATATCTTGTGTCCAATTTAAAATGATTAATCTTCTTAAAGACAATCTAACTTTACTTTTTGAATTTGTGTTTAAAATGGTAAACACTCTTATCAATAAAAAAAAGTTATCATCACTCACACAAGTGGAGAGTCCATTCATTATAATAATCAACCAATCAATTTGAGGCAATCACTTTGTTGAACTTTGTTTGCCTTTTATATTTCAATCTACCTCAAGGATTCTGATAATAATCTTGTTGATCATCTGTCAACTCATCTTGATGACTTTTTCACTTTAGTCTTCATCATATTATACCATTTTAAACATTTACTTTGACATGATCACCTTCATCTTTAGTTTTTTTATTAAATTTTTCAACCTTTTTCAACTTGCTGATGATGAAGAAAAAAAAGCAACTGAAAAAGCTGATCAACTTGAACAAGTGAAACAACAAAACAAAAGATAATTGTTTACCTCTTCCGGGCTTATTCCTTGAGATATTTATTTCACTGCTTGTTTGCCTGATTCAGTTGATACTTGACAAAAACCAATTTTGATGAAACTCTGTTACTAGGGTCATCTCAAGTTGCTCATTTATCCCATCACTTGTCCAATTATTCAGTTTAAGGATAACAACTGATAATCTCACCTTTTAAAGTAACTCTCAGCAAATATTGACACCATGTAAAAGCATGAAAACTGTTTGCATTAATTTGTTTCGAGTTATTCCAGTAATGCTATTTTTTGCACGCAAAAACCTTATTGTATAACTCGTTGTTAAATGAGCAACCATTACAGTTAAATATTCAAATCATTGGAAGAAATAATTTAATGATTTTGTTTTATTTCTTTCATCAAATGTTGAATCACTGAGAAACTCATGTTCAACATGTTCACAAGTTATCACCTTTTTTACTCAATCAAATAATTTATTGTCTTCATTACCATTTGATTAGAGCAACTCTTTTTTTATGGTTCATTCCCATATACAGTATTTCAGTATTTCAAAGCTACAGGGAAATACTTTGGTCAATTACAGTAAGCATTTAATGCTCTGCTCTACAATCAATTAACCACCGTTGACTTGATCAAATATAACCAGTTACTTGAGTCAATGTGTAACTTCAGTTACTAACCAACCAAACATGGGAAGGCAACAAAAAAAGCAAAACATTTCAACTGAAAATAAGAAACTTTCATCTCCATGTAAACAAGATAGACAATAATGAAAATTGACTTGCAAAATTGAATTACTAATGTTAATTGAGAGACACAAATGATTCAACTATTGATTATTTCATTTATTTTGATTGAAGAAGAGGCACAAAACATGGTGAAAATAATCAACAGCAGAAACAACATCAACAAGTATTTCTTTGAAGCGATTCATTTCAAATGATTTTTCTTCATTTTCCGAGCTTCACCATTATTCATGGTCAACCAAATTTCAACAATTGATTATTGGAGAAGCTAATAGTTTGAAATCAATCGCTTATCAAATTTTAATTCAACCTGAAATGAAAAATTATTCAAGCAAAGCTAAATACCATTTAACTGTAATTGCATTACCTTTCATTTTTATGGTCAACTTCAATCTTTCCAGTCTATTATTAAAACAAAAATTGGATGAAATGTTATCATGAAAACTTTGCTTAATAATCAATTTCAGACTCTATTCCATTCTGTTGACCGTTTTTCAATCGATTTTCAAAGTAATCGTAAAAAGATTGAAAAAGAAATGATGACTTCCTGAAATGACAATCTTGCCATTTGTATTGACAATTAATAGTTTCATATTACAATTGCTTCTATTTTGGAAACAATCAGCTTTGAATTTAATACAAGTTCAACGTTTCAACCATTATTGATATAATCATTGTTACTACCGATCATTATCAGGGTCGTTTTAAGCTCACTCACAAATCAAATCAATGATAAATTGTAACATTAAACAAAACGATTATGATCAATAACCCTGATGATTAAACTTGATCAACAAGTAAACCCGTTAACTGTTTGCAATTATCGCTAATCATAACATGTTAATGTTGTCTTTCAATCTTAGTTGTCATCTTTTCCTTATTTCAGTTGAATTGTAAATCAACTTTTCTTACTTTTTCCCCATTTTCCTCCCAAGAAAAAAAAGAGAAGTCCAAATTTACCTTGAGATTTTCAATTAACCAAAGACCTTGTTCACTCTTTGATTGTTCAGTTTTTAAAACAAACTCTTTCAATTTAACTATCACTTCTGGACACAACAATGAATATTCAGCCGTAAATAGATTTTCTGCTCAAATTGTTAACCTTGACATGATTAATAAAACAGCGCAAATGAATGAACAAGAGAAGCAAGAATCTTAACACTTTATGATAGATTGACCTACAAATAGTTGATAGTAAATGCGAGAATTAGAGAGAAAAATTGAAAATTTGTTTGGTTTTAAGCTTTCTTTTCAATTGAAAGCACCAAAAAAGATAGTAATTGAAATATCGATCAATCAATTTTGATTAATGATGATGACCATAATTTGTTTTTAGTTTACATGAATTTTCACACAAAAATTCACATTACATTACCAGAATTTACCAAATTGTAGGTTAATTTTCTTTAGGCCTTTAGATATTACAATATAATGTGAAATTGTTTCTGATGTGTGACATAATAATGAAAAAGTTAAATTGAATAATGAAACTGCTCAAAATAAGATCATTGAATCGCTTGTTTTATTATTGGCATTGGTTAAAGAGCGCGCGACATGGAAAAGGTGCGCTTTTGTTGTTTATAATTGTATTTTTCATGCCTTTACACTCTTTTTTTACAGTTGTCCAATTGAAATGGTCAATTAAGAACAATGTCCAAGTAAAAAAAACTGAAAGATTTTGTTTAGTAAGCTTGCTTTGTTTTGTTTTCTCATGAAAATTGATGCAAAAATAACAATCATGAAATTGTCAGAGTTGAAATTGATTGAGCTAAATATCTTTTTGCTTTGCTTTGTGTGGTATAATTATGATTATAATTATAATCGAGTTGCTTGTCAGATAATCGCAAAAAATGGATTCCTTTTGTTTTCATTGGATTTTTCCTCAAAACGGGAAGACAGCATATTTTTTGCTTGTTGATGTATTTTTAAATGTTAATTGTTTTTCTTGTTTCTCTTCCTCTTTCTCTCTCTTGAGCTAATGTTTTGATTGGTTTGTCAAGTCTTGTACAAACTCAACTTCCAAATTTGTTGACAAAATTATGATAAAGTTAACTTTGTTGAGATGAAAAAACAGGAGTGAAAATGGTGTATTAAGAGTAGCTTGGCGCTTGGTTGAGTAGAAAAAAGCATCGAAGAAACACAGATTTTAACACCGGGATTGGTAGCCTTTTCAACGTCGATATTTCCACGTCAAATTTAGGTTGATTATGCTTGTTGCTGGAAGATTACAGCTGGACCAGTGAAAGCTTCAGAGTTGAATGGTCAAAATGGACAAATTTTCAGTTTCTTTTGCCGATTATCTCGTTGTTGGTTGCATCTTTTTGGATCCAAGTAGAAACTCAGATTCCTGTTGTTAGGCAGCTTTAACGTTCAAAGATTAGAAGTATTAAAAAGGAGAAAACAAACGTATTTTGTAAGAAAAGCTTAGAAATGTAGCAAGAGAAAAAAGTGAGTGAGATTGAGTCATCAGTAGCAAAAGGGGGCAGAATGTGCAAAAGGGACTGAAAAGATTGGTGAATAGCGCAAATTTTGTGAGAAATGAGTGAGTGAGTAAGTTTGTTGGTGTGTTGTTGTAGGTGAACGCGTATACAAAGTTGATTTGTTTCATTAAAATTGCAAAAATTTTGTTTTGTTTTTCTCTTGGACAGAAGGTTGATTATCAAAGGTGAAAAGGTGGATCAGTAGTGGTGGTAAATGAACTGGATAAGGAAATGACGAGTATGAGTAGAAATAAAATGCTTCAATGAAATGGATGTTTCAGGTCATGTCAATTGTTGCTTGGTATACGAGTCATTTTTTTAATGTGAGTGTGTGAGTTGTGTGTATTTGCGTATAAAAATGATTAAATTGAATCAAATCCTTGGTTTATATGCAAGTGTTGGTGAAACATCCATGTCTGTACATGCAATGGGTGATGAAATTGATGGATGAGATGGTAATGATGATGCTCCTGTTGATGACCCGGTTGTTGGTCCACTGAGTACGCTTGTTGTTGGGGAGGTTGAATCACAGATTAAACTTGAGGGTCCACTTTTGTTTCCATTTTCTTTATCTTTTTTGGAAGAACTTCGACGAACTAGTCTTTTCTCTTTGGATGAAGTTCGTCTTATAACTCCTCCACCAGACCCACAGTTTTTATTATTGGATTTAATTGTAGAGGAAGGAGCAGTCGGGTGTGAATGAGAATTAGGATTAGAAAGGTTTGATGATGAACTGGGAACATCGATTTCACCAGGATTTAGGAACCATTCAGAACGAGTTTTCATCCTTTGGGTTTGTCTTTCGTGTACAATTGGAAGAAATGATAAAGATTTTGTACTTTCTGCATAACGATTAACTTGACGAAGTTGCTCCAAGTTTAAGCTGTCATCTTCGTGCTGTGAAGAGAAGAAGAAAAAAAGAGAGAAAAAGTAGGATGAGAATATAATAATTTCATGATTGAATCATTAGTGAAAGGAAATATCATCACAATTTTATCGAAAAAGCAAAACATTAAAAAAATCTCTCTTTCATCACTTCTCATTAACAGGTCCAGTTGTTGCTGGTGTTGTTGGTTCAACTATGCCTCGATACTGTCTATTTGGTGATACAGTGAATACAGCTTCAAGAATGGAGTCTTATGGTGAAGCACTCAAAATTCATATAAGTCCACAATGTCGTAATCATTTAACTAAACTCGGTGGTTATTTGATCGAGGAAAGAGGTTTTGTTAAGCTGAAAGGCAAAGGTGAAATATTAACCTATTGGCTAGTCGGTCATATTGATGGCATCCAAGCTCGTCGTGATGTATCTGGAAGTCAAACTGAATACAATAGTCTACCAACAGGATTGTTTGCTGAATTAACCTAACATAGCTTAATTAAAGCAAAATTTATAGTGAAATGTGAAAAATAAGCTTATTATAAGCAAAGTAATATTTTAAAACAAAAGAAAGAGAAATGTCTTGAAAAATATTAAAAAAAATATTCATTCTTAAAGCTCATACATTTAAGTTGTGTTTATTTGAATGAAATAAGAAAACATGTGAAAATGGTTCTTTTTCTGAATAAAAAAAAGTTTCATTTCTTTAGCAAAATGTTTTAGGAACTTTGATAAGCAAACTAGCAAAATAGTTGATGGATTAGAATAGTTTAAAGTATAAGAAATTGTTCAATTACAATGACACTAAAAATGAATGAAAAAAATGATAAATGTTGCCCATGATGACAAAATTAGCTCAACAAAACAAGTCATCTGGATAATGATGATTCCAATTTCTGTTTTCTTATACAAGAATCATTAGATATACCAAGTTTTAATAATAAACCAATCCCTCTAAAAACATGGTAAAACACACGCCCTGAAGATTCATCTTTGTTTTTCTCAGTTTATTCAGTTTAGCACCTTCTTCCTTATCCTTTCTCCTCTCTCCCCTCTTTCCTTTCCTATCATCTCTATTCATTTACTTCATCTTCACAGAGGGATAGATTTTTGCTGTTAAAAGCTCTTATCTCCTTCCCTCTGGAATCACCAAAATGTGTACATGAGAGGTTCAAAATTGAGCAACGAAATGGTGAATAGAAGAGGAAAAGAAAGATGAAGAGAAAGAGATGATAAGCTGGTTCATCAATTGAGTAAGAAAGAAGCTATAGTAGATATAAACTTTCAATAAAAGGTCAGTTTGGTTCAAATTAAAAAGAGCAAAAAAGAAAAATCAAATTGATGAGGAGAAAAAAGAAGATTCAGAAGATTCAGAAGGATGAAGAGCAAGGTGCGACTGAAAACAATAGAGGCTAAGCGGGGCGTTGAATCAGTAGAAATGGCTAAATGGAACGTTAAATAAGGCTCATCAGTCATTTTAAGAGGGCGATTAAAGTGAATACAATGCAACATCCTCTTCCAATTTAAATCCACCTTTGTTCAATTTCTTTACCAGTATCTTTACTCAGGCTCTCTCTCAATTCAACTCATCATTTATTCCTCTTTCCTTTTTCTCTTTCTCTGAATAATATCAAGTGGATATAATCTAGGGTACATGATAAACATTAAACAACACATAGAGAGCAACTCTCATGTGAATGGAAAGATTATTATCTAAATGAGCCGGTTAACGGTTATAAATGAAATGAACGTGTGTTTTTCAATTGAAAAGTGATGTTACTGAAGCTATTGGTAAGATTGGTTTGATTAATGAAAGCTAAAAAATAAAACTAATTGCAAATCATGAAGACAAGCTTATTTGTTTTGTTTCGCTTTCTGATGAAATCAGGAAATTGTAAGTGAGATTATTAAGGAAACTTGATCAAAAATGAGAAAATTTTCTCTTTCAATTGCTGTTTGTTTGTTTGTTTGTATCTCACTCTCTTTTTCTATCCATAAATGGGATGCAAAGAGAGGAAATGAAAGATGATGATGATGAAAATACGGATAAGAAGAAGGAGCAGAAAATAGTCTTTCTCTTGGTTACTTTTCCCTTTGCTATAACAGCACACAACCTTTGACGGTTGCCAAAAAAATGGTAAGAGATGGTGAAAAATGCGAAACGATGTGTACTCTTGTAAAGATTTCGGTCACCGCAATGAATAAACCAAAATTGCAAAATTCTAATCACAGGCAAAGGACTTCATGTTAGGATGGTTAAGATGTTTATCATGAAAAAATCATGGACCTTTAACAAATGCTAACGAGTGAGAGAAGGAGAGAGAGAGATTGCCATTTTTCTTAATCATTTCATGGAGAGAGTCAATAAGCAAACGATTGAGAGAAGATAGGTGATGATGATTGTGATGATAGTGATGATGAAGTAAAATGTGTACCAGTCGTCGCCTTATGAACTTGTTTTCTTGTTTTCCTTCTTACCTCTTGCATATCTTGTGATTCATGCATTAATTGTTGAGGATAGTGATGGTGATAGATGGGTGATGATGTGGTGATTATGGTTGGTGATGTTGTTGCGGTAGATGGGTTTGACTTGGTCGTTTTAACCTTGTTTTGTTGATTATTTATTTATTTATTTATTTTTGGGTAGCAAGTTATTTTCGTCATTCACCAAAAAAGTAACCGTTTTTGTGATGAAGAGGTAAGAAAAAAATGGATTCATGAAAAAAAGAAAAGAAAAGAAAAGGTCAGTCATGTAAGAAAACAAGTATGGGTAATGATGATGATGAAGGGAAGGAGGAGGGGGAGGAGGAAGAAAAAGGAAAAATGATAAAGTGCTAATGCTTATGATCACTTGAAAATGTTTTTTACTGATTACTTATTATCACTAATGTTCACTAATCACCGATAGTTATCTTTATTATTACTACAGTTGTAATGCTTGTCAGAATTAAAAAGTTGATATGAAATATCTGGATACATGAGTAAGATCATCTCGTTACAAAATTATCTTATAATCTTATATCTTATAAATGTGTGTGCATGAGTGTTTGCTGTAAAGCTAAAGATTAATCTATTCCTGACTGCTGGTTATAATGGAATGAGCTTTTAAAATTTATTTGCATTGCAATAATTTGAGACTCATTGGCATCCAATCTATACTAATTAAATATAAATGCATGTGCTAGGTGAATAGATATTTGCATAAGTAAACTTGAATCCTATTCATTGACTCGTAATGACAAGCAATTATATTCGTTAGCTCAACGGTGAGACATAAAGTAAATTGTTTTCCTATTGCATAAGCACTTTTGAGCTGGTTAATTTAATCGATGATGACTTGGAACTGAAGATGCAAAATAATTGCAATTTGGTCGTTGTTTTTGTTGATGATGGTGATGACAGAGACAGAGAAAGAGAAGTAAGAAAGAGATTCAAAAGGTATGGTTAATTATGAATACCTTGAAGAAACTTTCCTCCAGTGACATGCTTAAACGAGCATAAACATCATCAGCTAGGATGGCTCCTTTGTCAACAGCTTTACAAGCAGATGATGAAACTTCGGATGCGGAGGAAGGACAGAGAGTAGGTGTACTTTGACATTCTTCACATGATGAAATTGCTGTACCGGGAGTGATAAAGGTAAGAAGAAGAGACATTAGTGAATGTTGAAGATGAAAAGTTAAAGGATTGGTCAGTAAAAGTCAATGCAACTCAGCGTATGTTTATCTTTCTAATCATCAGCATCCAGATACTCTTCATCTGATTTAACTCATGAAATTAGTTAAAAAAAAGTGGCAACTGTTGGTTAAATCAACATGATACTGAGGAGGATTTGGAAGATAAAAATGATGAAGAGTATGAAGGAAAGAGCGAGAAAAACTTGGCATTTTAGAGGGTTAATGGCTAATTTTTGTTTCTTGGGTTATCTACAAGATGGGCATTACGTGGCAAGAGATGGAGAAGATAAAAAGAGAAAGAAAGAGTTAACAGAGCGTGTTGCTGTTATTCTTGGGTAACTTTTTTTTCTATTCAATTTGCTATTGAATTTAGTTAAGTTTATTTGGCTCTTTTTGTCTTCTTTCTAACCTTAACTTTTAGCACTGATTTGATCGATGATGATATAAAAGTAATGCTCAGTTTTTTGGCCTTAACTGTATAAAAAATCAAGAAATATCATCCTCATGGTATTGTTCATGATGCTCAAGCTGAATTGACAATTGGAGTGGAACGAAGGGTGAATTAATACTTACGAGATACAAAAGAATCTGGAGGGTATTTGAAGGCAAAAATCCAATTCTCTTCAACTTTTAAGACTCTTCCACTAATCCTTGCATAATACTCATAATTTTCTCGACCAAAAAGGTTAGATACACCAAAATTGTCGATCAGGAATTTCATTATCATGGTAGCGACCTGAAAAATAACAAAAAAGATAAAGGTATTAATAATAAATAAATATATGTAAATATGAATGTATAAGGAAGAGAGTTGATCAGTCAATTGAATGATACATTGTTGAATAGGAGGAAAGCAAAATGTATCAAAATTTATAATGGTAATGGTGATGATTTCACCAGCTGAGTGACAAGATAGCGGAAGAGGAAAGAGAAAGTAAGATGGCAAGGAAGAAAAATGATGAGGCTAATGGAATCATCAGTTAGTGGTTATTAGCCAAAGAAATTATTGCTTATATTAAATGCTGCTGACAATAAATAAGATGATGTAAGTATATTTTGCTTTTTGGAAAAGTTCAGAATCTGTCAAATTTTCAGTAAGCACATCAATTGTCAAGAATCATGGTGAGAGAGCAAAGAGAATCCGTTTAGTAACTTAAATTGTCCATAATTTAACACAAAAAGAATAAAATATAATGGTGAATACCCTAAGCAATTTCAATTACATTTTTTGATTTCTTAATACATCGGGTAGGAATGCAAATTGAGCAATTGGCTAGTTAAAGAAAAAAGAAGAATTCAGTGTTTAAAGAATACCCGGAGTGTGGTGAGATTAAGATGAAATTAAGGTTATTATCGCAGGATGAACGGAGGGGACAAATGAGAAGATGAAATGAAATCGATAAATGACCTTATATAATACTGTTTTGTAATAGCCAAGTAACAGTGAAAATGGTGAAACCCGTTCATTATTATCTAATTGACAGAAATGAAAAGTGAAAACTTGTTTGGCCTATGGCCTCTTAAATGGACGTACATAGCTTAACTAATCAATTTAAAAAGTTAATCTCCTTGTTCATCATACTCATCATTCTCTGATGAGGAAGAGAGTAGAGATGATAGAGTGAGAAAGTAATCGGCTACTTAATTTGTTTGATATAAAAGGCTTGTTGAGTCAATAAGTGACCACAGTAAAAAACTAAAGAGTTCAATTTCTTTTCACATTGAAACAAAATTCGGTAAAGTGCAAATTCATAAAAATTGCATCTAAACTAACTACAACAACTCAATGCATTTCAAAGTTTTCCTCGTGTTTCTATCAACATTTATTGTGATGTGTTTAAGTGAAAAGCCGTACGAATCACCGACCACTTATTATAATAGGAAAAGTTCCAGACGCTCGGAAGTATATGGAGATAGACCTAGAGATCGAGGAGTTAGATACAGAGGAGGATACCCTGAAAGTGGATATGGTGGAGGATTCGTATCACATGGATCAGGTAAGGCTTTTGGTTCTGGTTATGGAGGTTTCGAGGCATCATCTTCGAGTGGAGTTGGATATAGCGGTGGTGGTGGTGTTTATGGCTCTAATTTCAATGGGAGAGGTAAAACTAAAGGTCGTGGAAATGGAGCTGGAAGAGGAGGCTACAAGGGTGGCAATGGTGAACGAAAGTTTCCTCATGTAACTCAACGAAAGACACCAACAAGAGGAAGAGGAATCAGTACAACTCAACAACGTAAAATGGGTTTTGTTAGAGAAAATGATTATTAAATTATTAAAAGATAAATAAGATAAATGTAAAGAACAATAGCTTTTCATCCTCAAAACTGGAGGGTGACACATTTGATTGTTCTAAAGATCTGTATGTTTACTTAAACCTCATTAGTACTAGTCAGTATAAACATATCTCAAAAATTTTTCCCTTTGGTTTGATTTATTTTTCAACTGCTGCATAAAATTTGCTTTGAGATATAAGAGGGAAAAGGTAAATGACCTAGAAAGAAAGGTTTCACAGTTTACCTTATATCTGTGGACGTCTTCCATTTTTGCTATTTTACATCCATCGGAAACACAGCTTTGAAGGAAAGACGGAGCAACTGAGACTCCTAAAGCTTCACTTGTCATCCCAGTGTTGGCTTTTTTACTTGTGCTAGCTATTGCTCTGAATGTTCCAAAAAGAAGAACTAATAAATGTTGATGTACTGGCGGTAGAGATGTTATTAAACGATTTATTTCTTCTCTTTTCTCCTCAGTGTCTTCCTTTTCGATTATTTCAAAGAGTCTTGATTCAGCTTCATGGCCAAAAATTCCTCCAGGAAGTTTCCTTAGAAATTTTTTCAACACAGATGCAATAGTATAAACACTAAAATTGTCTATATTTACTAAACGTCCAGTTTGTAAGAAATGGATAAGCTTTTTCATATTAGCTTGATGACCTGGTGCTCTGAAGACATCTTTTTTGTAAGGCCCCTCCTTATTAAGTTTCAATATGAGTATCAATAAAGGTCCAGGGATATCATTATGAATACAGCACACTTGATCTAGAGGAACACCAAATTTTACTCTGAAAAAAATAAATGGATAGAAAGAAAATGTTAATATAAGACAAAGTAAAAAGATTACTGGTTGCTTCAAATGGACATACCTTTCAATGTAATAATTATGATTGCATAACGGCAGAATTCTGCTCAGCATGGTGGAGCAGAGAGTGTCACACAATCAAGTAGACAATAACAGATACACCAACTAGCGAAGAGGTTACTCTTATCCTCCAGGTACAAAAAAGTAAGAACCACCCGCAAACAATTGTAGTTAGAAAATAAGCACAGAAGATCAGGTTATACTTTATATTACACTTTGTACATGTATTTCATTGTTGAATTTTGATCCACTGAAAAAATTAGTAACAAAATCCTCGTAACTAATATTAAAATTTCATTAAATGTAAACTTTATGTTTGCTAGAATACAATCAACACCATACAATGACTACAAATAATCAGAATCTGGGTGTTTCAGTTTCAGGTTTAAAAAAGGCAAAGAAGAAAAGCCTTTTCATTCTCTTGGCGCCATCTCCTGACATACAAGTGAAAGAGGAGTAAGCATTACGGTGTAAGTAAATTTTGAGGTTCGAGCATTTAGAAAGTTTTTGGCCTAATTCATCATCAAGAGTTAAGAGCTATAAAAATATATTGAAATATATGGTCATTCAAGATCCTACAAAAAAAAAATTATTTCATTGTATCACTTAAGCTGCCAGATTTGATTCTTAGTTTACAAAGTTAAATGGTTACTCAAACACAAATCTTAAATGTGTTAGAAGGATCTTCATTATTGAATGAATCAGCTCTGATTTTATTGAGTATTCAGTCATATACTGCTATAGCCCATATTAAATCCAATGTTTGGTAAAAGAATGATGATTGTAGATTATACCATTCTCGAAATATCGAGGCTCAAAGTTTTAAGGCAAATGGCCAAAATCAAGAGATAATTCATTATGTGTACAAACCATTTTTAAGGACAAATGATGAGCTTCAACTCGCTAACTCTTACGGTCATAGAAAGTGATCAGTTTAATAAAGAATCCAATTAATCTGTTTCACAGAAAAAGAAAATTTTATTTCTCAAAATGAGTTAATTTCTGGTTGCTCATCAAAAATATCAGTGAAATGAATTTCATAAAAAATCTGCTTCCAAAATTGTTCAAAAGGTGGTCGAAGTTTCAACTTTGAACTCGATTTCCTCGAAAACTGTTCATCAGAGAAATTTGTAAATCGCACAAATGCATTCAGTTTTCATGTCTATACAAACCAACAGAGCTTAAATTGATAAAGAAAATAATTTATACCCGTTTTTTGCCCATTTGTGTCAATTTGTGCATAATTGTGTTAATGTTGTCTTTTTCTTAACTCAAAAGGAAAATTTTTTGTGTTTATTCCTTTAGTGAAAACTAGATTGATTAATTAAATGCTAAGAGAGTATCAATTGTCTTAACTTAAATTGCAATCTTCATATTTCTTATTAAATTTTTAACTGACTTGTTCCAGCTGCTTAAAACTAGAAGCATTAATATTTGTATTATAAATCAAATGCGATTGACTTTGTAATTGTAATATGTGAAACACATATTACCAATAGACTCGGAAATTAATTTCTAGTCGAGTAATGGATTTAAATAAACTACAGAATCAAAGAAATAACGAATTCAAAATTGCAATGTAAAGTTCGGATATAGCGCGACTTTTGTAACTAATAGTAACGTATTACTAAAAACATTACGTCAAGTCATGTATTATTTGTGTAAAGAGTTTGTTTCATTCTGGAACTTGATAGATGTTTTTCTTTTAAATTGGTTCTACTCTCTACAATGTCAATAATTTACTATTTATTTAGTTCAACTAATAATTATTTTTTTTAGTTAGTATCAGTCCATCAAAATTTCCATCCTTTAAGTAACAGGATGGTTTTAACACTTTTACGAGCAACTAGTCGTAAAGCTTTTGGATCCTTTGTAACAAGGAAAATCACCTTCAACCATAATGATGGATGTGATCATGATGATAATAAACAACAGAAAGGTGCTCCAGACGAGAAATCGTACCAATGCAGGCTCGAAAGTTTCATCAACTTCCAGCGAATGGTATTTCAGAGCATTGGAATATTTGGAAGTCTCGTATTGATAGGTACAAAATGTCATACCGACTGCATTCGCGTCAAGACAAGTGCAAACTTCAACATACCACATGATAATAGATGTTCATTTCTCGATGGTTTGAACAAAAATTTGCCTGACATAAGATCTCATTCATACAATCAGTTAAATGTACTGCCTCTTCATATTCTACCTGATTCATCTTCATCATGTGAAAATAACGAAAGTAAACCTAAAAATGCAATCAAAGGTAACGCAACTGTTAATGATACATAAATGTGGTTGAATTTCGCATCTAATTTACTTATTTCTTGTTTTTAATTAATAGACGATAACGTTATTGATAAGATTCTTCAAAACATGAAACATGAGATGGACGTTTTCGCTGATGAGTTTAAAAATGTTAAAGCATCAATGCTTTTGTATAATAAGCGAGTCGATGAAGCAATAAATTTACTCAAGTCTTGTCCAAATAGTGCCAAAGCGATGTTCAACTTAGGAATCGTCTATGAATCTGGCCAACATGATCCAATCAATGGAATACCTAACTATACTAATGCATTAAAATACTATACAAATGCAGCCCATCTTGGCCACAGTTTAGCTCATTATAATTTAGCATTGATCTACCTTTACGGTAAAAAACCAATCCAAGCTGATCCAGCAAAAGGAATGAGCCTATTACATAGAGCAGCGGAACTTGGTGTTGAAGAAGCTATAAATTTTGTAAGAGAGCAAAGTCTGATTCGGTCCGAGGAAAGAGATTTGCGAATTCGACGATCTCAAGAGTTATTTGACCAGATCAAGAAAACTAATAATAATAATTTTCACACTTCTCAATCTTCACCGAACTTTTTGACATCAATCATCGGTTTTTTGGAGCCAACCATCAAAGATTTGCCCCCTAAACAAAGCTCAATGATTGACGATGAACTACTATCTTCCTCAGATGAAGCATTTTACGACAGTGATGATTCTCTTGAAATTGTATTCTCTGATGAATAGTTATTAAGTTAACAGTTGTGTTTCTTTGAATGTAAATATTAATCAAACAAATTCATGACCAATATTAAGAAACAGAAAAAAATAAATCTTACCAATTTTTTGTCTTCATCATTGTTTCATCTTTGCTAAAAAATACCACACCATGAATTATTATCTTAAGAGTATGTGTTTAATTGTATCTAGTGACTTATCTGCGTCAGCTAATTGATTATTTCAACACTTTCACATGAGCCACTAATATTATCAATCCAATAATAATATTAGCACTAATCTGGTTATCAATATTATGCAGTTTCATTGAATGATAACTAGACTTGTATTATAAAATGGAAATATCATATTTTCTGAATGTCTGAGGATATCCAGAAAATCATATCAAGAATTATTAACCAGTTAATTAAGTTAATAGAATGTTCAATCAACTAAGTATTTTATTCATTCCCTCCAGGTTTAAAATGATATAAATTTAAAGTTTAATAAACTGGCTTATTTCAACCATTTTAAGCAACAGTTAATATCATCCAGGATTCAAATTTAAAACGAATTGAGCAAACAAATCATCAATCATTCTGACATTTGTGCGCTCAATTGAATTTCATTGTTGAATAATTGAATTTTTACATGGATCCGTGTAACAATTGTAAAACTCGCTTTTAAACAATTATTTGATTTTCATTCTCTTTTACTTTTCTTTCTTATTACTCTTTGTTTTCAAGAACATTTGTTTTTAGTTTCATACAATCCTTTGATTCCCTGTTTTTACATTGTTTCATCGTTGAAATTTCCAATCTTCAGACTGTCCTTCACTCCAATCAGACTTAAAAGTTTCCCTACTCCTATTCACTGAAGCAATTCTAAACTCGACTCATCCCCTGCTTGTAAAACTTGAACACTTAATGTTTAACCTCGATCTGCTGTTCATTACCAGATTAGTGAGACACTTGTTAACACTGGTATCGCAGCTGATGGGAATTTTGGCCATTGAAATTGTTTGCTTAATTCATTTCTAGATTTTTCGCTTATCAGAATATTTAGAAAGATATAGATTAACTTCTCGATTCTACTGAACAACATCACCATTTTCTCAACTAGAAAGATCACATCAAATTAAATGTCTATGTTGAGTGGGATTTAGATTTGCAATTTTTTTTGAAAAACAAGCAGTTTTAGACAGCGCTCTTAAGGTAAAAAGTTTTGAATTTTAATCAATTTGATTAGAATCGGAAATTTTTGACCAAATTGGTTAACATGCAATTTTCATCTAGTTCTGGAAATCGACTGTCATTAGACAGAAAGAGAAGCTTTTGAAGTTCCGACATTTTGTTTTCTTCATATCAAGAGAATAACTTTTGTCAAGTTGATGTTTTGGTTGTTATTTTTTAATATGACGAAAAAACAACTTGTGCGTCTCTCTCTGTATCCGGCGCTTTAGTCATATTCAAGCTAACAATACTCATAGAATGAAAGATACTGATGCAGGATGAAGAGAAAGATGCTAGAGTTGAAAGCGTGAAAATGCAAAGTCTGGTAAAATTGGGAGCAATGAATAAGAGAGTTGAGGGAAAAAACAACAACATAGGTAGGATGAAAAGAAGGTAATTAAGAAGGGTGAAAAGAGAAAGAGATGGATGAAAGGATGAATGATGAAGGGATGACGGATGAAAGGAAAAAAAGGAAAATTTATAGGCAAAGAGTATTAATCTGTGCCTTGAACTCTGGGATCTTGGATGGGAATTGTATGCAAAACTTCATCCAATAGTTGCAAAGCCCGGTGAAGATGAATCTCAATCCAACAGGGTGTTTCTTTGATAGAGTGTCGTGGATAATCTTGTCCCCAACCTTTAACAAAAGAAAGCCTAAGAATACATAGTCTCCGCAAATCATCAACACCTATTCCAGCGACAGCTGACAAACTAATTGCAGGAGCAATACCACCACATGATGCCGGTCCAGGTATATGACCTGCAACGGCAGCAACTTGAGCTGCAGCAGCGGCTTGTGCTGAAGCAGCTTGTTGTTGCATTTGTCTATGACATTGCCTAAGATCAAAGACCTGAAAAGAACGTAAAAAGAATAAAAAATTACAAACTTGGTAATCATTTTGCATTTGAAATGTAATTATAAAGATAATGATAAAAAAATAAAGTTTAATTACTTTAATATAGGCTTGAGGATAAATTTTATGTACAGCGTCTCCCGGAGACCGTCCACTTTCTCTGTCTAGATAATAGCTTTGAACAAAAACTGCATTATTTGAAAGACATCTTATCCAAACTTCATCTGTGATAATTGGATAAACAATTTTAATTTGAAAAAAAAGTTCAAGAAAAAAAGATGATATTAGTAAAAGAAATCCATGATGAAAAATTTTATTCATAAAAATATTTGAAATAATTTAAAATACCTTCCCCTCTGAGATCCAATTGAACCCCTTTTCCAATATGAAGTCGAGCTTTTTCACTCGCTTCAGTTCGATGAACATTAGACAAAGCTCCTAAACAGAATCTATCATTTCCAGAAGGATCTACGTAGCCATCAATTTTAACATAATTGTAAGATGATGGCACTTTGAAGGGCTCACCAACTTGTTGATCCAACTCGAAGTAAGCTATTGAGCACCAATGTTCTGGTGGAGGCAGATTGGAAAGAGGTGCGATCATACCTGCCATGAAAAAATTAAAAACATGAAAAATTGTAATTATATGCAAGCAACACAAAGAAAGCGAACGAGGATAAGATTGTCTGAGAAAATTCCGAAATTTTAAAAATACAAAGGAAAATAAATTTGGAAAAATGACATAAAGTCAGAATATAAAAGAAATAATAAAAAGTGAATTCACAAACTGTGACCATTCACTCAAATAGTGTGAGAGATAGAGTTAGAAAGGATAGATGAAAGCAGAAGGAAGAAAGGGAAGGTAGCAAGCATAGAAGAACGATTTAACTTATCTATTTTTCAACAACGTTCTAAAAAGACAAATTTAAAGTTTCAGCGGAATTTTTGATTAAACAAATGTAGTACTTGTCTTACCCAAAGATGTGTCAGGTAAATTTGGTAGATTTGGTAAATTTGGTAAACTTGGTAAACCTGGTAAATTAGATGGTGCCAAAGGATGTGACCAAAATTGAGGAGGCGAAGTCACAAAGTTAGAATTATCATCATTTAATGGAGTAGCTTTGGTTTGCGGAAATGGTCCAGAATCGGTGAACGATGGTGAAGGTAAGTTAACCGAGGAAGTTGGAGCATATTCTGTTTTTATGGTAGGTCCGGTGTGAAGTGCTGATGATTGATCATGGTCACCAGTTGAGCCATGAGAGGAACTGGACAAGGTTAAGCTAGATAAATCAATACCTGGTGAAACAACTCTCTCATAGTGATACGGATTAACACACACGGAATCAAGTTTAAGGTCAAAAGCATATTGACAACTTTTAATGTGTTTCAACTCATTTTTGTGAAGATCTGGCCATCTCCAAATTTTGGCATAAGTTACATGAGGAAAACCTTTTCGACCGGCAACCTGTAACCTACCGTCTAAGGTTCTCTGGATGGTTACACATTTAGATGGATGAGACCCATTAGTTGTTATTGCGGTAATAAGAGAGTCCAATTCTTCTCTTTTTTCTTTCAACTTTTTAACCAATGATTCAATGGCCCTTTTAGCAAATGTCTCAGTTTCACCTCCTTGACGATGGCACATTAAACTTAAAACAATGGAATGGCAAGCATCTGCAGATGTTGCAGGCACAATTGAGCCACTCGGTTCACCATTCATTTTTTTCCCATTTAGGACTTTCTAAATTTAACTAATAACAAAAATGATCAATAAAACAACAAATTCACTCTGAGAAAAGGGAAAAAACAAGAAAAAAAGATACAGAATAAAAAAGTGTCAATGGTGGTAAGAATAAAGCGAATAGAGTTATAAGAATCGAATATACCTTTAAATGTAATGATTGATTATTACATGACAATATTATGATTGCATAAGGATATAATAATTCTACTCAACATGGTGGAGCAGAGAGTGTCACACACTCAAGTAGACAATAACAGCAACAGCAACTAGCGAAGAGGTTACTCTTATCCTCCAGGTACAAAAAAGTAAGAACCACCCGCAAACAAGTGTAGTTAGAAAATAAGCACAGAAGATCAGGTTATACTTTATATTACACTTTGTACATGTATTTCATTGTTGAATTTTGATCCACTGAAAAAATTAGTAACTAAAACAGCTCGTAACTAAGATTAAAATTTCATTAAATGTCAACTTTACGCCTGCTAAGAATACAATCAACACCATACAATGACTACAAATAATGGGTTTATTTGGGTTTTGTAGCTGCTTTGATAGTTTTGAGAGGCGCCATCTATTAACTTATTCATTTCTTAAGTGTGTTAGAGTAATAATAAACGGTCCCTGGTAACCAGGGCCTGGTTTTTACACCATAATACCAGAAAACAGGTGTACTTAATCAGTATTACTGATGATGTTAATGTTTTTGGTCTAAGATCATCATCATCAATGTAAATTATGAAAATGTTTATCTATTGAGTGACAACAACATTTTCTTTCAATCAGATTTTTAACATATTTATTTCTGTGGATTGGTTTCTCATATTGATGTCCAGTTTGGTGTCACAAAATTTATACAATAATAGTGATTTGTTTCTCGATTGGATTGTCACCAGATCAACTCAGTTATCTTCCTCTCCATCTTCAACAATCGACAAAATGAATGAACAAGATATCAATTTGTTGGAAGGTGATATGATCAGTAAAGACGGTTTCTCTACTGGAATTGATCAAGCATCTTTTGATACACTTGACGAGCCTGTCAGTGTGACACTTTTAAGAGATTTAAAAAGTGTTGCTTCCAAAATGAAATACATTTTATTTCCCATTTCGCCAACTGAGATTCGTAAACATTTTCTTCGTGATTGGGATCTTTGGGGTCCTCTTCTTCTTTGTACTTTTATGGCTCTTTTCCTTCACCATTATAATCACGATGATGATGTCAAAAAATCAGGTAAAGTGTATATTGTTTATGCAAGTTCAGAACATAATTTTGTGTATAATCTCATGTTTTTTACTTTGATTTATTACAGGTCCCCAATTGTCAGAGTTATTTGGCTTAATCTGGTTTGGTTCCTACATTGTCAGTATTAATTTTAAAATGTTAGCGGTATCACCTAACCCTCGTCGAAGAATGAGTTCAGCAAAGACCATCTGTCCATCTACATTTCAGCTTTTATGTGTTTTTGGTTATTGTTTATCTCCGCCTTGTGTTGGATTATTGTTTTTAAATGTTGTAAAGCTTATATTCGATAGTCATACATTATTTATAATTAAATTGGTGATTGGATTTACAATTTGCTTTTTATGGCCAACTCTATCATGTTACAAGATATTGAGCCGATTCCAAGATAAAGATAAAATTGTTCTCGCATTTTATCCAATCGCTTTATTCTATTTTGTAGTGAGCTGGATAATAATCACTTCACATTAATAAAACAATAAATTATTGCAATTGTTTCTCAAATTTCATTTTCCAAATAAACTTTGACTCAAATATGTTGGAAAACTATGCAAAAAACAAGCCCTTTAAAAACAAATAACAACTGTTGGTTTAAATGAAGAGAAATTTACATACATTTATTCTAACATGTCAAACAAATCATTTCAAATTTATTAAACTGTTTTTCTGACTAGATGATATAAACAAGTAATTGTTTAGAAAGCTTACAATAACTTTCAGCAACAGTTACACGATTAAATTACATAAAATATAACCTGGCTTTATTTAGTTCCACTGTTAATAAAATCAGAATCAAATTGAGTTTGTTTTTAAAATTTCAAGTTCTGAAATAAAGATTAGTCGAAACTGAAATAAATCATTGATTGATTTAAAATTGATGCTACCTAATACTCTGAATTAATAACGAAATTATGTTTGATTTTGTTGATTGTTTAATGTATTTTCCAGTAATGACAATATTTGTTGGAAAAAAATATTAAATAAAGGATTATCACTTATGTATGAATTAACATGACTTTTTTATTGAAGGCAAAGGTCAAAGAGCGAAGAAAAGAGATGAAGGATAATATTGAAATTTACAATTTAGATGAAATGAATATTTAAATACAAGATCAAAGATGAGAGAGGAGTTTTTGGTGATGATTTTCATCTTTTTACAAGAACCATTTTGATTCCTTTGCGCCTTCGATGATAAAAGTTGAATTATATGATTGCATTGAATAACCTTTAGTAGTACATAATCAGGCAGTAAGAACTCAATCTTAATGTTGAAAAATCGTTAACTTTGGAAAGATTTCCTTTTGCCGTCAGGCAAAGTACATGGGCAGATAAACAGTGAGCTTACTGTGTAAATGTAAAAGTAAAATATGGCGAGAAAACGAGATACTAGGTGATGAGAACATTCTAATCAAACCATTATTCCAAATGAGAATATGAAAAGTATAAAAATACGTTGACTACTTTTTCACATTAGATTGGTTAAGTTTACATGAGAAGCATGCCTGTACTGATTGAATTTGGAAAGTAGAGAAATCAGGAAGCAATGACACGAGGAAGAAAGTTAGGCAACCTACTTCATTGACAGATTAGTTGAATATTGAAATATCTTCCTTGGAGCATGATGTAGTCAATTGGTTTTGAATCATTGGCCTTTCTCCAGATAGATTAACAAAACCATTGCATGATCATGTTTCATAGAATAGTATTGCAAAGATTCTTTAAAAACAAGGAAAGTGGAAAAATTAATGAAGATGGGAGGGATGGATGGTATAAGGAAAGGAAAGTAAATTATGGAAAAAAGGAGTTTTCAGTTCAGAACAGATAGGCTTCATTGTCAATGTGATAATTCATTCTTAGGACAATCAAGGGTGTCTCCATGATTATGACTATTCATTGTTTGAACAGTTGTAGTAGTTGGAGCAGTTGGAGAATATGTGTAGTTTTTAACGGCTTCTTCATAAGTAGGTGGTAGCTCATCATAAGATGTTATTTCATAAGATGATTGTCTTGATACTAGGTCTTCTTGTCGCAACGAAAAACGGATGCTGCTTGCAGGCCTAGCTGTACCTCCACTTTCAGCGTATCTTAATCTTGAATTGGTGTCTCTACACTCCTGTGTATCACTGCCGTTTGTGTTATCTGAGCAAAAACAATGATACAAAAATGCTAAGCAGCAAGGTATACTAATAACCAATGTAATTAAAATCAGTATCACCCACAAAGCTGCTGAGGATAACATGGTGTAAAAAATATTGAAGCTAGACCGTTGCTGCACTGACTCTGGAAAAGATAAGATGAATAAAAAAATAAAACGTAAGTAACGGATAGATGTTTGACAAGATAAAATGAAAATCTAAAGTATCACATTGTATTTTCAAAATGATACATGAGAAGAGAAAAACAAAACACTTACCATGCACGCATTTTATTAAAAATGGATCATAAGTATAGTTGGACACACAATTACAGTGAGAATTGTCACAAAAAGAATTATTATCAGAATAAAGGCACTCTTGATCCGAAGAACATTTATCTCCATGAGATTTATTCCGTTTACACGCGTGGGGACCAACTACCACTGGAGTCTCAGGCCTACACCGACACGTTCTATTTTCATCACAATAAATATGAATATTGAGAGGCCAACAAATTCCTAAAGGTAAACAAGGTTGACCAATGTGCCCTGAAGCAGCAGGAAGATCTAGGAAAACGTGTGAAAATAAGGAGGAAAACAAAGATGAACCAAAAATCTAATGTTAACAAGTTGAGTTCCAAGATGAGATGATAAAAACAACTCAAGAAAAGAATTGTTAGAACAGCATACCTTTGAGCATTAAAATGATGAGATAAAAACCAAGAGTTGAAATTAACTGCAAGTTGAAGCAGTTTTTCCTTTTAATTGAATTAGCAATCAGGTCATTCATTGTTTAACTAGTAAGGATACACGGTATTTAAATCGAACAAGGGGAACCATAAAAACATGTCGACAAAAACCATTAAAAATCAATTATTGAAGATACATAGTAAGATTAAAATGGATGATTAAAAAATTGATAGCAAAACTAAGTCGTCAATTAGTTGATCACAGCTAACATAATTGATTTGGCTAGCTCTGAAAAAGCGAAAAGGTTTGTCAACAAAGAGAATGCCAGCTGACGTCATAGTAACACAAGATCAAAGAGATCCAAGTGACGTTTGCCTAAATCCTGACCACAATCTTTAAAAAACTTCAATTCAAAAAACAAAAAATAGATGGCACTAAATTTTACATACTATTTACCATAGACTTTTCGAATCCTTTGAAATAAACAAAAACAAAGGATTTAAAGTTGATTTGCTTGTGTTTTTTTGATTAAAAATTGTTATTTAGTACCGTTTGACGGGTTTTTTACAATGGCCGTAATGGTAAGCTTTGTTTTTTTGCGTGCCTTCTTCTTTTTGATGCTCTTTCATCGTTTTGCTTTGGCTCGATATGAGGCTCTTCCCTTTTCTCTTTCTTTTTCTCTTTCTTTGGCTTGCTATTTGCTTGTAGCGCTACCAGCGGATATTCAGTGTATATTAAAGAATAAACTTTTTCATTATAATTCAATTAGATTATAATTAAATTAACTAAGTTAATCATTTTTAATGATTAAAAATCATTAAAAATGATAAGCTTAGTTAATTTAGTTATAATCTAATTGAATTATGATGAAAAAGTTGATTCTTTAATATCCACTGAATATCCACTGGTCGCTTTAACTAAATATTTGATAATCTTTAATTGTTAATCTTTATTTTGAATCAATTTACTTTCTTTATCCATTGCAGCTGAGCTACTCCTCTGGAGGAATGACCCCACCGCGGGATGATGATGAAGAGTCCAGTGATGATGAAGGTCCAGCCCCAGCAATCATTGATTCAGGTCCAGAGGACTCTGAAGCTGATGATGATGAGGATGATGATGGACAAACTGCCCAAATTAATCATTGCCTTGGCCCTGATGGTTATTACCATCCCGTGAAGGAGATAAAAGGCTCCTACCTCAAAAAAGATAAGACTGGCAAAAGTAAGAATAACATAAATGAAAAACTACGAGATTTAAATGATTCGATTAAATATGTCATGTGTTAATTTAATCTTTATTATTTTGCAGTGAGATTGGTTAAGCGGGTCCGATGGATGGACACTGATGTTTGGGCTGATACAGTCGACTGCCCACATCTTCCTTTTAGAGGTTATGTTAACCATAAAAGGAAAGATGTGGTCGACTTGACGGTAAAACCTAAAAAGGTTAGTTATAATAGATACAAAAAAACAGTTTTTCTCAAGTTATTCGTTAGTAATCTTATGTTGTATTTTTTTATCTATTTCAACAGAATAATCCGAGGAAGAAGAACCCGGAAAAGGCCTGCCAATGGTGTGGTCAAGTTTTTTCTAGAGCCAGCTACTGCACTGATCATGAGATCAGGCGCTGCCGAGCTCCAGGCTCACTCAACCACACTTGTGGACCTTCCTGCAGGCAGAATCCTGCTATTCAATGTCCTGGCAGGATTACAATGGATGAATATGACCCTGGAGACCGGCGTCACAATAATCCTGGACGTCCAAGTAACCAATAAGTAAGTATTTTTAGACCAGTGGATATTAAGTGGATATTAATTTTTGCTTCTTTTCTTTGCAGATTTTCTATTCAATTTATTCATATTTATAAAATTTAATAAACGTTTTTAATTATAATGCTCAAAATATTTCTACCATATTTTTCAAACATAAATTGCTGTGTTTCATTCATGATTCCAAGCATGAATGGCTTGTCATCTTTCTCGTAAATCAAGATTGGATTATCGGGTAGGTCTTTAAATTGCTCCATCCACATCTCAACACTCAAAAGATCATTTGAAGCTCTTTTAACTTGTCCAAGTAAATTGTAAGATGCTTCAATATTTTGGAGATCTTTCGAAGTTATCAAATGTTTTCTTTGTAAGCGAGATTCGAGAGAAGCTCTCACATTAAACAAAACAACAGATTTTGGCACTTGAGAAGCTAACTCAGCTGCAATCTCTTCTCTATCTCTTTCCGGTAAGTTGAGAAATTTCAAATCACAATCATGACCGACATGTGTAATTGAATAATTAACTTCGATGATTCCAGTAACATTATTTTTCTTTGCAGTAACATGAGCTGGACATCTACCACCAATTTTTTTACTTCCTTGTACTCTTCCTTGGCGTTGTTGAGCTTTTGACTCATACTTCCCACTGCGACTGCAAACATAATAATAAGTCACTATGTTCAGATTCTTCCGTGGGCCTCTTAAACTTATGAAACTTGATGAATCTTCATTTTCAATTTGTCTTTTCCATTCGAGAAACGCTAAATCGAGCAAAAAACGAATCCATGAGCAGTGGATAATCAGTGGATATTAAAAAATTCTTACCTTCAAATGATTCGCAAACAGTTGATTTTTGTTCAATGTTGATTTGATGTTCATCATGTAAATGATTAATGTATGTTTGGTTATCACGTACAGATTCATCGCAAATTATACATTGAAAACCAGTGTCAGGGATAATATCATGAATCGACTTTTTATGTCGATTCAAATTTGATATATTGACAAAGGTTCGATCACATTTATCACAAGTAAAATTTTTGTCCATTATAACAATAATTTAAAGGTTAAACACAATTATAATTTGTAGCAATTAAATGATTATCAAAAAAAGGTTGAACATTAATACAATGTGTTTATTTGGTTAAATGAAAAAACAGTGCCATCTATCAATTTTTTTATGCATTCATTCCTTTTAAAGATTGTGGTCAGGATTTAGGCTAACGTATCCAAGTGAACCAAAAATCCTCGCCATCTTGTGATATTTTTTTCAAGCAGTATTTCAATTTCAAACAAATTCCAATTTTTCAGAACAAAACAATTTAATTAAAACAATGAAAATGATGTAAATTTAGCAAATAACCTTGCTCTGTAAACATACCTGTCTGGGCGGAAACGCAGGCCTCTGAAATGTGGGTCCTTGCCTCGCGTAAGAACGGGTTTGCTTAAGTGCAAGGGTTAAATAAACACTCAATAAAATTACATTTTTTTTATCGATATTAAGATCACAATTTATGAAGAAAATCAGCCAAAAATAGACTTCCAAAAATCATCGGAAATTTAACTCGATACTGACCATTTTATTTACTTTGGTTTGAGAATCAAACAACTCACTGAAACATCATTAGCTAATCAATTAGAAACAGAATTGGTAATAAATAGACAATCAATGATGATTAAGAAAGGTTATTGTTCTTGCAAATGAGCAATTTCCCATTTCCTTTTTCTTTCATCTTCCTAATCATTGGTTTTGTTAAGAACAGTTAAGATTCATGTTTTAGCATAATTAATCGAAGTTTGTTATTAAAACTGGAAAAATATCTGCTGTTGGAACATTTTTTGCGAAGTAAATTAATCGTCTCTAACAAAGTTCAATAGAAAGATGCATAAATCGTAATATATTGATATCAATTATTTAAAGACTCGCTAAAAGGTCAATAAATCACAAGCAGAAAACCTTAGCATTAAGGCATCGAATATCAAATTAGTAAATTGAAGGGTTCATAAAAAGTGTAAAGTCTTAAAGGACAACAGCCAAATCGGCCCATGATCCAAAATTTGTTGAACCATATATCAATCGAAAGCTTATGATGAGTAGAGTATGTCTTTCTGAAAATCAAGTCGATATTCGTATTCCCTGGGGAGTTATTTAGCAAATCCCTTGGGACCCCATGAAGGTCGCATCAGTCCTAGATTTTCAGATAGAACTTTTCATTCTGATTCTAATGATGATATGCATGTGAACCTCAACTTGCGGCTTTGCGAGATATACTACTTTCAAAGTTTTTCATAATGCTAAAAAATATTCAATGCCGTGGCGTTTCTTTTTTACCCTATGAAGACCAACCCAGACCTAGTACATATTGTTCAACACCCTGAATACTATAAGAAAAGTCCAAAAATAATTAGGTTGTGTTAGATGTGCCATCTACATCACACTTTTTCAAAATGCAAATGAATATAAAAAGCTATTAAGTTTGTTTTAAACCCTCAAAAGGTAACATCTGACTTGCTAAATCTGACCTAGTGAATCCGGCCTAGCTCAGTATCTTGTGAATTATCATAAAAAAATTGCTTAAAAAGAAACTTAATAGCTTTGAACATTTATTCAATAGGAAAATATTGACAAACGGAGTTAAAACCTAAATAATCTAAAACCGCACATTTGGATAATTATTTTTGGACTTTCCTAACAGTATTCAAGGCAGTGAGCAATATGTACTAGGTCTGATGCGACCTTCATAGGGTTTTGAAGAAACGCCACGGCATTTAATATTCAGTTACATAGTAAAAAAGTGTGATGTAGATGGCAAATCTAAAACCGCACATTTGGATAATTATTTTTGGACTTTTCTTATAGTATTCAGGGTGCTGAACAATATGTACTAGGTCTGGGTTGGTCTTCATAGGGTAAAAAAGAAACGCCACGGCATTGAATATTTTTTAGCATTATGAAAAACTTTGAAAGTAGTATATCTCGCAAAGCCGCAAGTTGAGGGTCACATGCATATCATCATTAGAATCAGAATGAAAAGTTCTATCTGAAAATCTAGGACTGATGCGACCTTCATGGGGTCCCAAGGGATTTGCTAAATAACTCCCCAGGGAATACGAATATCGACTTGATTTCTAGGGAGGCATACTCTACTCCACATAAGCTTTCGATTGATATATGGTTCAACCCATTCCGAACACAGGCCGAAAATCGCACATTTTGGCTGTCCTCCTTTAACAAGACTGCTAGTCTTAAATGATATTGTTATAGAAAAGAAATATGATAAAAAGTTTTCTTTTTGCTAATAGACTGTATGAACTTTTTGGTATCAGATTTGTATTTGTTTCTCTGAATTCTGAGAATGAATTTTCAGTTTTGAGTTAGATATACAAATGCTTAAATTTTAGCATAGATGGATGAAAAGTTAATAAATAAATTTTAATATTTTGCAGATTGCATCAAGTATAAAAAATAAATTTGTTTACACTAAAATTCCCATGATTCGAGCCATCTTAGCTCAGTCAATGTGTGATTTGATTCAGCTCCTGATTCCATTTTAGTTCCATAACTCAGAGGCGAAAATAGGTAGAAACTGTAGACAATTGATGAAATAATTACGCCATAGCCGAAGTGGAAAATTGTCTCAGCTAGCTGCGGCCAAATTAACTTCGGAATATTTTTCAGCAGATAGTCGATAACAACCGCTACAAAAAAAACATAAATCATTAGTCAGCCAATTGCTTTATACAGTAAATTCAAGTTGAAATAACATGATTTATAAATCAACATTTGTTTTTAAATGTTAACTGTTTGTACAATAGAAAAACAAACCTGAAAGCATGCTACTGAAAATTAGAGCCGGAAAATAATGGTGAAAGTATAATACTCTTCCCATGGCAAAAAATGGGAAATAATGCAATCCCCATCCAATTAATAACCAAACTGATGCATATGTCAGTCTAGAGTTTTGGTCTAAAAAAATAAAAAAACAAATTAAAAACAAATTTTTATATTGAGTACAATCTGAGTATTTTAGAGTCATACCTTTAATATCAGCAACTTCGTTGCAACCTCTTTGCTCTCTAATTAATATAGAGATCTCTAAAATGAGATAGACGGCCATGATAGCAATATTTGCCCACCAGATGATTGGATTTCCGAGTAGATAAATTTTATACTCATTTCCAGAAAAGAATTGCCCCTGAAAATATAAAATATAACGAATGGTTAGTTTGGTTTCATTAGCGGATATTTTTGCTTCTTGCATATTATTAAGTTGAAAGCTGAAACTTTATTTACCCGATAATTTATTGGCCATTGCCAGGGTCTTGAAGTGACTTCACCTTCTTTGGGCTTAAGACCGGCATTACCTTGAAGCATAACTGCATGAGATTCGATGAACTTTTCAATGAAACTAGGAGCATATTCTTGAAAACTGACATTAGGTAAGCGTGGAAAGAAATTATCCTCAATATTCCAAATGCCATTTTTATCAAGTGTATTAGGAGAACAGGTAACTTCCATTTGTTCATATCCCCACTTAGGAAGTTGTTTAGAGTGAGAATGAAGAGCACAACCAACAAAATAATGAATTAATCGAAATTTACTAGTCACCGTCGCTAGTTTTTCATCTGGTTTTGAACTGATAATTTCAACTCTCCAGACATCATTTGCATCACCAACACCATTTTCTCCATAACAAGTGACTTGATAATGTTTCTTGGTAACTGGTCCTCTTTCTCTGTGGCTGTGAAGATTTCTGGCTGTTACTTGATGCTCAAGACGAACGAGATCACCGTTTTTAACTAGTTCAATCTCACCCTTTTCAGCATTGGGTTCTTTATCGTACTTTTTAATCACCCATTTATTATTTTCATCTTTATGCGAGTATGCAGTTACTTGTTGCTGTCTTGCTCCAACTCCTTCAGGATAAAGATGCCAATGAGAATGAAGATAACCACCACCAGTACGATGATTTTTTAACGTGATGACAGCACCAAAAGCAACATGACGAGGCATCGATATATTGTATAGAGAGTTGCCTTCCAATTGCGATTGAAAAGCTGAGCTGTAAAATCCATCACCGGGTCCGCTTTTATAGAGAACAGATAAATGAATCCAGAAGAAAGTAGTATAAATAAATATCGGGAGCAGAATTAAACACAAAACACGGGCAATAAAATGCGCTCCAATGACTTTCATAGGCAAATTACAGTCTCCTAAAAGCTGCCACAATTCTGCGACAGTTCTTAAGCCAACTAAAATAACAACAAATAGTCCGACAAATTTGACACTGAAAGGAGAGAGAAAAACGGAGTTTTGAGAGAGATTTGTTAAAATTTTAAAAATCCATTTAAGTTACCTCATTGCACAAGCAAGAAATGTGCCGGTCCATATCAGCCAAAACCACCAATAGAAAGTAAATGATTGATCATAATACGATCCCAGTTTCACTGAACCCATAAAAGATCCAATCACAAAAAAGAGTAGAATTGGATCGAGCAAAATATACTGGGACAATGTCAGCAAACCGATATCTAAATAAAATAAGGTGAATGTATGGAGCGAAACATGGTTAGCATGGATTTGAAATTAAATTATCAAGAATCATAGAACTAACCAAATGTAATCAAAGCTGAGGCTAATAGTGAGGCACTTAATGATCCAGTTAATTCCCAGACAATCACATAAGTGAAAGGAATGATTAGAGCTCCGAGTGTTACACAGAAAAGTCTCATTCCGAGATAATTGTGATCCCCATATTTGTCTCCAGGTTTATTAAATGCAAAGGTTCCATTATATCCTGTCAATTTTCCCGACAGCCCAATGAGCATCTATTTTCAAATAAATTGAATATATTAGAATTTGAATTTTAAAATTCACAGATAAATAAATATTGGAATGCATGATTAGACAGATCACTTACCTTTCCAAGCGGTGGATGAACGTCGAAGAAAAAAGTATGATTAATATAATAGGATCCCATTTTACCGAAGTGCGTTTCATCCCAGCTGAGTTAATAGAAAGAATGAACAGTAAGGAGTTGTCATTATAATTAAAAATGATAATATATCAAAACAAAATTGATTATAAAACAAGACATACTTACCAAACATGATCAGGTTCACCAATTTTATACAGTCTTGTACCAAAAGCAAGAAGGAAGGTTAAATATAAACAAAGTCTAAAATCTAGTGATGTTCCTCCTAATTGGAATGAGGTTTTTTGTTGATCACTGGTTTTCTTATTTCCACTTTTAATCATTATTAATCACTAAAAGAAAAATAACAACCAAACGGTTTGCTTATATCACATGTGGAATGGTGACCTAACAAGGTCTATAGAATGAGTTTTTTGCCACCGTTACCACTTTCCGTAACATCAATCTCACCCAGTACAACGATGCAGCAACCGGTCTTGAAAAGTAAGGTCATCAAAAATTGAAAAACAAAATGAATTTGAATGGATACTTTTAAGAAAAAATATTTTTGTTTATGGTTGCCACTGAAACTGTTTACAACTGAAAAAGATGGAAACAGTTGAGTCAACTGAGTTGACAGTTGAGAGCGCTCACAGACAAAGAATAGAGATCTTCTACTCTTTGATTTAGTCTTGTTAGTCTTTGACAATAGTTATGATAAGTTCATAAATTTGTCTACATAAATTAAGTCATAAATTACTCTTATAACAATAAGTCATAATGTTTCCATGAAGCGGTTTCTCATTATTTCACTAAAGCATTAAGATTCTTACGATATTTCCCAGATGTGTTTTAAAATGTTAAATGGATAACATATTGTATTGTGGAACTGAAAAATTTATTCTCAAAACAAATGCCGATGTGTTTTTGATCATGTTGATGTTATGTCATTTGAAAGAATTAACTGCTAACTTTGAATTACTAAGGCTTCTCAAGTGTTTTGTTATTCGTAACCCTTATTCAGTCAGAAGTGGTTTCTGATCAAGAAATCGAAAGATGGTTTGTAAACAAAAAAATTATACCATGTCGAGCACTTCATTGTGAACATAATAAGGTGAATGTATGGAGCCAACAGATTCAGATACTACTCTGTCTTTCAATAAAAGATAATGTTTCGTAAATCGCCGAGTAACAACATTCCACGAATTCATCAATAAAGCTTAGTTCTATTGTGGACGAATACATATTGCTATTAAATTTAGAAGCAAAACTTCGAAACTGATTTGATCAGAATGAAGACACAATCACAATTAATTAGTAGACTGTTCATATCGAATTGGAATAAAGATATCTTTAATCAATTTATTTAGAAAACTTTAATGCGATACTCAAACCATTTTTTCATCGGCATATTTGTAATGAAGCACCTTACAATCTTGTTCGCTAATTTTTACCCATCCAGTTGGTTTCATGCCGTAAACTACAAAGAACAAAAAAACATTTGTCAAAATCTATTGAAAAAAGATATCACTATAAAACACTTACCTCTGACAATTCCTCCGGAAGCGGCATCACGATATGTAGCTTGATAGACTGCACGTCTACCCAACTCATACGCTTCTTCATCGGTCATATCGTATTTCCAGTGAGTGTCAACCACACCAAAAGCAAATGGAGAACCAGACCCGGCACTAAATAGATCACCAGAATATCTGCTACCAGAATCATCAACATAATATAGACCAGGACCTCTCTTATCCCAACCAATGATCATGGTACCCATAGAAAGACCCATTCTGAAGAATATGAAATAAATAACATTTAAATTAAGTCTAAACTGCAAACGAATATTGACTTTACCCTTTATAATTGTAGAGGATGTTGGCTAATAATTTACTAGCAGCAGCAACAGAAATTCTTTCCTTGTTACGAAGCTCATACATTCGACATCTGACAGTCAAAGATCGATGCCAATAAGAGCAATCAGCAGCACCTCCAGCCATAGTACCTAAAAGGTACTTGTTTATCTCGATAATCTTTTTTACAGATCCAGAGAAAATGAAATCACCACCAGTAGCCCTGGAATCTACTGCTATAACAACACCACCTTGGTATTTGAAGGCAAGAGTAGTTGTTCCCTTTTCCATGTTAATGTGGATATGTCTACCAGTGTTAGAATCTCTTAACTGGACATTTTTATTCATTGTAAACGGAGTGATGGGCAACTGGGTTAGTTTCTCGCTATTTAATTCTTCGATTTCTTCACTAAGTTCAACATCATCCACAGATTTCAAGCCAAAACTTGCATGTTTTTCTAATTGAAGTAACTCTTGGAGAGCCATGATTACCAACAGATGATCTGTTAACGAGAAGATTTGTCATTAAAAATTCATAAAAAGAAATGTATCAATTACTTACCGAAAAGGAATTAGAAACAAATTCAAAGAAAACAACTCAAATTAAATTGTGCAAAAATTGTAAACAGAATCTGAACAAAATGATTTGCAATTTATCAGAAATTTTTAAGTTGAAAGAGGGACTTTTAAATAATAACATTCTGTTTATGCCGCTTTTTTGAAATTTCTCAATTTTTTCTGGATTGAAATGACGATGAATTATAAGAACTAATTAATAGACGTGAAATAAGCAAATTAATGAAGAAATTAAAATTTTTGATGGATTAACCATTAAAAAGAATTAAAGACAACCAGAGAGGAATGTATAGAGAATCGTTTATAATTCAAACGGTAAAAAATAATGCAATCACACGGGAAAACCACTTGTAATAAGTATCATTAAAGTGTTAGCTCAATTATTGCACTCAATTGTACTCGTAATTTTTCTGGAAATGTGAATTTTAAAGGAATTAATTTAACTAATGAAGCAATTTAACTGTTACCAAAAGATTTATCTTTTCTAACCATTCAGATCGACACGTTTCAAAGCATAAATCTTTAAGTAACTAGCTTTACTGGATTTAAATGGATTCTCTTAGATTTTCAATTTCAAACTTGATAAATCAATTATGGACACTTAATTGTTTCAATAAATGATTGATAATTGGCAATCGAATTTCAACTTGTTCAGTGCCATCTACAGAATTTCATCTCTACTATATATTGTAGATTTGCTGCTGTAGGTTGCATTTGTTGTTTTCTGTAATCACTTTAATGAGGAACAGGTTATATGTACACAAATCTGTGTATCTTTAACTATTAAGTTAACCGTACACATAATGATGTTGAATGGAAAGGATCAAATAATAGTTTAATAATTGATTAAAAGTTAATTTTTTGATCAATTTTTATTAAATCCTACTCAAAGAATGCATACATTAATGTAACTTAATGCCAGAAGGATGAGTTTAACGTATTAACTTCATTTAACAATGCCTGCTTGAACAATACACTTAATTAATTTCATCAAAATTTGAAAATTAAATCATAGCTCAGTGGTTAGATTATAGAGATGACAAAGGTTATGGTCAGGGTTCGATTCTAGTTTTGATAAATTTTTTGTCTTCAGAAACTTAGACGAGTGCAATTTTTTTACCGCAAAATTTGAAACAGATATCTGTTAGAATGATTTGAGATCAGTTTAATGCATAATTAAATTTTTATTTATTTCCTTTTTTCAATTCATCAACATCATTAAAATGCTCAAAAATTCTTGTTCTAACTTCAGATTAAGGCAGATTCTATTCATTAAACGAAAAATTTACAATTGTTAGTTATTATTGGTGGTATCAGATACAGATATCGGATAGTATCTTTGTGTACATATAACCTCAACCCTTTAATGAAGTGACTTTATAAACTAACAATTCTCATCCTGTTAGCCAGATCAACTTGTAGCTTATTATTCATTTAGTCATCTTATATCTTTTTTCTTAATCAATTAAACATGTTGGCTGTAATTAATCGAGTGCTAGATTGGCTGAAAAGCCTATTCTGGAAAGAAGAAATGGAGCTTACCCTGGTTGGTTTACAGAATTCGGGTAAAACTACATTTGTCAATGTGATAGCTGTAAGTGATCATTCAGTTATTTCAAATGTTTTAATTTCAAAGTTCGATTCTTATTGTGATTCTGATTTTCTATGAGAAATTTATAATTCTTCAAATTTATGTTCTTGCTCCAGTCTAACTCTTTTTTGGAAGACATGATTCCCACCGTAGGATTCAATATGCGTAAAGTAACCAAAGGAAATGTCACCATAAAGGTAAATATTCCACTAATTGGAACTATTTCATGTTAAAATTGAATATTTTTTCGTTAATTATGTTTTTTTATTTCTTTGTAGATCTGGGATATCGGAGGTCAACCAAGATTCCGCAGTATGTGGGAACGTTATTGTAGAGGTGTCAATGCCATTGTGTTAGTACTTTTAAGATGACTTTTCTGCTTTCACTTGATCCAAAAACTCGATTTAATTGACAATACTAGGAAAGTTTTACCTGAGGGTATTGCTTATAACTTCATTGAACTAATTTATTTCTGATGATATTTACAAATACCTCTTGAACTTTAACTTCTGCTCATCAATTTCTGATTTATCAACTTAATATGACAAATTTTGCAATTCTAAAAAAATGTTGAGAACAGTTCAAAGATTTTTTGATCTGATATTCATTTAGATTAGGTGAATTATCGCATTTTTACTATTCAAAATTTTAACTAACTTTTTATCGATACATTGACAGCTCTGTTATTTAACAGTCTCATGTATTTTATTTTTAATCATTACCTGACTCACATTACAATCACGCCCTATAAGTTGGTATACTGGATTTCATCCCTTATCTATCCATCCTAAAATTGTACTCTGCCGACGTTATAATCTGTCCTTTTCATTTTACAGATATATGGTAGATGCCGCCGATCATGAAAAAATTGAAGGCTCACGCAATGAACTTCATAATTTGCTGGATAAACCACAATTAGCCGGTATTCCCGTATTAGTTTTGGGAAATAAAAAAGATCTGCCTGACGCATTGGATGTAAATGAATTAATTGAGCAAATGTAAGAATTCAGAATCAAAAAATGTTCAGTCAGACTTATTTAACATTTTTTTTTATTTCACCCAGGAATCTGGCTGTAATTCAAGACAGAGAAATTTGCTGCTATTCCATCTCATGTAAAGAAAAAAGTAACATTGGTAAGCTATTTTACGATTCTCCAAAATTTCGTTTTTTCACATCTAAATTTCAAATTTGATTTAGTTTAACCAAACCTATTTTTTGCAATTCAAATTTTTATGTTTGGTTTTCACTCCATTTCACATCTATTATTTCAACTACTTCCAATCATTCGATTTTATCAGTTAGCTATATTTTTGATTATTTTCCGTCTTTTCAATTGCTATGTAAATAACCTTTCGATAAAATCTGTAGGGTTTGATCAGTTGAAACTGTTTGCTAACACGTTTTTTGTTATAAAATTCAATAATCACATTTTCTTTCTCTTCTCACATTTACTTTTCGTCATATCAGATATAACCTTACAGTGGTTGATTAATCATTCCAAATCTGGATCCCGTTAATATACTCACAATTTACCGGACTGCCCATAAAAAGATGATTCCATTTTAATTTTTTTTAGTGGAAACAAAGAAACGTTCCCAAGCCATACACGAAATCACAAGTCATTTGTTTATTTTCCTTTCCGCTTCCATCCTCGTATAAATGAAGCAAAATCAATTTTAACAATTTGAAGTTTTCTCGTAATCAGCCAACAGAGGGGTAATCAGACTCAAAATCATAACATCAAAACAAAAATAAAAGTGCTGGAGATACAATTATCAAGCGAATACACTGAATGGCCATTTTCTACTTCCATTGTGAACTCAAATGTGTTGGAAGTCAATTTGGAAAGAAAAGCAATTTTTTAGTTTACAAAAGAACTGTTATCATGCATGTAATATTTCCTGATTGATCTTTATGAAACTGAATCAACTACGCGAGAACTTCTTTATTTGTTTTAATGTTATCAAATATCTAATCTTTCTTTACCAAAATTACAAAGATTTGGCGTGGTAAATGTTCCCTACAAATCATGACAAAAATGAAATTGAAAAGAATAAGGAAATTTCATTCTCATCAAGTTCCAATTTGCCATCTCAATAAGATGAAGAAAGACGAAAAATCAACAAATCAACTGTTCTCAATTTTGTGATCATTCAAAATTCAATCTTAAATCAATCTAAGAGTATTTATTACAGGAACAATTACCGAGAAAACAAATGATTATTTTCTTGTTCATTTCTTGTTCATTAGCCATATATGAAGCACACAAATAACAAATAAAGCCCAATCATTATGATTTATGATACAATTTAATTGATTTTTATATATTATAAAATTTCAAAATACTGCTTTCCTTCCTTGATAAGTCAAAAATGCAGTTAACAAAAGATTCAAATATTTGACTTGACAGTTGATAAAGGAATGTATTAAAAACATTAGCCAAAGCCTTCAAATGATTATGTCTTCGGAGACTTTTTATCATTTTTAGATTTACTGCTTTTTTCTTTCGGTGGTGAAGGGCCATCTTCATTTGGTTTCTTGTTATCCTAGCAAAAGATAAAAAAGCTATTAAACATCAATTCTTAAAATAAATGAGCAATATTTACCTTGATAGATAAGTCTCTCAAGGGAACTGTCAGGTCAAAAGCTGTACAAGCAAAAGGTGTCCAGAGGCTGCTAATTTCAGGGATAATGTAATTATCGGGAGCAACAATTCCATGAGTTGCCTTTAAGTCAAGTTTTGGAAGATCAGGATGCACTTTTTGGTGATATCTACAAGAGATAAAAATAATTAGAATATGAAACAGAGAAATAGATTCTTGTTTAACATACATCATTCCGTTTTCTCGTTCACATTTGTCTTTGATTCGTGTAAGACATGCTTTAATGCGCTGAAAGAATCCGGTTTGATCTGACTTCGGAGCTACTCCGTAACCTTTCATTTTAAAATACTCTTTACTTAATGGAGCCAAAACTTCAATCCTTTTCATGGCTTCTTGACAACATCTGATAGCTTCACCGCTTTTTTCCATATTGAGTAAATTGTCTCCATAAAAGCTGTAAGTCTAAAGAAAAAATGGTAAATACAATTAAAAAGAGAATCAATATGTTTTGACATTCAATCTCTGAGAGTGAATTAGCATTGCTTTTTGGTGGATTATTACTGGTGAGATAAGTTTATCAATAATTAAGATCGTTTGATGCACAGAAGCTTTGTTTTTCTCTGATTGCTTCTAAAATTAGATGATTACATACCAATGCATCGTAGCAACAACATTTGATTTGAAAGTAATGCATCCATTTACCAAACTTTGTGATATCCAGTGCTTTGATCGACATAGCTGCTTCCAGGAATTTTTGTGAGGTTTCATGAGTAAGAGCAGCAATCAAAGAAGGTGAATGTTTCAATTGAATAGCTCGAAAGATGGTGACTAATACAAAAGAATGAGAAAAAAAATTTATATTCTCAGTTTCGAGACATTTCAATATAAGTCAAGACTATAAAGCGTTTTTACCTTCTTGAGCTTCGGCAATGCACTGAGAAATATAGGCATCCATTACTTTGAAATCAAGATCCGAACCATTCGTGCCAGTATCAATCAATCGGGGTAAGTAATTAGTCTTCATTTCCTCTAAAATACCAACACACTTTCGGGAAGTTCGGTGAATTTTTTTCAATTGTTCATCAGTTGGGGATTCTTGATGGGCTAGAATGGCTGCCTTTTTCATTAGCCAGAATGCATATTCTTGGTTGATCGAGATAAACTCATACATCATATCGCTTTGAGAGCTGTAGAAGAAAAATGACATTAAATCAATAAAAGTGGAACCCAAAGATCTCATTTTGAATAATTTACATAATATTTGAGCCAAGCATTGAATGACTCCATTTGAATTTACAAACATGTCTTAATCTGCTTGTGTCAGTTCCTGCACTAGTATCAGCATTATCAATAAATCCTCGCAATAAGCCAAGATAGGTATGTAGCAATGATTGGACAGCTTCTTCATCACTGGCTAAGTTTGACAAATTTTCAATCAATTTGATACGGTTCTTCCTGAGTTCACTATAAAATAAAGTAAAATCGTGATTTAGATTAAATTAGTATGAATTGGAAGAGTTTTAACCATAAGAAAACAGACATTAGTCAGAGTCGAGTCATTTTTATTTACTACTTACTTGCAAATGTTGACAGCTTCTGCATTTGTAGCTACCAATTTTAGGTCAAACGGTACAGCAGTGGTGGATTTTAGTGGATTCCTATGAAACCAGAAGGTCATAATTACACAAATTGAATAATCCCAAAATTCAAATTAATTAAATAACATGTTAAAGAATTAGATTTTCTTTCAAAGATAAATTTAATGTTGTTTTCATCTGGTAGAGTGAGCAACATATGATCATCTGGTGAGGTGTGTTGATAATAACAAAATGAAAAACCTTTTTACACGACTCAGAGCAATCAACAAATCATTACAATCAGGAACCTTGAACAGAATGAACTTATATTTTTCAATAAGCAACTTATTTGATGAATAAGATAAACCATAAATCACTCCAATTCAGGGTTTATAATGAATATCAATCATAACTTTATTAAAATCAGAAACAGAATACAATCAAACAAGTTTGTAATGTAAAATTGTGAATAAATTGATCAACACAGAATTGGCAAAACAAAAACAAAAGTTACTAGGAATGCAATGATTCTTAATAGATTTATAAGTGACGATTGATTCAGGTATTGGTATCCATGAACATAATCTAATGAGCACTTTGCTCAACTACAGCCTCTTGGAAACCTTGAACATAACCAGTATCTTTAGGTGGATCTACACGTCCAATTTTACCTCGACCTTTACCAGTTTCGTCAAAGCGTTGCTTATGAGTTCCAGTGTATTTTGTGTGGTCAGTTAATCTCGCAACAGCGGCAGAACAAGCTGCAGTCTGGAAAAATAAGTAATTACAAACATAAAATTGTATTAATTTGTCTAAAACAGTTAAAGTAAAATGATAATCAACTTACTGTTGTCTTGGTTGTTGCTGGTGGTCCACTAGATGATAATTTTTGTTTAATTTCACTGACATCGATCTTCTTATTTTTAGCGATTTCTTCCAAAAATTTTACGTATTCCTTCAAATTTAACGCCTTTTTGGTTCTGTATTGTAATTATGAATTAATACATGAAAAATTACAATGATTAGGTTGAAATTTAGTGAAGTAAAAACTGTAAATCAGTAAAGGATCTAAAAGGGGTTGCTCTTAATAAGGAAAGGTTTTTAACAGGCCTTTAATAAGGTAGTCAAGATATTTAGGCGCTGAGTGACTGCACTTACTTGGCAATCTTTTTGAAATAAATGCCAGTGTCAACAGTTGTTATTTTTTTGCCATCAATAACCTTTGCTTGTTTGAACCATTTATCGCTATTTGACAGTGTAATTGCCTCTCCGGTACTTTTGGAATCGCCAAATTTGGCAAATGAACGAAAATTTGATTCAAATGGATTATCGGGTGAAGGTGAAGTTGATGTTACATTATTGTTATTATCAAGATTGGTTGGTGATGTTGGTGGGTTTGGAGATGGACTTAATTGTGCCTCTGATGATACAGAGATGGATCTAGAGTCCGCGTCAGTCATGATTCAACTGTAAAATTAAAAATAAAAAATTATTAACAAAATCATCTATGAAACTCTTGTCAATTAATCTACGAAGGATACACATTGATGGTTGACAATCTATTCTGGAAAATTTGTGCCAAATTCAATCTACACCTTTAATTTCATTTACTAACTAAAGACCTGAAATGAATATTAATAACAATAGTAAATGCTGAAAATTTTCCTATTACTGTCCATACAGCTGTATTAAACAACACATTACACTTAATTTTATTAATAATTTCATGCTTAGTTGACCATTGAACTCAATGTTAAATTTTCCAAAATTAAACATCACTCAACCCATTTTAACGGTAAATTCAAGTCTAATGTATCTTTTTGATTGTCTCTTTGTCTTTTCTGTATCAATATCATGATAAATACAAGACAAATGAACTGACATAAACATAATTAGGAACCAATACACCTTTAGTTTTAAACACATAGATTTGCTCATAGTTAATAACCTATTTATCTTTCATTGTGAATCGATCAACCCAAAAATGCATTACAAAATGGTTAGACATTGGTCAATGTGAGTAAAATCAATCGTAAACATTTATTTTCCCTTGAAAATCACAATTACTCATTCTAATAACATGTAATAGTCCATTCAATATTGATTATTCCAATGTAAACTAATTTCTGTAATTTCTATATTCCATTTCAAGATTAAATATAACAATATCATGAAGAAAAATAGTTGAGCCTACCAATGACCAAAATAGTACAGAAACCCAATAAGAAAAGGGCCAAGGTTAGAATCTAAATGCTCTGTAAATAACTAATCTCTATTAAGCTCATTTTCATAAAGCTTCATTGGTTGAAAAATGCAATCAAGTTGATAAGATCGATTAAGTTAAACGTCTGGAAGATCAACTTGAAAATGATTGAATTTCATTTCAATACTGAAATAGTAAATCATTTAAAACCAATTTTCTCAACCATTTACTATCAACAGGATGGGCATCAAGTAAACAAATCAAATCGCTAGGTAATAACCAATATATCCTAAAAATGTGCCATATCAAATCATCTGTGAATCAAGGCGACAAAAAGAGTTAAATAAAGATGTAAACACAAATTCAGAGACATGAACATCTTAATATGTTTACATGGAGCGATTGGTATCACTAATTGATAAGTTACACATGAATATGAATGTTTCAATGACAAGGCTTGAAAATGTTAAAAGCTTGCAAAGTCTAGTTCAGCAAATTATAAAGCAATCATCCAATACAATTAACCTGATTTTCTCGATCTGTATTTAACCACGTCATTGTTACATTATCATGTAACCAAGTCTATTACAAGTTGCGTGTCTATTCATGATCAAGACAACTAAAACAATTTGTATTCATAATCTATCATTCATCAACATTGTCAAATCAAAGTGACAACAACTGTGAAACCAATTTTTTTGGAGTAACTTGATAAGGTGGACTAAATTAAATTACAATAATCTAATTGAACAGCCAATGATTTGGCGCTCTTTTCTCGGTCTACCATTTGATTTGAATTGTAAAACCAACAGTCAATTGTAAAAACAGTTAATGTTTAAGAGCATCATTCAAGTATATTATTTTGACACCAAAAACTAATTACTTTTATGATTATTATTAAGATTTGAAGTATGATTGTTACTATGATTATTGCCAGTATTACCAATGATAAGTTTAATGTTCATCAATGAAATAAGAAGCAAATTGAGACAATCTGAGTAAACCCAATAATCTGATTGACTGTTACAATTATTGTAACAAAATCCTCTGAAATCTGAAAGAAATTTTCACGATTTCCAGTTGTTCGGAGCATCTTTAACATTGACTTGAACATTGAAACTAGGTCATGATGGTGATGAGGATGAACTAGGAAAAGGAATGAAAATGAAACCTTTTGACCAAATGGATGTTGAAGCAGATTTGACAAAAGTGTAATTTTATCATTTCAACTTGAAATGTAGATTGATTTGTAACTATTACTGTAACTGGTTGGACATAATTTCACCAAAAGGTAATTATGACCATTCAAAATGAAAGGGAAAAGGTTTAAAATTTTGAGATAATTTCTTGTTAATTAAAGATACTTTGCTCTTACGTTGTTAATGTTGGCTTTTTGTTGGCTTTCCGTTGTTGGCCCGTTTGATAGATCCAATTTTGAACAGTTTAAATAAAATCAAGTTGATTGAGATTATGTTTGACGATTCCAAAGATTTATCCCTTTTCCGTTCAAAGTAACATTCACTGGTTTTTAGGTAAAGGATGTTGGAGCTGAATATTGCATCAATTGAGATAACTTACCTTGTATTGGATTGTGCATTGAGACTGCTTAACGATCTTCCTCTCTCTCTCTCTTCATCTCATCTTTGTTTTTCCCTTTCTTTTACTCACACTTTCCCCTCTTTATCATCTCGCTGTAAACAAATCAATAAAATGAGTATAAACATTGAGATGATAATGAGAAAAATGGAGCATCAAAAGGGTAAAACCAAGGAAAACGATGAAACTATCGTTCAGTCTCAGAATGTATTTTATTTGGTAAAAATAATCAACATTGTTTCATGGTTTACAATTTTTATTACCAGTAAACGTTATTTACATTCACTTGTACTTACATGTAATGCTTGAACATTTTTTAAGCTTAGGAATTAAAAAAAGGGAAAATCTGTTTTGGATTCACTTTAGTCATTTTCAGTGGATTCAGTTTTGGGTGAATTTAGCCAATGCTTCTGATGATACGATCGAGTTGCGTTGGTTGAGGTGATTTGAAATTTTCATTTAATTGTTGAAGGGTTGAAGGATCAAAATCTTGGCGACACAATAAAACATAATAAACATATGAAAGGTAAATCCGAAGAATGGAACTTGTGAATGCGATTCCAAATGTTGGCGTTTCTGATGAATTCGTTGAGCCTTTTATGAGGTTAAATAAACTCGGACATGATAAATTGACTGTTTCATCTTGTTGACAATTTGTTTGATTGCTCAGTAAATTTACTGTTAACCAAAGTAAAAAAATGTAAAGAGTTTTGGTTAACTTCATCTTGTTGAATGATCACTGAGAGTTGAGCTTCAGCCATTTTGTTAAATTGTATCTATTTAAGCCCTTATTTTTCTGAAATAAATAGTTCATGGTAATGACATTGAATCTTAATTATGAGGAAAATTATTTAACCATGTTGTATTAATTGGATTACTGTTGATTGTGTAATTAGAAGGTAACTTTGTAACAATAATTGATACATTGTTTGGTATCGTAAATAAATTTATTTTGTTATGTTGGCATTGCTGTTTAGTTTTCAACAAAAAATATCTTGAGAAAATAGAAATCAATTATAAACAATGAAAATTCAACAAAATCCCCAATTAATTATTTTCTAGCTTACAAAAGTCTCCCGAACTCATGTGAGATGAAACTCGATTGTAGAAAATTTGATTCCATCAGTTTTAACAAAAATTTAAACAATAGTTTGAATATGCATTATAAAACATGATTGGTCATAGGATTGCCACTATTGCAAGGACTACTAATTAATCAGATTTTGGCACATAAATGGAAGCCAAAATAGACCAGTTAAAGGAACCATGGTACGAGTAAATCGATGTCTTAAAAGTTGATCAATTTTTTAAGCGCGTGAAGGCATCTCCATTTGTCTGGGATATAGAAAGGTTCATAAATGTGAGGAAATGGAGTATCAAAGCCAGTTACTCGACTTATTGGAGCTTCCAAGTGAAGAAAACATTCTTGTTGAATAGTGGCCGCAATCTCAGCGCCGAAACCTCCAGTCAATGGTGCTTCATGGGCAATCAATACTCTTCCTGTTTTCTTTACAGAGTTTCGGACAGTCTCACGGTCCCAAGGAACGATTGTCTGTAAATCAATTAATTCACACGAAATGTTTAAACTGTCTTGAGCCATTTGACAAACTTCATGTAAAACATGGACTTGAGTTCCCCATCCAATCAGTGTAACATCATCGCCTTCCACGACAACTTCAGCTTTTGATAAGGGTATTTTGTACTCTTTGATTGGTACTTGTTCAACTGCAGCTCGGTAAAGGATTTTCGGCTCAAAAAATATACAAGGATTCTTATCTTCAATACAACTCATTAATAGTCCTTTGGCTTGTATTGGCCCTCTTGGGATCACAATTTTTATTCCGGGAATATGAGCGAAAAATGATTCAACACTTTGAGAATGATATAAAGCTCCATGGCCTACAGCTCCACAAGGTGCACGAATAGTTAAAGCACCACAGTCAAATTGATTACCAGCACGATAACGAAACTTGCTTGCTGTATAAATGTTGAAAATATAAATTAATCAAGAGTATAGAGGTTTGTTATTTGAAAATACTTGTTAGACCTTACCTTCATTGAGAATTTGATCGAATGCTGGAAAAATGTAATCTGCAAATTGTATCTCTGCAATAGCAGTTGCTCCAGCTGCAGCTAATCCAATCCCGAATCCAACAATACCTTGTTCACATAAAGGAGTATTAAATACTCGTTCTTTCCCATGTTTATCTTGTAATCCGATTGTACAGCGAAAAACTCCACCAAAGGCAACATCTTCACCGAATATTAGAGCACTAGAATTATTAGTTAAGGCTAAATCTAAGGAGTTGTTGATTGCTTGAAATAAATTCATTCGATTGGTTTCTCCTTCAGAGGCAGCAACTGTATCAGGATAGTAATTGAAATGAGCAGAGTTCCGCACAATCAATCGAGAACCCATTTTTTGGCTCATTTGTAAAATACGCGGGGCAAAAACGCTCAGCATTTTCATCTTTTTAACTCCAAATACTTGTTGCAAAAAATCACTACGACACTATCTTGTCTCTCATCAATCACTGGAAAAATTAAAGCTGTAAAAATATGAAATTAGTTACAAGTTAGAAATCAGAGTATGATAAACTTACCACTTGACAAAAGCAATTTTATGATCAAATTTTCAAACTCGAATCATGATTCAAGATCACTAAGTTGATTAACTTCTTGGAAGGAAAAATAAATGAGAACTCTTGTTTAGAAAATAATCAACGTTGATTATAAATCTTTTTGACTTGTTAGTAAAAGACGGTGCCACAAATTAAACTAATCAAAACTTAATGTTTATGCTAAGAATATCGAAAATCTTAAAAGCACAGTTAAAATTGAAACTAGTTAGAAGTTGTGATTGATAATAACAAAAAAATGATTACGAATAAAACAATTGAACAGTTGTCAAGGAGTACAGAATAAGTTTAACGAGTCAGATTACAATACTTACTTTGAAGGAAATGTTGATAAAAAATGTATAAAATCTTTCAATTCTTCCAAAGCAATTAAAGAACAATCATTGATAACTTTACAATTAATAGTGAAAGTTAATTTTAATTTAAACAAGAAAAGTAAAGATTGATAGGAAAGATCCAATCTTTCAAATGTTTTTTTCCCAGGGGTCTCATAATAAGTGTGATAGTTTTTAGTCACTGCTATTATCAATAGTATCGATATTTGAAGTAACAACATTAAAGTTAATAATATTCAAACAGGTAATACTAATTTAAAAATATTGATTAAATCAACACTGATAAATGCCATTTAATCTTCATATCTCAACAATTTAAATTGGTTCACTGGTTCCATTATCGGCTTCTTCACAGTAACGATTAACAGCGTTTCTGATATCTTCCTCTAAATTAGCAAAGGTTTTCAAAATTTTGGCTTAAAACCGATATTCATTCCCAGCATATCTTGAATAGCCAAAATATTACCAACGCAGCCAAGCACCGATTCTAATTTTTGATATTTCCCAGATTTTCCAGTCAAAGCAAAATAAAATCTCCTTTACCAACAAAATCTTTGAGATTCATCAACAAAAATGAAGGTAGACAGAAAAATGAATGTATACCAAGGCTGTTGAGAATACGAGAAACTGGTTTATTACATTGAAAACATCACGAAATCTTTACTCTATATTTATTTTATTATTGTTCCCTGTTTCAATATTACTTCATTTACCAGTTTTCCTTTGATAATATAATTCTGAGACGGATAAAAGCAAACGTATAATTAAACTGGTTATTACAAAGCCAGTTCAATGGTTCGATCAAGTAACCTCATTGTGTTTGCTGCTGCAGCTAAACGTGCAACAAACTGTGATGGAAACCTTTTCGTCAACTTATTTCGCCGAGGTAAACACACAGCTACAGCAACAGCGACAAATGATGTTGACATAGTCAATGAACCTAAAGAGCCATTGATACGAACATCAACTGTTCCAGGACCAAAGTCGATTGAACTGATAAAAGAACTGAATACCATTCAATTGGCCAGTCCAATACAATTGTTCGTTGACTATGAATCATCTATCGGTAATTATTTATGTGATGCTGATGGGAATCTTTTCCTGGACATTTATTCACAAATATCATCCATTCCATTGGGTTACAATCACCCAGCTTTAATTGAAGCTCTTCGAGATCCAGCAAATACTTCTGCTTTCATCAATAGACCTGCTCTTGGTATTTTACCTCCAAAAGATCTAGTTGATAGACTTCGAGCTTCTTTACTTTCAGTCGCTCCACCAGGTTTGAACGAGGTACAAACAATGGCTTGTGGTTCTTGTTCAGTTGAAAATGCTATGAAAGCAGCCTTTTTCTGGTATCAAACCCGAATCCGTGACGGTCGAGAAGTGACGCGAGAAGAGATGGATTCGTGTTTAGCCAACCAGTATCCTGGATCACCATATCTTACCATATTGTCTTTTAAACATGGATTTCACGGACGAACTTTTGGAGCTTTAAGTTGTACTCATTCCAAATATATTCATAAATTGGATGTCCCTTCGTTCGATTGGCCCATTGCTCCTTTTCCAATCTATAGATATCCGTTAGAAGATAATGAGCGTGAAAACAAAGCCACAGATGACCAATGTCTTGAAGAAATCCAAGATTTGATCGAGAGATTCAATAGAAAAGGTCGCCCAGTTGCTGGACTCATTGTTGAACCGATTCAAGGGGAAGGAGGAGATAATCATGGCTCTAAATATTTCTTTAACCAACTACAAAAGATTGCCAAGTCTCAGCAGGTTGTTTTTATTTGTGATGAGGTAATTTTCACAATTTTTTGCTCCTTCTACCTATTAACGATTTTATATTGCTCTTGTGTCACACTACAATGTAATAATTTCACTTCAGTTATTAATGGTATGATTTATCCATCGATACAGGTTCAAACTGGATGTGGGCCTACCGGTAAGTTTTGGGCTCATGAACATTGGGAACTCGATAATCCACCAGATATAGTTACATTCAGTAAGAAAATGTTGACTGGAGGTTATTTCTACAAAGCACATCTTCGACCAGATCAAGGTTTTCGAATATTTAATACTTGGCTTGGAGATCCATCGAAATTAGCTCTCCTTGAACGAGTAATTAAGGTTATCAAAAGAGATAATTTACTCGAGTCGGTCAAAGAAACTGGAAAAGAAATGTTGAAAGGATTGAAGGAAGCTGAAACTCGTTTCCCTGGCTTGGTATCACGATCACGAGGAGTGGGAACCTTTTGCGCTATTGATTTTGTAACACCTGAATTGAGGAATGAAGTGATTAAACGTCTGCACCTCAAAGGTATCCATTGTGGGGGATCAGGAGCCGCTGCTCTAAGAGTTAGAACAACACTTACGTTTAACAAAAATCACAACGATATCTTCATTGATCGATTACACAACGTTTTGGCTGAGTTGAACAATAGCTGAACCAACAAGATGGTGATAAAAAGATATCAACATGTTTAACCACGAGAACCAGGAATGTCATGTAATCATATGTTTAGTTTATTTCTCATTTTTGTCTCATTGTCTTTTGGAGACCTCTATTATTGTGAAGCTCACATTAATTACGTCTTCCTTTAGCTTATTACTAAAGCTAATAGTGATCAAATATTCCGATTTGATTTCATGTATAACAGAACATTTGAAAGCATCAATATCTTGAGAAAAGTACCATACTTACACATATGAAAACCGTTGAGAGATAAAAACGAAAAATCTGAACATGTTGCTTTTTAATACAATTATTGACAATGTATCAAGCTGATCAAAAATATTAATGTTGTTATTGCTCTTGTTAAATATTAACGATCATAAAATGTGTACAAATTTTTGCCAGCTGGAATAAAGTGAGGAAATGTTAGGTATTGTTTCAAATCGTCTAAACCAATTAAAAAATATTTATTGATAAGTTTACACATAATTGTGCAAGTTAATTTTAATTTAAGCAAGAAAAGTGTGAACTTTTCCAGTGGTTCCCTAATAAGTATGATAGTTTTTAGTCAATACTGTTGTCAATAGTATCGATATTTTAAGTAACAACATTAAAGTTAATAATATTCAAACAGGTAATACTATTTTGTAAATATTAAATTAACACTGATAAATACCATTTAAGCTTCATATTTCAACAATTAAATTGGTTCACTGGTTCCATTATCGACTTCTTCACAGTAACGATTAACAGCGTTTCTGATATCTTCCTCTAAATTAGCAAAGGTTTTCAAAAATTTTGGCTTAAAACCGATATTCATTCCCAGCATATCTTGAATAACCAGGATATTACCATCGCAGCTATTACCGGCACCAATGCTAATTGTTGGTATTTTCACAGATTTGGTGATCTGTGCAGCCACAGAAGGTTCGGTTAATTCAATTACCATAGAGAAGCAGCCAGCGTTTTCCAGATCTTTAGCTTGTTGTAATAAACGATTTAGTGCTTTCTCATTTTTACCCTGAATTCTGAAACCACCATAAGAATGGACAGCTTGTGGTTGCAATCCAATATGACCCATTACTGGTACTCCTGATGCCACCAAGAATTCAATTTGTTTACATAAAACTTCGGAAGCACCTTCAATTTTGACAGCTTCGGCTCCAGCTGCTACCAAAGTGGCCACATTAGCGCAAGATACCTCTAGACTGGGTCCAAAACTCATGAAAGGCATATCTGCTACCAAAAGCGGACGTTTTATTGCCCCAGCAACACACTCAACATGATATTTAATATGATCTAACGTTACTGATAGAGTATTTGATTTTCCTTGCATAACGTGACCAGCTGAATCACCGACCAGAACAATATCGACATTGGTTCTTTCCAAAATTGAAGCAAACGTGTAATCATAACAAGTTAAACATTTTATTCGTTTGCCTTTCTCCTTCATTGACACAATATCAATTGTTCGCACCTTTTTCCTACCAATAGCAGCATCGCTAACTGCATAGCCAACAACGGCCTTTTTTGGCACATCGAGGTTACTTTTATTAGAACTGCTCTTGCTATCACTCGATGACAATCTATGTAAACTTGGTGTAACAGTGGGTTTTAAGAGTTGGCCATTTTTGATCTAAAAAAGTAAAATAATAAAAATGAATAAGATTAAGGTAAATTTTCAATAAATTTGAAACATGACGATTAATGATCGCACTTACATATGAATGGGCAAATGATTTTCCATTAAAAAGCGAGAAATACAATTTTCGTAACATGAATTCACAAAAAATCAACAAAACTATTTCAAGTTTTATCAACAATATCTTTTCTTCAACTGATGATTTAAGACGTGAATCGGACGAGTCCAGACAATTGGATATCTTAAATTACTATTTTCATGAAGTAGATATTTCCTAGTTGTGTTATAATCAATATTGCACATATGGGAAAATTTAAACAATGAAAAAATTAAGGTTGCTATCGATACAATCAATCGAATCTCAATTTTTCATCCAATGATAGAATAACTTACCTTATGATGAATTTTCTCCTTAATTATCTAGATGATCAAACTTGACTCATAAATTTTAGAATCAATAAATTGAATAGACTTGAATTCAAGGAAACAGGCAATTCTTTGCAAAAATCAACGTTGGCAATATTTTTTTACTGGTTTAAATAAATTGATGTTTCCAATTCAAATGGTAAATACAGAACGAGTTTAAGTAGATTGATCAAAAGAATTTAGTTTGATGGTTTGATGTGTTGAATTGGGATTGGGATTAAATTTCATGAACATGCATTAATTGATCACATTTGAAACGAAAGTTAATTTAGTAACAATTTGTATGAAGAAAAAATTTGAAACTGTTTTTCAGGGACCTTATAGTAATTACGATTAGTTGGTGAAGAAAAGAAAACATTGGGTTGTACCCTGTGGTTGTGCCAGTGAAAGACTAATTGAAGTCACATTTTGAAGATTAAAAATGTTTAAATATTAATGAATTTAATTTAGGTGATCTATTTATTTACACTAACCATGGATCTAGATGGGAAATGTGAAATCTCGACTGAATTACTCTTCTTTGATACCTTTGCTCATGAAAGCGATCAGGTTTGTTGAGGATTCTATTCAATTCCATCATTACCTCTCTTTTTCCCTTTCCTATGTCTCTTTCTTTCACAATCATTGTGTATGTTTTTACCCATTAAATTTTTTTCATCACCAGCTAATCATGTTGAATTGACAGTCAATAATGATGTTTGTACATTGCTGGCTTTATGTTTTTCAACTATTTTACTCTTATCTCTCTCTCACTCTCATTTATCAGAGTGAAATGAAATTTGTTCATCTTATTCATATGCTTTGCTGCCTTCATGTGTTTAGTTTTCATTAGACACACACTCACTGTATTTTATTTTGCCCTTTTTCATTTTTTTATTTCATTTACACAACTGAAATTAATACTTTACAAACTTGTTCTTTTTTATAGGAATCCAATCTAGATTTGGTTCAATTTGCAAGTCCAATCATTATTGATGAAATACGAATAATACCTCTTGGAGCTCGAGTAGAGGCTGATTTTCCCGGCGGAGTTAGACTTGGGTAATTAAAATCTATATTGAAAAATCAACATTTTCATAACAGTGTTATAGAAGGGTTTTATTATTTTCATTTAAACTTAACTGTCTGTTTTCGCTTATTTTTGTTGGTAACAGACTAGCCTTAAATGATCAACAAGCCTTTTCCAGAACGTTACTTGACTCTTACCTTTCCCACGCTTCCTGACTATTAATTTTGTTATTAATAAGCTTTTAATCTTGAGACTTGATCATTTCCTTTGAATTACACCACTTTCTAATTAACAGATATCAATTTTATTATCATTAAATTAATTGAACATTACATCTTTTTATTTACAGAGCTACAAATCCATCGTCATTTAATGTTACTTTCTACATTAATGATTTCACCAAACCTACTCTCTGCACCTTCTCAGACTTTGGCCGGTAAATATTTTTTTTCGTCGTCTGATTTTCCTTAATGTAGCATTCATTAATTCAATATTGATCTTTTTCCAGGTTCGATTATAAACAAAATATAAACATCCAATTTGTACCTGAAGAACGTAAACCAACAGACGGTCTTTTAATTAAAGGGTCTTATCGCACTTTAACTCTCGCTATTTTTGGGGTTCAAACAAATGTTAAGGACATCATTGTCAAGGAGGAAACGCAAGCAACTACACCTGTGACTGATCCTTTAGCCCTAATTTCAGACAATCAACCAAATGTTGATACTGACCGTGAAGAATTTCCTTTTAGTGACAAAAAATATGCTGAAAATTCCCCTGACTTAGGCAAAGAAAGCAATCTGATTTCTGAAAGATTGAATCCAGCTGTTATTGAAAATCAACAAGCAACAGTTCTACGATCATCTAGTGATTCAAAATCTAACACTAATAACAATAATAATAAGTATTATAGTGAAAGAACTAAAGATTCTGCATCTGAGTTAAGGAGTGTGGAAATAAATTCAACCAGTGTAAATAATAGAGATGAAAATCTCGTCCCACGACAGCGACTAAAGTTAAGTCCATGTTCTAGACAGTTAATCTCAAACTCGCCACCTACACTATCACCTGTTCGTAGTCCACAAAGTCTCAAGAGTCCAATGAGTCCTCAAAGTGATATCAGCTTAAAATCTGAAACCATTTTACACAATCCTCGTTCTCCTATTATGGATCATGCAAAGTCAATTTCATCGAGAAGTCCATACAATCGTGGTCGAACAGCTCCTTCAACTCATTCTAATCACTCCCCAAGATCTCCTAGATACATTCAATCAAGATCACCATCTCCTTGGTACAAAAATCAGCACAATGCTTCTCGTCCATCTTCACCTCCATCTCCTCTTTCATCCAAGTATCGTAAAGCCCATTCTCCAACTAAAATCACATCACCAGCTAAAACTCCACCAGAATTACCATCTGCTTCTAAATTCAACAAGAAAAGACAAAGACATACACGATCATCATCTCGATCTTGCTCACCACTTGCGAAAAACAAACGATTAGAAATTGAAAGTGATTCTGGTCTAATATTACCAGTGAGTACAGATCTTCTTGAGGAAATTTCTCCTGAGCATTCGCTTTCGGACTGGGCTGAAAGTATATCTGAAGACGAAAATTTAGATGATATGGAATCTGGAGACGACGAGAGTCATCCAAATAACAACATAAGCTCTATCAACAGTAGTAAAAATGATAATTATTTCATTCACTCACCTAATCATCATCAGCCAAGTGAAAGCCAAGAACCCGAACCTTTTGAATCAATTTCAAGTGAAGAGGAATACTTTGAGGAAGGAAACATAGAAGAAAGCGACCGTCTATCTCATTATTCCGGTTATGATCTAAGTGACAATCCCTTTAATTTAAATTTTGACCCTTTCAATTGCGAGTTCCCTCCTCTTCGTATGCTTCGTGATCCAGCACAAACAAATTATCAATATCTCAGAAACAGCCAAATGAATTTTAATGAAAATAAGAGAACTCTATTACTATCTCAATTGAATGAAATTGATGGAAGATCTTCTATTTGGGTGGAAACTATGGAACAAATTGCCAAAGATATTGAACTTATTCCTCTTGAAGAGCAAAATGTTCTTGACATCGTTCTGGTTTGGTTAAAGGATGGTCTTGATTTTGATCTCGCCGTTAAACAAACAACTATTCCTTACAAAGTGCGACATTTGAAAGCTGGTATTAAACTTTGCATAGCTTTGACTAATACTGATGAATCAATTGTCAAAAAATTAATTGAGCTCAAGATTCCTCTTACATTAATGGACCTATACCATAAACCTCATATGTCACTACCATTGAAGTTATTGATCCTCAGGACATTCGATGCTTTCTGTGACTCTGTGACTGGAATTGAACATATTTTGAATGATAAATATGTTTTCAATAGTTTACCAACTGATGAAATTGCCGAAAGTCTCACGTGCTACCAACATTTGCTGTTACTTTTAGCCAATAAGCCTCCATCGAGAATTGCAATAGCTTTAGAAGCTTTGTTTAACAAGATGCATTTTTACAATTTGTTGGAATCATTTAGGACAGTAGTTAATAATCCCAACATTAATGTTCTCACAATTTCAACGTACCTCCGTGAAATTGGTTCAACTTTCGTTTCAGCGTGTAAATTGTTGACTCAAAAAATTCGTTGTTTACCAGTGACTTGCTTCTTTGAGATCAAAGAGCCTAAATGTGATTGTTTCTTGGCCATTTATAATTGGTTTAAGCATCATAAATTCTTGGATAATTTAGTTACTCTATTGAAAAGTTCTGATTCTGAATCACTAGCCCTGGAAATACATCAACTAATTTATTTAATGATTTCAGAGGAAAGTTTCCCGCGCTTTCTTCTATCTGCTTGCTGCTGTCCAAAGACAAATGAACTAACTTCACTACTAGTTCATGCTAACAACGATGTTTATAATCAAAATTACTATGTTGGTGATCGACTTAGCTATCTGCTTCAATCATACTCATTAATTGATTCCCTGATTGCTCGATTAAAGAGCGAGTCTTTTGACATGACGGATTGTGATGCAGATACAGAAGTTTGCACGATATTTCGTAGTTTTCATGGTCTCATTTGCTCTCCTATTGGAAGAGAATGTGTTATCAAAGCTCTTTCATCTTCAAACAATTTTAAAGCAGCTTTACTTCCCTTTCTTTCTCCTGTTAATGACGATCAAATGGACCATGTATTGTATAGATCAGTTTTATCTGAGTATTCTGTTAAATTATGTCTTTCAATGGTGCAATTCGGTGAGCACAATATCTTACATATTCTCAAAAATTTTGAAAATAATCTTTTGGTCATCGCTAAAAACAGTCAATCATCAAAAGTTTCATCTTTATCCGATTGGCTCAAACCCTTTCAATTAGTGAAAAATTTTAGTTACTCAGAAGAGACTTTCAAAGAGCTCATGACAATTGTCAAAAACTATGCCGGTGGAGCGTCCAAGTTAAAAGATACTGAAATTTTCAAGCTCCAACCTCAACTAATAACAATCCTAAGGATCCTCTACAAATTATGTATACCGCCAGAGCAAACTTATCATTTACTCGAAAAGGAACCAGTCATCGAGTTAAAATACTACTATGCCATTATTCAAGTCTATAGTCAGGATGGTTTATCATCAATACTAACATTATTAAAGAAACTTTCTGAAACTTATCTGCGTCCATCTCATCAGAGTTTCGCTCTTGTTGGAGATCAAGGTTCTATTGTGATGGGATTTGTCAAACTTGCTGTTAAATTGGTTAAAGAAATGCTGAAAGTGTTAATCAAAGCTCGAGGGAAAGATTTTCGCGATGCAACACCCATACCTGTGATGTTAAAAGTTTACTCACTTATGTACATGTTTCCACGATCATCATTTGCCTATTCAACCTCTCGAGAAACCATCAGAGACATTGTTGATATTCTTATGTTTTACACTCAACTATCTTTAACATCCTCTGAATTGGATCCTGAAGCATTGGCTAAAGGCGTTTGGACCAAAATGATCAGTGAAGTTCTGCAATATACTTTTTCATTGCCAATGACCTTTGTCCATGGACTGAGTCTCCTTTCAGAGCTGTTGCCTCTTCCTTTGCCCTTCCAAACAGTTTCACCTCTTACTGAAGAAGAAGTAAACAAAATGATCAATATTCGTAAACTTTGGAGTGCACATTTATTGGGTCTCTCTAGCGAATTGGAAAAGCTTATATCAAATTTTGTCATTAGCTCATCACCAATTATTCAACAACTTCTGCGCCGAGTTTGTATACAAATTTCTGATCTTTCATCGCCAGCATCCACCATGATTGTTAGATCAGTCTTGGAAGCAGTACTTGACTCATTGCCCACTGAACGCAACTCCAAATTATCGATATCATTGCTGCATGTGCTTGATTTACTTTCGTATCTTTCCTCTCATCCTCCATTTAAAATGGCTTTCATTCACACCATGCACATTGGAGGTAAATTGGATGAAAAATATTTCACCATTGTCAGCAAATTATTGAAACTAATTCGAGAGGATGTATCAAAACCAGTTGAGATTCAAATCAACCTTCTGATATTTGCTTTCCTTCAGTCTCTTTGTGACTCAGACATTTACCTCAATTCCCGCGTACCAACTTCTAGCCTTCAAATTGTAAGTTATAAATATTTAACTAGATCTATTTAGATATCTATCAATATTTAATATCTTTCTTTTTCTATTTTTCTCTATTTAGCTCTCTAATTCATTGCCTCCAAGAGAATCATTAAAACTGATCAGCCTAACATTGTTACGATTTCTTAAGAATTCACTAAAATCGACAGCCGCATTGATTACTCAATCCTCCGAAAATTCCTCGATATCATCAATATCAACTGAAGGCACACCAACTAATCTCAACTTTTGCTTGCCTGTGCTCAAGGTGTTATCCCTGTTGTGCTCTCATGATTTCGGTTTCATTCCTTTGAAACAAAGCATTTTTGAAGAAGCTCAGACAATACTCAACACATTATTGGTCAAAATTAGTGATTCAATCAAGATGCGATGTAAACAAAGTGATCTCATTCAAGTTATCAATGGATTTGTTGATTTCATTAAGGCTTTTATTCTTGAAAATGGCCATCGAACAGCCAAACTGAGTTACAAGGAAATAGTCTCGTTATTTGCTTGGGAATCTAAGGTGACTGATGATTTAGTTGACAGAAAAACATCAACACCGCCATTATCCTCACCATTAGTTATGTCAAATGATGAACAAAAAATAAACTCAGACACTCAAGAGCCAGTGAAAGAGCCAAATGGCGAAAGTAAAGACCAAAATAATCAAGAAAGTGATTCCATGGCAGATATTTCAGAGAAAAAGTGTGAAGTTGAAAACGATAAGGATTCAAACAGTGAAACAACCGAAGTCACTAAAGTGAACAATCTTCATCCGCTGCTCATCTTGAAGGAATATATTGAAAGTTTAGATTTGATGGGTGAAAATGACATTAATGGGGCGAAAATTATTATTAAAAGCTTATTGAGTCTTTTGTCTTCTCCTACTGATGAGCCCAGTGGAGATACACTAACTAACATAGAGTTACCAGTTATCGAGCCATTGCCACTTCAATTTTCTAAAAGAGAGGTTTTCATTGTTACTTCCAACATAGACCAAGAAAAGTTGAATGCAAACTTTTGGCTTTCAGTGCCAACTTTTGACGATGACCATCACCATAACCCTTATAATCAGCTTCAAAGCAATCAAAATGTTATTGTAAATGAAATGAATTCCAATTCTCATCTCTTGCATGAAACTGAAAACAAGGATGCTATTCATGGAGAGAAGCGAATAAGCTTCATCGAGTTGTGTCAAAAATATTTGTCTAGTGATTTTAACTTGAAGAAAACGCTGGAAAACTTATGCCAAATTCACGAGGGTGAAGGTGATGTTGCCAATTCAACTAGTAAACCATTGAGCTCTGTTAACTCGGTAAATCAAACAGTTAGACGGATGGATTCCTTGTTACCATCTCGCGAGTCAAAGTCATTCAGCAATGTTAAAAAGTCATTTGTTGCTCCAATGAGAAATCGAGGATTTGGTCGTCCTGGGTCAATGATGCACTCGTCAAGAGCAAACGATCCATTTAGATCTCGTCCACCAAATACAAGTCGACCTCCATCCATGCATGTAGATGATTTTGTAGCTTTGGAAAAATCTGGGACAAATTGTAATTCATATGAAACATCAAACAAACGAATGAAACTAGACTATTCGATAAAGATACGTAATAGCTCTGCTAGTGGAAATGCTAGTAACAACACAAGTAGTGGAGCAAACAGTAATCTAATGCATAATTCATCTCGTTCTTTTGGTGGCTCAGGCTCAGTTCAATCACGATCATCACCATCATATCACAATATTGAGTCTTATTCAAATCGTCGAGCATTACTATCCAGCTCTCACTCTCATTCACACCAATCTCCACTACGCAATAATGTGTCCTCAAACTCGACTCGGGGATCGCTAACAAGGTACTCTAAAGACAACTATTCACCACCCGGAGCTAGATTGGCCCGTTCTGGTTCTACCGGGCCCTCTTCATCATCCCAACATTGGACTAAAAGTAACTTGACCAATCGAAGAGATTCTCGTGACACCAGAGATTCAAGATCTATTCGCTCATCTAACAATCGTTGAAGCTTTCACAAAAAACCCTTGATGGACTGTATTTGGAAGAAAATTGATTAAGAAAATTTGATAGTTGTAAAATTTGAGATGATGGACCAAAAGTTATCGTTAAAAGCAGTCATTTTCACTGTTTCATCTTGAAGGAAACAAGAAATGGTGTAAAATTACATCCATAAACCATTGATGACACCACATTCTTATGTGTTTATAGATTACATTTCGCTCATTAAGATCATTTTTACCATTATTACTTTTATCATGGTATAACCACTCTTCCTCTTCTCTATAAAAAAAATCCTTTATTTCTTAAGTATAAAGGAGGAAAATCAATACACCATGATAAAACTATACATATATATATACATATAAATAAATCTATATATATATTTGAACAAAATTGATGCTAAAATTAAAATAAGAAATAAACAAATTAACTGATATTTGTCAATTTTGTCTCCATTAGAGTAACCTGGTTAAGCTTATTCACCTGAAGAAACAAAGAAAAGATGAAGCAATCTGGAAATAATTAGACAATATAATTAAATGTTGAAATGTGAGCTGAAACTTGAGTTCAATATTGAAAGGACAAAGGGAAAAACAAAGTGAAAATGGAATCAAAAATGAAGTAAATTTAGTCTAAATCAACAATAGAGTTTTCTTATTTCCCTTTCAATGAATTAACTAACCAAATCTAATGAGAAGAAGTCAGTTTAATAGTAAATAAAAACATAATAATAATAAAAGTTTCCCAGTTCAGGATCAGTAATTAATGTGAATGGCAAAAGTTCAACATCAGTAACAGCAACAGCAGGACAAAAAACATACCAGCCGATCTCATCATTGTCAATCCAAGTAAATTGAACCTGTTTAAGACTAAAAATGAAGTCAATCTCCATCCTCAATCTAATAGGTTGACAACATTTTTAACATTAATAGTGATATAAAGCACTTAGTTAATAGCAAATTGTAGAGACGAGAAAAAAAGACGTTCCAATTGTTAATAATACGGACATTCGAATGTTTTGTATTTACTCTGAACAAGATGAACATTGTCATTTATTTTAATGATAAATTACATTTGAAAATGATTAAAGGTAACAAGATGGAGCAAAAAAGGGCAAAAACAAGAAAATCAAAGTCAATCCAAGATTCACACATTGATTGTTACGGACCAGCAAAGGTAGAGCCAACAATCAACCGAGTGAATAGATCAATGAATTACCTTTTTCCTCTCCTCCTTCTCCTTCCTTCTTCCACCTGTGAACATACTAAATATACTATTTTTGTTAGTTAACTAATCATTAAATGATGATGATCATGACTATAATGATTATCATTATTGACTCTCTATTGAGTTTAATTTTTTTGGCACTTTACAACTTTATTTGTAATCGTCCACATTTTTTGTCCTCTTCATAGTTCAACTGATTGTTATGTTTTTTTTCATCTCGCCCTTCAATAACCAGTCTACCGTTGTAAGCATTACAAGTTGCAATCAAGTTAAATCACAAGAAACACCTTTACAGTACAATTAATTTCAAGTTAAATTCAGTTTGTCGTTGAGCGTTTGTCTTTCCTTTCATTAGATTGATTTCAATCTTTTTTTTTGCTTTTTTCTCTTCTTTTGCAAAGAAATTTCACCTTTCGGAATCTTTTTAATCAAATTAAAAAGCAAAAACTATGAATTAATGAAAAGTCTAAATTTAATCAATTGATCAATCACACGTCAACCTTTGTTGTCTCTGTTGAAAAACTAAAGCAACAAAATTGCCTTCTCAATTTTCATAATTACCTTAATCAAATCTTAATTTGTTGAGTACAAAAAAAAACATTTAATTTGCAGTTATAATAATTAAACAAACGAGCAAAGCAAAACAAAACTAATTATTGAATTAATTTTCCTATTTCAAATTACCATTAAAAGCTCAGAAATCTTTCAATATTATTTTACATTATTAGTCAAACAAACATCAACAGTAATGTACTTTTGATTAAATCAACAAATCCCGATAAAATAAAAGCTCTAAATTAGAGTTCAATATTCATCATAAATTGTTGCTTGAAATCAACTGATCATCAAAAGGTTCATTTATTAACAAGTTGATTGTTCAGCATTTTGAGAGAAGAGCAGAAAATTTAAAAAAATGTTTACTGTAGTGTTTCAAGTCGATCACAACATTGCTAACATTCAATTTTTTAGTCAAAGAATCACTTTTTTGACTAATGATTGATTCGGTTATTTGCATTATTATTGAGCGACAAAAATTTGGTGAAATTTGAAACAAATGAAGCATCGAAAGGATCCTTTTAGTGACTAAAGCATATTTGATTCGGATTACTTGAACCTTGCTCGTTTAACTCATTTAATATGATATTTTGTAGCAAATTTTTGATTGAAGCAATTTGTCATCAACAATTAACCTTTACAGTATCATTTACAGTGGGATTTAATTTGCATCCACTGTAATCATTAATAGCAAGGAAAAGTGAAAACAAAATGAAACTGATTTATAACGGATGATGACTTTGGATGATCTCTCTGAAGGAAGCAAAGAGCGCAAAGCATTTGAAACATGTAATAACAAGCTATTAAATGTGATCATCATTTGATTGATCCACTCTCTTCATCACATTTACACCAATTTATAACGGTTATCATATTTTTGTTACATGATAAACGGAAATTTGATCTCAACAGGATCTCGACTTATAATCAGCTAATAAATGTTCAACTCTCGCTGCTCTTTTCCTCCAATGTTTACAACAATCAAACTCGTAATCAGTTAAACTAATAACAATACCAGCAAGACAATGGAGAGAAGAAGAAAAAATTTGATATTATTCATCCTTTTTTTTATTCGATCTCATTGAAAATACCAAAGAGAAGCAATGAAAAACAGTAAGAAGCGCTAAATAACAGCAAAAAACAAAATCAACAGGAAAATGATAATGATGATGATTTAGTTTAATCCATTGGCAGAAGATGAAGGATAAAGATGAAGATTGTTTCTCATGGAAGGAAAGAGAGAGTGGAACTTCATTTTATTATTTCCGCTTCGTTCCGCCCCAATATATTTTTATGAACAATTTATCCATAAGATTATCTTTCTTCCTTCCCAGTTTAACTCCCAGTTATCATCATAATAGCAATAATAGTAATACTTGATGTTATTTGAGGGAACCTTCAAACTATTATGTTACCCATAATATTGAGCTAATAAATATTATTAACCTTTTCCATTTATCAAAGTTTCACCTCGATTAGCTCAATCAAAGTGCACTGTCTTGGTTTCATCGTGACAATTACAATATTTATTAGCTCAATATTAATCAAAACTGTCAAAAAGGTTAAATTAATCACTTTAAACCTTTCAAAGTTGATAAAAAATCCAATTTCACCCTTTTCTCTTTAATTTAACTTGCTTGGATGAAATCAAATTTAGTAACAAAAAGCTGCAAATGATTCAGGTTTAGTCATTTTTTGTCACAATAAAAGTATAAAATCAAGTCTTCTTAGTAAAGTTAAACCTTATTTCATGATTGTAAAAATGAAATTGGAATCAAACCAAAGTCAGATTTTGATGATAAAAACTCGGCTTTCTCAAGAAAACAAAACTCATGAAAAAATATTTAAAATAAGCTTTTCATTGAAGTAAACCTTTGACTTTCTTTAATTATAGTCAAAAGGATATCAAAAGACATGACCAGGAACTTTTATCCAATGAAGCTTTTATTTTGCAAAATATGTAACCTGCGTGTTGGATGTAAATTAACTTGAGTTAATAAAGTGATCTTTGATTCATTTAATTGCTTTGCGTTTTAACACAAACCATTAATGAAGCAACACTTGACACTCTTGCAAACCAAATCTACCGGTAAAAATACATAAAACCAACTTGCTGACTTGATCTTTCAGTTCAATTATTGGCACAATAATAATAACCTCAACATTGCTTTTTGATTAGAGACAAAATATATTGCAAACTGAAGCAGATTTAAAGAAAGAAATGATTTATTTTGAAGGAGAAGAGAAACAAAAATGTCGATTCTGTTCATTTATCTTTTAATGATTATTGAGGTGAACCCTTTAACTCTATTAGCAGTCAAATAATAGATGTTTTTGTGTGCAAAATGAAAGCCAAAAACCGTTGCTAGGATCTTCATTTTGAGGCTATTTTTGCATCCATTGACAATTGTCTGTAAACACCTTTTCTCTCTCATCCTCACCATCCTCATCACACTGCTGATCATCCTTTCTGTTCATCTTCTTGTGGTTGTTTGTTTCCTTACATAAAACCCACAAAAGCCTGATTCACTCTTATAAACCAGCAAAATGTGAGTCTTGTTTTTAAAAGGATTTGGCTTTAGCTTCAGTTAACATAAACAAGATATAATAATAACAACTGTAAAAAGGATAACAATCCAAACAAAAATAATAACAAGATGAACATTTCAATGCTAATATTGGTTGCAGTTAAAAAGATATTCAATATTAATTCATTTATGGATATTGAAAGGTTACAATTCAATTAAAGCAAACCAAATCCATCATCTGCCTAAAGCCATTTTCACCATTTTATTCATAAAACAACTTTCATCTTTCACAAGAAAACCAAGTTTATGGATTAATCTCGCTCTTCAGCTACAGTTGATAATTGCTCTGAAAATATTCATGAAACATTGATTCCTCCATGATACAGCTTATTAACAATTTGCCTGATAATCATGTCAGTTGAGGTGAAAAGACTTTCTTTTCAAATCTTAACCTTTCTTCATTTGTTGTCATTTGAAAATACACAAAGTTGATGAAGAAGCAAATTGAAGAAGTAAATTTAAATATTTTTAATTAATATGCTAAATTGATTATCATGGTGAAATGTAGCTATAATTTGTGCACAGTTAATTGTCTTCAATGTTGATCAATTGAAATTGGAAACAAAATTGAAATTGTATTGTTGAGAGGGAGAAAAAAAGTCTGCAAAATGTTTCACTCTCAATTGAAAAGACTGATTACATTTGAATGGCAATTGTAAAGGCAAGTTCATTATATTTATACAGATGAAGAGGAATGATGAGGCGAAAGTAAAATGAGAATGATGAGCAAGGATGAGGATGCTCATGGGGATGATAGAAAGTGATGGAAGATGATAATGTTGAAAATCGTCTGTTGACCAGTTTTTGGGTTAAGCATAAAATAATTAAGATGATGATGATGATGAGAAAAGCATAAAGTAAATAGAGTAAAATAACTGGCTTAATAGAGAGCAAAATGATTACAACAAGAAGAAGAGTTTGATTTAGCAAAGTATCATCATCATTATCATCATCGAAGAAGAGAAGAGAGAAAAAAAGATGAAAAAGAAAAGGATTTTAACTCTTTATCTATAAACATGGTGAAGTAATTATGGATCTTTCCTTTGATTTATTCTTGATAGTCTTTAGTCAGATGATAGAGACGGTGATGAGGAAGAAGAGGGAACAAGAAAAAGGGTTTTCTCTATCAATTTTACTTCTCCAAGTTTCATATTCTCAAGTCAGCATAATCATGATTTTGGAATGCTGAGAATTGGGTAAATGATTAGAATCAGTGGATTGACTGTGAAAATGGATTTTCAATCCACTCTTTCAGTCCATCATCATTAGCAAAATCTTAATCTAAAAGTATTCTCGACTTAATTTTTGCTTGCAATATTTTATCCTCCTTACAACCCTTTTAGTTTCCCTGATCATCATCATTATCATCCAGAGCAACATTATTCTCAATGATTCTTATTTCAAAATAATTGCTTCAAAGGCTATTTGCTTATTTGATTGTCCAAAAAAAAGGTCAAGTATACATGGAACAAGTTACACTTTATTAGCATAGATAAAAGTTATTACACTTTTATCCACTTTATCATTTATCTTCATTATCATCATCAACATTCGTTCAGAGTTGAATTACATTTGTGCATTTGTGCATATTTGACTAACACAATTGAACCCTTTTCCACCAATTATCATTAAATCACAGTGAATCAATGAGAAAACCAGAAAAATGTGAAAATTCAATTTTCAACCAGAAAACCATCTTAGAGTTGCCTCTTCACCTTTAACCAGCCAAAAACCTTTATTAATTATCTGCAACTCTTGATATAGATTTGATTAACTTGTAAATATATGTAAATTAAAATGAATTGAGTTGAACATGAAAATGAAGGAAAATGTTAATCAACTTTTCCTGTTTTTTTTCTCGCTCTTTACCTTCAGTTCAACTTTTAAACATTGAGTTTCGTTATTTTGTTTGATTAATGATAATAATAAAGGGAATGAAATAGCATTTTATATAATTGGTCTGCAATCAAATTAAATTTTTTTTCTTCTTTTCTTTTCTTCTTCTTCTTCTTCTTCTTCGAAATGAGATTTTCAATCCATTTTCCTTGGTAACCTGATGAACAGAATGAAGATGAAGTGAACGATTTAATAATAGTTAACTGGATCAACTCCCAGTTACTCTTAATAAATATATACATGCATATAGATATTTATTTGAGTTGTATTGTCTAGAGTCCTATTGAAATTGTTTCTCATTTCATTTTATTTTGTCATCATCATCATCATCTTCTCATTTCCTACTCCATTCAAATCTAATTGCATGTCATTATCGACTGTCAACTAGCAACATTTCAAAAATTTTACTCATTACTTTTTTCCCTCCTTTTTCAAATTGATGCACCAAATTTTTTACTCATCTAATCTTGCCTTTTGCTCACACAATCATCATCATCTTTTCCTCTCATTATTTCTCAGTAGGAGTTATTTGAATTTAATGTTGATGTTTTTTTAACTTACCCACCACTCGTCATCATCACCATCATCTTTGCCTTAATAAAAAAAGGTCGCAAGTTAATCAAAAGGTTAGGTAAACAATGAGTTTTGCCATCCTTTCCCTGTTATCATGTAATTAGGTGGTAATAATTGTTATTACGAGATTAAATGTTTACGATTAACCCGTTCAAATGACGATTATAAAATTGAATTATAATTTTAAGTGCATAAATTTTGTGCAAATTGAAATCGTTTAACTCAACACGCCTATCCAGTTAATCAAATCTTCAATTGTAAAGAAAAAAATGAATTCAAAATGAAAATAAAAAGATTAAATAAGACTTGAAATATTCTAGAAAATAGTAAAACCAGAAAATATCTTTGTTTTTTTGTTGTCTTTAAGAAAAGGGAAAATCTTGAAAATTTTGTAGGTAAGCATATAAGCTACGATAATACCTTTCCTTCATCCAATCATCTCTGGTAGTATAGTGGTTAGTATCCTCGCCTGTCACGTGAGAGACCGGGGTTCGATTCCCCGCCAGAGAGATTCTTTTTTATCATGAATCATGATTAATCAAACTGGTTTCACCTGATGTTTAATCCTATCAAGAATCAACTTTTACAATGACAATGTTACGTCACATTTGAGATTTCAATGGCTGCCCTCTAGCGGAATTAAAATGTAGCCTCTTGTCCATGTAAATTGAAAATTATGAATTACGCTGCCCGATGAATAGTGAAAATAAGCTATTTTCAGTATGGTGAATTATCACAATGGTGACTTTATATTATCGAAATCGGGCTTGAAATTTGGAAATTTTCCTCAATTTTTTTCGCAACTGTTAAACTTATTTTTTAAAGGCTATTAATATATCACACTTGTAGTCTTTACCTCGAGTTTTGATCCTCTGGTGTTTCCGAATCAATCAGAAATCTAAAATTATGAAAGACTGATTTAAACTTCAACCATTTATTTACCAAAAAAGTTGTTCCTAGAAAAGCAAAAGTACCTTTAATGCAAATATTCAACCAAAATTGAAACGATCAAACCATTTCGATTGTCACTTGAAACGGAAAAGCCCGTCAAAATATTAACCTGACTCTATTTTAATAAATCTCACAAGAGTTAATCATTTAGACTGTTTGCTGTTTCCAATTTAAAATATGCACATCATTTATTTGGTTTGTCAGATGAAACACATTTTTACATGGACCAATTCATGATTTTGGTAAAAATTTAGTTTGCAAGGCCAAAAAAGTAGCTGTAAATTGAACATTGAATGTTGATAATAAAGAGTAGAAAGCAATAGAATGAGCATAAAAGAAGAGTGAAAAAGCGCATCTTTACCCAAATATTGGACTAAATGTAGCGCAAATAATTGTCGAGTTGACATTGAAAGATATTGATAGATTAAAGTCATATGGAAGAGATAATAATACGCTTTGATGATAACATTTGATTATTTCACTTTTCAATCATCTTGCTGTGTTCACATTCACATGATCAGCTTGAGCACATGACCAGATAAAACGTATTATTAGATGGCAATAAATGTAACCCAATGTTGCCCTGCAAATAATGCTCTACAATAACCAATATGACGATGTTAAGGAAACACTTTTCTTGTTCTTCTTTGGATTCTTTGGCCATTCAAGTTGATCATCAAAAATAGTAAGGTCAAATTGACAGTGGGCGGTTGATTGACCCCATGTCATGACCTATATTTGACCACAGAGAGCAACTAAGGCAAAGGCGTGGATCATAAACAATGTCATTATCCACTTTTCAAATAAAAGTGTCCATCATATTTGGCCTTTACATTAATAATAATTACCATTATCATTGTGATACTTGAAGGGAGTGAAAACACTTTTGGATCATTAATTCAAAATGAACATTTTTCGCCATCTTTTTCTTCTTCTTCTTCTGATAAATTGAATTATCACAATTATCAATAGAAATAAAGTTTTGACCAGCGGTCAACTTTGACTAGTCGAGAGTTTCAATAATTGAAAGGTGATGACATTGAAAACTCAACAGAAAATGGGAAAATGCTTCGAACAACCAAAAGTGCCTTTTCCCCATCGAATGTCCATAAAAATTCCAACTTAACTTGATTCAAAGTGACCCTCAACAGGATAAAGAAGATCTTGAAATCCTTCAATCACTCGAGTTAATACAAAATTTGATTAAAAATGGAAACATTCAAAGGCAAGTTCATCGAAAGCAAAACCATTCAAAAAATCTAATCAGAAAGTTGGACAATTTAAAGATTTTTAGTTTAATTGTAAAAGTTGAGGAATGGAAATCGATTGAAAACGAAAAATGAAAAACCGAAAATTGATTAATTCATTGAAATGGACAATCAACTTTGGAGGAAGCAAAGACTTAATGATTACTTAATTGCTTTTCATTTAACATTCATCATCAAGATGGAATGTTTTTGCGATGATTTCAATGTTAATTCAAAGTTGCAACTGATAATTGTTGAAGTAATTAGAAGATTGCATTTACAGTTGATTTATGATATGATGAACATGATGATTCTGAACAGATTAACAGCAACATTAGAAGCAACAATGAGATGCGATTTTTTGTTTCATTTTTTCTCCACTTTTTCTTGTTCCACTTTCCATGTTGCGATAAACTATTCATCTTGATGTTTTATATTGTACATGATATTTAACAATAATATTAGGCTTGAAAAAGGGAATGAAAAATGACTCTTGAAGGCAACTGAAAATGGAAGGAAAGATGAAGATGAATATAAAATTGGAGAGCAAGTTCATCATTTGCCGATTAAAGTCATTTTCTGGTCCATCAAACATTCATTACTCTCAATCTAATTCTGAACCTTGAACACAATAAAAATGAACATTCAGAGTCAATATGATGAAAGTAATAGGAAACAGAAGGCCAGGAAAATGAGGCAAAAAAGCAGCTCTTGTATCAAGCCAACTATGGTAAGTCTGATGCAAGTTGAGGGAAAACAAAGTGAACCAAAAGCAAACTCAAAAACACTGTTAGTGGTAACAATTAATCATGTAATCGAACAACAGAATTTAATTTTTCTTTCATTTTCAGGAATCAGAAAAGAAGGTAAAAAGAGACAAATGAGTTCAACATCATCTTTCATCCAGCAAACCATTTCCATGAAATGGAAAGCACAAAAAGAGATAAAAAATGGTGAATCAATGATAAAGATAAAAGGTAAAAATTTGTTATTCACTTGCAAATGAAGTTGATCAGGAAAGTTGGTTCCTTTTAATGTTGAAAAGGTATTATTATCAATAAATTTAGCGCATCATCTTCATCCTATTATTATCACCGAATAACATGAATGATAAAACAATGAACCTTATCTTCTTATTTTTCTGGTTTTCTCTTATTTCTGTAATTGCTTATTCTCATCGATTCACTTCAACTCTCAATGGATACTGTTTAAGCAAGTGAAAAGATGATCAACATGATGGACTCGAGTTACACTATTTAATCAACTGAACAACAAGATTATTCCGTTATTATAATTGACTTTATTTCGCATCAAATTATCCAATTTAACTTTTCTCATTTTCACATTTCTCTTCATTTTATCATAACTTTCATAAAACACTCTCAAGATTAACTTTTCTCATCTTTTCCCAGATTAAGCTTTTCCGTATTTTGATTGATGTTATCCAATGGCGAGTTAATCCGGTCAACAAATTGACCTCAACTGGAACTAAATTTTTACCCAATCCTTTCATTTCATAACCTGAATGTAATCGCAAGGAAAACAGAAGTTAATCCTTTCTTGTTGCTTCAACAGCGATTAACTCTTCAAACACCTTGACTTGATGAATTAATAAATAATTGAAAGATTAGGTAAAATCAACTCTTTATTGATGTCTTGTGGTCAACTTGGATAATCACTTTTAGAAAAGACTTTTTTTGAGAATGAAATTGGTCAACATTTAGGAAAATGTGTCCAGCAAAGTTGATTTAAAAAGCTAAAAATTATTTTCTCTTCTTACTGTTGCTCTTTATCGTCATTATTGTTATTCATTTATTTTTATTGTTAATATATTTATTATTGTTATTAGCCTTTGACCCTTACAACATTCAATCTAAATAATGGCCATCAATTTATCCATAAAAAGTATATCATCTGCATTCAGGGAATTATTATCACAACGGAACATTCACTTTCTCCATTTATAACTGGACATTGTCCATTCACTTTCAGTCGACAACCAACACTGATTATACCTTGTTATATAGCCAAAGGTCAACACGCTTCAACTCTTTATGCTTCAATAAACATCATCTCTCAACCCTTTATAATAAATCTTTTTTAAAACATCAACAACCTGGAAGAACAAGAAAAATCCCTTTTTCTTCTTCCATTTTACCATCATTATCATCATCATCTTCATCTTCTTCATCATCACAACAATTATGTCCAGTCGAAGTCAATTCAAGAATTATGTTCCTCTTGAGAGTTTCACTGAATCAAATTGAAACTCACAAAACTCAATATTGTCACCTAATATTGAAATTTATCAAGAATTATTATCCAATAAAATATTCAAAGTCAACCTTAAATCCTTTTCTTTATTCAATTAAACCTGACTCATTCCATTAATTTATTCAATTGAACAGATCACTTCATATAACATTCAATAACAAAATATTCAGAAATCAATTCTCTTCAATGAATCCAAAACTCGAAAATTCATATTAAGCTCAATAAAAAACAAAAATCTTTGCTTAAAAAATACTTTTCAACGAAAAATTGGACAAATCTTTTTTCGAGTTTTCAGGTTTCCAATTTTTTTGAATTTCAAATGATTTTAAAATCTTGAATTTCCATGTTTCTAATTTGATTTTGATTTGCCTTGAGAAGAGAAACTTTAATATAGTAAAATGATCATTTATTGGCCACAAACAATACATCAATGAGTATTGTTTTGTTGAACTGAAAAAGTGTCAAATGATATGAAAAAAGGCAACAAAACAAAGTAAATATAAAGTTTAAATTGAGTGAAACTTACAACTCTTGTAAGGACAAAAAGGTAACAACAAATAAACAAGTCAAGTAGTCATCAATACAATACAAAAGGTACAACAAGAAACATGACAACAAGCAAAATGGTGAAGCAAGAAGAAGATGAGGAAGAGCAAAAGACAGAGAGAAGAGAGAGAGAAAGAGAAAGACAGAAAAAAGAGGAGAAAAAAAATAGACACTTACATCAAGTTGTGAATGTCATGGATGTTGACTGATTAAAATGCTAGATGTAAAGATCAAATGTAATCAAGTTAAATCAAACTAATCAAACATGAGATGAACAAGAAAATGGGCGAAAGAAGAGCAAGAAAAAAAACAGAAACTGAAAGATGATGAAGATGGCAATGATGAAAGGTGAAGCTACAACAAAGACTAATGATAATGGGAAAATAGGAGAAGATGAAAGGTAAAAATTAAAGTTAAATGTTAATTTGCAATTCATTACGAAATGAAAAATACTCCAATATTTAGTGTTAATTAAAAAAAAGTTGAATTTTCATCTCAACCGAACCAAGCAAACTAATTGTTAACCTTTTCCTGAACCATTTGAATCTTTTGACTCTTTTTTTGCTGTAATTTTGCTGTTCACTCACTCACAGCATTCAATTTCAATCTGTCAACTGAATATTTTTCATTTCCATGTTTACAGTTGAAAGAATAGAAATAAATGATCAAGAATGGAGTGAAAGGTGAAAAAAAGGGTTGAAATGAAAAAAGTAAATAAAATTGCTTTAAAAAAGGTAAGTCAATTAAAGTAGATTGACCAGTGAACTTCAAATTAATGAAAATGTTTCCAATGAAAAGTAATCAACAGAATTGAGAATTGAATCAACAATGAAGAGGGTCAGAATACAAAAAAGCAGAAGACAAAAGTAACCAAAAAAGCTCGAGTCTTAATCAAGGTTTAGATGATTATCTTGATCACGTTCACATCAACATCATCATTTGATTATTTCATTTCAATAATCAACTCTTTCGACATTTTTTTTGCTCTTCGTCTTTTCTCTTCGCCATTTTGCTTGTCAATCTTTTTATGTAAATTTCAAATTCGCTCATTTACCTTGCCATCGGTTAATTGTTAATCCTAATGTCCAGCTCAATTAAGGTTAAACATAAATTGTATCTCCTCTGGTCATGCATTTCAAGTAACCTCAAGTTTAACTCTTTTTTTTCTTTCCTTTTCTTTTCCTTCTTCACCTTTTTGCTGTCCGTTCATCTTCAATCCTGAATTTGTATTCAATGTGCTCATTCATTTTGAGCTTCAACAATCAATCTAAAGTTTACCCAAAAATAAATTTTGATTCCATTCACTTTGACAATCACCTTTTTTTCACCAAAAAAACCTTTTTTCTGGTCGTCTCATTACAAACCTTTATTATTATTATTCATGTTGCTCAGGGTTATTATCATGTCAATTGTTTATCCAATCAGCTTACCATGAAAACCCATTTTACTCATTAAAATAAATGAGTGAAAAAGTTGAGTAAAATAACTATTAACACAATTCATTTAGTTAATCTGCTTTCTTGGAGTTAACTTTTTCTCTTCATCTTCATCAGCCTTTCTCCAACATATTGAGAAACAAAGGTAAAATGTTTCATTCCTTGATTTACATCCATTTTAGTTGATATCAGCTCACAGTTATTGAATTTGGCTCAGTATTGGTTTCACCATTTCTCATGATAATTGGTTAAGCACCTCTGATCTTTACATTTATCAATATAATTGATGAGTTGAAATTTTCCGAATCATCTTTTTCCATTCTTTTCCATTGCAAATTTTCAAATCGTAAACAGAGCAATATTGCGATCGTCTTGATGTCCATTCCAGTTTTTAAGTTTACTTTAAAGTGGTTAAATTTTCAATCTCACCAAATTGGGGTTGAAACATTTTCATTGGGAATTGTTTAATGAGAAAAGTCATTTTGATTGTGTCCATAAATGGCCAAGATGACCAGGTTTCCTTGAGAAGAGAAAAAATTTCCAACTTGAATGGATCAGCAATAACTGGACAACATTTATATTATTTTGTATTATTATTATTTTATGAGTGAAAATGTCAAATAAAATAATCTCCAATGGGACACTTAATTTGAAATATGAGTTGAGTAATTTTCAATGTGTGTCTCTGTGTGTGTATCAAAGTTGCAACCAAAGATTCATTGACATCCTAATATTAAGGAAAAAAGAGAGAAAACAAAGGCAAGTTAACGGGCAAAAATGTGAAACCAGAAAATGTGCTTTTTATCACCTAAAATAACTGATAAAGGGCCAATTGGTTTACCTTGAATCTTTATCATCAACATTAGCTATTTAGTTTCCCTTTTTTGGCCATCTTCTGTCTTTCAACAATATAAATATATATATATTTATATAAATTGACAATAGAATATAATGAAATTGATCCTGAAAATGGCGAAATCTCCTGTAGTTTCATTATTCCAGTATTTTCCTGAAGAAAAGGTGAGTGAATGAGAGAGGAGGAGAGGGGAAGAGAAAAAAACATAAATAAAACGACAAAAAGTACAACAAATATTTCACCTTAAGCTTTTCAAAGGATAAAAATTACCTTTTTAGCTTTTCTTCTTTGGGGTTATCAATAATTCGGCATCACCATTATTTTCATCTCAATTTCAACTAATCTTGGTAAATGATAATTACTCTGACTCATCTGGAAGTTTATTATTCAACCATTCCATACTTTGAAATCCAAAAAATGTATTCATTCAACAAGTTGAAAGCTTGAATCATCTGCCGATGGATAAGATGGCAAGCAAATTGTCTAAGAAATTGATTAATCTTGGAAAAGAAAAAATTGATCCTCCAACAAATCCTGTTTTCTTAAACCAAATTTAACATGGTTCCGTTTGATTCATATTTTCCTCGAACTTTAATCAAAGATTGTCGGAGATTATGAGCATATTTGTTCATTGGATAAATATCAAGCTTATATTTAAGCTCTTGATGTTTTTCTCGGCAATTATTTCACGTTTCAATATCCATCCGTATGCTTAGCATCATCGTTAATATCTAGATTCCTGTTCATGAAAATCCTTAATTTGCTCATCAGTCTGAAAAATCCATTTAGCTACAATCTATAGTGGCTTAAATTAGATACCGAAGCTAGCGAGATGCTAACTGGCTGGCTTAATTCTGATAAAATCAAGCTTGGCTTGGCTCAGCCGGCTTGAGCTACTCAGCTAATTAAAAGGCTGATTTGGCTGAGTTTGGCTTGAAAAATTGCATTTAATTCAATTTTATAAGTTAAAAAATATCTTCATATTTTATATTAAACATCTAACACCACTTTAATGACATAACTCAACATGCTCTATCCAATGACACCTCTTTCATTCAAATTGGCGTCAGACGTTCACTTCCCTTGTGAGTGAACTTATAATTATCATGAGCAAATAAAATTTTATCAATTCTACATGGATTGAGTTGCCAGCGTTTTAATGAGTTAATTATTTCTAATGAAATAAACAAGATTTCAGTGCAAATTACAAGTAAAAACAGAATTTGAGAGAAAAAAAACTATTTCCAAGTGAAAAAGACGACCAAATTTGTTAGCTAGCCGACTCAGCTAAATTTGAATTTGACTGGCTTGAGCCGGCTCGAGCTATTTACTTTTAACTGGCTTCAAGCACGTGAAGAAATAGCTGGCTGGCTGGCTCAATTGGCTAGCTTCGGTATCTAGCTTAAATGACTGCTTACACCACCAACATGCACATATATCACCATCATATTTCCAATAATAATTAGGCCTATTATTACAGCAGTCAGGTTAACCAATCCAATTACCTCGAGTATATCATAGTCAATATTGTCTTGTAACACATCTGAGTAAATTTCAACCTTTTCCAAACCTTATTAGATCGGATTAACCGAATGGTTACACTTCACAAAAGGTAGATTATATAAAAATGCTACCAAAAAGGTTGAGCTGTTTAAGTCAAAATAATTGTAAGTAATTTTACAATCAAAGCTTAACCAAGACAGTAACAGTTTAAACACATTAAAGAGGACACAAAATTGAAGAAAAAGACAAACAAAAGAAACCCGAAAAAATCTGGTTAATTAATAAAAAACAATAAATGAAGCAATTTGAAATTAACAAAAGATATTAAATGAAAGGGGGAAATGCTGCTTAATGGGGAGGAGCAGATGACAAGGAAAATATGTAAAAACAATTGGCGCGTTTTACAAAAGCTAAAATGAGCGACAATAAAAATCATTGTTTTCCATGTTCTTTCATGATAAACCCAGTTGAATCATGAGTAAATACAAAATTAAAAAAATTAAATTGAAGCCAAAAGTTTCCTCTTCATCTGATTCAATGAGAAATGAATGTTGAAGGGAAACAGAATCAGAAACAAAGCAGACTCATACTAATAAACGATTCTATTGTCTACATCAAACTGAGTGTTTCATGTAAAGAGAAGAGAAAACCAAAATTGTTGCCCAAAATTCCATTCCTATTTAATTCAAAATTCCCATGTAATTGAAAGAGAAAACTAAGTTAAACGAAAAAACAAAAGAAACAGAAACTCAGTTGAAAGATGAAGAAAAATATGAATCTTGAAAGCATCAACTTGCCCTGTAAATGTTGGTTGACAATTTGATTTCAATTGCTCATTAAATGAAGACTAACTCATGGGAGTTGAATGGAAACTCATTTTTATTTGACTTTTCCAACCATTGAAATGGCGGAATGAATCAACGTGATGAAGACTCTGTAAATTGCCAGTCTTAATCATCTCATTATCAAAACCTTAAACTTGTTCACCTTCATCTTAACCAAACATTGTAAAGACATTTTGATGAAGGTAAATATTGTTGTTACTCACAAGTAAATCACTGATCCACAAACGTATCAAAGATCCTTAATCATTCAGGTTCATCAAGGTAATTCATCCAATGTATTACCTTTTTGTGACTTGTTATCATTCTTGTTACATCATCAGTTTAAGATTTAAAATGAATCAATTGCAACAGATTAATCGTTCAATGATAAGTTCTGTAAAGTGGCGAAAGAAGAAGAAGCGATTGGATGAAAAGTCAATTAAAATCACAAACAAATGTTTTCCAAATGTGATTGTATAAATTGTCAATTGATTGTTACAAATGCAATCAGTATTATCATTTAGTCTCTGTCAGCTTAAAGCTTTTTGTTAACTTTTTTTTACTCTTGAAAGGAAAGAAGAGAGAAAAGAAGGAAAAAAAAGTTTCAATTGCATCTCAATCAGATGGAAACATTTGATTTTTAATCAGTTAATGATGAATTGAGATTATTTGAAAGAAACAAATAAAACTGAGTAAAGGTATTACAATCTTTTTCAATTAGCACGGTGAATCTTAATCAAATATCAGGATCAAATACAATGAAATGATTAAACAACAGAAAAAAAGTCAACCTAAGATTCAAGGCTTTCAACAGCAAATCATTTACTTTTTGAGTAAAAAGATATTTTGTTCAATGTTTCCAATTCGAGTGAAACACTTCCCTGTAAATGCTGTAAAAATGAAATTTTCCATTCGATTCTTTACAAAATGATTTACAATTTTTAATTTTTGCATCTTCAATGATTCTTTACGAATCTGCAAGAAACTTTTTCAAAATATTTTCATCAAAAATTTCATGAACATTGAGATAAACATGATTTAAGAGAAATTCATTTTCGATTAGCAATGAATCAAGTTGAGCTTTAATAATATCAAAATGAAAATTTTTCGATTCGAAAAGATTTTTCATGTAAATTCGATAAAAAATGAACTTTGCGTTTATGGGAAAAACGCGAATTTTTAGCTTCGCTTGTTTTGAAATGAAAATGCAATTGAAATGAAACTAAAGAAATGAAAATTTTGAGCAATTTTCCACCTTTTGAAACTGTTTCGTAATTCTATTCCGAAATTGATTTGCAAATGAATCTGGAATGAATTAGCAAAGTGAAAATGAAAAGATTGATCTGAAAAGGTGTAAAATTGATTAATTTACTGGAGTTGACAGGAAACAAAACATTGAATGGATGGAAAGATGACAAAAAATGAATAGCAATGTTAAAGGTTAAACTGGCAAGATTGAATTACTAAAAATGATGAATGTTGAATAATGGAAAGGGAAGGAAAAGTGAATCTGAAATATTGAAGGTCACATTAAGGGTGAAATGACATTATACATGAGATTATGGATACAGATTATGATGATTATGAAGAAGATGTTTGATGATAATATTTGATCCCCTTGACATGATTGAGACGATAAGAGAAGGGCAAAGGTAGAGGTCGGAATAAAGTCAGGCACGAGTCGAGATAATTTAACAAAATTAACTTTCCTCACTTAACTTGCATTCAACTTTTCGCCTGATACAACATTTCAATTGAACAACAACAGAATTACACAATTTTCCGTTTGACCCTTTTCAATTGACCCCTGCCAGTGACGGAATAAATTATGATATTTTAAGGGGCCAAAAATGAAAGGAAAAAGAATAGAAGTCGAGAGCAAGAAAAAAGTCGAAAGTGAAAAAAGGGCAAAAAGGTCGACTAGTTACTCGTAACCCAGTGAAAAATACATAAAGTGAATAAAAGCAAATCTCCATATTTGATATAATTTAATGGAAGGCAGTGTAACCGTTCCCTTGAGGCAGTCGATGAGGGAGGACAAGAAGATGATGAAGAGAAGCGCGTGTCTCTATTATTTGATGCCAAGTGATCCGAATAAGTAGAGGGAAGAAAAGAACGAAAAAGAAGAAGAGAAAACGCTTTCTTCTTCAAGTGATGATTATTTTGTCCCTTGCAAAGGTACTTAAGTGAAAAACTGTGAGTGAATAACATTTCCTTTGGAACAATCTCAACGGAACTCCAACTTTTTTCCCCACATTTTTTTCTTCTTCTTTTCATATTTTCATCTTCCCTCACTTGTTACTCTTGCTGCCTCCCATTTAAGGTATATTAATATGTAACATGTAAACGCCTTTCAACAATATTTGACAACTTGAATGCTCATGCCTTGTTGCCCTTTTACAGTGCACATCAACTGTTAATAACAAAAACATAATCTATAAATTATAAAATAACCTAATCTGTTGGGAGTTTTTCCTCCCAGCATCAACTTTTCATTTTTTCGCCTTCTTTTTTTACGATATTCAAACGTTACAACCTGTCATGTAGCACTTTTTATTACTTTACTTTATTAGTTTATATCAATGTTTATCAATATTATTGATGAAACTTTGATGTAAAGCAAAAAAACCCAATTTATTAACATTTCCAGTTTACTTTGTTTAACTTGAATTAAACTTTTATTGTCTTACCAATCAGTTTAATGGACATTGGACAGTTTACGGTTGCATCAATTTTGACCTCATCTTTGCACCACAGAATATATATTATGAAATTTATCGAAATTTTCCTTTTCTCAAGATTCTCCAAAAATTGCTGAGCTGTGACTTGAATTGAAACTTTTGGAAAGAGAAGAAAAAATTTCTAAAAATTTTCTCAGCATTTTGATTGAAATATTAAAAGTAAATATCATTTCCATTCATCTTTACCAATGTTATCTGATTGGTCAACTCAAAGTTCTGAATCCATCCTCACAATGATAATAATGATCTATAAGGAAAATGTTGACCTGAATGGTCGAGAGAATGGAAAAAATATTTTCCTCTTTTCTATCTTCAGATGATAATAATAATGATAAAAATAAGAAACTCTGGCGACTTTCACTTATTATCTGAGCATCATCATGAGTAAGAAAGAAGCAACCATGTAACAAGATGAAGAAAGAAATTATTATCATCATAAAGAGAAATTTTTTTCCCTCTCTTTTCTATTCAGTTCTGCAAGATATTACATGCGCAGGGTGGAGCTTCTTTATTATTGTTTCTGTATATTAACATGATTCGGTGTCATCCCCATGTCATTCCATCTTCATTTATTATCCATGATTCAGTAGAGTTTCAGAGCACAATCCAAGCCAGAAAACATTGCTTTTGTTTTCCATTTTTTCTTCTTCTCATCTTCTTCGCTTGTCACCAAATGATTGTGAAAATAAATGAAAAAAAAAGAATAAGCAGAATCATTATCATCATGGAAACTGCATGATTAAAGGGAGGAGACAGGGATAATAAGCTAAAGTAATAATGGATAAGAAGCTGGGAAAGAAGAAGATTAGTAAATGAAGAAAAGATAAAGGAAGAAAAGTAAACATGATAAAACTCATTACCCGAAAAGAGAATGAAAATTTTTGGGCGAAAAAAACGATAATCAAAAAGAATACATTTATTCATTTTGCATGATGAAGAAAAGGCTGATAATGGAATAATGTTTCAAGGGAAACGGAAAAGATGCGAAGGTGATGAGAAGAGAAAAAAAAAGTTTCTCTTTTTTCGCCTTCCACGTATCGACCATGTTGACTCGCAAAATGATATTAACAGGAAATTGATATTAACTGTTATCGTTGTGATATCGAAGGCTTTGATTGAATCGGAAATGAGTAAATTATTCATAATGAAAGTGAATACAATGAAGGATGAAAGTGATATAAAGGCCGAGGAATGTCAACATCAGCAAGATTAATTTCACTTTTCGGATTTTTGCTTTTTTCATTATCGATTGTTATTAATGTTACAAGAAAAGGAATTTAATGAAAGGTGAGATGAAGAACTTTTGTCATCCCTTTACCCTGAATATTCATAGATGAAAATGATTATCAATCAACTTTCCTTTTTTCTTTGCCTTTCCTCACTCAAGACTAATTTCATCTGCTTTCAATTTATCTTGAACAAGCAAAAAAAGGGTTTTGCATGATGAAAATGGTGAAAAGTGTGGAAAAAGTGTGAAGAGAAAAAAGGGAAATTCTGATGAGCCTGGATGAACAGGTTACAAGCATTTGAATCGCATTTCATCATTACACCTTTTTCCAGTGAAAAAGGGTGAAAATGATGAGAAAAGGGTTGAGCTGTGAGAAGGTGAATAAAGGCAAATTAGCTTGGATTATAATTAAAGCGCAAAGATGGTAAAGATGTTTTCATAAAACATTCATTTACCTTGTTCATTGGGCGAGAAAAAAATTTCATGAAAAATCTTTTTTTCTCCATTTCATTTCATCATTTCGGTGAAAAACTTTTAATTTGTCTGTTCAACACTTTTCCCCATTTTTACATTTCAATTGATTCGACGATTGAACATTTTTCTCCTTTTTTCGATTTTTTCTTCTTCTTTTTCTTTTGCTATTCAAATTCTTTTTTCATCAACATGGAGAAAGATGAACTTTTTTTCATCTTCTAATTAAGTTTTGTTAAACCTGTTGTCAATGAATTTGCATGTAAAATGCAAAATTAGATCTCGAGGGATGAAAAATCCATCAACTTGATATACTCTGAAGAGAAGAGAAAAAAAGAGAGAAAGTTTTCATGAGAAGAAGAGAAACTTTTCATCATCATCTTCTTCATTTAATATTGTTATTCTTCTATGATGATGGAACTTCTCTTTTCTCTCGTAATTTAAAGGATTATCAAATGCTAAATTATCAAGATTATTAGCTAATGAGTAAGGTTTTGATGAAGATCATCAGATGATAATGGTAATGATGATTTATATAAAATCGTCTTACAATAGAAAAGAAGAAAAAATTTTCTTTTCTTCTCTTTTTTTGTCACAAAGTGTTTTTTCCTCTCAATCTTTACATTTCAATGAATCATTTTGTTTAATCAAACAAATGAACTTGCAAAATGAGAGATAAAAGGAATAAATTTTCATTTTTTTTCTTCTTCGCCTGCTTTTCGTTAATTACTTTTCAATTATCATTACCATCAATATTGAGCTTAAGTTTATTTTGGCTGAAAATGCATTTTTCTTTTTTCCATCTTACATGATAATCTCGTCTTTGCATATTCATGCAAATTCATGAGATGCTTATCACAAGATTCACTCTTCGTGAGTTGAGCTTAGAAAATGTTCTCTGATTTCAGTTCGATTTAGAAAATTTAGTTCTTTGACGAAACATGATTGGAAAATCGATATTTTTTGTACGATTTCGCGATATTTCAAGTTAGTCAATGTTACATCGGTTCGTATTTATGATTTTTTGACGTTGATAGAAAATTTCATGATTTTCTTTTCTCCTTTTTCATTTTTAGAGCTTTAAGCGATTCGTTCAAAGACTTTTTGCATTCATTATCCAAGGAATTCACAAAATCCAAGCCAATACTTGACATCTTAGAATGAAATAATCTGCTTGACGAACATCGAAAACCAAAGCTAGAAGCTTTTATATCAATAGATCAAATATGAAATCGAAGTTTTGCAAGTTTGTCATTTTCAGTTTTACTTGAAAAACACATGAAAAGATTCAAAGAACATTTAATTGGATAACTTTGTTTTAAAATTTAATGAATTTGTTCAAAAGGCCAATTGAAATAATGATTAAAATGCATTTGAAATGATTTAACAAAGTTGAATCGACTTGAATTCAATTCCTAAATTCATTATTCATCAATTTATTAAAAAATTCATCAAATGTTCCAAAATTTCAAAGCGAACTCTGAAAAAAATGAAACTTCAACTTTTGATCTTTTCCCTGAAAACAGTGAATCTGCCCATAATGAAAATGTCCATAAATGATAAGTCAAGAAGAAGACGAAAAGGATGGAAATAATTGGAATGAGAATTGTTTATAAAGGATTTTTTTCCAATGATTATAATTTCTTTTGATACAATTTTCATTGAAGGTGAAAGAAGATGATGATAATGATGCTGTTAGAAGAGAAAGGAAAAAAGATGCTGATTAAAGAGAAGAAAATGAGTCGATAAGAATTGAAGATAATGATGAAAGAAGAAGAAAAGTAGAAAAGAAGAAAAGAAATGAAATAAAAGTAAAAGTATATACATACATATATGAGGGTTTCCATCTTGAAACTTTCCATCCAATGATATTTTGTTGGTTAAAAGAATTGCTGTTGACCCATTCTTATCTTCATCATCATTATCATTATCATCATTATTATCATCCCAGGAAGAATGTTGTTAACAACATTCTTCCTCATGAATGGCCATATTATCATGGAAAAGTTAACAGATGCCTCTGATAGATGAAGGACAATCTAATTGATTGATGAAAATTTGTCCCATCTTCTGCTAAAATATTTAGCTCGAAACTTTTTTTTTTGCTTCTTTCTTCGATTCTTTTTCCTTTTTTCGCCATTTTCTCATCAATACCTTTTCTCATCTTTACTAATACTTTCCCTTCTCTCTCCATATAAAAATGGTATCATCACCATCATCATCAGCATCATCTTCATCATGCTTTTATAGATTTAATTCTTTTCCTCATTGGCTTATTATATCTACATTAAAAGTAATGTACCATGTTTTTGTCTTGTTTGTTATTCCATTCAACCTTAATAACAATCATAAGATAATCATGAATTGTTTAAGAAAACATTTTCTCGAGTATCGATTACGTCTGAATTTGCAGAACTTTTTGTTTTGTCTTTTTTATCCTTTTAATTGGTAGTCAAGTTGGAAAAATTGAAATGATAAATTAAATGTTTACTTTTATGATTAAAATTCTTTCTCGCTGTTCATGGTTATCTGTAAATGCGCAAGTTATTCTGGTTACCTTTTTTTTCTTCTTCATCATCATTTACATGGAATTTTGAGTTTCTCGTTTTGTTTAAAAGAATTTAAAAAGCTTCCCTTTTTCAACTTTTTTTTTCATTTCACTTTCAGCTTCTTCTTTTCATCCAAATTAAATTTTTTCAAGTAAATGCTTGATGAACAAACAGATTAATTTGCGCACAAAAATAGTGATTAAACTTTGCTTGAAACTGAAATATTGGCCAATGTCGAGATTGGTAAACTTTCATCTAATTTTTGCCATTAAATTGTTGGAAACATTTTCAATTGTTGTGTATGTAATCAGTAAAAGGTGAGAAACATCACCTTTGAACCTCCAACATAAACTTAACCAGACTGAGCCTAAAGCGTATTTCAGTGGAGCATTTATCTTTAACCTAATCCTAGCATAAATTAAGGTGATCAGCATTCAAATCTAATTGAATTGCGACTTGAATTTGATAATCGAAAATGTTCTCACAATTTATGATTGTTAAAAACTGATTGAACAAATGAGATTGAATGTTAACAAAACTGTCGAACAATTGAAATAGACTTTTTTATAGCGAAAAGGAAAACTAATTTTTGCATTAAAAATTGGAATAATCGTTCAATGAGCAAATATTCACTAAAATTGCGATATTTCTCCTGATATTTGAATAATCAAAAGATTCTCGTTCTTCATCAGAACGCATCATTTGATTAGCGTCTTTTGAACTACGCTTTTTGAATTATGCGAAAAATATTTTTAAATCCTTTCTGATCATCTAAAGATCCTGCTGATCAAATAGTAATTTTCGTTTTTTCATCCTAGCATTGAACTTTGTTCAAAGAGTCACTCGTAAATCGATTTAAATCCTAATTGTTTATCATAAAATTCAATGATTAAAAAGTTTGGATTGCAATAAAGTTCTAATAGAGTAACGAACGTCCCTTGAGTTATTATTTCAAGCAAATTCACTTCATTTCCTATCAAATTCTTTCTAAACAAAACTGAAACGATAAAATAAAAAAAATCATTTTTCACAAGCAACAGATTACACTGAATACATAATGATATATTTGATGAACAATCAAGAAGTTTTTCATTTCCATAACTTGTCTTGACCATTTCAACTGATACTTTCTTTTAGAAACTTAACTCAATCTAAACATCATTCATCACTCTATCACCAAATACACTGAAATTGCAAGTGATAAAGATAGCAGGCAAGATCGATAATGAAAACAAACCAGAAACTAGTTATGAATTACTGAAATAGTTATTAATCATTTTTGTATCATTAATCAACTGCAGTCGAAATGTTAGAAACTTGAGCAAACAAGTTTACCCTTGATTGGAAACTGTCCATTCTAAGCAGAATCATCAGCTTTTATCATTATTTTGATAAATTATCGCATAATTTCGCATGTAATCATTTGGTTTAACCCTTTACTTGCAAACCTTTTCCGTTTCCGTTTATCTATTTTCTGCATGATTCCTTTTTCTCTCTTCTCTTGCCTCAAAACGAATTCTATTTATTGAGAACGGAAAAGGAAATTGAGGATTAATTCTGATATGAATCTTGTCCTGAAACTGTAGCATAACCAGTATGACTACGGGGAGAATGATGAAGATGACGAAGAGAGAGAGAGAGAGAAATGGAGAGAAAACAAAATGAAGGCGAAAAAGAAGAAGAAGATTGAGATTAAGGGTTTGATCCAAATCATTAATCAGAGGAAAGAGAGAGACAAATGAAAAGATCTTTTTTGGTCAATATCATGAGAATCGCAATTAATGGAAACAAAATTAAGGTTTCGTTTTTTCTCTCTTCTTTATGCACAAGAAGATGAGAGTTGATTCTGAAAGTTCAGTTGTCACTTGGAATTATCTTGATTATTCTGTATCTGAGCATGTGAATATTATGCTAATATATATGCACATATAAACATACATATATTTATATTGAAAATCCAATTGCAAGGCAAACTAATTGACGAACATTCATTTTCATTGGGAATGCTCAGAATTGGAGATTCAATTGAATCGAGAAAAGGCAGAGAAGAAGCAAGAAAAAAAAGAAGAGAAAAAGCAAAAGCTAAAACAAATAGCAATTAATTTTCATGCAATTTCATTTCAACTTGCCAAATGATCAAACGAAAAGTTGACCATTTATTATCATTTTGACTTCAACTGACCATGAAAATGACAGATGATGCAAAGGAATCCATAAAAGTTGGCAAAAAAAGAGGTTGACCAAAAGTTGACCAAAAGGTTGAATACGATAAAAGTGGAAATGATAACAATAAACATTTTATTTGGTTTGATATACTTTGCCTCAATAAACTAGAGTTCATGATTCAGTAAATAAATTATCGAGTTGACAAGTTATTCCGAGTTTGGACTCGTCAGCAAAACTGGAAAAGTAAACTTTATTATTGAGATTATTCTTGTTCCAAGTTCAGCTTTAAAAGGATGAAATGTAAGGATCAAGTTGAGGTCTAAATCGATCATCGAGTAACTCAATAGATAAGGTATTAATTGGCCTTAGGGTGAGTTAGTTAATAAAGCAAAGTGAAACAAGTTTCGATGGCAACATTTTCCTCTGAATAATCAATCTAATCAACTTTTTTCTCATCTTTAAATTATGTGAACAGAGTGAAGAGGGAAAAGTTGAATCTCACCTTTTTTGTTCAACAGTAAAATTGAATCTCATCTTTGAATTGTTGTAGCAAGGCAAAATGTTGTTTAATGAAACTAATGAAATGATGAACAGCAAAAGGGTTTCCTGTGGTTTCCATGGTATTGGGAAACAATTTTGATATTTACTTTGAAATGCTCATTTATTGTAAATTATTGACTTTGAAATATTTGTAAACTTGAAGGGAATAACATTTTTACTCTATTTGTTTTCCTCATTTCTCTTTCATTACATGGTGATTATTCAAGGGTGGTTTAACTTTATTTGAAAATAAACTTGAAAATGATTGCGATAAAATAATTGGTTGATAAAAAATTGGTTAACAGAAAAAGAGAAAGAACTCAATTGAACAGAATTTAATAAAAATTAATGTTTGTTTTCCCAGGTTTCAAAGGGTTCCCAGTTTAATGTTTAACAGACATCATCGGGTTATTTTGCATTATGACAAGAAATTAGCTCAAATAGTCGAGTGAATCATCACAACATTTATAGTTGATTCAAATAAACATTTCGAGTTAAAGTTACATTTAAACTTAGCCTCTGTTGACTCAAGGTTTAAGTTAAAACAAAAAGATTGAAAAGATTAAAAGTTGATGAAAATGATTAAACAGTTTATTTGATAGAAAAGTTGAAAAAACTTAAAAAGTTGATATCACTTACAGTTACTCATAAATCGATCCACTCAAAGTTTACCTTTCAAAATTATTTTGAGCCACATTATCGGATTATTACGCATTACCATTATCCTAACCTAACGTAACCTAGCCTAACTTAAAAGCATTTGTCTAACTGTATGGACTATGAATCGACTGCAGTTATGTTTTCATGACTGTAAGACACAGTGCTTGCAAGAGATCTTCTCACATCGGATGATCCGAAGTTCCGATGATCGTTTTGATGAGATCTCGCAAGAAGAAATTGGTAACTTGTGTCTCTATTGCAGTTCGCTATCGTGCTTGCATTGCTCTGAGGGAACAGTTGAAATTTGCTTCAAGATTTTTCACTTCATTCTAATGGACATAAAAAATTAAAATCACTGGCTACTCTGATCAAAGTTGAACAGAAACCACAGTAATCGGTTTGGGATTAACACAAAATCGAGTGTAAACATCCAATGAACAGCAATGGATGTAATAAGACTTCTGAGAAATAAGACTTGATTTCAACGAAATTTGCATTAATTTTTTTCCGAACTTTTCTTAAGTGCATTTTAAATTTTGAAATTTCATTTTCCTGGTTCTTTTGACTATCAGTCATGAGTGAGCAAATTTTCATTATCTGATGGATTCTTTCATTGCCATTTGATTCTCTATTTCCTTAATTGCTCATCGATGAATGTTCAGTGACAATTTATTATTAGATTTTGTAGTGTTTACTCTTTGATCTGATTCCATGTTATCAGTTATCTTTTGATAACAAGTATTTATAACAAAGAAAGAAACAGAAAAGGCGACAAACTAAGTTGACGATGTTGATGTTGTTGATCGAGAAATAATGTAATGAATTGAATGAAGGTGAGAATAGGAGTTGAGGAAGGTGAAGAAAAAATTGAACTGATAAAAGTGTTGGAAAAAAAAGCTTAAAGTTAGTGGAGAAAGAAAATGTTACAATGAAAATGTTGAAAAGAGAAGAAGAAGAAATCTTTTTATATGTTGTTACATGGATTTGGTTAACATTGTGTTTAGGTGACAAAAGTTTCATCGATTGGATACAATGGATTTGCTGTTGTTGTTGTTGTTCACATTGAAACAGTTTAGTGGTTAACCTACAAAATGCAGTTAAATTGTTAAAATTTACAAGCTCAATATTGGATTAAACAAGGATGAATCTGAGTGAGGCTGGCGAAAACAGGGGAAAAGGGAAGCAAGAAGAGAGAAGTCGCAGATGAAGAGAAGAGGAAAAAAGATGATAAAAGAAAGTAAAATTTGGAACCAAAAACAAGACACAAATGGATTGTAAATCAATCGATTAGATATCAATGATGGATTTGAAAGGTAAAAATGAAAAGCAAAGTAAAATGGAAAAAGCTGAAGAGCAAAAATTGATCAACATCTTTTTGGCTTTTCCATGAACTTTCTACATGAAAATGATCGAATCGATCCCGGAAGACAATGATTGATTCTCTTGCTACTTTTGTTTTTAACCTGTTTTCAGTTGCTTGCCTTATTCAATCTCAATCTGTGTATTCAACTTTTCCCTGTTTCTCTCCTTGAACCATGAAAGTTGATAATTCAGGGAAAGCAATTCAACTTCATATTGATAAGTGATGAAGAAGAAAAGAAATAGTAAAAAGAGAAAAATCGTTTTCACTCTTTTTTTCCTTCTTTAATCATCTTCACAAACATTGGGTAAACTTTATTGGTCAGTTATGGTCACTTTTGTGAGACAAATAATTTATCAAATGCTTTTCTCTTCAAACTTTTCCATTCACTTTCTTTTCTTCTCTTCTTCTTCTTCTTCTTCTCTTGTTCATCTTTTTTCTTCCATCTTTTCCCATTTTCTTTGATAATAATTCCCACCAGAATTGAAAGCTAAAAGATCAAATGAATGTATAGATGGCGTCATATTGATGAACATGAAACAGAAAATGAGAAATTAAGATGATAATGAAGAGTGAAGATGATCAGGGAAAGAAGAAGAAGAAGATAGGTTTTCTCTCATTCCTTTTCCATGCAACACCAGAGTCCAGATTGATTCCATTTTCCTGTTCTGCCTTCTTCTTACATTTCTATAAGCATATAAACATTATCAAATCCCTCCTTATATTGTTTTGTAATCTTACAACCTCCTTTAGAGACTCACAAATGTCTTGCTTCTCTCTCTTCATCATTATCTTCATCTTCTTATTAAATCTTGTTTCATCTTCTTCCCATGTTCATCATCATCATCAGTTGACCTTATATAGAGTAATATACAAAATTTCGCATTCTTACCTCATTCAAGCTTTAAATCATTTCAAGTTGCAATGAAAATGATAATGAAAAAAGAGGGAACAAGAAGAAGAGGAAAAGCTGGTAACAAGAGTTGACGATGATAACGATGATGAGGTTTGATGATAAAAGATGAAAAAGCAAAAGTAGGCGGTTGTTATAGGGCAGTTTACAGGAGGAGTTAAGATGTTGGTTTAATCGTAAGAAATAAATAAATATAAATAAATGTATTTACACATTTGTAATGGGAGAGAGAAAGGATGATAAGATGAGAGGATCATTAGAGGATGATGAAGGGAAAGCAAATGCAATTGTTTTATGTGTGAAATTGGGCGAGAATGATGACAAGTTAAGGATGACCAGAAAAGATTGATTCACTTTTTCATTCAATCTTCCATTTTTATAACTCTTATAGACTTTGGTTGACAAAAATATTCTTGTTGCATGGTGATGGAGGAGGGAAGAAGGAGGAAAATGATAAGAAGGGGAATGGATGGAATGAGAAAATTTCATGGTTTACTGAATTTTCATTGTTTGAAGGCGATCATGAAGTCATTTTGAATGGAAAAATGTTTCCCCAAAAAATGGCATTGGTAACATTAGTTGATCTATGCTGGGCCACCTTCAACTTTGCTCACTTGCTTTTTTTGTTGCTGTTGTTGTTGTTGCTTCTGTATTCATACTTATTTTATTCAACGAGTTTATTCATACATTCGGAAAGTGTTCATGTAACCGTGAAGCATGAAGCATGAATAAGGGAAGACAAAGTTGAATGGAAAGGCGAACAGAAGAAGGTAAAAGATGATCAAAATATTTCAAGTTAACAAAAACATTGGAACACTGTTAAGGGAATTTGATTCATTTGATTGAACCAAACTTTTTGATGGGTTACAGGTTAATGTTTTTTACTTCATCTTCAAGTCACTCTCGTTAATCTAAATATATTAAGGTAATCAAATGTTTATCATTTTCTTTGATTTATGGCCTTAATCGAGGCAGAATACAATTTGACACAAGCAAAGAGATTCGCTGAAACTTTACTCATTTTCATCACAATTTACATTCTTTACAATTATTCTTTAACCATTTTCTTTTATCCTTTTTTCATCTTCATTTTGCTTTTTTTCTCAAACAAAAGTATCTTTCGAGTGAAGATTCTGGATTTTCATTAAATTTAATATCAATTTCATTTTCGAGTTTTCGATTTACGATTTGTAATAAAAGCAAAAGATTTTCTGAATATTCCTTTAATTAATTTCACAAGAAATCCATTCTCTAAGCAAATAACAATCAAGGAAACATGGAAATTCAAGAATTTTGAGCTCAGAAAAATTGAAAACCTGAAAATCAAGAATAAATTTGTTTACTTTTAATGACAATTTATTTGACAGAAAAGTATCTTTCAAGTAAAGATTCTTGATTTTCTGATTGGAATTTCATATTTAAGAAAATTAAAATCGAATTAGAAAATTGAAAATTCAGGATTTTTGGATTGTTTAAGTTGAGAGAAGTTGAAACTCGAAAAAAGATTTGTTCAATTTTTATGTCATTCATGAAAAGTACTTTTTAAGCAAAGATTTTGGTTTCTATTGAGTTTCATGAATTTTCGAGTTTTGGATTCATTGAAGAGAATTGATTTCTGAATATTTTGTTATTGAATGTTATATGAAGTGATCTGTTCAATTGAATAAATTAATGGAATGAGTCAGGTTTAATTGAATAAAGAAAAGGATTTAAGGTTAACTTTGAATATTTTATTGGATAATAATTCTTGATAAATTTCAATATTAGGTGACAATATTGAGTTTTGTGAGTTTCAATTTGATTCAGAGAAACTCTCAAGAGGAACATAATTCTTGAATTGACTTTGACTGGACATAATTGTTGTGATGATGAAGAAGATGAAGATGATGATGATAATGATGATGAGAGTAAAATGGAAGAAGAAAAAGGGATTTTTCTTGTTCTTCCAGGTTGTTGATGTTTTAAAAAAGATTTATTATAAAGGGTTGAGAGATGATGTTTATTGAAGCATAAAGAGTTGAAGCGTGTTGACCTTTGGCTATATAACAAGGTATAATCAGTGTTGGTTGTCCACTGAAAGTGAATGGACAATGTCCAGTTATAAATGGAGAAAGTGAATGTTCCGTTGTGATAATAATTCCCTGAATGCAGATGATATACTTTTTATGGATAAATTGATGGCCATTATTTAGATTGAATGTTGTAAGGGTCAAAGGCTAATAACAATAATAAATATATTAACAATAAAAATAAATGAATAACAATAATGACGATAAAGAGCAACAGTAAGAAGAGAAAATAATTTTTAGCTTTTTAAATCAACTTTGCTGGACACATTTTCCAAGTGTTAACGGATCCGTTAATTGTTGACCTTTGCAATCATAAAAGTTAACACAATGCTATTAAAGTGGACAGAAAAAATAGTAATAATTTACATCATAAATTTCGACCAAAATCAATAAATCTTGTTTCATTTGATAATTTCATCGAAAACTTTACAATGTTCAATTTGTGATCCGAAAACAAAGTAAACCTTTGAAAAGGTTCAAGTTATATTTGGTTTGTTCAACTACACTTGAGTAGAGATTTATGTGGTCAAAGTTTCCAATCGAAATGCACATTTGAAAAGTCGGCAAGTTTAGAGATAAAAATGATTTCGATTTGATTTATCGACTGACAAAGTTTGCACTTCGAAAACTCAAACTAACACAAATTCACTTTTACCCAGAAAGATCGAAAAGGACGAAAATATCGAAAACTTAGAGTCTACAAGTTTTGGGTTTCTTCAGATTTCCAAAGCAAATGGTGAAATAATGAAATATAAATTTTCGACCTTTTTATTTTTCGATTCGTAATTCGATATTGGCGAATTTTTCGACCAAATTTTTCTCTCAATAAAGTTCAGAATTTTTCTCAAATTTATCTCACATTTGTATTGAGCTTATTGAGTCTGAATTCAACAAAATTGATATAAAGAAATGATTGAAATGATTGCAACTTGGGATGAAAATTTTCGTCGAAATGATAGTTTGACGAATTTGTTGAAATCTCAATTTTGTAAGACGATCATGAGACGAGAGGAAAAGCAACTAATAGCTTCTGAATAACGAAACTGGAGACTGAACAAGAAGCTAATTAGCTTGTCAGTAAGTTGAAATCTCAGCACAATTATCATTACTTTTTTGGCCATTTTCACAAGTAAACGCATCTTCGAATCACTTTATCTCTTCTCTTCTCATCTCTCACTTTTTACATTTTAAACGAAAGAAAAGGTAAAAAAAGAGATTTTCCTTCTTTTCCTATTTGACCCCATTTACATGATAATATTTCGAGTCTCGTGGATATCATCCAAATATAATACTTGTGATATCTCTTCCTCTATCACCATAATCATCGTCATTATCATCATCATTTAAATCTGTTCAAATGGAAACAAAAAGAATATCTTGAATTTTTTTCTCTTCTTTTCTCAGTTTTCACTTTCTTATCCTTCATCCTCATCAAGCGAAAAGTCAAAATGAAAAATAAAAAAGCAAAAGTAAAAAAAGCTTGTTCAGCTTTTCAAGTCAAGAATTCAAATGCATCATTATCATTATTATATTGCTTATTATCATCATAAGCACATGAACATCTTGATTAATCTTCAACTTTGTTTTCGTAGAGACATTTTTTTCTTTCCATTTACTTGGTTCATCATTTGTAGCTTATCAAACGTAATTTGAAGCTCAATCAAGTAATTTTTCAATAAGATAATTTGTTTTCCTTTTCATGCCAAAAACTTGGCCAACAAGGAAAACGAAAAGTTTAAAAAGAGAAAAAAAAGTTCCCAAAAAATCGAAATGCAATTCTTTCCAAGTCTTGACCAGTTGGTAAATTGATGGACTTGCGGAATAGATTGAGCTTAGGTAAGCAAAGCATTTGGTTCATTATCAATGTAAAGTTATTGCTTGAGTTTGGAAGAAGATGGAATAAAAAGTTTTGTTAATTCCATGAAATTTGATTATCCATGAGAATGGAATGATGAAGCGAAAATAATGACCAGTTGAATGGCGAAAGTGTTGTATAAGAAGAGAAGATAAAAATGAAGAAGAAAATTGCATTTCTAATCTTTCACACTCTGAGTGGACAGCATGTCCAGTGTGTGTCTTCAACACAAGTCCAGCTTTCATTAAAGATCATATTGAAAGGATTAAGATGAAACTGGAAATGATTATTAAGGCGATTTGTAATTTGAATTTGAGTCACAGTCAATTGACCTGTCGGTCAAGAAGCAAAAGATAAGAGAAAAAAGGAAAATGAAGATAAAAGACTGCTTTTTGACCATTGGTCATTATCGAGAATCGAATGAAAAAAAGGCGAAAATAATAAAGAGGCAAAATTAAGGTGAGAAGAAGAGAAAAAAAAGAAAGTTTTCTGTTCGCTTTTGGATTATGGAAGTGAATTGAATGAAATTAATGAAACAAGAGATGAACCTCTAGCATAACTTGTGATTATTACTGTTGTCTGGTGTTGCTTGTTATTGGTTAGATGTAGTGGGTCAGTAGTGCGGTCAACCGGAAGGAAGAGCATAAAAGGCAGGGAATGAAAGATGGAAGAGAAGAGAAGATAAGAAGAAAAGGTTTAAACGGATGTTCAACTGGACTTTGGTTGTCGTTGTGGGAGTGAGAGATAAGGGATGAGGGTGGACATTGGGTGGTGGTCAGTGTCCATGTTACGTGGTAATGTGTAATAAATGGAAGGACTTTCCGCTTCTTCTGTTGCTTTTAAATGGCTAAAGGTTATTCCACTTGAATACAAAAGTCTTTTTTTGTTCAACTTTGAAAAATGAAAAGAACAGCGTTTTTATTCGCATTTGTACTCTTTTTTTTCTCGACTTTTTCTTCTTCTTTTTCGTCCTTCTTTTTCCGTCTCTCATGTTCATGTCTGCATCATCATTACATGCTTTTTTTTCTTCTTCTGCTTCTTTCTTCTTTTTCTATCCTGTTTATTCAGACTGTTCATGGTTATCCTTTGAATTTGGGTTTCAGTATATATTGTTGTTTGGGCAACAATATGATGAATTGATTTTGTGTGAACAAGAATAAATTGAGAATAAAATTGATTGGTTGAGTAAACTTGATTACATTATTGATTGTTGTATTATTTATCATTTGGTTTGCCTTTAATACACTTGTGATTGTTTCATATTAACCACTCATCAACAATCAATAATCATGTCTCCATTTGCTTCATTGAACCCGTTTCTTGGCAACTTTATTGCAATCCATTGAATCATTGTTGGTCGTGGTTACGTCTTTATTGATGACTTATCTGACTTTTCAAAAGATTCAATTCAGAAATGTAAAGCTTTCAGGTAGATGGTCATCAAATCTTTTATTGAATATTCAGCAATTTCTTCAATTGCACTGTATTCTGCTTTGCAAACACTTTAATGTTCTGGTAGTAGTTTACGGAAAAGGAAAAGATGAAAAATTATAAATGTTGATTGTTTACAGAACGGAACATAACGGTTTATTCTGTACAATTTTTCTTTTTGAGTGTCTGTACATGATGACGACTCTTGACTGGAATGCTTACCTATTAAAGCCTCTACAACGATCAAAAAAGCGATAAATGGAATGCAAGGTGAAGCTGAATTGACTCATAGAGTACATGGTCATTCCGTTGGTTACTTGCGAGATAAGCGAAAGGTTTGCCAGTTTTTGGCAGGGTGAACGCTCAAGCGGATTGAAAGTCAGTCTATTATTTGACCTCTAAATGACATTTGAAGGTTATTATTAAAGAGTGTAAACTTTTCCAGATTGGTTGCTGTTTGTTACATGTTCATAAGTCATGCCGTTCAATGAATAAGTTCGTTTCTAGAAAATTTCTTTATCTCTCCAATGGATTAATTTTCAACTTGTAACAAACATCAACAGATCTAATGATCTTCAAACGTCAGTTAGAGGTCAAACTATTCAGTGACCTTGAAGCGCTGAAACTTATGGTTCTTCAATCTAGGGAAGATCATGGTTCGAATCTGAGGTTTGTAGCAACAAATATTTTTCATCTTCATCAGTCTCTTTTCAAATGCAATTTTAAATAACATTAAACTGAAATTCATTGTTTTAACCGACTTGTTTTTACAATGTTGCACTCATTTCTTGTTGGTTACTCAATGGAATTTAGGCGCTGAGTTCAAGCCACAAGAGTGTATACGGTATGAATCTGTTATTCGATTACAAAAGCGTCTATTTTCGAGTGAAAATTTCTTAACATCGAACTTAAATCTGGTCTCCAGGGCAAATCAATTGAATCACAAAGTAATTGAAATAAGCTAGCCTTTAAAATCTAGAAATTAAATATTTGAATTTAAAATAAAATATGATTGGAACAGTCTATGATCTGTGATCTATGATGAGTTCAAAAATTTCAATCATACTCTTCATTCATTCAAAGGATGTTCAAGAAACAAAACTTATGACTCAAAAGCAGTGACTCGAAGTGATACTGATAATTGTCTTTGACCACTGCTTACTAACTCCAGTGTGATTTTGCATGAGACAAGATCGACAAGGATTTTGATGAAAGGGGAATCAAGAAGAGTCAACATTTTCACTTGCAATAATCAATTTCATCATTTACAAGATTAAAGCTGAAAAGGGTCGCAAAGGGGTGAAATGACTGTTAATATTGTAAATTACTTTCAACTTATAAACACAGAGTTGAGATGATATTGGTAAATGAAAGGAAAAGAAGAAGGAAGACAATGGAGGAAAGCGGTTAAAGAGTAAAGTGAAAGCTGAAGTGATCAAGATGACCATTTGAATGTGAAAAAGGAGGATGAAAGATGAAACTGTAAGTTGATAAAAAGGTAAAAGAAGGAAGATAATGAAAGAAATGGCGATTGCAAGTGAAAAGATTAAGATGAAGAAAAGGTCTATTTTGGTTGATTGAAAAAATTGATTTACCAGTGATGATGAAGAAGAAGATGAATCAAGATGAGAATGAAAATGGCGAGGACAATATGTTGAAGAGTAAATGAAATGAACTCGAAAAAGAAATGATTTTTGGAGCAATTTGTCTCTTCGATTCTCTTCTTTCCTTTTTACACTCATCCTCATCACTATCATCATCATGCCTGCAACTGAATTTATTCAAGAAAATTGATTAATTTGGAAGAAAAAGGAACATGAAAATAAACTTTATCCATATTATTTGGTACAATATTAAGGATTCATTGGGTTAATAAGGATTGTTAAGATGAAGAAGGAAGAGAAGAGTAAAAAGAAAAATGGAGTTTAACTGACCAATGGTCGGCTCCATTTCAAGTAATTATCTTTTCTGGTCAACTCTTTTCTCTTTTCTTTTCCTTTTCTTGTTCACTTTAATTTCCATTTTTCTTCTTCTTTTCCTCTCTTTCGGTGACAAAATCATCTTCATCTCGACGCAAACCCTTTCTACTCCTGCAAGGTTACTAATAATATAAACAAAAATCATTATCAAATAAATTGTCCTTTATCATTGTCTCTGAATGTGAAGGAAAAATAAGAGGAAATTGTTCATTCCCTGTTACATGATCTTTATCTAATTAATCTTAACTCTTTCTTTTACTTCATTTCTCATTCTGTTATTCAATATTATTGTATTATTTTCAAATTACTTTCACTTAACATCATTATCATTATGAGTAAATATATTTATTTCAACTGTTCATTACTTTTCCCATAATTTCCATGATTCTGTTGCTTCTTCATTTGCATCCTTCTTTATGTATTTGGTAATGCAGGTACTTTTGCTCAACCAAAGCTGGTCACTTAATCGATTCTCACAACTTTATAACTCGATTTGAAAACTGATAGCGACCTGAACCACTCATAGCTTGGGTAACATGTAACAGGAAAAGGGATTTATGTAAATGGATAGAGTTCACATTGCGAAAACACAAGATTAATTAACTTGTTCAGCAGCTTTATGATCGAAATTGGGCAATTCGAGGTTCACTTAGATTGAGACAGAAGCTCTGAAGTGCATTCGATTTTCAGTAATGTTGTCTTTGAATTGAATATCAAGACTTGCGCTATTCTTTATCTTCATAAATAATTTTCAAAGAATTTTCGTTCTTTCACCAATTGGATATAAAATTTTTCGCCAATAAATATGTTTCTCAGAGTTTCTAACCTCAAATAGTATTTCATCGAAAAAAAATGAAATTTTGAAGGAAAACTCTATAAATTCAGATTTAAAGCTTTGCTAATGAACACTTGAAATTCTCAGATCAGGAAACAAACTCAATCTATTCTGGTCATTGAAGGAACCTGACAAAGCACAAAGAATGATTAATTTCAATATTTTCCCATTTTCCGTCTTTACTTCAGATTGGAAACAAAAAAAGATTTTGGAAATTCATAGTAAATTTGAAAAACAAATCGATTAGAGGCTATTATGATGATTAACTCAATATCTTGTCAAAGTAACTTGCAAAAATCCATAATGTTGCGAGACTCTCGACTCGAGTTGAATGAGTGATTTTTATCTGAAAAGCCAAGTCAGTCGACTTTTGATCTGTAATTTGCAAAATTCACCACTAAATTCCTTAATTCAAACCTTGAATTGCGAATAAACTAAACCCAAAATTTCATGATGAATCTTCAGCATGATAAGTTGCATATTTCGCCTCACATCAGAACAATGAACTTGATCAATTAACGTTTGACTTGAAACCTGAAAATGAATGATTCGGCATTTCTACTTTTCTCCATTTCTCTCAATGAAATTTTCCTTGCAATAATGTAATTATCTGTTGCAAGGGAAGGATGATGAACTGGCAAACAAGAAACGTCTAAAATTAGTTCACAAATTGTTTTATTAAATTATATCTTTTCACGTCTCGGACAATTTACATTAATATATTTGCGTTTTTTTGGCGACAAGGAACAAAAAAGATGAAAAACATTGAAGAGTCTTTTTTTACTGCAAATGTTTACTTGCTTTAAATGGTACAAAAATGATTGTAATTGAGCCTCAATTTTGATAATTATCATTCAGCATATCAACTGATTTGGTTACTTGTTACTTTGCTAAGAGCGAGAAGCAAGAAAAAAGTGAAAAAAACATTTTTAAATATAATAATCTCGTCTATTTTAAGGTCACACGTGCATAAAAAAATTTGCGGTTTTCAGTTTTTCTTGTTCTTCTTGTGTCTTCCTTGCTCATCTGTCATGGGATATTAGAAAGATATGAGCTCATCAAGTAAACGAAAGATGATCATGTTCGGAATGACGCCTCAAATGACAGTAAAAGTGTGTTCACTTTGAATCTGTGAAAATGCAAATTTCGTTGCTTCTCTTTTCACTTCTCAATCAAGATTTAAGGTTGAAAGGCAATTGACTCAACCTTGACCTGAAATTGAAAATTATCAATGAGTTTGTGGCTAACAATTGAACAAGCAAACTGGGAATGAAATTGAGCTTAAAGTGAACTTTATTTTGTTGTTGACTTTTTTATCAACAGACTCGTTAAAATTGAAAGTAAATCTTTGGGTTTTAAGAGGAAGATGAGAAGGAAGAAGACGATGAAAGGAAATAAAAGAAGAGATTTTCAAGTCTCTTTTTAATGGTCCTGAGTTGAATGAAATTGTAGCTGTTCATTGAGAATCTGTTAACTCGTTAGTTTTGCGTATAAAATCTCAATAAGGCGAACAAAATTGTAAATTGTATTTTCCTTGCTTTTTTATCTTCTTTTCTCAACTTTACTCATGATGCTAGTTTAACATTGAACCTGGAAGAAAAGGTACAAAAGGAATCAATGATTCTCAGTTGAATCATTTGTTGAAACTTTAACCTCAAAGGCTAACTTGTAAAGTCTAAAGTTAATCAACCTTTTCAAGGTGATAAACAACTGAAGCAACAACACGAAATTGGGTTAAAAGTGTTCTTTTAGATTCGACACAATTCGAAACTCAAAGTGAGAATAGAAAATTGAAAACGATCTGAAAGCACGAAAAACAAACTCAAAAGTAAATTCCTTTTTCGCCAATTCAAATTTCACTTCATCGATGGCAAAAAAGTAAAGTTCAATATCTTTGCATGAAATCACGAACAATATCAAGCGTTAATGAAACCGTTCTTCCGACTCACAGTCACAGATGGAAAATCTGTTAATCCATTAAATTCGAAGATCGAAGCTTATGTGACAAAATTGATTTCGATTTTGTGTTTCATAATTCAAACGTCAAATGAAATGCTTTTGCCTCATAATCATTTCTATAACATTCATAAGAAAATAATTTTAACGGAACATTACATGGAAGATAATTTATGAAATGTGTTTTTTCGAAAATTTGAAAAATTCTTTTCGAACTGAAAGTCGTTACTGAAAGATATTGGAAAAACTGAAGAGAAACTAAATTTTGTCTGAAAAAGTCTATTCAGTTATAGAGGAACTTTTTTGTCTGGATTTGGAAACTTCATCTTTTTGTGTTCCTTTCAGCGCACTTTTCAATGTCGAAGAAAATTTGATGAGAAAAATGAATGACAAATGATAATTTTGGATCCTTTCAAACAAATAAACAAATATTGAAAACAAACTTGAACATAATAATTGATGGCGAAGTAGACATTGAAAAGTCGATAAAACGTTCTCATTTTCATCTAAATTTCATTTTCATTTTTTTCATTCATTTCTAATCTGATGAAACAAGTGTGCATTTTATGGAGACGCGTGTGTCTATATGAGTGTGCACAATGCCCATAATTGAAGCAATTGTCATTAATAGTGCGAGTAATATCCATATTGGCAAAATATAAACACAATGAAAAGAGAATTCACAAGTTAAGAGATTCTTCTTTTTTTTCATTTTTCCCTCAATTCTTTTGTCATAACCAGCGGCTATAAACTGTCAACATGATGCTTACAATATTACAAGATTATATTTTAATAAACAGAGCAATATAAGTGACAAGTGAGACTCGACTGCAACACGTAGTTATGCAAATTGTGTGAGCCTCTTTAGGCCAAAAAAGCTATCGAGAAAGAAGGTGAAAGTTCACATAAAAAAAGAGCAACAGCAAAAAGAGAGAGAAAAAAGAGATGGAAAAATGTTTGCAAACACATTTCCAGTTTCATTTTCATCTCCGTTTTGTACAAGTCAAAGTGAAAAATGTGATTGCAATCATTATCATTCTTAAGCTGATTGTTGAAAAAATTTGTGTTGAAAGGTTAATCATTTTGAATCAATCATAGAGATAATATCACCAGTTGATGTTATCAAGTAACTCTAGACAAGTAAATCAAAACTTGTGACTCTATTTATACCTAAAATCTGATAATTATTCAGAGGCAAAAAAAGAAATGAAAGCTTTCAAGAAAAGCAATTATTCATTTGAAATGGTTGGTTCATAAAAGAATAAAATTTTTCGCCCAAAAATTGAGGTTACTTAAAGAGAAGCGACAAAAGTCAGTCCTGTAGCTCTTGGACCAGGAAATAGACTTGAAAAGTAAGCGAAAAAAAGACGAAAAAGATTCGAAATGAAGTTGAAGCTAAAGTAGATGCTAAAGATGCTGCTAAAGATGGTAAAGAATTAACAAGAAGAATCTTTATTTGCTTTAAATAGTTACGTTTTTTTTTTCGCTTCTTGGATTCTTATTCAGTGTAATGTTTCCTTTTTTTTAACGATGTAAAGAAGGTAAAGGTTGATGATCAAAGTGAAGGTCAGAGGAAGAGATGTTAAAGTAGCAAGAAAACAAAACACTGAAATGTGGCTTCCATTTATCTAACCTTGTTGACAATGCCGACAACAATCATCCATCAAAGGGAACAGATAAGATTATCAGGAAAGGAAGTTGAACATCATTTTTTGCTCTTCAATTCAATTTTACGTTTACTTTTTTTTTCATTCATTTTCATTTCACCGTAAAGAGAATCCGAAGCAACAGAAAAAATTAGAAGCCCATTAAAGGCCCATCAGGTCAAGTTAACACACAATTATAACTGTAAAAACAGTCGACTTTACTGTTGTCTTTACGATAACGTTTTCAAGTAAACAAACAATTACCGGTTGAAAGTTGAAAGTTTAATGATAAATAATGAACATGAATTTTTGCACATGCATGATTCAGTGTGTCATTGATATTATTTTTGATTGATTATTGTGCAAATAAGTGCAATGTTTTGATTTGTTGTTTTTGGTCTTCGTCTTGGAGGAAACACAAAAGCTAAAAAGCTCATCAATTTAGGTGTAAACATTTGGACAGCTTTTTGCACAAATTGAAAAATGAAAATGTTTAAAGGCATCTTTGGGTGCAACTGTAGTTAATCATTTTGAAAATTGTAATAAGCTGTTGATTGAAATGGGATCTAATATGCTCATTAGTTAATCAAAAGGTTTCTCCATCAAAGTGGATGATAATGATGATAAGCTGAAAAAGTGTAGCGAAATGAAGGTGAACCAAAATGTGATCTTATTAACTGTAAAGTGAAAAGGCTTGTTTCAATCAACTCATGCATCGATGGATAAAACTTGATGCTTTTATAAAGTCAAAGAGTTGAGATGGAAATGATGGGAAAAGAGGAAAAAAGGTTCTTCTTCCAATGGGTCATATAACAATGAATATTACCTTGATAAGTGTCTTGTCACCTTTCAACCAGTTTAATCGCAGTTGACTGAAGATGCATTTACTCTGATTAGGTAAAGATTAGGTAAAGATATGAGTAAAGATCATTTTCATGGAAACATTTTTGTTCGCCCTCAAAACTTGCCTCTACTAATGATTCACTTTAAATTGATGGTTAAACATTTGATGTTGGGTGATGAGTTTGATCATTTTAATCAACAAAAAGGTGAATGAAAATTAATAAAAAAAAACGAGAAAAGTTGAAAATCTTATTAACTTTTTTTTCTTCTCTTTTCATTTACTTTTCATCATGTCAACTGATTCTGAATAATATACTGTTATCAATCTTTATTCATAATGAACTTTTCCTTTATCATGTTTGGCTCTTTTTTCTGCTCATCCTCTTTGATAGGAATAATAATTATCATGTAATTTCATTCAATTTTAGAACTTTTTTTTCTGTGTATTTTGGTTCAACTTTTTTCTTCCTCTTTTTTCCTCTTCTCTCTTTTTTTCTTCATGAAGGGAGAAAAATAATTGTCTCTCAACATCATGAATGTGAATCGATTGTGAGTAATTATACATGATGAACAAAGTGTTGATAATCGTAAAGATGAAATTGGAAGAAGAAGAAGAAGAAGAGAAGAAAAAAAGTTAATGAGAATTTTTGTTTATCTCAATTTTTTCGCCACTTTTTTTCTTCTTCTCTCATCTTCTTATTCTGGCATCTTATTCTCAACATTTTCACCCAATCATGCTCAAGGCTCTTCTTTTTCCTTCTTCGTATCTGTTCAACTGAATGTCTCTTCACTTGTTCAGTCAATTTTCATTTTCATTTTCATTCAATTGTTAACTTGCTTTATTATAAATGAAAGACTCAATTGACTGCGCAGTTATCTTAATATTATCTCGTTAATATTCATTAAGAAGCTTCTCAGGATTCAAGTGAAAGTGAAGAAGAAGAAGAAGATGAAAAGAGAATCTCATTCATCATTTGAACATTTTACCATTTTCTTTCTTCGTCTCTACCCTTGTTACTTCCGTCCATCCATTTAATCATCATTCCCTTTCTTTGCGCCTTCAACCTTTATTCATTCATATTCATTTTCACCATTCATTTTGGTAAAATATATTTATATACATTACATGATCAGAAACTATCATGATAAACATTCTCATTGGTTCATCTCATTCATAAAGGTGGAGCTTTTATTAAATATAATAATAATAATAATGCAATGAATCAATGATTAAAGTTAAAGCTCATTCATTTCTTTGTCCAATCATTAAAAGATCTTTGCGCTTTCACAGTCGACTTTAATTTTCCAAGATTGATTAAAAAATTGAAAAGAAGACGATCGATTGTAATCAGATAAATCAGTTTGTGGAACGGAACAATGATGAAAGGTGAAACCACGATAGGAATAGATTTTTTAGGCGTGAAATCCAATGTTGATTTCCATGAAGAGATTTATTTTATGCCACGAAACAGACAAACTTTTGCATCTTGAATGGACTTCGTTTCGATAGATTCAGTTACTTGAATCGGTAAACGCATTTTCATGCATTTTAAACGTTTTTGAGCAATGAATACAGGATTTTACATCTATCGTGTTCTTAGAGAAAAATTCTTTTGGTCTTCATCTTTGCTTCCCAATTCAAGACAAGAAAAACATAATCGACAGTAAATTGTCTAATTTGAGTTCATCTGCAAAGATAACCGAACATACTTGCATTGGGTCGAGATCGTTGACATGAAAAAAAATTCTGTCCATCCTGCGCTTCGCCCAGACTAATACTTGTCATAAATCTTCTTGAAAATCTCTCTGTTCCTTTGAGATACAAACTGCTGATCTTTGAGCGTCAATCGTCATTCTTTGCTATTAGAATTGCGCTTGAAAAACCGCGAAAATCGGATACGAAATTCATTGAAACTTGTCTTTTTGCTGAAAATATTTCACTCAAAGTTGAATGCGCAATTACGGCTGTAAAAGAGGTGAAACATTTTCATCGATAATAAAGTAATTTGATGAAATGAAGAAGATAAATAATGGGAAAAAATATTAACCTCTTTATTTACCAAACACTGAACTGATGGCAATACTGAATGATGAAAAGAATAAAATTTGGCTCATTTTATCCTAAATTTGATCGAATGAAAGGGAAGCGAAAAAAGTATAAATTGAAATTGCTGGTAATAACAAAAGATTACATTTTTTTCTGTAGTCAACAGTTAATTGAGGAATGAAACTGAAGCTCAATCTGATGAACTCATTTAAATTGATGGTGATAATAATAATGGTAATAATAATGATAGAGTTGAAAATTAAACAAAAGAAGAGCAGAAAGAAGAACAAGAAAAAAAAGGTAAAAAAAGAGGATCGAAACGTATTGAAATTGATGTCAATTGTTTGCATTGAAATGAGTTTGCCATTTTTCTTCATCTCATCATGATGATCATCATTTGCAAAATATATTCATTAAATCAATGATTCTCATCATCATTATCATTGTGTATTTGTGATACACAAAGTTCAGTTCAATTGTCAACTATTTATTACACAATGAGATGAATAAGATAAAATTTGATATATGATGTTGTACGAGGGTGACATGAATGAGGAGGAGGAAGAAGATGAGAATGAGAACGATGAACATTTTAATAACAAAAAAGAGATGCAGAGATGTAACTGATGAAATGATATGTGAGATGATGATTATGTTACTGAGAGAAGAGAGGAAAAGAGAGAAACAAGATTACTCTAAATTGACTTTTTTCTCTCTCTTTTTCTTCTTCTCATCTTCATCTCAATATTGACTTTGCATCCTAATTTGCATCTAAACCAACCTAGGATCACATTTGATATGAAAACAAGGATAAAAAATAGAAATGAGAAAAAAAACAAAAACAGAAAAAAAGAGTTAAACGATGAAATAGGAAAAGGAAATGAACAGAAAAATGTCGATTTTCAATCTTCTCACAACTTTAGCACCGACTGTTAGTAGACATTGATTGGGGTCAAGTTTGAAGGATTTATGATTAGGGAAATTTGAATTTAAATTGATTCTGAAGTTATATTCAAAACTTTGCATTCTTTGCTAGTTTTGAATCTTCGATTATGTCAATGTCTATTCGATGGATTTTGGTTTTCGTGGTTTCAGAATCATTGGACTTTTCCCTTTAAAATTTCTCTGTCTTTTGAAGTGTTGAACAGAAAATTATAACTTTTCATTTTTCAGATTCAAGTTCAAGCTGCTCATGTGTAGCTCATGATAAATTTACTCAAGATTTCCATTTGGAATCGCCTTGAAATTTTCTATGAATTTTGCTTTCGAACTGAACTAAACTGCTCATTAAATATTTATTATCAATAGAAAACTTCGATTCGTTCTAATGGCAAAAAACATTGGAAATAATAAGATGTGTCAGATAGTTAAGCATTTATAAATCAAAGTCTCGAATTATTTTCTGATCGTTAATGAATCAATGCAATGACTCGAGAAGTTACTAATGTTAATTGGTATTGTGATCATCATGGAAACTCGATTTACTGATTTGCCTTTCAATTTCAAAAGTCACTTTGGAATTTTAATTTTCGAAGTTTCACTAAAAATTATGCAAAAAATGATACATTTGAATGCATTTTTATCCATTAAAAAATGAACTTTCTGCTCATGGAAATTTAAATAATCGTAAAATTTTCCATTTACATTTTTTGAATTCCTTTAAAAACTTGTTGACTTGGATAAAAAAGTGCAAAGTTTTCCTTAAGTAGTCGAAATGCAACATAATGGACATGATAAACTCTTATTGAACTTTTCACGAGCAAGTATTTTCCAATCACCAACAGTAAGAAGAAAAATTCTGCTTTTTATATCTTAATATCTAAAAATCTACTGAATAAAGTTCATTTACTGAGATAATTTCGACTCATCAATATCCCTTTATCGATAGCAGAAATAATAACAAATATCGAACTCGAAATTTTCAAAAACTCATCATTTTCAAATTAAAAGTTCTCATGAATTCCATGAATTAGAAAGCAAAGTAAAAATTTCAATTTCGATGGTTGATTAGCGTAATATCTTCCAATTAGGAAACCTTTCCAGAACTTTTATTTTAATCATTTGAACAAAAAAGGTTGAGAAAAGGTGAGAAAAAAAAGAAATGTAAACTCTGAAGAAAAGTGCTGAAAATGTCTCTTGGAATTAATTCTATTTTCAAATTTCCTTTCAATGATTGACTAATTATCACAATTGCATTTCATTTCAAACTTTTTTTCTTTCCTCATCATCACCTGATGAAACACGTTTTTTTATTCAATTTTCATTGTCGTTTCCATCTTATTTGGCACTTTACATTGATTTGGAAACATTTTTTTCCTTCTTGTCACAGATAACTTGACTTGCATTTCTTGCTCGCTTCAGTTTCCAGTGTTGTTCATCTTTGCTGATTGCATTTTTTCACCTTCATTTTCATCTTGTTCATCCACCAAATTCAATTATAATTGCCAGAAAAGAAGCTAAAAGGAAGAAATAATGAAGAGAAAAGAGAAAAGAAACTGAAAGCAAAAATTGAAACTCAATGTAAATAAAGCATAATACCATTGTAATATCATCATCATTTGTTATCAGTCAACAAGCCACAAAAAACAGGAAACAATCAAAATCTTTGTCATATTAATATTGATGTTCATGTAAATATGTTGAATAATATGCTAATTGTGATAATAAATGTTCATCTTTTTTTCTTGTTCATCTTCTTGTTCATCTTCTCTGCTTGTATCAATAAATGAATAAAGATAAATAAGGTTTACATGTAAACTCGAGTTTAATATTTTCACATTAAACCTGAAGTATGAACCATTTGCCATTTTATTATCATCTTCACCATTATCATCATTTGTTTGCACTGGGACTCTTTGCCCTGTCACTCGATCACACATGGACATGAAGACACACGTTGCTATTATTAGCTTTGGAAATTGTTAAAATGATAAATTGATATCCATATTAAATATTGGCATTAATGGTAATCATAAAAACAAGAAGAGCAAATGAATTGATGTACACATCATGTTAGCAGGTTACACAAAGGATGAATCTTTATATCCATTTACATGGTTAATATTCGTGTTTACTTTTTTTCTCCAACTTTAAATTCTCCTCGATTCCCATTGTTGGGAGATTCTCCGTCAATAATTCAACTTTTTTTCTCGCACCAATTATCTGTCATAATTTGATTCCAGATTGACATTTATTTTCTTGTTCAGTTCAATTTATGTTCGGTTTAAGGTGGTTGAGTTTAGATGCTTTTGCATTCATTGAAAGAACGGTGTTTTAAGAGTTTTGGCAGGGAAAATTGTTGAACGTTAAATGTTTGAAAATCAATTGAAAAGCAAATAATCGGTTGGTTTTAATCAGAAAAGATTAGAAGTACAAGTGTATTTTTCACTCGTTTTCATTAGTGTATCGACACTAAAATTTGATTTTTGTTTAAACCGAATCATGAGAGTTGCATGTATCGATAAGATTTTTAGTTATAATTTTACACTCGAACTAAGAACAACTGTGAAATCAGTAAAGGTAATACCAAGATCTTTTGATCGATCCAAATATGGGAAATCAAATTCTTCATAAATTTAAATCGACATCTGGTGAATGTTTGGCTCAATCGACTTAATGCTCAGACTGCAGGAGTTCAGAGCTTTGTTCACACTTTTTGTATCTTAAAACTGCAAGAAAGAAGCACGGTAGATTTGATTATCTTGCACATTTAGATTATACAAAAATTTCTTCTCGTGTTCACTTATATTTCAAGAAGCCACAATTTTGTCAGAATAAGATATTATTGCAGAAGATGTCTGAGAAAACATTATTTTTGAGAATTTTTCACTTTTTGACAAAAAGCACTCTAAAGCCTTTCTTGGTTATTATCAAGGCAACTCAAGATTCAGTTCAAAACTGATACAACTGAGTCAATAAACGCAACCAGATACGACCAGCTGCTATATTAACCAAGTGAAATGAATCAATTTGAACGTATCAAGTTTCAAATTTATTCAACAAAATTGGATAAATTGACCTTCCTTGACTTAACCAAATCACTTTGATCCCCTAGCCTTATACTGAGCTAACAGTTAATTCACATTGAAAAGCCCAAGTTTTCAATGAAAACAGCTCTATTAAAATAAAAAAATAACTAAAAATGGTGAATAAAAGGTTTATCGATGTCAAGATTTGCTAATCAAATGATCTGATTGCACCAGAGTTAAATTGTTCAACAGCTCATCTCATTCCATGTACTCCATATAATCTCATCGAGTCAATTGAAATTTTATGCAAAGTGTTCCCAGCCTTTCAACTATTTCCTGGTATTTGACGCATAATGACACCTCAAAATCACAGAACACAATAAAGACAATTCGCTTCTGAAATTAAACCAAAACTTTGATCAAATTTCCACCTTGTATTCACCATTTTTAGCGATGTCTGCTTCACTTCGCATTTGGCCTTTTTCAATGTCAATTGACTGTAAACCATTCAACGACTTTAACTCCTCAACAAAGCCAAAATACTATGAAGGCTCTCAGCCCTTCATAGCACTTTAAAAGCATTCGCATCCTTAGCCTTTGACATCAAGTAAATTTTTCTGAAAATGGCATTAACTTTATGAGATAAAGTATCGTTTGAACAATTTCAATTTAAACATCAGATGAGCTTCAAACTTTTCCCAACAGATGGAGCTGCAAGTAACTAAAAGCAACTAACATTTGATGTTGAATCGTTAGTTAACTTGCAGAAGACGAAACATTGAGGCAACAAGAGGCGAACCAAGAAAAGTTATTTCCGTTTTTTTCTCGGTCAAAGGGTAAGTTAAACCTTTAACCAGGCAATATAAACTAGAAAAAAGAGACACAAAGAGAGCGCAAATGTTTGAACAAAACGAAGCAAAATAACTTATAATTTTTTTGTTGCTTTCCTTTATTTTCTTACCTTCTTTTCATTTTCCTACCTTTAACCAGATTCTGTTCAATCCCTGGTTTCTCTCTCTCCTTACTGGTTGAATTATGATAAACATTTTTCCTCTTCTGTGGACCAAAAAGGTAGACTAAAGAGTCAACTTTCGTAAAAATAATAAAGGTTACACAGGTTTGACAGACTCCGCAAGGTAAGAAGAAGAAGAAGAAGAAAAAAAAGGCATAAATCAGTTTGGTCAGTTTGAAGGGGCAACAAGAAAGACCAGACCAGAGGAAAAGAAAAAAAATGAAGAAGAAGAAGAAGAAATGGAAAAAAATATCTCTTCAGAGAAGCAGCAAAAAAGGGGAAAAAAGATGAAAAGATAGGGAAGAAGAAGAAGATGAAAAAGATGATGGTAAAGGAGAAGATGAAGAAAGAAGGAAGAAAATGAAAAGAAAGAAAGAAATGATGATAAAGAAAGAGAGGAAAGGTGGTTACAGTTGTGGTTCAAGCTCCACCCAAGTTATGCTTTTATTGGTATGAAAGTTAAAGTTGAGCTTAAGCTAAAAATGACGCCAATTGTTTGCTGTCTGTAAGCAGTGGCAAAAGGGAGGTGGAAAAAGGAGGAGTTTATAGGAGAAAGAAGGAGATTCTGAAAACAGTGCAACGAATTTTTCCAACAGATTTGGATTGTTACCATTATTTTCAGACTATTAAGGATTATTATTCAACTGCATATACATTTTGCTTACTGTTTTATCGTGTCTTCACATTTCAATGTTTGAGGAATTATTATTATTCTTGTTTGTACTCATCATTGCCGACCGGCATCCATCATCTTCATTAACACTGATTGTCAACTAATTGTGCGTTTCTTCATCGACACTCATCAACACTCGGACTAAACATTGTTCATCTAGTTTAATTGACTCAACGTTCAACAAACATGCCACGGAAAAAACAGGATCGACCTCAACGCTCTGAATGTAAGTAAAAGTTTTACATTCAAAGTGATCTTCAATCTTCATCGAATCATTTTTTCACCTGAAAATTTTCTTTCAAATTGTTTTGAAATTGTTTCTGACTATTCTGGTTACCTTGAGTCTTGACCAGTTTCTTTGTTGCTCTAATGGTGCAATAAAATAGTGTCAAAAGGCTAAATTTGGTGATGACTTTTGTCTTCTTCTTGACGCTAAAATCGTTCAAGATGGAAGAAGATAATTGCTCTTGGCTTTGCACATCTTTTCTCACTTGTTGTCCATAATTTTTATCCTCCTTTTTGACAGATTGATATAGATATAAATACGCATAAATACATCTTTATGTACATCACAGAGGATAAATAACCATCTATAGCTTTTCATCTTTCATCTTCTTCTTCTTCTTTCCTCTCTCGTCTTTCTTCGTGTTCATTGAAATGTTTCACTGGAAAGCGATTATAATGACACCAAACCGACACTGACGGTGATTACTTGTTCAATGATTTTAACACTCAAGACCTTTTTGTCAACCAGACAAAATGTAAAAACGATAAACATTTCAATATTGAAAGATTTTTTTGTGTCAAAAAAATGAAGAAGCTCATAAATAGAAAGCGTAAAAAACATTGAAAGAAGAAGAAGAAGAAGAGAAAAGGAAAATATGAAGAAAAGGAAGATGAGAAAAGAAGAGATAAAATGATAACTGTTTTTACTCTTTTCATCTTCTTCTTCTTCCTTTTTCTCCAACCTTTACAAGATACTTTTAAGGCTGACAACATTGTGTTAACCTTAAAGCCTAGGATAGGATTAAAGCGTTTTAAGTGAGTCGTGCGAACAAATTGCATTGATCTGATGAGCCTAAAAACCGAACACATCGGTGTGCACTTCGATGAACTTGATCTTCACTTGTCTAAGGTGAAGACGGGCAAAGAAGGGCAAAAGCCCCTAAAAAAAGAAGAACACAAAAAATCCATTTTCACTCTCACCTTTCAATCATCACTTGCATCGTCATCCTCTAAAGCGATATGTTTGACAACTTTTATACTCACAGACAGAGGGAAAGATATGTTTATAAATATAAATGAAATGTTTTTAAATTACAACAGATTTAAGCAGCAACAAGAGCGAGACAAAACCAAGGGATGTACACTGAACATAATCTGAACATTTTATAATACAAATTCATTCAAGTGGAATCATGATAATCTGCATTTTCTCTCACTCTATTCACTGTATTATTATAGGAAGAGAATGATGACAAACACACAAAATTAGTTTATATATTTTACCCTCCAAAGTTCACATCGAAATTGCATTTCTTTCAAAGGTCGCCCTTTCCCTCCCAGGAATCCTCTTATTGCAATTATCATTTTATTAATATACATTATTTAGAGATGATTGAATGTTTACATTCAAATGTGATTACCAAACTTGATACTATTTGAGTAAACTAAAAAAAATTGGAAACTTCAATTTTCTCCAGTTTTGCGCACTTTTTTTACTCAGTGACGAGCATTAGTTTTTCAGCTTGCAGTTCGCGTCCAGTAGGTTCGAACTGCTTTTCAGTGAAAATGTGGAACCAGATGGCGTTCATTTGTTTTGTCAAAATAACCGTGAATAAAAACTCATCGTAACCATTATCATTATTAGATATAAATGTATAAATTTATCTCTCTCTCTCGCTCGCTCCTTTACAACATCTAAACAACTTTTATTTTGTTCAACCTTTTCTGTTGTTGTTTTTGTTGTTACAATTGTTTACCAATACAACAAGAAACTGCTCAATATCACCAACAAAAAAGATGCACATTTTTAAGCCTTTACCTTTTGTTGATCCCAATTGTCCCAAAGTAAACGCATAATGAATCCATTTCAATCACTTTTCAATCAAAAAACTTGCACTTTTCATCAGCGTTTTACTGGTCAAGCGACTTTTCAAAAGACATATAAAACCAAGGAAACAAAAGTTTTCTCAGCGATAAAATCGAGTTTTACTCAACTAATTCCAAAAACTCAAAGATTCAATTTTCTCAAAATTCGAGATGTGAGATGGATTGAGTCGAGATTTGAGTGAATAGAAATTTTCCCGATTTTCTGCTCAACTTTCGCAACCAGAATTCATGCCGAACTTAAACCAAAAGAAATGTTTTTATCTTGAAATTTCGGGTTTTCTAAGAAAGCTGTTATTCTGATCCAAGCTTACGTTTCAGTTAAATTACAAAATTCTCATCGTGAACAGTCGAAATTTTCCGAAATTTCGGTGATTTTTGAACTCTCATTTCTGATTCTGTTTTCTTGCAAAATCGAAGAAAAAATTTGTAGAGAAAAGGTTCACTTTCATTTGCAAAACTAAAATCTGGTGTGAATCAAGTGAAGCAACTAATGCAAGTTGAAAGCTGCCCAATTACTGGTTGAGTTGAATTGAAAACTTGTCCATTTTTACCTCAACCTTTTCATTTTGCATTTAATATCAATTTTTACTTTTTATTGATCCGTTTCTCTTTCACTCTTTTCACTGACTGACCTGATTGAAGCAAGTAAAAGATTAGCGATTTAGACTGTTGAGAGATTAAATTGTGTTCCCTGCGTCTTGGGTTAGGTTAGGTTAAGTTAGGTTAGGATTATTTGTATATTTAATTTTTTGTCACTTTTTTCATTGCACACTATTCTTAATATTCTTACCGTTCAACTTTGCCCTTCTTTGCCCTCTCCAGATCCTTTCATTCTCCTCCTCACTCAATCCATACAAACACACACAAAAAACACACACAAACACACACAGCCACACACAAGCAAACATACACAGTCTTTTCATCTTTGACATGGTCATTAACATGTTACAAGAATCAACTGACTGTGATTACATCCTCATCACTTTCATTGTCTGACTTATTATTATTATTACATTTTATTATCATTTTGTCATTTTTCCATGTTTTCATCTGTTGAATTGTTATTGCGTGTGTCGCTTTACAATACACACAAAAAAAAGCATAAAAAGTAATGTACATGATATGTAGGTCAACAATATGGACAGAATAATAAAAAAAGGAAAAGCGAAAAATTCGCATCTTATTAATGTTCATCTTTTGCTCATCATCTTCCCTCCATCCTCCGCCCTCGCCATCTCCAACTTTCCATTAAGTACGCTCCACTCTCTCTCTGTATGCGGTGATAATTAACAGCTCAGTGAACCACTTAACTTTTCTTTCAATTATCATCAGAGTTTCCCTTTTCTCCATCTTGCTTTCCTCGTCCCTTCACCGGACTAGTCTTTTGCAAACAAGCAAAAACACTCAATGTAATAACAATTTCATAATTTGAAATTTATTACAATGTTATTTACCATGAAGATCAAGTCAAATGATGATAATCAAGATGTAACCATTTGAGTCACATGTAAACAAATATCATTTCTCTCACCATCTCCCATCAACTATTTATTTAGATAATAAAACTATAAACCTTTCGAGTTTTTGGCCGAACAAACTTTTCGATTCAAATTTAGGAAAAATTAGCCAAATTGAAAAGCAGCATAAACAGAGGGCTGAAAAGGACACGCGATGAGCATCACTGGCAACCTTTGTTTACTTTGTCATCTTAACAAATATCTTATTATGAATGTTATTATATTTATATCAATCCCTTGTATCTCTCTTGCCCTGGAAAAGAGATGGAAATCATTTTACCAGAAAAAAGTTCACATCTCACTCATAAATGTTAATATAAGAGGAATGAATTGTTCCCTCCGGGAATTACTCTATTCACTATTTGATAACCTCTCAAGTCTAATATCAAAATGATTTACTTTATTGTTATAAGTTTATCAAACTTGTGAATGCAAACTGACTCAACTCTGAAAATTGATAAGCAAAACAAGAAGCAAAGGCAAAAATTAGCAATTCATTAATCATTTAGCAAACATGAAATTATCTCTTCTCTTTCAAATGAAATTTTCTGTTGATTTTTTGGCCTCAATTTTAATCATTGCAAAGTATTTAATAAGAAAAGCTGGAAAACATGAGAATGCCAAGGTTGATTTGAATAACTATTCAATGAATAATTGAACAGCTAAATAAAGTTTGGAAAAGTTCAATTTTAATTGATAATGTTTTATTAGATGAATCATGAATAATGTTGTGCATAATTAATGAAAATGGATCAACTTTTCTTGGCACAGTTTAACTTTATAATTTACAGTTTAATTAAGTTAATGTTTCAATCTATTCCAGTTGAACTGATGAGAAGAAGAAGAAGAAGAAGAAGGCGAGATGAAACATTGAGAGAGGCAAAAGAAAATTTCACCAAATTCTGTATATAAGCCAATAAATCCCAGTTATCTGTTTTATTCATCATCATCAGTCTCATCATTGTGATCATTGATGTCTTTACTTTTCCCATTTTCATGTGATAAAAAATGTTTCCAGTCAAATTCATGTTCATTCACAAATCAGTTGAGAAGCAAAAAGGTTAAATGAAAATAAAAGAAGAAGAGAATAAAATAAAGTTCAATTCGAATTCAAATTTTAAAGATTGGTTGACATCAAATGAATCTTATTATCTGTTTTTCCTGATTCCGCCACTTTTCCACTGACTTTTTGTCATCTTTCAAGAGGAGAGAGACAAAGATGAAGATGGAAAAGAAGAAGCTAAAAGAAGAAGAAAAAATTGTCATCTTAAGTTGAAAAATAGAGTGAAGATGAAAATTGTGATAAACACAGTTATCTTGTCATTGACACATTCACATTGTATATTTATATGTAAATTTTCAATATCAATCGCTCCATTACAATATGGCAATATTGAAAGCTTTTTGTGTAAATGGAAGAAGAAGAAGAAGATGAAAAGATGAAGATGAAAGATACATTTCTCTGTTCACCATGACACGCATAAACAACACATAATATTGTGACTTGTGTAAAGTCATCAGAAAGTCAACTTTGACAGTTTACCTTTTCTCTTCTTCTTTTCATCTGAGCTTCTCGAATAAATTCTCAATATAAATATAACCATTTATTATTTGCATAATATAAGGAATCATCAACAATGAAAGTTGCCATGAAATGTTGAAAGATATTTTTCTCCACGAATTTCCAACTTCTTTTTTGGCTCCAATTGAAAAAACATCTTCTTTTCTTTACCTTTTAATATTTACCTTTATTTTCATTTCCATCTTTTCTTTTTTTTCCTTTTCATCACTTTTCATGATAATTTTGTCAACTTCTTGCTTCTTTACCATTTTCAAGTGTTGAATATATCCAAAGAAGAATCTTCACCTTCTCGGGTTCCTCATTGACGATCATGTTAACGATTGGGTGAAGAAATAAGAAGATTCAAGAGTAAAATGTGATTGTTTCAAGCTCATAAATTCAAACTCTCCTCTTAACATCTCAACCAAAATGTCTTAAATGTTTTCATTCCTTAAGGGACTATTTCAATGTTCATTCACTATCGTTTGCTCCTCTCATCTTTACCCATATCATTGGTTATCAAAAAACCATTTACCCTGAAGCTATTGAATTTATTGCTCTTTAAACGCACAAACACAAATGGTGAAGAAAGCAAGAAAAAAAACGAAACAAAAAAAGCCTCGAAAAAGTAGAAACAATATTCTCTATATTATTCATTTTAAATATTGTCTTTTAATGTTTATTGAATGCAATTTTATTTATTCATTTGAAAAACACATTTTTATTTGATTCCCAATTTCAACTGGAAAATAAATCTGAACAAAAATTGAGTTTACCTTGAAGTTTAAATGTACAAGGATTAATGCATTAATAATTGCCATTTAACAATCAATTACTTTGAATGAAATATTTAAATGAGAAAAGATCATTTCTATATTAATAATGCATTAATCAATCAATCATCTTTGGCTGCTTTTGCTCAGGTTAATGTGAGATTAAATATCAAAATATTTACTCCATTTGGGTAAAGATGAAATGGCCTGTAATTGATAGCCTGCGATAATGGCGATGAGGAAGAGAAGAGGAAGAGAGAAGAAGAAGAAGAGAAAAAAATGAAGGAAGGAAATAATCATAATCATCATTATTACACTTCTTTTAACTAAATTTTCACCATCCATGGACCATTGTTGACTCGACCTTTCTTCTCGAACCATTTTCATATCTCATAATCTAATCATCATCATCATTATCAAGTAGCTTGCAACCTTAACAATTGACATATGACAAGTTTCTCACTTTGATTTGCGATCAGACAAAAGGACGCAAAATCCCTTGTTAATAACTTTATCTTGATATTGTTGGTGGCATGAAAAAGACTATCAAAGTCATGTTTCACTTTGCTATTAAACACCATTTGCAGCAACAAAAATCAACCCGTTAAATGATCAGTTTTGACATGAATCACAGGGAATGCAGAGTCCATTAAAAGTAAATGTCTTTTGCCTAATCTTTTTCCTGGTTTTCATTGAAACATTGGCTTGAAAGAGTAAAAGGTTTTTTTGACTTATTTTTTTTCTGGTTACCTTTGGTTCAATGGTGAACCTCGTTTTGTTCATCGGCTCACTTTTGAGGGTCAAAGTTGACTCTTAACAACCCGACTAATTTGACTAATTGAAGTTGCCTTTGGCAAGGAAATGAATTTTGCATTATTTTTGCAACAAAAGTTGACAAAACTTTGAAAATGTTTTATTGGACCATTTTTCATATTTAGCAAGACAATAAACTGTTCAACAGTCACAACTGAATGGACAAACTTTTATCTTAAGCGCTCAGCTCTGCAAAAACTCAACGAAAAGTGAAAAGTCAACACAACCTGATGAGTTGCTCAGTTACCCTTCAAGACCTCCAGTTGACAACCTAGAAGCCTCACCTTTCTGCCTTGTCTAATGAAAAATGACGACTCAATAACTTCACAGTTAAACTTGAAAATCTGCACATTTTTTCCTCTCAAACTAATCGTTGTCCATCTCTCTATTGAGCACATTATGATGTCCGATGAGAAAACTTGACCCACTGATAATAACATTTAACCTTATTGACGGCTTCAAACTGATACAGTAAACATGAATAATGTGCAACCGATACTCATCTGCAAACACATGTTGATATTTCAAGTGAATCAGCTCGACTGTAACAATCGACCACTCAAACTCAAATAGCACCACTGACTTCATCATTACATTGAATTTTAGATTTGAACTTCGATCTTCTCTCGACGTCGATTTGATAGCCATAAACAAATCAATTTTGGATAAATCTTTAAAAAGCAACAAAATCTTTTCTCATTCAATTGAGCAGAATGTAAAATTGTTAAACTTTTACCATTTTTAATAACTGCTCATGATATCAATGTTGGTAAATATTGTTGTTCAGCCTACTTTTTATGCTTCTGCTGCTGCTCCATGATACACTGTAAATACTTAGGCCCACCCTGGTATCAAATTTTCCGAAACATTGCACTTGAAGTGAAAATTTAGTCTCTCTTCATCTTTCCTCTTCTCTTCAAACTTTCTTCAAAACTTCATAAGTTGTCTTAGTTTAATCACAAAGGCCTTAACAGTTGAATAACGTACAAAAGAAAAGGAAGAAGCAAAAAAATAGAGAAAAATTTTCTTTTCATATTCCATGGAATGAAACGTTGAAAGTTGTCTCACCCAATAACGAATTAAATTTAACGAAATTTCTCAAGCTTACAAATGTTCCAAGGTCCAACTCATAGATATTCATCGATAAAAAGTTTGATGAAACTGCATTTCATGAGATTGATTCATTTCGATTTCTATTAATTTATCCTAATCTTTCATCTTAATTATTTGTGTTGATTCTTTCAGTGATAATTTATAACCTTTAGAGTGTTTCCCTTTGCCACTTTCTGGCAACTATTAATATAATAAAATAACATTTCACCCTGAATGGAGAGAAGCAAAAAATTCAATAAACATTCATTTCAATCTGAATTGGAAAAAGAAGAGTAAATTTAATGGTTTTATTTCCTTTTCTCACTCACAGGAACCCAAAAAAAAGAAGTGAAAATTTATTTATTTTCTTCTCTCATTTTCTTTTATATTTCATCATGTTTCATGTTATATATTATCTTATCTGTTATCATTTTCAATATTTATGAGTTTCTCTTCGAGTCAACCATATTTCCAGAACTCACAAAGCTGATTGTATTAACAGTAATAATACTTTGACAAATTGTTTTTCATCTATTTTTCATTTCCATTTTCACTTTTTGCCAACTTTTCATTTTCCTGTAAAAATCACTGAACACTGAAAAAGGAAAAAAAATGTTTGCTAATAGGACAATAGAACAAGATTCACATGAACAGTCATGGAAAATGAAACATTTTCAATGATAAACACGATTATAAGAAGAAGAATATTTTCCAAATTTTGTCAACTTTTCTTTTCTCACAAAACTTTTCAACTTTTGCCATTCAACTTATCCAATCAAAAATTCATATCACATGGAAACATTTTTTTCCATGTTTTCCATGTTTATTCAGTTTTTCATTAGCAATTTCATTCTCAATTAATTTTCTCACAACATTTCAATGTTGTCATTCAAAGTCAATTGAATGTTATCCAAACAATAACTTGTTTAATCAACATTTTCAATAAGCAAATGGAAAATAATGAAAACTTTTCATCTCCGTCTCAACCAATTAATATCAATCATTTGAATAATCAAAAATGAAATGTAAAAGGTGAACAAAATTTTGACATTAAACTGAACTTTCTAATTGAAATTACTTTTGATAAATGAAAGCCAAATATCAATATCAATTGAGCTAATATTTGCATTACAGATTTGATTGTAATTGAGTCAATTAGAGTAATGAAAAGAAGATGAAAGGCGAAGAGAGAAGAAAAAAGTTGAAAGTAAAACGCTAATTTTGATGCTCGCCTGCCAACCATTTGAATTGGGAATTAATCTGAATAGGCTAATTCCCTGAACATGATGCATTTTTGAACAGTTATTAATTTTGTCTGTTCAACACTGAGATTGTCAAAGTGTGTGCTCAATTTAGTCGACTGTTTAATATCAATTTGAAAAGGTTTTAAACTGTAATATAAAAGGTTAGGAAAATGATTGAATCTGATGAACGGAATAAAGTATCACCTTTTTATTTCTCATTCACCAGGGAGTCTCATCTTTTCATCTTCATCAATTACATGTTCATTTCACAGAGTGAGTTCCCCTGGTTGAGAAATGATTTAGAAAAAGGGAAAATCTAGAAAATTACATTTTTTATTCTTAAATCAGCTTAACTTTGTTTTTATTATTATCATTATGATTATTATTATTATATTAAATTATTGCTACTTTGGGCAATAAAATTATCTGTATGGTGCTTTTAGGGTAATAACAAGAAGAAACTTGAATAAGATTGAAAAATGTTGACTCAACATGTTGGAATGGTAAAGAGAGAGAGAGAATTGAGTTTTTTTTTATTATAATATTTACTATTTACTGATATTGTTAACATTATTATGAGTTTTCCCTTCGTTTATTATCATTATATTGGTTAAGATTAAAACCTCAGCCATGAAAGCTGATAAATTAGATGATTAGGTTTTGATATTAATGATGATTGAATACAAATTCATTTTTTCAACGTTTCTTTTTCTGTTGATGCTCTCTGCTACTGGCTATAAACATGATGAAAGGTGATGATTATGATAAAATGAAAAGGGAAAAGATGAAAAGATGAAAAAAAGATGTAAACAACTGGTGACAGCTTTTGGATTGATTACGAGTTTACCTTTTTTTTCCTCACTCTTTTCTGGGTGGCGTGATGTTCACCAGATATTTGCGTTGAAAGATGAACTCAACCCGGTAAAGCCTTCAAGTTCAGGGTGATTGACAACTCTTTGAGGTTGAACAAGAAAATCTTTTCCAATCGATTCCAAGTAATTGTTTCAACTTCACTTTAAACCCCACTTCTTGTCTCAATGTTAATGCAAGATGAAGCTATAATTTAAGTCACTCCGCAACCTCAAGGCAGCCAAGTCCGAGTCCATACTTTAAATTTTGTGAAAGTGAAATCTTTACTTCGATTGTTTTTTGATCTTTCATTCGAGTTTGATCAAATTTTTTCGCAATAATATGCAAGATGAAGCAATGATATAAGTCGCTCTTTAACCTCAAGATAATCGAGTCTGAGTCTATTCCAATAAAGTCGATTTTTACTTCGAAAGTTTCTTGTATTTGATTCGTGTTTGACCCATTTTTTGTCTCAATGCTAATGCAAGATGAAGCACTGACTTAAGTCACTCCTTAACCTCAAGGCAGCCAAGTCTGTGTCCATTGCCTTGCTTTAAATGTTACTCTTGTAATAAAGTGAAATCTATCCTTCGATTGTGTTTTGATTTTTGAGTTTGGTCGATTTTTGGTCGATAACATTCCTTTGAATCGACTTCAACTTTAATCTCTTTGTTGATCGTTTAATGACTTTTAATGTCCATTTTAAGCTTGAAAACCATTTCCATCTTTGCTGGTTGAAGAGTCCAGAAATATTTATTGAATTTGAAAATTGTTCAACATTTCATGAAAATTATCTTTTTTTTGCATTCCCTTTTCATCTGCTCTAAATGATTCTGATAATTTGATTTAAAAGGTCAAAATCATTTGGCGTAACTCAATTTATCATTATGATTTTTCCAGCCAATTTCAATAATAGTAATTGTTCCCATGCTCATGATGTGCACTTTAATATGTTTATTATGGTTTTTGTTTTTACTCCTTACTCTGGTCTTTTCACTTTGCAAAAAGCAGCAAAAGAAGAAGAAAAAGTAAGAATAATCTGAATGTTCAATGGCTGATGAAAATAGAATAGAAACAATTTTCTCATGTATATTTTATTTTCCATTCTTGTTCAAGATTATTTCGCCTTATATGGATAAGTGAAATAAAATAGAAAAAAAAGTTTCCAAAATCATTTTGCTGTTCCTTGAAAAAAACTCAAATGTTTCCTTCTTTTTCTTCTCATTTTTTCTCTTCATTCAATCCCTCATCATCATTTTTATCTCAATTTATTGGCCGAACAGAAGAGAAGAGGAGAAGAAGAAAAATTTTCATGACAATATCTATAAAATTCTGAGTTTATTCCAAGATAAATGCCAACAGAATATGTATGTACACATATATTTCCTTTAGAAACTTATTTGCTTTCCATTTCGTTCATGTAATCTACACATATTCATACTCTTATCTCATCCATTGACCATCATCATGATCATCTTTATCGATCCTTCCTTATATCAATATTCAGTCAACTTTCCCTTATCAGTTACCTAAATAATGGAAGGAAGATGAAGACAGAAAAAAATAGACTCGCAATACAGGGTCATTCAGTTGGCAAGTGTTGTGACAAAATAATGACCTTTGCAAAGTACTTTTCCTTTTCATTTTTTCTTCTTCTTTACATGAAATTTAAAATCTGATCATTATTATTCCATTTGGAGGAAAGAAATTCATTTTTACTCTGCTGCTGTTTCCTGGTCTATTCAGTCCAATTGTCACTTGATAAATATGTTTCTTTAGAGAAAAAAAAACTTTCGACATTTCATTCTCAATTTTCATTCTCAGGTTAAGATGAGAAATGGTTTGAACACATTTTCAAATGAATGTCCCTTCAAAGTGTAAAATTTATTACAATCAAAGCAACTTTAGTCACCTAAATCATCACCTTTTTGTCAGTTCAACTTGCATTTGTTGTAACAATAATTCAGACTGAAGGTTCAACTGTTTGTGCGAAAATCGTGAAAAGTGTGTGTTCGCCATTCATGGAATCTGAATAGCTATTCTGTAACTCTAATAGTGGGCGACTGATAGCGTCTTGTGATAAGTAATTTGATGATGATAATGATCATGATGATAGATAATGGTTGATAGGTGAATCAATCTCAGTATTGAAAAGTGTGCGTTCTTTTGACACAACATCATGATTCGGTTCCATGATTTTAGGAAACATTTTTTTTCTTCTTTTCTTCTCTTTTCGCATTTTCTTCATTTAAACAATATTTCAAAACTATTTTACCCAATGAAGTTTATCCTGTTTACTGAGAGACTTAAGCCTTGCTTCACCTTTTCTTGCTCAACCTTTCTGGATAATATTAGGTTCAACATTGCCTAAGGTATTTAAATGTTTACCTTTTTCCTTTGCCTCAGAATGTGTGAGATGAAAGGAAGTGAAGAAGAAAAGGTTGAAAAAGTGGAAAAGAACGGAATCTTGGGAATTTCTGTAACCCAAGAATCGACTGAATCATTGATCAACTCTTTGGCTAAATTTGCAACTTGACTAAACTATAAACATATGCAAGACTTGAAATGATTATTCATTTGGAAAATTCATTTTTCCATGAACAAGATTATTCCAAGGTTTCAATGTTAAAAGTTTTCCAATAATTGATTGATGAGTTTCCCATGAGATTGAATAATTCAAGTGTTGATTAATAGAGAAAAAGATGGAGAACAAGGGAAACATCATTTACCATGTAATGTTCATCAGAATTTGAAAGAAAAGAAAATGCAAAAAAGAAAATTTCGAAACAAATTTCCAAATTTTACTAATGATTACCTTCACCAATAACTCAGTGATAACCTGTTGCGTGGCGAGAAGAAGAAAAAAATGTTCAATTATAACACTTCATTAAATGGAAGCTCATTTGGCTTCCATGAAATATGTGAAACAAAAGTCAAGATAATGATGATATAATAAGCATGATAATGCCACTAATAATGCAAGGTTAATAATCATGATAACAATGTTGATGATATTATTAGTTTACAGTTGCTTTCCTTTCAAAAATGTAATCCTTTTCATTTTCCGCTGTAAACAGTTTAACGCAATTCCCATTAATCAAGCAACATAATGTTTCATGTAATAATATTTTATTATCATGGACCAACTGGTAACCTCCTTCCATCTCCTCCTTTTCCCATTCAAACTCGGAATACTCTGAATAGCAACATGTCCGCCTTCATCATTTTTCCCATCTTTTTACTTCTATAAAATATAATAACATAAATGATAATAAAACTTGTTCAACATCTACTTATAGGTCAATGGATAATATACAAAAATGTTTTCCATTCAATCTTTTTTTCGAATTTTCTTATCGTTTCAAATTCAGATCATTTTTTGCTTCTTTTTCAATCCTGAGAAACTTTTTGTTTGAGTTCAATTTTGCTTTATTTTTGCAACGATTTTTGCACTTCAACATTTTTCATTCAGAAATTGAAATTTCGATCTTTATTAGAAATCGAAGTTTTCGAGTTTGACTTTTTTCATTAGTGACACAAGTCGAAGTTGTAAAAGGTAAAAGGTGCAATTAAAGGGTAAAAATAGCTCAATTGAAGAACTGAAAGGTGAATAGAAAAAAATATTTTTTTCGTTAATAAGTTTATGATGATAATGAGTATGAAGATAATGAAGAGTGGAGTAAAGTAGTTAACTTGTCTTTATAATTATTGATGAGAGAAGCAAAAGTGAAAAGTATTTACGAGTAAATTTTAAAGTCAAATTGTCGACCAATAAATAGCAATCGATTAGAAGAGGAAAGGTAACAAGGTAAAAGAGTAAAAAGTTTTTGCCCAAAAAAAGGTAAAAGTGGAAAAAAGTAACAAGTTTTTTCTTCTCTCTCTCTCTCTCTCTTTCTCTCTGTCCATCGCACAGATGATGATAGTGATGATAAAGAGAGTATCGTAAAGGAGGTGAAAAGTCAAGATGGGAGGGAAGAGAGAGGACATTAAGAGCCACAGGGAATCAGGTAAACGAGAAAGCAAAAGATTCTTGGTATCATAAACAATCTTGAATGGTTTAAAAATTGCTTCAATTAGGGATGCAACAGGGAGTTGAGCGGCTTTTGTCTTTCACCAACGATAACCAATGCAAAAATGATAACAACAAATGTACAGATAAAAACGAGAGAAACAAGAAAAATAAACTATTATTAGTTTTGTTTAATTTTTTTCTTCTTCTTCCTCATCTTGCTCTTGATTTTCGTCTTTTGGTTCCTCTCATTTTTAAACTTTTATGCTCATTTTCCTAGCTGTCAGTCGACTGTTTTTTTTTGTCTTTTTTTGGCCACTTCTCTTTACTCTAGCAAATGCAATCAACGCCGTTAATATAGCATCCAAATACAATATGTTTTCTTGCAGAAGCTAAATGGCCAAGTAATAAAAAAGACAAACTGAAATAGTTGAAACATTAGCCAATTATTGGTATTATAATAACTATTGTTTATTAACATTTTTATTGGCTATTTTTGTGCATACAAAAAGGTATAGAAAAGTTTTACCACTTTCATTGAGAAAAATTTTTACCTTTTCAACTTTTCCATCTTTTGTACCTTTTTACAGCTCTCAGTGAAAGGTAAAAGTGATTTTTCAATTTTGTTTCAATTTTTACTGTTAAAGTTATTCAAAGGGAAACTGCGCTCAAGATTAACTATGAATCAACTTTTATCGCACTTCACCTTGTGACTAGACAAAAGGTTTAATTTCTTGTTGCAAAAATGAATCAGATAACTTTGCCATTATCTTTGACCATTTAGTCAGGTTAGGTTGGGTTAGGTTAGGATAGACTTTGAGTCAAACTCAAAAGTTGCCAAATCAGGAAAACAATGTTATCTATCGACGTACTTATGTTTTGTCGCAATGTTTTGAGTAAACTTTTCAAATTGTAAGTTAATCCAGAAAGTTGACTCATCAAAGATTCCACAATCAGATGAATCAATAGAAATCAATTTTTGCGTTAAAGGCGATGATTAGCTGTTTGTCAAGTTACATTTTATTGCCAAGTTGACTGTTCATTGTTGATACAATTTACTCTAATTCAATCGTTTTTGTTTCACCTTTTCTCATTTTTAAACCTCAAACATTCATAATTAGCCATTAAACATTCAATTTTAATGGGAAAGCAAGAAAAAAAGCTATTATAATGATAGATTGAATCGTGTCAACTCAGCACAAACAACAGCCAATTGCATTTGTTTGTTCATTGGAATAAGCGGAATGATAGGAAGCAAAACCATGAACGAAAAGTAAATAAATGTTGAAAGAGAAGCAAGAAAAAAATCGTTAAAAAAGAGAAGATGAAAAGACGAAAAAAACAAGCAACATGAAAAAATCAATCATGACTGTTATTAGGTTTGAATAATTAGAAAGAAGCAAAAGTTCCAATAAGCTCAACACCTAAACTTACCTTGGGTCACAATTGAACATTAATTATACTTGCAAATCATCTTGTCGTCAGTTTCCATCATTATCATTGCTCTCGTTTTTTAATTACAATTAAGGATGAAAAAGGTGGCTTCAGAGCTCATCGCCAACCTGAATCTCCTCCTATTCAACATGAACATCTATAAGTGAAAAGATGGAAAAGAGAAGGAAAAAAAGTTAAAGATTAATAAACTGAGGCTTACATGAAGGTTAATGAATTGACTTAACAGAGGATTAATTAGCTCAACAATTTAGTGCAATTTTAATAGGAAAAACAAATGCAAGTGCGAACGATGGAGAAGCAGAAAGTTGCTCAGTTTTTTTCTTCATCTCAACTCAGATTACATGTTAATTGACCATTAACTGTGATTGACTTTTACAATTGATACTTATTCATCTCTTTTCATCTTTTCTCATCTTCAATTATCTCTTGTCATCTCTACTCTCGCCAATTGACAATTTTTGCTAACAAAGTGATGATAATGATGAGGAAAGATTTTTACTTGATAACATGTCAACATAATATTGATGAGAAGAGATGAAATGAAAGGTGAGATTCTGGTTCATCTCCGCCTTCATCTCTTTATCCTCATCCTTCATCAGCATTTACAATCAAATGATGTCTCTTGATGACAAATATATACATATTATGTTCCTTGATTAACCTGTAAATATTAAGTCCAATATTTCCTTTTTTTTCTTCTTCTCCTCATTTTCCTCTCTTCCATCACAAAGATGATGACATTAGAAGAGGAGGAGATGAAGATAAGTATGAAAGTCTTTATGTTATTCTTTGGGTAAAAGAAGATTCTTCCCTAACCTGGACTAACATGGAAAAGGAGGATTCTGAATCTTGATTATTATTATTATTTTTGCTTTTCTTCTGTGGCTTCAGTCCTTTTGAATAATGGTTAACTGGAAAAGCAAAATAAAAGTGATAAATATTTAAATATTTTCATTTCTTTTTGTTTTTTTATTACCTTTAATCAATTAAATGATCATGAAAACATTGACAACTTGAATGATTCAATTTATAACTCGTCTTGTGAAAGTTATCATTGAAACTGAAAAATCATGACATCATGCAATAATTTGATGACAGGATCAACATTTTTCATGTTTCTTCTCCTTCAACTTTCTTCCAAGTTTATCAGGCAAAGATGAAGAGAGAGAGTCAAATGTGAAAAATTCAATTCCAAGGATGAGAAAAGGAAAGCAAGAAAAAAAGATAAAGGTAAAATACTTGAGATAACCTAATCCAGTGACCAGTAAAACGATAAATCAGGCAAAATAATTTCTCAAAATTCAGCTCTCATCAACTTTACCTTTTAAAATAAACTTTTATCATTATTATTATCATGCAAAAACCATCAACTGTTGCTGAGTTTTTTATCAAAAAAAAACGAAAGAAAAAGAGAAAAAGAAAAATGTTCATTTCTTTGTAGGCGCCAAAAAATGTAGGCTGAATCTAAAGGTAATTAACTTGATAACAATTTTTGATCAACTCGAGGCTAAATCATAACTGACCAAATGTTTGGAAAATGGAAAAGAGAAAAAAATGGAAAAATGTAAAATTGCCTTTTAAAGGTGTCACAGGCAAGTGCGAAAGATAATCTTGAAGATTAAACTCTTTTCTTCTCACAGGTGAACATTGTAAATATGGCTCAAAATATGAATGCAATTTGTAAGTGAAAAGTTCAGGGAAGCGCAAAGGATCAGCGATACAGGATTACAAGTTTAAGGTTGTCGCCAGTTGTTTAACCGTTCAAACTTAGACTTGTAATGGAGAAAAGTTTCAATTCATTTTTCTTCTTCTTCTTATTCTTGCTTCTTCTGACCTCAAATTCATTCAACTGAACACAACTTGTAATTTCATGTCTACTATTTTGTCTCTCTTTGCTTGTTCCAATTGAAACAGATAAATCCTTTTCTCTCGCTTTTTGTGTCATGTTTTGTCAGTGCAAACCTTTCCATTGTTTTCACCATTTTGTTTTCACTCAACTTTATGAGTTGCCTTTTCATCATATTATTGCTTATAAAATGCTTTTTCAAATGTTTTACCCAAAAAACAAAATCAAAATAAAAATAATGTAAACCAGTTTTGAAAAGCCAAATCGCTAAATCTAATCATTGTAACCATTTTGCGTCGCTTTCCTTTTTCTTCGTCTTTTCGCTCCTTCTCATTGTCATTTACATTCATCTTCATCCTCATCATAAACATAATCATCATCTTTATCGCAATCCTTAATTCCTCCAAAATTTAAGTGTTTTTCCATGCATTCTGTTTATTTTTATTGTAATCATCCTTATTGCCAGCTTATTGTCACTCTCATAACTATTATTATTACTGTATTGTTGTTATTGTTACAGTTGTTATATTTTTTCGCCTTTTTTTGCTGTTCCATCCATTTCTTGAGAGGCTTCAAAGTTGCGATGATTAGATTAGAAGAAGAAAGAAAAGAGATAAAAATTGATTTTCGTCTTGACAAGGTTCGACAAACGCAATATCTTGAGGTTATTTTTACAACTCAAGTTGAAGATGCCGTGCAAATCGCGAAAAGGCAAAACAATTCAAGAGCGAAAAAACAATTTTTCGTAAAAAAACATTCGAAAGTCCATCAAAAGTTCATTCAAAGCTCAGCCAAAAAGATTTTTTCACATTCAATAAAAAGTGAAATGAAACGCGACAAAATTTTCTTTTATTTCGTTTTTGAAAACGAAAAAAATTGACGACTTTTCAAAATTCTGAATCATGAATGGAAATTCAATTTTTTCAGAAAAAGTTCTTTTCTAAATTGGCAAAAAATTCGACGAAATTGAAAAAATGGATTTTATGTTTGGAAAAACCTTCATCTCTAAAGCGACTCATTTGCAGAAGTTTTTCTCTTCGAATTTCCATTTCGATGATTGCTCATGTTAACTGTTCTTTCCTCTGTTCTGGCTTATTGAATGTTTTCCAAGCATTTAGTGCTTCATCATCTTTCCTCTGTTCATTTGACTCAAAGAACTCCATTGAACTGAATTAGTCTAAAGGGCGGTGTAAAAATAAGTTACATTGAATAACTCGTTGGACAAACGAAGGCATTTCAACTGATCATCATCACCATCATCATGGCCATTATCATACTCATAATGATTACAAGCCTCGCCAGAATCCCTTTGACAAAACGAATAAAATGATTGATTTATTATCGAATCTTTTTTTTCTTCCGATTTATATTTACCGCCAACAAACTTGTTCATCTTTTTTCCTTCTTGTTCATCTTCTTCTGTGTCACTTTTTTCCCTTGTTTTCTTGGTAAATTGGTATCCATCAAAGATGACATACCATGACTTGAGCACACACACAAAGAGGGATGATCAACAAGATGAAGGCGATCCAAAGTTCCAAGAAAAGTTACAGAAAAAAAGAAACAAATATTCACTTATAATAGCAAAAAGTCATCTCTTGGTTTTGTTTTTCACTCTTCCTATGAAAGTAAACTGTCAAAATATTGCAAACTATTTTCTCTTCTCTTGTTGAACAATTTTGTTTCCCTGTTCATCATCTTTATGCATTACCATGAACATCAATGAATGTCAATCCATTTACAGTTAATTTTTCCCTTTTTTGCTCTCATCTTGTTCATCTTACATCTTGCAAGACTCTCAAGACTCATTTTATGGTCACTTGGATATTTATTTATTTTCACTTCTCCTCTTCATTTCAACGGTAAAAAAGCGGTTCTCTCTTTACAATGAACATCTTTTTTTTGTCTCACTTGACAATGTTTAACATCATGTTACTCTTTATTACATTTCCGGTGATAACTTTTTCCTCCTCACCTTGCAGCACACGCTCAAGCCAATTAACCAAACCATTTAATTAATTATCATTCATTAGAATCACGAATTGCAAAACTAAGAAAAAGCAAATTCTGAACAATATTGATGAAATAGTCTGATGAATTTGACGATAAATTTCAAGATTAACAAAAAGCCTTTCCTCACTTCATTAACTTTAATTTGCAATTTGAAGAGAACATTAAAAAGAAGAAAAGTGTTTGAGAAAAAATGAAATGAATATTAAGTGGAGAAACGAGATGATCTTACCACCTATAGATTGGCCTTTGATTGGTTCTTTTGGTAGTTACCTGGTTTTTTTGGGTTGTTTAACTTGTTTTTATTTTTTGACTTTTTGGCAAAAAGTAAAGAGAAGAAGAAGAAGAAGAAGAAGAAAAAGGTTTCTCACTTTTCTTCTTTTCCCTTCTTTTTCATTATGGAAAACCTAAATAAGTTGGTTTTGTGGTATTTGGTGAAGCCTCAGAAGAAGAGAAAAGATGAAAATGATGATGAACAAGATGAGGATGAGCTTGTAGCAAGTGAAGATGTAAGCCTGAAAAGAGCAAGAAAAAAAAACCTTAAGCTTGATGGGATCTTAAATTTATTATACCATAAATCTAGTTTAGTTGAATTTAATAGGATATTTCATTTTATATTTCAAACCCCTGTTTATACCTATTACATCTATTATACTATTTATCTCATTAATTTTCATCATGATAATCATTTTCATCTGACGTTCTCATTAGCATTTCCACCGACGCTATTTTTGTCACTCGAATTTTCAAGTTGCTTCAGCTTCATTTCAATGATTGAACAATTTTGATCACTTTCAACTTTTTTCCATTCAACTTTGCAATCACTTAACAAAAGGACAAGAACAAAAAAATGTTTACTTGAAACATTTCAAGTGAAGATGGATATTTTTTTCATGATGAGTGAAGAGATGAAGAAGATGCTGTGAAAACAAGCATCAAATTTAATACTAAAGATACCACAAGCAGAGTAAGAGAGAGAGAGTTAAGATGATGTCAAGGCGATACTGAATATAAATACAGGGTTGTCAATATTTATTTGAACAGTTTGAATTAACTCTAAATCGATAATTAATAATCATACAGACATAAGATTTATATCAAAATGAAGCCTGTAGTCAGGAGATTATTTGAGTGTGTGTTCAAAATGAGAACCACCTTGCGCTAGACAAGATTCAGCGCGTTTCTTCAAGTTGTCAAGAACTCTTTGCAACTCAGATGGACTGATATTTTTGAAAAACGATTCAATGAGAGTTTTTAGCTCAGATACTGAATTGAATTTTTGTTTGAGTAGAAAGCCCTTTAAATTACCCCATAGATAAAAATCTAGTGGATTAAGATCCGGTGATCTTGGTGGCCAATTAATTTCTGAATTTTGAGAAATGATTTTTGTTCCAAATTTTGATTTCAAAAAGGCCATAGATTTTTTAGATGTATGGGCTTTAGCTCCATCTTGTTGAAACCAGACTTTTTTTATTATTCTTGGAGAAATCTGTTTTCTAAACTGTTTGATTATTTCAATGTAAAAATCTGAATCAATTCTTGTGTTCTGAAAAAAAATTGGCCCATACAAACGATCTTGACTCAATCCAGCCCAAATCCCTAATTTAGTCGAGTAAGTTGGTTGAGATAGACATTTATTGGGCTGTTTTTTTGAACGAATTCTTTGATTTTGGGAATTTCTTGAACCTGATAATTGAATGTAAGCTTCATCGGAAAAAATAATTTTTTCCGATGAAGTTCTGAAAAAATTCAATATCCATTGACAGAATGCAATGCGTTTAGCGGGATCTGCATCTTCCAATTTTTGAACTTTTTTAAATTTGTAAGATCGAATTTTTAAGATCTTATAAGCATTAAGAAGTGATGATCTTGATAAATTGAATTCTGAAGCACGATACTTATCTGATAATTCTGGATTGAGCTCAACACTTTTCTCAATTTCTTTCAATACGCTCTCAGTCAAGCTCGTTCGAACTTTTTTCTTCCTCGGCTTTTGATTAGATTTCCACTTTTTTATGGTGTTGTAAATTGTTCCTCTTGCTGGACATTGTCGTCGATATTTCCTTTTACATAATTTGTAAACATTTCCATAATTTTCACCATATTTAAAAAAATTTTCAATGATGAATTTACTCAGTTCAATCGGTAGCAACATGTTCAAAAATCGGCACTAACTTGATCAATGATAAATCAACGAAAAAATGCGTTTTTTGTTTCAAAATTAAGCTCATAATGATCTCCTTATTTCAATCTATAAGTGGTTTAAATTTTAAGCGATTTAAAGGAATATTCGTTAAGATATTCAATTTTTAAACTGTTCAAATAAATATTGACAACCCTGTATAACTTTGCGCTTCTTGTAGCCCAAGATTTGTTGAGGCGATTTATCTGCATTAAATGACTTATCGAGATGAGTGGCTGCTGCTTGCTACTCATGATGCTTCTGTTAAGATGAAAAGTGATTCTCAAGATTCATTAGAAGAGCAAAAAAGCCCTTTTTTTGGCCATTTTTTCTCACTTTCTCTCTTCAAGCAAAACTGAGTCGACAAAAATTCATCCACAGATATTTAGATGTGAATATCTTTTTGTTGTTAAAATGAGATAATTCTCTTTTCGCCATCATCATTATCATCATCTTACTGTTGTTGTTTCACTTTGCTTGTCAAGATGCTTTTGACCACAATCAAAAGATTCATTCAAGTTAAGGTCACTCTAACAGCTAAACAATGTTTCCACTTTTCCATCTTTTTTTTTCTTCTTCTTCTTTAATCATTATATTCATCATACAATCACTTTTTCCTCTTTTTCCTCATCATTTTCATCTTGATTCTCATCAAGAGAATAATCATCTTTTCCATCCTTTTTCTTCTCTCTCTTCTTGACCCAATCATATTATTCATATCACAAGTCCAGTTATCCATTTATCCTTTACAACAAAAGATTATCGAATTATTTCCTCAACTTGCCAGTTGGAGTGATAAAAATACTAACACTAATAATAATAATGACAACCTTTCCTAATGGATGCTGTAAGTTGCTGAATGTTTATTTCCTTGCAACATTATAAAGCTAAATAATGTTCCAAGCGAACAACTTTTCCGAGTTTCTCACTCCAATTGATAATTCATTGAATATTTAAATAAATTCAGTCAACGTTTACCCAGTAAATTCCGGAAACGGAACAAATGGAAAATCTTTTCAACTCAAAGGCTGAAAATTGATATTTACAGAATAATCTCAATGATAACCTTTATCTTCCATCTTCTTCATAAACAAACAATGAAAATAATGACCAAGTCTCATGATGAGACAAGTTTATTTGTCATCAATAAATGACCATTTTCCTCTGTTTTCCCACCTTGTGTGTTCATCTCAAGCTCATCATTTACACCAAAAGAAACTTTCACTTGAACCAATTGACCTTTGAAGGACTTGCTACTTTAATGCTCATCAATCCAAACCAAAGAGATCGAAAGAACAAAATTTTTTTCTCTTTCATTCTTTTTCTTCTCTCACTCATATTCTTGCTCATTTTAATATCACTCTAAATGCTGTCACATGAAGTACTCAAGTGATGCAAGTGATGACAAAAAATGACTTAAAAAGTAAAGCTAAGAGGAAAGATTTGACAAAAAAACGAGATTCAATATTGAAAGTGATGGATCATTTTGTTCATTGGAATCTTTTTCTTTGCATCATTTGACTGATGAATTTTCATGAATTGCAAGTAAAAATTAGGAAATTAGGAGACAAAAAATGATGGCAAAGGTTAATGGGAAAATATTTGTTACCAATCGAGTGTGCAAAAAAGTGAGAGAAGAAAAAGATTTTTCATTTTTACAGTGAAAATCAATTTACTCTGAATGTTGATAGCATATAAAAGCATCATCACCATCATAACCTTTTTTCACTCGTTCATCTTTCACCCTTTTACAAGTGAACCTTTTGTTATTGTTGCCCGTCAAAAAGATGATGATGATGAGGAGAGAAGACAAGTGAACCGGAAACAAGTTAACATAGTAAAAACAAGAAGGAAAATGTAAAGATGACAATATGCCAGGAAAGATGAACAAAAAGGGGTCAACAAGATGAATAAATGCAAATAATTTAGTCGCTCTTCTTCCTCACTCTCTTCCATCATAATCATCTTTTGGATGAAAATATTTTTCCAATGTTGTTGTTCCCTTTTGTTTCCCTGGACAACTTTCCATCATCACTTTCCATTCTTTGCCCCCTTGATCATCATATTCATCATTCCTATGGAAACATTGTTCAAGTTATATTTACTCTGCGAAGGTGGAAAAATCCTTTCAACAGTCCATTGCGATTTAATATTCAAAGATATTCTTGGTATTCAAATGTGTCACAAGTTATCATTATTTTCATTCAACAACCATTACAAGTGAATGTTAATGGCTTTCACTTGGATCGGGTTAATAGTCCATATTAACTCTGCTCAACTCATTTTCTTTATTAATATCATCCGGTCCAGTCGACTGTAGATTTGTGAAATTATAAGAATTTTTGTTGCTCTTGACGAAATTCCATTGCAAAATTGAGACTCAATTCTCCATTGATACTTTTACTTTTACCAACATTTAGCTTTTCAAGAAAAACGAATGTTGAAAAAACTTTTCCCCTTGAAAACAATGAATTCGGAATCAGATTAACTCTCACATGAGAATGATTTCACTTCATAATCACCGTTTTTGAAGCTACATAGCGCAATCGATAGGGCAAGCTTCCACACAAACGTACTAGTGCCCGTTTTCTGGAGATTTAGTGGTTCCTGAAATTTTCGGGTTTAAAGTTGACACGCTTTTTGTTCTGATAAAATTATAATTACGTAATTTCAAGTGACTGCGGTAGTTCGCAATTGCAGGTAGACAAGAAAATCATTTGAGCGTTTTCAAAATGAAGTCAGGTTAGGTTGGGTTAGGTTAGGTTTTCCTTTTCTAATTAGTTTATTCAGCAAATTCAATCCAATATCTTTCATTTAGTTCTATGATCGTAATTTTAGAACAATTGGTTTGACCGCAAATCGATTTTCAGGAAAAGACCACAAAAATTTCGTCCGTCTGTTCGATGGTTCGATTCTATGTCAATTTTTTCGCGATTGACTTCTAATGTAGACTGAAAATTGATCAGAAACAGTTATGTCTAAAACTTGTTGCAATGCAAATAATCCAATGATTAAAAGTTTAAACCCTTGACTTGTCATCAAGCTGATTGAACTTTGAGTTTGCATGTTTATTGCAAGTTATCAAGTCAACTTTAGTCATCAGTTTTTATCGCTTTTTGTAATCAATGCGATTATTTTGATGATTCAATTTCTTGTTACAATAATAATGCAAAATAACCCGATGATTATCATCGAGCAAGCTTTAAAACTTCACTTTTGAACCCTTAATCAAAGAGAATAAAAAATCAACTTTTTTTCATGTCCAATTGTTTACGTCTGAAACATTAAAAAGCAAAATAACCCAATGATACCGATTAAACTATCGAGTCAGCCAAATGGTTTGAATCTTTAATTTTAGCCAAACAAATTGATTCTAATAATTTGATTGAACTTTTTTACGTCTTTAAAAATCAATTTCATTGTTTAATCCATTTTAACGAGTTTTCATTTGAAAATAGTAAAAAAAACTATTCCAAACTTTATGGTTCAATTATGATTTGGAATGGGATGCAATTCTTATACAGCCAAATGAGAAGGCAAAAAGTTCTGAAAAGTTGCAACAATTGCATTTACATTTTATTGTGCATTTCAATGAACTTTTGATTCTTGAAAGTTTAACTAAAAAGGTAAAAAAATGCAAAAAAGGGCAAGAAGAAAAAAAAGTTAAGAGAAAAAAGTTGCTGAGAAGAAATTGATTTATAATATCAACATAAGGAGACAAGAGGGAAAAGATGAGGAAAAAGATGAGAAAAAAGACATAATAAATGTAACTGCAAGATGATGATGATGAGTAACCTTAAACTGACCATATCTGTCAGATCAGAAAGGATCAAGTGGAAGGGATTTGAGGCCGAAAAAGAGCAGCAAAAGAAAAGTTATTCAATAACTTACAAGAGTAAAGCCAATTTCATGTTACGTTGGCAAAAGAGTAACAAGAAGAGGAAGATGAAGAGAAGAGACAAATTTTGTGTCATTTTGGGCTCTTTTTTGCTTAACAATAATCAAGGAAAGAACAAGTTGAAAGTAAAAATGATGAGCAATTGGCTTGATAACTTTGATTTGTGATGATGAAGAGTGAGATGAAGATGGCAATGTAAGACAAACACTCCAATTAGAGCAATATTTAGAGCCATAAAAAAATAATACCAGCGATACAATTGTTCATCATCCAAAAATCTTTTCGTAAATAACAAGCCTCTGGAGAGGGTTCTGTCCAAGAGTTTAGCAAACAATAGTGAAATATTATGATGACGATAAAGAGGATGAAGAGAAGAAAAAATCTCAGGAAGTAAAAAAAAGAAAAGAAAGTTTCATTCAATCATGAATTGATGGTGAATTATATTTTTATTTGTTGTCTGATAATAAATAATACTAATGTCTTTATTGATGAAGATGAAAAGAAGAAGAAGAAGAGAAAAAAATGATCTCATTCTTTTTCCATTCTCTTTTTGTCATCATTAATGCTCACTTTGATGATGATTTAAGTTAATAACAAATATTGACCCAGTCAAACGGAAATAATAAGGTAGAAAGTTTAATTTGTCAATTTTGTGTGAAAAAAAGGTTTACAAATGGAAACAATGAAAATGAAAGAGAAAATGTTTCAAATGAATTCATTTTGGAAACTGTGAATCATGAAATTGGTGATGATAAAGAGAAAAGAAGAAAAGGGAAAAATTGAAGCGAAAACAGTTGACTGAGTTTTACTTTCTTTTAGAGTAAAGATGAAAAAAACAGGTCATCATTATCATCATTTAGACAAGTTTATATCTCGATTTTTACTCGTCATGAACCATTCGCAGTTGATTGATCAAAGATATTAATGTTTTTGGAAAATGTTTTTTTTCGCATTTTAAATTTCCATCAACACTGTTTAATGACTTACGCAAAGTTCAAGAAATACAAAGATTACAAGTCGCGTCGAAGTCAAGATTATCTTTTTAATCAGCTTTAATTGTATTGTGTCCAGAAATTAAAATTATTGACGAAAACGAAATTTCTTCAATTTTTGATTGTAGATTTCAGTAGATCTAAATAACCTCTAAAAGGTTCATTCAGTCTCATCTCAAAGTCTATTGCGGTTTAATCAGTAAAAGTATTGAAAGCAATGAAATTTTGATGCAAGTCAAACTGATATCAGAGATAGCGAAACAAGAAAACTTGTCCTTAAGACAGTCTATTTTATTAAAGTGACTGAATTAACTAACCCTTTTGTGTATAAAATATCCGGAGTTGACTGAAGAATTTCATTTTTTGTATATCTTCTTTATAAACTGATCAAAGAGAAACTCGAAATTTCAATGAACTCGAGAAAAGGCGAGAAGATAAAAGTCAAACATAAGATAAGAAAATCCCAATTTGCAATTTTTGGGACTTTTAAACAAATGTAGATCTGTGTTTCCACTATTCCGTCGCTCTAGTCATGCGAACTGAAATCTGATAGCGTCTGATTCGAACTAACACGACATTTGACTTGAATAATGATAAATTGTTCTGTGACTGAAAAGGAGCAAAAAGGATCACAAAAGGGTTCAATAATGATAGAGACATTAGGTAAAGGTGACTGGGAGGGGAAATGTTTTGTGTAATTTGGTGGCGAGTGAATTTGTTGAAAATATTGTTTCTTCAGGGTTGAGTCAATCTTGATGAAAGTGTACCTTTTATAGTAAATTATTATTTGATGAGATTATTATTTGATAAACAAAGATGAGGAGCAAAAATGATCATCTTGATAATTCAAGTTTGGAGAGAGAGAGAAAAGCTTATTACATAAAGACTGTAAAAAAAGACAATGAATGGTGCTCATGGGAATTTCAATCTCGATTTTCTGTTCTCCTCCTTTGAGTTTGCCTTTTGTTCCTGCCTGCAAACGGAAAGATGATCAAGAGAAGGGAAAAAAAGGTGAAGTGAAGCTTAACACGGAAGATGAAAATAGCTGGTCGAGTTGTTCATTCATCTTGCACCCTCCATCATATTAAATATATGTATATCCATATTGGATTTACTAACCTTGACTAAGCATCCATTTGATTTATAACATGAGGTCAACAAGCTCAGGTCAGGCAATATCTTTTCATCTCTATTCTTCTTCCATGAACATCTTCATCAATTTCATAGTTCCTTTAGTTCACCATCAAACAACAACTCCCCATGAAACTATTTCAATCTTTCGATTTTTTCCAAAACTTTCATTCTGTATTCATAACTCATAAAAAAGGATAACACAATTTGTTTACAGGATAAATTATCTTCTTCTCTTTTCTGTTTCCTTTTTTTCTCTTCATTATTAAATTATCGTACAACATCAACAAACTATTTTCCTTGCAGAACTTTTCCCTTCTCTTCATCATGTAATCTTCCTTTGTCATAAAATTGCTCAAAATAAAGGCAAAAGAAGAATGAATTGTTCATATGTTGATGGAAAGATAACGAAAAATGAACATTTTTCAAAGTTTCAGTTTTTCCATATCAAAGGTTCAGTGAATCATTTAAGAGAAACGACAAAAGCTTTACCCTGAATTATCTTGAAACGTGAGCTTTATATAATTTAATAAATTTATCCTTCTCTTGCTGGCTATTTACAGCTGAAAATGATCCAATCCAGAAATGGTGAAAGAAACATGAGCAAGAATAAAAGTTGAAACCTGAGCAAACGCAAACTCGGCAAATCATATTCCATCAAATTTTCATTTCTTTTTTTCCATAATTCCACTGAACCGATTCTATATCATGAAAAGATGGAAAAAATGTTCCAACAGGAAAAGTCTTTTTTCAAAGTTTGTTACGTTTTCCTCACCAATCATCCAACTCATTATCATCTCTTAAAATTCTTTCCAATCTAAATATAACAAAGGCATTCCATCATGATAATCATCAAATACCTTTTCATCTTCTTTCCTCACAAAACAACGCACTTGGTTACAGTAAATGCCATTTATTATTGAGTTAACTCTTCAACAGCAAACAGAGCATTAAACAACAGAAAAGATAATTGTTATTACTAACCTTAATTGTGATCAAGACAATTGATGAAAACTCAGTTTTTTCAACTCGAATCCGCATTTCCCTGAACTCGACTTCATCTTTTCATTTGAAAAACCATTTTTTTGTGCATCACTCAACGATCAACGAAAATATCGAATAAAAGTTTGAAAAGAAAACAGAACTTTTCCAAATTGATTTGGATTGTTCAGCTAAACATGAATGCATCTGAATCTCTCAATGAATAGTCATTTTGAAAAATTTTCATTTAATTTTCACTCAATTTTAACCCCAATTGCTTCCAATTGAATGATCACTTTCATGAGAAGAGTTGCCTTTGAAAAACAAACGAAATTCTGTTTCATTCAATTTATTTATTTTGACGATTGATTTTCTCTCTTCATCATCTTTCTGGTTTCCATGTTTATTTATGTAGATTTTAATGTTGAAAAATGTTCTCTCTCTCTCAAAGAATCACATGAGAAAAGATTGAACTGAAAACAGATGAAGTTATTTTTACAGAAGATAAACTTTTCTCTCTTCTGGTGACTTATTTCAACTCACAATTAAATCAATTTGCAAACATGATCAACTCTATAATGGAAAAGCAATATTAAACAATATTCCTCCAGAATTTCCATCTTCCCAACCCTGGAAAATTGAGAGAAAATCTCAAAATTTTCTTAAATCAGTTTCTTTTTTCTCTTCCCATGATTACACCAATAACAGCTTCAGGGTCAATAAGCTGTTCAAATGTTTAAGTGAAACAAATAAAAGTATTATTTTCATCAATAAAACATAATCTCGAAATAATATTATCTGAAAATAAAATGGAAAAGCAAAATAGAAGGGAAAAAAAGAAACAAAAATTTTGATAACATTTAAAGTGAAATGATGATGATCAAGATGAGGATAAAGTTGCAATGGAATCATCTTTACATTATTTGCGCGATTCAAGCATTTAAAATAGTCGAAAAAGAGTCTTGAGAAGAGATTGAAATCTCATTTTGATGAGTCTATCAAGATGATTATGATTATCATGTATAATAGACTTGGATTCATATTCAATGTTCAACAATGGAGAGGAAAATGATGATTATGATGATTATGATGATGATGATAAGAGAAGCAAAAGAAAAGGAAAAAGAAAGTTGCATTTCTGTTGTAAATCGTACAAAGAGTTGAATGTTTAAGATTCAAATTTTGCTTGCAAAGTCTCTCAATCTTTGCAACCTCATCTCTTCCCTGATTTACTTAAACTATTAAAACCTCAATTTACGGTTCCAAAATGAATGGCGTAAAAAATGGGCAAAAAATGGCAACAAAATGCGAAATGGAATAATGTTTTGGAGAAAAAAATGAAACAGAAGTCATCATCATTACCATTATCATTACAATCGACGTCTGTTTTCAGTTCATTTTTTCAATTCTCTTATCATTTGAATAATTCCACTTTTCCAACTAATGAGTTGAGTCTTCTTTTGCCCTGTTGGTGCATTTTTTCACACCTTTTGTTGACTTTTTTCTTCTTGATGCTAAATTCAGTAGCCAGAAACTGTTTGCACCTAAAATTATTTAACAATGTTGAGATGCAAAAAATCGTTGCAACGTTCAATGTTCTTGGATAATGATTACAACTGAACAGACGTTTTTTTTGGGCATTTGATTGTCATTTGCAGCCAAAGCATCATTTGCTCATCAATTAAACCATTATTATAATGGAATAAGTTAACAACCTTTTTTTGTCGCACTTTGCCGTTCCAATGTTGCTGCTCATTCCAGCTACCGAATTGAGCATTTTGACTTTTTTCACCTTTCAGAAGATAAAGAAAACAGGTTCACAATGATTATGATAATAACTTGGGACTTTTGAAGGTTCAACAAAAGAAAAGTGTTTTCTATCCATTTCAATGACTATTATTATTCATTGAAATTTTTTTCATTTCTTCTTCTTCTTCTTCGCTTTCACCATTTCCAACATTTGATGTTCATCATGTAAAAACTGTTTCTCTATTGAAATGTTCATCATGAAATGCTGAGTAAAGCTGAAAAGAAGGAAAGAAAGGAATGAAAATGATATCTATAAAATGGATAACATTAAATTTGAATGAATATTTTTCGTTTACTCTTTTCTCTCTTCGCCACTCTTTTCCTCCTCTTTACACCAAACTCAATGAATGTTGTCTTCATTGAGGATTTAATAGGGTGAAACAAGTAAAATGACATGGAAAATTGTTATTCATATAAAATTGTGATATTAATGATGATAATAATAAGTTTATATTCATTGAGCATAAACTGGATAATATCATTTTGGTATTACAATGATAATGAGATTATTTTGTTTTTTTGCTTCTCGTTTCTTCTTCTCTTATAAATTGCTCTGATTCTCTCATTAACTTGAAAACTTCATTTCTACATCATGAATATTTACCTTCATCTTCACTATCGTACTTATTCTAATTCATCTGGCATTATAATTACTCAGGAGGAGAAAACCTTTTTTCTCATTTCCTTTTCATAGTAACAAAAGTGTAATTGTCAAGGCAACTTTCAGACAGTCGACAACGATTCCATTCTCAACAAATCTACTCAAATTTTCTGTTAAATTCCGGACTCAACATGCAACGGCAATTTTTGAACCGAATCACATGATTCGAAAAATTCTAGTGAAAATTCCAACGTCCATATATCGAACTCAACCAAACTCGTTAATCTTTCATTTCTTTCTAGAATAATGTTTCCGAATTTCTAGATTTGCAACATTTTCCAACGAAAAAAAGTGAAAGTTTAAAAACTTGAAAACTTGAAAAAATTCCTTAGCTCTCAAGTCGCTAAATCCAGAATTTACTCGCAAACTTTTGTTCGAAAATCTGTTTTTTCCAAAATTCTTCACATGAACTTTTAAATTGTTAGCTTCAAGTTTGGAAATCTAAACCCGAAAGTTGCGATAAAATTCTAGTTGCAAAACTCGAAAACTATAAAAAGCAAAATTTCCAAAACTCTAAATTTGCTCATTATTTCCATTGGAAGTTCAATATTTTCAATTGCAAATTTGAAATTCGATATTTTCCAACGAAAATTTCAATCTCAAGTTTTTCCAAAATCTATCATTTCTAAACTTGAAATTTTCGAACGAAAATTAATAAAAATTGTGAACATAAATTTTCCCAATACCGACAATAAATTGAGATCGAAAATTGAAATTCGAGCTAAAATGTTGATCGTAAAAGGTGAGGTAGAAAATTTTCCTTGATATTCTTTATTACGATCTTGTTTAATCAATAACTTTATTTCAATCAATTATTCATCATGATATTCCCTGAATCGGCGAAGGTTTCCCTTTTTCTTGCCAATAAAGCAAGACGAAATTATTCCAAAAGAATACAATTTGGTTTGTACAAAAATATATTATTCCTGGTTATCGTTTTATATTCCAACTTTATCTATGAATATTTATTACTCGAACAAGTATTTTTACTCCCAAAGAAGAGTCAATTTCAATTGTGAATATAATATCTATATTCACTTTGCCTATTAACCATTCCTTGGGTAAACACCGATTCTGCATCTTTCATGATCAATTTTAATTGGACACAATATCAACAGAATATTCAAGTTAATAAAAATAAAAATAATACTAACGACTGAAAATAATGTTGCTCATGATATTGAGTACAAACGAAAGGAGTAATTTGATGGAAAACAAATTTTTGCTCTTCACTTCGCTTTCATATAATAATAATAAAACTAATAATAATAATAAATTTTCCATTGGGAATGAAAATGAATGATTCCATGAGGAAGATAAAGAAAAGGCCAGAATTTCTTGTGATATTATATTAACATTTTATTTGGATAATTAAATGGTTTGAAAGGGAAGGCAAATGATAACAATGTTGGCCTGCAAATGTTTATTTAGTTTTTCGTATTTCTCAATGTTTTATTAATGCTTTTTACCTTATCATGAAATTATATTTATCATGTGAAAATAAGCCTTAAAGGCTTCTTTCCCATTCACTGGCCATTTCGAGCATCGAACAAAAATATTTTCCTTTCTCTGTATCATTCCGCTCATTTGTTATTCATCTTTCATCTGAGCATGATAACCATTTTTGCCTGACAAGAATTTCCAAGAAAAAAAACATTCTTCAAAAGGTAAATTGAAAAGGAAGATGAAAAAGATTCGGAATAACTTTGAAACATAAATATCGCATTTGGTTGATGGAAGAAAGAAAATGTTGCGAAAAAAAATGTTTGTTCAAATATTGTTGAAGCAACAAAAGTATCTTTTATTTCAAGTGAATCAAGATAAACAAATGTTTAAATGAGCACATGAGTTGGAATGAGAATAAAGGTGAATTTTATGGACATGAAAATGATGGAATATTGTTCATTGTATTATTCAGTGAAACTTTTTTTCTTCTCTTTTCTTTTATTCCAACTTCTTTTTGTTCATAAATAGATTCTCATTTTCACCTTTTCTTTGTTGAGTTTCTGGCTTGGCTAATCTTTTGGCCAACTTTTCTGTTCCGCCATTTTTGTGTCTCTGTGTTTGGTAACGAATCGATAACTTTTGATTCATTTTTTCATCTTTTCATGAGTTGAAGAGGTTGACTGGAATATTAATTTTTGTCTTTTTCTTTTCGGTGTTTTTCGAAACGGAACTGACAATTGAATTTTTCATCATTTGATGAACATTTTTTTTGGTCACTTTTTTTACTTCAAGTTGATATAATTGAGAGTGAAATGGAAAGAGAAGAGAGGAAAAGGTAAACCAGAGTTTACTTTTGTGGTTACCTGAGATTCAATTGAGAAAGACAAAAATGATGAAGAAAATGAGAAAAAGTGGAAAATTCTTTGGCTCATCTTCTCTCTCTTCTTCTCACTTAAGCATTTTGTAAGTAAGCCAACATGGCTAAAAGTTACTTCTTTTGACTTTTCATTTTCAAGCTTTCTTTTCTCATTTTTACTTGTTCATCTTGTTGAAGATGAAAATTGCAGAGGAAAGAAGATGAAGAAGGATCAAGAGGGGAAGAAATGATGATGATAGAAGGATGATGTGAGAAATGAATTTTGTTTAATGAAACATCATGTTTACTGAATCTTTTTCTTCTCACTCACTTTTCTTTTTCTTGAAATGCTTCAACTTTTCAAGGTAGAGAGAGAGAGAGGAAGAAATGGAAGAGAAAAGGCAAAACAAGAAAAATCTTTGAGTGAGTTAAGAAGCTCGTCTTCCTCTTCTTTCAATGATTTATGAGCCCTTGACCGAGTCAAAGATAAGGTGAGAAAGAGAAGCCTCACGATCCTTAAGAGGATGGCAAAAGATGATGAAAATGCATCTTGAGTAACGAAGGTAAAAATCAGTAGTAAAGACCTTTTTCCCCGACAGAATTTTTCGCTCAGACAAGATCAAGATTTACATTGAAAACGATTTCTTGCAACTTCCATTGTCCAGCAATCCAAATGCAATCATAAAAGACTTCGAATTGAAAAATTTCCAAAATCCAGCGACAAAAGTTTCTTCCTTTGAAAAAGAATCGGGTTTTTGAGTAAAAACCGGTTAATTTATGAAAAACTAATTTCTTGTCATCTTTTGTCGTTTTCATTGAGTTTTGAGAAATCGAAAAGCAATTTTGATCGATTTGGGGAAAACTTTTATTTTGAGTTTCTTTTCGTGTTTATGACTTTTAATTGCAATTTAATTGTGTTTATATTTTGAAGCAAAAAACACATTACTTTTGTGGTTATTTTCATTTCATTTCTTCTTCTTTTTCTTCTTCATGTAATCTTTTTTTCTCATCTTGTCAAAGCGATGCTAATCAGTTAACCAGAAAATGACTTTGCAACACCTTTACAGAATCACTTTTTTTGCATTCTTAACCTGAAACTTTTCGCTGTTTAATTGCATTTAATTTTAAATTTACCGCACATTCTGATTATCTGTTAACGTTTACTTTGCTCATTTTGATTGGTTTATGAGTTGAAGTTTAAACTGATAAATGAGCTAGCACTTTCTCCTATTAAATTCACTTATTCATCTTCCCGAAGTTATTACCAGAATGCAGAAGGCAAGAGGGGAGAAAAGAGAGAGAGAAGAGAAGGAAAATTAAGATGCACAAGATGAAGATAAAAAGGGATGGAAAGAGGCTTCTTCATCTTGCAACTTCTTTGTGGTCTTTGGTAAGAAGATGAAGAATCTGGCGAAAGAGTAAAATGATAATAATGATAATGTTGAATGTTTACTACCACCAACTGATGTCGAGTGGTAAGAATAAGAAAGAGGGAGAAAAATTTTAAGTTCATCTCTTTATGTAACTTCAAGTTTCTCATCAAAATTTTAGTTAATTTAAAAAGCCAATGAAAGCTTCTTTACTTTTCCTCTCTTTAAAAGGTAATCCACCGTGATCAACACAATCATCATCATCATCATCTTCAACTCTCAACAAGTTATCTTGTTAGTTTTGTCCAATAAAATAATAATAATTACAATCAGCAAAAACAAAACAAAAACAAAACGGAAAAGAGCGCAGGAGAGAAGAGCGAGAAAACAAGTTGAAGGGAAAAGAGGAAAACAAGTTTCATTGATCCAAAAGTAACTCAAAAGACTAACATTTTTAACAAAAAAAAACTCAAAATTTTCTTCCAAAACAGAGCAGAAAAAATTGCCGAAAAATTACATTGAAGTTGAGGTCAAAACACACTAAAACTAGCAAAAAAACTGAACGGAAACAGAAAAAAATTTCTTCAAAACAGAGCACAAATTAACCCGAAAATTGAACATCAAAATCAAATCGAGTCTAAGATTTGCTAAAAGCGAACTGAAACTTTGACAAAAAATTGAAAAAGTTGTTCAGAAAGTGTCGAAGTGCGCAAAACGGGAAAATTGCTGTTGACTTAAAAAATTATTATTACAAATATGATTATAATAATGTTTGAACCAATCATTTTTTATCCTGCAAGTTGCTGTTCAATAGACCAATAAGAGTGAGTTTTGTGGCAACTTGAACAAAATATGAAAGGTAGTCAAGGTAAACTCCTTGAAGGGTAACCCATAACTGAACATAAATCATTTTTGAAGGGTTTGTTATAGATATTGGGAGGTTAAAAGGAGGAGTTTCAAGTTATGAAAGCATGAAAAAGCTTATGAAGATGAAAGATGAAGTTAATATGAAGTTATTAGCCAATATTGACTTAAGGTAAAAATGAGCAAAAAGAAAGGGAATGGAAAAGATGATGGAAGATGATGAAAGGAGGAGACTTTTCTTGTTGTGTTTTTTGCCTCTCAACAAGACTCTTGTTGAGGTTACGAGTTGTTATGTTATTGAATTATGATTATGCTTTTGACGATGCGCTGTTTGCCAATGCCTTTTTATAGGCCTTGTTATCATTATCTTCATCATCATCATCTTGGTGGTGATGATGATGATTCTGGTGAAGGAGGTGTCAGCCAAAATATGGAATCAAAAAAAAATAGAAGAAGAAGAAGAAAAGATAAGAGAGTTTTGGAAAGTGAGAAAGAGATGAAAAGTTGTTTTGCATCTTCACTCTACATGAATACATGGTGATGTTGATGATGATGATAAAAACCTCATGAGTATCGATCCATGGTAAACTCCCAGGCAACTCGATTAAATTTAAATTACTTTCAATTTTCTTGCTTTTCTAGTTTTTTTTTGCTTCTTCTTCTTCTTTTGCGTTACTTCTTTCACTCTTTGCCTGCTTCTAAGTTAGTTATTTTATTTTAACGAGATTCAGTTAAATTCTGAATAAATCATTCATCATCATCATTATCATTTCTTCTTTTTTTTCATTCATTCTCCTCCTTCTGAATCAAAGGCAAATTAACTCCGCCTTGGGTAACCCTTTGTGTTTTCATTTTAATTGCTTTATTCATTTACAATGTTTTTCCTTCAAATCTAATCAGATGGGAAAGAGTTGATTAACTCTCAATATCAGTTTATTATTGGAATCATTTTTTTCAAGTTTGCCTCAGAATTGCTTCATTTTGTAAAACCTTGAAAAAGTGAAGAAAAAGAAAAATGAGAAAAGTTTTTTCAACTTTTCATGTTCACTGTCCATTGAACCGATCAATGAATTTTTAATGAACTTAAATGGAATGAAAAGAGTTGATCAATTTAGATAATTTTGATTATTCAAAGTTCCCGATTTATGCAATGATTGATGATGATTGATGGAAACGGAAAAGGAAATAATTTCATCGAAGGTTTGTCCTGGAAAAGAAAGCAAACAAAAGGCAATTTTCATGTTAAATGCAAGCTCAAGATGAAAGCTAAAAGCAAAGCGTAAGATGAAGCGTAAGATGAAGCTAAAGATGAGGATGAAAATGATTAACTTGGTGAGTGGAAGGATAAAGAGAGAGAGAGAGAAAAGTGAAAAAGTAAAATACATTGTAAACAGAAGAGTAAAGATGAGGGAATAAAAGACGGAGAGAAATGATTAGAATGGGAAAGATGGAGAAATGCAGTTAATTATCATTTTCTGTATCAAACTTTACTCTTAATTTAGCTGGTTAATCTTTCATCATCAACCTGATCATCTTTACCCTTTTCAACTGCATTGATACTAACAAGGTAAACATGAACTTGAGTTGACCTTATTTTGCATATCACAATTGAGTCTTGATTCAACATTAAACTCCTTCATGCTCATAATCATCTTTTTCCTGTTCATCTCTTAACCTCTAATTTCCCTAAACTTCCCTCTTTGAATATCAATTTGTAAAAATGCATTTCTCTCAGAAGAACGCGAAAAAGAAGAAGAAGAAAACACTTTTTCCTCTTTTCCTCTCCTCATCACTCGACATCCTCATCTTTACTTATTAACGCATCTTTTCCTTCTTCTCTTCCCAATTCCCCTTTTACCAAATATCATTTCAAAACTGGTCAATTATATTTATATGTCAATAAAGCTTTTTGGTTCAACTTTTAATGTTACTCTCATGACAATTGTATGTGTCACTATGGCCATGTTGACCAAACCCAATTGTCCATCAACTTTTTCCATCTTATTTCTTCTTCTATTGATCATTGTTGATAATCATAACAATCGGTCACCTTATAGTGACAAATCTCTTTCCATCCTTTTCTCTTGACCAACTAAAAGGGTGATCAAGTTTGATTCGTTAAATGACATCAAAAATGATGAACAACATTTAATCATTATCATCTTGCCGTCATCTTTTTGATCCTTTTTTTTCGCCCATCATTCAATTTATTTCTCATTATGAGATGAAAAATGTTTCGATCTGAAATCAGTCAACTCGAGTTAAATATAATGTAATGATTTTACCAAAAGATGATTTCATCTAAACCTTTTTACTCTCGTCATTGTTTCATTTTCATTATTGTCATTCATCAGATTACAAGTTATCGTTTAAAGATGAAGGAAAATGATTTTTTTCTTCTTTGCTTTCTTTCCATTCTTGTCCATTCATTGATATTGACTCTAAGTGCACTGGACATGAAAATGTTGAGAGACAAAAATTTATCATCAAAAAAAAAGGTCAAGAGAAGAGCAAAACGATGATGAAAAGATGGCGAAGGAAAACAAAAGATGAAACAAAGTTAATATTATTAGATGTGGATGGATAAAGTTAACACCAAAATACATATAATACGATGATAGAACATCATTTTTATCTTGAACAACTTCTACTCTGAGAGAGTGAAAATCATCATCATCAATGTAACATCCTAATGAAAATATATTGGTTTTCCTCTCTTCATCATTTTCCCTGCAAACCCATTCAATTTGATGTCCAGTCAATGGGATAAATATGGTTCTGTATAAGAGAAGAGCACAAAAATTGTCTTTCATCAAACAGATTATTATTGCAAACGTCAACTAAACTTCAGTTAAAGCTATAGCAGAAGAAAAAATATAAGATGATGATGATGATAAAAGGAGAAAATTTTAAGCTTATCACTCCCTTATGAATTGAAACAATGGAAATATAGCATTTTGATCGACTCCAAATCCTTTGCTCAAAAATATTGTATCCATTATGATAATATGAAAGTGTCGATCAAATCATTTCTCAATTTTAAATCTAAACATTGGCTTGACACAAATCGCTGTAAACAATATTTTACTCTTCAAACTTAAAAGCGAAATTGGTTAAATGTTCAAACCGTAAAATTTCATGTTCATTGCTTGATAAATTTGACTGTGAGTTGAAATGAAATGAACTAAAGACAGCATCACTAGGTTACTTTGCATTATTGAGACGGGAATTTTGATGAAAAACAAAATCTTGAGTTGAGTTGATAGTCAATATAAACTCATCAAAGTTTAACTTGACGGACTCGAAGTTTGTTAACAATCGTAATAATTATAACTAGAGATGGGCGATTTCCGATCACGATCGATCTCCAAATTTGGTCGAAGTCTAAAAGAGCTTCTTTTGATCGATTTAGTTTTTTCATGATTTGAGTTTACACATTTGACTAATTTTTAACCTTTGATGATTGAGTTTACATGTAATTTAATCGATCCGTAATTGGATCACTTTTTTGTACCCAAAAGTTGAACTGCTCATAGTTGGACACACAGAGCGAGATTGACCCTAATGATACAAGTTTTGATTACAGAGTTTTGGTAACAAATGATGCGTTGACATATTAATTAGAGACTTGAATAGCAGAATAAGAAGAAAAAATGAAAAGGAAAAAAATATTGCAAACTTTAACGAAGTGAAATATTTTGCTTTTATTGTAACTTGGAAAGATGGGAGGAAGATGCTTGATGATTGTGATGATAACGATCACCTTCATCATCATCATCATTTTCTTCTCGAATGACCGAATTTGAGGCTTTCTTTTGTCCCTTCCTTTTCTCTCTCTCTTTTCATTCCAAATCTAAAGTGACAAAAATGATAGAATTTTATATTTCCCTGTTTCTCCTCTTAATCACTCTTCCTTTCTCATCATCATCATCGCCAGAAAAGATGACAAAAAAAGGAAAATTTTAAAACTATTATTACTGTCGAGGTTCACCTTTTCAACTTTCATTATTGATATTATTATCAATAAATTTGATAATTTGATCTGATTAACCTTCAATCAAATCACATTACATTTTTCATTTGGAAACCTTTTTTTAGAGAAGAAGAAAAGAACGAAAAAAAACAATTTTCCAAACTCTCGGTTCATTTACAATTTATCATGAAATGTCCACTTTGAACTTGGGTCAGCTTTTACTGAATTTTTGTCACTCTTTTTGCTCTTAAGAATGATGACGATTCACTTTCTGTAATTCAAAAACAGTGTTTACTTTGAATGGAAATGTTCAAATAAAAAACTTTCAACAACATGATTAACATGAAATGCATTTTGAATAATAATTCAATTTTTGCAATTATTTTTCTTCTCCTTCAAATAATGCAAATCATTTATTCATTTATTATCATCAAAAACTATTGTAAGCATTTTAATGAAGCAACTTATTCATCGATATTGAACAAAAACTTTGTTTAATCAACTGAACTCGAGTTAAATGTTTACCGAGTTTTAGCAGTTGTTTGGTCAAATAATCAATTTTTTTGTGTCTTCGGTTGTTTTGCATTTTGTTATTCAATTACAAGGTGAACTTTGATGTCCGATTAAGGCTGATGTTTCAAGTTTATTTCATTGATTGACAAAATGATCTAGTTGACTGGTTCATGGCTGTGTGCCATGAGTGTGTTACTCTTGATACGCCTTCACTTTGTACAAGGTGTACAGCCTAAGTAACTCATGGTCATTCGGGTTCACTCATGTAGGCAAGTTGATGAGTTGACAGCAAATATTGTATTAAAATCATATCAAATTGCTGTTGGAGGAGAGCAAAAAATTGGTGAAAAAAGTTGAACAATTTATTTCTCTTGTCGTAACTTTTTTTGACCTTTTCCTATTAAATTGAAACTTTTTTTGTTACTTCTTCTTCTTTCCACTTTATATTAAAGATGTTATTGAACACTTTGACAATTTCGTGGGAATCAAAGCAGAGCAAAGGTGAAGACAAAAAGTGATGATTTTGATGAAGAAAGGGAGAGACCAGGTAGAAGGAGGATGAAGAGAAAGTGAAAAAAACGAACAGGAAAAGAGGGCAAAAAAAGGTATCCATAGAGTTCAAGAGTCCCTGTCAACCATATGCTCATTGAGGATCAATTATTGTCATTAGTTTGATTGTTTAACACTATCGATATAATTATTGGCCTTTCAACGGAAAACGATCAAAAGAGAACCGAAGTTGACCATAGCTTCCGTTTATCGAGTGATTTACCTTTAAATCTAAATCTACTCATGAGTGTTGATCATCTTTCACCCGTGATTCCTATTTCATTAAAAAGAAGAAGAAAAATGTCCAAAAAAATGAACTTATTTTTACACTTTTACAATTTCATCGGTTTACTGCTTATCTGTTTCACCTTTTGACTTTTCCTTGGAAAATAATTTCTCAATATTTACATGAAATCAGACATTCGTTTTAATCATTTGAAAGTAACTCTCTCTGTTTAACCAGCTTTTCAGGTGAAAAATGATAAAAGATGAGAAAAGAAGAAAATTTTTTAGAAAAACTTTTCAATTTGGAATTGAATTTTAATCGAAATTTTTTTTCTCTATTGCACAGTTTCTGGTCCACTCGTAGTAAACTCATCTGATGATGATGAAGGTGATGATAAATGTTCAAATGGTGGCGATGGCTATGAATCGTCAAGTTCAACCATTGATGAACCTCATCCATTAATGATGAGTTCACCTTTACCTGAAAATGAAATGGATAACAATTGCAACACTAATAGCAACCTGATGGGCAACACTGATAACTTGACTTCAAAGTTGATTAATGAAAATCTAAATAATCTTATAGGGAACACTGGTTCAACCTCTAGTAATAGTAATTTAAATAATTTAAATTGTAATATTAACTCATTGTCATCACCTTTAACCTCATCAAGTTTATCATCAGGCAACAATCCAAAGCTTTCAGGTGGCTTCAATTTTGGTTCACTTTTCCCTGGAATTGAATTATCTGATATTCAGGTAATCTCGGAGCAACTTGAAAACACCAAGGTTGCAATAGGTCAACAGCGTATCAACCCTTCAACCCTTGAATCGGGAAACCTTTTAGTTTCAGGTTCAGGTCAACTTTCACCGCTATCAGCCTTACAGGCATCACTTTTATCAGGCAATGTAAACATGGCTGCAATAGCTGCTGCAATTGCTGCTGCCTCATCAACGGCAACAGCATCAACACCAACAACAACAACAACCTCATCCAATTCATTATCAACTGCATTAAATCAATTATCGTCATTAGCCTCACCAGTAGCAGTTGCTTCAACGGCAACCTCAACACCAACAACACCAACTTTAACCTCATCAATGGGACAACAACAGCAAATGGCTTTACTTCAAACAGTCTTTAAACAAGTAAGTTAAACAATTGACCTTTAATGGTCAAACCCTCTAAATAGACTTTAATTGAGCCAAAAATTCGCAAAAATTTTCGATTCTATTTTTAATAGAAAAAAGTTGAGGGCAAAAGAAAAAGGTTTACCTTGTAATTTTTTATTCATTATAGAAATACAATTTTGTCTATTTTTCTACTTCTCCATTCATCATTGTTTATCATCATCATCATTACCAACGTAATCATCATAATCATTGGTATCATCAGTGTTAATGGTGTTTTAACGTGCTGTTAATTTCATGCCTTTACTCTTTACCTTTTTACTGTTAGTCTAATGAAGCAAGAATCAAACTAAGCTTGTAATAATAGTACAATCATGTGAACGCAGGAAGAAGATGAAGATGAAGATGATGAAAAATGATGATACAGTAAAGAGCAACTGTTACGGTGTAACGTGTTAAAGTGCTCAAGATAATACCTTTTACCTTTTTTTCCCTTCTTCTTACCTGACTAACTCTAACCTTTTGTATGCAAAACTAAACAAGCATTAAATGTAAACATATTCATATTATTTATTTTTTATGACTTTTCCTCAACTTACCTGGTTAGAAAAGGTAATGATCTTGTTGACTTTTGTCAGAATTGAAGCAACCTCTAACGATAAATTAACGAAGAAAAGGTTCTCTTAATGATAGACTATCCATTTTTCATCATCATTGTCATCATGATAATCACTTTTCTAACCTATTCTTTTCTTCTTTTTTCCCTTTTCTTTTTTCAAATAATTTTTTTGCTTCTTCCACCGAAAAAAAATAACACAAAATAATAATCAACGTAATTGCGTTAACAGCTTTTAGCCCAAATTACCAGTAACGGAGGAGAGGTAGGAGGTGGTGGTGGTCTAACCTCATCATCACCATCATCAACTTCATCATCATTATCACCAACAGTATTACAAGGTTTACCCTTTTTGAAGCCACCAATGGCTCAATTGGCAGCCGCAGTTGCAGCCGCAGCAACACCGTCACAGTCATTATTATCATCGGTAAACTCGACTTCATCCGCATCAAACCTTGTCTCACCTTCACTTGGATCAATACCAAAGGGAATGCCTTTTTCAGTTTCATCTCTATGTGATCCAGGCAAACTTGATCAGGATCATATTAACTCAAAAGGTGAGGATGATGATGAGGAGGAGGAAGAAGATGAAGATTTGTGTGAAGAGGGAGAAGATGCAATAATTGGTAGAAGCTCACCTGCATCTTCATTATCATCCAGTTCATCCTTGTCTCCATTAAATTATCATCAATCTCATTCTTCGAGAAACAATTTAAACAATTTAACTCGACGCAATTCTCATCATCGTTCATCGTACCATTCATCCTCTTCCCATCGGCACTCTCGTCCATCTCATCGATCTTCTCGTAACCGTCGCATGGGCACACCTGATAATCAAATGGACTGTGAACCAACTGATGAAGGTAAATGTTTTTCACTTTACGTTTCTGTTTAAAATAGAACATTTGATTCGAAGTCATTTGCATAATTTTTCCATAACTAATGTTTATTTTTGTCATTCTTGTCATTCCTGACTCTCTTCAGATGCACCTTTAAATGCTTCAGTAAGTTCAACCACATTAGCAACCGGAAACGGGGGTTCATTAGGATTGCCTGATGATATCGATAAAAGCATTCCATTGGGTCCAAGTGACATTCCACCGCCACCTTCACCAAGTGGACCCAATACATTAGAGTTGTTACAGCGACACACCGAAAAGGCACTTCAAAATACTATGCAGGGCAGTTCGTTTCTTATGAATGGCCTGTCTGACCTGGAAGGTTCCGAGTTTTTAAAGTTTCGCAAAGACGGTAAAGAGGATTCCAATTATCGGCATCGATGTAGATTCTGTGGTAAAGCTTTTGGCTCCGATTCCGCTCTACAGATACACATTCGTTCGCACACCGGAGAGAAGCCCTTTAAGTGCAATGTTTGTGGCAATCGCTTCTCAACCAAGGGTAACCTCAAGGTTCACTTTGAACGGCATAAGGACAGGTACTTGGATATGCACGACTCTGAGGGTGATGAGGATAGAACCAATGACAACTCCAATGCTGGCCTGTGCAACAACGGCAACAGTAATGCTAGTTCAAGTCTAAACCTAGCACATCATTTTAGCAACAGCAATATGAGCAGTGTTCATGCAAACACCGGTATGAATGACAGGGAAGATGAGGAAGAAGAAGATCAAGATGATGACGATTCAATTGGTTCATCGGCGACACACTTTGCTTCATGTTCCCCTCCTCGAGTATCATCATCTTCACCCAGCACTATGACAACTCCTTCATTTGTCGGTCTTTCCCTATCGACACCAACCACAACCAACAACAGTATAAACGCCAGTTTAACTTCAGGACCAACCACAACGGTAGCCACAACATTCTCATCGACTCTTGCCGCTCCCTCAATCAGTCCGTCAACACCTTCCATACTCAGTGGTGGTTTAAAGGCAGGTTCAGGAGGCGGTGAACCAAGTGCACCTGGATCATCATTAGCTGCATCATCTTCATCGGGTTCGGCTGGAGCGCCGGGAGTTCTTCCTGATCCAAACTTTTATCAAGATCTTTTACCCAAACCTGGAAGTGCTGATAATTCATGGGAAAGTTTAATGGAAATTCAAAAAGCCTCTGAAACCCACAAACTTCAACAACTGGTTGACAATATTGAACACAAGTTAAGTGATCCAAATCAATGTGTAATCTGTCATCGTGTCCTCTCTTGTAAATCAGCCCTTCAAATGCACTATCGAACTCACACGGGAGAGCGACCCTTTAAGTGTAAAATTTGTGACCGAGCCTTTACCACCAAAGGTAACCTTAAAACTCACATGGGTGTCCACCGAGTTAAACCACCTTTACGAATACTTCATCAATGTCCAGTTTGTCATAAACAGTTTACCAACGCATTGGTATTACAGCAGCACATTCGTATGCATCCAGTACACTTGTTTGCCTCCGAGGTGAGCAAACAAGCTTCATCACTTTTGCCAAACTCTTTCCACTCTGGAAGGTCACCTTTCATGTCACCCGCGGCCGCTGTTGCCGCAGCTGCCGCTGCAGCAGCCTCAACTGGATCAGCTTCAACCCCTTACGCTCCCATGGAAGATATGCTTTTATCCTCTGCTACCTCATCGTCGACCAGTGGTGCTCTTGATTTAACTCCTCGCAATGGATCCTCTTCATCTTCCGTCTTCTCGGCAGCCGCAGCAGCAGCAGCAGCCTTTGGTATGGGCCTGGGTCAAGGCGGTCTAGGTTTACGTTTACCAACCCTTTCCTCTTCCTCACTCCGTTCCTCACCTTCGCCCTCATCGTCCTCGATTCGATCATCATCTCCACCCTCTTCACCCTCACCATCACCACTTGCTTTACGTTACCATAGACGAAGCTCATCCCACCATTCATCTCGACTCAATGCTACACCACCAACCACAACGGGTCCAATTTATGGTTCATCATCAAACCCAAGTGCTGGACCATCGACGCCTCCAGCTTATCCAATGGAAGACATGGTTTCATCGAACCTTAGGTCATCATCGACAAGCGGTGCACTTGATTTAACTCCTCGAAATGGTTCCGAACGAGGAGGTCGAAAAGAGGATCGAAGAGGAGAAGGAGAAGAAAGTGCTGGTGGAGTCGACATGAGTTCGCCTCGTTCCTCTCCTTCACCTTCCTCACCTCGTTCACCCTCACCTTCACCATCATCTTTATCGCCCTCACCACTTGCTCTCGGTTACCATCACCAGTCTCACCACTCTCATCATCCCCACTTGCCGAAGAAACAAAATATACCAACAACTTCCACTCCAACCTCATTACCTTTAACCTCTCCATCAAGCTCAGCTTCAACCTCACTCTCAACTTCCAGCTCAATTAAACCTTCAAGTTCATCAAGCAGACCAGTTTCAGCAGCAGCAGCAGCCGCAGCAGCAGCCGCTGTAGCCGCCGCCGCAGCATCAGGTGGACTTCATCCAAGTCGACTGTTTAACTCGCCCTTTCCTGGTCTACAATTTCCAACTGGTCGACCCAATACAACTTGTCAAATTTGTTACAAAACCTTTGCATGTAATTCAGCCCTAGAGATTCATTATCGATCACACACCAAGGAGCGACCCTTCAAGTGTTCAATTTGTCAACGAGGCTTTTCAACCAAAGGTAACATGAAGCAACACATGATGACCCATAAATGCCGTGATCTACCTCCAGGACTTTATACAACTTCCCTGACAAATTACAACCATTCAACCTCCAATTCATTTCCCGGAAATGCTTCCAATCAAAATAGCAACTCAAGTAACCATAGTCAATGTAAGTACTTGAAAGCAAATCAAACACATTAAGCCCCAAAAACCTCAAAAATTTAATTGAACAAAAATCGAAACTGCACAAAAGCCGATCAAAAGTAAACTCCAAAAACTCAACAAACCAAAAGTCCGAAACAATAAACGAAACGAGAAAAAAACAGAACAATTTGCAAAAGCATTTTCCTTGATAAGCTCATCATTTGAACTCGTATTTGAATTTGAGTTTCACTTTGTTTTTCATGGTAAAAGGCAGCAAAAAAAAGTTGAACAAAAAACCTATGAAAGTCATCATAACTATAAGAAGCAAAAGATGTAATTGAATAAAGAAATGGAAAGAAAAGAAGAGAAAAAAAAGTGAATTTGTCCCCAAAATAGGTATTTATTGCAGGTTGAGTTGAATAAGATGAAGAAGCGAAATAAACAGGAAAAGATGAAAAAAATGATCAATACAAATGTGGCCTTTACAATATAATTTTCAACGCTTTCATGATGTCTTTTGAGATAGTTACAGTGATAAAAATATATCTACAAGAAAAGGATAGAAACCTTTTTTGTCTTGAAAGTGAAAAAAAGCGTACATTTTGCTTCTTTTTCAACATTTTTTATTCTTTGTTTTGCTTCACTTTTTTGCCTCTTATTTTGCTTTCCATCTTCATCTTTTCTCTTCCCTTCTCTTCATCACTTTTCATCTTCTTATTGTAACCTTTTTGTCTTCATCTTCGCCTCCAACAAGTTACATAAAAAAGGCGAGCAAAAAGAGCGACAAAATGTCATAAATATTTATTTTATAAGAAAATCTATTTTTTCTCCTTTTTTTCGCTCTTTTCATTTTCTTTATATCAACTCATTTCCGTTCATTTTATTGTTGTTATCAAACAAACATTTTAAGATATAAAATGAGTTTCCAAGTAATGTTAACACTTTCATTGAATATCTTTTCACCTTTTTTTTTCGGACAATTTCTGGTTCGATTGAGAAAATTTCATTTCTGAAACAATCAGTGAAATTTTCACTTTTCTCATTTTCGTTTCAATGAAAGCTTCAGGTAAAAATGATTTCCTCCAAGTCGAGTTTTCCTAATATAATTTATAGTTTCAAGCAACATTTAAATGTGAACTTGAAATGTTGCCCAGTTAATTTGCTTGTTGATGGATAAAATTGACTCATGTAAACTGTTGATGGATTGAAATGGCACTCATATGGATCCATTAATAGGGTTTCACTGTCAATCATTTTTGGTTCACCTTTTTATTGTCATATTATTGTACTTATCAAAGTCAACAGTTAATAGTGTGACAAGAGGAGAGGCAAAAATACGGGAAAAATGGTGTAAAAAGGCAAATCTATTAAAAGTGAAAGGAAATGTTGAGCAAAAACAAAATGATAAATGAATGGTGTGAAAGCAAATCAACAAATATCTCTATGGAAAAAGCTCATATTTTTGAAACATTTTTACAATAAAAGCAGGAAATTTGGAGCAACATTAAATAGCTTCTTATCTTGTGAATATAATAGATTTACCATTAATTTTGACACGTCAAGTTGGGTATAAATATACATCTAACTGTATATCATGTAATCATTAACCATTTCAGATGAAATTATTTAAATTGCCTTTGAGCTTCAATTGATCTTCAATTGAGCATTTTAACCAGTTTTCACTGTTGAAACCTTTTTTTCAAGGCAATAATCATTTGGATTGTATTAATGATAATTTATCGACTTGTTTCCATTAGATTTAAATGTTCTAATATTTTACAATTTTAATGATTTGCTCAACATTGTAAACTCGTTTAATTATAATTTCAAGTTGCATTTAAATTGTAATCATAATTATAATATTATCCCTCAATTGGCTTTTTTATTTTTCAATGTTCCCCCATTGTTTTTGCGCTTCTTTTTCATCTTTTGTTTTCAATTTACAGCTAAACCTTTTCATCTTTTGTTTGTTAATCATTTGGCTTCATTTTAATTTCATTATTCATCTAATTTATACAATTTTTACCTATTTATGTGACTATCTGTCAGTTTAAGTTATTGTCCTGTTTGCTTTGACATTTTAACTATGTTTAAACAGTCTAAGTTTACTCTACTGGTGTCTTTGTTTGAATGGTGTTGCTACCTTCTGACTGGTTTTCCCTTCAATTTGCATATCTTAATTGTTTAATTGTTTGTGAGTTATCACCTTTAACCTTGAATGAATTCTTTGCGACCCCAGCTGAGTTGGATCAACTTGTTGTCTCTTCTGTTGCTCAAAAAGGAACTTGTTGGACCATTTTGCCCAAAGTCAGGTTCAAGCAAAATGTCTTTATGGGTTAAACGTCTTATTTTAACCAAGTTAAATGGATGGTGTCATTTCCCAAGCTCCATGCTGTTGATGATTTTCAATGGGTAAACAATTTCCCTCAAGTCCATGACAATGGTTTGGAAGATGATTGAAAATAGTAAATTTAATGAATTGTGCAACATCAACAATTTATTATTGTCAGAGTTACATGGCTAAAAATTGAATCTCAACTCTACTTGGTGTAAAATGGTCCTTATTATTACCATACGTTTAGCTTGCAAACCTTTCAAACCTATTAGCTAGAGTCATCTAACTGACGACGACCTCTCTTCAGCTAAATTTCTGGCGACTCTTCCTCAAAGTGTAATTATATTGTTTCTAAATTTGACAAAATTTCACAAATTGAGCCATTTTTAATTGCATTACTTCGACTTCTTTTTTCTCTCTCTCCTCATCTTCACTTAATTTTCTTGCTGTAAGAGGAAAATGGTTGAAATACTGATGGAATACTCAATCTTGGAAAACTGTTAACCCTGTTGAACGAGTTTCAAAACAATTTTCAATGGCTTGGAATAATCTGACTTGTTCTAACTCTTACCATCTCTAACCATTTAGACACATCATGGTGGTGATGATGATTGTAACAATTATAATCATCATGAACCTTATTAAATTTATCATTCTACTGTAACCATATTAAGAAGTGGAAAGAAAATTATGATGAAGAAAGGTTATATCATCATGGTTATTGCTCGATTCTTGGTACTATTATTACATGTAATTAGAGTAATTTGATATGAAAGTTTTTGTTTACAAGGTTATTATCTATTTAATGATCCAAATAAAAGGAGATGAAGATAGATAATAAAATAAATATCTATATATATAATATAATATACAGATGCTACTGCTGTATCTTATATTAAATTTGTTTTAATAAAACATTGATTTGTCTCCTATTCACTCAAACTTAACCTTACAACTCTTTCCTTTCCCATCCTAACTAATCTTGATACATTATATCAGCTAAAATTTATTATTATCACAATCAAAACAAGCCTAACAATTTCAATCTACATTCATCATTATTACTCCTTTTAATCCATTATTTTTAATACATAAATAGGTATTAACCAAGCCCATACTAACCCTAACTAACAACATCTTCTGTTAGGTGCAATAAATTTTTCATAAAAACAAAAACTTTCTAATCCGTCTTTGATTACATTTAACTATTGCTTATTAGAGCAATAAAAATTGTTCAATCTTGTAATCAAAATGGACTAAATTGTACATTTGTGTGTGTGTGTGTCTGTTCACACGAATATGTTAACTGACATAATATAAGTATAAATATATAAATGTGTGTATAGATGGATAATAATATACAAATATAAAGTAATATATCAAATTACTTGACCCAGGGTTACCATTTCAATTACACCAGCTTCACAATATAATGTATTATATCTTGTTATACAGATTCACTTTTTATCTTCATCATATTATTTATTGAATAATATCAAGTTACTTGAAAAACATTTTAACTTTGCGATCTTTTCCTTCTCTATTCACATTTATATAAATATATTTATCAACATGAAATGGTAAACAAATTATTTTATATGCATCTTTTTTTTCTGCTGCCTTTCATCTTTATCATCATCTTTCTTCATCACCAGATAAAATAATTAGCTTATGTAGAAAATGTTTCAACAAAATTGAGATTTGTTTGTTTGATTTTCAGCAAAAGCAAAATGTTTCTCTTGACGGTTTGTGCAACTTGAAAGGGGTTTAGGCTTGTTAACCTTTTTTTATCAAATATTTGCCATGTTAATTATTTCAAGAAATTAATTTTTCTCTTTTTCTTCTCTTTTACAGTTAACGGCAAAGAAATAAAAGATGAAAGTAATGCAAGCAATTCAAACATGTCCACTGAATCTGGACCCGTTCATTCCATTGGTGACAATGAAAATTCTGGACGAGGAGAAATGTCCAAGTGTAATTCATCCAATGGAGAGACAACCTTTGAAGAAGGAGGTGAGGAAGAAGCCGATGGTGAGGAAGTTGGCGAAGAAGATATCGATGAAAGTAAAAATCATGGTGGACACGATGATCGGTTGTTAAATTCAGTGGCTGGTGGAAATGCACAAACTTCATCCCCAACCTCGTCAATCGGTTCATCTTGTTCCCTTTTACCTCATCACCACTCACAACGAACCTCTTCTTCTGCTCCACCTGGACCAGTTCCGTCATCTTCATCATCCTCATCTTATCCTGGAACAGCACCAGCCTCATCTTCATCATCTTCATCTCGATCATCAAATAGTTGCAAACACGTTTGCGAGAAATGCAATAAACCTTTCTCAAGTCACAGTGCATTACAAATTCACATGAGAACTCATACCGGTGATAAACCCTTTAAATGTCAAATTTGCGGGCGACCTTTCACCACCAAGGGTAACCTTAAGGTTCACATGGGAACTCACGTTTGGAACAATGGTTCATCACGTCGAGGTCGAAGGATGTCAATTGATTTACCCAATTTACCGGTTCCCCCATCAACACCATATTTTCCATTCCTGATCTCACAATGAAAGACAAACAAAAGACTAATTTAAATTGAAAATTAATCAAAAGAAGACGAGGCGCAAAGAAAAAAACTTTGGACAAAACATTGAAATTTAAACTCAAGCTTCCAAAAACGGAAAACAAGAAATTACGAGAAAAAGTGTAAATCATTTTTAGTGGAATTAGGCAATTTCAAGGATTCAAAGGGTAAAAATGGAGCAAAATTATGATTTTTGATTTGTAATTGAAAGCAAAAGATGTTTAGACAAACAAAAATGATATCAATAAGAGGAGAGAAATGATGAAAAACTATACAAAACATGGACAAACAAACAAACAAACCAAGCAACCAAGCTTATTCTAATTAACATTATTATTATTATCATTGGTATAATAACAGCAAGTGAAACAAAAATTGATCATCAATCACATTTAATTTTAACTCTATTGGAACTCATCAATCATCAATTTTAACCTCAATCTCTATTCTCATCAACCAATTCAACTTGAAAGCTCATCTTTAAATCATACCATTAGAAAAACCTAACAAATTCAAAGGACAACAAAATCAAACGGAACATAAACTGCTGATGATTATCCATTCATCACCATCATCTTCATCATTCTCATCATTTATAGCCTCTTCTTCTTACTTGATCATCTTCTGCTCATCTTTACCAAACTTGATTCAACTCTAATCTCACCAGTTGAAATATATTAAAACAAAGGAAAACAAAAAATGAACCATTTTACGTTGTTTCCATCATTTTTGTCTATTGCTCGTCATCATCATCATCACCTTTCCCAAGAAACAGACAAAAGCAAAAGACCGACTCAATTGGAAATGTCAAACACACCTTATCTTACCTGTTTCACATCATCTTCATCTATTCCGCTATATTTGTTTCTCTTCACGATTATAATATGTTATATAATTTAGGATATAATTTATACTATCATTTCTTCTTCTTCCCTCTTCTCTTCTTTCCTTTAGGGTTGACAAATTATCATGTACTGTGTTATTAGCTAAAATAAACTGTGTTAATATTGGCTTCCATCTATTTCCATCTTTTTTTTGCTTCTTGTTTCGTGTTCACTTTAATAATCTCAATGTGTATGTTGTGATATTTTTTATGTGCAATACTTGACATTTTTATGTTCACAGTAAATCATTTTCATTGAGTTAATTAACATTTTTCAACACCATTTTTCCCATTGAAAAGTACAGTGAAGAAGTACATTTTGGAGAAAGTTAAAACACATTTGGTCAATTAATTATTACAATCACTTTTACAACACATTACAAGTTAAATAGCTACTCTACAATTAACAATAATAACTAATACAGTTATGATAATTGCACGAGTCAAGAGTGGAAAGTAAATCAAAAAAAGGCAAAAGTAAATGGTAATAAATTGTTCCGGATCAGTTGTATTACAAGTGTATAAACAGTGAAAATTGGCCAACTAAATTGCAGTTGATTGTTGACGATGAAATATCAGCAATTCAGGTCAATCAGAAGCGACCATTTTTTTTCAATGAATACAAATATCAAAAGCAAAGTGTAAATCTTTCAATTTCATGTTGATTCAATGGACCAACATTTGATCCGTTTAATCAGTGAAAAGCACTCTTGTAAAGACAGACAACAAAAAACTAACAATTGTAACAATTAGTGGTAATCAACTAGTAAAAGTCAATTGAAATTATGGACCAATTTTCCACTTTTACTTGAGATTAACCATTTTAAGGTTGATTATCAAATGCAATTGTCAAATCGGTAACAAATAGAGTAATCATTGAAAATGTTACCAGCTGACATTATCAATCATTCACAGTTGAAAATTTAAATTGTTGGCCAAGTTAACCCAATCTAATGAGTTAACAATCCTTTGCCATTTCAAATCAGGCGAAAGTAGCAACAAAATTTCCATCATATTCATCTTTATCATCTTAACATGTTTTGCCTGGAAATGTTGAATAATGCTGACTTTTCATCTCTTTCTTGGTAACCTTAACAATTCATCTTGCTATTATCCTTATCGTTAACAGTTAATGAGCTGAATAACTCTGTTAAAATAGGCTAATAATGGTAATCATAATAAGATGAAGAGTTGAACAAGTATTTTGAGTGACGATTCGCTCCTGTAATATAACAGTTTAAGGGATGATTGATTGAATCTATTCGCATTCTATCAGCTTTTGGCTTCATTTTTGCATCAACCATTTAATCTTTTGTTATTCACTTTCATCTTCGTCATCAACTGTTGTTGCTTTTACAGAAAACCATTCGCCATTTGTCCTTGGACAATGTAATATATTGACAAAAGTAAAGCTGCAAAAAAAGAATCTCAATTATGATAATTATTCCAATGGTGATAGACAGAGTTGGAGAAACAAAATTGAGATGTTCATCTGTTGGAATCACATTTCTTGTATGTTCATCATGTAGAGAGAGAGAGACAGAGAAATGTTATCAATGAACTACTCGTAAAAACTAGACAATTTAATTCAAGGTGAAAATTATTTCAACATTTCATGGATAATTTCAATAGATCGTTCTGGTTTAGCTGCAAGTGTAATCAAAATTACATTCATTGTTGAATCATCAAGCCCATTAAATCAGAATTTATGGAAAATTCAACTTTGATTTTGAAAGCTTCCACAATTGAAATGATTCTTCAGTGCTAATTTGAGTGGCAAAACTAAAAATTCATTTGAATCCATCATTTGCATGATAAACTTCAAACTTCATTACTTTATTATAGCTTTGAAAATGAGGCAGCTAACGCCATCTAATGTTAGTTTGAAGAGGCATCAAATTTTTCTCTAGTGACATCTAGTGAGTTTGCATCACACTAGTTTAGTTCACCTAAATCTTGCCCAGAATTCAATGGGAAAAGTTGACTTTAAATATCTTAAGCTCTCGGCTTTAATTATTGATCAATTTGTTATGAAGCAAAATGCCTCATCGTTTTGACTTTAATTGTTTCACATAGAATTGTATTTTTCAAGTTTAATCAACAGTAAAATGCATAAAAGTTGTAATAATCATTAAAATTATCAATTAAACTCCTTTTTTCAACATTTTCAAAGGATAAATGAAAAATTTACTGAAACTCACGAAACCAGGTTTGACAATTTATTTTTGCTTTTCAGTTAATTTTGTATGTTCATTCCAAACGAACATGTTAATGTTCAAATTGAACTGTTTAGTAATGTGTTTATTTCTAGTTTAATCACATTAATTCCATGGAAATAATTAACACCAACAGTGGATAAATCATCTATAATCAAAATCGTCATAAGGTTTCTATCTTTCAATGCAATTCCAATCAGAGCAAGTAACCAGTGATCAGTCTATTTTTACTCTAGATTAGTCTACATGTAGATGATTGAGATCTATTAATGAACCTTTTTAATTAACCTTATAGTTTCAATAAAATGTAAGCATGTTTTAGACGTTAAGACTTCCTACATTTACTTTTATGGTTATTTACATCTCTGCTTTGAAAGCAAGCTTACAGTTAGTATTGAATAATCAGTTTCAATATTGTGTTAATTCAATATGTTGGACACATTACAAAGTGACTTAAATGCCTATTGATTTTACAGAACCTAAAAGACAGAAACATGATTATTTAAACATACTTGCATATAATAAACCAAGTTTTAGATGTTATTGTTAATTGATTCAATATTTCATTCAGTTTCTGTTTCAGAAATTCTCAACTAGAACTGATTCATTTCAATCATCTCAACATCTTATTCAACTTTCTCTGCTAATACTTCATCAAGTCTCTAATAAAATGGCGACGAGTCCAACAATTTTTTACTGTTGATGGACTGACATCAAGTTTACCCAACTAAAGGCAATAATAATTTACTAAAGATTCAAAATGCTATTAGTTAAATGTTAATTAAATGTTAATAGTTAATCTCGATTAAATTTGAAACAAGCTGACAAATTCGTACAAAGATTTAGGAATTTATTGTTTTTGCGATGTTAAATACTTTGTGATAAAACGCATTGAAATACAGTATTAATTTGAAAGTCACCGAGTAATGTAATCAAATGATGTGTGCACCGTATAAATTGAAGTTAAATGGCCATTTCCTGAGGTTTCAGTTCTCATCGATGAATCAATGTTGGCAACTCTATCACCTCGTCTGGTCAAACATCGTCTCAACGAAGTAAACAGTTTCTTCCTGAACTTGGATGACATGAGGCAGTAAACAATAGGATTGAGACAACTATGAATAAAGGGCAACAGAAAGAATACAATTCTAAATATGTAAACGGGTTGAGTGAATGAGGTTAAGCAGCAGTTTATGATAATTTCAATCACAAGTCGCGGTCCCCAGCAAATGAGAAACAAAATAACCACCAATATCAACATTTTAATGACCTGTCCAGCAAGAAAAGAAAAGAAAAACGATTAGAACAACTTTCAATTTTCAGATTCCTAACTAATCTACTCACCTGTTTCCTAGCCGACTTAACATCTCTAGTCTCTTGGGCAGCATGATGACTCCTCAACATCACCGCATGATTATTGGGCGATGAACAGGCATCTCTACTGATGCTCGCTCTAGACTCGGTTCGGTGTGAAGTTCGCCTGAGAAAAAAGCAGAAAAGAAAATTAACAAAAAGTTCCAACCGAAAAGCAAAAATTTCTTTACATGTGATTGGTAAGATCGTCCATGGTTTTAGTCGATATCCAAAGTTCAATAATAACCCAAACATACGAGGCAATCATGAATACAGATGGAAGAGCAAAGAGAAATATAAATCTGTAAATGTTTAGGTTAAGACCAGTTTGATCACTTGCACCTTTACACCGATAAAGGCTGATTGTTACGTTATGATTGGTAAAGGTGGACTTTTCAACTTCCTTGAGAAACGAACGAGAAAATGACAGAAAAGGTGTTCATTAGAAAGGAAATTATGAATAAAATTAAATTTACCTTCAAGTATATCGTAGGTGTTGCTAGGAGAAGTGCTAATATCCAGACTGTGATTACAAATTGTTTACAATTTTCCATGGTACAGATTGATCGGGAACGAATTGGAAAAACTATAACTACAAATCTGAAGAGAAACAATTGAGTTAAGGGGAAAATTAATTTCCATGCAAACCAACCTTTCAAATGTAACAGCAACCAAGTTGAGGACAGAAGCAAATGCCGAAACTGATTCAACATAAGACGATAGTTTACAGACGGTTCCATCGCTGTCCCATTGAACCACAAAATAGTGGGCAATCTCAAGTGGACCCACAATGGTAAGTAAAAGTAGATCGGAAATGGCCAAACTCACCAAGAAAATGCTTGTAGCACTGAAAGGAAAAGTGGAAAAAGCAAAGTAAAAAAAGATTGCTAGGAAACATTCAAACAGTATTACTCAATCAAATCAAATCAAGTTCAAGAGCAAAGAAGAAAATTGAACCTTTTGCTCTTCTTTTCAATCGTCTGTTCAAGTTGATTTCACTGGAAACACAATTATCATGATAATTGGTAGGATAAGGGTGATGCGTGCTTGGGTTAATGTCAATAGATGAAAGGTAAACAAGTAAATTAAATGTGAAGTGAATCATTAAAAATATGATTACTCTTGAAAAGAAAAGACGAAAATAGTTAAACCATGAAAACATGCAAAAGCATTTGAACCTTATTCCACTCACCTGTGATTAGCTTTGTCACCAAACATGAACCAGATAACCACACTGTTTCCCGAAACTCCAAAAATAAAGGTTAATATGTTGGTGATGACGGTCGGGAAAAAGTATGCATTATGGAACCAGGGAAGCAAAACTTCTTCTGGCCGTTGATAGTAGATTCGAGTATCGAACTCGTCTTCCTCTGAATTGTTGGTTTCCTCATTGGAAGCAGGATAATATTGTTGATTGGAAAGGTTGATCAGATACTTGAGGATGGTTTCATTGGTTGCCAGTGAAACGGCTGAAGAGGCCAGGAATGATGAATTGGGTAAAGAGTGAAAATCACTTTCTATCGACATTGAATTAAACATTGGAAGCATAAAAATCTATCGAAATGGACACTTTTAACGAGAACATCTCATTAGACAAGATAAACGCATTCTCAATGAAACTTCATTTCTTTCATTAACATGATAATCAAGTTTCACATTCAATTAACTCTTCATTATCTTTTCCTTTTGTCTTCCCAGGTTCGTCGCCAAAGATCAATCTTGATTAAAATCAAAGTTTAAATCAATTAAACTTGAACAAACTTTTTCCACCAAATGAACCAAAGGATGAAAATTTTGGCTTCCTTTGCTTCTTAACATTCAAATGAGTAAACAATGAAACAAACAATAGTTAATTTAATCACTTGACACTTTAACGACACTGAAAGGGTTGAGAAGAAAACAAATGTCCCGATGAAATTGACTTTCAATTGATATTAAACTTGAATCCAGCTTTCGCTTCCAGGCAAGTTACCGATATGATTTCAATAAAAGAATGATTTTCTAAGTTTGGTTTCCAAGAGAAAATATGGTTTTCTGTTCATCTCATGGTAATAATCCTTTTCGATATTGAATTGTTCAATTGAAATTGGAGTGAACTTGAAAAGGGAAAACAGGAAAGACACAAACAATGTGAGGAAGGAAAAAAAAGTGAAACTGATTTTTTCCTCAATGGATTTCACTTTGAAGAAGAAAAGAAGTCAAAGGAAGGCAGCGATTTCATCTGACATGATATTCTGACTGGGATTGGGAAACTGAATAGAAAGATGGAAAAGTAAATAACCATGAGCATGTCAGGTTGAATACAAAGTATCAACAAGTCAATATCTTTATCTCATCAGTTTAATTCTGTTCACTTGAATAAAAAACAATTATCTTTTAATGAGAAGTTAGTTTGTGAATCCATTAACTTGTATTTACCCTCATCATCGCAATTTGTGTTTCCTCAACCTTTTCTCAACTCTTTTCACTCTAATTACATTAATTTTATCATTTCTTTGAAAAAACAAATTCCATGTTTTTCTCCATCAATTATTCATTTTTATTAGAGAAAATTTGGTGACCAAAAATGTTCAATCAATCATTGAAAGGAGCCAAAAAAATCGAATCAATTTTTGAGAAAAAAAAACAAAATTCATTGCAAATCAAGTTGACTGTTAACTGCAATCATTTGGAGTTACACTTAAATTAATTGCTTTTTAAAAACTAATTTTCAATCATTAAACGCTAATCTTTTATTTAATCAATCGCAAGGGTAAAGAGTTGATGATGTTGATGATGAACTAAGTGAAATCAATTAAATTAAATGGTAAAATAACTAAATTTAATCCTTTTACAATTTGCTTGTTGAGAGTTTGATCAAGGGAATGAACAGAGAAAATCTTTAATCTCGATTCTCAAAGTTCTAGCAATAACTTTTTTTACGAACCAAATTTAATTTAATCTCAACTGATGAAGTCGACTTTCAATGTTTGAAGAACAACTTTTTTCGAAAAAAAGTAGAAAAAAAAGTCGAAAAAAAGTCAATCGAAACATTGAATGAAAAGAAGGAAAAGTTTGGTGAAAACCCAATTTTCCCAGTTAAGCCACAAGTCTAATGTGACAATCTTTGGATTCCTCATTTTCATCCAATTTGGTTGAAATCAACTTTTTAAATCAAGATTGATAACTAAAAATGTATTTTTAAATACTTAAGTGACTTGGTTTAGGGAAGAGATCAACTGAAGAAGAAAAACTTAATTTCGTAAGTTTCCAGTTCATCAGTAAATTGCATGATAACTCGAATTTCATCTTTTCTCCTTCTTCTTCTCTTTTTTTCGTCTTCTTTCTGCTGATAAAATTCAATCAAAACAGAGTGAAACCGCAAAAACAAGATGCGGAAACAAAAGGCTAACTTGGTTAACTTGGATCAACAGAGACAGTTTCATCAGTTTCATCATGAATACCATTCATGTCATCTAACCCTGAAAATTACATTAAACTGTTTCCCTGTTAACCCAAAATTTTCTTTTCTATTCGTTAAATACTTTCCATCATCATCATCACTTTACTTTTCCTGATCAGCTTCCATATTCACTTTTATTCCCAGTTTTTTGTCATTTACTCAGTGATAAAGATAACCCAATTACTTGCTATTCTTGGTCACAGCAATGCCATTGTCATTGGATTGATGATAAAAGAAGCAAAGAAAAAAAAGAAAGAAAAAATAACCAAATTTAATGCAACAATATTCCGAATTTGTTTCAATGGATAATATCAAGTTCATCATTTAATCAGCAACATTATCCTCTCAATCCTGGTAACTGAATAAAGAGTGAAAAATGTTTCTCCAAGCTGTCAATGGAATCAATTTAACATGAAAATTGTTGCAATTGGAACATGAATAATGTTGAAAAGGGAAAAAGAAGATTTAAATAAAACTCCATTTTCAACTTTTCGCTTTTCCTATCAACAGTCAATTCAAATGTTGATATTTATGGTCATTTGATGCAACAAAAAGAGTCTAATGCATCATGTTGTTCAACAGATAATCATGCATCAATCTTCAAGTTCTGTCCACTTTACCTTCACCATCTTTAGATATTCCTTCAACTCCTTTGATTAAATTAACTTTCACTCCCTGTCAATCGAGAGATTAAAAGGCAATAAAAAACAGAAAAGTTGATTCCATTCGCGATTACGGGTCACGTTTGATCGAAAAAACAAAAGTTCTAATCACTGGAAAATCAAATTGCTCATTACAATAATTTATCTTTATCACGATTCCATAATCAGACAAAAGTGCGAGTTCAACTTTGCCTTTATAGCCTTTATAACCTTGATTGTAAATAGATAAATAATAAAAATAAATATTTCCATCAAGGGAATGAAAAGTTAGTTTATAAAGGTTTATACAATGCGATATGATGAAGTGATATAAAAGGTAAAAATATTTGAGTAAACAAAGGGAAGGAGAAAGCATTCAATTTCAATTGTAGCTTTGATTGAGTTGATCAGATTTCCTATTATAAAAGGTATTCAGGAAAAGTGTTTAAAAGCCAGTGAAAGGCTGAAAGGGATTTCAGTTGTAAAAATAAACTTTTCAAATCTGTAAATAAGAAAGTAAAAGAATAACAAAGAAATTTCAAATTTCCAAATAATGGCAACTCCAAGTGAAGGTAAAAATGTAATCACAATTAGAAGTGTCGCCCTGGTTTCACCAACTTCTTTTTTCTTGAATCTTGCTCAATATGAATTGATTGAATAATAAGAATAAATGGGAATTTAAATTATCATTCTGATAACAGGGAGTGAAATGATTGAGAGAAAGGAAAAGTCAGGGAAAGTGATGGAATAACGAAAAATTGAATTCTTTGATTTATCTCTGGATGTTTAATCATTCCTATCAATCCCTCTTGAGCACACATATGTTTATCCAATTCTCATGGGCTACCTTGACAACAAAAGAAAGAAAAACTTGGCAACGAAATTTTCCTTCTTTCATCATTTTCTTCACCTTCCTCCGTTCATTATGTTGATCCATTTTTCCCTGTTCATCTTGGATTTCATTTTCCATGAAGATTCTTTCATTATTTTCCAAGCTTCTTTTTCCTGGTAACTCATCAATAAGAATAGAAAAATTGTGAAATTGTCTTTCCATTTATCTATATTCGATCATTCGTTCGGACGATTTCGTAGCTCATCTGATTTACTCTGTTCATGGAAACAATGCTTTTTCAAATTAAATGTTATCTCAAATGTTGTTACAGTAAATGAACCGAAGGAAAACATTGAAAGCAATTATAATCTTTGAACAGTTTTCTTAACATTTTGTGACACTTTTTGTTCCTCTGCTTTTGCTTATTGAATAAATCATCATTTCATTCTTCAGAATGAAACATTTTTTTCTTCAGCATTTCCATATTTATCACTGAAACTTGATGCTAATATTATATGTTATAACAAGCTTTAAGCCTTTTTTGCTCTTCTCATGTGTTTCCATTAGAAATGTTATTCTGGTTCATTAAAAGTTGTTATTTCAAGTTGCATTTTCACTCGCAAACATAATTGCTTGTGCTTTAATCAAAACTTTGTCTGCTTTTTTGCTCCATTCTCCCGGCATCATTATCACTTGCATTCCCAATGATTTCATGAGCATTTCAATCATTTTACTTCATCAATTGAAAGATAATTATTTCAATTGAAACCTCAACAGGTTCAAGCACACTTGCAGTTTGTTTGCTTTAGCTACTGGACAAAATCGATAAATTGCTTTTCTCTTTTTTCAGATAAAATTTTCATCCAAACTGAAACAATTGCTTCTTTAATTTTATTCATTGGCCAGATTTATTCATGGCTGAACAAATTGACATTTGAACTTTCTTTTGATCTATTATCGCTTTGTTTCATTCAATATTAAGATTTATGCAAAAACAAAATCTTTTCAATCGCTTATTCATTCCAGTGAACCTTTCAACTTGGAATCGCTTCAAAGCTATAAAACAGCAAAACACACAACTCAATGTCATGTCTATGAACTTCTGAAAAAAATGTCGAATTTCATTTTTCTTCTCTTTCGTTTTTTTCGAATCTCAAATTTCAGTTGCTTGTTCATTGTATTGATCATTACTTCATAATTGACTCATTTTCCAAAGAATTTATGAAACTTTGAATTACAAAATAACAGAACTTGAATGAAGTTAAATCATTTAAGTTGACACTGAAATTCGTAAAAAGAAAAATCTATTTGGGTGAAAATTTTCGATGAACCTGGTTCGATTATCTGATAAAAGTTGATGCTTTCCTTGCAAGTCACGTTTCCAATGGGAGAATGCAAAATTTTCAAGGTTATTGCAAGTCATTGATTCCCTGAAAGATTAAATGAATCCCTTGAAATCATGGTGACCATCGAATTTCAATGATTCAGCAAACTCCTTAAAGTGATAAATGTTTCATTGGTAATTGTTGGCCGTTATAAACACAAAATGTTACCGTTAAAAGTGTAATGGATGGACGAAAAGAACAGAAGTTTTCCTGAAACTGCAAGGTGCCTAATCGTATCCCTAATCCCATATTTAGTGGGTTATTTCATGTCTCATTGGATCAAGAGTTGAATGAATCTTGTTACACTGTTTTCCCTGTTAAACCTATTATTCCAGATTGGTTCACTTGTACTCTGTGTTACAGTTGACTTCAATTCTTGACAATCAACATTGAAAGGTGAACATGAAACACCATCAGGCTTACCTCAACTTAAGCTGAACAGAATTTCAACAGATTGAATAATTCTCAGAAAATCGTTACTTGATCAGCTTTTTGCACCTTTAATCCCATCGAATTTAAAATCAACTTTTGTTCCTGAAAAGGAAAAGAAAAGTTTACAAAAAAATATCTTGAGTTTCGCTGAAAATGCACAGATTAACAGGAATAGCTCATGACTACAGGAATCCCATTCAACTTGATTGAACAATCCAATTGAACAGATAACTTCAAATCGTTTAAATATGTAAGTTTAGTCTTTTGCTTTCGATTTTTATGCAAAATTATTTTCAACATTTTCATTGAAATTCACTTTTATTGTTAGTTTCTGTTGTAAATAAAGATTAATGATTCAAATGGCAAATATCAATTGTCGTCTTATATCATGCAATATCATAAAAACATGAACTCATCTTGAAAATATTCAGAAATTATGTTTATCATGGAAATGCAATAAAATTTTGAAACATTCATTTTCGCTAAGCATCAACGAAGTTGAATGAAAAAAAGATCAAAGGTTAACAGTTATTGAACGTATTTATGATCATGGGTCAGAATGAATAGAAACAATGTAAAACATTTTGCCATCTGAATAACAATGGATGCCAGCCATGGCAGTCTAATGAGAATTGGAAAAAACAGATAAATTCATTTTTTTGGTGCTTCTGTATTCAATCAGTGATTGCATTAACAATGAATACAAGCTCTAAAAAGCATTTCCCTTGATATACACTTTTTGCGTCTTCAATCATAACATAATGAAGTAAACACTGTTCTTTAAGCTCGAGACTAAACTTATCATTAAAAATAGTCAATTTTACTGCTTCTCATGAATTTATATTTTTACTCTCATGTGCAACAAAATTGGATAAAGTTTACAGACTCTTTTCTTAATCAACTATTGAATAGGTGAACATTTCACTCAACTCTCACTCTCTTCTGGAACAAGGAAGAAGTTCGAAGAATCTTCATGAGAAAAGATGCAGAATATTTACAAAGTTTAGTCATATTACATGGATTTAAAGAGCAAATATCACATAGCAAGTTGAAACCTGGCTAATAAGCTGCTGTTGGTGAACTCGAAGCTCCTGATTCTGAGTTTGCAGAGTTTTAAGTAATTGGGATTTCAGTTCGATTAAAGATTTATTAAAAGTTAATAAAACTTTAAGCATAACTTGAAGTCAAAAATTAGCAAAAGAGCATTTCGGTGAATCACTAAATCATCAAGTAAAACAGTACAATTAAACAAACTTGAGAACTTGTTTTGCAAACTAGAACCAAATTGAGTGCAATGTCGAGCTCTTTACCTTTGAGATCATTGTTGTTTCAGCGTTGGCACAAGCCCTGTTGCATGAGCAAAACGCTTTCTGATTGAAATGGAAAATTGTTTCTTTTCTTTTCTACAGACGATGATATTCAGCTTCATTCCCTCGACTTTGACAGTCTGACAAAGCAAATGTAACATGATAACAGAGTCTAGCGATGTAAACATCCTTCAACTTGATCAGAGTCAGACAGTTGCGTTTAAACAAATGAATAAGTAAATGAAAAAAGATTACAACTTGAACAGACCTAATTGTGAATGCATTGTCTGGATTATGTTAAACTCAAAATACAATGAGCTTCATCAACTTGGGAAATTTATACATTAGCTTTCACAAAATCTGTTTTAAAGTGTTAAATATGTTTGAAAAGCGTTACTCTTATGCTAAAACATATTGCACCTGAATTCAATTGCACATCATCTAATCGCCTCCATTTTCTCGGCCTTTTCAATTCGACTGTTTTTCCCTAAAAATAACATTCATCTTGCAGACATTTCCTATTCCAATGTATAAGTTACCTTCATTTAAATAGTTTGCTCGAATGCTCACAAGAACACAAAATTGATGATAAATTATAGCAGTAATTAAACATTAATCAAGTTGAAGTGCAAGATGAAAGTGTTGAGATAACTTGCACCATTTAAAAGGTTAACATGTTGGTCAGTTTATTAATTATCAGTTGATTGAATATTTTGTTGATTCACTTTTAATAGCAATTACCATTAGTAATCTTGACATGCTTCAAATGAAAGTTAATGATGTTGAATAAAGTTGAACTGGAAACAGCAATTATCAAATAATAGCCTACGAAAAATAAGTTTAGTTAATAAGAGAAGCAATAATCTTAACCTTGTTGATAACTGATTCAACTCTTGACATGAAAACTGAGCAATAACTCCAGCTGCTGGGAATCCTTTCTTCTTCCACTCTCTCATAATGGTGATAATAATGTAAAAATAATATTGTTTCATGAATAAAGTTTAATGAATTGTGAAAAAGACAACCTAAGGTTAAATTGAAGTTGAAGGTTTGAAGCTCAAAGCATTTAATAAAAAGCTAAAGTGATGAGTGACTAGCAATTATTGTAAATACAATTGGATTAAATTGAATTACCAACTTGTCTTATTGATGATATTCAGAACTTATTTATCTTCTTTTCTCTTATTACTTGAACCAGTAAACATTAATATAGTAAATTAGTGAGTTGGCTGATCATCTTAAGTATCCAGGGAAAGGGAAGATTACTGAAGATGATGATGGAACATTCAATTCAGCTTTCACTTGTTTTTCCCTTTTCTGGTTTGTTTTAATGTTTTACCATTGATGATGATTGTATCACAATAAACCATGTCAATATGATACTGTATTAAAAAAGTGAATGACAATAAACTTCAACATGATCATGCTTTGCCTTTCATCTTCCTTCTCGATCACTTTTCATCTCTCGATCTTGCCATCATATTATACCATTAACCATTGTCCATCTTGGCTATTAAAGCCAATTTTTAGGTTCACTTGTTTCCTTCCTTTTATCGCTTTTATCATCTTGCAGTTATTAATACTTTCATTGTTATGTTTCACTGAACCTTCATGCTGAACACTTTGATCAACTTTCGTTGCAACTTTCATTTATCAAGTGATTTGTAGTTAATCGCGTTTAGAGAGTCGAAGGTTAGCTGAAGACCTTTGTGATTTAGAATCATTTGCAAAATTAAATTTTGTGTCAACATTGAAATTGTACTTTTTCAGCGTAAAATGTTTCAATTTTAAAGTTAATTCAGTGTTAATCAGTGCGAATGCACTTGTTCATTACCTAAGGTAGTTTGCAGTTCTTTGTATTATATATTCAAATATCTTGAGTGATACTTGAAACGAATTTTTTGCAACTGCATTTAGTTTGGTGAAAAAAAACTCATCAATGAATTTACAGAAAACTTGTAGAAAGTTATTGACATGATATTTGTTAGACAAAAGAATTGATTTCATTGAATCACAATTGCATTCATTTACTTTCAATTAATTTATATTGATTTAGTAAAAATAGTTTATGTCTTAAAGTGGTTAACGTAAAGAGTAACTGGATGAGCTCTTCGAAGGTCCATGAACTTAAGCTGGAAAATTCGGATTCCCTAGAGTTTCTAAGAGCCTTTCATTTTTTACGAAAAGTTACAAAACTGGATATTTTTTCGCATGAATAAAATACATTTTCAATTTTGCCGTAGTTAAATGATTTAGAAAATCATTGCAACTTCATATTTCTTGTTAAAAGGAAAATGCAAACAAGAGTTTTCGCTATTATATTAATAGTTACTATTGCTTAATAGTTTGGATTTATGTTTTGAGCAGAGTTTATGCAAAGTCGAAAACATTTGATTTATAACTCGAGTAGCCTGAAGAACTCCGAACTTTGACTCTCGAAATTTGCGTTTAATTTTCAATGCTAGAGCAATGAATGTATCCGACTCGACTTTTCTTTCAGGCTTTTTATTGTTCGAAGATCAAAGGAAAAACGTGATTTCTTTCAAGAATTCTTTATGTAAAGACAGATTTTTCGTGTAAAAGTAAAAGCCATCTCAAAGCCCGAAGCAAAAGGTAGAATGAAATGACGCAGATCTGAATATAAAGACGAATGAAAGGTTTCAAAATATTGAATACAAGATTTGAAAAAGAATGAACTTCGAAATGATTTCTCTATTGTTATCATTAAGATTTTTCTCTCTCGTTGATTCTTCACAAAATGAAGGAAAAAATTTCAATCTTGTTGTCATCTTGAAATGAAACTCTTCAGAATGGAAATGCAATTTTGCAGAAAAAGAAACAGAATAAATGAAAATGGTGAAAATTAATGTGAGTTAACAACAGACATTATATTTAGTTGTTAGCCTAAGGTAACGAAACTAGAGACTGATTTGTTTTGTGAAAACTTTAAATGTCAGTCGAAGCTGAGGCGTACAAGTTTGAAAAGTCATTTAATTAAAGCAACAAAATTCAAGATATTAATTCAATATTGCCTGATAGCAAATATGACGAGTAATTTAATGAAAAAAAACTTTGAACTTTAAAATTAAAGAGAATTAATTTCGATATTTGATCAAACATTTCCAGTCCCAATTGAGATGAAATTTGCATCAACAAAATTGAGCATCAATATTTCATTACAAGTTATTTACAAATCAATTTCAACAAAATGAACAAATTAATTCATCGTTTTGCAACATTTTCACCATTTTCATCATTTCCTAACTGTTCAAATGAACCAATTGATGATCAATAATAGATTTGATTGTTGAAGGATTTTGAAGAATCGTTTTCAATGCAAAAATAAAACATTTATTTGGTTTTAAGCAAAAAAAAGGTTAAAAAGATTGAGATTGCAAGATTGATCAACAGAAAAATTGGTTTAAAGTGTTTTCCCAACTTTTGATGCCATTCCAGGTCGCTTTGAGTCGTTGTCGTTATGTGCAAAGATCGATGAATTATCGATTCTCGATTGATATCAAAATAGTCTTGAAGCTTTACTGTAATTTATAGTTTCAGTACAAGGATAGATTAGAGTACAATTTGATCCCGTTAAGGCAACCAAAGCAGCTTCAGAGTAAAGTTTTACTGCTGGAACCAGTTTTACATGTAAACCACGTCTTTCGGCTGCAACCCTGAAAACATGAGGAACAATTGGAATTAGAAAAGAAGTCAACTAATTAAAAGTTATTCTTGTTCAAATAAACTGGAAAAGATAAATAAATCAATTCTGTTTTCTCTCGCTTGGATTGTCCAACATTGCTTACCCAAATATATTGACCAAGGCTCTTTCAAAGGTGCTCAATGTCAACGGTTTGTCTTCACTCTTCAAAGCCCATTGGTAAACTTTGCATAAATGCTGCCTCTTACAGGTTACCGAGTTTACTTTACGAACCTCCAATGTTGCCTCCAAAAGAGCCAAAAACTTTTCCGTTGTTGGCTTATCAAATAATGGCAACTCCCAGGGAGTCCCAAGGTAAAAGGATCGTTTACGTCGCTTACCTCCAGTCAGGCTGCTCATGAAACCTGGAGAAAACAGTTGAAGAGGAAAAATGATGGAATGACAACAAATTAGATTCAACTGATTTGTGGTTCAACAATTTTTGGATTGAAAAGTTTTCTTGTTGCAACCTTCACCAGTCTGCCAATGAAAACAAAAGGACAGAAACTCGAGAAAAGCAAAATATATTTTCATCAATTTCAGATGGATCATGAAAGGATTTATCAATTGGAACACTTTTTGATTGGAAAATGTCAAAAAATTAATATACAAATCAAATTTTTGTGCTAACCAAAGATTGACAAACAATCAATGATGGAATTAAAATTTTTGTATTTTTTTCGTCTGTTGAAGGTTTAGCTTTTCATATCAATTGCTTCAATAATCTGTTCAGAGGTTCATGATGTAAAATAATGTTCAAGATAATGTCAATAATGGCTGGGAAGGAATGGAATCAAATTTTGTGGATAAAATCAATTGTTTTCCTGATTGTCAGACAATTTAAGGCAACATTTCAAGGATAATGATGAGTAAACAACTGATAAGAATGTTGAACGGATGATAAACAGTAAAATATCAAATCAGTGAACCATTGAAAGTTATCAAGTTATTTCAATGTTACACGAAAATCAAAGTGAAACATTTCTCAGGACAAGGAATACACAAGTAAAATAACAGAAAACGAAAGGATAAAAAGACAAAGAAAATGTTGACATTAGACAAGAAAAAGTGAATGTTAAGTAAATGGGTAAAAAGGCTTTTTGATGAAAAAACGGAGATCAGTGACAAGGTTAACATTCCGACAGGAATTATCGTCAAATTCATTTTCTCTTGTTCTTCAAGTCTTTTCATGTGATCAAGTTATTTTCATCTTATCAACTTCCTGAGATTTATTTCAATTGGAAGGAGAAGGGAAGGGAAGAAGAAGATATTCCGTCTTGATTCATTCTCTATCCTTTTGTCTCTTTTCCATCTTTATATTGAACAAATTCTTGCTGAATTATTGTCACAATAAGAAGTGAGACATGATATTAAAAGAAATTAAGAATTATAAAGTGTCTGGAAACAGTGAAAATATGTAGACTTGGAGTTAGATGAAACTCCATTTCGAACGAAACATTCAAATGTAGACAAATTGGTTGAAATTTTTCTCATAAGAATTTCTTTCCATGAGTTTTGCATCTTTCATGGTAAAATGTCTTCAAAGGTCATCCTAGTTAATTGAGTTCTAAATATTATCAAGGTTGGGCTACTATAGCTGTTGCTAAATCGCATGTTAGACACTTATAATCGGATAATGAATCTGGTCAAATTCAGTAGGCTGCATGTTAAGGTGATTCAGATGAAAACTCAAATTTGAACAACTTTTTGACTTTTATTTTTTTCAACAGAAATATCAATAAGTTCTGGTATCTTTAACTACTTTTTCATTAATATTTAACTGATACCCATGTTCATCTGAAATTATTGAGTCAATTGATTAAGTCGCACTTTTTAAAATCGAAGTAAAAGTCATTAGTAAAAAAACGACAGAACTTTCTGATGCGACTAACAATTCCATTGAGACCCAAAACTCTATCAATAGTGTTGATGAATTTCATTGAGCCCTCCATTGGTACTATTAATTTGTCAAAATATTATTTTCTGTTTGATCAATGGAAATGTAATGATAATCTAGAAACCATTTCAATCATTTTCCTCAATCGATTTTTGGTTAATCAAAATGCCGATTTCAACCTTTAGTTAGCAAAAGTTAACAAAATATCACACTTGATTCACAATCAATCAATTACATTTTTCTTTTGGCAAACTTTTCATCACATTTCTCTAACCAAATTGGTTTTCTGGTTAACCCGAAAGATTATGAAGGCAAATGATAGTGAAATATCCTCAGGCTTTTGTTTCTCTTTTGTGTTCAATTTAATTTCCATCATCATTTGGATTAACTTGATCAGTAAAGAATCCAATTATAAATGCGAATCATTTTGTTACATAATTTCAACCAAAATGATTATTCAAATAATCTTACATGACAGTGGATTCAGCAAAAACAATGCATTCAACTGTTGCCAAGACATTGCATTTGATTAAATTTTCTGGTTCATCTAGCAAAGAGTAACCAACAATTAGGAAAAAAACAAACGAATAATTTACTAATTCCTTGATTTTCCCTTATTTACTGATTAAATTTCAACTTCTTCCCTGACAGTAAAGTGAACAAAAAACTTGCACATTTCCCTGATCAAACTGTCTTTGAACCTTAGTTATTCAAACAAAAGAACCTTGATTCAATTAAAAATGCAATCTCAACTCATTGGTCTTACATTATAAGATAACATGAGTGAATTCATCAGAATGCTGCTGTGATTGAAAAGTGGATAAATTAAGGAACAATGAAGAGATTGGAAAATTTCATAATTTTTGCAAAAAGGATTGTTGCAATGATCATCAATCTTGATTAAATTTCGTTACTTTCATGATGTTTCCAAATGTTTAGTTACTTTAAAGTTAATTTTTGGTTTCAACTCGAAATTCTGTCATCAAAATGCTCTTCTATTTACCTAAGGTAATCCTACCAATTGACAGTTTACCGGTTAAAGTCAAGGTTAATAACTTGGGTTTGATGTGAACAATAAATGGCTTAATGAGGTTAACATTGAATGCTAAGTAACAAAGGTTTCCTTGTTATTTGCTCATTAACTGTTAATACAAATGATTAAAGGTAAAACTGAGCAAACAGTTATTGAGTCCATTTAAGGTAACAAAAGGTTCAATTTGCACTTTACTTTTTACTATTAAATGCCTAGGAAAGGTTACTCAATTGATTGTTACCTGAGCTTATCAATTCTCAACTGAAGACTAAAAGTGTTGATTGGAAAGGTTGCTCAGAAAAGGTAACAATGAAAATGATTGAATCAAGGTTTTGGTGTTGTTCTGGTGACAGTAAACAAGATGAGAGGATTGAATATGAAAGCAAATTGAAGAAAAGTTGATTCCTATGAAACAACTTAAATTAATTAGATTAATCAGTTGGTCTTGAAATCGAACGATAAAAATGACGATTGATCAATGTTGGTCAATTCAGATTTTTGCCTTTTCTTTCGTTTCAACAACATGGAGAAATCTGGAGAAACTGTTTTCATCATTTTTTTCATCAAATTTTCTTCACCAATTCATTGTTATACTCTCATGATGGAAATCTCATGATTCTCTAGAGATTCCAATCGATATTAAGTTTAACATTATTATTTTTACGATTATTATTATTATAATGATAGTCATTATTGGGGATACAAATATGTTTACCTTTGATAAAATAAATAAATAATCTTTTACAAGAAATGAAATGATAAACAAATAGCAATTACTGTTTCTCATCATTATTATAATATCATTAGATGAATTATTTCAGATTATTGTTTTACATTTTCTGGTAAATAGCTGAGAGTTTCATAGGTAATTATTTTACCTTTTGTTTCATCTTACAGTTTATTCTTGCTACTGGAGATTGTCGTACAGCTTTCAAAATTGAGTTTGCATCTAAATTATAAGAAGATAAGATGAGATGAGGTAAGATGAGTGACACGATTAAATTGCTGGTCAATATTCAACTTTAACCATCTTTTTCAATCATTTAAATGTGATGACCAGGTAACAACTGATTATTGCACATTAATACGTGATTTGATTTCCCAAGAAATGGATCGACAAGTTGGAGATGAAGGCGACATTTGCCTGTGAAGATACACTTGGCTTTTCACCTTAAGTGGTTCTTGTATTAATGAACAGTTGAGAATGGCTTTTATCTGATCTTATTATATAAATGTGAAGATTATTATCTTTGAAAGTGTTATTGGATGATGATGAGAATGGTTTTGATTGAGCAACAAAATGGTTAAAGATTAATATGCATCTTTACTAAATTAAGAGCCACTAGATGGAGACACCAAAACTGGTAATGAGTTCATGTATTGCCATAAAGCGACTAAACACCTGAATATAAGTCTCGAGTGTTAAAAACACTTTTTTACAATAATTTGTGATTTTTGGTGTTTTTGTGGCTGTTGTTGGAATATCTTTTGGCCTGTTTGGAAAATAACTTGAGATTTGCTTTGGATTAGTGTCGGAAGGAAATCACAAGGGACTTTGATTTGAGTTTAAAATAGTTAAAATAAAGTTGAAGTTCAAATAACCAAAGATCAAAGATTAGGATTAGCTCATTAAGGGATTTATGGAGTAGGAACATGCTATTTCGGATGACTTTCTAAGATTTTCTTACATGCTTATGGTCGGAGAGAAATGGAAAGTAAAGAGACCTTTCAACTAAAATGAAGTATGCACGATGTTTAACCTTGAGTTGGCCCAGTAAACCTTTAATTGCTGATAAACACTAATAATTTGAAGTACATTTCAAATGAGGCGCGTATAAGTCTTGGTAGCTACTTTTACGGTGTCTCTGTAAATAAATTGTCTGTTGACTAAAAGTTGCTTTTCTTTGATTGGCAACATTTTTTACTTTTGAAACATTGATTGGATAAGAATTTTTTATTTACCTGAAGGTAAAGGTAGATTACCAGTAACAGCGTAAATGGCGGGTAAAATGGTTAATCCGTAAATAACACTAGTCATTAGAAGTGTACTTAAGCCAATTTTACGAGCCAATCCGGGATTGTAAAGATACAATGGAATACGAGCATTTGCATCACTGATGAGTGGATGAGAGACGGCAAAATCAGAGATTGGAGTCTCTTGACGGGAAGGATGGTGACGATTTGAGGAAAGGTAAGTTGGTAAAAGTGAGGAAGAAAAATTTTTGTGCGACTTAAATGAGGAGAAAATGTTTCTTAATGAAAACGGTTTACTCTCATAGGAGCTTGGTGAGGATAAAGTGTCAATGGATGAATTCAATGGTGTTTTTGGATTTGATGAAGAGGACGACTGATGATCAGGTTGTGGTGTTGTTGGTAAAGGACCAAAGATTTCGGTTGAATCTATTTTACTCTCAATGGTGGACAAGATTGCGGTTAAAAAGTAAAGGTGAATAACAAGGTGATAAGGTGAGGAAGAAGTAAACGTCGCCATGTTTGTTTCAATGGTGTAACGTGTTTAATCATGACTCTGTGGGAAAAGACTGAGAGTAAAGAGATTTAGGTAATGAGAAGGGAAGAAAAATGAGTCAAAATAGCAAAATTTAAAGTCAGCCTCAGGTACCTTTGAAGATGTAACAAGAAGATGATAAATCAAGACAAAGAAAGAGAAAGAGAGAGCTAAAGGTGGAAAGAAAGATTGTTGTTAATGTACGGAACTGAATGTAACACGGCTTTATGATCTTCACGGCTCGCCAATATCTAATGAAAACGTTTGTCCTCTAAGGCTTTACCATCTTGACACATCTTATTTCATCTTTCTCACAGTTTCTTTACCTCTTGTTGTTTATAATTGCTTTAAATATTATTTTGCTGATTATTTGCCTTTAAGGATAGTTGTTTTCATGTTAAATCACATGTTAAAATATTTCATTCATTGTCAATGGACATCAGCAACTGACCCCAAGGCTCTCTCTCTCCAAATTGTTTTAGTTTTGATTTATACACCACCGAAAAAAAAGACAGAACAAAATATGATTATATTGAGATTGTTTATAAGGTTAATTAGGTAACCAAGAAAAAGTGTATAGCTATAAGCTAATAACAATAAACGGGAAAAATAATAATGGTAATAATGATGATCAATTATTGAGCTTGTACAGAGTACAGTAAGGTTATTCAGAAGAGCAGCAAAAAGAGAGAAATAAAAAGATTCGGATTTCTTTTTCATTGATGTTGGACTTATGATGATTATGACAATGGTGGTAATGATTATGTTCATGGTGATGATTATGATTATCAGAAGGAAGATGATGGTATTAATGAAGAGCATTAAAGATGATTGTTGTCCTTTCTCCAGAAAAGTTGCATCTCTTGCTGTGGAAATTTGATTGAACTTTTTTATTGTATTCTTGCAGTTTATTTTAGGTGGTGAGTCTTTTGATTGAAATAATTTTCTCGGTCAAGTTTAACCAAAGCGTATAACCAGAACGATGATCTTTCAATGTGATCAAATTTAATATCAACACCAGAATATGAGAATGAACTTTCAAATGATGCTTGTTCATTTGATCTTTATTCTCTTTAATCTTAATCATTATTCTTCCGGGAAAAACACGAATCCATCCGTGGTCTTTATTCATTCTTTTGATAGTTGGTTATATTAGATAATAATAGGAAAGTTAGGGTGGAAAACATTATGGATGATGTGTTTCGTTTGGCTTATTATTCACAACATTAGAAGCGCGGCAAAATAATAGACTTTTAGTTGGTTATCAGCTTCACCATTACCTTCATTATAAACAATATAATCATCACCATCAGCAATATGTACAGTAGCATCAACTTCATCAATTGATTAATTTATAGCAAAAGAAAGGCATTGAAATTCTTCCGGTTGCGAATTGTATCTTTTCTTCTCTTTAGATAGCTCTTTTTACTGTAGCCTTGATTATTTCAAGCTAAGATAATGAGAATCAACAGATCAATTTATGGTGAGCAGAAAAGTAACTAAAAGGAACCAAAATATTGAGAGAATGAAGGCCTTTTCCAGCTGAAAGGAAAACAGAAAACAGAAAACTGTTAAAAAATGATATTTAGCTGAGACGAGCAGCGAAAGGCCGAGTTAGAGAAAAAGATGAAAAGATTGTAATACGTAGAAAATTCAATGAATACAGAAGAGAATGAAACAAATCACTCAATTCGTATTTAATTCATACAATTTATTCGTATTTAAACATGTAAAAACAAAGAAAAGACAAGAGAAAAAATAAATAAACTCACCATTTGCATTAATGTGTTGATTGCTAGTTGAGTACCAATTTTCTCGAAACGGAAATTCAAACAATCGGATTCATGATGAAAGAAGATGATTGGGAGTAAATGTTTCTTTCAATGAGTATGCATCGGCTACCAATAACTCAACTTCATTGTCTCCCCAGTGAAAAGTAGGTAAATTTTGAAGATACAGTATGAGTCCTTGAAAATCATTTTCTTGAAGTAAATTTTTAGACCAATATCGTAGGAAGGCAGCACAAACGTAAAGGTGAAAAGATGCTGCAAATGGTGATCCATTACCAAGAGAGTTATTGGTAATGGTTAAATTAGACGATTCTAAGAGACTGGACGTTAGAGTGGAACCTGTAGATGAACTAGAAACATTGGCGGTAGACGAGGTCAAAGCTCCTTCAGCCAAATAAGTGTCCCAAAGGCGAATTATACAACGTAAAGGCAGTTCACGGATGAGGAGATTATTCATCCAACGGAAAGAGAATAGTAGATAGTTGACATTATTACTGGATAGATGATTGTGAAGTTTAGAATCGATACGAGACATTACTCGAGAAAGAAGGTGAACTAAACTTTGTATTCCAGGTTGAGCAAAAGTATAATTATCCTGAATGGAATCCAATAATTTGTTTAAAGACCAAAAGGAATCTGCTTCTACCCCTTGTAACACTTCTTCAGAAAGAGTTGATACATTTACATGATCCAATTCCGATAATGAATGTGTTGGCATAAATTCGGACAAGTAAACAACAAAGAAAGGTATCACAAGGTCATTCATTCCTTGAACATAGCCTGAAGCTGGGTGACGAATAGAATAGATATAAAGTATCCGTTGAAATATTCTTTGAACAATTTCTTGTTGAAAAATTGAAACCAAAGGTTGCATTCGAGGTATATCAATGTGAATCTGTCTCCAAATTTCATCATCTGGGCATCGATTATTATTGTAATATTGTTCAACATAATGTTGATAATCAGATCTTTTACGTGCCAAAGCTGCAGCCCTTTTTTCCCTTACAACAGGAAGATAGCCTAATAATAATTTCCACGTTACATGACGAACTGATGGTGGTACACCTGCCCATGCCATTGAACGCAATTCATTTAAATCTGTAACCTCATCTTGATAAATTAATTTCTTAAATTTAATCAATTTATTGTCCATCATAGCTTGCTTTGTTGATGACATGATGATGATGATAGAGAGTGAAAGAAAAAGCAAAAAATAGTCAAAATACTAAGAGGAGAGAGTGAGAGTGTGAGAGTAAAAGGGAAAATGTTTCAGTAAGATTACACGTGAATTTAATGCTGATGCTGAACAGTTCAAGGATTTAAAATTTATTTATTTTTGAAAATCCAATTAATCACAATAGGAAAAAAACAAAAACAAAACCAAAAAAGTGAACATTTAAATTGGTTAAAAACTCATATCAAAGAAAATATAAACATCATAAAGGGGCCATCTTCTAATAACCAAAGAGAGGCAAATTCGGAAAAATATCAAAAAGGAAAATCATTGAATTTTTTTCATGTAGTTTTCCTGCAGCAAGTTCTGCTGAGTTTTTCTGATTGAAACTATCCTTTCACAGAACTATGCGATTTCTCATATTTTTTTAACCTATCATACTTGTCTTGCTCTAATGTCAATCATCAATCGATAAAATTCGTTTTTTCCGTAATCTCAAGAAACTTGCAATTCAATATTATTAATCACACTAAGAAAACAATTCACCAATATTATGCATATTCCAAATTTTTCAATTTTCGTGAGAAAAACCAAACGCACGAATTAAAATTCATTAAACACTATTTATTTTCATTTACAATTCTAGTTAGGCAACATATTCAACAGAATCAATTAAAATTAACGGAGGATCCTGACCAAGCGATGGGCTCCCAATGTGTCTTTGTATTTGTACCTATCTGAAAATTTGATAAAGAAAGATCAATTAATTGTTTTCCAAAGAAACCATGTTGATGCAAATTTACCTATTGGTGGAAAATATTCAGGACGAGACTGAATATAATGCATCAGTCTAGATTGTTCAAGCGTAGCTCTTTTGATAGAATACTTAACAACAAAGTATCCACCAATGAAACCAATCAAAATACCAGCTGCATGTCGATAAATCTGAGAAAACACGGGTTTACCAGAAGCATATTGACCTATTGCCATAGCGGAAAAACCACAAGCAGCACCTACTCCAGTACCATAAATATATTTATCAATTGGTTTGCGGTGATCATCAAACTTTGTAAAAACGTCCAATGGATGATATCGGGGTCCTAATCGGGCCATGTTATAATGTGCTTCTCGCCAGTTTGGGCAATAAGCATAATCATCATCTAACATTAAGTGAAATAAAAAAACAAATATTAAATATAGAAAATGATTTATAAATTATTGAATCATAACTATGGTATAACAGGATAGTTAAGGATAGTTAAAGAATTAAATACTCACCAATTGTTTCAGCCATTAGTCTGAATTAAATTAATTCATCAATTTTAATCAGTTTTATTGAAACTGTCCTTCAGTGGGACTATAAAATGCATCGGTACTACAGCTCCATCTATTTGGTATAAATTGAGTACACAACATATGGTCTCCTGCGAGAGGATACAGCAATGAATAGTATTTTCAATTTATAATTTTGTCAAAAGTTTTTCTTTTCAAATATTGATTTTTTTAATAGATTTTTTTTATAAGTTTTTTTAAATTTGACAATGAATGCATCAAATTACTTAAAATTAATTGAATTTAGTTATATACTGGAAGGATTCCAAATTCTTTATGAATTTGAATCAGATAAAAGTGCCAATGGTGAAATGTTTCTTACTGCCTCCGCCATCATTGATGAGATATTTAAATATTCTTGGTTCGATAAAACGATTTCAAGCCACACCAAATCTATTTTGAGCCAACAATGGCGCAAAATAATTTGTGGTAAGCAGAGTTTGGACTATAATTTGTTTAAAAATGTTCTTTCGGACATTCACAATGTTTGTGAAGATTATTTGTTGAAAAAATATTCAAGTGAAAAATATGCAAGTGGAAAATTTGCAAGTGAAAAATATTCAATTGAATATTCAAAAATTGACGATTTTAAGAAATCCAGTTTAACGATCGATTCTGGTGTTCAGACACTTGTCGAACAGCCACAGATGCAATCTGGTGGGTCAAAACAATCGCTTGATTTTGAAAAAACCCAGAAAAAAGAGAAAAAGTCAAGTCTTGACAAATTCGCTAACATTCCGAAAGAACTTTTGGAAAAAAATGGCAAACTGCAAACAAACGTGCTCGAAAAACACATCAATAAAACATTTTCGTTTTATCAACGCTCTGGAATTGACTCTAATAGTTCATCAGCTCAATCCACAGGACCTCTTAAACATCTCAATCCTTCACCAACTGAAGATGATCCAATTTTACCCATTTTACAATACAAATTGAAAAAAATATCTTTAAATTCAAGAGAAAATTAATTTTTTCTCATTTTCAATGTAGCTTGAATAAGATGCAGTAATTAAAAGATTTTTTAAATTGTTAATTTGTTTAAATCATGATTTATAATTTATTTAATCACCATACGAATAATTCGTCAATATATTACAGAGTATAGCCTAATTAACGGAGAATCCTGACCAAGCGATGGGCTCCTAATGTGTCTTTGTATTTGTACCTATCTGAAAATTTGATAAAGAAAGATCAATTAATTGTTTTCCAAAGAAACCATGTTGGTGCAAATTTACCTATTGGTGGAAAATATTCAGGACGAGACTGAATATAATGCATCAATCTAGATTGTTCAAGCGTAGCTCTTTTGATAGAATACTTAACAACAAAGTATCCACCAATGAAACCAATCAATATACCAGCTGCATGTCGATAAATCTGAGAAAACACGGGTTTACCAGAAGCATATTGACCTATGGCCATAGCGGAAAACCCACAAGCAGCACCTACTCCAGTACCATAAATGTATTTATCAATTGGTTTACGATGATCATCAAACTTTGTAAAAACGTCCAATGGATGATAACGGGGTCCTAATCGGGCCATGTTATAATGTGCTTCTCGCCAGTTTGGGCAGTAAGCATAATCATCATCTAACAATAAGTGAAATAAAAAAACAAATATTAAATATAGAAAATGATTTGTATATTATGGCATCATAACTATGGTATAATAGGATAGTTAAAGAATTAAATACTCACCGATTGTTTCAGCCATTGGTCTGAATTAAAACAGGCCAACAATTTTGATTTTTAATCCGTTTTATTGGAACTGTCCTTCAATTGAACTCTCAAGTTGAATTAAAATGAAAGCCAGAAATGGGATCGGATCTCGGATTCAGTTACAATACCAAATGTTTTGATCGAAGTTATCCTATTCATCGCTAGATGACGCTGAAGAAATCATAACCGTGCGATTATTTGGCTTTTATAACTGTGAAGATTGGATTTGATGGTTACTGGTTACTAGCTATTCTATAAGCTAACCATCTCAGCTTGAAAGGTTCATGCCGAGATTTATTACCCAGTTCACTCTCAGATGACGCTGGCATTCAAAAGCCCTTTGATTTGTCCAACCAAAGAGCCAGTTAAAAATACTTATTAAACATTGGATTGTTTGATTGTATTTAGTTTAATATTTTTGATTTCATTTTTTTAGCACAAATTTCACTAAAAGCGCCTTCTGATTGTGAACCGGAGAAATAAATCTCAAACTGAAGCTGAGATCATCTCGTGACGTCTCTTATTACATTACTCTTTGAATTTCACCAAATTTTTTTTATTTCTTTAATCAACAATTGACTTAGTTAAGTTTTTTCATAAAATATTGATTTCTAACTCACAAAATCATCTTTAAACTACATTTACGGTTAAATAGGAAACAAAAATCCAAATAATGGAATTAAGAGTAGGAAATAAATATAGGCTTGGTCGTAAAATTGGATCAGGCTCTTTTGGTGATATTTATCTCGGTAAGTACCTATTCTTTACTTCCATCTTTCCCTTTATTCACTCATTTACTCATTCATTAATTCAATCTTTCTTTCTTTCCTTCTTCGTCCCTTTCTTTCTTCGTTTCCTACTTCCAATTGTGTTAACGGTTACGTCAATGGTCACCTGTAGGTACCAATATAGCAACTGGAGAAGAAGTTGCAATCAAATTAGAATGCCTTAAGACAAAGCATCCTCAACTGCACATAGAAAGTAAAATATACCGGATGATGTATGGAGGAGGTAAGTAATTACAATCCATTCTTCATTTTATTTTCATTTAGAGGCCATTGCCCAATATAAATGTTTCCCTCACCTTACCAGTTCCTTCTGTCAAGGCGAAACACCTTTCTTGCCTTTCTTTTTTCAACATCTTTTTTTTCTTTATTTCTCTTTCTCTGTCTCTTTCTCTTTCTTCTAACAGTCGGAATACCTTCTATCAAATGGTGCGGCTCAGAAGGGGATTATAATGTGATGGTTATGGAATTGTTAGGTCCAAGTTTAGAAGATTTGTTCAACTTTTGTAATCGAAAATTTAGTTTAAAGACTGTACTCCTACTCGCGGATCAATTGGTGTGTTTTGTTTACGTTTTTTCATATTCACCTCCTTCTTCTTTTTTATTGTATTGCTAATTAACGGTTTACTTTTTTTTCTTTTCATGTTTTTATTTTTTAAAATAGATTCATAGAATAGAATTTATCCATGCTAAAAGTTTTATACACAGAGATATAAAGCCAGATAATTTCCTCATGGGCCTCGGGAAGAAAGGAAATCTTGTATATATTATTGACTTTGGCCTTGCCAAGAAATATCGCGACAATAGATCCCATCAACATATACCTTATCGTGAAAATAAAAATTTAACTGGAACTGCCCGTTATGCTAGTATCAATACACATTTAGGAATTGGTAAGAAACAGCAAAGTTGTTCAATTAAGGAGCAATGGCTAATGATAATAATTTTTTTTCCATCAGAACAAAGTCGACGGGATGATCTTGAATCTCTTGGTTATGTTCTCATGTATTTTAACAGAGGTAGCCTTCCTTGGCAAGGCTTGAGAGCAGCAACCAAACGCCAAAAGTATGAGCGAATAAGTGAGAAAAAATTAACTACACCAGTTGATGACCTTTGTCGGGGATTTCCTTCAGAGTTCGCCACATACCTGAACTACTGCCGGAAACTCAAATTCGAGGATAAACCAGATTATTCTTATCTAAGGCAACTGTTAAGAAATTTATTTCATAGGCAAGGATTTACATATGATTATATATTTGACTGGAATCTTCTTAAATTCGTAAGTTGAATTTATTCATTTTCTTTACTATTTGTTTCTCATTTTTTACTGATTCACTTTGTTAATTTTTTTCGTTCTTTAGGGTAGAAATCGTCCTCAAAATGGTAAAGAAGAACAAGGTGAATCTGGCAATGTCAGTGGAGGTGAAGTAGGAGGAGGCGTCGGAACAGCTGGAAGTCACGTTGGAGTCGGAGCTGGTGTTGGCGTCGGAGTTAGTGTCGGTGTTAGTAGCACTGGAGATGGTGTTATTGGATCTAGCAACCCTGAAGGCGATCGTCATCTTGATCGTTCACTCTTACAACAGCATGTTCTACACGATCCTGAAAATAGAAATATACCACTTGACCTTCGACCCATCCCAATGGTTTACAATCATCGTCCATCCTTATTTAGTACCGGTCCGATCCCAATACCAAGTAGTAGCACAACAGTATCAGGATTCATTCCTCCAAACGGTGCTGGGATGATGGGAGCAACGGCAGGAGAATTGATACCTGCACCCCTCACCAAAAGGAATTTGCGTTCAAGTACAATTTTTGATTAAATTTTCATTATTTTATATCAGACTATCAATACAAGCAAAACAAAACTTCATTAATAAGGCCACTTGAAATTATTATTCACATTTCTTAATAACCATTCCTTCAGATTTAAATTGTACCTATCGATTGATTCTCATAATTTCTTTGTTTTGTTCTCAATTTCACCTTTTGCCAGCTTAATTGCCCTTTATAGCTCTTTCACTTACTTTTATTTATTTCTTTCTCTCTCCTATTTCATCTTCTTCTTTCTTTCTTTCAAACCTTCTCTCATCCAACTAGGACAGAAGGAGGAGGTGTGAGAACAGGTGTGGTACCGATGCCGATAACTATACCGGTGCCTAATAATTTCACAGTTAGAGCGTTTCCTCGAAGAAAAGTTAACGAAGAAAATGCAAACCAAAACAAATAATCAAAACAAATTAAAAACTGATAAGTGTAAATAAGGACAAAGAAAGAAAAGCTGATTGAGAAATAAAAAAGAGCAAATTTGACCACAAATGACGCAGGGAAATGTCCATAAAGTGATCAGTGACCTTTCCAGTCCAAGGTGAAAATCTATAGTTTACACAAAGCATTCAAAACCATTTTTCTTAGTCTTTCCAAAATCATACCTTTTCTCCTCTCATTATTACTAACATTTTCTTCTGTATACTACACACAACAAATAAAACAAGTTTAACGAAGGTCAGAGTAAAGGATTTTTTAAATTTAAATAGTTTGATTCAATTTAATAGTTATGAGTTTTTCATTCAGCCAAACAAGGTGAAAGAAAACAAGATTTACTAAGGACAGTCAAACTGTTGAATTGACCTTCGTTTGAATCTTGTTTCAATTAGAAATATTTACAAAAATAGTTCTATAATTAGTATAAATTGCATAAAAAATACAGAATTAGACAATAACAATTTAACATTGTTCTTTCGTTGAGAATTATTATTCATTATTCTTTTTTTTATTTTTTTACAGAGTAATTTAATCCAAATCAATTGAGGAAAAACAAAGTAAAATAAATGAAATGAAGAAATCAAGTAAATTGTAAATGATGGTGACTATACTGATAACAATACAAAAATATAAAGACTAAGGTGAATCAAGTTGAATCGTGGCGTATCTGTTGATCCATTTTGACTCATCCATATTCACCCTGAAACCAGAATACAGTTAACATTTAAACCTTGGAATTTTGCCAACAATTAAGTTTGTAAACATCATCCATTGGGATGCCTTTCATCATTATCATCATGTTTTTTTACATCTTCATCAACATCATCAGTTCCAATTATTACAGTTACTCTCTTTATCACCATTTTTGCATCATCGTATCCTACTTTGTCCCTTATTTTACATTATAATCTGAGGAACAAATTATTCCAAGTTCACACCAGGATTGATTTCTATCTTTGTGAATTTCATTTTGGAACTTGGAAGTTTAAAAGAGAGATGAAAGTGAGAAATGGAAAAAGAGGGAAAACCATTGCGAATTTCCAAGCTTCAATTGACCCAATTTCATAAATCACTTGAAACACAATTCGGTCCAATTCTTCATTCTATTCATCATATCAACTTACATGAAAAGAAAGCACTCAACTCCTATCATTAACATCCATCTGATGCATCAACAGCATTTATTAAGAGCGATGTGGACAAAAAACAGAAAGTAAACAAAGTCACCAGTTATTGGATCAATTTGTGAATAAATTTCTTTACCTATCAATTCAACATCACCAGCAACATTCAACCTGATAACATGAAAAATCAAGCGATCATTAAAAAAAGTAAATCCAACCTCTTTGTGTAAAATACAAATCGTCAAATTTGATTGCAGATGATTCAAGTTGGCTGACTCGTTTCACTATTTTGATGAAAATTGTAACTTCCGAAATGAACCGCTAAATTGATGAGACTATTTAGGACAGATCAAAGTGAACTTTTTTGCTGAACCTGTTTTTGGATAACCTTGTCCTAGAAAAGTCCAATCCGTGAACAAACTGAATTTTAAGTATCAACGAAGGGCAATCTTCATGGACCAGCTATCAACACAAATTTCATTTGTTATAATGTTCTTGATAAAACCTGCATCTGTTATAAAATTACAATTATCCAGTTTAATCATTTTGAAATATTGTTGCCTACAAAATAATTATGGTGATAATAATAATGATATAACAGTCAAGCAAACTGGCCATCTATGGGACGACCATTTTTTAAACAATTTAACGCTCATTCAATCCTGTATCAAATCATTATCAAATCTTCATCATCTTACAATAATTGATCGATAACATTTGCCTGTCAATTATGAACCTCATTTATAAATAGTGAAAATAATGTAGTTATTTTTCTGTTTCTTTTTTGCTCTGTTTTTTTCCATCTGATTATTTATTGTAATAATTTTGTTCATTTCTATCATTTCATTTGTATTTATGTCAGTCCTTCAATCAGCTTTAATTGTGTGTTAGTTTGTTTGCCTTTTTTTCAATTTTAGAAGTAAATCCAGTTAAATCCAATTAAACTATCATTGTTGATTACGAATCCGAGCTGTTCAAATGAATATCATCAAAAAATTCAACTAACAATCTTTGCATGTCAAACTCTTCTAATTGTTAATCCAGTGAGAAAACAATTTTACTGACGTAATCAATCGCTTTCATTAATTTCTTGAAATTTACTTTGATCAAATTGTCGCACTTTCATAGCAAATTCAGTTAAAGTAATTGATCTCAGCAAATTACTGTCTTCAACTATTTTTATCCTAACCGAGAAAGTGTTTTATTTTTTCCCAATGATTTATTTCATCAGTATTAATGGTTAGTATTAAATTTATGGATAAACATTTTCCTGAGAAGTGTTGATACACTGAAATGGATGAGATGGCAGAAAACTCAGCAATAATCTCCTTGATAAATGTAATTGTTATGCTAAACCAAGTTGCTACTTGATAGGATGATAAAATGGACAAATGAATTGACAAATGAAGATGACATTGACCATGAACCAATTGAAGGTTGAGCTACCTTGGTCAGAATCAGAGTTGAAATATGTTAATCAATTAATCCCTTCATGAACGTGATTATTGAAAAAAATGGTCGATCAAATTGAACCTAAAATCAACCAACAACCGAAATTCATTGTTAGGAAGTAAATTAAATTGAATGCTGAAAGGGAAACACCTGAAGTTAATTGCTAATTAGTTGATAGTTTTTATCTTTCCTTTTGTAAAAATTGTGCTTCACCAAAAAAAGTGTGTGTTGAAGCAATTTATGAGATGAAAAAAAAGGGTAAGGATTAACGTCAAAAGTTTATTTTAGATTAGCATCATTTCAGTTGACGTAAAAACTATCAATCAGTCTTTTAGTTTTACTCATCTTCATCCCAACAATCATCTCGTTCATCATGAAATTTACTGTAAATGATTCAGATTTTTGTCTTCTTCTTCTTCAAACCATATTTCAACGGATCTTGATTAACATTCAAATAATAGATAATGAACCTTGGCGATGAAATTTCTTAATCCCTTTTCAAGTTAATCAAATCTAGTGACTTCACTTGTAAACTTATCATTAACTATGATAATGGCGATGATGATGGTTTTCATTAATAATAATATTGGTTTTTGATGAACACTTGCAAGGTCATTAATCGGTTATGCTAATGATTTATAAATCAAGAATCCACCCAGATTTGAAGGTAGACAGACTTCATTATTGTTGTAGGATTGTAATTGTGGAGGATAATTCACTGAGAATTGGTTAATTTAATCATCCATTGTCATTGAGCTCTTGAGACTTCGAATCTTTGGTTAGGTCAATCAACCAAAAACTGGTAATGGTTAAACACTGTTAATCTGGAGAATTGGAAAGAAAAGAGATTCAATTGTGTGTTTTTTCACCAAAATTCCAATAAATTTATTTCAATTACAAGAACAAGTTGCCTTGTGCAAGAATAATCTAATACATTTCGCTTTTTGTTTTTACTGAAAAAAGGTTATCCCAAAGAAATTAGGTTTACTGATCAATTTAGGATAACATTATGAATGTATATTAATTTATATATTTATATGTGAATTTAAGAAAACACTTCACCTAAATTAGGTCTACAATTAAGTAATGACTTTCACATTATCTAAAATGATGACGAGAAAGTATACAATATTGTCTTAATTTACTAACTTGCGAAATTACATTGTAAAATCTATTACATCTGTGTGTTGCTTCAACGCATTATCAGCAAGTGAATTAGCATTTGTACAAATAGTTGATTAACAACATGATGATAATGATAATAATAGCCATGAGAATGATTACAAGAGCACCTTAAAGGTTTACTGAAACCCAGAGTGGGACAGAATCAAGAGAAAAATAGATTTGTTAGGAAACCAGAAAAATGAGTTAATTTGACAATTTGCTGGTGATACAAAAAAAAGGAGGATGAATGCAGCAAAACAACAATTGATCTAATATTTGCAAGTAAATCAATTTTGGCTCGGACTATCAACTGAAAATGAACAATTAAGAGAGATTGAGAGAAATGTTTATGATTAAACATTTCATTGGTGTTGATTCAAGTTGCTCATTTCCTGGAGACATATTTATACGTGTTTTGCTTCTTTCATGAATACAAGGAAAAGGAAGAAAGAAAGAAAAAGAAGAGAAAAAAAATGGTTATCACAATGTTGTTTTTCATCGTATTTTGAGTTGGTATGAATCGTTGGTTCATAGTGCATCGTCAATCATCATGGTTTCGTCTGGAAGAGGTGGCCTTTTCTCATCCACATCAATGGTTGGTACACTGAGTGAAGATGTTGATGGTGACCGTTCAATTGCTTCCTTCAAAGATGGTGTAGACGCATTTCCACCGGTAATGTTACTTGGTGTTGCTGGTGTTTTAGCTGCTGCTGTTTTGGATGTTGATGCTGTAATCATCATCATCATTGCACCATCTTCATTTGATCTTTTCAAAGCATTATTACATCCATCATTGTCAATGTCACAAACAATGAGGGTTGGTCCATCTGAGAACTTGATACGACCAAATTTTGATGATAAATCATTTTCATTGTAATTTGGCTGGTTTGATGAACTGGTTGTCGAGTAATTTGAATGAGCTTGTGACATGGTAACAGTGGCCATAATATTTTTAAATGATAATTTTGTCCAAAAGCTTTGATTGAAATAAGCGAGTTTCGTTGATTTACCAAAAATAAATAGTATTGATTCCTGGATTAACCAGTTTGAACCAGAAAACCAGTCAGAGGAAAAAGAAGCGTAAGACAACCAGAGTGAGTCAGAGAGGACAAAAGGTAATGAATCCAAATAGCCAGAGGAACCTTGACAATGAAAGAGACGGTTGGCAAAATAAACGTAGACAGGTAAATAATCAATTGAGCTTCTGTGAATGGAATGTAAAGTTGGTCTCGTTTATATCAAACACAAGAGTAAAACGAGAAAGATTCACAATTCGAAAACAAAATTATTGAAATATCCAGCACTGTTGATAAACCAGAATTATAAAATCAAATTATTGCAATTGTAATAGCAAAAAGAATCAAAAAATGTTGAGGTTAGGACAATTAATTTAAGTATTGAAGAGAGAAAGCTTCAAAAAAGTGAAAACAGTAGAAGCAGAAGAAGACCAAAACTGTAATTAAATTAACAAGGTAGATTGTTGGTTAAGTATAAAGTTGGTTATTAATAACTATTATTTCGAGGTTGTGTTGAAAACTGAATTAAGATGACATTTAATATCTGTATTTATAAATAAAAATACATCAACACTCAAAGGAAGAAAAAAAACACATCAGAAATTAAAGAACCACAGTTACTGATAACTGATAATGTTCACTCACTATGGAAGCTGCTGTTGAGCATGTTACCAAGGGGATGGATGATGAGAATGATGATTTTATGATGATGACAAGCAAATGTAGACAGTTAAAATGGGTGACAAAACAGGGATTGAAAGAAAGAGAAGATAATTTAGACAGAGTGAGAAAGAGAGAGAAAGAGAAGTGGCAAGTAAATTGATGAAAAATCTTTTGTTTTCATTTTCAATTATATTAGTTAACGTAAAGAGAACCCAAAAGATATTGAAAAAATGCTTCCATTTTGTTTGTCCTTACATTGGGTTAACTAAAGCCAGTTGACCTAAGATATTCAAATTGATCTTTAAGTGAACAATTAACAACCATTTTACTGACCCTTGAATACAATTTAACTAATCAGCCGAATGGTTCATTAGAGATAAGAATCAATGAGTTGGGAAAAAAAGCTTGTAAAGTGAACTCGAGTTACGCACACAGTCAATGCAACTTCAATTAGTTGTTTCAGTTGATTGTATTCATTGCTTTGAAATTGTTAATCATCGGTGATTATCAATAGTTGACAAGTTAACATTTAACTTTAAAATGTCTTAGCTGTTCATTTACGTCAAACTAATTAGTTAAATAACGATTGTATCAGTTCAATCAATCATAAGGCAACTTTGCAGCCTCTGGTTGCCATCTTACATCGTCTGACTTGCTTGGTTACATTTTTACAAGTTAACCCTTTTGACTAATCATTTGCTCATTGTTATAGCAATGTAAATGTAATAAGCAGTCAAGTTAACAAAAGACAAAAACCCAAATGTTTACCCAAACCAGAGTTTAGGTGCAACTTGATGTTTACCCTCCATCATTAGTAATTTGTTTGTTTTTTTCTGGTTGATGAACTTTACCTCTGATAACAATAAATGTTTACAGATAAATGCTGAATTTTTTCAACATCTTACTTTAAAATCATGAAAACATGGTTGACTATGACGTCTAATTGAAAAATGTGTAAATAATTGAAACAAATTGCTGTCTGTTATGACATTTTAGTCAAAACAACATTCACATTTTGTTGATATCAATCCAAGATGAGATTTATATTTGCAAACATAATTATCGCAATTGTGTATCTTCATCATTGAAACAGATTAATCAACCTCAAGATTCAAGTAAAAAGCAAATTAAAAAATATATATTTATAAATATAATTGGGGTCACAATTGGCGTCAAAAAAAAGGTAGATACTTAAATCAACAAGATCATTTAGACTTTGTGATAAAAACTGAATTACCTTAGATGTTCTCAACAATCAAATGGTAAACTGGAAACAATAATAGCTTAATAAGCGTCATCACCAACATCTTCATCATCGCAATCGTAATCATCATCTTTGGTATCAAACAGTAAACATGTAAAATGTATTATTGTTTTACTTTTATGATAATTGCTATTTGTTCTTAAAAACAATAAGAGCTTTTGTTCACTCTTCAGTAAGAGGTCACTTTATACGTCAATTGATGATTTAGGTTTACTTAATTCAAACTCAATAGTTGGTACTAACCTTGATTTTCATTTGAAGGTTATAATTTATTTTAATTCAAGCAATGATTGAGTTTTAAGCAAGCTTCAACACATGATCAGGTCAATGGCAATTGAATAAAATCCATAAAAGGTTAAATAAAATCATCAAGATGGCGCTCCAAGTCTTGGTGTTTTTAACCGTTTTTTTTTCAAATCATATTTTTATTTGAATTAAATTCATCAGCTTTGAATATTTTCAATCAGTTTAATTGCTCATTTTAGAGATAACAATTGCTCTCATTTCCACCATTTCTCATTGTAAACCAGGATCAACATATAACTAAAAGCCTTCAAACCTTATCCTTGTCTGTTGTATATCTATTTAGGTAATCAAATCATAGTCAACTTATTCCTTATGAAATTATGGAATTAGAAAATTGTGTATTTTAAACTCTCTTGGATCAACTACAACTGATCTAGTTGTGAGTAAATCCAAAAATTAAACAGTAAACCATTTCATGTCCTATTGACAATTTACTGTTGACACATAAATTCATCATATGAATCTCATCGTTAATGATTGGTAAATAGACAGGTGAATATATTGTATGTAGCTATGAGATTTATTACTATTTAATAGACTCATACTCTGAAAATACGATGACAATAATTAAGAGTTGTATCAATAATTTTAAAGCTCTGAATGTAGACATTATTATAATTTTTGATAGTTGATGAACACGTTTTTGTTTTGAATTAATTTCTAATTGAAAAAATGTACATTGAGTACATGTAGTATGAAAAAGAAGGAGATAAGAAGAAAACGAAGACATCATGATTCATGATGTTGGATCAATGGTTCAGAGTTTGAGCAAACCTTTGTTATAGTAGGAATTAGATTTACAATTGGATGGAAATATCGATCCATCAGATCAATAATAAAACTACATGATATTTTTTGCTCTCTTTTCTCATAATCATCGTCATCTTCATCAAGGTTTCAACAATGCTCATGCACTTATCCTTTTATTTTCATGCGCCATCCTGATATGTCAGGGTTTCCAGCTACTTTCCCTTTGACTGAAGGTTGTGAGGGAATAAAAACATTTCAATCTGATGTAATCAGAATTTCCTTACATATGTGTGTTCATCATCTGGATATCCCAATGTGATTCATTCGCCGATGTTGAGAAACAAACAATTTACTGTCAACATTGTGTCTCTGTGTGTGTGTCTTTTATCCAATGAGGTGGGATTTTCAAGTTAACCAACTTTTTTGCATATTTTTTTACTCAAATTCAAATAATGTGCGTTTATTTGACCAAAAATGTTTGACAATTCATCATTAATAAACTAAATGGGATTAGTGTAATCAACGAGCACCTTGTAACAGTTAGAGTTGTTATTGTACAATAACAGCTAACTAATTATGTGGTCTCCAGTTCAAACAATAGGTAGAGTATTAGAAGATGATTTTGAAAATTGTGAAGAAGCACCTAATTCAAGGTGTAAACATGCAATGTGTACAACTCCTGACGGACATATCTACCTTATGGGAGGTCGAAGTGGTAATAGACCTTTGAAAGATCTCTGGAGACTTGATCCAGGTAAATATAGCTAATTTAGTTGATTGAACGATTATTTAGATCATTTAACACCACACTTCTTTTGTTTCAACCATTAATTGATCAGTTCTACCTAAATGATAACCATTTATCAGAAATCAATCGATCGGGTGAACCAGGAAACCGATCAGGTGTTAATAACCATTCAATACCTTTTGTTTAATGCACGTACTGATTAATAATCCCTTAGACAGCAGATAAATTGATCCTACTTTAATCCTTATCCTCTCTGATTATTGCAATTATTGCGATGAGATAACATTGACATTTACATTCTTACATCAGGTCAAAATACTTGGGAAGAAGTGAAATGTTGGGGTGATCAGCCTCCAAATCTTCAGGAGCATACAATTATTCCTTGGAAGGTAAGTTCATCATTGCCATTGGCTTGCTGTTCATTAAAATTGATAAAATTATCTTTTCTTCCTTTCATGATTGCCAAAGGATAAATTGTTTGTTTTTGGAGGTGAAGTTGGTTTCTCGAGCTCAACTGAGACTCCGCTTTGGATACTTGATTTAGGTAAGCCAACCTTTAACGAAAGATCAATCCATAATCGGTTTTCTTTGCGAAATATAACCATTGACAAAAATACTGCCTATCATTATTCAACTTTTCGTATGTTTGCGCAAAGTGGAAGATTAATTCAGAATGAAGAGCCTGAAATCAGATATAAAATATCTTTAAGTTAATGTTGATTTAACAATCTTTAATGGAGAAAGTTGCATCAATATTGCCAATTACCTCATGTATCTTTGGTATATTAAACTCATAACTTCTGACCCAGCACGATTAAACAGCGCCATTGGTCTAGTAATGATTTGTTAGCCTGTAAAAAAGTAGACACATCAGGTTATTAGTTACAAATACAATGATTTTTCATGTCTCGTCTGTTTTTATTTAATATTTGCATCGATTTTAGGACTAGTAAAGTTACAAAATGAATTTAAACTGTTTTTCCTGTGAAATTCATTTGATTCAATGGTTAAACTTGATAGAGATAATGATGATACAAATAACAAAGTAAAAAAACAGAGTAAGGTAATAAAGTGGTAATACAACAAAACCCGGTAGACTTGATAATATTACCAAGTCAGTAAAGTGTGCTATCATGGGATCTAATAAATTATTAATTATGGCTGCAAAATGTAAATTAATCCAACAATGTAGAGCACAATAATGGATACACTAAATTACAATAACAATTGTAGAAATACAAAAGTGATCAAAACCATAATAATTCAAATGACTTTTAAAAAGAGACATGCAAAAAAGGGTAGAAAACAAAAAAAATGTACATTACTTGATACTTGACTCGTTGTAGCCATTTTCATATTAAATAATGAAAGTAAACACAAACCAATTGAATAACCAAAATGGATAACATCAACTAAATACAAATCAAATGATTATCATGAATAAAACAATTAGAAATGGTGAAAATGGGTGAAATAATAGAGATAAACAGAAAGCATGAAAAAAGTGAGTAATGGTTTCAATGAAGACAAAAGATTACCCAATCTGGTGTCAAAATGTGAAAACAAATGGAGACTAATAGTCAAGGGTTAAAATCATTACCAGACAAACAGTTTAGGTTAAATAGATACATTTTTTGAAGGATAAGTAAATTGTAAAGCTTAATATGGTTAAACTGATTAAACCTTAGGAAGATACATTGTAAAGATGGCTCCATTTAAATTTATTTAAATTATAAATACATGATTTCCGATGTAATTCCTGAATCAAGCATCAATTTACTTGAAACAAACATTGTTGGACAAAAAGACAACATTATGGGTTAGTAAAATGATGATAACATCTTTGAGGGAAGCTCTTTCTTAAATCAATTGGGAATTATTTGGTTGACATTAGAAATGTTTAAGCTGAAAAAGATTCAAGATAATTCATGATTCAACTGCAAATCTAATTTACTATAATATGTATTCATTTAACTTGCTTATTGTTTTATTTTCCTGTTTACCAAGTTAATGCTTTTCATTGTCTTCACCATTACCATCATGTACAATAATACGAGAAACAATGAGAATAGTATTAACATTGATTGTTGAATTTGATACCAATTAAGGAACAGTAATCATGTTATCAACATCAATGTCTATGAAGATGAACCAATAATGAAAGTTGATCAACAAAATTGATTGCCTTTTTAATTCAATTTCATTCTCATTTCACTCATAGCTTCAAATGTTTCATCAGTCATGATGGAAAATTCAGATAAAATGTTGAATGACAATTTAACAGAAAAGTGAAAAAGGAAAACCATTTTTGTCTTGAATTATCTTGAAAGACTAACTCAATTTATCATTGCATTTATTATCGATTCATTTTTCACCCATTTTCTTCCCTTTTCATCATCCTTTTCATCATCTTTAAAATTCAATCCAAAACAGGTTCAACATTTTTACCAGTTTTTCTTGATTGATAAACCCAACTCAACTCCCTGTTAACCTCATCATTTTTTACCTTATTAATCATTCAAGGCTTTGATTAACCCAAACTAAATCCAATCTAATTCATCCAATCAAGTTTAAAAGATAATCTTTAAAGTAACCAGAAAATAACCAGATTAAAAACTGGTTAATGTTGAACCAGAAATAATCACTTATTGGTCAACTTATCATTACCAGATATTTGTCAGAGGCGTTTTCACCAGTCAATAACCAGACTCACCCAAAGTACCAAAAAAAAGTCATTGGTAAACCCTAATCAAAAGCCATTGAGTGTAAATTGTAACCATCATTAATGGACTTAATGATTGTTAAGATATACAACTGCAATTAAAGTTATCAATTGACTTGAGTCTAAATGAATAAATTGAGTTTATCATGACAAATGGCTATAAATATAATTACAGTATTTATGGTTGATTCATGAACAGTTGTGAGTTTACCTAAAGTCTGTTTTTGCCTTTGAATTGTACAATTCTGGTAATGAAAGGATACATAATTTTACCCAAAACTGTCAAATCTAATTACAAGATAAATTGTTGAGATTAATTGTTACTCTTTTTTACTGCTCTTACCAGGTACATGTATCTGGCGTCAAGGAAATTCAGGTCCAACTCGATGTAAACCAGGAACTGTAATGCAACCCTATGGACGTCGAGCCCATTCAGCTGTGTTATATAAAGACTCAATGCATATCTATGGAGGTTACCAGGATTTGAGAGGTTCATCTTCAGAATTATGGTCTTTTAATTTAAGTAAGCATTTACCACTAAATTGATTATAAACACTGATTGGAGCACTAATTGTGTACTCTTAGCCAGGAAAAGTCTAATCAAAACCGACATTTACTCTCATTATTTCAATTACTCTGTGTGTCTCTTTAATCACTAATTACTATTATTGGTGTGGCTATAAATTAATCAACAGTAAAGGCAATTAGCGTAATCAAACGTAAATTGTGAGGAAGAAGAAAATGCTAACAAAAAAATAAAGTTTCTGCTCTTAAATTAAGGTTAAATGCGCTTTTAAATCGATAACTGTTTTGACAATTTGAATACTGAAAACTGAAATTGAAACATTGTTTCAATCATGTTAAGTAAGGGAAGTGAATGAAATTATCTGTTGAAATTGGCTGAAGCTTGAAGCGCATTGGCATTAACATTGAAATCAACTTTTACCTTAAACGTGTTTTTGATTGTTGCCCTGAATTGTATGATATCGTGATGATGAAGGTGTATTGATCAGATGAAAGAAGAATATTTTGCCTGTTTTTCTTTGTTCCACGATTCTAATTGATTTTGTTCAGTTGAAAGGATCCAATTGAACTTCCATTGTCAGGCCTAAAGGTCTGTCAATAAACTCTGAAAAGCTAAAGATGGACAGAGAAACAAAAAGTGCCTCTAAGTTAACATAAAACTGTTGCCTTTATCAAAACATTGACATTTCTTGGTGTCCAAATTAATGTCCATTCAAGCTTGATAATCACAGTAAACCTGAGTAGAAAGTAAAGTGGACAAGAAAGCAAAGTCAGAAGAAGGTCCAGGAAATTTGAGTTTTCATCATGAAAAGTGTGATCCAAGGAAAGTGAAAGAAAACCTTACAATTGCTTCTATTTAGTTGGTTTCATTTGTTGCTATCAATTTTCACTATTATTATGGTTACGCATTATATTTGTGCGTGTTCAATCAATTGTTCAGGTTGACATCAAATGAAACGCTAATGAACATGAAAATGAAAAGAAAAGCCAAAAAAATTTACTCTCATCATTAGCAAACATTCAGAATGTCGATTGTGAGTTTAATCAGCTTCAAATAGGAAAATCATTGAATTACATTTTTAATTTGACAATCGGTTAGATTCAATTTACCAACTGAATTTGGGTTTAAATTGATTGAAGAAAATGGAAAAGTTTGAAATGATTTAAACTGCATTTTTTGTTTTCTTTTCTGAGGCTTGGCAAAACAAACAATCAAGTTGAAAGCAATCTAAGAATGATTATCAACTGAACCATGGAAGAATTTATTTCAGACTGAAACCACAGATAACCTCAATTTCAAGCCATTAAACATGTTCCAAGTAAATCATCTTTCCATGTAATTCTGTAGTTGATGGAACAATGAAGAAACTGAAAGACTGGAAAAGCAAAACTCCAGGCAATTTGTGACAATGAAAGATGATTAGAACAATTAGTTTAATTGTTTGCTTGGTTAAAAGACCAATTTAATTTGCATGAAATCATTTTCCTTTTTAAACATGAAAAGTGAATCACAAAAATGATAGAAACAAATCGCTGAAAGGTTGAGATCATTTTATTGCCAATCAAGTGATGATAAAATACCGATAACAACTGAGTTTACATATTGATAGGAATCCTTGGCATAGAGAAAGTCAAAGTGATTCCATGATGGTAAAGGTATGAAATGATCTCGAAGCAATGGAACTGTATTGAGAGAAGAAAATTAGTTTTGCAAAATTGACTTCAATTACTATTACCTTTAAGTGTTTCGATGAGTTTTTCAACATCCTTTTGGTCACCTAAATCATCGCTTTTTGAGTATAAAAGGGCAATTGATGTCGAGTTTATGTCATCTAGTTTATAAACGGGTGGCTTTGGTTGGCCATAACGACGCTGGTTTTCCTCTTTGCCGAAGTCAAATTTATGGAAATCACCAGAATTTACATTTTGACCAAAATGAACCAGATTCCAAAGGGAAGAACCAGAGCCTTTTTGATTTCGATAAACGTCGACGCGAGTTTTGTTTATTTGCTCTAAATTGTAACCCAAGATTGGATAGAGTATGCGAAAGCACAATACTTTATCCCATTTAGGACAAGTTAACTTATCAAGTATTGTCATTATTGGAATATTGTCGGCCAATTCGCCTCCTTTGTCTTTTAGAATTGATAATATGAAAGGAATTTTAGCAGCGAATTTCAGAATCATTTTCAAATGTTGAACATAAAAAACTGGAGCCAATGCAATGAAAGGTTTAACTTTAGCAGAATATTCAGGTTTCTCACTGAGAAGACCAAACATAATCATAGTTCCTTGGGAATGTCCAATCCAACCCAAACTTGCTGTAGAGGAATTGACATTTTATGAGTTACTTTATTGAAGGGAATTGGTTTAGATACTTACAGAATCCAGTTTGATTTAATACGTAATCAATGATTGCTGGAGTATCGTAAGCAATCAGATCATCAATTGTGAATTTCCAAAACTCAGCATCTATAATATGAAATAAAATCAGAAAATTGTCGATCTAATAAGTTCATTTTTAAGATAAAGTGAATATTGAACTTACCTTTGTCTGGGTTCAATGTTGTGTGGTTACGTGAATAACCATTTCCTCTTGAATTTGATAACCAAACATCATAACAAAGGTTAGCTAATAAGAAGCCTAGATCGTTGTTTTCAGTTGAATTGAGTTTATTCAAAAAGTAATTATCAGTTGAATTATTGCACGGAACTGCATTACCGCCAGGAGCATTGATTAAAAAGTCTGAACCAACTCCAAGAAAACCATGTTGAAGCACAATTGGCTTCAATGTTGAGCGACTTGATTGATCAACAAATGGGTTAATTAAACGGTAAACACCTAAAATGTAACCATCTTTTGTTTCAATGTAATGTTTTTCATAATTGAAACCACGAGATTCGATCAATTGCTCAATTGAAGCGTCAAAGTCAGGATCATTTGAATGATATCCAACAGTTTCATTACTCAAATATTGAGGGTCTAACAATTGTTTAATAATGGCTTCATAATCAGGTTCATAACCAGGTTCATCTAAATCACAGTTAACATTCACTAAAAGCACAAAAATTGTTAAAAGTAAACTAAAACATTGAAATGAATTCATTTTACTGACTCAAAATAAAATTGGTCTGTCAACTGAATGCAAATTTCAATGTTTTTAAAGAGTTGTTTGAAACCAATAATAATCAATATCAGATATTGTTTCATTTATTTATCAATCATTATTCAATAATAATCTGGTTCATCTTTTTCAGATATCTAACAGATTCAATCATTATGTAGGTAAAATCCTAAATTTGATTCAAAGTTCACAAATTTTTATTTATGTTCATTGGATGAGTTAATTTGGTCATATATTGGTTATATTTCCATTAAAATATACATTGAAATGTCGACCGAAAATATAAATTTTAAACAAATTTGCTGTTTAATTTCATTATTTACAATCAATTGCTAGCGAACAAGTTAATATTTTTACTCAACCTCATGGTGCACCGATGATATTTTTCAAATAATAGCCAAAAGCTAATCTAAAATCATTTAATATCCAATGATTCAATTTAGCAAATGATACACTTTGATCTCTTAACATGTGATGGAAACAGACTTGTACAGCTTATGAACCTCCAATCGTTAAATAACAGCAAAACATTAAATATGGATCTAATCTAACTAGGTTGATCAAAATGGTAAAAATTATCTAATGATAGATGAAACTCGGAATCAGGTTCACAAGCTCTTTTGTTTTGTAATTTTGCCATCAAATAAAAGCTAATGAGTTTTAGGTTAGCCTGCTGTAAGAACAACTCGAAACTTCAAAAGACTTGACATTTTTATTAGCAGCTAAAGTGTGATGAATCCTGAAATTCAATTTGGCATTGATCGGCATTTCTGTAGGTTGTTTCGTCCTTTTGAAAAAAATATAACTCGATTAGATGATGGTTGCAATGAAGGTCCTTTACCATTGACAAGCTTGCTTGTTTGCTAGTTTGCTTGAAACTCATGCAATTGATAAATGCTGAAAGAAAGTTCTCGATTCCAAACGTTGTTCAATCGAAAAAAATTGCACTTTCTGGAGACAATTTTCGAATAAAAAATTGAAGATAATAAATGTTTCAAATAACTCAGATTTCATGATACACCAATCAAATGTGATGATTTACAGTAAATCCAAAGTTTTTCATTAATCTCGAGTTTTTCCTAGAACACAAATTCAGGTGCAATTGAATTGCAGAGTGCCACTGCAAGTTGAATGCAATTTTGTTCATAAATTCATTTTCTGCTCTGAACTCAAATTTGAACATTGATAGATTAAAACTATTTCAAGAGATCCTAGAATCTAGTTTATAAAATTACTTGGAGAAGGTATTCTAGAAGATGACAAAATTCAACAAAATTCTGATTGAATTTTCAAAAGAAGTCACATTAGATGGTTTATTCAGAATGATATTCATAAAGGTTTCCATTTATAGCTACAGTTCTTGTACTTGAAGCTCGAGAAGTTTTTTATTTTTTTAATTTGAAAAAGTTGATAAAATTTCAGTAATTATCGAATTGATGTATTTATAAGAATCTTTTGCAAACAGATAGTCATAATGATCCCATGATGGTGAATCTATACAATAATCTCGAATCAATGGAACTGTAAAAAATGGAAGAATGAATCGATTAACCAATAGCTTTGAAGGGGAGAAAGTAAAAAGCTTACCTTGAATGTCTTTAATGAGCTGTGAAACATCTTCTGGATCAGTGAAAATATCACTTTTAGAGTAAAAAAGCGCAATTGAAGTTGAGTTAATTTTGCTCAATTGATAGACCGGTGGGATTGACTGTCCATAACGTCTTTCATTTTCCGCTTTACCAAAGTCAAATTTATGAAATTTACCAGATTTTATATTCTGACCGAAATGTACTAGATTCCAAAGGGATGTACTAGTGCTGGTTGCGATGTTATCACTGTATGAATTTAGGTTTGCCAAACTGAGACCCAAAAATGAGTTAAGCAAAGATTCACATTTTTCACCAATCCATGTAACACAGTTGTAAGATATTGCCGCTAACAATTTAGGCTTGGATAGTTCACCTTCAAGATAACGTGCAGCCCATAATAAACCAGGCACTTTCACTAGATATTTTAATGAGCTATCGAGATGTTGAACATAAAAAACCGGGGCCAATGCAATGAAAGGTTCAACTTTAGCTGAATACTCAGGTTTCTCACTAAGAAGACCAAACATAACCATTGATCCTTGTGAATGTCCAATCCAACCTAAGCTTGCTGTATAGCGAATGACATTTTATCAGTTACTTTCTTGAAGGGAATGGGTTTATGATACTTACAGAATCCAGTTTGATTCAAGACATAATCAATGACTGCCGGAGTATCGTAAGCAATCAATTCATCAATTGTGAATTTCCAAAACTCAGAATCTAATATTGAATGAAACAGAATTAGAAAACTGTCCATTTAATACGATTTTTAAGATAAAATGAAACATTAAATTTACCTTTGTCTGGATTCAATGTTGTGTGGTTACGTGAATAACCATTTCCTCTTGAATTTGATATCCAAGCATCATAGCAAAGGTTAGCTAATAAGAAGCCCAAATTGTTGTTTTCAGTTGAGTTTAGTTTACTCAAAAAGTAATTATCAGCTGAATTATTACACGGAACCGCATTACCGCCAGGAGCATTGATTAAAAAGTCTGATCCAACTCCGAGAAAACCATGTTGAAGCACAATTGGCTTCAATGTTGAGCGACTTGATTGATCAACAAATGGGTTAATTAAACGATAAACACCCAAAATGTAACCATCTTTTGTTTCAATGTAATGTTTCTCATAATTGAAACCACGAGATTCAATCAATTGTTCAATTGTAGCGGTATAATTCGAACCATTTGTGTCACAATTAACAGTTACTGAAAGCAAAATACAAGTTAAGAGTAAAGTCAATAATTTAAGCAAATACATTTTTACAATTTATGCTAAACGAAATGATTTGTAAAATGAAATTTGTTCAAATGTGTTCAACTGAGTTCATATTTAAGTAAACAAAAATTACAATAAAGGTTTATCAATTAACTAGAATCAGATAAATGATTGAAATGCAATTCATGAGAAACATTTGCAATCATTCATGTGATGAGTCAGAAGATTTCGATCGAAGTATATGACAATACCCGTCAGATGTTCACTAAACTTTCAGAAATGTTTCAAATGTGTTTGTAATAACGAGATGGAAAATTTTCTTTGAAAAGTCACGAAGTTCAAGTCGATAACAATTGGTCAAAATATCCAACATTTAACTAAACAATTACCTCAAAATTACATCAATCTCGATAAATGACTAATGATGGTTCTTAGAATCAAATCAAGTTACATTGAAAACAGTAATAACAGATATTGATGAAAATTAGTCAGAAATTCAAAGACAAAAGACATGCGATTAGCGAAAATAATTTGTAGCATGAGTCAACTTTGAGGTTTAATTGTTGAAATACAATTGAATGCATTCTAACCGACTGACAATAAGACATAATATTTCATGCTTTACAGCAAGTACCAGAGCAGCCACAGACAATTGAGATTGATTCAACGTTGAAAATTCAATGTTATTACTTTAGAGTTTCTGGGGTAATTGAACGATCCACTTTATTGACTAACTCCAAGATTACAAGGGAATAAGGCAAAGCTTTGCTTAAAAGCATCAAAGAGATGATATTTTTGGGAAATGAATTTATTATTAAGTTACACAAAGTACATAAATAGGTCTGAATTCAACAATAAACTGAGACCATTTAGATTTAAATTGAATAAAAGGTTGACAGAATTTCAATGGCGACTGAATTAATGTACTGGAAGCAATTTTCAGCAACAAGAAAGTCGTAATGATTCCAAGACGGTAAAGGAACCAAATAATTTCGAAGTAACGGAACTGTTGGAAATATATTCAAGATTAGTAATCTGAATGGAGAATGTTAATTTTTCAGAATCAGTCTCACCTTGCATATCTTTAATTAACTGTGTTACATCCTCTTGATCACTTAAATCATCACCTTTCGAGTGTAAAATAGCGATTGAAGTTGAGTTTATTTTGCTCAATTGATAGATCGGTGGGATTGGTTGTCCATAACGTCGTTCATTTTCGGCTTCACCAAAGTCAAATTTATGAAAGTTACCAGATTTTATATTTTGACCGAAATGCACCAGATTCCAAAGAGAAGAAGTAGTTCCGAATTTTGTTGCATAAACTTCAATTCGTGAAGTATTTGTATTTCCCATGTCATAGCCCACAAATGGGAAAAGAGTGTGATCACAAAGCTCCACACGCCCTGAAAAGCAACCCACCTTTTTCATTATATTATATGTTAAGTTAGATGCTGAAAATGAGCCTCCAACCCATCGCCCGAGTTTTAAAATACCAGGAATTTTGGCTGCAAATCTTACGAATGATTTCATGTGTTGAACATAAAAAACCGGAGCCAAGGCAATGAAAGGTTTAACTTTGACTGAATATTCAGGTCGCTCACTAAGAAGACCAAACATTACCATTGATCCTTGTGAATGTCCAATCCAACCCAAGCTTGCTGTAAAGAAATTGACATTTTTTATAAGTTACTTTATAGAAAGGGAATTAGTTTAGATACTTACAGAATCCAGTTTGATTCAGCACGTAGTCAATGAGTGCTGGAGTATCATAAGCAATTAATTCATCAATTGTAAATTTCCAAAACTCTCCATCAATATCTGGATTCAATGTTGTGTGGTTACGTGAATAACCATTTCCTCTTGAATTTGATATCCAAACATCATAACAAAGGTTGCCTAATAAGAAGCCCAAATTGTTGTTTTCAGTTGAATTGAGTTTACTCAAAGAGTAATTATCAGTTGAATTATTACAAGGAACCGCATTACCGCCAGGAGCATTTATTAAAAAGTCTGAACCGACTCCGAGAAAACCATGTTGAAGTACAATTGGCTTCAGTTTTGAGCGACTTGATTGATCAACAAATGGGTTAATTAAACGATAAACACCTAAAATGTAACCATCTTTTGTTTCAATGTAATGTTTCTCATAATTGAAACCACGAGATTCGATCAATTCTTCAATAGTAGCTTTGTAATCAGGGTCATTTGAGTCACAATTAACAGTGGCTGAATGCACAAATATACTTAACAGTAAACTAACTAGTTTAAATGAATTCATTTTAATTATTTGTTACTGAACGAAAACAATTTGTTAAATAAAAAAATCTTCAACCGCGTTCATATTTAAGTAGGCAAAAATTATAATGCAGATCAACAATTAATCAGAATCTTATATTGCTATAGAATCAAAATTAATAAGAAAAATTCTTTCAGAATTCGGTGTAAATTGTGGTTTGCCTTATTTGGATTACCTATTGATCATTCAATAACCGTTTTTGGAGTTTAGGTTAAGGTTTTCTCAGAAATGTTTCAAATTTTTTGAATAGAAATTTCCTCAGAAAAATCACAAAGTCCATGTCGATTATGATTGTTCTGATGTCAACATTTATCATTGCAGTTCGTTCTTCTGATGCTAGTAAAGATCAGATGAAACACTCCCATATTTTCCAAATTTTGATTCAATATTTTTTTGCTGATGATATTTTTAACATTAAATCGAAAAGTTAAGCTCAGTGAAAAAATCTATCAAATGGTAAACAATATTGAATGTATTTGAGTTTTATGAGTCAATAGAAATGAATTCGCTAAAACTATTTCAAATGCGATTGAATAACTAAACAAAAAAATTCTTGCGAACTCATTCAAAGCTTAAGTTGCTATTTGTTCATGAACACATTCAACATCAAATAGCTTAAACGAAATAACAATTTGTCATATTTTCAATTTAATATAAAATTTTTAATCTCAGTAAGTAGACAAGATTTCAGTTACAATTGAATAGATATATTCATACGCATCTTTCGAAAAAAGAAAGTCATAATGATTCCAGGATGGTACAGGTACACAATGATCTCGAGCCAATGGAACTGTTTGAAGATGGAAAATTGATCAAATTAGTTAAATTAAATACAGAATTTGATTGTGTTAATATTCTTACCTTGAATGTCTTTGATGAGCTGAGAAACATCCTCTGGATCACTCAAAGCATCTCCTTTAGCGTATAAAAGAGCAATTGAAGTTGAGTTAATTTTGCTTAATTGATAAACAGGTGGCTTTGATTGCCCATAACGCCGTTTATTTCCGAATCTACCAAAATCGAATTTGTGGAATTTACCAGAATTTATATTTTGACCGAAATGCACTGCATTCCAAAGCGAAGTACTTGAACCGATTTTTGTTGAATATATTGCAACTCGTGTTACATTGACATCATCCATATCATAACCCAAAAATGGGTAAAGCAGGGCATTACACATCTCATCATTCCATGTTGTACAGGCTAGTTTTTTGATTGTGTGGGTTACTAATGAAGATTTAGATATTTCACCTCCACGAGTACGAGCGAGAAATAATAAACCAGGAATTTTGGCTGCATATTTAAACGCCTTTTTCATGTGTTGAACATAAAAAACTGGAGCCAATGCAATGAAAGGTTTAACTTTAGCTGAATACTCAGGTTTCTCACTAAGAAGACCAAACATAATCATAGTTCCTTGGGAATGTCCGATCCAACCCAAGCTTGCTGTAGAGGAAGTGACATTTTTTATGAGTAACTTTCTTGAAGGGAATTAGTTTAGATACTTACAGAATCCAGTTTTATTTAATATGTAATCAATGACTGCTGGAGTATCGTAAGCAATCAAATCATCAATTGTGTATTTCCAAAACTCAGCATCTATTAATATAAGCAAATAAATAGAATTAGAAAATTGTCGATTTATTGTGATTTTTAAGGTAAAGTGAATATTGAACTTACCTTTGTCTGGGTTCAATGTTGTGTGGTTACGTGAATACCCATTTCCTCTTGAATTTGATATCCAAACATCATAACAAAGGTTAGCTAATAAGAATCCTAAATTGTTGTTTTCAGTTGAATTTAGTTTACTCAAAGAGGAATTATCAGTTGAATTATTACAAGGAACCGCATTACCGCCAGGAGCATTTATTAAAAAGTCTGCCCCAACCCCAAGAAAACCATGTTGAAGTACAATTGGCTTCAGTTTTGAGCGACTTGATTGATCAACAAATGGGTTAATCAACCGGTAAACACCTAAAATGTATCCATCTTTTGTTTCAATGTAATGTTTCTCATAATTGAAACCTCGAGATTCAATCAATTGGTCAATTGTAGCTTCATAATCAGGATCATTTGAGTCACAATTAACAGTGGCTGAAAGCACAAATATACTTAAAAGTAAACTAACTATTTTAAATGAATCCATTTTAACAATTCAAATCAACCTTTGAATAGTAATTGATTTAGTTCGAAACATATTTCTAGGATCATAGAGTGCTGACACGTTCAATTCAATAATCAATAACTGATATATTATCTTAAATTGGAAATAAATGCAAAATTGATTGTTTAACCAATAATAGATTTATTATAAATTTGATACCAACCTATGATTTCTTCGATTTTTAGGGTTTATTTCAGTGCTTCTTCGAACGGTTTCTTACAGTACATTTACAGATCATCTCGAGTTCACAAAATTTAGGAAATTCATGGAACTACTCAGGTTGAATCAAGTGTCGTTGATCAATTTCTTAGTATCGAAGCTTCAACCTTCAATTGCATAATCTATCCAAGCTTTAAATTATTTTATTCAATGTCATGAGTTTTATTATGATTATCCACATTTTACGTAAATCAGGTAAAATAATTCTTGTGAAGTCACACAAAGCTGATAATAACTGTTAATCAAAACATTTAACCATGAAAGTCAGGTATAATCTATCCAAGTTAATCTAAAATCAAATTGTCTACAAAATTGCGTTAAATCACCAGTTTAACCAGTGAATGTTTAACTCTTGATTTGTTATTTTTCCCCTTACATTGGGAGATTATCATATTTTTGGCATGATAATGTATCAATGCTGTTATGCCATTAATATTATTGAAATGTTGACTGAAAATTGAATAAAAGAAGATAACTGAATATGTTATTTATCATGTTAGGAATACATTTTAATATATTTAGCATTACAATGTTAGGGCGAATCTGGTTAAAGGTTGGACCAAGTTAAGTCGAGCACAAAATTCATCTTAAGGTTGAAAGGAAAGGGAAAAGAAAATGTATTTTCATTGAAGATTCAGGTTAAAATTATGAATAAACACTGAAAGTGATATTTTGTTGGTGCTATGAAGGGAAAAGGAACGGAACTTTGTACCTTGCAAAGGCATTAATCATTGAAATCCAAATTGTTATACATCATGTTTGGAAAAATTGGACTGATTAATGATTTCGATTGAAATAAATTGTCAAAGGTTAATATTTGTTGAAAGATTGGATGATTGATTGAATCCAAGCTGGATTTTAGTTAGCTTTGAACTAATATTTGACACTGAATTGAACCTTAATCAATAACAATCACCGTTGAACTATCAAAATCTTAATCTAATTGTTAGTTGGATGTTTAACAGATAAAATATGGTTAGAAAAGAGTTAATTTGATAATAGACTTTCGGGACTGATGTGTTAAAATTAACTCTTTAATGGGTTTGGATCAATTTTTTGTTGACTCTAAGTGATCCTTATTTTTATTAATTGTAAGTCTGTTTAGGAGCACAATTGAGCATTGATTAAATGGTGAGTTGATGAGGCACATCATGAGTAGATCATTACAAGAAAGGCTCAGAAAAAGTGATTTAATAAGCAGAAAAGCTGAAAAAACAGAGTTGTTGATGCTTAAATGGTTATTTTGCGTTTCTCAAATAACTCATTTTAAGGATCAATTTGCTCATATTAAGATGCTGGCAACGTATTGCGATCATGATGATGGGTGAATAAAATGAAAGAATGATGATAATAGAAGAGGCTTGAGTGTGAAAGAGAGAAAAGATGAAAGCAAAAATGGCGATGGCTGCATTTGTTGGTCAAATATGGTAAGGAGGAACCAAAAGAGAAGGTTTTTCTTATTGATGATCGGGGATAAAGATGATAATGATATGATGGTTCAGTCATCATCATGATCATGAATGATGAAGAATGATAGAAAGATTTAAAGCAAAAGTGAGAGTAGAAGCAGGAGAAGGGAGGAAAAAGTGAAAAAGATGTGATCCCATGTTTGAGAGTTATGATGATGAAGTGATGAAGATTAAACTACAGGGTTTGCAGCAGGAATAAAACTGAGAATGAACACAATCTTTTTAGCTCAGTGAATAGTATGTGATGAAGATGAAGATGAAAGTGAACAGGAAAAAGAATCAACATGATGATCTTGTAAGCATTTTTTGTCCTTTTATTATTGCCAGCCAAAAAGACATTGAAATGGAAACAAAATAATTTACTGATTCTCAAGGTATTCAGATTAAAATTGAATTTTCTTCTACCATTTTTCAAGTGAATCAAGGTTAGAGCATCTTCTATCTACAGAGAATCTCTTTCCTTTTCCTATTTCACTGGCTTGCTTCATCATTTATCTTCATCTCTGCTCATCGTCATCTTTAACAATCTTTCTGTTCCTCTTTATCCAAGTGTGTAAAATGTTTTTCCTGATGACTTTTTTCCACCTTCATATATTGAATTTGCAGTGCTTTAATAAACCAAATGGAAACATTATGATAATGAATTTTTCCTTTGAGTTGACATTGTTCCTGTGAATGCTGTTGAGAGAGACAAAAAGGAGGATAAAATTAATACATCGTTTTTGTGAAACATTTGAAATAATTATAATTATCATCAAGTATAATTGCAAAAGTATATTGGATTTTAATTGCCACCAAGCCATGTAAAAGATCAATTTAGTGCATGTTTTGGAAGGTATTAATACTTCTAATCAACATTTAATGATTAATGAACGATCAGCAATTGTCTGATATTTGTTATCTAACAATTAAAACAAGAAGATCAAGAGTTGCTTAAGAAGCTTTACGCTTAAGGTGATTGTGAGGTGAAAAAGGATAGAAAAAAGTACGCAAAGAAACATGGAGGATATTGAAAAGAAGAAGAAAACATGGGGAAAAGATGGAGAATAAAAAGATAAGAAGGTGAGATGAAAGAAGAGGAAAAGGAAGAGAAGTTGTAGGGATGAAGATGAAAGAGAGGAGAGAAGTAGGAGGAAGAGGAGGGAAGAAAAGAAAGAATATCATCATGGAGGGATTTTGTGAAGAGCAAAAACGACAAAAGATGCAGAGAATCGATGATGAAAATGAAAAGAGGCAAATGATGGTGATGGTGAAGGAGAGGATGAAGAAGATGAGGAAGATGAAGAGGGAAAAGTAAAGATTATGTGAACAGAAAGCCTTTAAATGTTATATTATTGTCTGGTGAATGGAAAAAAAGAAGCATCCATAATGACTTTTCCTGGTTATTCTGGTTAAATTAATCTAAACATAACTTGCTCACTTATTTTGACTTTGTAATGCTGTTGGTGTACCAATTGAACTTTGCAATCAGCTAAATTAATTTCATGATGATTACTGGTTCCATTATGAACATGTATAAGTAGTTTTCACGGTAACAGCAGAAAATATAAACACAACAGCAATCAGCAGCATTTTGAGTGAAAATTTGTGATCTGGAGTGGATGGAAAATTGAATAAATTGACTAATTTCGATTCCATTTTATTACAGGTTTAGAGCAATGGCATCTTGTAAGCTGTTCACTCCGTTGTTCAGATCAACCATCACCAAGACATTCACATTCAGCTATTGTCCATGACAATTGTATGTGGGTTTATGGAGGCATGACGGATTTGCAGGAGAAAGGTGATTTCTGGAAATGGAATTTTGGTAAGAAATAAACGTTTTAAGTTAATTATCTGATTGCTAGATTTTATTCCCAGCCGAGTCTGTGGTGGTAACAATAAAAGTAAACATCATTACCTGTTCTTATTGGCTTTCCATGTCCAACCAATTGTCTGAATAGTTGACCAAGAGACAAAATAGATAAATGTTAAACAATGAAATGTTAACATGACCATTAATCTAATAAAGATATGAAATCAAGGAAATTATTAATGATGTTGATTAAATGGTCTAAAATGCAGAAAATGATGGGAAATAGCTATACATTGAATTTCAGTCCAATAATATAGAAATCGAGTAAACCTTTGAGATTTTTCTTAGACATGGAAACATTTGGACCATCATCAATAATCCTTCACAAATTATTAAATTGTTATTATTTATAGAATCATCGCCATCATTTTCATTACAAAAAAGATCAATAATAAACAAAGCTTACACAGAAATAAATGAAAATAGCTGACTCCAAGCCAGTGAGTTGCTGCTGTGTACAATGCAGGGTTGTGTCCTCGTCTAATGAGATTTATTGATTATAACAATCAAATATTTTCATCACAATATAACCTCACAATTCGATAGCATAGTTGACCATATAATAATTGCTTGGTAGACATTGATAATACATTTCATATAATAAGTTGTATCACTTGTGATTCCTAGACTTTGATTGCATGTCTAATGAGAACATGCGACAAACCCTTTTATCTGCTGCATAAGCACCAGATTATGCTTTTAAGGCTTTTAAGGTTTAATTCAGATTTACTAAATCAAACGGCTAGATAGAGGTAAAATACAAATCTGTTCGATTTATTGAGCTAGCCATTAGAGCTAAAATATATTTTAATTTAAATGATTCAATATTCATGACTGATAATTGAAAAACTAACTTTAATTCACAAGAAAAGTTAAATTTAAACTTGATAGCATTTTTTACGTCTCGTATTTGGCGCTATAATTTTAGCGCGTATTCTATGTTTTCAAGTTAATGTCAGCTGATTTTTATTTTGATGGACATCGCTTCTTTCATTTAGCTTGATGTCACTAAAACCAAGTTATTATGATTTTCAATCAAGTGAATCAAAAGTTTTGCCTTCATAATTACTCGCTGATTCAGCAAAAGGAATGGCAAATTAACTGTCCTTAATCTTCTTTTTTTTCGTCAGAATTATCTCAATGGAGTAAAGTCAAGTGCAATAAAGGACCGGGTAATCTTCACAGTCACAGTGCAATTAAGGCTTTCGGATGTATGTTTATATTTGGAGGTGAAAGAGATGGACAACTATTGCAGGATTTATGGCGATATCATTTTGGTAAGCTTATATCGGTTTCTTAGCAAACCAGTCTTCGTTTTACTTGTCCAAGTTTTTTTGACAATTTTAACATTACTGACACTTTTATTTTCTTGCGATTTAGCTTCAAATACCTGGGAAAAGATTAATATTGTTGGTTTAATGCCAAATCCTCGCTGTCGTCACACTGCAGTTGCTAATCCTTCACTGGACATTGCTGCTTGGGATAAAGAAGAGAGTGAATCTCATCTTAAAATCACTCGATCACAATCAAAGTCAAGTTACATTTTGAGTAAATCAGCATCCAGGTCAAACAACTTGATGCCACCCAAATCAATTTCAATGTGCTTTGGTCAAAATCAACAGCAAGAGACACCCTTACATGAGCCCAACAACCTTAACAAGACAAAGGGCAAAACCAACCCTGCCGCTAACAATAGAAACAATCTCAATCAAAGTAATGCCATTAATAATCGTAATAAGACAAAATCAGCCAAATTTCGTTCCATGAAGTTATGTTCGAAAGAAAGCTTTACCATATCAGATGATGAAGACGATGCTCAGGAAGGAGATGAAAATGATGAAAATGGGATTAACAATGGTCAAAAACAAAACAAGATTAGGTACGACAAAATTTCATCCTTATAATTGTAATGTTGTTCGATACTTTGCTATCTAATAATTCAATTATTTGAAGACCATGTGAATGTGAACAAAGTGATTGATGGAAAATATTCAGCACAAATTATAAAATTTAACAAAGAGACATTAAGATGCTGATTTAACAAAAAGCATCTACAAAACCATTTGATGTTTCAATCAAATATTGGTGTCTTAGAAATTGGTTAAATTAAATTACAGCTGAGATTAATGTTTGGTTATTTTTTGCTTCAGAAGTTTCATTATTGATTCAATGGAACATATTGTGATAAATTAAGTAAAGAAGTGATAGACTTTATTTTCACATATCCTTGACCTGTTATTTTATTTAACAATTGTTAACTTGTATCAATTCTTGGTGACTTTTTTTGACAAAACCAGTGTTTGTTTTTCATTGTATTTTAGTTCTCAGATTTCATTTAGACATTATATAAGTCTTATTTCATCTGAACACAAATGGCAACTATTCTCATGGTATTTTACAGTTTATGTCAACACAATCACAGAGATTGATGATAGGAGCCAGATTATTGTGAACACTTATTTACTTGAGAACGATTTTCGCTTACCATGAACAGACTCAGTGAATGAATAAAACCATGCACAGTGGTATCATTATGAAGACTTTGGAAAACATTCAATGGAACCTTGGTTTTTATGGTTGCATAGATTAACGATTAATCTGTAATATACAGTATCAATGGTGTGTTACATGTGGAACCATTAAAAGAGGAGAAAAATCTGAAAACAAATTGAACGAAGCAAGAGAATGTAGCAGAGAATTGATAAAACATGATGTTCAGTGTCAGAAGTAATTAACTTTAACCATTACAAACATCAGATTCATTTTCACCTGCACAACAAAAGTAGCAAAAGAGAATGCAAATTCAGAAAAGGTTGACAAAGACAAAAAAAGTGGAAACAAGGAAAGACAAATACAAATACAAATAATTCAAATTTGTTTATTGAATTTTTCAACCTCTTACATGATTCATTGATTTACATAAGCAAAATTGAATGCTATTTGAATATATTGCCTGCTGTTCATTCAATGTACAAAGTATGGATCACCTAAAAAGTGATGTTCAATTGTATCAAATACCACAAAGAAAAAAAGGAAAAAACAAATGCTCATTCCCCTGATGATTCCTCATGATTGAATCTTCCTATACTGTGTTGATTTCCAGGTTGCTATAGACTTTAAAACATTTACATTGTTTTTTCCATTCCTTTCTAATATACTTCTTAACTCTTCAGTATAGTTTCATTTGCCAATTGAAGGTGTTACTCATCAAGCAAGATCATTTCATAACTAAATTACAGTCTCTCGACTCGTAAATTTACTGAGCCAAGTTGAACTCATAAGGAATTGAAATAAAGAAATGGGAGAAACCAAGGTGAAGGAAGGAATTGTATTATTCTATCCAATGTAATATACTTTTCTGGATAAATGATGATAGGTGATGTTGATAATACATTTAGTTTACCCACATTGTGGACTTCTTACCTTTTCTGTTGAATATTAGATTGAGGTATAAGGAAGGAAGAAAAGAAAAATGGGAAACTCTTCACACCAAGAACTTCTAATAAAACCAGGTAAACGAGGTAATACAAGAAAGTGAAGATATAAACAAGTTACTGTCCAAAAGTATATCAATTTGCCTGTAGATCCTGGAGAGTCAATAAAAAAGCTGTATCTACCAAGTTTTACAAATTAAGATTTACGAGGTTACATCAGGTTGTACAGTTTTTCAAGGTTCACTTTTATTTCCCATTAACATCAGGGTTAAAAACATGATAATACACATAAACATGGTTACGTTGGTTATTCCAATACCTTTTTATGCAACAATATTGAATACAATTCAATACTAACCCTGAAGGCTTCTTTATAAAAGTAGTAAATTTGATTTACTCAAACCACATTATAATATGATTAGTATGAGAAAAAATTTCAACCTATGAATCAATCTTTTGACCATTTTTGAACCATAATTGGCTCCACTCAAGTTAACGGAAATTTTTTCATCCATTTCACCTCGCATGAAATATGGCAATTCAAGCAAAACTATTACTCGAAACCATTTTATTAATATCAACATTTACAACGGAAGGCAAAAATTTAATGATGATGACGATAGAAGTTGAAAGTTGAAAAAATTGAACTCATGATTCAACCATTTCTACTCTAGATTATTCTTGAACTTTCATCTGGTTGATGCTGTAAACAAGAGATAAATCAATTTAAAAACGATTTATTTACACGGAAAAGATGATGATCCTGAGTAAATCCTGTCAAGTACTTAACTAGTAGTAATAAGGAGTAACCATGTTTGCTATGGAAAAAAATATGTTAATAAAGAGGAAAAAATGACTCGATATTTACATTTGCATCAATTTTACCCCAAAATTAATCACTTTTCTTTACACTTTTTGTTTCTGTGCTCTTGATTGTTTACCTGAAAGCTAACATCATTAGACAGCCAATCAATCAAATTCGAGTACTTTGCTGGTTGACTTATATTTTTACCATCAATCGTCACATTTACTGATTCATATGTAGTTGGTTTTAATTTAATATGTGCGATCAATAATAATCTTAATGTTTTTAAATTTTAATTTCACCTTTTTCTATCTTTTCATATTTTTCAGGAAATCCTTGAAAGACAAAATATCTCAAAGTCGATTGGTTCGAAGTATCTCATCAAATAGTTATAACATTTTGCACAATCAAGCCAATGGTTTTCAGGAAAATGGTAAAATTGAAGCTGAAAATTTAACTGAAGAGCCTGGTATTAATGATAAATCAATACTCAATGGAAACAATAATAATGGCAATAACAAGGTTAACATGAATGAGAGCAAAAAAGTCAATAATCATTCCAATAATTATCAAGAAAATACATTTGATGAAGATGGTGAAGGAGACGTTGGTGCACAGGAAGATGAAGATGGCGATGACGGTGAATTTGAATGTGATCTTGATATACTTAAAATGTGTAAAAGTCAAAGTTCGGAGCCTGTATTGGAAACTCATCATGAGTTTGTTGTACGAAAAAGAATCGAAGGAGCTTTAAGATATGGAACAAAGGTTAGACCTAAATCTGAAGTATTGGAAGGATTATTTCATCTTGAATCATTAATGGAACACGGTGAATATGATGTCCCATCTTCATCAACCTCTGGAGGAGTTCGCGATGGTCATAATAAAGTATTAAACAAACGGCACACTGTTAGTGAATCAATGAGCTATTATAGTCTTTGCTTTCCTTCACCACCCTACGGCCGACGGATTCAATCACCAGAAGATTCAAATGATACACCCAATGGAAGCTCAATCAATGGTGATGAAGACACAAGCAGTGCAAGCACTAACACCAATCGAGATAATGGTTCATCAACATGCCATTCAGTTACTAAAGATGATTACAATAAGATAATTGTTAATGGAGATTCAATGATAATTGAGACAACACATTCAACAAGAGAACCAGCCAACGAAAGACAAATTTCCTCTCATCATCCCAATGGCTCCTCTTCAGATGCGAATGCAACCAATATTAATCCCGAATCGATTCACTTTGATGATCATTTTTACAAAGCTTTGGCTTCACCTGCTGATGCAACAGCCCGAACAAGTGGTTATAATTCATCTGCTACTCTGTACACACCAAGTATTGAAAGTCAAGGGTTACCTCATTCAATGTCACACTCTTCGGGATATCATTCATTTTCAGAGGATTCCTTTGATCCACCCTCATCTTCATCTGTATACAATCCTTTTCATAACCACTGTGGACCACATTATTCAGGGCATCAACATTCCCATTTACCAACAACATCTTCAACAAATATATCATCTTCATCGAATTTATCATTTGTACCTCGACGAATGTCTCGTCTTCCGCGTGATAATTCCTCCTTTGAATTGAAGCAATTATCTTCTCTGCCTTTTCCTGCTAAAACTGAAACTAACGAGGGTTTCAATGTCAGATTGAGTAAAGATGTAAGAACTCGTGCTCGTGAACGAGCCTCTCTCCGTGGACAGTCAACTAACCCTAAAACAAACGAGGAGAAAGTCAACGGAAGCCAAGAGCCAAGAGAAGGTTCAATGAATATTGGTTCAATAGACAACAAAAGAAACAATCATGAAAATAGACTTTGGCAGCAAGCAAACGTGATAAGAGAGGTAGTTGTTCCTAGTTCACCTGGACCTCGGAAATGGTCTTCGTATTCTCCGGTTCGAAGTAAAGTTCACCAGCATCATTGGCAGTTATGTATGTATGTCTTTGGTGGTCGCGAACAGAGCTGTAGTCAAACAATGTACAAACAACCAATATCTGTATGGAAATTTTACATTTAATAATTAAGCACTTGGAAAGCAATGATCTCAAGATAAACTCAGAATCAGAGTTTTTTTTTCATTCTGCTTCTAATTATATAGTCACAAATCAACTGCCAATTGAAACATGAAACATGCAATGTTTTCATTTTATACTCAACGATGAACATTAATTCTCATAACTTTTCATCATTTATCGTGCATTCCAAAACTTATTCATCATTAATTAGACGTCAAGTTTGGGGAATAATATCTACTTTCAAACGTCCACACATAAATACATTATATTAATAATTATAATAAAGCTAATTATAAAATGTAACAAATAACACAATCATATACACTTTTTTTCTAGTCAGGTTACCATATGAAGTGAAAATTTTCGTACTAATCAGATTAATCAGTGGTTTCCACTATGAATCTTATTTTCATCATCTTTTTCAGTTAAGGTTATCACAAGATCCTTCCCAAAATTGAACTAGATGCACAATCTTAATCATGACGCTTTTTGGACGTTGATATTGAAAAATCAAGAGGTTAATCATAACTGCTATTGAATACAAATGGTAACCTTCCATAGACTGTATTTTGATTGTGCCACCGTTTATAAATAATATTAAATATACACCAAATAAATATTTCATTTTAAGATATACAAAACTCTTTAATTAATCTTCAATGTTGTACCATTAGGAAGTCAACGTTTCACAATTTGATTTCCAAACCAATAGAAATGAGATGATTGTATCAACAATGACACATTTTCAATTTGCTTGAGTTAGTCGGTAAAAATTGAAAAATATAAACAAGATGAGCGAAAAGGACAAGGCCTGAAACTGTACAATTTCTACATGAATTAGGTATAAGGCATCCAATTACTGTTGTCTTCTGGCATTAAGTGTCCTGTACAAAGTAAGATTACATCAATGATCCACCAGATACCAGCTCCTCCTAAGGTAAGTAATTTACCGACAGCAGTTCCCGTATGGCCTAAACAGAATCGATCCATTCCAAGAAATCCCAATAAAATGGAGTAAAGCAAAGTAGTAACAAAATAGTGTCCAGTATATCTATTGAGAGATAAGAAAACAGGAGTAATTAATCTAAAGCTCTAACAGGAAAACAGTCTAAATGCATAACTGAAGTCTGAGTACTTACTTTATACAGGGAAATCCGTCTTTCATGAAAGTTCTACTGCCAATGCATTCAATACCAGGTAAAACAGTACAGTTTACTTTTGTTCGATTGACCTCATCATAATTTTGACCACCAAATTTTAAGCAACCAAATTTCAATTCATCATAAGCAGTTTTATTACCTTTGAGATCCAAAGGCGCTTCACATTCCAAGAAATCAAGGTCTCTACACAAAGGGTAACCAATAGACAAAAAGTAAGCATTGAATATATGATCAATAGCACAACAAAGTTGAATTTAATTAGATAAATCACGACCTAAAAAGATAAAATTAGTAACTTACAGATTTTCACAAGGGACATATATTGAAAATACGTAATTGGTGAACCAAAGAAGATATACCAACTGAACCTTGAGAGAAGTGATGGTCAACCACTTAATAGACATAAATTAACTCATCAATTATTTTATAAACTCTCTAAATCAATAAAAAGGTAATGATTTAACCCGACAGTTCAGGCTTTTCATATCATATTTACAAAAAAACTGTTTGTGGAAATTATATATAAAGATCAGAAGATGGCGCAATTGCTAGACTGCTGCGATTTAGGTGGCGCCATGAAAACTGCTTAAATTAACTAATTTTTAATAATAATAGTTATTAATTAACAGTATAATCAAAAATGCAATTTGTCGCACAATTGTTTGATTAATCAAATGTTGCATTTCTATCTACGGCTGATTAAAATTCATTCCTGTATCAATACATGTGTGTATACACATTTAAGAACTTTCAACCGCTTGAAGTTAAACCATGTAAATAGTAGATTGAATCTGGAGCAATCAAGCTCATTTTTGGTATTTTGTTATTTTAAAATTAATAAATCAAATATTTTAACAAATCAGATTTCTACTTTATTCTTTTTCACTGAAAGCGAATCGTTTTTATTTTAATGCTTCTTGATCAAGCTCTGAAAAGGGAACAATGAGCACAGGAGAGGAAGAGGGAAAGAAAACTGAATTAGGGTAAGTTCAAAAAAATCAGGGAACCAGAAAAGGTAGAGAGCAATAGAAGAGGAATTCGGAGTTGTTGCTGGGCTCAGAATGGAAAAACTCGATTAAACGAGGTTTTCACGTGAGAAAGGAATTCTTAAGGTTATTACTCAAGGGGAAAAGATGTTAAGGTTAGGACTCTTAAGACCATTGATTCGAAACATTTCGATTATCAGTGACATTCTTGGGTTTATCCTGAGGTTTGCCAGAGCTTCGGATACCTGAACCACCTCCTCGTCCACGGGAGCTGTAACCGTTGACAGAGTTGTACTTGTTGGAGCGTGGAGGGCCAGCGTTTCGATCACCTCCACCACCACGGCCGCCACCTCGACGGAATCGTCCATAGTTTGACCCATAACCACCTTGTGCAGCGTTATCATCACCTTGGTAGTGTTGTTTATCTCGACTAGGTCCTTGATTAATTCTAGTATTAGAGTTATCGTGATGGTGAGAAGCCTGATACTGAGTAAAGTTAGCCTCCGGTCCATAGCCAGACATGTTCTGAGACATATTACCAATACTCATTCCATGACTCTGGTTATTATCATTATTAGGTTGATTTTGAGTCATTTGCTCATTGGTGCCACTCGGATGAGAGGCCAAGGATTGACCGGTTAATTGTACAGGTAGGCCAAGTAATGATGGATTTGCGATGGGAACTGGTTGCACGAAAGTCCCACCAGTCATCATGGCCGTAAACCTTTGGTTAGTGAAAGTTTGAGTTGGTATAGGTTGATGTGTTGGACCAGCATTCTCATAGGTTGTAACACCTTTAGTCATGTTATTGGTCACTGATGACATTGGTGGAATACCTGTGGATGCAAATTGTGCTGCTAAGGCTTCCACACTCTGATTATTTCCATAAGGTGTCGAATATGTACCAGCTACAGGTGCCATAGCGACTACAGCAGGGTCCATATGAGGTGCATTCTCCATTTCTAAGCGAGACTCTTGCAAGAAATTGTAACTGTTAGGGGCAGCAGTGACAGTATTATTCGATACTGAACCAGGACCTCCAACATTGGATAACATCTCGTTCATACCAGGTTGGTTGGAATTAGAATTCCTAGGTTTATTCTGATGCTGAGGTTGTTGGGACTGGTGATATTTGTTACCTCCACTGATATCAGATTTAGAAGGTATTTGAGAATCACTGGGTACTGTAGGTTGGATGGGGCTAGACTCGAAGTTGGGCCTACTAATTTCCTCTACGTCTGTTACCCTAGAAATATTACCACTTTCTGCGACTTGAGGCTGCTGCTGGGGTTGACTGGTTGCAGAAGATAGACTTGATTTACTGACCGCTGATGTTCCTAGATTGATAGAGACAGACTTCTGAACGGACACGTTAAAATATCCACATTCGTTGATGGAAGTTAAAGTTTCTTTCAATTCCTTGTAAGATGTTCCTTTGAACGCATCTGATCTAACACCTTCGACCAAGGCTAAATAACGTTCTGCCGTCTTAATATGTGGTTTATTAGAAGTCTCATCAACTTTATTTTTCTCAGAGTCAATCAGTTTGCTGAATTCTTCCAGATGTTGAAGCTTCTCCTCGGTAATTTGCTGTAGCAGAAAAAAGAGAGGTTAATGCCACCATTGCACAGTGAAAATAGATGTTGATTGAACTTACAGTAGCTCCATTAGTTCCGTTCAAGAAATCATTTTTAACATCAGCATTCAGACTTCCAAGTAAATCTTGAAATTGAAAAACTAATCTTAAACGTTCTATTTCTTTAGGATCTCTAGTAGGACGTTCTTTTCTTGCTAATTTTTTCATCTGCTTAGCATGCTGTTTAAATAAAATAGAATAGAGAATTTAGTTAATTTGAAAAATTTGATGGTGACAATGGGTTGTGATGAAAATACTTACATCAGCAAAGATAGATTGGACATTTTTCTGGAATTCTCGGAAGAAGTCCAACATCTCAGTGACTTCATCATATCTTTTAACAGCTTTCTTCTGGTCTAGATTTAATTCCTTTCCGGACTTAGCCTCAGCTCTATACTGCTCCAGACGAGACTGGATTCAATTGTTATGAATAAAAGAAAGAGAAAAATGAGTTTATTAGTTAAACGTAAAATAAAATATAAAGTCCAAAAGGTTCAAATGCAATCTCAGAGGATAAGCAAGCAAAGTAAGGGTATAATTGACACCCACAGACAAAAAACATCAGTAAGCAGAAATACCAAAAGCCAGTTCTAATGTAACACCCAAAGATACTTTCAGGTTTGAGAAATACACAAAGGATCAAGGCAACACAATAACCGGCATGTTTTTACATTCTTTCTACAAGTATGAAAACCGAGCTCTGAATATAATGTTTGCTTCAAACTATGATTAGATTGGCTATAGATAAAGCTGATCATTAAGACACTCCATGTGAGCCGGAAAAAAGGCAATCAATCAAATTGTAAAACTAAAAATCCTGAAAAAAAATTATTGTCGCCTATTCTGTTCACACTCAAACTTCTTTCTGATTCTCATACTCACCAATTTTCTCAGCTATCTTTCAAGTCAGAAAACCATGTTGCCCGGTCAAGGAAGAGAAAGGAAAGAAAGAAAGAAGCAGAGAAAAGAGCCAAGAAACAGAAAGAGACAGAGACAGAGAAAGAAGATGAACACGCACTTAAATCAAGGTACAAATGAAACCTCTTGATATATGTTGAAGAAGACACTGACAAATTATTTAACTAACATGGAAGACAATGAAATTAAGCAACCGAACCAAATGAAAATGAGACATTAGTGACAATCAAGAAATAAAAAGTGTTTTCTTACCTTTCTCTTTTCTAAGTTACGGATCTTTTTATCTACCAAGAGCTGAACCTTGGAAAGAGGCTCTTGGTGAGGGTCAGATAAAGTTGATTTTTCAACTTTATTGGGGTTTGAAACAGAAGGCATGCTAAGGATGTGATAACCGAAGAAATTATGAAAAAGATAAAGAATTGGAATATATAATTAAACAAATTTGAACAATGAAATTTGAACACCACACTGGAAATCAACTCTTTATTCAATATTTCAGTACTGGAGTCAGACACAGCGACATCTAATGGCATAAAGTTGCTGGGGGAAAACAAGTTTTTTTAAACTGATTAACTAGAGTTTTGGCCTTTCAAGATGGTCAACTTGTATTGGGAGGTCACTAGATAGCCATAATTAAGCTCTCTCTATGCCCCTTTTGTATTGCCCCAGATCAAGATTAACAATCTTACAGGTTTTGTTATTTTCAACACGAATGTAGGATGATTCATCCATTAAGATTTAAGCTCACAAAGCGATATACCTTATGGGAATCTTTCAATTCAGTTGGCTTGATTACATTTAATCTACTCAATAATTGATAAACGATTTAGTGATAAATAGCCACAAAAGTATTAGCCATTGGTAAAAATTATGAAATTGTTTAAAAGTTGAGTCAATCTTTATCAGAACTCTTTTTTTTCTTCGAGAGGAACAATTGCCTTTGATTTTGTCCGTATTATCACGTTTTAAATTTTTAAATAACAATAAGTTAATGCCATTGTTATCTATGTCAAAGATTTTTTATTTGGTTTCATTAATTTAGGTCTTAAGGCGGCTAAGGAGACTAAAATGGCTTCTTCTGTTCTTATGGTATTAGATCCTTGATTCGGACATGTATTCAGATAAAATTGAAAAATATCGCGAGGGTCACCGATATTTGAATATTTGGTATCAGCATCAATAGCTGCTTCAATACCCTTTAAACCACCAAAAACAATCAAACAATGTTTAAAATTATCAGGCAGTGAATCGATTTTTTCATCCACATTATCACCTCGCTCTGATGTTCCGATAGTGAGATCGTAGCCACCATCATAAGGACATTCAGCTATAACATCCGATAAACTCGAAGCTAAGCGAACACTGTAGCCCCAATATAAACCTGCTCGATCTTTTGGTCCACTGGGAGGAATTGGTTTTCCTTTTAACTTTTTTGATGATTGATCAGTATCCAGTTCAATAGTTACTCGCAAACCAGGAGTTAACGATTCTTTGATGAAAACATCCTTCTTTAAGCCGACATTAATATAGCAACCTCCTTTGTCAGGGTGAACGCTGTTGGTGACAATCCCTTCTCTAAATCGTGATTCATCTGATTCTTTGAGGTGATGACCGGTGTCAAGTGGATTTAAAAGACCTACATAATAAAATTGCAAACGATTTTTTAGTTAGTTTGATGATCAATAATTTTTCAAAATCATATCACTGCTGACAGAATAGAAATCGGTGAAAACAAAACCAACCTGCATATTGCAAATCCTCGTGTAATGGAAATAAATGTTTTCTTAAATATTGTGGACATTCTAAATATTGTAAAACTTTAGCCATTTGTGCTAAACATCTTCTCCTATTATCACGCCTCAAGGCTTCGTCATTCAAACTTTCTGGAATAGCATATTCATCATAGATTACAATTTCATCACAATTGAATATGACACAGGCTCGTGCAATCTGACCTATCAGATAAGACCTTAGCTCGGGCGATTGAGCGTTATTCAATATTGAACCAGGAACGGCAACGCTAATTGTATAATGGATTCCTTCTGATTCTTCTTTCTTCTTGTTATCCTCTTCAACCTTTTTCTTTTCCTCCTCTTTCACCTGTTTCAAAGCTTTCTTGTCCTCTTTTTCCTTCTTCCACTTCTGCTTTTGACGTCCTAGAAAATTATTAAAAAATAAAATTGGTAAAAATTAACAAAACGAAAGATAATCAATCATCAAGATAAAATATTGCATTAAGTTAAAAAAAACTTACTAAGCTCCCGCCAGTCGACTTTTAATTGTGGTACCAAGGATGTGGTTGATTTAGTTTCATTATTTTTAACTTTCCCCATCTAAAGGTGAATATTGATGACAATTAATAACAATATAAAATAATTGCGTCCACAAAAAACATTTAATTATCACAGAAAAATGTAAACAATTTGCAACATGCCTTCCACAGCTGATCTAAAAAGCATTTTTGTAGTGGCGCTAAACTCAAACTTGAAACCCTAAATAAAGAAACAAATGAAAACTTTTCCATTCATAGTTTATAAATTTTATCAATAAATCTATTAATAAATTGTTAAATTAATAAATTAACATTCTTTACCCATAAAAGATAGTGAGATTTAAAAAATCTTACAGAAATAATTCACAGCAAAGCATAAATTAGACAAAAAGCAATCTTAAAGCAACTTGAAATAAGTAAACCAGAATTGAAATGAATCGCACAATTTGTTAATAGAGAAAATTTTTTAAATCAAGACGAGAAGACAATTTAATAAAAGCAATGAACAGATTGTAAGTGTTTGCATTAAATAAATCGGGTTCTAGGTGATGTTATGAGAGACTTTCATCATTTAAGTAAATCATGTATCATGATAGATCTAACAAATCAAGTTTGATGACATGAGTTCAACAGTATTCAAGAGTCTAAGTAACAAGCCTTAAATAAAATCCATTAGTTCATTTTTCAAATCAATTGTGTCTCAATTTTCCATGTAAATGATCCATGTGAATGGAATGAGAGAAAAATCAAACTCTTTTTTACGACAATCAGTGATCTTTAACCGAACGGCGAAATATTTCAGCTTTGTGAATTCATAGAAACAGAGTGACAGTTATTTAATTACTGCTCATCAACTTTTGACTGAAATGAATTGTTGGAACAGAATCAATCTCTCAATGAAATGAAACTATAAATCCTAAAATGATAAAATGTTAATAATGAAGATGACTTTTTTTGATCAAGAGTTGCGCATTAACCCTAACCCAAAGTGAAATGTTCAACTTGCCTGTGCCCATAGTGTATAGCTCAACCCAAAGTTGCATCGTCCTTCCTTCACCGAACAAATTATCGCCACAACAAACTTATCCCTTTAAATTGTTTAATCTTGTTGAGTAACTGGTAATAGTTTCAAAATAACTAATTGATCAACAGAAAAGTGTTAACTGTGAGATTTGCCATCAAAATCAAGGAAGAATGAACAATTTACGACGCTATAGATTCCAAACTCGACGATGCTGTTCAACTCCAGCAGTTGCCAGTTTACCTGACTTCTCAGACTCTTATCTAGAAGATTTAAAGGTGAGTAAAATATTAACTTAATTAAATCAACTAAACAGTACTCAGAGGACAAGATTAGTTCAAGTCAAATCCAATTAGGCCAATCACCAACAGCAAGATGTTTACAATGCATTTAATCAGCAAATTAACTGCCAGTCAATGTGTTTTACAGACAAACTTGTTTAACCATTTCTCAAGCCACCAAAATTGAAAAATTAAAAGAAAAGTTGATTAAATCGTAATTCTCATATTCATCGCCACATGTAATCATGAAAGAGCCACATAATTGAGTAAATTGCGTGCCAATGTAAAACTAAAAGGAAAGAGAAAAAAAAATCAAATTAATTTCCGCTTCTTCCAATTCACTTAAGATTCAAAGACTATCGTTTGATTTCAGTTTTCTAAGTTTTCTGATGATATTGTTACTTTTTTTCCTAATCAAGATTATCTAAATGAATGAGTCTTGGATTAATTTATGTATTATTTAACAGTCGTTAATGTGATCTTTTTTTAAATAATATTATGCTGAATGAGAGGCGATTATGAAGTGCAGGTACAGTTGGAAGTGTTATTAATATGAACAATCTATGTTGACAATCTTGAGACAAAACTCAGTGAAGCATAGATTGAAAGTTAACTTCATCATCATCTTGAATCATCATCCGCCTATCAACAGGTTTAACCTTTACAAGAAGATTGAAGTCGAAGTTGAATGAGAAGACGAAGATGATGAGGAAGACGAACAAAGAGAGATGAAAATGATGAGTAAAAGTAACCTGTTAATGTTTTGCTTCATATAAAAGTTTCCTTTTCCTTGGCTTTAAATGATGCTAATAATATTCCAACTGATAAAACGAAACAGCCCAATGATTCCTTCTTATCACCACAGAAACCTCCACAATTCACTTTCCATCAAAGAATCATCATCATCCATTAAACCCTCTTTCTCCTCCTCTTCTTACCTCATCTTCCCTCCTTCCAGTTAACTCCTCACTGTACTCCCAGTTAACCGAATTATCAGAATACTTGAGACACAATCTGTGAAAGTGAATGAAAGAGTGAGAGGGAAAAAAATCACTTCTTCACTTCGATCGATTTCTTAGCTGACAGCCCAACGACATCATTATCAACTTACCTTTAGTTGAGCCACTATTACTGATGATGATGATGATTATGACGATGAGAATGAAAATGAGGATGATAAAAACAGCCAAAAAGGTTCAGACCAAAACTAAAAGTTTGACGTTGCCTTAACAAAACAAAAACTCCTGAAAAACACCATTAACATATCGACCTAGTATATTATACATTCTGTAGTTGACCATTAAAAGTATATTCATTGCTCCAAGAGAAAGGGAAGAAACAGAGTTTCCTTTTGTTGCTTGTAATTGAATTGGCCATCACCTTCCTTAATCCTGAGTTTGTTTTTGATGACATTTAGATGAACCTTTATATTTCACGTTATCCTGGGACAATATTTTTTCAGCAAATTGTGATACGCTTTTTACAGAAAAAAATCTTCATCGAGAAAGACGAACGACTAAAGGAGTTAAATGAAGAGATTGGTGGTGATCGATCAACATCACCTTGTCCCCCTCTTACTAGCAGTACTTTGCCACCACAGCCACCACAGCCACCACAGCCACCAACGCAGGTCACTGTTGCTGATAAACAAAAGACAAGTGATGAACTTGGTACAGAAACTATCACTGAAACAGAGAAGAATAAGGCCAATTGTGATGTTATTGATCAGAATGGTGAGATTGGAAAAAAATTGCTACAAAATATGGAAAGAGAAAAAGAAATTGGATGTGAAGGTGCATTGGTCGAGAAAAAAGTGGATTCAAATGAAATTGAATCAACTCATTGTCAGGCAAATATTGTTGGTTCCAATGCAATGGTTTTTTCACTTCACAACCAAGTTGGTGGACTGGTTCGCGCTCTGCGGGTTTTCCAGGTAAGAGGTTTTGAATAAAATTTTCCATCACTTTGAACTAGTTATTGAAGTTGAGGCTTATTGAAATTTGGCCAATTGATTGTATTTCCGAAGGAATTGGGCATCAATGTTCACCATATCGAATCCAGAAAGTCACGACGTCGAGAATCAGAGTATGAAATCTTTGTTAACATTGATTGTGATGATTCTCAACGGATGAATGAGCTTCTTCACCATTTGAGGTAAAAAATTTATATCAACTTTGAAAATGATATTCAACACTGTCCTTGTTTCCGTTGTAACTTTGAATTTTAAATCTGTTTATTTTGCATTTACTGACCATCTTTTACTAAAGACATGAAGTTGATTGCTGTACTTATGAAGAGTTTGAAAGGTCCAAACATCGGGCTGTTACTCGCAGCAAAAGTAAATCACGATTGTTGTCACAGGCTTCCATAGACAATGGTAAATGCGTCAAAAAATTTATCTTTTTCTATATTTCTGTTGCATCGCCATTTCTGACCATCTCTTTTCCGTTTAGAAATTCTTCAAGATGGAATGCCTTGGTTTCCTAAAAGAATATCAGAACTAGATTATTCGTCAAATCGAGTTCTCATGTATGGATCCGAATTGGATGCAGACCATCCGGTGAGTTGTCTTTATCTCCAAACTGAATAGAGTACATAACATTCATTAGAAAAGAGCCAAATTGCAAAAAGAAAGAGACAAAAAATACTCACATTGAAATGATTACGTTGAACAAAATTAGAGTATAGTTTAGCTGTTGAAACAATTAAAAATAACATTTGAAACTTGATTTTTAATCATTAACTTTCAACAAATTGAAACTCTCAAAGATCCAGAAGATTTACAAAAAGAAAGTTGAATTTAAAAAGCTGGCGCCATTATGTCTGTTAACAGTTAAAACAAAGAGTTAAGCTTAACGGACAATGTTAGCTTTAAGCTCTGTTACTGTAGTAGTTGTCTTAATGTCTAGACATTGGGATTATTTTTTTAATTTTTGTAAAAATCTAGTTGAATACCTTGAATAACAATATTTTACATCTAAAAAAATCAAACTAACAGCTTCAATAAAAGAAAATAAAATAGTGAGTGATCAAATTGGTCTCCAATAATTGTTATAAACTGTTGCTCATTTTCTGGTTTGTTTATTTCATCGATATTTTCCTTTGAAATTGATACTATCCTTTGATTACATTTGTGTTTTTCTTTATTTCTTCCAAATTGCCTAAATGGATAATCTTTCAATCTAAAGGGTTTCAAAGATCCGGTTTATCGTGAAAGGAGGAAATATTTTGCTGATGTTGCTTTCAGCTATAAACAGTATGTAGCCTCATCAAGTTATTATTTATTACACCGATTGTGGATTGTGTTGTGAACAAAGGCATTGATAATAGCAAGGTTTAAAGCCACTTTGAGACAAGAATTATTACCAATCCTGATACAGATGTTTTTCCACTCCTTATTAAACCTGTGAATATGCTTGGTTGCGCTCTTTGATTGACAACAATTGATGATTTTTTATGTTGGAACAAGAGAATCACAGGTTACACACCTAGTGTTAAAATAGATTGGTGTATTCGTTAATTGCGATGAAATCTTTTCTCTAAATTTAAAGTTGGAAAAATCCACCTTTCCATTATAATTGAAGTCTTTTAGGAGAACTCGAAGATGATATTCATTTAATCGGTATTTTATTTTTTTCTGTTAAGTGTAGAGCCAAGATAACTACCATTTCCTGACGATGATACAATTTAACCAATTACCACAAGGATTCATGAACAGTAGTTATGGTTACGACAGGAGAGACAGAAAGGAAATTGGAGTAAAAATAGTTTAACTTAAGTTGAGAATAAAAGTGATTGTGTTAAGATTAGGAAATGAAAATATTCTGATCAAGTTGATGAAAGTGAATCGACACATTTGAAAGTGTATTATATGCATATTAGCTATATGACGTCTTGAGAAAAGGTGAATTCCAAGAGTAGATTCCAAACTTTCTATGCAATTCTAATTGACATGAATTGTATAAGTAGAGAGTGATGCTTTATACCAATGAATAAGATCTTATGCTAATGATCATCACAGAACTGCAGCTATGAGCAATCTTATTATAATAGTAAACAATAGTTGTAAGAATAGAATCATTTGAGTGTAATTTCATCTCAAATCAAACTGAAAAAGTCTAAAACACGACACAATCCACAAATTGCGTTTACCAAAATTATGAGCAAAAATATAATCAAGAATCTTCTCTCTTTTCAGCGGTGATCCTGTCCCTCGAGTTGAATATACAACAATTGAAATTAAAACATGGGGAATTATTTTTGAAGAATTAACCAAACTCTACTCTAAACATGCTTGCAAAGAGTTCAACAAAAATTTGTCTCTTCTCATCAGATACTGTGGCTATCGAAAGGACAATATACCACAATTGGAGGATATATCACAGTTTCTTAAGAGTAAGTTTCTCCGTTCGATTGAGCAACTAAACACGAGAAGCTAAATGTGTGTTGAACACACGCTAATAGAGTTTCAAACAGGATTTGTCGCTATTAGGGATGACAGAAAATATTGAAGAATTTCTCGGAAGATCGATCCTGGAAAAATGTGATTCGAGCTGGAATCAATCTATTAAACTTTCGACCTGAATGAACTTTTAATGCTACAGTGATGTGCCAGAAAATTGGAATAATTTTTCAATGGAAAAGGGTTAAATTGATTTGGATCTCCCCAAATTTCATTTCAATTTTTTTGTGAATTCGATTTAATAGTTTTTCATGAATTTCAATTTAAAAGCTCTAGTATTCAGCTTACAATGAAAATTTTAAGCTTAATCAATCTATTAAACAAGATTGAGATTCATGGACTAACGTAATTAAGTACCCACGAATAGTGAGAATAAGCTGATTCTGTCTATTCCCATTATCTGACGGATCACGGTTGCACATGAGAAAAGATTGAATTACCTAAAAAGTCAATAAATCGATTATTTTGGCCTTCACTTAATCATTTGAGCCAATAGTTTCAAAGAAATTTCTCCACATTCGGGACTTATCTCTCAAGATCTTCCCATTCCCGTCCCATCTTGGGCTCGATCTTTTTAATTACGACTTAGGAATTGAGATTCTCGATCAAAAAGTTACATAAAAATGGATTCTTTGAATTCGATTGAAGTGTTGCCATCTGGTGAGACTACATTACACAACAAATATTTTTGTATTGTCTTCTTTTTATTCAACTTGCCAATTTGCATTTGATTATTTCGCTGCAAATGCAGGCTTTATTATTATCTCTTTCACTTTTCAATTGCACACAATCTAACTAATTTTCAAACTTTCGCTTGATTACAGATCGCACTGGATTTACGTTAAGACCGGTTGCTGGCTATTTATCTGCGCGAGATTTTCTTGCTGGATTAGCATTCAGAGTATTCCACTGTACCCAATACATAAGACATTCAAGTGATCCATTTTACACTCCAGGTAACTCTAAAGTGAATGGTTACACAGCAAACCAATTCATATATTGATCGATTAATGTCACAGTCAATCTGGTTATTTAATCCTGGATCAAATAAATGCATACAATATCAATCCAAGTCAGACCATTTAGACATGAATTAACCAGAAAGTTTGGAAATAGTATCACGCAGTATTAATACCAACTACTTACGACAGCAACAACAAAAATCAAACAATCAAGTAATACATTACCAAACCATAAACTAAGCTCTAATCAAACACTGACTGCATAATTAAGCAAAGCAGTGTCACAGTTTTACCTCGACTGTCAGACAATATTCACAACAAGCCCAGAAACCCAGAAAAATCATTCAATATTTAAACGCCTCAAATTTCGAGTATTAAAATTTCAGATAGTCTGCAACCTCACCATGTTTAGCTAATAAATCTTATCCAAATAGATGTGCATCATTAATCGTATCATTATTTACTCAAAACTACCAACATTCATGTAAATTTTTAGCCAAACGCAAAAAGAAACTAATTTACTGTAATTTTTAATTTCAGAACCAGACTGTTGCCATGAAATCCTTGGACATTGTCCATTACTAGCAGATGAAAGTTTTGCTCAATTTTCACAAGAGATTGGACTAGCCTCATTGGGAGCCAGTGATGAAGAAGTTGAAAAGCTGGCTACGGTAAAAAAATATCATCATCCTCCTCTTCACCCTGGTTAACTGTCAACTTTTTACATTTATCAAGCAAGCCTTTTTCATCATTATTATCTTCACTCTTTCACCCTCTGCATCTTGACTTTCCACCTTCTTATATCTTATATAAGATACTTCATCTTCATTTTCATCTTCCTCCCAGAGTCAGGGAGAACGTCTAACTTACTGTTAAATGGTTATACTTTTTTGTAGGCTTATTCTCGTTGACATTACTGGTCAATATCTCTGATTAAGTAAAGTCAAGTTGAGTGAAAAAGGAAACGAAGAAAAAGGCTAAATTCACTTTTTCTTCGTCTATTGTTGAGGCTGTTATTTGCGTGACCAAATAGCTGGTCATTTTTGTTTCTCGTTGACAAATTGATGATATAATTTACATTTCAAGCCAACCTTAATCATAAGGATCAGATTATGTAATTTAAAACAAAACACAGAAGAAACCATTTTTCTTGATCTTATTGAACCCATTTATAACCAAATGTCCAAGTAATCCATTTCCAACAATTTACTTCAATCAATTTTTTCCTTTCCAACTCATAACTAGTTTTCAATCCCAACTTCCAAGCCTCAATCAGTTTCCCTTTGATTTGAGTCTTTTTTTGTAATCAAAATTTTTAATTGCAAAAAAAGCTCCAAATTTAACCTTTCGATGATCAACAACAGCTATACAAAAACTATTAACTAAAGGAAACTTACAAATGTTAATTAATGGTTGTTTATCAATTGAGATTTGACTTTTTCAAAATTAATTTCACATTATTCTTAATTAAAGTCTTGCTTGATGAAATGTCCATTTACATATCAATCTATTAATCATTTGAAATTAATCAATTCCGATGGTTAACAGAGATCAATCAAACACTGAAACACCCCAATAACAATGGAAACTTGCCCAAAAACCCTTTTCTCTGATCAAATCATCATGAAACTTCATTATTATCAATATTAATGATTACCAAGATAGATCAAGAAACTAATTTACAAACATGTTTTCTTGATAATTGTGCTTAATTGAACGAGAATCACAACCTTTTGGTTAGCCCTTAAGATCCAATCTATTTATAGTCTTAATTCAGCCAAAAAATCAAATGATAACTACTTTTTTATTGCTAACAATGACAATGATTATAATCATTTTGATAGATTAATCAAGTGAGAAGGAAAATATTCTCATTTTTTGACAAATAAATCTTTATATTTATTATTCATTAATATCATAATAAAATGAGAGTAAAAAAATAACCTCAACAATTTGATGATAACCATAATATAATAGACGAAATAAGTTATCAAGAAACAAAATAAATGTTTCTTTATGATTGAATTGACTCAGCAGACATGATGATTCTGATCTCAAAATAACATTTAAAAGGCAAAATTGAATCGAGTTAAATTATCGATTCATTTTTTTCTCCAATATTTTAAACCAAATGTTTACCAAACTCACCAACAATTAATGTATTTTTTAATGTGAATCAGTTTAATATCCGAATCGTTCAACTATGAATTTGAATTATACTTTGTATCAACTTGAAAGAAAAGTTGATTCTGTTTTTCATAACATTCAGAACTGTTACTAATATCATATCTTTTCTTTCCCTTTTCTAGTGTTACTTTTTCACCATTGAATTTGGCCTCTGTAAACAGGATAATGAACTTAAAGTCTATGGAGCTGGTCTGTTATCATCTGCTGCTGAACTCAAGGTAAAGGATCAGGAGGAAAGTGGATGAATCCAGTCTAGGAATGCTTTGTAATCATGTGTTGATTAGCCATTTAAATTGATGACAATGTATTGATCGATGATTACTGTTAGTCTTTCTTTCAATTTAGTTGAGCAAGAAAATCTCAATTGATTACAGTTTGCTTTTTCAATTCTCTTATTTGTTCATCTACTTAGGAACAAATTAATGCAAAGAAAAAGTAAATTGATGCAAAAATGATCATCTTTTAATGAACATCATGTTGAAGGTCAGGGTTATCATTGGGTACGCATGATTGTCTACCAATTTTAATCAATCCTCATTCCTATCCATTTGATCATTTGTTGTGTCTTGTTTTTTGCCTTTTTTTCATCAAAGAAACAAAACAAATTTATTGAACAAAAAGAAACTCAATAATCATGAAATGTTGAAATAAGAAATAGCTTTTACTGTCTCCACCGAAAACTAATAACAGTGGAAACAATTTGATATTTATCAAAACATCAACAAAAAGTAAATATCAAATGTAGCTATTTGACTTTTTTTACTGTTCATTATTTTCGCTTCGTTTTTCATTTGATTTCTTTGGATTAGTTTCAACAAAGTTTAATCAAAGCTTATTCAGTCAAAATTATCATTATTTTCATCATTAATTTGTGGGAAAATCCAATAATGTAATCTTGAAACGCTAATCCTGTTAGTTTTTGATTGGATTTTGAGCAACTCTTCTCGATATTAACCAAAGATGATTTTTTTCATTTTAATGAATGTGTTTTTTCTAGAAAGAACGAAATGATTAGATATTTTGTTTGAAATTTTGTTGTTTCGTTGAACATTTTGGTTTCTGTTTTCCATTCTCAGGTTACTGTGAAATTGTCAGCAATTTTACTGCTTAGGATTGGGAGGATTTCCTCGCTGAATTGGATATTTTCACTTAATTACTAATTTCTTTCAATAGTCGATGGTTTCTTTCACTTATTCCAATAATTCTGAAAACCCTTTCATGAAACTTTGAACCAAATTCAAATCTTGCTCACAACTCAACCAAACTGAATATTGAATCGATTTGAAGACTAATCCAACTCATTCTAGAAATTGTTTCAATCCAAACTGATTGTTGTTATTAAACGATCAAACTAGGCAAAGATTTCAATGTAAGGTAACCTTTTCTGAATCTTCCAGTCTTTTAAAGGCATTTCAGCTATTTTTAGTTTTTGACAATTTTCAAGGGAAGCTGTTGCTTTCAATTGCTTCCTGATTTTCAATCTGGAAAAAAATATCAACTCTTCCGACTTTTTTTAAAATTTGTTTGATTAAAAGTTCTAGGATTAATTTTCGATCAATTTTTCACTGTTCTTTCAAATCCAGTAATCATAAGAGATACAAAATTACGATTAAAATCACTTGAAGATGACTTGATATAATTTTGATCTCAATTCAATCCACCGAGATTTGTGTTCTTCATCTTAAAAATATTGACAATTATTCAATTATCAAAATGAATAATTTTTCTCATAACTTCACATGACAACAAAGCATTTCCTCAACTAATCTTACATCTTTGTATTTTAATTATTTTTCATTTTTTTCTCAAATTTTCATTTCAATGGGAACCCTAAACAATAAACTACAAAAACACAGCATTCAGTTTCTGAGGCAGCTTGTGTACTTCCTTTTGATCCAGCTATAACTTGTCAACAGACTCCCATGATTACAACCTTTCAACAAGCCTATTTTTATACAGATTCATTCGAGGAAGCCAAGGAACAAATGAGGTGAGTCTACCATTCCGATTGTTACAATGTTTCCACTCACACCAAGTCACAAAAAAAAGGTTGACAGTCAACAAATTACAATGCTTTATCGTCTCAGTAGTTCAATCATTTGTCGAAACCCTGCAAAAATTGAAAACAACAACAAAAAGCAACTCATCAATGTGAAATTGAAATTTTGTCTCATCAATAAAAAGTTGAAAATCAAAACAAACCTTCAACAGTCAGACCATTCAAACTCCTGTTGATCTAATTATCTAATTCTCTAAACACTTTTAGATAATATTTTCAACGCAATTCTCGAGTCTCCAAAAAGTCTAACTCGAGAAAATTTTGATCGAAGCATGAATTGAAAAATTTTCAAATCAACTTTACATTGATAATCCATTTGTTGATAAAACTAGTCAATTAATTTCAGGCGCATGAGAAAAAGCTCAGAAACAAGAGTTTTACTTGCAGTTCTACTAATCATACCTCACTTCATTTCCATTTATCATGGGCTTAAGGCTGAAATGGATTGATAATGAAAGACAAAAGTCATTAAATTGAACCCTTTCACTCCTTTCCTGCTATAAATAAATCTATTGACAGTCGAGATCATTTTGTCGCCATTGAATGTTCATGTTCTCATTAGATTATTTGTTTTCGAGTTTTTTCTCTCTCTTTTCGATTAAACAAATGAGTTGAAGAAAAAAATTATCAATCTGGAAACATGATATTCTCGAAAGGTAATAATGATAAAATAGGAACCAATTGAACCCACTTTTCAATTTAACCGGAAATTAACTTCACTCTCTTGTTCTTCATTTTTTTCATTCTGCTTTAATCAAGTTATCATTTCCTTCCTTTTTCAAGTCTAGTTTTTTGTTCAACCTTTCAACATGTTAAACCAAATATACAAACTTTTTCAAAGTTGAACATTTAAACATTTCTAAGTTTACTAAATATCAATTGGCTTTCACTGTCCTTTAATCAGATGTCACAAAACGATTCATTTAAAATACTTTTTGCAAAAACAAATGTCAATCATGAAAGAAGAGCGAAAGGAAAATTAAATGTAAAAACAAAAGGGTTTTCCTTTCGAGGTTTGAGTGATGTTCAGATTGAAAGTAAAGGAAAAAAAATCTTTTGAATTTAAAATATTCCTGAAATGGTGACTGAATTGGAAAAACAAATTTGCAGGAAAAATATGTTACAAAAAGGTAGAGAAGAGAGGTTATCCAAGAAGAAACGGAAATGCATAAAAAGCAATATTATCTGAGAAACATTTTGTTCAATGAAACCTTGAAATAGGAAATAGGCTTGAAACTGTGTATTATTTGCATTCACCAATAAAGGTATTCATTTATGTTTGTCATTTCGTTTCCTTAAAGATTGTTATTTGTATTCTTGCCGATCAAACATCATTTCTTATCCTACATTTTCATACGTTTTTCATTGTTTTTTTAAAACCTTTTTTTCCCCAACATTTTACTTCTTCTTTTTTTTTGGTTAAACTAACATTTTTCTTTTTCTTTTTTCTCCTTCATGATTATTCCTGGCCCTTTACCTGAAGAGATTTTGCTGCTACCATTAAACGTCCATTTGGAGTTCGTTACAATCCATACACTCAATCAGTTGAAATTCTGAGCAACACTCGAAAGATAATGTCTCTGGTTTCCGAGTTGAAAGGTGATCTTTGTATTGTTACCAATGCGTTGAAAAAGATTAAGGAGAAAGAGCAAGAGACTGAAGGTGATTCCAATGAGAATCAGTCGACCAGCAGCAACAATGATAATTGTGAAAACAAATTAAACAACAATGTTGGTCAAATAAATCATGTTGATGGTTCTGGTGATGATGATGGTAACTCATTGGTTTCAGCAAATATCGCTTCAGCAATAACAAACGATATAACAGCTCAGATTATTGATGCATCAACAGCCATTGCTGATTGTACCATTGGTAGGAATTGATGATGATTCTGGCCATGACAGGGAAAAGCGAAACAAGAAGGAAAAAAATCAAATGAAAGAAACCATCAAATCCATTGTTATTCATAACAGTTTGCAAGATGAAATTCAATATTCAAAGGTTACCAATTATAATCGATATTGAGGAACCAGTCGAGAGCCAAAAGTGTAAAGTTATCACAAATTTTGTCGTTTGTCATTAATTTTCAACAATAATTTTAAGCTTTGATTTCGTGATAACTGTCAATTTGTTTTCTTCTCATGTTTGTTGTTCAATGAAATGTTATTTGAAGATATTTTTTCCAATGTAAAATTTTCTCTGTAAAACAAAAGTATGAAAATTTCTTGAACCTTTTCTTTTTAATTATTATTCTGATTGTTATTGTTATTAATGTGCAATTTAATGCAAAAGCTTAATGTGACTGTTGCAATTGAATCTTGGTATTGAACTTTTTTTTCTGTTAACTAAAAGACCAACAAATGGCACAATGTAATAGCTTCAATTTATCTGTCGTTTTTGCCTCTTTTTTTGGGTTACACCAAATGTTATTTTAAAAGTTATTTAATTCAGTGAATTGAAATAAATAAGTGAAAATTGTTTCAAAATAAATGAAAGGTGATAAATGGGAAGCTTTTATTTCTCATTTAAACTCTATTTCAGTTTAATCAAGACTTGAAGAAACACCCGAAACAAAACCAATAAAAAATATGAAAACAAACAATGTTTCCCTTTTATTTACAGTTTGCTGTCAGAGTGAAAATGTTCATCTGCTCCATGCGATCGTTAATTGTTTAAATTATCATTTTAATCAAACTTTTACCAGAAATCTAAAAACCTTTGAAATTCTATTTTTCAAACATTCTCAGGGTTTGAAATTTCTAATTTCTTGGATATCATGAAGCTTTGAATTGTAATTTGAAAATTTTTTTACTAGTATCACTCAAACTGATACAATTTTTTATTTATTTTTTATTATTTTTATTATAATATTTTTGGTGACCTGAAAAGTGTTGCTCTGAAATATCCATTCAAAGAGCTTAATTCATTTTATAAATTTCGTTGCTTCAGGTGTCAGCTCATTGTTTCTGATACTTTAAATTACTGATTATATCCAATTTTCCAGAACAACATTCCATGTCTTGATAAAGTCTATTCATTAGAAAATTGCTAATTCATAATTTTCATCCAAAATGATCTTAACAAAGGATGATTGATCTAGTAAATTAATATTTTATTAGTTGTTAGTATTTAATTATTTTAATAGTTGCAATGAAGGTTTTGAAAAGTTTAAAGTCGAAAGAATCATTAGAATCTATCATCTAACATGCATCTAGAACATGATGGTTAAGCTTATGAATATTTAGTCCAAAGAGTTTATTGTAATGAAATATTGGAAATTATTTCAGATTCCCTCATTTCGCAAAGAATATTTCGCCAGTTTCGAATCTTTATTAACGTTCGAACTTTCCTCATGCATCGAATGATAGCAATTTTAAACGAGCTTTGCAGTCTAATTGATGAATATCCAATGTTGGCTTAAGATTGAGCGAAGAATTTGATTTTTAAAGAAAAAGTAAATTGACTGAGAAAAAAAGTTTCGCACAAAAATATCGTTTAGATGATCCAAGGAATAAAGAACAGAAAATGGAATAAAAGATCAACCTTGACTGTGATATTCAATACTTTCTCACGTTGAACTTGATGAATAACATGTGAGAAGGAAATAAAAATATTTGTGATTATCATGATAATAAGTGATGGTAAGAAAAAAAAATGGAAAAGGAAATAATAATAGGAAATGAAGGCGAAAGTTTTGCTCTTCTTTAGACGCAAACTCAACAAACTCGAAGAGATGGGAACTTGCGCGCGCGAGCCTTGTCAACGCATGAGATGGCAAAAAGTTTACATTAATTGCATGTTGGATTCTCACCTAACATCATTTCCTCGATCAGCCTCACACTTTTCACATGGTTTCTCATCACCATTATCATCTTAAACCATTCACGTATTAATTGAATGTCATGATGAAAGATTAAAGAAGAAAAGAGAGGAAAAAGATAATCTTTCTTGCCATAACTCAAATGCTCTACGAAATAGTGCCAAAAGTGAAACATGTCAAATGATGAAATTATTTCGTTGCAACGTCAACGTGTTGCAATTGAACAAGAATTGTGTCAAGCTCGATATCAAGTTAAACCACTTGCAGCATCCATTTGCCCTCTAACCTGGGATGGATTAATGTGCTGGCCTGAGACACCAGCCGGTACTCAGGCCATATTACCCTGTGCCTCCTACATCGATGTGTTTGATAAAAATGGTAAGTTCGTCATTCAAAATCGACATTCAGTAAACAGAAAATTTGACCCAATTCCCATCATTAGCCTGGTAGCTGATTCAGATCAAAATTTAACCCAAAATTCAAATGATCTTGAAAACCCAATCTTTATTATTCCAATTCCCTTGTCCTTTCGCCATTCCCGTCCAAAGCAACAAAAAACAAAATTGCAGTCTAGAGTGAAGAAGATGAAAACTTGCACCAAAATTTTGCATTCAGTTGAGAGTTTGAAGCATTTACTAAGCGATCACTAAAATCCTTGTTGCAATATGATGGAATCGAATCATGAAAAGTCCTTTAAAGCATGAAATTTTGAGGAGAATGAAGTTTCGAAATTATGAGAATTAAAAAAATTTCTAACATTAAATTGAGTTTTTGCAATTTCCGTTTATCGAAACTGCTCAAGTTTAACCAGAAAAGGTTAACACTTTTTTTTGTCCAAAACTAATTATCTTGTTGCCTCTTTAATTCATGTTTAATTGAAAACTTATGGATTTGAAAACAGAAACAGCAACTCGTGATTGTACAATCAATGGAACCTGGTTCATTAGTCCAACAACAAACGAAAGTTGGACCGATTACACTCGTTGTCACCCAAACAATTATTCTGTTAATCCTCCAATCAATGTGAGTTTCGATTCTTTATTAGCCATTAAATTATCCATTATTATCAGTGTCATCATTGAATTATCTGTGTGTTCCCTTTTCATTCTCACTTGATATTCACCATTAAACATAAAATTATCAAACAACATTAACCATTTCAACACACAATGACAGCAATATTAAAGCAAAATTATTCACATAAACATTTCCATTTGCAATTTTGCTAAACCATCTATAAATAACTTATTGGTTTCAATCAGTTTGATAACAGAGTTTAATAAAGGAAGAGGGAAAAAAAAGTTAATTCAATCAAATTCAATAATTTCTGTTGGTTCTTCTTTTCCCATGTAATCATCTGGTTTCAGTTTCATCATTTGTCAGTTGATGGTGGAATCCAATGAAAAGTTTAGTTTTCACTTGAAACTATGAATAGTAATAAAGAGCGATATTAAATTGGTCATTGATAAACAGAAGAAAGGAAATCAATCAACATTTCAATTAGTTTAATTTACTTTATTCAAGTAGCAATATCAAGTTAATTGAATATTTTCAACTCTTCTTTGATTTGATTTTCATTTCATCAGAAAAATGATAAACTTTTCAACTGACCATTGCTTCAATAGCTTTCAGTTGAAAATGAAATTGAAATATTGATGTTGTAAATGCATAACAAACATGAAGAAGATTCGGTAAACTTGAGTTTCCATGGAGTTTCAATAAAGATTAAATATTTTTTCAAATTTATTCAAAGTTGAATGATAACCTTTCCAGGGTTTGTTTAGAGCAAGAGTCGAGATTGAATGTTGAAAAGTTAACATGTGATTAGCAGAATCTTTTCAACAGTTGAAGCAGAAAAGATTAAGCTCAAGTCACGTTTCGAAAAAAGTTTACATTTTTAGTCAATTCCTATTCGAATCCATATTGAAATCGTTTTCTATCTCAAGTTTCGCCAATCGCAATGTAACGAAGGTCAGATAAGTAGTTGAGAAACTAAGCTGCAGATTAACCTGTTTTGTATCAATGTTCATGACAAAGTCGAGTAGTAAAGGGTTTATGAGAATCAATGGTTGTAATAATTATCAATATGTTTGATGAGAATTACAAAGTTTCACAATGTTTGCTATCCAAGCCTTGTTTTGTAAGAATAAGGCTTTGAAACATTCTGATGATGCGAAGCAAACTTAGAAACGAATCTACATCATGATATCTCTAAGCAAAACCTTTATCGTAGCTCAGATGGAAAAGCACTCGCTCATAGAAGTTTATGTTTGACTTGACACTTGAAGAAGCTTCGAATATTGTAGCAATATTTGTTTCTCTGTTAGTAAAGACTTGTTGTGTAGGAATAATAGTAACAATCTGATGTAGAACAAACTTTGAAAAGAACTGATATCATGATATTTCGTTGCATTATCTTTATCGTCGGGGACGTAGCTCAGATGGTAGAGCGCTCGCTTTGCATGTGAGAGGTAGCGAGATCGATACTCGCCGTCTCCAAACTTTTTGATGGATTATATCATTAAATTGAGTTTTAATGAGCTAAAAAGTGAAATCAAAAAGTAGGCAGAGAATGCAAAACAAATGGAAATGCAAGGACGAGTAAAACATGTTTATTCAGATAGTAAGTTGTTTGAATGTAAACCAAATCAACTCCAAACTTTAAATTGAGAAAAAATCTTGAAAGATGAATTTTCTTTATGAATAAAATCGAAAATTTTAACATGTTCTTTAGCGATTTTCCCATTTATAACTCATTTTATTTTGTCTTTCGGCAAGTACTCTGTATGAATAGTTTTGAAATATTTATCTCATAAAAAGAAAAGAATTCTTTTTGCAGGTGAATCAACTCCAAACAAAGCAGTCCAATAAATGAATGATTCCAAGTCTTAACAGCTTATTGTTACAATAATAATGCAAAATATCATCAAAAGTTTTATTGCAACTGATTTCAATCTTATTATTTCAGCCAAACAGTCAAGATACAAAACAATTTACATTGTATGAATTTGCAAACCATTATTAAAGCAATTGTCTTTAACAAGGTTTAAATACTTCAAATCCAATTAATCCAAAGTATTCATCAATAATTTAGTATCTTATTGGCTTACTTTCAATCCAAAGTATCGAATAATAATTTATTATCTTGCTGACTGTTACCCAAAATTATGCAGAAATATTCTTGAACAAAGTTCTATTGATTTTTGCAGCAACATTTCAATGCCACAGCAAAACAGCTAAACCAACAGCAAGAAAACTTTTAAAAGAGCTAATAAAATGATATTTCGTAGCGTTAACTTTATCGTCGGGGACGTAGCTCAGATGGTAGAGCGCTCGCTTTGCATGTGAGAGGTAGCGAGATCGATACTCGCCGTCTCCAAACTTTTTGATGGATTAAATCATTAAATTCAAGCTGAAAAAACTCGAATCACTTAACAAAAGCAAAAGCAAATTTCCAACAAATTTGAACCTCAACAAGGAGTAAAACAAGTTTACAAGCTGAGCATCTCATCAATCATCGCTGATTACAATAATTACCTACATTTATCCCTTATTAGCTGTTGAACAATTTAAACTTTTCCTTTGATCAAAAATTTTTCAACTTTTCTCATCTTAAACAACCTTGCTCAATGAAAAGTAATACCTCAAATGAAATAACAAAAAAGTCCAATTTGCTAAACTAACCTCAATTTGAAACATTAATCAATTAGATCGCAATCACTTTTCCCACAGCAAAGTTACTCGATTAGATCAGACTAATCTTATGGAAGCAAATTAAAAGCTCAAACTAAAATTGACTCTCCTTTAGCAATCTGATTGTTGAGAGAAAAATAAGAGGAAAAAGTTTACCCATCACTTGAAAGTAAAGTAAAGTTCAATATGAAACTCGACAAAAGTTTCCTTTACTTGAACAATTAAATTTCACCATGAAATTGATTCCAAGCCCTTTCTGTCAACATGAACAATCTTAATCCTTCTCAAATACAGACAAAATAAGATTTCTTGGTTTTCCCTTTGAACAAATACAATTTAATGTTAACTGTTTCCTTCAATAAACATATGTTAAGAGACGAAAGAAGAGAAAAAAAGCTTTCAGAGTTTTCTTGAAAAGTTACTCAGCTATTAGCAATACATGGTTAAATAACTTTCCAAGTTGTTACACTAATTAATGTTGAAACTAATAACAATAATTCAAACTTGCAAGTTAAACAAAAGCAAAACGCCCAGCAATTACACTTTTATATCACATAATCAACCATTTATAATGAAAAGTTCAAGTTTATCAAGAGTTTTGTGAAAAGACAAAAAGGATTCTTAATTTAATTACAATTTAATAACAAAAGTTTTCTCCTTAAAACATTCATTCCATCAACTAGTTTATCTCATGACTTCAACATTAATTGTCCAAACTTGAATTCAATTTAAAGTGACATTAGAAGCGTTAAAGTGCGCTTCATGAAATGGTTCATGAAATGAAAGAATGAAAAATGTCATGAAAATGGCAATATCAATATCCAATGAAATATTGGCTTAAAGAAGAACCAAAAGTTGATGCAATTTTCACAAATTTTCATCGTTTCTCCATCTAATCATGTTTCATTATTTTCATCGATTTTTCTCTCTTCTCTTTCCAGGAACATTTACCTCACATTAAATTAATCAGTAAAATTGGATATTCTGTTTCCCTGTTAACTTTGATCATTGCATTTCTCATTCTCTTCTGTAACAAGTAAGTTTATCATTTCTTTCATCACCAGAGAAGCCTTCAAAAGTATGTTTTATAATAAGCGAAACAAATTAGTTGATTAGCTTCGACAATTTATCATTACTATTATTAGCCAAAGACAAGGATTTGAACGATAATCTGATGAATGTTGATTATTGTTGCTCATTTGGTTCGGAAACTCCAGATTATAGACTAATCAGAGAAACGAAATGGAAAATTCATTTTCTTGCCTTTTCTTCCTGTTTCCACTTTTCGCTGATGAACCAAGAGAAAGATAAAAAATGAGCAATGATGATGATCATGAAGTACAAGTTTAACTCTGATTAATACGCATTTGGATTGTCTTGATTTAACAGCCTAAATATCATGTTACTCAGCGGAAAGAATGAAAAAAAAGAGAATGAAAAACAAAAATAATTCTTATTCCTAATAACAGTTTGTATTATTCCCAGTCAATATCAAGTTTCATATTTACCATTATTATCATGGAAAGGAAAAGCAAATTGACCTGAAAATGCAACAGAAATGCTAATTTGCTCAAGTAAAAGCAAATTTAAATAGTTTCCGATCCGAGCAAAACTTTTACCAAAGCAAAGTTCATGGAAAAAGAAAATCGTGATTTTCGAAAAGAAAACTTGAAATGAATTTAATTATCAATTGCAGTTCATTTAACGATGAACCTTCACAAATGAACTTTACTCTTCAGTAACTAAAGTACAAGTTGAATGATAATCATGACGATAGTAATGATAATATAATGTCAAGTTTGTTGTTTGGAGAGAAAAGTTCTGTCAGAAATGCTGAGAAATTTTTGCTTCTCTTTTCTGGCCTTCCTTAAAGGTTATCAAATGCACAGTAAAGCATAGTTGGGACTTGAGTAAACACAATGTTATTATGCGATAAATCATAAGCTTTTATACTCTTGTGGATTCATTTGATTAACATGATTGATTTCAGTTTTCATCATCATTTTCCTTTTCCACTCATCTTTTACTTCTCATAATCATTATCAACTTTGATGCAGAATTTGATCATTTCGTTTTTTTTCTCTTCTCTTCTCTTTTTCTCTCCTTTCCATTCATTTTTGGATTCCATTGAAAATCAATAATCATTTCAACTGGTGACCCTCCTCATCACTTGACATTGGATCAACCAACAGACGTCTTCAATGTCCAAGGAATCATCTTCATCTTCAATTGTTTCTCTCATTCATAAGTCGATCATTATTAACTCATGTCAAAAACATCTTCTTCACCTTGGAGTACAACAGTGTAATTATTGATTAATTGCTGTTCGAAATTTGATCCACTTTTATCCAAAGAGGAATCGAAAAAGATGCAATTGTTATTCTATTCTTTTACCCTCAATTATCCATGATCATTGAATAGTTTGTTGTCTCAATCAACTGTGGTCATTGAGTTATTACATTGTTACAGAGAAAATGATTATTCAAAAGAATTGCGTTTCAATTGTTTTCACTCCCAGTGTTATGATAACTTTTAACTCTCATAAAAGAGATTAAAATTTTTCTTTTTAAAAGAGTTTCACCTTTTCGCTTTTGACCATTTCTCAGCTATTATTGAACACGATTTGACTTTTAACTTCTAGATATTGAGTGGTTGTCATGGGAATCTGAAGAAATTGAAAGAACTTTTAGGTCAAGAAAAGTTTAGAAAAGTTTATTTTGTCGATTCTCTTTTTCTATTTGCATCTGAATTTCAACTTTATCGTTGTTACCTTTTTCTTGTTCATTTTTTTCTTGTTTATTCTGTTCATGATGGATTCGATTCTGTTGAGTTATTCATGGTGATAAGGTGAAACTCTCAAAGAGTTTTTGATTCATTTGAAAATGCTTTTTTCACTCAACGATTTTTTCAATTCTCATGAAACAGATTAATCATTTTGTGAGATTGTGAACAAAACAATTCAACAGCACAAAGGCTTCAATTGACTAAATGTCACAGTCAATTCAGGATGGAAAGTGATGAGAACAAGAAAACTCTGAAACTTGAAAAACTAATGAATTCGACAAATTCGCCTGCAAGGCTTTTCTCTTTCATCAAAATGATGCTCATTATTGAGTGATTAAACAACAAGATTTAGCTAGAAGTGAATAAATGATGAAAATGCAATTAGAATTACAGGGAATGATAATTAAATTGGTACGCCAATGTTGACATTTCACCATGATGGAATAGCTTCTAATGATATTGGATGTAAAACTTTTCTCCATCGATTCAGACTCATGTTATCAATCAACATTCATTTAAGCCAAAGTTTAAAAATGGAATCGTTTTCTTTCTCTTTAAACTTTATTGAAAAACAAACAAGTTCATTGATGTATCAAAATACTCAGGCAATTTGCTTAATATGATGAAGTAGAAATTGCTATTAATTTTGATTAACTCAGATCATTCACTGAACCAAATCATAATCAAGTTAATGTAACGTTCCTTGGAAATGAGGGAACAAAAATTAAATTTCAATCTTCTTTACTCCATCATTGTAATAGAAACTTTGCAAGTTAGAAAACTGAGAAATGTTCAAATTGAATAGAAAATTTCATTCTCTCAATAAACCAAATAATTCTGTTTGCTTATGATAACGAAATTCGAGCAATTTATCGATAAAGAAAATTCATAAACTAAAGAAATTCAAACTTCTAATGATAAACCAACATTGTAATCTTTCGAAAACCGATAACAAATCGAACAATTTCGATCTGCATTTTCTTTAATTCTTCTCTCCCAGTTCAACATAAAGTCATCAGACTTGACAAAACGTTAAACTCGATAGAACTCACAATTCATTCAGAAATAGCAAAAAGTTTCTTTAGTTATTCTCAGTCAAACTAATGCTTTTGGAATTTAAATATTGATTTGAACCGGAAAATTTGATAAAAGTTTCAGTTTCATAAAAGATTCTTAATTTTCAAAAGTTAAATCCAAGCTCGAAGCTATGGTTCAACCGTTAGCCAACTGAATCTTAACGTGATTTGTTTGAAGAGAAAAATTTGAGGAAAAATGAAGAAAAATAGCTTTTCGAGTTTCATTGTGCGACTAACAAAAAGCTAATAACATAACGATGCAAGTAAATCAAGCTGAACTGTAACATGAGCTAATATTAGTTCATCTTGAAATTTTGAAAGAAGCCAGAAAATGGAATGAAAGCGACTCCAAATGAAGAAGAAAGAAAAACAAAGTCGAAAGCTAAAGCTACTTATCCAACTGTTAAATGAATTTTGCTTATAACAACGTTAGAAAAAAAAGAAAAATCTTTTTCTCAAAGTTTCTCTTTCATTTGTGTTCCCTTTAATACACATAAGTAACTTATACTTGAAGGTATATCACCTCAGGGAATTAGATATAATACTCTGAGAGTTCCGTGTAACCTGAATACCTCAAGTGTGTCACCAACTGTAAATCAACTTTCCTTTCAATCTTTCAATCCAACCTTTTGTCTTGCAATCACTTGGACCCTTCGTATTTAATCCGATTGACGAATCTATTATCAACAGTCGAATCAAGAAAAATGTTCAATTTATCAATATTTCAATTTGTTGAACATTGAAAAGCAACTCACAGACAAAGTGATGACAAAAATAGCAAATTTTCACCACTTAAATTCAACTCTTGTAAAGGGTAATCATCATAATGAAACCATTATCAACACCATTCAACTTTTTGTTACATGAATCATTATAAAATTTCCTATCAATTTCATCTTTTCTGGAAAAGAATGAGAAAAAAATCTTTTTTCCTTTACCAACACTGATTATTATCCTTTCACTATTTTCATACAAAATACAAATTAATCATTTGAGTAACAATTTAAGTTGAATCATTCCTTCATCTTTCCTCATCTTTTTCTTACCTTCAATATCATTGTTTGTGAAAAGGTAATTTTGCCCGTGAAAAATGAGCTTTTATTTGTTAGAGAAGATGAAAAAATGAAGATAAAATTGGAAATGAAAAGTTGAACAGAAAGAAGAGATTTTTCATTTCCATTATTAATACTGTAAACAAACATGGAAAAGACTGTAAAATGGTTGAATAAGTGTTTTGTTATTTATAGCAACAGCAATTGATATGACAATCAAGTTTCCCCAATTCAATTGAAACTCAATGATTTTGAATAATCATTTTTCCAAGTTGAGCTTGATCATGAAGGATAATTACTTGCTGTTCATTTCAACTGTTAATTTGATTTAAAACTCTTTTCTTCTCTTCTTTTCCAGACTCTATCATGTAAACTGATTATTGTCGTCTGGCAATATTCACTTTTAGCCAACTACAATTGGCTATTAATGGAAGGATTATATCTTCATAATCTAGTCTTTTTCAACATCTTCAATGACAATTCAAGCATTCTCAAGTACATTATCCTGGGCTGGAGTAAGTTTCCTTTCTGTTCATTCAAATCTCCAAATTTACCAATTGATATCATTGACGATTCAATCCTTTGTTTACACAGTGTTACAAGGAAATCAGTTTGAGTTGGAAAATTTCACTGGAAATGAAAACATCAGTTGCTTTTGTCTTTCAGATAAACTTAGAACCCCAATCGATAGATCATCAATTTCAACATCGATACAAGACATTTCGTCAAAACTCCCAGAAAATTGCAAATCCAAAGTCGAACATTTGTTCTGAAAGTATTCCAATTCAAACTGACTTTGTCGTAAAAGAAATAATTTTTTCTTTTACTCAATGTTGACTCAATGTTGAGTTGTAAACTGCTAATGAAACTTTTCCTTCATTTAGATGATTATCTTTTCGCTCCGATTCCCTGTTTATTGATATCTTTGCTTAATGCAAAATTTCGCCGACTTTTGAATCTTGAATATCTTTTTGTTGCAAGAGGTTAAATCAAGTGAATACAGAATTGAAATTATTGACTTGAACGTTGTTCTGAACAAGAATGACATTTAAAATTGACTCTTCTTTCCTCAACATTAGATTAATTCTTATTCTCATTGAAACCTATCATCATGTTGATTACCTGTTGACATGATTCCATTAAGAATGCAATTGTGAAATGTTAATTCCCAATTTAGTGGGTAAAAGGGTTTCAATCAATCTCGAGTTTCAGGGTTATTATTACTGTTATTATTGTTGCTATTATATTATTGAACATGATTACTGTATTTAACTTTTTGTCAACGTTGACAACATTCAAATTAACATGAGAAAAGATTAGGCCGTCAATGTTAATATCAATGCTAATAATGATCATCAACATGACAATTACTGGCTAATCAAACTCTTTACCAACTCATGGGAATCTTGATGTTGGTTACATTATTTCAGAACATTTATTTTTATCTTTTTTTCTTTGCTTCCATCATAAACAATTGCATCTTTTAATCCGAATCTTCTTTTCTTCCTTTTTCTTGTTTCACACCTTCTAAGGTTTACCTGTCTTGTTTATCATTCCCTGGATAATTGCTCGTTCACTGTATGAGGATACATTTTGTTGGGTGATCAATAAGAACGTTGCCTTATTTTGGATAATCAGAGGACCAATTACAATATCTATTATCGTGAGTAGCTCTTAATCTCATTACATTTAGTTTAAGGTGAAAATTGGATTTTGTCTTGAGATTCAATTGTGGTAACAAAATAATATGACTGATAAATGTTAGAATTGCTTGGAAACTTTGAAGGCGAAAAAATTCGTTGTTTTGCTTGCGTTCACTTGAAAGAAAAGGTTTCGATTTATGCTAAAATAAATGCTCTTCAGTGCTTGATTAAAGATGCAAACATTGTACGTGAATAAATGCAATTTTAACGCTTAAGTTTGGTTCATGCTTTGGTCATATGAAAGAAGAGATTGAAATGCAAAATGCAAAGTACTGACCATTCCTAAGACTCATATCTGAGCAGAAATGGTTTCATCCTTTAACATCTGGAAGATCTCGAAGTCTAAAGACCATTGGACAAGAATGATAAGTGAATGTTTATTCTCATTCTTAGATTTTGACAATAATTTTTAGGTTCCTTCAAAGGTTTAGCTTCCACTTTCCGTTAGGATAAAATGACAAAAGTTTGGGGTGAATATGAAGATCGAGGCTGTGATCATTTGAAAACTTTTTGAATAACTTTTTATTGTTAAACTGGTGGAAAAAAGAAATCTCAAGTTTTGTTTATGAGCTTAGCTGATGATGAAAATTTGTATTCGGCATTTTTTGGCTTCTGATTGAACTTGAAGTGAACTTGCCAATAATGATTGTTAGGTTAACAGGGTTAAAGGTTAGAAGACTGGTATTGAAAGGCTGTCAAGTATTGGTTGCAATGAATCGTCTCATAAAAGATGCAACAATTACTTCCTCATTGAATAATCAAGTTTTCCGTTGTAAACGTTAGTGAATTGACCAGATCCAATTTCATTTCATTGAATATTTAATCGATTGCCTTTTTTCATCCCTCAAACTGTTCAACCTTAAAATAAATGTATTAATAAAAACATCTATTCATGAATCTTTATTCGAGAGAAGAAGAGACAAAATAAGTTGAAATTTTCCAGTTGAAAACAGAATTTTTGATTAAAAATATTTTCTTTTAATGTTGAAAATTCTTTATAAATATCAATATAATTCCATGTTACCGGTCAATATTTCATTCAATAGTTGATATCATCATTTCTGGTATATCAATAAACTGAAATTCCATCGGAGAAGCTCAAGTTTTTATTTGAGTAAAACTCGAAAAACTCAAGATGAAAGTGGAATTGAATTATAATCGGTTGTGAAGCAAGCTATAAAATTAAGATTAGTAACATTGCATTTCAATGCAATAAATTGCTCTAAATAAAGCACACAAAGTGAACATGATGGACACAAGTCATATCCACTTTCAAGTTAATTAGAAGCAATAAACAAAATTGAAAATTATCAATTCATGAAATGAAATATGCAAAAGACTTTTCTCCAGAATATCTATTAGGCGCTTGATTTATATGAACAAAATTCTAGAAGTCTCAAATAGAATCTCGATATTGTTATTTACTAGAAAATTTCAGTCAAACTGAACCCACAGAACTTAAGAAAGCTTTGGCGTGCAAAGTAGCTCTGGATATTGCAGAAATTATATGGGTTCTTTGTTATTAGTTCAAGCCTTGTTCAAGCCTTGTTTTATAAGGTTGATGCTGCAAAACAATCTGACGATGCAAAGCAAACTTGGAAACAAATCTACTTGATTATATTTCTTTGCATTATCTTTATCGTCGGGGACGTAGCTCAGATGGTAGAGCGCTCGCTTTGCATGTGAGAGGTAGCGAGATCGATACTCGCCGTCTCCAAACTTTTTGATGGATTATATCATTAAATTGAGTTTTTAATGAGCTAAAAAGGGAAATCAAAAAGTAGGCAGAGAATGCAAAACAAATGCAAATACAAGGACGTGTAAAACATGTTTATTCAGATGGTAAGTGGTTTGAATTCAAACCAAATCAGCTCCAAACTTTAAATGAAAGCGAATTTTCTTTATGATTAAAGTCGTTTAACATGTGCTTTAGCGGTATATCTATTTATTTTGTTTCTTGGCAAGTAATCTGTATGAATAGTTTGAAAATATTTAACTCATGAAAGACAAGAATTCTTTGTGCAGGTAAATCAACTCCAAACAAAGCAGTCTTATAAGCGGACGATTCCAAGTCTCAGCAGCTTATTGTGAAAATAATAAACTTAATGCAGAATATGATGAAAAGTTTACTTTGCAAACTGATCTCAATCTTATGATTTTAGCCAAAAAACGATTTTATGAATACAATAATAATGCAATAATAAGAAAGCTAATAAAGCTATTGAATTAGCGTCTTTGAAAAGTTTTAATTTTTCCTCAGTTCCAATCAATAAGTCGTAAATTTTAGCTTGTGCTTTAGCGGTTTATCCATTCATAACTCATTTTACTTTGTCTCTCGGCAAATAATACTCTGTATGAATAGTTTAGGAATATTCATCCCATGAAGAGAAAAGAATCTTTTGTGCAGGTAAATTAATTCTTGTAAATTAAAGATTTAAAATCTCAACAGATTATTGTTACGATAATAAAATATAATTCAACGTTTCACTGCTAACTTATTTCAATCATAAGATTCTAGACAAACAATCAAGAGCAGAACAATGCTGTGAATTGACAAAAAATTAGCAAAACAATTTAATTAGCGTCTTTAAAACAGTTTAAATTTTTACTCAATTGAAATCAATGCAAAACATACAGAGACAATTTACTATCTTGATGACTTTCATCCACAATTAGGCAGTATTCTTGGATAAAGTTCTGCAGCATCATTTCAATTAAAACAGTAAGCAGAACAGCTAAACCAACAGCAAAAAAACTTGGAAACGAACCTACTTCATTATATTTCGCTGCATTATCTTTATCGTCGGGGTCGTAGCTCAGATGGTAGAGCGCTCGCTTTGCATGCGAGAGGTAGCGAGATCGATACTCGCCGTCTCCAAACTTTTTGATGGATTATATAATTAAATTGAGTTTTAATGAGCTAAAAAGGGAAATCAAAAAGTAAGAAGAGAATGCAAAACAAATGCAAATACAAGGACGTGTAAAACATGTTTATACGGATAAGTGTTTTCATGTGGTTTGAATTCACGCTCACCTTTTTGCCAATTTACAGTAAAACAAGCTCAGTTCTAATTTGCATTAGACCAGTGCTCTATGACTTTTCCTAACAAAGATGGATGGTTGACGAAAAATCTTTTATTCTCCAAAACCTATTCAGTACTAACCTTCAAATCTCATTTTCAATGCAATAACAATAAGCAAAATTGTAGAAAGAATCAAACGAACTGCTATCATGATTTCGTAGCGTTATCTTCATCGTCGAGTACGTAGCTCACATGGTTCATTCACAGAATTCAAGAAAGCTGCATTTTTGACACGAGTCATGAAGCAGCCTCAAATATGGAAGAAATTATCTGTTTCTCTGTTGTATCAATGTGAGCAATCTGATGTAAAACAAACTGTGAAACGAATCTACATCATTACATTTCATAGCGTTGTCTTTATCGTCGGGGACGTAGCTCAGATGGTAGAGCGCTCGCTTTGCATGTGAGAGGTAGCGAGATCGATACTCGCCGTCTCCAAACTTTTGCTAGATTACATCATGAATTTCGCTTCGAGCAAGTATAACGAAATACAATCTTTAACGAAAAAAATTTGAAAACAAATGCAACCACAATAAAAGTAAACAAGTTTATAACTGAATGAACTAACGTTACGTTGAAGGTGTAGCTCATCAATCATGTTGATTGAGCAATTACCAAACTTGCAAAAATATTCATGGAAATACTTTTTTCAAATCTCATTAATTTCATTAACTTGAATGTTGTAAACATACTTGAATTGAAATTTAGTGTAAATAGTAACACAATTTACCAAATGTTAATTGCAAGCAAAATGAAGTTTTAAATTATGAATATCACTCAATCAGCAATCCATCATCTAATTATCCAAACCTTTTCATGAGCAAAAAACTTGCTTCTTTTGACAATCAAACAGCAATTATCTTATATTACACCAATAACTCGATACTCATCAAGTGATTCCTCAAACTGGATTGTTCTGCTAATTCGATGATTTCAAGTTTCTTTGTATTCCATTTCACCATAATCTCTCAATAGTCTACTTATAATCTATTAATATCATTATTTGATTAGTCAAGTTGCACAAAGTAATTCAATTTCGGACCACAAACAGAACAGAAATTTTCTCAGTTACATTCAGGTAATTTATCATTGCAACGAAATTGAAATAATCTTCTAAAAGAGTCAAAAAGTGTAATTTGTTTTTGTCAGCATTCAGACTAAATTCAAACTCCAAATAGTTGACTGATATTCAAGCCAATGTTTTTTTTCAAACGATGTAATCAAAGCCATAAGGGATTGCAATTTCATTTTGATCAGATAATTGTGTCAACGACATTTTTATTTGTTTCAATTTTCGTTTTCTTCGCTTAGAAGAGCATCAACTCTTAAACATTTCAAGATCACAATAGGAATTGAACAATTTGTTAAACTTATTTTTAGTCATAAAATTTTTTTAATCTCATTTGAAGATAATAAATAAAAGGGAATTTTCCCGAGAGAAGTTCAATTTTATTGAGAATACAATTTATTTTCGCGTCAAGTGAATTAAAAACTGAATAATTAAGTGTAACCAGGCTGCTGGAATTAAGGGAAAAGTTGAAGAATCTTTTGAATTGGAGATTGATTGAATGTCTAGACAACTTGAAGTAAAGTTTCAAGAAAAGGCGACTTTACTAAAACTGTGATTTTGTAACATTTATGAAAGTCTTGAGACTGATTATTGATCCAACTAAAGAATAATTAAAGCGAATCAGTTTTGAAGTTTTTATTACTAGTTATTATTTAATAGCTAAAAGAACATTAATGTTTCATTTGAAAAATGATTTATAGCCGAAAAATATTGACTCTTCTCTTTACTCCAGAATTCTCAGGCAGAATTTTCTCCTCGCATTGATCTTCTGTGCACATGAAAAATAAACAGCATAAGGTCAAGAGCATAAAGACATCGACCAATAATCAGAAAGAAATTGTGAAAATTTGAGTTTCGTTGTTAAGGGTTCGATTGAACAATGAACAGACAAAAATTATGTTTTTTTCAAACTCGTCTCAAGATTTATGCAAAATCGAAACTTGAAATGCTGAATTCGATATTGGTTGAGAGAAAAGTGGTTCTCTGACGATTTTCAAGACGTGGTGTTGACGAAATAAGATTCATTTGAAAAACGTTCACATTTCATCATGTTGAAGATGATTTTCATTACAAACAAGTCGAGTTGTCTTGAACATTCATCATGATCATCTTGATTTGAGTTCCAATTTTCAAGTTCATTTTCATTTCTTTTCAAGCAAACATGAAAAGAGATAATATTGAACCATTTTTATATATAAATTACTTTCGATTCAATTGAAGTCATATTCAGGATGAATTGGAGTGAAAATAATTTTCAACTTTTATTTGAACATTTCTCTCTCTCTTTTTGCCAATAATATAAAATATATGAAAAACAACATCAACAAGAAGAAGATGAGAAAAGTGAAAGAATGTCGTAAAAGTATTAAAAGGGCAAAAGTAGTGTATCAATGTTGAACAGTGAATAACATTGTATAACAAAATATTTATTTATGTTTGGTTTGACGTTGAAAGAAGCGCAAAGAGACAAGAAAATGGTGAAAAAGAAACAAAAATGGAAAACATTCTTAATATAAATCTATTTTTGATAATAATTTATCTTGCAAGATGCAAAGGGAAGGGGAAAGTGGTTCAGTCTGTTTTATGATTCAATGATAATTGAATGGCTGGAGTAAATCAAAAAATAAACTCCCAGTTGACCTTATAAACAGTGTTGATCCTTTTCATCTTTTGAAACATTAATCAGTCTAGAGTTTGAAATGAAACTGAATTGAAGCCAAGAAGAGGAGAAAAATATTGACAATAAAAAGAGAGACAAGATGAAGAAATGAATTTCTTTTCGTCAACCAAATGAACCAACATTGAACAATAGTTATGACAATTTTGTGTTCAACTATTTTTACTTTGCCTGGGCTTTAATCTTGTTGATAATCCTATTATTTACATGACACAGTTTTTCGCCTCTTTACATCAAACTCATCATGAAAAGAATTTCTACTTTTTCTTTCTTGTAAGCTGAGAAGGAAGGAAAACAAGAAAAGGAATAAATGAAAAGATTAGAGAATTTAGAAGTTTATCTCAATATTTGACCTGATTTTCATGTTGAACATATCAATGGTTTGAATGAATAATATTTTGATTAAACAATGAGAATAGGAAAGGATCAAAATCGACAGTTAATTTGTGCATCTTTATGAAGACTTTAATCATTTATTATCCTTCGAACGTGAACGTTCAACATTCTTGTGATCGTCAATTAACAGGTCAAGATGAGAATTGGTAAAGAATATGCAAATTCTTTGCTTATCATGTGTCACATTATTCAGTTATCCAGACATATTATTACATTTTTGTCTTTTCATCTTTTCTCCTTCATCCATTAACTTGATATTATTTTGTGATGAAGCAAACTTTTGTGTCAAAGGCAATTCTCGTTTTGTTTCAAAGCTGAGAACCAAGTTGAACATGGAAAAACAAGAGGAAATGAACAACAACGACGACAACAACAAAGTAAATCATGTTGACTGAATCAGAATAAAAGTTTACTCTGACAACCACAGACAAACAAGCGAACACCAAAATGAATGGTTAAATTGAGAAAAGTATTAGATTAATGAATATGGCAAAGAAAAGCAAGATGAAGAGCAACATTCAAGAATCTGTCTTTTATCATGAAATTTTCAGTGTTGATAAAATTTGGATAATTTGCAAAAGTGAAAGTAAAAATGGTCTTTGAAAAGGTTAAAGGGCCACTTTGAGAATATTTGTCAACATTCGCTTTGAGTTTCATTCAATTTGCACATTCAACTTGACGAGACGACATGAAATGATCAAGTTCAATATCAATTTCCTTGTTTATGTTATTTTTTGATTCCTTGTTTGTCTTCAACTTTAAGAAGGCAAATGTGAGAATCTTTTTTTATGCAAAAATTATTCAAATGTTGAATAACATCAAAATGCACATCGTTTCGACGACAACATTTTCGACTCATTTTTTCTCCCTTTCCATGTAACAAGAAAATGATAATTTTCCAGAAAAAACGATAATCTTCATCGATAAATTTCACCGAGACATTGATTAAACTTTTTTCATTTCTTCTCCTTTTCATGGTGTTAATATCTGTATAATAATGAACAAGATTAGCATATTATATTGTAATCACATGGATTGATGGAAATGATATGAGAAGCGGAAATGTGAATAAAATTTTATTCAAAGGGTTTGGAGAATATTGGAAGATGGAAAAATTCTGCATAGAAATGAATTTCTCTGAATTTCTTTTGCTGACGAAAGTTAATTTTGAACGAAAAAATGTCCGAAAGTTTTGAAAACAAAGCAAACAATTTGAAGGAAAAAAAGTTTCCTCTTTTGTTCAACGAATCTGGCAAAACGTTTTATTATTAATTCAAGTTTCCTTTCTCAAGATAATATCTGATTCTGAAAGTAATTTGAATGAAATTATTAATTTTGTACTTTTTCTTCTTCTTTTGTTTTGCAGTTAAATTTAATATTTTTCATCAACATTACTCGAGTCTTGTTTCTCAAAATGTTTTCATCCTCATCAGTTGCTCAAGCCTCTCGATGTTACAAGTACAGTAAATGGTTCAAATCGACTTTAGTTTTGGTTCCTTTGTTTGGTGTTCATTACGCTCTGCTCTTGATTGCCAACTGGTTGGCATCGCTATCGACAAGCCTCGAAATCATTTGGCTTTATGTCGATCAACTTTTTACCTCTTTTCAGGTAAGTTCAACTATTTTCATTCAAGATCAAAAAACCATCAAAAGACATTCTTTGAAATGAAACCATTCGATTGTGAATAATGAAGCAAATATGAATTGAAATTAACCGTAAACAGATGATGAATTCATTAAACTTTGAATGATAATTGAATCAAACTTTCTTTTTAATCATTTTAACAATTTATTCTTAAAGAATCTTTTTTTTCCTTTTATGCAAATTTTTTGTTACTCTTCTTTTGATATTTATTCATATTCCGGCAATGAGTCAAGAGAAACATTAAAAGATTTTGTCGAGTGAATTCAGTCTCAAGGTATTCATGAAAAGTTACCTTCAAGTAAAAAATCAAGTAATGATAATTGAGTGAAAGTATCTTGGAGCAGAGAAAAGAAAAGAAAAGAATGACAAAAAATGTAAAAATAAGTGATGATAATTGCATGGGAAATGAAAAAATAAGAATCAGATTAAATGTTATTTCCATTTTTACCATCTTTGTCATCATCTGTGGCTGACATTTTAATTTGCATTTTTATGATGATTCCAAGTTGAAAAATGATAAGAAAAAAGTGCAAAAAAGCATTTGCTTTTGTTGTTTTTCAGTTCTGATTCACAACAAGTTTCTCAAGTGAATGACAATTCAAGTTCACCAGACTGAAAGTTGATCATCAGACAGTTAATTGCTGCGCCATAATCAATAATGATTCAATGTAATTCAATGTATTTTGTTTTAGATTTGCTGTGGAAACTCAACTGGAACAATGAAAGAGACAATTAATAATAACAAGATTTATTAATCTCATTAATCTTTTAAGCTCATTATTTTGTAGCATTGCTCATTCGCATTTTATATTCAATCTGGCAACTTTTATCGAACTATTTTGTAGTTCAATTCAAAGTTCTCTTCCGCAATCTCAGTCAGTTTATCTTCATTATAAAATTGAATTCAATGATTTGACCTCGTAACGTTTTAATAAGAGCATTAAATTAAATTTTTGATGAATCCAAATAAGAATCAGTTTTTTGCAAGTTAATTCAAATAAACTCCTACATGAAATAAAATAGCTTGAATAATCCTTAAAAACAAACATTTTTAGGCAAAAAATCAGCATTGGCAGAGAATAACTTTCAAATGTCAATCAGAGGTCGACGCTAACGCATGACCTTGTAATTTATTATCAATCCAACTGAATTTTAGTTAACCTAATGGGAAAATATGTCCATCAGATTATTGTTATTATTATCCAATGTTTTAGACTGACCGTAAATGGACTAGGTCAATTATCCCACTAATGGTGGCAAAAAATGGTGCACTCTCTAACCTTAATTGGGAGGTGTAAAACTCAAAAATTAAGTGCTAAAAGAAATGGTCCGAATCATTCTTCGCTTCCTTCATTTCACCCATTTCCTGTCTCGACGAATATATTTCCTATTCTCAACGCTGGTTAGAAGGGAGAAACAAACTGGGTGTTTTAACTGAAGGATTTAAACTTAACTGCAAAGTTTAACTTGCAAATGGGTGAAAACTACTTAGTGCTCAATAAATATCACGTGCATAGTACGACGAGAAAACCATCAGAATAAAAGGTCATGTTGTAAACACAGGCCAACATTTTTCAATGAACTTGTAACCCATAATCTCTCAGGTTTGGTGTGAAGTTTCGATTTCAAAGATTTTTAGATTCTTGTAGGGATGCTTTTATTCATCAAATGTCGATGTTCATGTTTGAATAATGATCAAGCTTGAGCACATCCCGACTTTGAGACAATATCGAGAAATTGACCGATGTTGGTTCTAACAGAATGGGACGAAAACTCATTGCAGCGACCAAACAGTTGAATTACCAACAGTTCTATTTGGTAAGAAATAATCAGTAGAAAGGCCAGGATGCTATGGCCTCCAAGCTCACCTGATCTCAATCCATTGGATTTCTATTTGTGTATCTTTCAAAAATGATACCCCTGATATTCAGTCAGCAGAGTTCCCGAAATTGAAGAGCCTTAAATCCAGAAACTCAAGGACGTTCAAGGTCATTCAATAATTTGACCTCTAATTGACTTTTAAATGTCGTTTTCCGAAAGTTCAAACTTTCTCAGATCGGTTTGTTTTTTACATGTTAATAATTTATACCGTTTTGAAGATGAACGAATTTTAAGCAAAAGCATTTTACTGAATGGCACAAAAAGACTTATCTTTTTACCAACATGAGTTATCACAGGTTTACATCCCTTATAACATTGACCATTTATTGATAATATGGTGAAGCTGACGAACTTTAACTGATAAAAGAAAGACAAATCAACCTGATAAAGTCTCACCCAATAGGAAACAGTCAGTTCCGGTACCGACGAAAGCTATCTTTCAGTACATTTTTTCAACATTGAAGGTCATAAATGAATGTCACATTAAAGGCTTAATGTTGATACAATAAGCAACCAAATAGCAAGCCACATAAATCATGTAATGAAATATTACAAAAATGAATTCATGATGATGAATGGCAAAGAAAAAAGTTGACACTTTTTAAAGGGTTAAACAAGCAATTTATAACTCATCTCAATTCAATGAGAAAATAAAAGTTGGAAAATTGTAAAATAATGAAGATTGAGTTTGACAACTCGAACTGCATAATCAATCAGATTGGACAGTTTATGCAATGCAATGAAACAAATTGTACATTTGCTCGAGGCAGTTTCCAGTCAACCTCTATCCATTGGTCCAGTCAAGTAATGGAAAGTAAAATGTTTTGTTTTGTTAAATTAACAGTCCAGTTGCAATGACATTCAATATATCAAAGACTGAACCTTTAGCTTTCCATTTATCGAGATGAATACAAGTTGTAAAAAAAGCAAAAGTTGATCGAGAAAAAAAACTCAATAATGAGAAACGAAATGAAATTATGAGCCAAGAAAAGCTTACAATGAAAGTAATCATTTTGAAAGTTCAGTAGACTGGATAAATTGATGAATGAACGATCAACATTAAAAATATGGCAAACTGAATGAGAAGGAACCGCAAATTCAATAATGATTGCTATTGATCATTGAAGTTATAAAATTAAGAAAATGAAACAAAAAGTACAAAAAATTGTCAAATAAAATTCACTCCCAAAACTTGTCATGTGACTTGCACTGACTTTTGGCAACTTTCATGATAACATTTTTCATGGAATCCAATTTACAGATAATTAATGTTTTTCCAACGGTTCAATAATTGTTCTTTAAAATGTGACAAAATTAAATGATTAAAGTTAATTGACTTTTGAGGTTACAAAGTAAAAAGACTTCAATCAAAAACCCTAATCAAAGGCAATGTTGGAATCATTTGAATGTTGAACATTTTCGATTTTATATAATTACTTTTTAGAACTTTGGAGTTCGAAAAAATGAAACAAAAAATGAACATAAACTACTTTCACTTGGCAACATTTCTTCATATAAAAAATTCTAAATCAGATTGAGTTCAACACTCAGATTAACTCTTTCATTGAAAACAGAAACTCGATAGAACTATTAATCTTGATGGAAACAAATCTCGAAATGATGAACTACAAAAGTCAAAGAAGATAGAAATTAGTTCGATCTCTAATTTTGTCGAATTTCTTTTTCGTTATTCTCTCGTTTTTCCCTAAAAGGTAAAGTGTGATGGAAGTTCAGCTCAAGGGTATAAGTTGAACTTTTCAATGAATCTTTTTTCTCTCGATTTTCCATTCAACAGTCAAATGTATTTCCATTGAAAATCACATTCATCATTCAATTATCAACATTGCATGTTCAATGGTAAAAGAAAAATGAAACTTTAACATTTTCCATATTTACTCATTTTTTTCATTCTATCATGATGATCATGTTCATCATCAATCAGTAAGCATAAAGCATGATAAATTTGCAATATTTTCATGGTTCACTGATTGTTTCACTTGATGATTAACTAATCGAAAGAAGCATTTATCAAGAAAAAAATTTTCTTATTATTTGCACATCATTTCGATAAAAGACAGTTTCCATTATTAGAATAAATGTTGAACTATTTTCGAGTCTCTCGAATCAACAATCATTTGTTACAGTTAAAATGAAACATTTGTTTTAAACAACATTTACAAACAGTTGTTAAATGGTTAACGATTGGTAAAGGTGTTCATGTACTTGTCAATAGGTTTCAGTTAATGTGAGCCAAGTGGTGAACTTGTCAAAACTCACAGATTTTCATGATGGTTCTTTGGTCAGATCATTAATGTTTTTGTTGTTCTTAATGATCTTTTTTTCTCATCAATTTTTTCCTTCTTTTTTTGCTCCTAAAAGGGTTTCTTTGTGGCACTTTTATACTGTTTCCTCAATGGTGAAGTACAACAAGAGATGAAAAAATGGTGGCTTCGCCAGGCAAGTCAACAAGATGGACTTCATTCTTCTAACTCTATGACTTACAACTCAATCTTAACCCAATCTATGTCTTACTTGAATCGTGGTAGGAATGACGGGACAAACGGTAACGGTTCAGGAGCACGCAAGGAGTCAACTCGAACAACCTCGATTTTGTTGAACACCAAAGATGAACCAAATCACATGTATCCTGCCTTGATCTCAACTGATTTATCTCCTTCCTCTGACCCTGGAAATGGAAACTGTTTGTACGTCAATGACCGACCTGGTTCGTTTGGTACCTTGTTGAGACCCGAGTCTATGGAGAGGTGTTTGGATAAAACGCAAAAGGGTGGTTTCAATGAAAGCAGTGAATCAATTTTGTAACATTGAAAGCAAAATACTTGAAACTGATCAAAGACTAAATGTTTCAAAAAATGTGCTGTTGATTCAAATGTTGATCCTCAACTTCATTCAATGGATATTTATTTTGAAAATTTCACTTTTCGTTCATTTTTTACGAAATTTCTCTAAATGTAAACAAAAAACAAATGAATATCGATTAATGTGGCACGAAAAATTTGCATCTTTTATTCCATTGATTGAGCTTAACAAAAAATCAACTTTGAAAGGTTAAGTTTTGGAAGAACTTATTGAATCATGATTTCCATAGATATCAGTTTACAATCGTTGATGCAATTTATTTGCAAAATCATTATTTAATTTTGCTAGAAATGCATATTAAACCATTTTTGGAGCATTTTATCATCTTACTAAAGGGTGACAACAATAAGACTGTTTGAGAGACAAAAGCTTAATAAAAGCTATTGGTTATAGATAAACATGTGAATAGATAACAACAAATGGTCAACACCATCTTCCAGCAACAATATTAAACATTTTTCAATCAAATATATCGATTTAAATTAAATTAAATTGACACATGGTTAATGTTTTGATTGAATTTGTTTATTTTGTTTTGTTGACATTTTTCTTTGCTGTGTTTTCGCTATTTTTCACTGAGTTTTCTTGAATTTTTTGTTGATCTTGATAGTCTGAAATGTATAATAAAGAAATAAGAACCTTGACCTTAGCAACATTTTTTCGTTATGAGTTAACCATCCTCCAAAGGAATGCTTTATTTAATCAAATTATTGAAAAGGTTCAAGAGAAATATGCTGTAACAGTGAGCTTTCGTTTCATTAAATCAATTGTGGATCGTTTTTGGTCAACTGGCTCAGTTGAAAATCCTAAAAGAAGAGTCGCTCCAAATACAGATCTTACAGATCGGGTCATTAATTGCGTCACTGAAGATGACTCACAGTCTGTTCGGCAAATCGCCTTAAAGTTGAACACAAATAGAGAGACAGTGAAGTTAATATTGAAAAAGAAAGGGTTTCATCCATACAAGCCCGAAGAGGTCAAAAAGTTGAGTGCATCGGCAAAATGTAAAAGGCTTGACTTTTGCCGACTTTGGCCATCACTTGGTATTGATCCTCATCGAGTCTGGTTTTCTGATGAGAAGATTTTTTGCTTGTCCCGGAAAGAAAACCATCAAAACAATCGTAGGTGGTGCACTGAAAGGCCAACATTTTTTAATGAGAGAGTCGCACATTCGCCGAGTGTCCATGTTTGGTGTGCACTATCTTCCTTAGGAGTGATCGGTCCATTTTTTTTAATTCAAATGTTGACCAATTTAATTATCAAAGAAGGTTTGATCTGGAATTTATCCCAGCTCTCCAGAATTTTGGTGGGCCAGATACTTTCTGGTACCAGCAAGACGGGGCCACGCCCCATTGTACCGATTACTCATTGGAACTTTTGAAAGTATATTTTGGTGACAGGATAATCAGTCGAAGGTCAGCTATTGAATGGCCTCCGAGTTCACCGGATTTGAGTCCTCTTGATTTTTACCTTTGGGGTTATCTCGACGAGAAAGTGAAGCGAGCTCGACCCAAAACAGTTAATCAATTGAAAAAAAGCATAATTGATGAAATTGCTAAAATAGATTCGAATGTTTTTGTAAATGTAATTAATAATTTCGTAAAACGAATTGACCTATGCCGAGAAAATGATGGAGGTCATTTTTCTGACTTGACTTAATTTAGTAAATTTAATTTAATTTAAATCGATATATTTGATTGAAAAATGTTTAATATTGTTGCTGGAAGATGGTGTTGACCATTTATTGTTATCTATTCACATGTTTATCTATAACCAATAGCTTTTATTAGGCTTTTGTCTCTCAAACAGTCTTATTGTTGTCACCCTTTATATTAGTCGCATTGCACCATTTAATAATAGATAATGAGCAGTCATAGTTTATAAATCTCGTTTATCACTTTGCTATCCCGAATTGATTTACTCAATCCATGACAAACTTAATGTCATGATTGCAATTTTTCACTAAGGTGAGTTGATATTCTGAACTAAGCTTTCAAATTCAGAGCAAATTGTTACATTTTAATTCGATTGCAAGTAATTAAATAATTTAAAACTCATTATGTATTCGTCAATAAATCATGGTACAGTGAAAATGAAGAAATTAGCTAATTAATAGCGCATCAATAATATACAAAACAGAAAAGTTCACCAACTTAATCTGTAATTCGAGGCAAGAGCAAAAGAACGTTGACTGTTTGCAGTTATAACATCCAAACCTGTACAACTACTGGCACTAAATCTATATTGTGTATTTTTGACGGGTGAAGAATCGCGGATTATGGTTTTCAAGGTAATTTTGTTATTCGAACTCTTGCTGAAATTTGGAGGTCATTTTATTCGATGCAAAAATTTTCAGATTGGTTGGTGTTTGCAGAAATTGAAATCTTACACCATTGGAAAGACAAATGAATTTTTCTAAAACCAATTTGATCAACATAACGATCTGCAAACACTCATATCTTTTGGCCAAAATAAGTTATGAACGTCGTACATGAAGTGATAGCATGAAGTAATGAAGTATAGCATCATAGGATTTCCTATGTTTCGGCCCACGTAATACATGTATCCATGATCTAGAGCTCTGAAAAATTCATCATATGGAAGACCTCCTGTTCCCGAATATGCAGCAGTACGCCGGTTGATCCAACCGAACTGTATGTTATCGAAACCCACCTCTTCAAGCATCCTAAGGCTCCATCTATTTTCACAAATACGAGCTTGATTATTGATCGACTCATTTCTAGCAAATTGATGCCTTCACATTCCATCAGATGTCAGTTGAATAAGATGAGTTCCAGATTCTGGGCAGAGCCAAAGAATACGAAAATTTCATGATTCAGCTTGATAACAAGAAAATGCAGTCAACTTGAGTTGAATGGAGAAAAAGTTTCAATGTGATCCAGTTAAGTGCTTGAAGCTTATGGAAAAACTTTATCAAGAATGAAAAATGTTTACTTATTGCTTCGAAAATGATCAAAACTCAACTAAAAACAATGATTATTTCAATAAGAATGCAAAACTAGAAGAAAAGCAGAGAAAAAAAGTTTTCAAATGTTGAACTGTATAGATATGCATGAAATATCAAAAGTATAATAGAGTGAAACGGCAAAGTGTCCAAGTGATTACTGTGTCAATGTTGAAACTAAAGACTAACGCTTGCCGGCAAAAGTTAAATTGGTCCAACATCGAGTTGAGCAGAAAATAAAAAGTTTGTTCAACAATCAACTGAAGACAAAAATGGATAGTGTAAAGTTTATTGTGTATTTAGCATTGCGATCAACTTTGATAGCAACTTGCTTAGCATTTGATCAATCGAATCGTAATCACGGCAATTGGATATCAAATTTTCAAGGTAAGAGTCGAAAACATTTTACTCATTTAGTTTGCAACTTTCAAATGATTCAACTTGACATTGCACTAAAAATTTAGCCAAAAATTCATTTTTATTGTAATCTTGAAATGAAGTTTCAATCTATTCCTCTTTCACGACAGAAACAGATTAGTGTTCAACATGGCATTAGCATTAGATTGATAAACATTTGAAACGCAAAGAAAACAATATTTCCTTTTTCTCCCCAGTTGCCCATCAATCTTATAAAATTCAAGTTCATGATGTTTTCGTTATCAATGCCTTTGAAATTTTGATTCGTTCTGAATTCGCTGGAATCGAAACATCTTCAAATTCTTTAGGATCTTTAGCTGTTTAGATGTTGAGGTTGAATTTTTCTGGATGAATTAAAGATATTGAGACGCTTCATGATCTAAACAAAATAGTTATTAATCTTGTCAACCCAAGTGTAATTAAAGAGTTTAGTCTCTAATTTCATGAGGGTCGAATCAGAGTCAATCTATAAAGTAATACTTTGAACCTTGAAAGTAATTCCTCTCTTCATTCAATATGATGAACACTTGCAGAGTCAACTGGTCCCATGGCTCCACGTATCACTTACAACAGCAACTCATTGGTGACTGTGCGCCAAGCAACCCGCGCTAAACTGTGTTGTGTTGCTCAAGCCTATCCCATCCCTCAGTTCAGGTAAGAACGAGGCAACTCAATTACAATTAATCTGTTGATAAATCAATCAGAAAATTGATTACTCTTTCAAACAAAAAGCATCATCAATTAACTTGAACTTGAGTAAACATTTACCCGGAAAGTGAAAGAAGCAGGTTGGCAAAAAAAAGGTTTTCAAGTAAAACTTTGAAAATTGAAAAGTTGTGTTTGAAATGTCAAAAAGCAAATAAGAGAGGAAAAGTAAAAACGCATTAAAAACCATTCAAAGCTATAGGTAATTAAAGCTAATTAAATATTTATTCATTTTCACAGGGCTTACAGTTTAATGAGTTTTGAGTTAATAAGTTTCCCTTGATTTACCATGAGAAGGAAATTGAATCATGAAAAATCTGAACAACTCATTATACTGCAGTGCAAACACTGATGACAGTAAAAGAGCAAACGGAAAACAAAAAATCGATAAAGTTCAACTTAAATTTTTGAAATCAACAAATGATCGAATAGTGTAGTGTTAGGTTCGTTCAAATAAACGACAGAAAAAACATTAGAAACCATTTTAGTTCGCTCAACCCGAAGAAAACTATCCAAAGAATCGTGAAAACAGAAAATTTACTCTTCTAAAAAATCATTGGAGGACCTTCGAACTTTTCAAAGTTCGTCTTCAAAACACCCTGCCAACTTAGAATAGTTTTAAGTAATAACTTAGCGTAAAAGTTTAGAAAAAAATTCAACTTTAAATCAGACTCTCAATCAGCAATCGCAAAATTTTCACGAACATTTATTTTAGCTTTGTGAGAAGCAGATTCTTAATGAAAAACTAAAAAATAAAATAAAATCTGGTTCTAAAACTGGACACAATACAATCAAAGCTTGAAGTTTTGAAGTGACTTCATAAAAAACTGTCGATCAGAGAAATCCTTTAATTGCAAAAGTATATCAAGTCTTGCCTCTTAACTCAAGAGTCAAAGTCTTTACTAGTAATCCAACAATAAACCATAAAGTCCTCAAACTAAAAAATATCGTTACTTGATCTTAAGTCAGAAATTTCTGTAACGTTTAGAGATTCGTTTTGGAATCGAGTATTTGTCTCTCAAAAACAGGCCAAATCTGTCATTGTCCTTTCTTCAATCTTCGGTAGTTAGTAAAGTTTCTGTTTGCTTTTCGACTCGATATGAATCTTTTCAATTTTCACACTTTTTCATCGTTGAGATGAGAAGCGATTGAAGTTAGATTAAGGTGAACATTTGAACATTTAAAGAGGAAACATAAAAAGCAAACAAAGGTTAACAATAATATACAGTAAATTAGTATCAATTTTAGTGTTCAATATTTACTGTTCAATAACATTACATATTGTTAGCTATTTTGTGGTATTTACCATGCAACCAAACAAGTGTAAAAACAAAGTTGATCCCAACAAGAAGCTAATAACATCCAACCTCAACATGAGAACAATAATAATGATGATAATAATAATCTCATGAGTTCAATATCAATCGGGATAACCAGATAATTGGCCTGGAGTGGTTTGTATTTATACTCACTTTATCAACACACATATCAACTCAATCTTAACTTATGGTTCTTGCAATTCTGTTGATTTTGTCTTCTCTTCATTTGCCCAATTTAACATCAATATCTTTCTATTTTTTCTCTTCAAACACTATTCTTTTCTCTTTTCTTCTTCTTCTTCCTTTTTCCTCTTTCTCATCATCATTATCATCATCAATACAAACAATTGATTTGCTAGTTTTGTTTCCAAATTGTGAGAAAATTTTCGTCTTTCTTTCTTTCCTTTCCATTGTTTACTTGCCAATGAAATGCGATATTGTTACTGATTGTCTTACTATTGAGTCAACAATAGTTGACTATGAAAAGAGTTAAACATTGTTGAATGAAAAGAATGAGGAAATTATTATTTGGTCACTCAAATGTTTTCAATGATCATCTTTTCATTCACTTTAACTCACTCTCAATTCATGGTACAAAATGACGAATAACTCAAGACGGTGAAAATAAATGCAACATTTTCAAGTCTATTCCTATTTCTTCAGAATAGAAACTTGCTTAATCAAGATGCAAGATAAATCTTTTTTACTGACTTGTTTCTAATAGATTGCTTTAAAATAAACTTTGAACTTTTGAAAAATTCTGTTCATTCATGGAACATATAATCGAGCAGAATCAAGAAAACTGAGTTTTTGGCGGTCACGACGGAGTGAGTTCATGAAAAAAACAATCAACTAACCTGTGCAGACATATTAGAGTACAAACTGTTAAAAGCAAATTTCCCAATTAAGCGATAGCAATTTTTAAACATTATGTACATCATTGAAAAGCTTAAAATCAGTCTTTTTTGTATGATTCTTTAATCCAACCTCAAAGGCAAGATTAACTTTTTATCCTAAGTTTCTCATAATCTTCCAACATTTGAGCTTTAGACATTTTTTCGTAGAGTTACTGGACTTTGTCTGTATTAATTAATTGTGATGTGTTTCAAGTCCATAAATTTACCAGCATATACTTTGGACCTTAGGTGATCACAAAATGTTTGAACAGAAAGAAGTTCATGGACACAACAAGAGTTGAATGACTTATAAAATAACGCATGAAAGTTCATTCAAAACTGAAGCATTTATTAGGTTTGAAACGCAATCAATTAATGAGAAAATCTAATGAACAAATCGAGATATTTTATTGAAACGATTTGAATAGAGATATTCCCCGCATGTTCCTTTCATGAAAATTTCAAGTCTACTAAACCTATAATTTCTGAGAAAAAAGATGAAATGGCTTGTACCAAAATACGTCCGCACAGGTTATGTTAAGATAGTGGCTTGAGAGTGTATGAAAAAACAATTTATCAAGGTCATTTTCTAGAGACGTTTTGGGTAACATAAGGTTGTCCAAACGTGAAAGTTATTAAAAAGCTTATTGACATTCAAGCATCCATCAGCAGAAGAAAATAAATGAGATGACTCAAGACAATTCTTTCATCGATTATTATTATACGAAAGCTAGAATTTATACCACCAAAAGCCACTTCAAGTGTTCGTTTTTGGTGAAGTTACAGTGGCGGTGTTGAACATTGTTTTGTTACTGAAATTAGAGTAATTGCTCGTCAAGGGCCTTGGATGACCTTGACCTTGAAATATGGCACATAAGTATTTGCGAAATTTGCATGAAAATATTCTTGAGTCTCTAGGTAAATCACAAGCTAAGTATTAGTCGTTTAACATCGGTAAAGATAGCTGAAATGCCCAGAAATAGAAAATTCAAAAACCAGAATTTCAATAGCGTTGATCGAAAATGTTTAATTTTTGCCCGAATCAAAATCTTTCAAAAAAATCAAACAATTTGACTTTTTACCGTCTCATTTTGTCCACAAGACGTTTCGTCCCTACGATTTACTCAAAGATAGTGGGTTCATGTTTATTCATACATTGATGATTGAGATTTTTACCACATTGCTTTCGAGCAATTATTATTTATAATTTCAGGTTACCTTGTTATAAATGATTGAATAACAAGAAAAAGTTTTTAAATTCAAGGTAATCAAATGAGTAAACACAAGATAACCATTTTTGACTTTCCAATCATTTATCCAAGTAAAATCGTTTGTTCAGTTGAAATAGAGAGATGAGAATAAAGATGTTTCCAGCGAAAAATTGAATATCTCAAAGGAAAATTGATAAAATATACTATTTTTCTTTTTCTTTTTCCCCTTCATTCTTATCTATTTTTATTTCATTTCAAAATTTGTTCTCCTTCCATAGATTTAGTTGTTGAATAACATGAAATGCCAAGTATGCATAACAATGAATACAAGTTTTACTCAATTTCTTCGTTTCAAAGTCAACTTGCAAAGGGAATTTGTATTTAATAAATGCAAACAACTAAGAAAATAAAATATAGCAAAGCTAATATTGAGAAGCAAAAAGAAGCAGAAAAATATTCCCAAATATTCAACATTTAAAGATCAACATTTTCATTGCTATTAATAGTTACTCATCAATGAAACGAAATGATAAGTAAGGGAAGAAAAAATAAATTCAAATTAAATTGCAATGAAAATGAAAAAAGGGAGAAAAAACTATTCTCTTTCAATTATCTTCAATTTTTAGTCTAATGAGCAGAGTTTGGTTTTACATGGAAATAAGAATTTAACATTTTTTTTTATCTAATTGTACAGACATTAGAATGTAAATGTGATCAGTTATGAATTTCGAGATTCCCCGAAATGGAAATAGAAATTTTGTTAACATTTTCATTTTTCAACATTCAATTTCGCTCATGTCATTGTTTACATAATGATATATTCATGTTGTAAGAAATGGAAAAGATTTGCAAATATCATGATATTCACTGAATTTCTTTTCCCAATGGACTTTATTTGTTAACAATTTTTCGATTCAAATTTTAAAGTAAATCTAAATTCTAATGGCATTTAAATTGTACAAAAGTGAATCATGTCGATGTAGCCTTGAGCTTGAGAAGGCAACACAAGAAAAGTTCATGTTTACATCGTTTAATTGGAAATGTTTCAATATCATCATTCCCTGGTTCATCTTGAATAATGGTTATTGTGCAACTAATTTTATTGCTTATCTGTTGCTATTTTATTATGCATTTGTTTGACAAAAAATTTACATTCATTGTTGTTATTATTTGTTTAACTTCGTTTGATTTGCTGATATTCAACCAGAAAATATCATTTCGTTTCTCTTGGAATTTTCTTTATCTCAATAAACTGTCAACATTGATTTTTTTTCATATTTTCTTTCTCCATAAAATGCAATATTCAATTCTAATGTGCAAGTCGAGATAACAATCTTTAACGATTGAAAGGCAAGTGACATTATTTGACAATTGAGTTTTCCAAGAAAACTTTGACAGAAAGTTTTTCCAAGAAAATGACATTTAATAGAATCAAATGAATTCGTGAAACAGAAATTCAATCAAAACAGACTTTAAATCAGTTGAAAGCGCTGTTTATCGCCAAAAGAACTGGGAATGCCATAAGCACGAATTTAGACCGAACTTTGAAATTCGACACTTAATACCCGTTGAGACCTTAAAATTGAAGAAAAACTCAAAATTCGCTTGAGTATTAAGATCGATTCTAAGATTTTTTATGCAGTTCGAGACAAAATGCGTGAAGAAAAAAATCGTCAGTGAAATTCAAGATAGCATTTTGCTGTTATCCGCTCAACGGGATTTTATTTTTTCTACTTTCTAGATTCTGGTCAAATTTTTCTAACTTGCGAAACTATGAAATTCTGATATTCAGAGAGTGACTTAAGTCGATTTAGTTGAGTCCAAAAACATATTTTTTGTTTATTTCGGTTTGAATCTTCAAATCAACTTTTCAAAATCTTGTAATGGATTTTCAAGAATAACCAAAATATCAGAAACATTGAGTTCCTCATGAAATTGTCTCTTCATAATTCAAAATCAATCAAAAACTAGTCGATCAAATGCCAGTCAAAATGAGCAAAACAAAAAAATCGAAAAATTTACTTGAAAAGCGAAATTCTAAAAATTGAAAGAGAAAAAACGAAAAACTTATCTTATTACGAAGCGCTTATTTTCATCGAGTGCAAACTGTCTTTTACTGTACACTGGGAATATAGACATTTCTTGACTCGAAAAAAGCTGATGAAACAAATGTTGATTTTGTCAATGAATTGGCAGAATCTCTAGGAATGTTACAGGGACAGTGAACACTTGTAAAAGGTTAAAGAACAGAAAAGTAAAAATACTCAAATTACATTTGGGAATGAATGAATCCACAAAAGAAATGTTTCAAACGAATAAAACATTGGAACAAGTTAAACATTTACATTTACTTGTTTCCATCTGATTCTTGATAAATTATCGTTTCCAAAATGTTAGACATTTACTTATTGAAAACTTTCTTGCATTTCATTCTTACGTTCAAAGTTACCTAATCAGAGCAAGCATGATTGATTGTTTTCACCTCAAGAGAGGGAAAGAGAAAGAGAGAGAGATTAACGATTCTTTATCAGTCTAAACTTTTACTTTATCATCGACTGATGTTCAGTTTCATAGAACAGTATTGATTGATTGTTGACAGAATCGTATCAAATTGTATTGAATCATATTTTGAGATGAAAAACTGTTGTTTAATTAATGCTCGACCAGAAAAGTGAATCAACCTTTTGCTTGACAAACAAAAAAGGTTCAACGAAATTGTCAATGTTTTCCCTCAAATTGAACCCTATTCTTGGTTGCCTTTCATGAAAAGCTAATTAACTATTCTGACAATTGAAAGTGATGAGAGTTTAATTATCAAACTGAAATTGAAATGAAAAGTTTAATAATTAACTTTAAATTGTCGGGTGAATAAAAAAATTGATTAATGATGAAAAGAGTGATTCAATCTCATTTCACCATCTTTCCATCGTAATTCAGTTTCATTACTTTCGAAAATCAGTTTTGTCTCTTTTCCATCACAAGTTGAAATGAAATAGAAGAGCGAAAAATTGAAGTGCAAATTTACAAATTGATAGTATTATCGGTAAAGCTGAATAGGAAACAGAAATTTTGTAAACTAATATTACTTCTTTTCTCACAATATTGAATGTTATCTTTAAAGTAATGAAATCACCTCATCTGAATGATATTTTACTTTCAAATTTATTGCTCTTAACGTTATTATCATGAACATCATTTGTTAAACTGGACGATCTTAAGATTATCTCGAATCTTCATTCATGATATTCAATGATGATGATAACTTTGCATTAGACGGAATGAGTTTAAAATAAGTTCACAATGAAGATGTCAAAAAACTGAAACAGAATAGAAAAAGGAGAAAAATATTGAAAAGAAGGAAACAAATTTTGTTTAGCTCTATTCGTCGTGGATAATATACAACGATTATCAATTTTACGGAATCGAATCTAAAGACTGACGAAATTCTTTAGAATTCTTTGGAACACTTTTTTTTCTGTCACGGTCAAGTGTCGAATCTTATGACTAATTTCGAATATGTATTTATGGAAAAAACTTTTTGCATGTGAATTTTGAGCGAATCAGGAATTATTCTGTTGAATGAAGACTTTTTGTTCAAGAATAATAAGCTCGTTATCCAGAATGAACTTCCATCAATGAATCAATCAAAGTTTGAAAGCTCAAGTATGGAAATAACGTTTTCGACTAGAATATTGTTGAAAATTTAAGGTGAAATGATAACGCGATTGAGCAACTTAGAGATGAACTTCAAGAGTCAAACTCAGATTTGGATTTTTGTTTAATTATACGAATAAGGAATCGTCAGAATGGAAATTTTCCACCTTTTTTGAATTCGAATCGCCTAAAGATAGTCAAGAGTGTGAATTGAAAAATTTTTCAATTCAGATGAGAATGAAATTTGATACGTTCAATGATAAATCTGTTTGAATATTGAAGTTGCAATTTTTTTATTATAAGTTGATATACATAAATTTAATCTTATCAAGAGAAGCATTGAATGATTCAAATGAAATTTCAAAATGAAATAAATTCTGTCCAGTAAACCTGTAAAACTGTCAGTGAAACTTCATCAATTTTGTATCAAAAGCGTTTCCAATTTGCTGATTCAAAAGTATTGAGAAAATTTTGTCACAAAGTAACTCGAAACTTGTTCGATTCTGATTCATAACTGAGAATTTAATTTTTCAATGAAACTTTCATGATTTGCAAATGATTATAAGATTAACAGATATCAACTTGAACTTATTTGATAAATTATTCAGTCCACGAAAGCAAATCAAATGGTTTATACAGAAAGAGAGTGAGAAAAGTGTTTAATAAAGCAGAAAAAAAGAACGAAGAGGAAAAGAGGAAAATAGAAACATTGAATAAATGTTGGAATATCATGTATTCATTTTCACACTTTTCATGAAATATTGCCAAATGATATTGAAAATTATTATTCTTTAATAGAAAAATGATGAATACTTTTCTCCACTTTTTTCTCCTCTTCTTTCATTCCGTTGGATTCAAGATAAATCGTCCTTAAGGTTATCATTTTGTTATGGCAACATTTTGTATATTATCATGTGAACATGTTACAGAACAATATCGTCCAAAGAGAAAAAAGCATGAAAATGGAAAAGAAAAAAAAGGGAGAAAAAAAGTCATTGATATTTCAAGGTGGCCTTTGAAAACGAACAACCATTCGAATGTGCAAAGACAAGAACGGAAAAAGGACAGAAAAGAATAAAAAGAACAAAAAAAATGAGAATCAATGACCATTAATAGATGATGATAATGGTTAGTCTAATAGAAAAAATGGAACACAGAATATCTGGAAAAGTGAAAATTGTCATTCCCAGTGCAAATCATTTTCGTATATCATCAGACTGTTGAGGTTTGTGTTACAAGGCAAAGTCCGATCAACTTATTCTTTGACTTGTTCCTTCAACAGATAACACCAAATGAATACAACCATGAGAAGAATATTTATTTTTTTTCTCTTTTTCTTTTTTTTTATTATTATTCCAACACAAATACATCTATTATTTGTATACATGTATAACGATAAGACACCTAAATGACAGTCTAAATGATCAGATAACTATTGTTCTGGTTTAAGGAAGAAACGAAAATGATGTTCTCTGAAGACGTGAAAAAATTCGAAGTAAATTGTTCAGAGAATCGAAACTTTCATTTTTGCTCTTTTGCCTTTTGGTTCCATTAACTTTCTGCTAATTTGACGCTATTCAAATGAGCGGAAGAAAAAAGTTTACCGATTATTCAAGTTTCCATCTTTTCAGCCTTTTAACCAAACATTTGTTTCTTGTTGACTTTACAAATTCAATTGTTGATGATTTTTTCTTATGCTCTTTGATCCATTGTCTAAACACAAACCAGGGTAAAATGAACATGTAAACAACAAGCTTTTCAGAAATGATTTAACCTTTTTCTGCCAACTTAATTCGCAACTTTTTTTCTCTTCGTTTCTCTTGCAGCTTCTTTTCTTCAAGTTTCTTCCCTTTTTTGTTGTTGCTGCTACTGTTGACTCTTGCATTCTTGAACTTCTTGTAAACTCTTCAACTAGAGTTGAAGTAAAAAAAAAATCCTCTTTGATATTAACAACAATGAAAAGACAGGGGAAAAGGAAGAGTAAAAATGAAAAGAGAAAGACAAAAAATGAGCATCAGCAAAGAAAAAAGTCAATCTTTTTGAGCCTCTCAAAGCGATTAATCATTTCTTGTTCCTTAAGAGCATTACTGCTGCTGTTTTAACGTCCAAATCTGTTTTTCATTATTATTATCAAAAGGAAAGTTACAAAAAATTTCATTCTTTCCATTGTTATTACTATTTTCATTTCCTTCCCTCCAATGAAAATGACAACTTTCGTTAAGCTTTCCAATTCTTAGCGAATTCTCTCGACGAAAATTCAAAATGCCACAACCAGCTTGTAGTGATCAAACGAAAATTCAACACAAACTCAAAAAAACTGAAAAGAAAATTGTTGCAGGAATATTATCTTTGAAGCATGGTTTGTTTATAAGTTACAAGTCGTCCGATCGTGAACTGAAAACCTTCCCGATTGAGATCTGACTTTGGGTTACATTGGAGTCTCATCGAAGGCCTTCTATTACCTAGAGGCTGCATGTGTGAGAAAAGCAAAAAGATTAAGAATGTTATCCCGGAAGGGTTAAGAAAAGATTGTTCATTCTGCTGAAAAAAGATTATTTTGGGAGCTCAATCTGAGAGCTCATTATAAGAGCTCGAAATTCTGTTTATTTGAAAGTATAGCTACGACACGGCTCATTAGAAAAGATTTAATTTTGTTCAATGGTTCGATTCGAGTTGGCAAAAGTTCGGCAACTTTTTTCTTTCGAAGTTTCGATTTCAATCTTTTCTTTTTTTGACGGGAAAATTTCATTAGAGTTTCAATTTGAGCTTGAATTTTACGCAGAGTTGGGTTAGAATCGATGAGAAAAGATTCCATGATGGCTATTAGGTTCAAAGTTTCATTATCTTATCTGTTTCGTTTTCAATGTACATAATTGATTAGACAGCATTTTTGATTAATGCTATAAAAGAAATGAACTTTTTCCTTTTTTTTCCTCTCACCAATTTCATCTATCATTTAACGTTTCCAATAATAAACTTTACTTGAATGGTTCAACAATTAAAGGCAAACTGATTGGTGACCGATAAATGAGGTGAAAGAGTTATGATCAAATTAGTTAGACTCGTTAAAATTGTAATCATTTGTGAAGACAAAAAGAAGAAGAAGAAGAAAAGCGAAAAGTTTCAGGGGAAATTAATTGAGATGTGCTGAATGAAAATGTAATTATAAATGTATCACTACACTTTTCCCCTTTTGCTGTTCATTTCAACTTATTTAATGACTTGAGACTTTTCAATTTATAATCATTAAAATGTAAATTGCAAGTTAAAGATGAATAATTGAACCTTGAAGCTGAATCAATTTTTATCATTTTTTTGAAACAAGAGTCAAACATGACAAAATGGCCAAATGATGAGGTTCATTAGTTAATTAATGGATGCAAACATTGTCAATAAGAGCATTAATGGAAACATTTGTAAAAGAAAAGTTTGAAGGAAAAAGAATATTTTTTTTCGCCCAAAATGTTGAGAATTATAAATGATGAGTTGAAAGGGATGATAAAAGGTATTGTTGGTTTGGCCGGTTGATAAGTGAAAGAATAACAATTTTGACAGGAAAATAGGAAAAGATTAACAGTTGTATTGTTGGTTAATTAATGTGATATACTTCTAGCAATTGACACTCTTTAACCTTACATTGGCCAGTTTTCATCAACTCATTCAAGTGTTAAAAGTTTATCTTGACAGAAAAAGCACAGGAAAAGTCGACAGGGAAAAAAGTAAAAATGAAATTCCATTGTATAATAATGAGCCTCACAATTGTTAAAGATTATGTTTCATGATGATGATGATGATGATGATAGAATATGAAAAAAGTATGAATCTGATATTCTGTTTTTGGGGATTCTTTCCTCAAGAGAGAAGAGAGAAAGATGTGAATTATTTGAAACAATAAAGCCAAATATCATCATCATTATTGCTATTTTTATTATTATTATTATTATACGTTATCAAAAGCTATAGAGTAATACGCATCCATTATTAAGAAATGTTTGCACTCCAATGGAAATAATAAAATCGGAAATGGAAACTTCTTTTTTTTGCTGCTTCAAAATTGCCTGGGAATCCTGATAATCCTTTTTTTTGTGCAGATAAAACTGTGTTTCATTTGATGTGAAAATAATAGTTGAGTGATTTAGGGTTCAAGTTATCTGCTGATAAACAGACACATAGACACACAAAAGTATTTATATTTATATATCAAAGTAATGATGATAACATTGTTAATGTTGCCAGCAACAAAAGTGCAAATAGGATTTGAGTTGCAATAAAAAATGTACAAGTTAACTCAATAATATTAAAAGTCTATCGATGCCTAATGATCAATTGTACATTTAATTACGCATCAAGAGAATAATGCAAATTCTTTCAATAGAATTTTGGAAATGAGTTTTCGCCAACAAAATACCACAGTATTCAAGCATAATGTTAGTCTTTTAGAGTCGAAGTAGTGAAATGTTTGCAAATATTTATCAACTTGAACTCAATTGCAAATTTCAATTCTATCGCCTTTTGACTTGGAAATGCTTCACACTTTTGATTAGTTAAGCAAACGCGGAGAAACATGCTTTTGGATGGAAAATGATTTCGTTTGTACCTTGAAGTTTTAATGGGCTTTCATGAAGAATCTTTTCAATTTTGAAATACTGATAGAAAAAACTGCTAATTGTCGAACAAAAGGTTTGAGTTACTTTCAATTTTAACATGATCTTTTGCAGTGAAGTTAGAGTCACGGAACATTTGTACTGAATGGAAACCGATGTTAGACACGAAATGCATTGATTGATGGATGAATGACTAAAATCTTGCAATTATTCAACAAAGCTTTTGGTGTAGAAGAGAAACTATGAAGTACTGAATATAATTTTGATATTGCTAGTAAAGCTTTATCTTTGGTCGAAACTCATGAATATTGAGATGTTTTGTGTACCAATGAGTTGACAGAAGTCAAGAATCTGTAATTTCCAGTTTGAAGCTTGTGAATATCACTGGTAACACTAAACTTTGGTCTAGGAAACTTTATTAAGACTTTTATTATGTGGGAATTAAGAGTTACTTGGCCAGTCATTTGCAGTCGCATGACTAAATTTGAGCCAGTTGAGCGCAAATTTTCATTTTCCTTCTCAGTGCTGATGAAATTTCATGAAAAGCTCATTTCCTGATTTTTGAATTATCTCAACAATTGTGGAGAGAAAAACGGATTTACACTAATGATGATGATATAAATTAATTGCAATTTTTCGTCAATCTTTTTAACCCATTTCCTTTTATACTTTTACCAGAAAGCCTTTACGTTTTGCCTCATTTTGAGTTCATGAAAATTCCTCAAAACTTTGCATTTCAATACATTTCTCTTCTCAATCTCGACAAAATTAGCATCATTTTCATCATTAGAATGCAAAACAGCAACAAATTCAGCCAATCCACTATCATGAATGGAAGCCTGACTTTTCTAAATATTTCATTTCCTGGATAATTCAAGCCAATAATTAACTTAACCAATTCGACAATGTTTCCTTTCCAAGTCAAGAATCACAAAAATCTTGAGATGTTCCAACCAAATGAAACATTTCAACTCAAGTCCGATTTCAATATTAACTTTTGTCCAATTTATTACCCGAGGCTGAGCAACTGTTTCCACTGAGGTCAATTGAGTTGATTGAGAAGTAGCCTTTAACCAGTTTAAACACTTTTTGCTGAATAACCAAATTGTGTGTCAAGTTTACTCATTACAACACTGAATGGTGACTATTTTTGAAAAAATAACAATAAATGTTGAAATGAATGTGACAAAATGTTTTCAGCTTTTCTCTTATTTCTTCGAGATTCCCTTTGATTGTTAATGACATCTTTGTTTTTCCAGCTTCATGTTGTTCAGAATAAAATGAATCCAGCGAACTGCCAATCTTTTTTTCTTCTCCTCTTTTCTGCTGACTTGTTTCTCTCATGTAAGTAAATGTTGATGCGAAATGAAAAAGTAAAAGCAAGGCAACGTGAAGGAGAAAATTTTCATCTAATAAAAATATTATATTCAAAGGTTCGACTTTGCAGATTTGCAACAGTCAAAGTAGACAGAAAAGAAAGTTATAAAAAGATATTGCATCAATTCTGTTCACGTTCAGTCTATTTCATGGGTAAACTGTTTCCTTCCATAATTCAAAGTGATCTGTAAAAGTTGACTGAATAATCTCAGTTTTGGAATCTAAAAATGAAAAAGAAACTCGAAAGGAAACAACAATTTCCATCCTTTTTTACACGTTTCAACCCTTTCCTCCAACCCTGATCTCAAAACATTATCAGTTCTTATCGAAACCTGAAAAGGTGCAAAAACATTCATCTTAAACAAACATTTCATTCACCACTTCCAATGTTGATCCATTAAATCTCAATCGCTCGAAAGTGAAAGCATGAAAAGTTTTGCAATTAAAAGGTTCATTAAAAGTGTTTACCAAAAAAGCAAATAACTTTGCGAAAAAAATGTTCACCGCTAATGATGGTGTTTATGATGTTTTAACCCGAATCGTAATGAGATTTCAATAGCAGAACAAACTCATTGTTTTCAGATTTTCCAAGTTGATTATTTACTCTAATATGAATAACTTACGCTTTAATGGAATGAGCAAAGAGAATGGATAAACAATCGAAAATGAAAATCAATTTGAGCAAATTATTCATCGATATTTGCATTATTTTTGGAAATGCAATTCATAAGAATATTAATATTGGAATTTATGAGATGAGCAAAGAAAATGAGTTCTGTTGGCTTTTGATTGAGTAAAATGCAAAATTCGAAAATTGCTCAAATTCTTTTAAGTTTGTTGATGAATTTCTTCGGATTGCTGACTTGGAATCTTGGTTTGATTGGAGAATTAAAGATTTGAAATTTACTGAAGATTTATCAATTTCCAATTCCAACCTTTCATTATCGGATAATTGAATGGGAAAAAATGATAATTAGATGAGAGAAGTTTTTTTCTTCCATTGGAATAGAGCATTGAATTTTCAGGGAAACCTTTGAACATTTTTCTCTATTCCATTTAGAAAAGTATAATTATCGTTTAATTTATCTTCTGATACTTATTCTTATTCCAATTGCAATATAATGAGATTTCCTCATTCCCTGTATTTCTCACTTATTTTTTTTCTACTCCATCATGTTTACCCAAGCTCAAATAGTTTGCAACAAATTTTTACATTCAACTCGAAGAATCCTTTCAATTTCAAGTGGATACATGAATATTCAACTTGCCTGTGATTAGCTTCATTTTTTCCCTTCAAACATCACGAGTGAACATGTTAAATTATCTTGAACGAAAAGAGTGAGAAAAAAAAGTTGAACGATAACCGTTGAAACAGAAAGCAAAAACTGGGAATGAAGATGAAGAAAAAAATCAGAGAAAAAAGTTGTGGAATGGAAAAGAAAAGTAAAAAGAAAAGTCAAATAAATGGAAACTACTTTACTCTTTAAAGTATTAACCCAATGATTCTTAAAATAAATGATTGGCATTAAAGAATAGCTTAAAGAAAAGTTGCAAAAGAATCGGTAAAACGAACACATTTTCAACATTTCTGTTGCTCTTTGTACACAAATTGAAATGAATGATAACTTTACGATCAGACTCGAGAAGCAAAAAAGTTGAGAAAAGTAAAGTTGAACGAAAAAATGGCTTCATGCTCAGCTAATTATATTCTTGGCATGTTTATCATGATATCTTGATACCTTGAAGGATCATCATTGGTTCATCTTTTCCTCGTCATCAGCTCATTACTGGTTTCACTTTAACACCTTGTTCCATCACTGAGTTGAACACCTTGCGGCATCCAATTTGATAATCATAATTGTCAGGCAGCTAAATTCATCTTTTCACCGCAAATTAACCAATCCATTTATTGAACGCCAACAAGATCAGATGGCAGGAGAGAAGAAAAAAAAAGTAAAACCGGAAGCAAAAATTTCTTTTTCTCTTCTAAACAAGATTCTTTTGTCAGATTATTCATCTTGACAAACCTTCAAACTTTTGACTGGCAATGATAATGTGCCTAAAGCTATTAGCCTTTTTTTTATTCATCATCATTATCTATCAAAGTGAATATTGAATATCAAATTACCATTACAGTTCATTTTTTTGCTTCTCTTTCTTTTCTCCTTCAACTTTAAACACTTTCTTGACAAAGTTTCCTCAGAATTGGAAAGAATGGCAACATTAACAGGGAAGGAAAACTCCCTTTTCACTCCCAGTCAAACTTCACTCCAGTTACCTTGATAAGAGTAGAGTTAATAACTTTAATGAGTTTTGGATAAACTTGGTTTACTCTCCACAGAAGCTCAACTTTAATCATGTAATGCTCAATTCATGGGTTATAAGAATATCTGAAATTCGATACGTTTTCTCTCTTCTTCTTCTTTAATTGAAATGATATTAAATATGATAAATAGTTAATGAAAGCTGATAAATATCATTTCATTATCTTTTATTGTTTAAGATAGTTGAGTTATCAAGTTAATAGCAAATTTGGGCTTCTTTTTCCTTCTTTCATTCTCCAAGATTCTCAATGAGATTTATTAATTTTTTATTATTACTTTTTCTCATCGCCTCCATCATGTTCCAACTTTTCACCCACTTATCAATTCCATTCACGATTCTCATTTCAACAATTTCACCATTTAATTGGCACTCTTTATTTATCCAGATTCCGCAAAATCTTATTAAAAGTCAACACAAAAGGCCAACCTTTCATAACCTAAAAATCCATTGAGAAGAGAAAATTTTCTCAACATTTGCCATCACATTTTTTCCTCTCATTCCTACCTTTTTTGTTCTTTCATGAAATCATGATGATCGACTTCATCTCGCATCCTTTTGTCCGAAATTGAAACTGCCCATGAAACTGTCATATAAATGATTGCAAGTCGAACAGAAGAAATAAAAGTTTTCTTGATTCTCTGCTCTAATGGATTATGAAAATTTCAAAGAAAAAAGTTCCAACAGTTAACGAACAACTGTAATTAGTTGCTTTGATTGAATGTAATTAGCATTCGTTTAAAGTAAACTGTTCATTTTGTTCTCTGCATTTAAATATTTTCCTTTTTTTGGCGTTCATTCTTTCGAAATTTATGATTCGCAATTCGACGATTATGATGATAAAAATGAGTCATTTATTGATGACTTTTCAGAAGATTTCGAGAGAAAATTTTATTCTTTTTTATTCAAGAAATGCTGTATTCCGAATCGGTTGATTGATTGGGAATTGAAACAATTGAAGAGGTCAATAAAGAGGTTGTTTAACTTTTGTTTAGTCTTCTATTCCCATTCCTCACCTCATCAGGCTCTCTATCATGAACTTCTTTCACTTTTCGTGATCACAAAATGAATTCTCTGTCAACATTTTTCTCTCCATTTCTTCGGCCTTTTCTTCTTCTTTTGTCATTCCGACTATTTTTTCCCTTTTTCATCAACATTTCCAATTGTATTTTTTTCTCATAGATTTTCACTTTTATTCGTTGATTTTGTTCATCATGTTATCACACTGATCAGGTTGATTGAGCTTAAAGTTGGAGTTTGATGGCAAATAAAGAGAGTCAAGAATGATTATCATTAACTTGGAATATAAACATTGAATATGATGTCAGAACAAAAGAGGAGGATCAAAGATGATAGCCATGATGCTTTGGGTATCAAAAAATGTTCAGAACAGGAAGCATAAGAGGAAAAGTTACAAATGATTCTGGATGATAAACTATTATTGATTTGATATCGTTCCATGCTGGTGAAGCATGATAATGGATAACTGATAGACAAAAGAGAATGAAAAAAAACAGAGTGAGTTGAAAGAAAAAGGAAGAAAAGGGAAAGATGGAGAGAATAAGAAAAAATAAGTGAAAAAGTCTAAGGAAGAGCTCTAAGGAATACAAGAGTCGAGTAAACTGAAATTGCGATAAACATTCACCATAATAATGCAATGAATTGCATCCTGATCAAACTAACCTTCAGGGCTTTAGTTGAACGCAGAAAATCACTAAACCCAAAAATAACAATAGTAATGGTAGAAGGAAATAAAATAACAGAAAATATTTAATGAACTAAATCGGTGAACAAAAAAGATTCGTAACGTTCAATCGCATTCAAGATTTCGCCAAAGTCTTCGTGTCAATTTTACGCTCAAAACCACAATCCATTACGCTGACGATGAAACAAGTTGAATGATTGAATTTCAAGATTTACTGAAAAAAATTGTTCGAACAAAAAGTCCAGAAATTTTGATCCATTGGTCAGAAACTTTCAAAGCTTTCGATTTTCAAAGACAATTTCTGCTGTAAAAAAGTTTAGAAAGGTTTTGCATCAAGAAAAAGTGTCGAAAAATTTCAATCGAAATTTTCCAAAACTTTTTCTGTGGTTATTCTGGTGCGAAAGAATGAATTTGGAGAACAAAGATCAGATGAAAATATTTTTGAATTTGTTCTGAAATGATGAACTTCTCATTTTTTTCATTCTCCTTATTTTGACTACTTTTTTTCTGTCTCACTAAATGTTCAACCTCCAACTTGTGTCTTTTTTCAATAACCATTACTCATCATCATGACCAAACGTCATTTTTCTGTCTCTTTTTATTGTTTTTTTTCGAAAAAATTCTTGATACTTTTGATTCATTTCGACACATGAATCGTCGAGTTTACAAAGCTTTGCAAATAGACAGTTTGACTTTAATGGCATGCAGAGAGTCAATAAAAGTTGAGGAAAGCTAACGATTCATCCTTTAATTGGTTTAATTAATCGAAAATAGCTTCGATTTTCTTAATGTCAAACTCGAATGAAGGTTGAAGTGACTGTAATTCATTTTCGAGTAGAGCAATTGCTTCGTGCTCAACTTGTCGTAAATTGACCTCAACAACAATAAGTTATCTCGAGTTAAATACTTGAATCGGAAATGTATCCAGTTGTGTGTTGCTCTTGAAAGTGAAACTTGATTCAACTTGAGTGTAAACAATGAATGAAGAAAAAAGTAAAAGTCGAAAAAAAAGTTTCATTGAAGAGAAAAAGAGAAAAATGAAATTCTCAGAAAAAAAGAAGTTCAAGAATCATTGAGGTCAGCCTTTTTCTTTTCCTTTTTTTCTCTTTAAAATTTTCTCTTTCTCGTTTCTTGCTTGCCTCTTAAAGGTCAACCAATCGTGCAAAATGAATCAATCTTGCAAGAAAAGATTGACTCGATAGTAAACTGAGAAGAAAAAATTTCAAGATGATTACGATGGTCGAAGATGATTCAATTGAAATACCTTGAAATAAGAGAGAAAAAAATTGTTCTAAAACATTTAACCCTTTAAATGACAAGACTTGTTCCATCAGGTGAACCTTAACCAACATTGAGAATCAATAAGCTGGCAAAGATGAAAAGTTGAACATGAAAGTTGAAGGAATAAAGAAACGATAAAAACTGACAATTTGATGAAAAGTGAATTCTAAATGAATATTCACAAGAAAATGATGAATGTTGTTGAAAAGCACTAGAATATGCAAGAAGAAGAAGAAAAGGAGAAAAAGTTGATAGAAAATTATTAATATTCCTTTTCCATTCTCTCTCAATTTTTTACTCTTTTTTTATCGCAACTGATTTTGCATATTATAACAGAATAATGAGTTCAATTTCAAGTTGAATTCATTTATCATTGTATAACATGAAATCTTAAAGATGCACTTGTAATAATTGAGAATGAAAAAGATGATGATGAAAGAAATGAAAAAAGAAGAAGAAGAAGAGAAAAAAGTTGAAGAGAGGAAAAAAAACAAATTGTAATTGCAGATTCCCATGGCATTTGACATTATCCATGGCAGAACAATTGAATGAGACATGAAATTGGTTCAATAAATTTTCTCAGTATGAACATGATGATGAGCAAATATGTTAATAATAAAATGATGAACATGAGGAGAAGAAATTGAAAAGGAAGGGAAAAGAAGAAGACTTTTTTTTCTTCAAATTCTATGAAAAATAATCTTTGAATTGAGAAAAGAACGAAAAAAAAACGAAAAAGAAGACAAACATTTCTGCCATTACTTATCTCAATCAAAATAATAAGTAATACTTTCAACTGTGATCATCGTGAGTTAACAATGGGCATTCTTTATCATTTCTTATTCAATGCGAATCATGAATAGATGAGAAAGAGAGGAAAAAAAATTAGGAACTGAATGGAAAAGAGAAGTAAAAAAGTTGAAGAAAAAGTTTTGCTTCTTAAAAAAATGAAGATGATGAAGAGTGAAAAGTGAATGGATAAAGGTTCAGTGCTTATCAAAAGGAATCAAAAGAAGAAGCAAAACGAATAGAATGTTGAAAAGAGAAAAGGAGAAAAAATTCATGATATTCTATTTAGTTTTAAATCATTTTGGCCAAATCACGCAAAATCCCATGCAAGGTCAGGGAGTGAAAAACTTGAAGACAAGAGTCGCAACAATAATTCAATTTTCATATAATTTTTTCCTTTTTCATCTTGTTCTATTTTTTTAATCACATTGAAAGTTTCAAATCTCATTTGTGTTCTGTTCAGTTATCATTAGAATCATTGTTGTTTATGATTATCATGATGATGTTGCTCTTTGCATGGTAAAGTTCACCAGGAAAAGGAAAGTGAAATGATGAGAATAAGATGTAAGTTATTTATAACGGAACAATAAAAGATTATTTTTATAAGTTAATAAATGAATGTTGTTGGGGTTGAAGGAATAATAAAATAAATTTAAATGTAAAATTTAAGCTTTTCTCATTTTTACATCATTCGAATATCTTTTTTTTTCTCTTTTCTTTTTCCTGCTGCTTCCCTTCCAACTTGAGAAACCAAAATTTTTCTTATTCATTCCATTTTATTCTGACATTCCATCTTGTTTCATCATTCAAGTATTGAAGATGACAACGATAGACAAGAAAGGATGGGACAATAAACATCAACAGAACAAGTGCAAAAAATGAGGAAAAAAGTATATAATAGTGAATATAATAAGTTTCCAATTTACTCTTTTTTTATCTCCCTTCTTTTACTATTGCATTGAAACTTTGTTTTTTGTTCCCTTTGCTTCCTTTCGACTTGACGTAACTTTATTTCATCTCTCAATCTTTCATGATAACACATTTTCTTTGGTATTTTATCTCAACATTAGCCATGTATTTACCATCAATACAATGCAAGATTGTACAGGAATAGTAGACGACTCTAACAAAAAAAACTGTTATCAAGTTGCAATTGAGAGAATTGCATTCAATGATTGAATGTTATTTGGTATGGTTGGTTGATTGTAATTGCAATTTTCTTTGGGTCATTGTCAGTCCATCATGGGTTAAAAACAGCGGGGAATGATATAATTTACAGAATTGATAACTGATAGCTAATGGATGATAATTAAGCCAATGTTATCTGACACATTTTTTGTTATTTTTTTCTATAAGAATTGCAAATTTTGTTTAAAAGGAGAATTTGTTGTATCTTAAACTGTAAATTTAAAGTTGACAGAAAGGTTTAATTCAGAAAAATTCATACTGCGATGCTGATAAAAGTATAATTACATACAGAGCTATTCAACCTCATTTATTTCAATTTTAATTCAATATCTAAAGAATCAAACATGCCAGGGTATTTATATTTGAACGGTTTGTTTTTACGAATTGAAGAATAAATTTCTGGGTTTCAAGGTCATTCAAGGTCATTCGTTTATGTGACCTTTAAACTAGTTCTGAAGTTCGAGTAGCCCATACTTTCATCACTATAAATAAATCTTCGCAAACTTCAAAAAAGCGAATGACATGATATGGATACAATGTGAAGACCGGTTTTATCAAACTATTGCACCAGATAAGGCAAAAAAGAATGGTTGAATAACGCGAGTCTAGTATGATTTACTATGCTGGCCGAAGCCTTTTTCAGTCCTTTATTTTTCATCGGAAATCTTGGTCGGACAGTTCTGGTTCAACACTTCTTCGAGATGGCCACAAGAGATAGTTCGAGGACAAACTTGTTTATCTCTACATTTTTCATTTTTATGATACATCCAAATCATTCATAGCATATGATGTTTCACTATCAATCTTTATCTATTTCAAAATTTATATTGAAAATAGAGAATGAAAAGTTCTCGATCTGAATTTATCTGGTCATTAAGAGCTGTTGGATTTGGGAATAATCAATAAACGGGTAACACCGACGAGGATCTACACTTTGCGTATGAAATTTAAATTGAATGGATTATGTTAGTATTTTATTTAATTATTACATTTCCCGAAGCTCTAGAAGCTATTGCAAATTTTTATTGAAATTTGAAAGTTCACACCTGATCGGCATATCCAACGAGTAGCATGGACTTTCTGGATTTTAAGAATAACTAATTCTGCCTTAACTAAATTGCGAGACTTAACGCAATTATTACTATGTTATTTCATCAATTTTCACAAATCATTTTTCGTAGAAATGTATCTCAAAAATAAATTTACAATAAAATGAATATCATGATGTAATATTTTGTTCGCTGTATTTAATGGTCAGCATCTTGTCACGAAAGATTAAACTTAACTTTACTCACCAAATGCTCTGTAAACTTCTTATCTTTTTAGTTCTTAATCTCATCAGTTTTCCTGATAATCTTTTAAATCAATTGATGGAACTTTTCTTTCCTATCGTAATATCAAGTGTTTGAAATGTTACAAAATTTTTAAAAGATAAACAGAATAACAATGAACATTTTTACATTCTTTCAATTTAGCATGGAAAAGCAGAAAAAAGAGCTTCTGATTCTGATTAAATTGTGTGTATTTTCAATGAAAAAGTATAAAGAGAGAAAGAATGGAAAGGATGTAAATCTATAATCATTATTACCATAAGGTGAGATCCTGGATGGAATGTTGAATGATAAATGAAAGTCTAGAAGATTTAAAAATAACAATTTTGACATTCAAAGCACATAAATCTTTACTTGACCATTCAACTAGCCAAGTCTATCATGAATACATATGCGAACGTTTGATAAACATTTTTGTTTCACCTCCCATCCTTGACCATGTACAGTACATCAAAAATGTATTCACCCAAATAATAAACATCATTATAACAGTCAGTTGATGAAATGAAAAATTGGAAAATTGTCTTTTCTCAATTCTTCTCTTTCCTCTCTTTATCAAGTTATTATTCAATAATGAAAGTCGCAACTTTTGAGCAAAGATTAAGTCACGCAATTTGGTTACAGCATTATCATGGCGTCTCATGTCTATCTGTCTGTCTTATTAATGTTGACAACAACATTAGCCAAAAAAGGAAAAGAAGAGAAAATAAATTCAGCCAAATTCAATTCCAACATTCTTCTGTATTATACACAAAAAGATATATGTATTCAATAACTATCATTAAACTCTTTCCGGAATCGTCTGTCAAATTGATGAAAAAACTGTCAATTTTGTAATAACACTGCAATTCCCTGTAGAACTCAATCTTGGAATTTTTTGTTCGTTCAACTTTTTCTTCGCTTTTTTTCCACCAAAATCTTGCAATTTTTCTTTTCCACACAATCTTTTGTTTTCACATTTTTGGTCCTTTTCTTTAAACTTCATTTTTCTTTATAATTCTTTACAATTCTCAATCGGAAATCGGAAGTTAAATTTGAAGGCAAAAAAATGGATAAATGCAAAACTTTTTATTTACCGCAAAAAAATGAAAACCATAAAGAATGGCAATTCTCAAGTGAATGAGAAAAGATGAACAAAAGATGAGGCGAGAGGAAAGGAAGTGAAAGGTTGATCAAATAAGAAACTGATTCATCATGAATTTGTGTCTATCATTTTGCAAATGTAAACACACCATGAGATTGAATTATTATATCAGATAAATTTATTGGTTGCAATTTTGACTTTTGCATTTTAATGTTGGATAAAAAGAGAAAATTGAGATTTTTCCTTTTTTCCATGATAAACTATTTTCCAGATTTTCAACATTTTTTACGTTTTTACACCTTATTTCCTTCTTTATCATGAAAGAGATTCGGATATGTTGGAAAACATCAATCATCAAGTTAATGATATTGATAAGGAAAAATATCGAATTTGAAAATTGAGATGATGAGCGATGATAAAGTGAGAAATGATGAAAAACAAAAGACTTGGTTAGAGTTGATTAAATGTTCAAGTTCGATCAACAATTCAAAGACTTTATTTCGTTTAATAATTTATATAAATGAATTAGCAGGAAATGATCATGTTGAATGATGGACAAAGAGAAATGATTACTCGTCAAGTTTATCGAGATGCATTTTCATGGTAATAAAATGGTCAGCTAATAATCGAGTTTTAGTTTGAAAGCAAAATGAATATGTCCTGATGTTGGAAAACAGAAAGATAATGATTGATTTGGAATAACCAAAAGTTGATCTTTTTTCTCTTTCTCTTTCTCTTGTTCTCTCCAGTTGGTTCAAGGAAGATTCCAATGGAATTAATAATCCAATTCAATCAACTGATGAAATTGAAATCAAAGATGGATGCCTTATCATTTATTCAACCTCCCTTCTTGACCATGGTCGGTACACTTGTATAGTCTCTAATGTTGCTGGCAGTGAAAAGGCAACAATCACATTGAATGTTGAAGTTCCCCTGACGGTAACTGTAACACCTTCCTCGGTCACAACAGACCTGGGTAAATCAGTGGCCTTTGTTTGCTCGGTAACCTCATCTCGACCCGAGACTCGAATAATGTGGCTTAAAGATGGTCGATCATTGAGCCTTGAAAATTCACCCGGTGAGATTCACTTTTACAATCGCTCATTAAAAATATCGACTCTCAATGTTGCCTCAGTGGTTCGTGACTCTGCCGGAACCTATCAATGTTTTGCCTCCAATGACTATGAGTCGTCAAGCAGTTCGTCAACCCTCAAGTTGGGAGACATTTCACCCATCATAGTGCAACCTTTACCGTCTGAAATAGTCTCTCAACCAGGATCAACAGTATCACTTAAATGCATCACAACTGGTAGTCCATTGCCGGAAGTTACTTGGTCTCTTGATGAGGTTGAATTAATGGCCAGCTCATCTTCATCAGGAAAAAAGGTTAAACCATCATCATCATCTTCTTCTTCTTCTTCTTCTTCCGTTTTATCATCTTTACCATCAAACAATGATAACCTTCGATACTCAATTGGAGATTATGTATCAAATGATGGAGTGTTGTATAGCTATCTTAATGTTACCTCACTTGAAGTTATTGATGGAGGTCAATATAAATGTAAGGCAGTCAATGATATTGGTTCAGCTGTTTCCTCGACAACTTTATACATCCCAGGTTCACCCACTCCAAGGTATAAATCAACTGTTAATCTAACCCTAGTTGCTGGTCGTGATGCTCTTATCCGGTGCCCAGTCATTGGTTATCCAATTGATTTTGTTAGATGGCAACACCGAGAACAAAGTTTACCCATAAATCACCGGCAAAAGATTGAAAGACTTTCAACTAAAGATTATCGAAGTGCTCTTCTTATTCAAAATGCTCAAAAATATCACGATGAAGGTAAGAATTGCAATAAAACTTTTTTTCCCCTGAAAAGCCAAAGCTCCAAGTAAACGAACCATTGATTTGTAATAAATGAGCCGATAAATGATTATAAGGCATCATTTGATAAACAATAAATTCCCAATTCGCCAAGTTTTCCGATAATTTCCATCTTTAACTTTACCCTTTTGAAAGCAATGAACGAAAAAAGAAAACGCTTTTTGTCAAAATTCTCACTTCGCCTTTAGCATCTTTACCTTTAATCTTTCCTGACTTTTCTCGACTTTTCCTGGCTTAGCTATTTTTCACTCCCAGACAATTGATTCCTGACGATATAACCTATGAGCTTTGTTTCTCTACACTCATCTATAACTCATTTTACCTCATTTCCAACCCTTGGAAGAAAAAAATGTTCATTTTCTTTTCCCTTTCATCTTCATTCTTCTTCTCAGGCTCATTCATTTCATGATTATCATCATTATTCCATGAAAGAGCAATACAAGATGAATTTCAATTTGCCCTGTAAAAGAAGAGCTTCCAACAAAATAACTCTTTCTGCACAATTTCCCATTGTTTTCACTTTTACCAATTTCACCACTTTTCTTCCTTCCCTGAACCTTTCAACTTTTCATCTTATCTTCTCATGGCATCGCAATTGTAGAGAATGCAAAAAAATGGTATCTTTTGAAGGGAAAATTTTTCTTCTCTTTTTAACCTCAATTAATATTCTCATTAGCAACTTTTGTGTTCACCTTTTTTTCAACAATCTTTAATTCGAGCAATTTATCATACAGCAAATGAAACAAGGTAACCCTTTCCTATTATTGAGATCAGTGTCATTCATTATTTTATATGTTAACATTGAGGTTATCAGTGTTTGTCTAAAGGGTTCAAACTCATTCACCTTTGCTCATTTGCTTTTTAATCTTGTTTACACTTTTCCTTGTTCCTTTAACTTTTCACATTTTCAGATTAACATTATTTATGAGATGAAATTATTCACTTTTACCCTTTAATTTAACTCATTACATGTTTCATGAATGTTGAAATGTTGCTCATTAAAGTGTACAAATGAAAATAACAGCGTGTAAATACGCAGGAAAATCGCAAATTTTCATGAGCAAATTGTTCATCTTTTCATCGGAAAAGCTTTGAATGAGCAACTAAAATAAGCGCAGAAATTTTTGCAATTCTTTTCTTTGATTGAAAAAAATAAAGCAACATAATTCGAAGTCTTAATGAATTAAATCCTGTCGACTTCTGAACGAGCTCTTGAGGCATGAAATGTATAGTTTCTCTGATAATTTGAAAATTTTCTCGATTGATAGAATTTTCGAATTTTCATCAAAAAAAGTAAAGTTAGAGGCAGAATAGGTCAATGTAGTGAATGTTGTTTTATCGAGCAACAGTCTTGCAACAATTATTTTGATGCACGATAATGAAGTGAAGTTGAAGATGTAACCCTTTTACATTACTGTTTATAAGTTGTCATGAAAAGATCTTGATCGATGAAACATTATATTGGAATGGAAAGGAGAAACAGTTGGCGAAAATAAGTTGAACATAACTTTATCAGAGTTAAAAAGTATTTACATTTGCCTTTACATGGAAAACATTTAAATTTAAATTTCGCACTTGAGTTTGGGAAATGAAAACGAAAGGATTTATCATGCATCCCTGTTCGTCACCTTTAAAATTATCTCAAAAGTAGAAAAGTTTTACTCGAGATTTGAGGAGAAAAGGAGGAAAAAAAGTGAGAAAAAAAAGATTCAAAGGAAACATTCAGAATAATGATGTGCTTTTACTTCATAGGCAACGAAACTTGATCACATAAGTGAACAAGTTGACAGTTTTTATTGTGCAGCCTTTGCCTGCAAGAACAAACTGCAAAGGAAAAATGTTGAATTTAAAGTAAAATTGAGGGCAAAAAACCTTAAGGCCAAGCTTAGCCTGGAATGGTGAGAAGTAAATGTCAAACATTTAGAAGCATTCGTCATGAGAAATGTTTCTTGAATCTTTTTACACTTGCCACTGATTTTTGTAACCCTTGAAATGATATGAAATTAATAAGTTGAAAAGAGTGTAAAAAAGAGGCTAGACAAGAGTGAAAGTGAAACCCAAAGAGAAGAAGGAAAATGTATTTGGAAAAAGCATTTTAAATCAAAAAGTATTATATCAACATTAAGTGATGTTAATAAGAGCCTCGACTTTGAGGTTTTTCAAGTTTTAAGGGAATGAGTGAAAGAACAAGAAAAAAAGTGAAAAATAATGATAATGATGATGATGTTTAAAAATGGTGCGATGGAAAGATAAAGAGATGAGGAGAAAAAGTAAAATGAGGCAAAAAATGAAACATCTCATTTCATCTCGAGGCTGGAATTAACTGTCTAAATGGTGGAGTTTCTCATCAATTTCAAGGCAAAAACCATTATTTGGCCTGATTGTCAGGCAAACCTCCAATCCGATCAAAAGGTTTACTTAATTGGCTTCAAACAGGAGCAAAGAGAGTGGAAGAGTAAGAGCGCAAAAAAGTAAAGATAAACTTGGCCCATGAAAAGCCTATTTCCCTTTTGTTTTTACTCATTTTTCTTCTTCTTTTTTTGTTGTTTCATCTTCATCTTTTCATAAGCAAGATATTAGATTATATCGGTTCAACATTTCACTTGCATTCACAGGGAAGAAGAAGAGAGAATCTTTCAACCTTTTCGCCTTTTCCTTCAAACTCAGAGGCCAAATTTCTGTCATCAATCATTAACTAGATACAAGTGTTGCAATTAATTTAATAATTAATTGATTTCATGCGTTTCTGTAAAGAGCTATAAAAATAAAACAAAAGACGATTCTTTTTTGCAAAAGCTTCGTTTCACAGAAAATGGAAAAAACGAAAATTTCGTTGCAACTGAAAAGCACCGAGATTCGTATAAATGAAATGTCACATTAGACTAATTAGCAATCTCTTTGGTGTAGTGAGAGAATGTTGAAATTTCTAGTTTTCTCTTCATGATCGATACATTTGGATCATTGGCTCGCCAGTTTCTGCTCAGACTTGAAGAAACTTGAATTTATAGCAAGTTTCATTCAATTATGGGTGAAAGCTGAAGGGATAATTTAAACCGCATTTAAGCTTCAAATTAGCAAAAGATTACACTAATGAGAGTTAATTTTGTTCCCATTAACATTTGAATTGTTAATTAATTCAAAAGCTGGCAATTTACGAGAATGGTAAAGAGAAAATTAAAACATTAAAATGACCATAAAATAAATTATCATTTTTGTCGTTAAATTATAAATTGTTGGCACAATTGGGATTTAAATGAGTAAAGGAAATTTTCAATCCAAGAAGATATTCAAACTCATTAAGTTGGCAAATCATAACAAATTATTTATCCCACTTCTTGCTCCAACTTTCTTAAAACGATTCAACTTTTGTTTAATCTTATACTTCTGGAGAGTGAAAGAAACAAAATAAAATGAAGAATCGTTTTCAACAGCAGAATAGATGCAAAGTGTTGCAAAGATGTTATAAAGGTTCTCAAGAAATTAAAAAGATAATTGAAATTTTGGTAAACACCAAGCAGCCTGTTTTACCAACTAAAATTAATTGTTTCTTTAGATTCAAGTTAGATGTTAAGAGACGAAAAACTTATCGAAACTCGTTGCACAAATGTGCATGAATATCCAAGATGAATACACAGAATGAGTCTTATGCAATTGAGTGCAAATCTAGAAGTAAACTCAACCATTTTTTTCATAGTTGAACCTTTTACCGAATTTTCAAACATCGAATTTTAAAGATGTCAACTTTTAAGCTGAGAATCTTCAGTTGACGAACTTGGCAAGGTCGATTTGAGTACAAATTCATGACGCAAAATCTAACCTGAATGTCGAAATATATTTTTTCTCTTTTCCTTGCATAACACTTTAACCTTTATCTTTGTATTAATACTCAATTCAAAATGTTACAAGCTAAATGTTAATACTTTGCATGAATGTATTATTTTATAGGAGCAACATTATTATGGCCAAATTTGCTTTTATGTAACTTTTTTGGTTTATAATATTTTATACAGTTTTTGAGCTTTTCTTTTCTCTCAAGTCGTTCTTTCTTTTTTTCTTTTTTCCTCATTTTCTCTTGTTCCATGTTTATTTTGGTTGAAGCGAGGTTCTCTCGAGAAAATTGAATTGTCGGATTGAGATAAAAGCAAAAAGCTACAAGGGAAGAGCAAGGAAATTTTCAGATTCATATATGATCAAATTTCGTTTCATAAAGGCTCAAAGATTCAGATAACATGTGAAAGAATTTGATATTTAGTTAAAAAACATTTTCCCTTGATGAATAATAGCAATAATAAAAATGATAATGATAGATGAAACAAAACTTTTGGGTTTCCCTAAAGTTAAGATTATCATTTAATGTACAGAATCTGGGCATGTTGAAGAAAAGTTTATTCTCGGATAATATTGAAAATTGAAAAGGGTAAAAAGCAAATATAAATCGAAATTATCATGTATATTCATTTTGCATGCAAAAGGAAAAGCTTATTTTCACTGAGAATATTATTGTGAGATTATCAAGTTATATTCATGAATTTAATAAGGATACAAGGAACACTAAATTTTCAAATAGTTTCCGTTAAGTGATAGGTTTATTCATGGAGCAATAATCAGAGTTGGTTAAGCAAGACGAAACAGTATATCATTTCATACTACTGTATATTAGAGGTTTGTTTAGATCGATATTCAAGTGATTTTTAATTTAATTTTTGATGGACATTCTAGACATGCAATGAGATGATCAAGTATTAGCGTTTGCAAAATGATTAGCCTTTCAATGATTCCATAACTTGGTAGCTCTTAAGGGTTTTAGTGGCAACAATCCACGTGAAGGCAACTCATGCATGGACCTCGGGTAGTTGTCAGTCAACGACAACAACATTGTTCATCCAGTGAAGATTAGCTGATCCTATCGGCCTCGAATCTTAAATATTTCTGATATTTCATAATTCTCATTTCGATGATGGAACTGGTCCATTCAAAGCAAAAGGATTGTCAACTAACTGCATCAAATGCACCAAAAAATCCTTAGTTAAAAAATTTCAAGCTTTTCTATTCTTCTCACTTACATTTGATAATAAACATTTTTAGGAAACTTTTTCATTGTTAAACCTTATTAATGTGTGTGAAATCATTTATTGGGCTCATTTTTTTCTGAATTATATTTAATTTGAAATGATTTTTTCTCTTTTCATGTATATTGCATGTTGAATATTGAGAAATGTTGCTTTTCTGTCTTTTCCAGTTTTCCATTGTTTTGTGCTTAAAGATGCTCAATTTTTGCATTTTGTCTTGCAGGTGAATACACTTGTCTTACCAAAGGAAATGACAACAAAATTGTTAAAGGGAAAATCCATTTAACTATCAAAGTGGCTCCTCTTATAGACAGTCAACCCTTACCTGGAACCATTTACGCCAATGAGGGTATTCGGGTTAAACTTGTTTGCTCTATAATCGAAGGTGATCAACCGGTCGAGATAAGATGGTTAAAGAGTGGTCAACCCTTGAGACCCTTGTCAAACATACTTTTACAAAGTTCAGATGATTATTCATTGTTGACATTCAAAAAGATTACCTTTGAGGATAGAGGTAATTATACCTGTTTAGCGAGTAATTCAATTGATTCATCAACCCGGACAACCTCGCTAATTGTAAATGTACCTCCAAAATGGATTATTGAACCATCCAATGAGACAACCGTTGTCTCTGGTCATCGACTAATCATCAATTGTTCCTCCCATGGGTTTCCTCCTCCTCGAATTAGTTGGAAAAGATCCATTTCCATTTCAATCAATGGGAACACTAATAGACAAAATGCTGCCAATAATAACAATACCATTGGCAGTACAGATTTGATTCATCATTACAATCATTATCATCAATATAGCAATAATAATAATGTTAAAACTATTTATAATATTTCTAATTCCAATAATTATCATGTTGTGGACAAAAAAACTGGCAACGATACTTTGCACAATGGTAATGATGGCAAGGTGAATAATGGTGATACCAATAGTATTAACAATAGTGATAATGGTCATGATAAAAGTAATGGTAATAGGAAGACAATTGTCACCTCAATTAGTGAATCTCATCCATTTGATTTTAAAGACATTTTCTCGTCTTATCGTCATCACGTCTACTCCAATGGTACTCTGGTTATCCAAGAGGTTGACAAGTTTGACGCTGGTTTCTACATGTGCCAAGTAAACAACGACATTGGCGCTGGTCTAAGTAAAGTTGTCAAACTCAAAGTACTGAGTAAGTATTACGAGGCATCATTTGCTTTGGCCAAATTAATCATCCGAACATTTTTGTTTCAAATTTTTCGAAACTTTATTACAAATTAAATGAAGCTTCAAAGTGATATAAACTTTTATTGAGCTTTAAAAATTTCTTGAAACTCGACGATAAACAAGATTTATTGAGTTTTTATAATTTTCAAAACTTGAGCAATAAAAGGGTTTCAAAAGTCCTTCAGAAGTACAAGTGAATGTTGTAAAAAAAGTTCAATTTTTTCGAGTTTCGATATTTCTGAAAAAACTCTCGACTTCTCTTTATTTTCGTTTTTGAAATTCCTTTGAACTTACAAAAAAGTGAAATTTGTAAGTTGGTTAAGCGGTATAATTTTGGTACAAAAATTTGGTAAGAAAAGGTTTTATTTAAGATTCGAAAATTCCGTGAAATTAGTTTTTCCTTCTGTTACTATTGGATGAACTTTTGAGATTATATTTTCGGTGGAATTTGAGGAAAACGAATAAAAGAAAACAAATTAAATTTCGATGAACGATAATTCTCTTCATCTTGTACAATGAAAGACCATGAAGCTATTATCCATGAGTAAATTGAGCTTTCGCTCATCTTTGGATCAACACATCAGATGCAGATTAGGTGAAATGCCATTATTTGCTTGTTGATTTCATACATTGGATTAGAATATTTTGAACTTTCATTTCAGAAAAGGTACACATTTGAATATTTTTTTTGTCTCATTGTAAAGGATAAACATGAAAAATTCATTTTCATCTTTTGAAAGCTTTATTCCACCATTTCATCGTTTAGATCAGTTTTCACGATTAGAAAGGTTTGAAAAGGAAATAAATTTCATTCTATTGTTTTTCATTTCAGTTGAAATGTGAGGAAATTTTTCTCTTCATTATTATTCAATTCAACTTGCAATAATTGTCATAATTGATAAAGGTTCAAGTATTCAAACTGCATTTCTGATTTTCTCTTTTATTTTTCATTCTTTTTTTCCACCTTTCTGATTCAGTGCCTCCTCATTTTGAAACTAAATTCATCAGCACGGCCAGTAAAAAGGATGACAAAACTATACTCAAATGTGAAGCTTCCGGTGACTTGCCAATGACTATTGTTTGGCAAAAGGATAAGCAACCAATCAACTTCAATTTGGAAAAGCGTTTCACTTTGATTGAGAAAACGGTTGAATCCAGGGAAGGTGTTTTATCGTTGATGGAAATTCATCCCACAACTCGACAAGATTCAGCCTTGTTTACGTGTCAAGCAACAAACAGCCTTGGAACTGATGATACAAATATCCAGCTCATAGTTATGGGTAAATATTACTTGATTCAATGAAATGTTTTGATTGAATGCGAACAATTAAGAGAGTGAAAATATCTTCAGATGGTTGGGTTGATATCATGTACTGACTTGAGTTCAGACTGATTGAGATGTTATACTTGGGTGGTGAAAACTCAGTGGCTCAGTTACAAGGGAAATGAAATTGTAACCGGAATAAGTGAAGGTTAGCCTGGCATTTGGGCAAGTTTATTGATTGCCGGTGAAATGGTTCATGAAAAGATCTCTATTGAGTATGATCAGTTTGAACAGTTACTTTACTTGATATGGTGCTCCTTCTGTTGACAGTTTTTTGAAGTTTTTTGAATTTTCTTTTTGAAATAATTCTTTTAATTTTTTTTCTCTTTGATCTATTTTTGCACAGAAAAACCAGAGATGCCAATGATTTTATCCGTTTCGGATGAAACGAGTCGAAGTGCTTTAGTTCGTTGGAAAGGATCATTCAGTGGAAACAGCCCAATATTGAATTATATTGTTGAATATAAAGTTGATGGATCGGAAAAGGATTGGATCGAAGTGAAAACAATCAAACCAGATGTTGAACTACTCTTGACTGGCCTGACTCCGGTAACCCTGTATAAAGTTAGAGTCAGAGCAGTCAATGCCATGGGTGTGAGTGAGCCTAGTCCAGTTGCTGGCTTCAAGACTGGTGAAGAGGTTCCAGGCGGACCTCCACGTAATGTTCAGCTCGAAGCGTCTGGAGCCCAGTCACTTAAGGTTAAGTGGTTTCCACCCAAGAAGGAGCTTCTCTTCGGGAGGATAAAGGGCTATTACATTGGCTACCGGATTGTCGATACATCGGATTCATACAACTACAAGAATGTTGAGATTGATGGTGAAATTGTGTCCAACAACGGGATTGATGGAAAAGTAGGAAGAAGTACCGATACTGATGTAAACAGTGACTCTTCAGAGTTGAGTACTTACATCACTAATCTCAAAAGACGAACTACTTATGAGGTGATTGTTCAGGCATACAATTCAGTTGGAACGGGTCCGCGTTCAGATGAAGTGCGAATGACTACGCTCCAAAATTCGCCGCCCACAACGCCATACTTGAAATTTCTAAGCTCAACTTTTGATTCGATAACAATTGGGTGGACAATGGATGATATCAACGTTGACCCAATGAAACGTGATTTCGTTCTTTATTATAAACCTGAAAATAGTCATGATTACATGAAAAAAGAGATTAAACAACTTACAGTTAGTGAATATACAATTACAGGTTGTAAATGTGGCACCAAGTATGCCATTTATTTAATAGCCAAAAACAGCCTCGGCATTGGTGAACCGTCAAAGACAATAACAGTTAGAACCAAAGGTGGAGCTCCAGTTTCACCGACTTCGATCAGACATTTCACTCTGATCAACTCGATATGGGTGCAGATAAATTTAGGTAAAGTTGTTTTAAGCAATTATTTTTGAGTTGAGCTCGCTATTGATCCGATTATTTGAAATAGTTTTAAAAACAAAATCTTTTTTTATCATTGATTCCATAGGTAAATGGCTCGACTCTGGTTGTCCGATTACGAAGTTTATTATTAAGTACAAAGCATTGGCCAATAAACAATGGATCTATCTGAATAAATCGACTCCACTTGGAACCAAAGTTGTCACACTAAACAGTCTATTCCCTGGTAAACAGTACAACCTCTCCATATCGGCCTCATCTGATGCTGGAACAACTGAAGCTGAATATACCTTTTCCACTCTTAATTATAGCACAAGCTCACCAAATTCATCTGGAGGTCCAATCAAGAATGATGTTCTTTCCCAGGCCTCAACTTCATCCACTGTAATTTTCAAACAATACGTAACTATCTTGTTACCCGTCATCATATCAATTTTCATGTTGCTCACTTTACTGTCAATAATATTATTTTGTTTAAGACATCAAAACTTTTTCGACGGCAATACAACCATTATGGAACAGTCCAATTTCGATAGGATTAGCTGTGCTTCTGCGGGTGGCTTCAATAAATCTTGTGGTGATTTGAATAGCGTTGAAGGTGTTCCAATGAGCAATTATTCTTCTATAACCAAATTTAAATCAGTCGATGAGCCAAATCAATCAGGCTCCATTTCATATTATTCATCACCTAATCGTAAAGCGCCACTCATAAATTCTGGGCAAACGTCGATCCCAATCAAAATGAAGAGTCTCGGTGGGGTCAACAATGTCAATGATTGTCTTAATATGAATACAGCAACTTCCAACAATGGACATTCTGGATCAAATCATGACTATAGTGAACCTTTTGTGCAGTTCTGTGGATCGCAGCGACTCTCTACTCCTTGCCTATCAGACATTTGTGATTCGCATTTAAACACTCTTCATGATGACTCTCACCTCAAGGCTCAATATGCCAGTATTAAAAAGAAACAAATGATTCGGCCTTCATCTCTTTTTACTCAATATGAAGATAAAATATAAACCATGCTCATTTATAGTTGAATGACTCACAAATCAGGGTTAAAAAAGTGTCAAATTTTATGTCAATTGATGAAAATTGTTTGTATTGAGGAAATAAGTTTTGTAAATATTAGTAAAGATTCTTTATTATTAAATATCTTTTACACTATGATCTGCATCGTAGTAAAATTTTTTTGCTCTTTTTGCTAATATAACTAGTATCGATTGTGAGTAGTTAATAAAAGTCCGGTTCTTGACCCTGCTCCTCCGTACTGGAACAAATTAATACCGTCTGACGATGGGCTTTTTTGATGAAAAAATTTTTTTTGATAATTAAACTTTTTTAATGCAATCAACTGAGTGGTTGATGGAATCTTACAAGAATTGAATGATAATGAAATTCTACAAATTGAATAGTAATTGCCTTAAAGATTCCATTATTAGCTTGCTCTTCTAATTCTCTTGTCCGACCTTCTGCCCATTGTGTAAATACCTGGCTTGGAATTCCTCTTTTGGAATTACCAAGTATCTTTCATATTTTGAATCTATGTATTCTATGAACTTTTCTTTTTCTTGTATTTCGTCCTTCAGTTGCTGGATTCTCTCCTGATAGTTAAACATTAGTATCTCTTGGCTGTAATAATAGCTAGTCATGCTGTGTTAACAGCACTTCATTTAATGAAAAGAATGTTTCTACCAACTTTATTCAACTATATTATTGTAATACCCTAGTTTTTCCCTATCTAATTGAGGTACGGAAAGACCGTTATCGGTCCAAACAGTTGAAGGCGGCCACTTGTGTGGCGAAGCAGATGCCTCGCTCACTCAGCATAATATGACCGTCTTTCTTTATTTTGTGCGAAATTGAACGAGCCACAGCAGCTCAGCTGTGCAAATGGCAGTTCCCCAATTTATGTTTATCATTTTTAGTCTCTACAAAACTAATAATAGGTGTTCTGATGAAATATCATTGACGCGTTGAAAAAAACCTATACGAATTTGGTTTCAATAAAAAACAGGGAAATACTCTTTATTTTAGTTGATTAAAGCTAATAAGCTTATATACTAAATAATCTGATTTTTGCTTAAATTTCATTAATTATGTTGGTTTTCGAATCAGTGAAATAATGCAAACGTTCGTCATTTAAAGGATTAATTAATTTATTACTATTTACTATTGTGTTTTAATTTAAATGATGAACTGTTGTGAAATAGGTAAGAAATTAAAGAAGCTATGCTGATTGTTCTACTTTACTCACCTATACTCAGACTAAATTTGGTTAAATTTTATTATTGGGTTTCTAAATTAGTTCCAATGTGAGTTAGAACTAACGTTTATATGTTTATAAATAGTTCAATTCTAAAAGTGAATGTTTACTCACAATTAATTTCCAAACTTTGTTTCAAAGTTCAAAGTTGGTCAAGTTAGTTTGCTGTCAAACTCTCGTGCCAAATCAAATTGTCTTTCTTCTTCTGATCATATGTTGCCAGTAAAAAGTCAAAAATTTAATCTTATTAAGTTTGGCTTTATTCTTAATGTAAATGATGTTTCTTTTTAAGTTTAATAGATCTGATAAAAATTTTGACTATAATAAGTGTCCAGCTATTTGTTGGATGGAAGGAATCTATGAATAGATCAACTGCACCAGGACCGTCCTTTCTTATACTACTCATACATGTATCTATATCTTTTGTACAAAATAGACAATTTTATTTTGCAAAGAAAGTGCATTTCCTGGTTGTCCATTAAAAGCTACATAAGTAGAATGATTTCATGAAAAAATCTGTTTCATTTATTCAACAGACGATCGAAGTTTCGACTTCAGCCTCGATTTCCTCTAAATTTTCGATTGAAGAATTTTTTAATGGCACTAAAGGACTCATTACTCATGCCTTTAAAACCCACAAAGTCCCAATGTTAACTCGAAATTCAGATTTTTCAACATAATCTTGTATTCATATTTCATTTTTCAAAACCAAGTTTGAATGAGTTTGCTTCTTGTTTTCAACGATTTATTGCTCAGTCGAAAGTGCTTCAAGATTTACAAAAATACATGGACTGTCAACGAATATTTATATTAACATTATTGCAATTCTCCCTCGACTTTTAAGAATTTTAAATCAGATATCCTTGATCAATCTACAATAGAAGAAGCGAAATTTGGTTCCATTGAATGTATCATTGATAATGTGACTATCCTTTCATAGATGTCAGCACAAAACATTTCAGTAGAATTCAAAATTCTGTAACCTGGATAGAAGGTAATAAAGGATTGTTTCTCATTATTTGACAATCGTCCAAACTATCAATTGAATCTTGATGAAGGCGAGCTTTGGTATCCTCGACAACAATCGACAATCGTGTTCGACTTCGTATACTCGATGAACGACTAACCATATTGGGATCTTCATTTTCAATCCCATTCGATGTACCAGGCATATAGCCAAAGGTAAACCCAGTGGTAACTGTTTCCTTGTCAGGTGAATATTTGGCCAAAAAGTAGGGTTGATCATTTGCTGCAGGCAGACTCGGCCTTTGATTTTGAACTTTATCCTTGTTACCTCCATAAGCAGACCAGGTTGAAGTTCTTGTTCGCCAATGGATCTGTGACTTTTTCCGACACCATTCTTGAATGGCATTGGATAAAGATTGATTACGGCCAAAAAGCAAAACAATTTCACCATCCAAATTGTTGACCATTTGAGCGACATCCTTTTGATTGCTATCACGAACATTTTGCCCATTAATTTCCAATATTTGGTCTCCTTGCATTATTTTACGTCCCTGTCGAGCTGCTATACTCCCAGGTTGCTGTTGGAAATATTAAAAAAAAGAGTAAAGAGTAAATTCAATGTTGCTACAAGACGAAAAAGAAAATTAATCAAACATTATTATTGCTCTAATGATAAATCAGCATTCATTTTCTTTTTACCTTCTCTCATGTAAATATCTCTACAGAGAATTGAATGTGAAAAAAAGATTTTACCATTCATAAATATTCTCTTTATTAATAATATTACAAGAATGAACCTTTACCTTTTATCATTTCACTGTTTTTCTAAGAACCTCTTGAGAGATTTAGACAACTTTTACAAGGCAACCAACAGAATGAAAGTTTATGATCATTAAAAATGCATGTTTATGTATTGCTTAGCATTGGATTCCCGCTTTCGATTGCGTCCTTGGTTCATTCGTGTGACAACATCATAAGACTAAAGTAAACTAAATAATTGCACTTGCTTTAAGGGAATGAACAACTTTACCTTGATATCAACTGATATTTGTGCAATATATTGACATTTGTCTGATTATTACAACTTTTGTTGACACAAAACTTTAAAATTTTAAGAAATTTTGTAACATTGTAATTCGCAATCCCTGAGTTCCAAGACTTTTGCTTTTACAGAAACTTGCACAGCTTGAAATGCGGTAAACTGGAAAACTATTTTCATGTCTTGAATTTAATTGCTACATCAGGTTAATACTTTGGTTGTTAAATTTTGAATCCCAAAAGGTTAAACGAACTGAATGGGATAAATTGTTTATTTTGATGGTTCAATTGTGAAACAAGAAGAAATGTTGAGATTGAATTTCATTGTTAGACTGAAACGAGTAAATTAATACTTTGAGCCAACAATTTTAGAACAAAATAATCTTCTCTAGATGAAAAAAATCGCAATTTAATGAGAAAAAAAAGGTTAAAAGAAACCTACCCGAGCTAATTGAGTGGAATCTTTTCAAAGTGAAACTTTACTAAACCAAAATATGATAAAAATTTGGTGAAAAATGAAAAAGTTTATTAAATTTCAAGACTTCACAACTCAATGTAGCGCAGGAAATGTCGATAAAAGTCGATTTAATCCAAAATTTATTCTTGCTCACAATTAATGGAGCAAAAATCATTAGCATTGTAAACTTTTTCACTGACAATATTGGTTTGATTATCTTTTCATGAAATCATTCAAAGGTCTTGAGCTGAAATTTTTTCAACTGAATCTTTTTTTTTATAAAAAATAGTTCATTCTATTTTCTCGATTCCCTTTGTTGAGCTTGTTAACAATTTGAGAAGCTTTGAGTATTCAAAGTTTCGGCTCATTAATCAACATCAATGCACATTAATCTCCATCTAATTGGAGCATTCATCTGTTTACATTCCAACTATTTAAGATTGAAAAGCAAAAAAGAAGTTGAGATTTTTCTTCGAAACTATTTCTTTTAATGAGTCAACTCTATTGTTGAGTAAAGATGAAATTAATTAAATTCTTTTCGTCTATGGGCAACAGTTTTCATGAATTATAATTGAATTATAAATCCGAGAAGTGTTCAACTGGCAAGTTGACTTGAAGGGCTAAATGTTTAAACAACAAAATGAAAACATTGCAAGTTGAAAAACTGTGAAAACTTAATATGCATTTATTGAAATTTACTGAAACTTTATATTGAAACAGAGAGCAAATTGAATCAATTCGTTGACTTATCTGGAAAGGTATAGTTTCTGGTGAATCTTTTTATCAACATTTACATGTGTACAGAGATGGGTTCAAGTGAACCGTGAAAATAACTTGTTTTGAATGATGAATTTCTTATTCTCAGGGAAATTCAAATTAAGATGGCAAACAAGGGAAAGTAATGTAAATGTTGAAAAATAAATATTAACAAAGCTATTATAATATTTTAATAGATAAACTTTCACTTCATAAATAGATTGCAATCCGAAACTATTAAATTATTGAGCTTGAGTAAATGGGCGAAAAGGTTCAACTCGTCAATGATGCTTGTAAGAAGTTTAAAGTTAATGATTGTCAACGATTAAAATGTGAAAGTTGCTTTCCTTCTGATGGAATAAGTCGATTGACAGTAAAGTGTAATTATTAATAAATGTGCAAATCTACATAATTAACACATTTCATGATACTTATGATACATAACTCAAAGTTTCACATTAACTCCAAGATATTAATTATTCTAATAACACTATCTAAATGCAAGAGAAAAGCATCGATCTATTTTAGAACACAGTGACCACAATATCATTGGAAAAGTTTAATCGATTTAATCTTCAATATTTTGGTATTCCTCATGAAAATTCCCTGGAGAAATATGACCACCTCTAATGGCACCTACAAAAGAGCTCGCAATCGAAATTTTACGCTCAATTTTCAGTATTTCATTGAGTATCTAAAAGATCTATACCAAGCTAGCTTCCTCAGCTTCAATTTGGAGGGCACTTCTTCTTCGCTTTAGACTGATGAAAAGATTTGATTCGAAATGTTTGAAATAAAAAAATGAAAATTTTGAAAAATGCCAACTTCTTTTTGCTTTTCTGTCTGAGGAGTTTTGAACCCTTTTTCATGTGTGTGGTTGAAACACTCTGGTCCAGTTCTTTAAACAAAGTAATGTTTGTCAAGCCTTCGTAGCAAAGTGTTTGAAGGTCAAGATGGGTCACTCGTCGGTGCCTTTTTGAGTCAGTCTCGTCAGGTCCACCATCAAACCTTGGCTGGATTGTATGGACTAGAGAGTTAATATGCGTGTTGGGAGATTTGATAAGTCGGCCCTTTTTAGGTCACTGACTTTTTGAAGTCCCTAATAATGAGAGCTGACTGAAAATACTGCAACTTCTCGAATAGACTTGCTTGATAAGGATTCAAAAAATGCAATGAAAATAAACAAATGACTCCATCATTGTTTTACTTTTACTCAGCTGATGAGTAAAGCTCAAGGATAATGAAAATACTCTCCTTCCAATTCTTGGTGTAAACCTGGAGCCTAAGTTTCATCCCAACATTAACTTGAATTTTGTAGCAATAATCGTTCAAAGAGCGTATAATGACCACTTAAAGCAAAGTTGATCACAATAAAAATAACACTAATCTACTATGGATAGTTGGGCTTTGACAAAGTAAAATTAAAATATCATTCCACTTGAAAGGCTCGTTAAAGTCAATGAAGTATTTTATCAATTTATCTTTTCTGATCAGATTAATTTACCTAATTTTTTATTGCCATTCAATGAGTACATTTTAGTGAAACCTTTCAACTTTGACATTTCCCTTCATTCTCTTGTCTCTCTATCTCTCTTTCATCTTCCCTGTTTATTTATCTAGTCAAAGGTAACGAAAAATAATATTGAAAATACAATATTCTGTTCAACATTTATTATTTTCTTTTACCACTTTTCCATCATTCCATTCATTATTGTTGTTGCTATTTATGATCACGTCGATTCATTATAACAATCCTTGTTCAACACTTTGCCAGCAAAAAAAAAGATATTCAATAGGAACAAAGAAAAACATGGTAAACAATTGAGCTAATTAAAATTTTTGTTGACATGAATAATATTATTTTCCAATCAAACTATAATTAGGACAATGAAATAGAATGAAATGAAATGAAAAGAAACTCATTGAAAATGATAATGAAAGCAATTTAATTATTTTCAAGTGCTATCACAAGATTAATTCAATTTACTTGATAAAAAATCATTTATCGTTGCACCGTTTAGTTGAACATTTATCTCAACAAAATCTGTTGACATTTACTTTTGTTCATCTCCAAGTTTAAGTCCATGTCAACTTTGCTTCAAAATTTTGACCAATCCAAGGGATAAAATTATTCTTGATAATCTTGTGATTCAACTTTTACCTTTTCATTCTCATTATCTTGTCAAATGGTTGTTACACTTGAAAGACTTGTCAGGTTCAAGAATTGCTCATGAAATTGGTCAAAGTTGAACCAAAAAAAAAGTTGCAAAGGTTTTCAAAATTGAACACTAAAAATTGGCCAAAATCTATTTTCTTCTCATCCAAACATATCGACCAGATTACCATCAAAAGCTGAACCTTCACTTTCAATTATTGTAAAATTGAATCTTTTCCCATCAATTTAATTCCAAATTCTGTATCACAATAACTTCTTCAAATGTCCATTATGGTTTCAATATTCATGAAAACCGCTTAAACCAAATAAAATCGAGATTACAGTTTGAAATGATTTGATACAGTAAATTGAATTTCACTTGATGCCGAGTAAATGGTAAAACTGATGAAACTTTGATTATTGATGTAAAAATGGTGAACATGATGAACATGATGAAGAGGGAAAATTGAGTGAACAAAAAGACAACAATTTGTCTGAAAAGCAAGGAAAAGAAGTTTGCATTTTCCAACATTTTCTTCAACTATAATATTTCGAGTCAATTCTTTTCATCTGTAGGAAGTAGAGAAAAAAGCAAAACAAAAACTCAATGTAATATAATTTGGTTTTGCGCTTTATTAAATATGTCAGAAAAATTCTTCTTCAACTTTTTTTTCTCTTTTCTGCTGATGCTTCTGTAATTTCATTCCTTTGCCTTTCTCTTGTTGTCTTTACCCATCATTTCCTAATTGTAACTCATAATTATATTTGCATAACGAGAGAAGAGAGGAAAAACAAGCGAAAAAAAAGAGCTTCTTGATGAACCATGAAATATATTATATTGAAGTACAATTGAAGTAAAAGGCTTGCTAATACAAAATGAATATATGACAAGCTTAAATATCCACACATGATGAGGAAGTAAAGACAAAAAGCCCAAATGATTAACAAAGCCTAAGGTCAATACTGATTTTGTCTGAATACGATTCTGCATTTAATATCATTCTCGTCTTCCATCTGCTTCCTTTCCTAATTGTTATCATTGCCATGAAAATGATGGAAATTATTCCTTCATTCCAATCATTGTTTTCACGTTCTTTTAGAATGCTTCATTTCTTTAATCGTTCTGGTAATTTGCTTGACATTTTCATGGGTGCATTCAATTCTGAGATTTCTTTTCTTGCTTCAAACGCAAACTTGCTTAATTATCATTTTTTTCTAATTTCGTTACAATGTAATTAGGTTGCATGGTAAAATTGCTAACTCTTTTTATGCATCATTTTTCACTTTATTTGTAGTTCATTTCAATCTTGCCTTTTACTGTGACATTCAACTAGATTAAGGATTCGTTTTTTTCTTCTGTGCCAACCTTAGTTATTGCTCATAATGGCTTGGATTTTGTTGATTTGGTCAAAACATTTTCACTTGGGTTCTACAGGGAAAATAAGAGGAAGATTGAGTAATAGAAAAAAGCAAGTGAGTAATGAATGCTATCTGATGAATATACATATTGAATATTGATTGCTTGGAGAAAATGTTATTGCTTCTGAAAATGAAAATGTATTTCTTGGTGAATAAACTATTGAATCGGAAAATATTGTACTCGTTCAAACTTGATCATTGCCAAAACAGATGAAAGAAAGAAAATGAAGAAAAGAAAAAATAATCAGTAGAAATGAGCTGCAAATTAAGATGTCGGGCTGAGATTTTACCATTGATACCAAATGGTAAAAACCATGCAATTGAGAATCAATTTGATTCGAGTTTTTTATACCACCATTTGAAAATTGATAGCAAAAAGGTTATAATCTGCAAAGAATATCGCAATGGTGATTTTCAATGCGAACAAGACAGCGTGCGCTGTTTACAAAGTACGTTTTTCGCCTTCAATACAACACCATACGGCGTATTCATGACAATTTTTTGACAGCAGGAATTGTGACTTTCCTTTGTGGGGAAAGTCACTCAAGGGTGCGAACTGCTCCGGTAGTTATTGAATATGCACCCACACAGCAACAAGATTTTCTCAACAAAGCTTTGTGCTCTGAAACATTTTGCAGAAGTGTTAAACCATAGAGATCGTTAAATTTCACAATCAAGCATCAAGATGGAGCACTTCCTGAGCTTTAGTTATCATTGAACATAGTTTTTCATTTTTACTTTTAAAGCCACTTTTATATAAAAAGGATAAAAAACTTAAACTTAGAAATGTACAATATAAGGGTTGTGAGAAAGAGTGTTCAGAAACATCGAAAAATTCACCCTTCTAATGCTCTTACACCACAAAAGATGAATGTGCAGTTTGAATAATTTAATCATTACTGAAAATATTAACCCCTGTATGATAATAGATTAGGTAAACAATATTTTTTTCAAAATATTAGTACTTTGTACTATTGTTTAGTAGAAACAGACTTGCCATTAAAACTGCGCCAAAACTGGAAATGCTTTTTTTATACTTTTTTTCATTAAACTCTAAATTATTATATATTGTCTGGCAACTTCATTGCTACGACTTTAACCTCAAGTAAACCAGTCTCTGTTGTAGCTTCACATTACCTAAAGTCTAACGCATTTAATGTTTTCCCTTTTTCTTTACCATAATAACGATAACAATAATGATGAAGAAATGTGAAGCAACGAGAAGAGCAGAAATGATAATAGAGATGAATCTTAAAGCTATACAGATTAAAGTTTAAAAAAGACTCAGAAAATCATGTAAATGAAATTAGCTGAATCACTTTTGCGTGCTTGGAAAACTTTCAATGTAAACTGATCGATAACTTTGATGTTAATCTTAAGTATAATAAACTTGAACAGAATATCAACTTTTTGTTCTTGGCTTCTCTCAACAGTTGAAGTTATCAATAGCAAAGAAAGAAAAGAGAGAAAGAGTTGACTTGTGAAAATGTCATGAAAATTGATCCAATCAAAGTGTAATTTAATTGTAACCTCAACAGTGAGACACTTTACCTGGTTTATCTTGCGAATTTCATTGTTGATTCATGAGAAAAGTTTGATCGATAAAGTTGATATTTTGTTGCAATTGTTGTCCAAGAACAAAAAATAAGATTATTGAAGTAAACAGAAAACCCAAATTTCATAACTTTCATCTCAATATGTTTGTGCTTCATGGAATAGAATTTTATCTGAGAAGGAGAATTTTCTCTTTTTCCATGCAATTCTGGATAAGATTATATTGACTCTTCTTTATGCATGTTGTCAATGGTTATGCTGTTTTCCTCATAAGGAAATGAAATGAAATTGGCAGAACACAAATAGAAGGCGATAAATAAATGATTGAATTGAAGGGTGTAAAGAGGTGGAATGGTAAACAGCATAAAAAAAGTAATTCAACTTTTTTCTTGTCGAAAGAAGAACGCAGTGAAAAAGGAAAAAGGTAAAAATGATGAAATTGTGAGTCGGTAGAAAATGTAACTTTCTTCTCTTTCTCTTCTTGCTTTTCAAGGTGGAAAGAAGAGAGAGAAAATTCTGATGAATAAAACGTTTCATCTCGAGGAAAACATCTTTCATCAGATTTCATCAAACAGATGAGCTTAATCTAATGCTAAGCTGAATGGTAAAGATAATGTTGAATGGAAATGAATTTTCCCTCTTTTTGTTCCTTGCATATTCAATATGAATTAGATCAATCTAGTTGATTAACTGAAGAGAATAAAAAATTCGGGCGTTTATTCTGAATAACAGAGTGATTCTTCTTTTCATTATTGTTGGTTGTTGATTAACTCAAGTTGAAGAGACAATCAAATTTTCTGAATAAAACTTTTGCATGGAATAACAAATGAAAAGATTTCAACTTTAAACATTTCACGTTCAATCATGAGCGTAAAATTTAACCCTTTTTCATGGATAATTTTCTTGATTTCTAGTTGAACTGCATTCTGATAACCTTTTTAAAAGTCATGGAAATGTTGAGTAAAAAGTTCGTGATTGCGTGACAGACCTTTGACCTGTGAAGCTGCTCTTTTTATTAATGTTCAATAAACCATTTTATTTATGCAAAATTTAAGTTTAAATGATAAACTGTGGGCAAAAGTTCATGAAATCCAGAATAATAGGTTATCCTTCATTGTGTTTATTTATAGATTTTCCTCAATATAGTTAACGAAGTTTCGTCTTGAATTTCAAAATTGTTATGAAACATTGCAGTTTACATTACGAAATTAAATTTTTAGCCATCAGTAATTGAAGACCTTTCGAGGTTCATACAGAAGTTTTGAAACTCCTTTAACCTTTAGGGTTACTTGAACAAAATTATTTTAGAGTGGACTTCAAGCTTGAAAAAGCATTTAAAAGTGGGAAACAATAACATCTCAATATCATTGTGAAACCATACTTATCTATTGATCGACATTGAAATTTGTTTGGCTTCGAATAGCCAGGGTTGAACACTGTCTTTTCAATTCAACGAAGGATATTATTGCTTTTTGTGTTTCATAATTCGAGTGTTTACAGAATTTTCAAGAAGAAAAGGCATTCTTAATTCAAAAGTCGACGAAAGCAAAGATTCAAATTCAACCACAAACGCAATTTGCCTAATCATTGAATCAAGTAAACTTTAAAACTCCAAAGCTTGAGATTGAATTGGAGAGATAAAATGTCATCGAATTAGAATAAAATGTTGATTAAGGTAAAAACTTTAATCATCTCATCACTACTTAAGTCAATTTGTTGTTCGAACAACATTGATATCGAAGAATGAGCTTTCACTTTTTTTTCTTTTACTTCAGATAAACCTTGAACTTTCCTCTTTTTCTTATTCTATTCCCTTCCTAATTTCGATGATAGCTAAGGTAAGCTTGTATCTTCAAGTGCCTTTCTGCTTTGGCCTTAACAAAGGAGGAAGACGGCAATCGCCTAAAAATAGATTTTTTTGAAACTAAACTTTTTGACTGACCGAAAATGCTCATCGAAACTGAAAAATTCTTGAAATGAAACTTGCAAATTAATCGATAGATTAATGTTTCTTATCTAAATATTTCCTATTCACGATCGTGTCTTCACTGAATCAATATTGACCGTTAAGTGACAACTTGTTTAACCATTTTCATTGCACTTTAATGTTGATCCATTTTTATCCTTTAATTTTTGCTATTTCTTACAAATTGGTCGACAAACTATTCGATAAACTGTAATCACCATAGTTACTCGATTTATTGAAAGTTATCAAGAAATTTATCAATACCAAAAGCTATCATTAATAACCTTAAATACAAAATATCAAACATTGTTATTGGTGAAAAGTGAAGGCTGATGAAAACAATTGGCAATAAAAGCGAATGGTGAAGATGATAAAGACGAAAAGGAAAAGAGAGAGAAAAGGTAAAAATGGATTTACAGGTAACATTATTGGCAATGATTATGATAACTACGATTAAAGAAATGAGTAAATTCGAAGCATTCACGTAATCTGTAACATGGTAAGCTCAGTCTATCCGATTAAGGTTACACTAATCTAAAAATAAAGATAATGGTTTGTTGCATGTCAATAAATGCATTACAGTTTCATTAATGTAGAGCATTACAGGGAGTGAAAATTTATTTTCCTGTTGAATAAAAGGAATAATAATGATATAAATGGATTCTAAGACTGGAAAGAGAGTAAATTGTGAGAAGAGAAAAAGTTTATTCCATTGTCCATCAATTTTTATAAATGATTCAACTTTTATCGAGTGCATTTCAATAATGCAATTCTGTTGCATTTTTCATTGCTTTCACCTTTTCGTTTTTCTCATTCTCACCAATTTTCCATTGGAAAATTTTCTTCCATCAGATAATATTTGCCCTTCTCTCAAATAAAATAATGATAAACTTACAACATAAGTTATGAAAACTCCACGTCCATTTGTTCGTTGAACAAAACTCAGACCAAGTTTATCTTTGATGCTTGCCTTTCGCAGTTGGACTGTGATAAATTTACTTGGACCTGTAAAAGTAAAATAGAAGGAAAATTTTAGCGAAAAAGAAAAAAATATTATCAATTCTTAATTCGAAAATTCTTCACAACAAAAAGACCTTTTCAATTTCCGATTCGCTATTCCCCGCTTTCTGCTAATTATTTGTCCAACTTGTTGGAATTGTTATAAAAGGTGAATCAAAAGACTTTTAATCAACAAGACTCTCATTTGTGCACTTCATTTCTACTCTCATTTCAAATTCTATGAGTAAATATCAGAGATTATTAAAGTTGATGGAATAAGTTTGAATGGTTTGAAAATTGAAAAAATTAATGAAATTCCAATTGAGGCTTCATTTTCCATTTTCAACAATAAAAATGAAGTTCATTTTTCTCCAACAATTGGTGTAAAAACTTGAGGTAAAATATTTAATATAATATTACGTCATTATCGTTGTGATGAAAAGGTGGAAAGAAAAGGGTTGATAAACAGAAAATTGGAGTAAAATGAAAAGTCTGAAAATGTTCATCAAATGTTCTAAACATGTTTTTTGCCAATTCCTCCGACTACGATAAAGTTGATTAAATTGTGTCAAGATTTTATTTTTGTCTCTAAAGATTTTAGTTGAACGAATTTCAAATATTGACTTTAGACTTTTCATGTTCTAACAAGCCAAGTTTTCAAATTCTCAAGATTTAGTTCCTCATTGAATGTTTTCAAGATATGCATGAAATGCACCAATTCCGATGATTTCTTGGAAAAACTTTTATCCATTTCATCAAAATGTCATTTTCGAATTATTATTTCATAAAGTTGCTATTAATGATTATTGAATTTGCTCTGATTTAGAGTCGATAAAAAAATAAATCACATTTTATGTTCAAACTTTTTCTTAAGTTTCATCAAATATCAAATTATTTCTTAAACTTTTCTCAGAATTTCGAAATTCTACCAACTAGAGAAACAACTTTAACTTCTTACTTTGTGATGTCGTGAAAAGTGTTTGCGGGTTTTCACGAAGAACCAGCAATTTTAGTGGACTCGAGGCTTCCTTGAGGACTCTCAATGCATCCTTGTATGAAACTTCACGAAATGATATGTCATTAACTGCCAATATAAGGTCACCCTTTCTGAGTCTTCCATCCTTGTAGGCTGCTCCATCGGGGTCAACCTCACAAACCACTATAGACTCCTGCGATAATAACAGTGAAAATAATCATTTGAACCTAAGCTGGAAATTTAACCATCAATTGGTTAGTCTTTTTTTTACCAGAGAACTGAAAGACATTAAGCTAGCAATTTAGTGAATAAGTTGACTTTTCACCAAGACTTTCAATTTTCTATTTTGTTCGAGAAAAGGCAGAAATTGTTCTCATTTCGACCATGCTGGCTAATCAATACTGTTTTCATCATGAATTTCAGAATACTCTTGATGTTCTGTTTAATCTTACTTTTGTGAAACTAGCAATGTATGCAAAATAAAGGAAAATGAATACATTCTTTTTGGCCAGTCAAGGCTAAAATTAGAATCATTCATGACTTGAGAAACTCTTGACTTGCAATTGGAGCGAGTTGAGAACAAATTAAGAGATGAATCAATGATTAGCTCTTGTCTTATTATAGTATTCATTAGTATTTAAGGCTTTCAATGGCTCATTAAATATTAACAAAAGTAAATAGAAAAACAAAGTCCAATAAAAAGTTTCCTAAATGTCTTATCAATTTTCTTGTTCAGCACGTATAAAGATTCCCTTCCCTGTAAGGTCAACAATAAAATAGTTGACCTTCTAAACATTCAGAGTAAAGAAAATAGTTGAACAGTTGATCAAATGTTTATATTCATAATGTACTTACCAAGTATGTATCTGAACCTCCAGTGATTCGTATTCCAAGCTCGTTGCTCTTATCTTTACGTAAAACGATGGAAGTTTCAACAAACTCAGGAATACCACTAATGGCAGCTATTGATATTTCAATGCAAAAAGTGTTGTTACGTTAATACGAAATTTGCATAAATGTTGAATGATGAACTTTGAGAAAATAAAAGTTTTGGAAAAATTTTCCATTCTTTTCACATCAATATGATTTACTGTTGCAGGATAAAGTTCATGTACAAATGAAAAAGGTAAATGACAAGAGTCTGGGCGAAATGGAAAGGAAAATTAGTTCAATTGCAAAAAATAGAATTTGAAATGTCAAGCTTTTATCTGAAACAATTGAGTGAATTTTGGGTAAAAAAAGAATTGCTTCAAACAAAATATTCCATGAAACAAACTGTAAACAGGGAATGATAAATTTTGAGCCTTTGCACATTGATTTTGTTTTGTTGTAATTTTGTTTGTTGAACAATTTGTTTGCTCTTGTTTCACGTCAACTAATTGGGCTTAACATTGGCAAATTGGAATAACATGAATTATTAAATCATGGCAACAAACAGATAAACTGAGAAGTTGTAATTGATTGAGTTAATTGCATTGAATAATCAAACGCAATGTAAATATGATTATCGCATTTACATGCAAGTTTAACAGCAATCTTTAAGATCGGCTTTCAAAACATTGGCACGTTGAGATGCAAAAAATTTACATTTAAATTATTTAGTTTCTTCGCCTTCATCCATCTAATGAATAATTCAAACAAGAAAAAAAAGTAACGAAAAAAAGTGTAAAATTCTCTAGTGATTTTCACAAATCAACTAACCAATCAAATGGGAATCTGAGTAAATATCAGTTGATACAAAGGTAAAAAGTGAAGCAAGAAAAGAAGAAGAAAAAAAGTGAATGGAAAAAGTCGAACAAGATGGATAATTATGTTACGATTACTTACTTCTAGTTGGACTAAGGCCACTGAGTAAATTTTCAGTTAATGATATTCTTCGATTATATTGCTTATCGCATTCATAGTATTTAGTAGCGTTGCTATTATTATTAGCAGAAAGGTTATCAGTTTGACCATTACTGTTATGATCTTCATCCATCAAAGTAAAGCTGGCCGAGTTGCTTGAATGATGTGGAGGTGATGATGTTGGTGAGGCAAGTCTGTTATATGAAATGGCTTTTGATTGATCAGGTAAGAGTAAAATTTCAAAGGTCCTCTCACCAGATTCTGATTCAGATTCACTTGCCAGATAATTGACCAAGCTACATCTAGAATCCATTGGAGCATGATCAGGGTCAAATTTTGAATTCTCCATAACCTTTTTTTTCTCTTTTCGTTTTTTTCCTTTTTTGCACCTTTTTTCCTTCTCTTTTTGCAAAAACCTTGTAAACCTGTTTTTTTCTTGCTGCTCAAACTTTTACCTCTCCTGGAATCAGGTTATCAAAGTGTATAATATAGAGGAGTTGAAATTTGAGAGCAAGGTTTTAATGATGAGGTAAAAGAGTAGAGGAAAACATTCAACAAGAATAATTGCAATTTTGTTTTTTTCACTGAAAAAACAGAGGCTGTTGTTGGACTGTGCAAGTGCATCACTTGAACTTGTTTTAATCCATTTGCAGGGGAATCATATTGATAATCGTTTCGAGTGGAAAAACAATTGAAACAAAAGTGAAACAAGTAAATGTTTCAAAATGCATAAACGTTTGAAGGAAAAAAAGATGAGAATGAAGAAGAAGATTTATCCTTTAAAATGGGAAACTTGCATGAAATGCTATTCGTTTGATGAAAGTATTTTTTGGATAAAATTTTGTTTCCAAGTAATCATGTTGTGGCAAACGATCACATTTTGAATCCATAAATCAATTGCATTTCAAAACAAAAACCTTTCACTGTTCCTCGGTTGCAAATACATTTGCAAATTGCATTAATCCATTTGAACTTTTCTCCAGGATTGTTCCATTGAATGGCAATGAATTTTGAGAAAATTTTCTGTTGACCTTTCGCTTTTTGTCTTTATATTTTTAGAGTTGATCTTTTTTGTTGCTGTTAATGATGATGATTGTACTATGAGTGGTTCCAGTTTAGTATCTGTCAATGGAAGACATCTGAAGGGACTGAAGAAAAGAGGAAGAAAAATTTAGGTACGAAGGTGAGCAAATCTGTCAATACTAATAGGTGAGATTGATGAGGATCTAAGTGGAAGAGAAGAAGGATGAAGATGATAAAGACAAATGTAAGCACAGGGAGGGAAAGCGTAAGGTAAAATTGAAGCTTTAAAAGAGGATAAAGTAAACACCTAAAGATAGAGTAGACAGGAAATTAGAGTTACAAGGTAAAATGTGAAGCTGAATCAGGGCAGAAAAAAGAGTTACTCAACTTGTTCTTCTCTTTTTTTCTCTCATTCTCTTCATGCTCATCCTCATCAGCTCCTCATCTTTGTCTTCTTTTGCTTCATTTTCTTTCTCTTTTTTCTGTTCGCCTTACACAGGATAAGTTGGAAAAGGATTTAGGAACAAAGAATGAAGAGAAAAGATTTAAGCATAAAACAGATTTAAGATTGAAAATGATTAGAGTTGGTGAGAAGAAGAAAGAGTAAAACAAGAATAAAAAACATTCACAAAATGAGGAAAAAAACAGGTAAGAATGGTAAAGGTAAATGTTTGTTTATCTCTTCTTTTTTTCCATTTTCACCATTCACTGCATCCTGTTACTTTATTTTCATCTCTTGCTTGTGTCCAGGTTAACATGAAAAAAGTAGAGAAGCAAATAAACATTTACTTTTGTCACCTTGAGGAATTGTATCATCTTGTTTGGTGCACTGAAACATGGAACAGGAAAAATGAATGCAACTCAATGATGATAATTATTTTCAAGATGACAATGGGCATGAAAGATTTTTCGAGTCGCGATTTTGGACAAAGAATCGATTTACTCTGGATTCTAATATTCAAACGTTTTTCGATTCGTCTATTTTGTGGAAAAAGTTGTTTAATTTCATCATTTGTAATCATTTTGTTTCAATAAGGATTTACATTTGATGAATCAGTTTTGCTTTGAATGTAACATTGATGAGCATTTTGGAACAGAAACTATCTGAGAATCTTGAGCTTGCAACCACAGGCAAGATTATTACGATTCATGGAGTGAATTCAATAAATATGGTGGAAATTGGAAAGTATCAGAAAGTGAAAAGAACGGAAATATCGAGTTTGAGGTAAAGAAAAGTGTATGAAAGAAAAGAGGTTTGAAGAATAGAGAAAATGAAATGAGAAGAAAAGAAAAAAATGTTGTGCATGGATTGATTGACGATTTACTTGGTACATTTGACGATGACATTTGGTGTGTGGAAAGGTGAGCATGATGAGGAATGAAATGGCGAAATTGAATTTAAAATGAAAAGAGAACGAGAAAGAAAAGAAAAGATTGAGATTGGCATTCAATATGATGATAATGATGAGCAGCAACAAGGCAAAAAAGGACAATAAAATGAGGGAAAATAAGAAATGGAAAATCACCAGAAATTGAAATGTTGAATTGAAACTGAAAAGAAGCATTTTTGCAGCTTCATCAGAATAAGTTTTGACATTCTGTACAATGAAATGTTTTCTGCTGAAATAATCAATATCTAGCCATTCAACTCAACTGTTGATCAATATTTAAAATGAAAATGAAACTTTTCCCTTTTGTATTAATACAAATGCATCTCAAGTCAATGAGTAAAATGGGAAAATTAATTAAGTTATTTATTGGATGAAAACTGACAAAAATGAATATCAAGTTTCATAAGCGTTAACATGAGAAAGTTCAACTTCCATGGCCAAGCAAGATAACATGTGAATGACAGGGAGAGAAGAAAAAAAAGAAAAATTTTGATGACATGAAACTGTTATTTTCATTGATATCATCATTATTATTATAACCGTCATTATTGAATTTGGTGGGAGGTTTGATGAAGATAAAGCTAATCACATGTACAGAAATGTGATTAAGATTTTATGGAACTGATGGAACATTGGTTGACTAGAGTTTCAATTCAATTCACTTTTCTTGCCTGTTTCTTCATTTCCATTTCCATCTCGACATTAATGATATTTCAAAATTGGCGTCAAGAAAATTCAATTATCTCAGTAATTGAATCAGAATTTATGATGAATTTGCAATCTGATTGTGAGAACAATTGAAAACGGAAGTTAATTGAGATGGAAATTTTTTAATTGCAAAATGCAAATTGAAAAATGAAATGGGCCAAGGAAAAGAGAAACAGAAATAGAGGAGAAGAAAAAAATTCTTGGAAAAAGTTGCATTTCTTTTTTTGTAGCTAGCAACAATTCATGAGAAAGGAAATTATTGAAATTTTGTTTCTTGCAGAAAGCAAAAAGCAATTGAATTTTGACTCTTTTTTCTCCATGAAACAGGAAAAGTTTGGATAGCAGTTGGTCTATCATTGGGTGTTTATGAATGCATTGAATTTTATCGATTTATGGGTTCAACAAATGTTTAGAGTGCAACATTTTAATTGTTACATTTTTTTCAATTTACAAACTGAACAATAAAGTTGAGAGTAAAAAACTTGCTTCAACGCGATTCATGTAAAGGGAGCGAAACAATGGATCTGTTTTTGACAGCATATCAAGCATGGGAAACAGAATTATCATGCAAAGAAAAGAAGGAAGAAATAATTATGGTTTCATAATTGTTAAACTTTGGTTATATTTCATCTCAATCACATCAAACCATTTTCTGGGATCGCTTTTCAAAATAAAAGTTTGATTAAACTTAATGGGTTAACTTTTTCTGTCTGTTGAAAAAAGTCAGTCAGACTGAGTGTTTGGTGCTGAATTTTCATGAGTATAAATGACTATTGGACTTTTTCAAAGCGTTTAAGGGGTCAATATGAATAAAAGATTTTGAAGTAATAACAGCAAAGTTCGTATTAGATGGACGGTAAAAAACGGAATCGGGTCAGGGTAGAAAAGTTTTTCTCTCATACATCTCTTTTCACTTACCTCAAGATGAAATGGCAAAATATCCATTGAATAAGCACTGAAGTTCATTGATAAAACACTTTATCTGTTTTGCTTTAGTTGTATCTACTATTTCAACATTATTGAGATTGATTTAGTGTATTAGACTCATGCTGTTCCATGCAATTTATTACGCATGCAATTTCATGTAACAATCAAACAGAAAATCATTCATAGCTCCATCTGATTTACCCCATTTAAACTAAATTAATGATCGAGATTGGTGTAATGACTGAAAATTTTTTTGCGTAGACGAATGCGAAATGTGAGTTCAACGTCAGTTTCAAAACTTTATTTTGCGATAAAATAACAGACCAATGCAGTGTTGGTTTCATTATCATTGTTCTAGACTAATTAGACGACGAAAATGTTTTAGAACTGCAAGTCAGTCGAACAAAAGATGATATCTCAATTGATACAGGTCGGATGCACAACAATGCAATATTTGCGACTTTTATCAATGATGTGATTTTCGCCATTTCATTACAAAACTATCGCAATAGTATTTTTACTTAGTACCGGCGTTTTTTTCATTTTACATTTTCATTGTTTACAGACACAAACCTCATGAACGGTTAATGCTGCAGACCATGACCTTTAGAAGGTTGAAGAAAGATGATTTCGAACGCTCAAGGTCATTCAAGGTCATTCAAGGTCAATTCATAATTGGCCCCTAATTGACCTTCAGGGTCTACTGAGAAACTGTTTTGAACAACAGTATTTATATTTTGTTTGATGAACTTGATTTTTTCCAGATAAACATTGACCGTAATCACAAGCTTGCAAACATAAGACATTGATAAATTAATTAAACTTCAAAAAACTTGATTTTAACATTCAAGCAAGCTGCTGATGGTGAAGTTATTTTGTGCGATAAATCTACAACAAATAGCGTATGTTTCAATGCCAGCAATAGAAGATGGATATCAATCGGTCGATTATTAATGATCTTTTGATTTTTTCTTTGGATTTATCTAAATGCTTATTATATTCTCTTTAATTGCTGAATATCAATTTATTTGACTCTAAATTTGAAACCGCCGCACAATACGCTTTTCATCTTAAATTGGCAGAATATAAAAAGTCGGCTTTTTAATGAATTACAAAATGTTTGAAAAACCTTTATCTAATTAAAACAAACATTTTATTAATTCGAAAAAATCGCTTTATTGCATTCATTTTACGACTGCAGATACGCGATATTCTTTGAGGTTATAAAACTTCTTGTACAATCAAGATTGTTCTATCGATCAGCAATAAAATTGGCGTCAAAACAGGTAGAACCTGTCACTGTCCTTTCCTATCGGACGAATTCAGAATAAATTCTGCTTTTTACATTTTCAAACAAGGTCATAACATTGAGTTTGCTCATGAATTACTCGAATTCCTTCTTACTTGATTTTCATTTAAATCTCTTTATAATGCTTTAAATTTTTTCCTTAGCTTCCTCTTTAAGATCAAGAGATCAAGAGTCAGCCCTTATCTTACTGACAATTCTTTACCTTATCGTGCTATCTTTGATAGAATTTGATAAATGAAGAGACTGTTCCCTCTTACGGGAAATATTGAAATCAGATTATCGATTTTTCTGACCAATAAATGTTTATCTTTCTCTAATACAGATTGACGTAAATCGAGGATTTAGTTCAATAGAACTCCGAAACGCACAAACGTCAACCCAATCTCCAATTGTCACGATTAAGGAATAAAAAATGAGACTTATTTCAAGAGCTTTATTCAGAAACCTTCTCATTTTTTATGTTAATACAAATATAATAATTGATGTAACAATAGACAACATTAATAACTCTGTTGAGTTTCTGTTTCTTTCCAATCACATTGGTTATTTTCATAGTAATTACAACTGAACTCAACATCATAAACTTCGACATTGAGTTCAACATAGACAACTTTGCAATACAAGTCTTCTTATAAATGTACCCGTCAAGCATTTTAGACAGTGCAGTTCGACGACTATGAATCTTGTTTCCTAAAACATTAACCGATTTGATTTTAATAAATTATGAATCATTAATTACGAAACTGAAAAGTTTTAAATGTTTATATTTTGTCTAACCACCAAGGAAGAGAAGCAAAGCGAAAAAATACGAAAATCATGTTCCAGATTGTACCTGAATATGCCATGTCGCAACATGAAAAATTCAATACTATTACGAAATGATGATTTATTACAAGTCTAATAATTTGAAAATTGACTGAGAAAGAAGTCTTTGACATTTTTTTCTTTCCTACAGATCATTCAATCACGTTTGCTCTTCAAACTTAATCCAAGTATTCAAGTTTGTCTCGATAAATCAGCACCGTGCTTCGTTGCCTTGAAATAAGTGGAAAGTAATCGTTTGAAGAAAACCGATTTTTCCATTTAAAACTGTAATCCAATTGAATATATTCAAGATTCGACAACAATTCATTCTTCACCAGTGATTATCTTTTTGCCTCCCTTGATCACTTTTGTTATCGGCAACTCCATTTCCTCTTCATCTTGGTCATCCCGAGATTGGAAGCAGCGAGCAAAAAAGTCTTCCATTGTTTTGTACAAATGAAATTGTTCATCATAAAGGGAATGTTCACCGTCAGGGTAAAGCTGTAAGAAACAACGAAAGGTATGAGTAAATTTTTTACAGAACAACAAATAAAATAGAATTCGAATGAGCAAGAATATGATTCTATTACCTGAACACGAAAAGGAATCCCGCGATCAGTCAGTGCTTTAATTAATAACATTGAATGTTGAATGTTGACTTTGGTGTCTGCAGTCCCATGAATGATCATGAAAGCTTTATCTTTTAAACCAGAAACACTTCTAAACAAGTCAGACTTGTCGTAGTTGATGTAATTATCCTGAGGCCAGGGAAGTCCCATAGTTTTTTCCATGAAATATGAAGCTTAAAATATTGTAATAAAATAAAAAATTTTAATCCGAGCAAAATCGTAGACAAGAAACAATATGGACGTTCATCTTACCATAATTACGCCAACTTGTTACAGGTGAAATGGCAATGCCACAATTGAATGCTGGATCTTTAATCATTAATGAAGCCACCATGTAACCGCCAATCTCTGATCCCCAAAGGGCAATTTTATCCTCTTCCACATATGGAACGTGGCTTTTCAAGAATCTAATCAAAAAAACACAAAAAAGCATTGTATTACAGTCTCCAGAGACATGGCCTAATAAAGTATGCCTGTTGATACAAATTGATCTCAAAACGTTCCAAATGCAATAAAATCCTAAACATTAACTTCTAAAAATTTCTTCATTATTCCATCATCAGAAACGAATCTCTATAAAAACGAAAGTCTGAATAACAAAACTTCCAATGTACATTTGGTTCTAAGAATAAAATTCACTATAAATCGATTCGAGAGTTTCCTCTGTGAAAATATGTAAAAATTCAGTTTTGAACCAATCTATTAGCTCATCAAAATTTGCTTTACATGGAATATAATTTCATTCAAAACTGCCAAAGGGTAGAATACTCACTTTATTACTTCAATTATATCATGAGCCTCAGTGTCACCAATGTTGTGGTAAATTGAATGCTTATAACTATCACCTTGAAAGCCCGACCCTCTTACATCAATAGAGGCAACAATGTATTCCCTTTTACTGGCTAAGTAATGGTCCCAGGTTATGCGGTTTATGTGTGAAACAGCTTGATCTTCGGGTTCATTGTTTCTGTTGATTATGATTGAAAGAAGAGCAAAGTCATTGTTAATTCACTCGGAAATAATAAGTTAATCAATATTCCAACAAGCCAGTTCAACGTTCCAATGAATCATGTCAACTTTATCAATCACAAGAGAAAAGAAAGAATCGAAATGAATTCTTAAATAATGTCATCTCTAAATCAACCGTGACTCTGTAAACTGTTAACTTGCTAATGCTTCTCTTCGCATGAACAGAAAATATTTCATTCACAATGGAATCATATTATTACATTAACGTTATTACATCTCTTATTATTTAAAGATTGACAATGTTCTATTTGACCTTTTTTTCTATTCATTTTGTTCCATGTAATTTTCCATCCTTTTTTACTCTCATTACTCCTGCCTGTTTCACTTGCTTCCATGATAATTATTTAAAGCTCAATCATTTGAGAAAATGCAAAAAAAGGATGAAAAGAGCGAACATAATTTCCAGTCAAAATATCTAGTATAATATCTCTAATTAAACCTAATTTAGTTGCTCATGTTTTGATTTAATTAAGATTTTTGTTCATTTTCTCCACTTTTTTTCTTCTTTCAACAACTAACTCTTTAAATTGCAGTTAACTCATTATTAAAAAGTCTTCATTTTCCCTCAACTTGAGATCTACCTTTGCGTGATTCTGTTTCATCACTCATTTTAACATTCAAGAAGCATTTCGCTAGTTTTGAATTTCAAAGTGAAATGAAAACTTGCACCAAAATATTGACTTGATCAGTTTTGTACAGCAATGAATGAGTTTGGTCAAAATCCAAATTGATCAGTTTGCCAAGAAATTGAGTCAATTGTCAGTAAAACGGGGCTTTTTCACTTTACATTGTTTAGAATTCCAAATTGGTTCACCAGAAAAATGGTGAAATTTCAAATAGAGTCATCTTGTCATGAACACATTTGCTGCACCTGATCTTTATCTGCATAACAATGGTTAAAAAATTAAATGTCTTAATCATTGATTCTGTCGAGCATACGAATCAAATTCTGAATCCATTTATGCGCATAGATGAGAATTAGATGAACATTCAGCGAAGAACTGCAGAAATGCTTTCATAAATTATTCATAATATTGTATAATTACTCTCTGCTGAATCATGAGAAACTAGAGAGCAAATTATTTTACTTTTTGACTGGACAAAAGCTAAAAGACTAGGAAAGTCAAGTTAAACACATTTCGATTCATCAAAGGTTGACATTCATTTGTTGGTTCAAAATTACTTTGCAATGAACTTACAGTTTGACAATGATTGGATACTTGACGGTATCATCTTCATCAAGTCCAGGCGGGAGAAGCAGCCTTACTCGGCCAAAAATGTCTTCATCAATGGCCACTGTAAAGTATCTAGTTCTTGGCATTGCTCTTGAGTTGATCTGTTCCTCGAAACTTGGAAAAGTATTTAAAACTTCTTTAAGCTCATTTGTTTCCGTGTAACGCAACTCACTCCGAGGAATACCCGGTCCAAGGCACTCAAGTATAAAGTACTCTCCATAGGGAGAAAATTTGGCCAAATTGTGGGTGCAAGAAGGACTCAGATCACAAGAGAGACATTTAATGGTCCGTGGCTCAGGATGTTCAGTGTCGGTAATGGAAAATATGTGACGAACGGCAGGATTATCGGCAACTGTTGCCTGATAATATCTGTAATAAGCAAACAATAGAGTTGGAAAGAAAACATTTGAATTGGAAATTTATTCGAAGAATCATGAAAAGTCATTATCAATCTCTTTATTCATTTGCATAGAAAATCGAGTTTCTCATGAAAATAATCTTGCTCTGAAAGAGACAACACAAGAACAAGAGTTTACAAAGGATTGATTATCGAGTAAACAATGGAACATTGAATGAATACAAATTGATTTGATGATAAACTGATTTAATGAACTTTTCCCAACTACAACTGCATCAATTAAACATCAACATTCCCAAATAATATCAACTTAATTTTTCGCTCTTCTCTTTTCATCCTCTTTCAACAATCTCATCAATTGTAATCGATTTCATCTCTTTTAACCTTTACCAAAGCTGTTCATCATCTTGAAGCGCAACTCAATCCCTGGTCATTCCCTGATAATAGTAATGAATGTTTCTCAGAGTAAAACTAAATGATACAAGTTCACTTGAGAATAGACGAAATTGAATGGGAACAGCAAATTATCCCAATGAGACCGATAATTGAATTAGTGTAACACAAAAAAAGAAGAAAATGAAGTAACATCGAAATTGACCTCACAATTTGAAAATTTGACCCTTTTTGTTAACTCTTTTCTCTCTCAACCTTTCATTAAACCAACTTTCCATAATGATTCACCTCTTCAACTATAAATTATAAAAATATTGAGATGCTTTAACATTTAAAATAGCAGTAAAAGAGTTTAATTTGCATTTAAATTTCACTCAAAATCCTTTTCCACTCTAGAGTTTTGATTTTCTCAAGCGAGAAAAAATGAAAAGAAAAATGTTGAAAAAAAGTTTTCTGAAACGTTGCACTTTTCACTCGAGAATCAAGATTGAAACATTTTTAATTAATCAAAAAATGAGTTGCAAATTGTCGAGAGATTTGGTAATTTGAGATTTTGTGAAACTTTCATTTTCTCCAGCAAATGTTTTGTTCTGATATTTTCTACTTACAGGGTTCTTAAATCGGATCGATGAGTATACAGTTGAGTGACCACAAACTGTCCATGAGTTAAATGATAACGTTTATTGCCTTTACGAATAAACATGATAATGTGATCAAAGGTTCCATAGGAACCATCAGCAACAGGTAAAATGATGAAATAATATTCTTTATCGTTTGAAAATAATGGGCCACTTTTGATATCAAGCCATCCATGAGGAGTGTTCAAGTGTTCCTCCAACAACTGTGATAAAATGCAAATAATGTGCACAAGATTGAGCAAAGAGAGAAAAAAATAAATATATTTATCCATTCAAATTGTTGGGTTGAGAAGAAGGTAAAGTTTCTGTGCAAACAAGTTTTGCACAGTTGCGACTTGAGAAGCTTTTCTTTGCCCAGAAAAAGGAAGGAAATGGCGATTCTATTAATTGGATACAAAATGGGTTAAACAAGGGATTTTTCGTCTTCTATTGCATTCCCTGTTTGCTGAATAACAGGGAAGGAAAAAAACTAACACTAGTTATTATCATTATCATCAACATGAAAAATACTTTTATTGATTTAACAAGTATTTCTGTTTATCGGCTGTTTGCTTTTCCTCATCATTTTGTGTTGTACTTTTCTCATTATTGTGAGTTTACATTTTTATTAGCAATAATGTTAGATTTATGGCCAAGAAATTGATCATGTTTTATGAGTTTTCCTGTGTCTACAGATTTTTCCATTCCAAACATTTTGTTAACCAATTTTTCATTCTTTCCTCGAGTTTTGTTTCACTTAATGTTCGCATTTTCTCGGTTTATTAATGTAAATATTTTGGCACAGATTTGGATCTTTAGTTTGAAACTACATTTTCCTGTTGATGGAACCTTTTATTCAATGTTTCTAAGACGTTGAGTTGACTTGCGAATTAGTTTATCAGATTAAGATTGGGTTTCGGGAAATGCTGAAAGCTCTTATGGAAACAGAGCAATGTTAATACCATTAGAACCTTCATTCCCTTTATGCTATCAAATCTCACATTGGATGTTATCTTTACAAAGGAATGAGCAACATGGAATGATGGCTGAAACTTAGAATTTTTTTCTCAAGAATCGGTTGAAATTTCGACATTCACCAACATCATGTTACATGATATCTGGAAGCTATTCTTATTGAACGAATTTTTCATTTTTTTAAGATTTTAAATTTTTCATCTAAATCTCATTTGATCTAAACAAGGAAAAGTGAAAACTGATTTTAAGTGTTAATCAAATTCGAAAGAGGTTAAACTCGAAAAAGTATTTGAAGAAAAGACGGCAACACATGGAATACTGAAAAGTTCAAGTTAATGATTGAACAATGAGGTGAATAAGGTTGATAGTAACCTATGGGCAAAAAGTTTGAGACAAATATACAAATCACTTGTAAAGCTTTTTCTTTATAATCCGATTAGCTAGAGCGCCGAAACTTTCAGGAGACTGAGAAGGAGGTTCAGTTCATCTACAATCAGAAATTCAAGATCATCGAACATTCTGATCATTTTAAATTAATCATTAACTCTTGCGACAATTGAATGATTTCTTGCCTCTCTGCATAAGAAAAAAATATTGGAAAAAATCAATTAACTTTAAGATCCATTTATTCAGAGGTTATATAATATTTAAAGCTTTTTTAACATGCTAACGCTTGCAACACAATATGACCTATCAAAATCTTTAATTTCGATCATGATATTATGCCTAAGACGACAATAATTTAATCTAACAAATCAGAAAAAATTTAAAAATTCAACTTCAATCACCGCATAAGAGTGCCAAAAATATAAAATTTAAATCAAATGGTGCTATGTATAGTAGGTCATTATATATCAAATTAAACAGCAAGAGTTGTTTAATCTTTGATCGTTTGAAGTGAAAAGTTAAGAAGATTTTTGAAAAAGATACGAGCAATTAAACATTTGTCTCAAACTTTCTGCCCATAGGTTACGTGAGATAAATACATTCTCAAGAGTAATCAATGAAGCATTATACTCAATCCAAGTGACCAAAAAAAGTTGAAGGTGCAATAGAGAAGGGAAAAGTTTCCAAGTTGAAAGAAAATTATAAAGATAATCCATTTTATTCCCTTTTTTAGACTCGTCTTCAAGAATCTTTCCTGGCAAAGATACACACAAAATAGCTATAAAAATATCATTGGCAATGTTATCATGAAAGAACAGGGAAGACAGAAAAAAATGTTAATGTTAGTTTGATGTTAAGACTCCATTGCAACAATTTTACAAATGATGTCATGACTGTAATAAGATAATCATTTTGCAACTTTTCATTAATGACATTTCGAGTTGGATAAATGATTATCTCTTAATTTCACCCATTTCATGTCGAACCTTTCAATCTGTTTGATATCATTACGTCGTGATTCGATAAGCTTGCAATTATTATTTGTCAATTGTAATGATACTTGAAATAATTGCTAACGAAAATTGAATGCTCGCCAAGAGAATGAAGGAAAATTTCAATTTTCTCTGTTTATCATTTATCATATTATCTGTAATGAAATGATATTAGTTTGAACTTGTTCTTTCCTCATCATTTATATTAAACTGGGAAGGAAATCAAAATTACGGAAAATTGTTGTTTGGAGTGAAAAAATGGAAAGAAGGGAAAAAAGAGTTTCGCATTTAATATGGAAGAGTGAGTTGCAGAACTGAATGTCTTTATCTGAAAGTATTCTTGGAAAATGTTATTTTCTATTTTTATCATCTTCATGTTATAAATCATCATCGTTTGTCTTCGTTTAAGATATTCACAAACTCGAAAGTGAGTCAAGATGAAATATCGAAAACTCGGTTCGTGTTATTCATTACTGATGCTGTAAAAGATGTAAATTAATTTCATGATGTTTCTTGGAAGAGATCAATCATTCAATTAAGAAAACTCATTTTGAAATCATTTCATTTTTTGTTCAACTTTTAGGATTGTCTTTGCTAGTTTCAAGTTGAGTTGAGTTTTTGGAGATTTTTTTCTTTCGAATAATGAATAGCTTGTTGAGAATGCTGAATCGTATTAGAGGTGAGATTAAGAACTTTCAAGTTTATTCTTTAATGAAACGATCTAGTCAAGTGGTATCAAGTTCTGGGTTGATGGTTATGATGATGATATCATTACTGTTGTTGAGAAAAGGAAAGAATCAGGAAAGATTAAAGGAAGTTCAGTAACCATATAATCACACATCAATTGCTTCTTCTAATCCCTTTATTCCTCAATTCAAAAAGTAATCACATGTTTATTACTTTTCCCATTGAGGTAAAGATACGAATTAAATAGACGATTATTTGGTGAAAAAAAGGACAATCTTCTCATGGAAAGTAATACAATTTGATGGCAATTTAATCTGAAAAATTTAAACTTTTCGAAACAAAGTTCGGAATTTTGGGTTTTCGAGAAAAAATAATACAAACCATTTCGCAGTGCCAATCAGTTTCCTCTTCACAGAGTGTAACCACTGAATAGTTTTGAGGTCGCTTCAGCCAAACCACTGCAATCTTATTAGCCCCGATCCAGTTAACCGTTTTGATATAATACTCTCTATGAGGTCATAAAAGGTGCAAAAAATAGGATTGCATGAGAATAAAAAAGTCGAAAAAGTCGAGTGAAGCAAAAAAGGATTGAGAAAAGAAAAAAAGCAAATTCTATTCTAATGATGAACAAGATAATATTTCAATCGATAAAACTAAACTAATTCAGTCTTTCTTTGAGTATGCATTTTGTGAGGGAATAAGGATGATGATGAAGATAATGATGATGGATAAAGCCAATCAAGAGATTTTCTATTTCATGATACAACCTGAGAAGATGAAATGCTTTGAAAAAAGTCAATCTCTTTTATGATCTCAAAATGCAACTCATTTTGGTTGCAAGATTCAAAGGAATCCATTTATTCTTCAAACAGATTATTGAGTTTGAAGTTTGAGACAAACATAGACATTGATTGATTCAAAGGTTATGGATAAAAATATGAACGTAATCTACAGTTGGGCGGGAAATTCCACTAACGATTTAGTGCTCGATTCTAATTCAAATTCTGGATAAAATTTCTATGCAAAGAATCCATCAAATGTAAGGTGAAAATATTTCAGAATTGAATCGATAAACAAAAGTTGCAAAAAAGTTCCAACCTTGACTTTGCAGTCTGAATTTTTCGGCCAATTTTAACATTTTTTTCATTCATCTCATCATGAGGAGTCACTCAAGTACGAAGGTTTCCCTGATCGAACAATATCGAAAGAATATTTTTTCTACTAAAGATTACTGAGAAATAGATTAAAGAGCGAAAATGAGTTTCTAATGAATTTTGTTATGTACATTAGTTGTGAATAATGATGTATAAATTGCCAATTATCATTGACACTGCATCTGAGAAAGTCATTAGAACTGAAAAATTTTGAACCAGAAAAAATGTAAATTTCCATTATTCCATCCTTTCATCATGACAGTCTGAACTTATGAATATTAGAAACATCATTTTTCATGTTTTTAACCTCATTTCAGAAAATATGAAATAAAATTAATGCTCATCTTTCATCGGTACAAGAAATGGAAAAAAATGGTTCTTTGAAAATAATGTGCTTATCTACACTGGTTGACAAGTTTATAACCAGAATGAATTTAAAATCAATTTCCATGTAACTCATGATGAATGCCTACATCGGAACCAGAAAATGTTTCCCTATCATCAAATAGGTTAAGCTTAAGGTGCTTTTGCTGAGCATAAGAAGAAAATCGTTGAAGATGAAAATGTTGTCTTCAACATTTTCTTTCATTTCATTTCTTTTTAGTGACTAAAGATTGAAAAACTTACCATATTTTCCCAATTCATCCTCATCTATCAAGAGACTTCACATTCATTTCTCTTCTTTTTGTTTCTGCCTTTAAAACTTTTCCAATTATTCATTTTACTTGAATGAATTTCCTCATTATTTAGGTCTTTCTATCTTCTCTCTTCTCATCATGATTTTATTGCTATCATCAGATAAACTCAACAGAACAATTGATCAGTTGAGACGAAGATAAAGAAATGCCTCATGAAACTAATAGCAACAAATCAACATTTCAAGACAATTCGATATCAGCTCATTTTCCTATCATAATAAAATAATCTGAATAAAAGCTTCTGGGAATTGCAGTTGAAATAACTTTAAAACAACTCGACTGGAAACGAGCTTCAACTGCGCAATAATGAATGCGCAACCCTCGAAAGTTTCATCGATCGAGAAAATTGTTTGAGCCGAAAATTGTCCGATTTGTTGAAGCAGTTAATACCTCTGATGGGTGAGTTTCATGATTGAAATTGCTAATAGATTGATTTGCTTTTTTAAAAGAAACGGAATTCACTTTTCAATTTACGAATGGATTTGGGGAAAACTCACGCTGCTTCCAGTTGACTTGGAATGTGGACGTTTTTGATTTGAACAGATGCTGGACGAACAAGGGCGATTTTCAGTGTAACAATCGGATTGTTGCGACCAGGCTTTGGGTATGGATAGTTGATTATCTTTGGATAGGAAAGTGGACCCGAAGTTGAAAATTCATCACTTAAATTGTATGGAGATCCATAAATAACGATTGGCATTTGATCAACTGCCGTATTATCAAACGATGCAAAACAAAACTTGGTGCCGTCTTCATTCCACCAAAGTGCTTTATAATCGCGAAGAACAAATTCTGTAGATAATGTTACGGATAAAAATGTCAAATCGATTTCCACATTGCATTTGCATTTTCAACAGAACTCACGTTCAATCGAAAAAATATGTTTTTGTATATTCAGGAATGTTTAGTCTGCATCAAAGTTGCTTACCTTCATACATAACATCTGGAACTCCATTGTAAATGTTACCATCTTTCCCTGTGTGCGTTACTTGAATTGGCTTGGAGCTAAACTTTGGAAATAAAATTATGTCTTTTTTGTGTATCAATACCTAATATGGAAAGAGAATTAGCAAGATTTCAGTTTATTGTTAGACATAAAGTTTTGGCGAATTCCAGAGCAATTGGCAAAGTTTGATTAATTGGCTTCAATCATGAAAATTGTATGCCAAATGTTTTGTTAACGCAGACAGCATACACTGTAAGTTTCGATTTCAAGCTCGATTTCGCTATAGATTTGGTGATGACTGAAAATTTGTTACAAGCCGCTTTCCATTCATAGATTTTAATAGATGCCTAGTTTTGTCCTCAAATCTTTCATGATAAATTCTAACTTGGAAAAGAACCTTCAAACTTGAAAATTGTTTCATTTGTTGATGTTATTATCATCGGTCAGACCAGCCGTTTTTAGATAAAAAGTCAATTTGATGTGGAAAAAGGTTCGAACAGCAATTGAAAACTTGATTTGATTGCTTCCTCTTTTTCCAGCAACATAAAGTAAAACCTTTAATCTTGTTTCTTCGTTCACCTCTGAATTTTTCCTGCTTTTCCTTATCAATCTTGTCTTTTACTGAAACCTTCTTTTTACCTTCACCTTTTCATTCACCTGCAAATAAGACTCGAGTTTTATTAAATTGCATCTCTTAGTTTCATCACTTTGGTTCCTTGGTGACTTTACAAGTACAAATAACTTTTATTCGCTTCTGTCCAATAAACTAAATACATTGACCAAATACATAAGCTAGCTTAATGTCAGCATAGAAAATCTCATTCTATCATTGAGCAGGGAACATGCATTGAAAGATAAGAAAGTTTCCTCTAAGAACTTTGCTAATCCTCACAGTTTTGAAAACCTTAATTTTCCATACAATTCTCTGTTCTATAGACAACTGATCAACTGCTCGATAAATGATTAATTGCAATCAAATTGTTCGTTAATTGAGATGCAGCTTTAATCATCAAGAATATTGAAACAATCAAATGGTGAAAATGAAAGAGTTTGAACAAGCAATTTCCTTGGTCATAAAACGTTTCATCAAGATTGCAATAACTTGGTATAATGGTGAAACAATAAACAACATTTAGTCTTGTCATAAGTTGGAGAAACATTTATCTTGATTGTTTCCTTCCAATGTTCAGTGTCGGTAAAATATTGTTCACAAGAGTTGCACAGCTAAAGAGTCGAGAATGGGATAAAAGTGCATCATCAATTATGTTAATCAAATTGAGCTTTAGCTTTTGATGCTGACTCTTTCATCTTTCAACTTGATCACACTCTTTACAAGTGACAAAACTTTATCCATCTTTTTGTCAACCAACTCGACTCCAAAATTATTATTTAACGAAAAGCCAAGAAAAAGAAAATGTATAATTCAAATGTTTTGATTGTTTCACTTTGAGTTCCCTTTTTCCCCTCAACAAAACTCACAGAACATGAAAATTGACGATGAAAAACATTAAGCATGCAAAGTGAAAGAAAATAGTTTAGTAAATTGTTCAGCACTCTCGAGTTTCTGTTTTCAATTCAATTGTCAGTTTTGTTGAAAAAAGTGACTTACAGCTATTTAATATCTAAAGTTGAAATGAAATTGAATAGACAAAGAATAATGAAAGGTTTGTTTCGGAAGTAATCTGAGGGGAAGACTGCGAACTTGCTTTCACTACAAGTTTTGAGTTCGTATCTTGGATCACTAGAGATCTACACCTTTAACTTATATGAGTTTCTTGATATCTCCTAAGAGATGAAATACACAATTCATAAAGTAGGAATACTTTGAGTTTACTTGGAAATACTTTATTAAAATAATGGAACTGAATTGAATTTAAGTTGAATCTTGTAATTGAGAGATTTCTTAAGAAATACTGAATTGAACAATGTTAAAGAGGATATTACAAGAGTAATGAATGACTATGACAGTGAATGACTGTAAAGTAAAAATGAAATATTGAAAAATTAGGTTTTTATAACCTTCTTGAAACAAAAGAACAGAAATTGGAGGGAATTGAGAAAGAAGTGATTTTTCTCTGTCTAATTGTGTCTGGTTTTGGTGATTTTAACCAGTGACCAAATTTACTCTTATCAGTAATTAATACTGGTAAAGCTACAAGCTTTTTACCCATTACCAATATGTCTTGAGACATATATCTCCTAAGAGATTGTACCTTTGACAATGCAAAGGGATTAAAGAGAGGTGAAAAACAGTTGAAAATGAAGATAAAAAAGAAAGTGATTTTTCCATCTCTTACTTTTGTGCACTTAATTTTCACTCTTAATTTTGGTCAATTCTTTAACCAGAATTGTGGTTAAATTTACATGGTTTTAGAGGCTTTGGACGAGATTATCTTTCAGGATTTGGACATTTGAGAAGGCATTATTTTCAGGGTTTACATAGTTTTCAAGAACTGATTTTGAATATTGGTTAAACAATGAATGTAAGAATTGAATTTAACTGAATTAAAATATTGCTTGAGCAATTAGTTTGAATGAATTGAAACAATTGAAGGTAAATTGAATTGAAAAAGGAATGAATCTCGAGATTCGAATGAATAACAGAAAGGAATTGAATGAATTAACTAAGTTAACTTTTTCTACCCTTCACTTCCCTGAATTTAAGACCATGAAATCTTAGTGAATTCAGGTTTATTAGTTTCTGTTGGATGAATTAGACTCTCGAGATGAAGACCTTTGTCTGGTTGGATAAAATATGTGAGAGCGGACTTGAGAGGAATGAATAGGACGATGGTAAATTGTTGTTGTTGATGATCCTGAAGATCCTGTGGAAGTAAATGAATTCCTTGAATCCTGGGACATTCTTGATGAATTAGATTCAGGCATATCCTTTGCTCTGAGGTTTCTCCATGGACTTGGTGGAATCGGATAGGGAATGACTTTGCCTTGTGCATAATTGACTGGTCTTTCAGCTGAGGAAGTTAAATCTGTTGTAGATGAAGAAGTTGAAGAGGATCCTGAGGTTGAGGCGAATGATACCGGAGATGAATGAGGTGCAGTGGGTGAACTTGATGGAGTTCCTAACAAATCTGCTATGGCTGAGTAGATTGAAGATGGAGTTGATCGTTGATCAAACTCAATAACTGGAGGAGGAAAATCAGGGGAAGCTTCAGCTGAATTATGTCTTCGTTTCTTAGTAGAAGATGAAGAAGACAAAGGTGAAAAGTTTGAAGATATAGCTTGAGCTATGGATTGAGATGATGCTGGCAAAGTTGATTGTTGAGAGAGAGGAGGAGTACCAGTAGGAGTGTGAGGGGAAAGTATTCTTACAGAAGGTGAAGAAGGTTCATCGTCAGATAAATCAATTAGGGGAAAGTTTTGATTTTGAGGTCTAGGAGGAGATGGAGCTGGAGGATTGTATTCATAGGTAATGGAATCAATTGATGATGTTGAAGATGCAGATGAATGAACTGAATGTACGGAAACATTGCAGTCGCTGCCATAATTTGAATATTGTGATGAAGTTGGTGATGAGGCTGGAGAGACGCAGGGTGCTTTGAATGAAAGATCATTGTTTCTAAGGACATAAGCCCAATTAGATGGCCAACGAGCTTGATTGTTGCGAACTCGATTCTGATAAATTTGAAGAAGTTTTGCAACTTTCTTGTTACCACAAGTTCTTACAGCATTTTGATGATTTATTCCACCCCATTTTCTGCTTGATTCTTCTACTTCCTGCCAATATGCCATGTAAAGATTCATTGAGGTAATTGACTCAATAGCAGGAGAATGAGGTTCAGCTCGAAGAGTGAAACCAGGCAAGAGTAAGAAGGAAATTAGGGAAAGAGCGGCAGGAGAAGAGACATATGGAGAGAAATGTTGAGTTATTTCCCTGAATTTATGCTGAAGAGCATAAATTTCATCGTCGTGCAGATCTAAAGATCTCATAGCGTTTATCAATCCAGAGCCTACAATAGCAGTTGCTGTCAAAAGAAAAGCGAGAATCTGATCTCGTACAGAAATGAATGATTTTGCATTCTTTATATCTTTAGGTGTCAATCCATGATATTGAGTATCCATTTTATCAATGTCGTCATGACTGATTAGGGACTCATAGACGATGTTTCGATATCCATCGACAATTACGACCCAAACAGGTCGAGGGCGTAAAGCATCTCTTTTACCGTCAGCGGTCCATCCATCAATTCGGCAATAGGCCATGTGAATAGCAAAGGTAGTTTCAGGCGATGGATGAATCTCAATATTCTGCTTTATCAATTTTTCAGTGTTAGCTCGCAGAGGAGGCATATTGATAGCAGTCAAATGTTGAAATTCTCGAGTTGCCAAGTCAACTTTGTTCTTTCTATTGACGAGAGCTCGAGTATTAGAAGTGGAAGGGAAGATGTGTTCCATTCGGAAACCACGGAGTGAGGGAAAATTATGCTTTGCATATTCAAATAACTCTTTTTGGAGTTCAGGGGAAAGTCTGAGAATTGGATTGATTTTGATGAAAGGAGTGAGGCGATCTTCAGTCTCAGGGGCTACATGTTTTGTGAAAGGAGGATTAGATTTAGGAATTCCACCTCGTGCTACTTTGACCCATTCTTCCGAATCAGTGAGAAGGTAAAAAGGAACTTGGGACCAGGTAATAGTGTGGGGTCTAGGTTTAATGACGAGGGGATCAATTTTCTTGCCCATTATTGGTTCTAAACCAATAACATGTTGAATCCAGTGTTCACCTTCGGATAAAGGATGAGTTGGATCATAGGTTTGCTTTTTAGCATCCCAAAAACCTAAGGAAAATTGAGCAAGTGATCTGATAGCAACGGGACTTAAGAGGGGATCATTAGGATTTTCATCCTTAAGATGGGATAGGCAAGCCCAGAGATTCATTTTCTCGTACCATTGATTATCATGGCTACGATGATTTTCAGGAAGATCAAAGTTTCCTGTCTGAAGATGAGTAGGTAAAAAGTTTGCTAAACTTTTTGGAGCTTTCTTTAGCTCTTCTTTTTTCTGAGTAGGAACTGAAGTTGTTTCGAAAACAAACTTGAAATAAAATTGTTCACTGAACAATCCAAGTCTACATTTCGGTTCATGTTCGAGGAATGAATCTAAGGGTAAATTGGCGATACAGTGAGTTCGTCTGCATCTAAATGTGGTTTTATTATAAATTTCGAGGGTTTGTTTGTTTGCAAGGATTTGAAAGAAAGGGTAATCATCTTTCTGGGAATGGAATTTGATGCATTGTGGCAGAATGCAGAGAAATTGTTCAGGATGAGAAATAGGAAGTAAGCCTAGTATTTCGACAAGATTTTTCAGCCATCCAACGCAACCTAAGCAGTAGCATTTTCGGCATGACCTACACTCTCGAGGATTGAGTGCAAATTGTTCACAAAAGTGACATCTAACCTGTTCTGCAATTGAGTCAAATTCTGGGTTGTTAATATGAGCTCGAACTATTCCGTGCGGAATTGTAGGAAGCTGCATCGTTTTGATGGATTCATCATGAAAAACATTATCAAACAATTTGTATCTCATAAATCTATCAAAATCATGTCGAATTACTGAGAAAGTTTTAGCTTTGGCTTTGACAATTTGTTTGATTTCATTAAATCTTTCATCAGATACAAAATCAGGAAGAGGGGCAGTTGGTAAGGGTGCTGGATATTGATTTTTGGCAAAAGGATAATCGGAAGGTTTAAGGTATCTATTGGGCCATATTTTTCTAGTTAGATTTATTTTTGGAGGGACAATAGTGGGTTTAAATGGAGTTTTCATATGAAGATTCGGAAGATGTTGAGAATCAAAGTGAGAGGAATTACTTATCTGTACAAGAGCATTATTCGGATTGGATTGGTTTGAATGATTAGCTTCATCAGAATTTGATTTGGAATTTCCCATCAGAGAATCATGAATGATCTTTCGGACTTCCATCTTGGCAGTTCCTGCTGGAAATTTTTGAACATTCATTTGTCCATCTTTCTTTGTTACCAAATGGACTGAGTCTTGAAATAATTGTTCTTCACGAACTGAATTTTGAGTTGAGGTTCTTCGCGAATCTCGAAATCTTGCATATTCTGAATCAGGCTTTGGTTGTTGGCTAGTCTTCACGACTTGTTCCTTAATTTCAATGGCAGTGGGATTGTTGACAAATTGTTTCATCGGAATCTTTCCTTTCTTAGAAACTTTTGAACTGTTCTCAGGGTCCCAATTGAACGGAGGCTCTTGATAAGTTTGATGCGAAAGAGTTTCAGGAAAAACTGTTGAAGGTGATCGAGGTTTACGACTCAATCTAACAGCATCAGTCTCGTCATCGGTTGAGTCTTCACTCAAAACGTTTGATTTAAAATCATAATTATCTTTGTTATACTTTTTGTTCAATGGTGGAGGCGGTGGAAGCATTTGATTTCCAGAGTCTAATGAGGGTAATGATGAGGAACCTTTAATGATTATTGAGCGGTGAACTCTTCGATGGTCAGTTGATGGTTCACTTTCAGTGACCGATGAGGGAGGACGAGGCACATAAATTTGCACAGATGGATCATCACTGAATCTTGCTGGCACTAAGTCTGAGTCAGGGAACTTGTTTAGCGGAACTGGCGATGGTGATCTAATTCGATCAACTCGAATATGAGGTGTTGGTACACGAATTGTTTCACCGGAGGGAAGGATTCGTTCGATGATTGTTTTCTTTGCTGGCTGCATGATTAAACTGGATATTGTTTGAACAATGGTAAAAATTTGAAGAGAACTGGAAAGTTTGAGATTGATTTGAATTGAACAGAAGGAGTTGGAATTGAAACTTTGGAAAGATTTTTGAATAGTTTTTAAGAACTGAAGGAATGAGGGCCAAGTGAAAGGTTTGATGATTAAAAGAACTGAATAATTGTTGAATTTGAATTGAAAATTTTGAATAGTTTGAAATAACTGCAAAGATGAATATCCTTTAAGGGATGAATTGTTGGAAACAAGTGAAAGGTTGTTGAGATAATTTGCAAATGCAAAGAAGTCACAATTTGGTGAAAATAACTGAGTCAAATGAGACAGGTAAAAGGGTAATAAAGTGGTCAAGGTAAACTTGAAATTCCACAAAAACAAAGGATTAAGGTAAGTAGAGTTGAAAGTTGAAATGAAACTTAGAAGAAATTTTGTGGTCAGATTAGTGAAGGTAAAGTAAAGTAAAAAGAACTTTGAAAAATTTTCAATGATAAAGCTTGAGCTTTGTTGAAGATGTCTTATGAGAGACGAAATTAAAAGTGAGGGATCGAAAGATTCTATTGTCTTAACTTTGGTAACATTGGTACCAGAGGGGAAAAATTTTTCTCTCCCTTGATTAGTAAGTTCAACCTGATTGGTTAATAATTTGGTTGAGTTACAGTTTAAGACTGGTAAGGGTTTGATATCTTTCTCAGGCTTTGACTTTGCCGGTGACTTATCTTCATAACAAAGATATAACACATAAGTGTTGGCGCCTAAATTCTGCCTTTTTGTCTGGGATCTAGTTTGCCTTTTGTTATCATTTGAATGATTAATCAATTTTTTACTTTGCTTTAAAATTTCTCTATCTGCAGAAAGATATTTTCTTTTGATTTTAGGCTTTTTAGCAGTAATTGGGAACTCTTTTTCAATATAATTTGAATTATCAGAAAAAGATGAAGAGTTTGAATTTGAATGATTTGAAGGATTTTGGTCAATATTTGAATCTGAAAAGCTTTCATCTGAATTGTTTGAATCTAATATCTCTTGAGAGATTGGCTTAGAAAAAGCATTTTGATTAATTGTATTGTTTGAGTTAACTTTTGAAGATACATTTGTTTTACTTTTGGCTAATTTAGATATATCTTTAGATATGGTTTTCTGACTTAAATTTGAATCGGAATCTGAAGGAGTTTGATTAGTTTGAGAGTCTGAAGGATTTGTTAGAAATTTGTTTAAGTTGAAATCATTTTTAGAAATGATTAAAGGAGAATCTGATTGTTCTGAGTTTGTTGAAATATCTGATTGTTGAGAATCATTTTGAATTGAATTTAAATCTAAATCTGAATTTGAATCGGAATCTAAGTTTTGAGAAGTAATATCACTTGAGTGATCAATGAAATCATCTAAATGATTAGTTAATTCTGTATCTGAATCTAAGTTTGGTAAGTTGAAATTTTCTGGCTCTAAATAAGTATCTGGGTTGAAGAATTGTTCCTTGAGTCTTTTCATTCTTTCATCTAAATCTCCTCGGTAAAGTTTTGTGTTAGACACATTAGTACTAAATAGACCTAAATCAGTAGTTTCAAGCAATAAAAGAGATCCTTTTTGTAATCCACAAACTAAGTATGGACCATGATATTTTTCTCTAAATTTCTTAGCTAATTTCGGGTCAACTGATTCATTTTTAACGAAAACAAAATCGCCTAAGCGATATGGAGATGATTTATGGAGAGATTTAGTTCTGTTAATCTGATAGAGTTGTTGAGAATGCAATCTGGCACAAGCTAATTTTCTGGCTTGGGCAACATTAAAATAATTTTCATCAGGAAAATCTAATAGATTATCTAAAGGCTTTCTAGGATGTCGTCCAAAAACTAGAAAATAGGGAGAAAAACGAGTTATCTTGTGAACTGAAGTGTTTATCGCAAATACTGAGGCTTCGAGGGTATTTTTCAGGTTTTTAGTTGAATTTGCAATCACATAAGATCTAAGTCTTTCGGCAATTGTACGATTACATCGTTCAACGATACCTTGAGACTGTGGATGGTAGGGATTGGATTTTTCATGTTTAACTCCATGTTCCTTGAGGAACTCATGAACTGCTTCACTTGTGAAGTTAGTTCCTTGATCAGTTTGGATTACCTTTGGAAATCCATAGGTCTGAAAGAGTGATTTTAACAATGATATAACTGTAGATGCAGTTTGATTGTTAGTCAATTTAGCAACAACATATCTCGAAAGAATGTCAACCAATACAATTATATACTTTTTCACCTGATTAACTACGATAGGACCTTGAACATCTAATTCAAATCTTTCAAAGATTTCTTTGGGAATAGGTTTAGTGGAAGGGTCTACGTAGATGATGTTGGAGGGTTTTGCAATTTGACAAACTATGCAATTGTCGCAAAGTTGTTTCACCAGGTCTTGTAAATATTGACACCAGAATCTTCTTGAAATCTGCAAGTAAGTTTTTTCCGGGCCAAAATGTCCACCTAAGGGGCTCTCATGCTCATAGGCAAAGATATCTTTAAGGAGTTGAGAGTCGATAACAAGTCTTGAACCAAATGGTGTATTGATGTCTTTCCTGTAAAGTAAGCCATCTCTAATCACATAGCGTTTAAGCGCTATTGTATCGTTAGAGCGATAAAGTTCAATAACTTTTTGGATATCTGGATTGTTGGCTTGAGTAGTTCGGACTTTTTCTTTCCATTTGCTAATTTCAGATGCAGTGGGATTATCAGAAGTTTTGATATGGTTAGTTTCAGAACTAATTGAGTAAGCGATAGCAGGAATATGATTTAAATCATTGAGTTGAGGAAGTTCATCTTGACATAAAGTGTTCAAACCAATATCGTATAAACGATTTTCAAAGGGATCAGCAATGTAATCAATTAAATAGATTCTGTCGAGGAATTCTTCCTCGGGATCAATAGTTTTCCTATGTGACCATGAATTTTGATAGCGAGAGAAACAATCAGGCGGATGAGTTGAACCTTTTTTGTAAACAACTTTAAAATTGAAGGTAGATAGCATAATAGACCAACGCTGTAATCTGGAATTTTTGAAATTGACTTTGGTAAGCTGGCAAAGAGCGTGATGGTCAGTCTCGATGAGAAATAACTCTCCTTCGAGGAAATGGGTAAACTTATTTACGCCAACAAAGATAGCTAAAAGCTCTTTTTCAGAGACAGAGTAATGTTTTTGATATTTTTGAAGTTTTTGAGAGTAAAAGGAAAGGGGAAGCCAATCTTTGACTTCTTCGATAGGAGTTTCAGGGTCATAAGAGGGGGAATTTCGATCTTCTTGTAAAAGTATGCCACCAACGGCATGATCAGATGCATCAGCAGAAAGTTTTCTTCTTAAATCGGGATCGAAATGGACAAGCATAGTTGTTGAAATGAGGGAATCTTTGAGGGTATCTAGGGCTTGTTTGTCTTCAGGTAAAATTCGGAATCTTTTTTCTTTAGAAATGAGACGATAGAGAGGAGCAGCTAAAGTTGAGAAATTAGGAATATAGCGGGAGAAGTAATTATAGCAACCAAGAATGCTTTGTAATTCTCGTACATTACGAGGATAAGGAAGGTTTTTCAAAGCTTCGACTTTCTTAGGGTCAGGTCTTATACCTTGTCCGGAAACAAGATGTCCTAAAAGAAGGATTTCTTCAAAACCAAAATGGCACTTTTCAAGTTTAACTTTTAAATTGAAATCTTGTAATCGATTGAGAACAAGTTTTGTGTTAGCAAGTAAATCGGGAAAATCCTTTCCAACGACAGGGACATCATCAAAATATCCAACGCATTTTTGATAAATAAGTCCATCCAGAACTTTATTCATCAATCTCTGGAAAATGAAAGGAGCACTGGTTGAGTTTGTTTTGGGCGAGTATCGATAATGTAATTGTTTTCAGCATTGTTATCAGCAAGGGTAGTAGTATCGAAAATTTGTTTAGTTTCTTCAGGGGTACAAAATCGGAAATAGAAAGTAGGATCAAGTGGAGCTGAGTCTGGAAATTCAGAGCAAGTGGTGTGATAATGATCTCCATCAGATTTAAGGGTAAAATAATAAAGATGAATGAAAGCATTTCCAATCAGGCAAACTGGTTCAAAGTTTTGGACGATGTGAATTCGAAACACTCGTGATTCTCTCATAGCTGGATGTTTAACAATAGCGTAGGCAAAACCTTGAGAGGTAACATATTGCTTTGCAGCAATTCCTTTTAATGATCTTGCGTAAGGAATAATATGAGCATTAAGTTCATCAGCAACACTAGCGTCAAGGGCTGATAATGTTGAGCCCGTATCAAGCAATACTCGGCCTTCTCGAACTAATTCTCGAGTAGGTTTGCAGAGCTTGAATGTGGCTTGCGGCATGTGACATAAGTCTGTCTCGCCTAATTTAGTTAGAAGCGGTACAGTAAGTGCTGAAGAAAGTGTCCAAAGAAGTCCTGGATTTCTCAAAGCATCAGCTTGAGGCTCAGGAGGAAGAGTATGAGCTAAATTTGAAGATGATGGAGTGGTGTTTGCAGGGGAAGTTGCACTTGGGGGTGCAGTAATTGCTCGGACATTGGGATTATTAGGAGTATTAGAATGATTTGAACGATAATTGGGATTATTTTGTGGTCGAGTCCTACATTGTTGAAGAGTATGTCCAGTTCGTTTACAATAGTTGCAAGTAATGGTATTTGAATTGGAAGTTTGAGGAGGGCGGTAAGGTTGGGGACGATTGGAGCTAGGATTTCTTGAATCAGGTTTACGAAGATAAGTATTAATATTAGAAGTTCGAGGGGGTTGTGAGGAATTAGTTTTATTTTTGTTAAAGTTTTTACTTTGTTCAGCCTCGAAATGTTTACGAATAAGTAAATTGGTAATCTTAGTGATATCATCATTAAGACCTAAGGTATTAATTTCATGAACAATGAAATGAGGAAGGTGATTAAAGAGTTCATGTTTAAAAACTTCATCTGAATAAGTTCCTACAGCTTTGGTGAGGGAAGATTTTAACTTTAACAAGAATGTATTGGGATGTTCAGAAAGGTTATAACGAAGTTGTCTTAGTTGGTATTGTGCAGAATACTGCATTGCTGGAGTTTTTAAAGCACTAATTAAAGCGTCTAAATACTCTTTATAGCCTGTGATGTTACTATCTAACGTATTAGCAACAGCTAATAGTTCATGGGCTAATGATTTTTTGAAACAACGTAATCTAGTTGAATCGTCAACATTCTCTTGAGCGAGTCGTTGTTTGGTATTGGTAATAAATTCAAAGACATCTTCGCCCTTTTTGAATTCAATAACTTGAGGATCTGGTTTCAGATTTGAAAGTGCATTCAGAAGGAATTGAGGATTTACTTGGGGTTCACTATGAGTAGAGTAAGGTGAAGGATGAAAGAGTGGAGGAGGTTGATTGTTCTGTTGGGCTATGGGATTGATATGAGCACCTAAGGTGTTCAAAATCTCTAAAAGCTTTCGCTGAGATTCAAGAGGGATAGGGATGGAACAAATATCTGCATAAGTTATGCGTAACATAGCCTCACGATCTCGACCTAATGTTCTTATTATGGTCTTTATCTCGTCTTCAGTGATTCCATTATGTCTACATTGAGTCATCCAATCAGGAATAGCAAATTGAGTAACTGTAGCGGTAGGAAGACATTCGATGTCATCATCAGTTAATGTTTCACCAACAGACAATAAGTGCGTTTTTATGCAATCGAAGAATCTTCGTCGAGCAAGACATGGAATAGGAACAAGAACATTCCAACCAGCGAGAGTTTGATTCATGGTTTCAAGATTCATTTCATAGACAATTGGTTCATCTGCTGCTACATTGAATCTTCTTCTTCTTTGAACGGCCATAGTGAATAAGTTGAATAATGAGTTGGAAGTAAATCAGGATATCACTTAAGTGATGGTAAAGATGAATGCGAGGAACTTGAAAAGTTTTGAGTTTAATATTGAAAGAGTTCAGAGAACTGGAGTTAGTTGTTTAAAGTTGCATGAATTAACTGGAATGGTTACAGTTGAATTTGAAGTTGAAATGGAGTTCAGTTTAGTTGAATTTGAAAGTTAATTTGGAAGTTGAAAGTTCAATTCAGTTGAGTTTTAATTGTTCTTGTTAATTGTTGAAGGATTGAAATAATAGAAGAGTAAATTGGAATTTACTTTGAAGTTTAAAGTTGAATTGAAGTTGAAAGTTAATTGAGTTCAGAGATATTCTTAAAGGAATTAGAGTTGAATGGTATTCTTTGAATTTGAATTGAATTAAATGGACAGAGTCCGGAATTGTGTGAGGATATTCTTAAAGGAATAAACTAGAAGAGACTTGAGTCAATTTTACCTTGAAAGAGTTATATGGAAATAACTATTGTGATCCTGATTATGAAGAGATTATGGAAAATCTTTGAATTAAATTTGAATTGAATTTGAAGAGATAGTTCTTAAGAACTGAATCAGGCACATAAAGGGCACGGCGAGTCCGATATTCTAGAGTTGAAGAATTAACACAAGGATAACCTTCAGAAAGGTCAAATTGAAACAGAGTCTTGGAAACACGCACAAATCGAAGGCACAGAACTTAGCAATCCTGCCGTGGTCGCCAAGTGAAAGGTTTGTTTCGGAAGTAATCTGAGGGGAAGACTGCGAACTTGCTTTCACTACAAGTTTTGAGTTCGTATCTTGGATCACTAGAGATCTACACCTTTAACTTATATGAGTTTCTTGATATCTCCTAAGAGATGAAATACACAATTCATAAAGTAGGAATACTTTGAGTTTACTTGGAAATACTTTATTAAAATAATGGAACTGAATTGAATTTAAGTTGAATCTTGTAATTGAGAGATTTCTTAAGAAATACTGAATTGAACAATGTTAAAGAGGATATTACAAGAGTAATGAATGACTATGACAGTGAATGACTGTAAAGTAAAAATGAAATATTGAAAAATTAGGTTTTTATAACCTTCTTGAAACAAAAGAACAGAAATTGGAGGGAATTGAGAAAGAAGTGATTTTTCTCTGTCTAATTGTGTCTGGTTTTGGTGATTTTAACCAGTGACCAAATTTACTCTTATCAGTAATTAATACTGGTAAAGCTACAAGCTTTTTACCCATTACCAATATGTCTTGAGACATATATCTCCTAAGAGATTGTACCTTTGACAATGCAAAGGTATTAAAGAGAGGTGAAAAACAGTTGAAAATGAAGATAAAAAAGAAAGTGATTTTTCCATCTCTTACTTTTGTGCACTTAATTTTCACTCTTAATTTTGGTCAATTCTTTAACCAGAATTGTGGTTAAATTTACATGGTTTTAGAGGCTTTGGACGAGATTATCTTTCAGGATTTGGACATTTGAGAAGGCATTATTTTCAGGGTTTACATAGTTTTCAAGAACTGATTTTGAATATTGGTTAAACAATGAATGTAAGAATTGAATTTAACTGAATTAAAATATTGCTTGAGCAATTAGTTTGAATGAATTGAAACAATTGAAGGTAAATTGAATTGAAAAAGGAATGAATCTCGAGATTCGAATGAATAACAGAAAGGAATTGAATGAATTAACTAAGTTAACTTTTTCTACCCTTCAATAAGATCAATAAATGAAACAAATGATTCAACGTTTGAAACTCAATACATGACGATTGAGCAGCAAAGAGAAGTTGGAAAAATGACATTTCGAGCTTTTCTTTTACTCTTGTCAAAATATTTGTAAACTCATCTTTCTCATATTAATAGTTTAAGCTCAAGACTAGGAAAATAATTAACGCTTTGCACAAATTACACAAATTGCTCTGATTTTGCAATTGAAACGTGAATTGTAGATGGAAATTATTTGCTTAAAAACAAAATCTTACCATTTGACTACCAGTGGGACCCCAATCAGCGTATTCAATTTGATGATCGTCTTCCAAACCTGGTGCTGTTAGCGAAGACATTACACTGTTCTTGGTATCGTAGACTTTGTATCGAGCTTTGAAGGAATGACTTGTCGTCTTTTTTACATCGTGAATCAATAGGACATATCTTTTATCGGATGATAAGCTAAATCGTTCAATTTTTAATTTACCCTGTCAGATGGATAAAATACAGAAAATAAGGTTAGATGGCGATGACTCTCAAGATTTTGTGTATAATTCTTTGCAAGTTTTAACTGATTTAGATCGAGACGTTAAGCTAACTTTTGCTGTCGCAAATGAAATTTTACATGACTAATATAATCGTATGGAGGAAGATCGATGGTTTAAATTTTGAGAGCTGACGCGTTGAGTATTTCGAAGAAGTTACGTTTTTGACTTGATGAAATTGAAATTAAACTATTATAAGACTAATTAGATTTTTATCTTTTCTATTAATTGAAAGACCATTAGTAGCTTTGAAAGCAATTAATTCGTCACTTACTAAACTTGCATTTGATGCTAAAATTGTTTTCCATTTTGTTGCAATATCATATATCATTAAACTCCCATCAGGATCTCGGTAAATTATCTTGCGACTTGAAATCCAAGTTAGATTATGTATTCTAGTTGTGAATCCATCAACTAAAACTTCTTCAAGAGGAAGCCGCTCTTTTTTTCCATCAACACCTGCATCGATAAATGAGAGAAAAAAGTGCTTAGAATATTGCTGAGAGTAAATGAGGGGTTTCATGTGCAAAAAATAAACTTGAGAGTAAGACATGAATCAACTCATTTCATCTTCTAAAGCATGAGATTATTCAGTGAGATTTTCTGTATCAATTTAAAACGAATTCACTTTGGATCTTTGATGCAAAATTTTTTATAATTCTTACACCAAAATATGTTTGCAACTGTCTTTGACATAACTGTCAAATATCCTTGACGAAAAACAGTATCAAAGATGATTTTAATTTTTCCAAAGGTTGTCAGCAAAATAACACTAGATTCTGAGATAATTAGACAGACATTTGAAGTCCGCTTTCTGAGACGCTAATAAATGTTTGTTAAAAGTTGATAACCCAAGCTGCCCAAAAGGTATGAGTGCTCAAGGACGTTCAATTAAGTTATGAGACAAGATTTGTTAGTCAATGTTTCTAACTGATCGAATCAGAATGGGAATTCAATTTTTATTCAGACTTGTTTCTCATCAATGAGTTTTCTTACATATAGCTTAAGATGCAAACTATTAGCCTCTAATTTTATCACTCACAGAGTGAACTTTAGCTTCTAAATCAAAATCAGGTTAAAAGTAAATTGAATTTGTACGACTCAAACAAGCAATTTCAATGTTTAAGGCAAATGACTAAACGACTTGAGATATAATTAGACGAAAAATCAGCGATTATTCTTTATTCAATTGGGTTGATATTCGTTATCTGATAGAGCCAATAGCATTTTGAACTTTGTTGAACTAACAAAATTGAATAAGTTGCATTGAGTTGTGATTGTTTAGCCTGAAGCAATAGAATACTTTTACGAAATAAGGCAAAATATATAGAATGAGTTAATGCATCGGGAGAATCAAGCAAAACTGAGCGAAAACAAGTTAACATTAAAAGATTAGCATTCGATGGAAGAAACAAGAGTGAAGAGTAAACACGATTTACATTCTCACCAAAATAATCTAATACGAATAATGCCTTTGCACCATGATTGGCTCAAGTTTCTTTCAACAAGAAACTCTATCCAAATTTATCCAAGAGAGTCTCTTCAATGAGAAGGGAATTTCTTCGTCGATTTGCATTATTATAATAATTTATAACGAATATGTTTGCCGATTTGGTCAACATAAAGATTTTGCTCCATAAGTCCATGCTGTACAATCATAACACAACTTTGCTTTTAATGAAACGACTAGTTTAGAAGGTGAAATTTTGTCGATTCGATTTAAGAGTCACTTTTTTGCCCTTGATAATAGATCATCACATGCATGAAAATTATCAAGTTTTTAGTTGACAAAAGTTTTTCAATCAACATGTTGCAGAACTGAGAGGTCAAAGTTGTGCGAAATTTAATCTCACTTAATGCTTAACTGAGCTTCCATTTCATTTTCATACTTTTCATGTCAATTTTTTTGCTTCGAATTTTATCCAATTATAAAAAAACTTTATTGGCGATATTTTTTTTCTTGAGCAAAGAAGAAAAAAGTCAACCTTTCATATCATGTTCTTTTCATCTTTCATATTATTCTTACATAGATTTCATTTCCAGAATTCAATACTTTCAACTTTAACTTGACTGAATGAAATAGAAATGAAAAGAGTAAAGATTTAAGAGAAAAAAGAACAGAATGAGACAACGAAAATGTTGAAAACCTTGTTGGGTAAAAACGAAGACAAAGAATGGGTGAAAAAGACGATGATCGAGTGAAGCAAAAGGCCAAGTTGATTGGCTATAATAATGAAAGAAAAGTTATGATAAAAAGCTTAAAGAGCCAATTGATAAATTGTAACGGCAATTGGATGGTCAAAAGAGAAATGAAAACTCATTCGTAAAAGAAATGTTTAATACTTTTTTTCTTCTCCTTTATCGTCCTTCACATCATCCTTACTTTCACCATTCCCTGTACAAAAGGCATTCCCTGCTGTTATCTGAGCATCTATCTTATTTTTTTTCCCTGTTTTCTTTCCCTTTTCTCTTTGTTGACTAATGCTATTTTCACTCAACTTTTTTCTCTCTATCTATTTCTCTCTCTCAATCATCATTGCACGGATTAGATGGAAAATTATGAAAAGAATGCAATGATCATCAATCAATTCTTGATGTAAACTTTTTCATTCTCACATTTCTCTTCTTTTTGACTCTCAACTTATAAAATGGATTTTTTCAGTTATCAGACTTTCACATCACCAATGTTGCTATTAATTTGTATCATGAGTTGTAAAAGTAAAAATTGAACTAAACTGTGCCTCGTTTCAAGACTAGTTTCAAGTATCATCAGGCAAACTTCAACTTTATTACTATCATAACTCAGGTCAAACTGGCAAGTCAACTTTTCCACAAGATTGGTGGCTATTTAGGAACATAAAAAGAGCCATTGTAGGAACATCTAATCATTGTCAGTCATGTAATTTTGTGTGAAAGTAATACAATACAGAAAAATTGTCAAGACTCCTTTGAACGATAATGAAACATTTTCGTTATTTCGGTTATCCAATGTGAGTACTAGTCAAAATCAGGATGAATTGACTCTAAAATATTCTAAATAATACTGAACCAATCTTAAGTATAAAATTTCAAGAAAATATTTCTATTCAAATGCTTAACAAATCCTCAAAATGAATGAAACCTTAATGTCTTTATTGGTTTGATTAGTGATAATAAATTCACTTATGTTTACATTACCACTTGATTTGCTGAATCAGAATCAAATATCATTGGAGTGAACCAGTTGCCTTCCCATTTACAATCTAAAGTTTACAGTCTAATTGAAGATCAGTTGGTGAGTTGATCAATAAAATAATTAAATTGATTGGCAATGAAATGGATTGGGTGATGATTGTTTTGAATAATTGGCTGATCATTTTATAATTAACTTTGATAACAAAGTAAAAATTAGTTTTGATTGGAATATAAGAGTTTTTTAAATTCGAACGATTCTTCGTGTTCATTTTATGCGTTAGCTTTACGCTCTTTAGTTCATATACGAGACTTGGGTTGATTGGTCAGTTCTCAATTTTTTAATACTGGATTTGTGAGCTCGGAAGAACTTTGAAAATCGAAAGTCTATTAAACGAATTTCAATTGAATGTGTTATTTCTCTTCATTTGTTAGATTTGGATGAAAATCTAGTTTGTTCTCCATGAATACTTCGAATATCTATTCATGTATAAAGACCTTTTTATTAACAAAATATTCACTTGAGTAGAATATTTGCTTAAAAATTATTTCAATTGATATTGAGTGTTTATAAAAGAGTGAAACCTGGATTAAATCAAAATTTCAAAGAATTTTTTGTATTCATTCTAGATTCAATCTCATGGTGAAGCTGAATGTTATTAAATTGGAATGAATTATTTTTTAAGAAAAATAATTTCTTGTTCACGTAAGCTAAGCATGAACGAAGGATAACATTTTAGTATCTTGATTTGAAATATTAAATTGAAAAGTGAAAATCATTTATTTTTTATTTTCATTCTAATTGATTGATGTATACGCTTCAATTTGAATGTCTGTTTATAATTAGAAACATAGTCTAACACGGTTTCTAGGCTTGCCTCGTTGGTCTCGTCTCTCACGTTTGTGGCTAAAAAATCCACTGATCAAACCTTTATTACTGATTATTTGGACACTTGATGAGTGAACAACTAATGAAATAACTTCGAGTCATTAATGGACTCAGGATAGCCTGTTCTGTATCTAGTGTAGTTCATTTTACAGCCAAGAATTTAAATGTTTTTTATTTATGGTTCATTTTTTCAATCTCCTCTAGAATAAGAAATAATTGTGAATTCTAAAACGCAGCATTCTGCATATCCAGAAAACTGAATTTTGTTTAATTCGAAAGCATTTAATCTTGACCACTATTGACAAATGTTTTTCTGTTTGTTTCAAATTACACTCATTCATTTTCTCGATATTCTGTTTCTTTCATGATTGCTGCACTAAATATAAACGCAATGTTGGGCGTAAATTTTATTGCATTTGAATGAATATATTAACTGAAAGATTTTGGTTTCCTTTTCATTTAATAACAAGTTTTCACAAAGCAAATGCAAATCTCACAAGAATCTATCATTTTCACGATGAATGATAAGAACTTTAAAATGTTGAAAATGATCAGGTTATGAATGATAACTCATGACGAGAAATGCTAAAGGTTATGCAACAAGGATGAAGAAATTGATGAATATAAATATTCCGCTATTAATAGCAATTGGAAAATATAACATCTCACATTATCCTCATTGTTACGTCTTTTCAATTGATTACTTTAACCTTAATTATTGTTAGTATCTTAAGTTAGTTAGTTGATTTCGTTTGATCACTAAACATTAGATTAATTTGTCATTTCAATATTTCAATAAAACTCGTTTATTCCGGTGAACTATTTCAGTATTAACCAACTGGTTATGGGCTCAGTCTCGCAAGGGGAAATGGTTTTAGGCTCAACGAGTCTAATTGACAAGTTCAATGGAATTGACTTTCCAACTTGGAAATTTAAAATGATGAATTATCTGAAGAGAGAAGGCCTTTGGGACGTTATTGTTGGAGCTACTGATCCTAATGTGAATGATCGGAGGTCAGCTATATCTAAACGTCAAGACGAAAAGGCTCTTGGTTTATTGTGTTGTTGTGTTGCATCAAAATACATCATTTTGATCAAAAATGCTACAACCGCCAAGGAAGTTTGGTCTATTCTCGAGACAACATTTGAACGAAAAGATTTGTCTAAGAAATTAATGTTGAAACAAAAGTTGGCAAATTTGAAAGTCAAAAATGGTCAATCTGTAATCGATTTCATTACAGAATTGGAAAATATCTGGTCCGAGCTAACTCATTGTGGGGATATTATAAGTGACCAGGATAAGGTTATTGAAATTTTGAGCAAATTACCTCAACAATATAAGCATTTTGTTTCTTCAATCAGAGTTATTTTGGATAATATTAAATATAATGATTTACTGGCTAGACTTTTGCAAGAGGAAGAAATAGCTAAGGGTCAAGGTCAAAATACTGATGAGACGGCTTTGGTTATCAAACATAAACCTAAATTACAAAACATAAAAAACATCAAATGTTATTACTGCAATGAGAAAGGTCATTTTAAACGAGATTGTCTCAAATTCAAGGAAACATTTAGTAAGACAAATGTAAAACAATTGAATAACAATGATGAATCAAAGTGGAAGAAGCATAAAGATCATAAAGAAAGAGCATTAACGGTAATTAATGATGATCAAGATGGTAACATATGGATCATAGATTCAGGAGCAACTAATCATATGTGTGCTCATCGTTCTTGGTTTATTGATTACATTGAAACTAACGGTAAACAAGTAATCCAAGGTGACGGAACAAATATTGATGTTATTGGTATTGGTACTATTGAAATTAAATCAAGTTTTGGGGTAAATTTCAAGCTTAAAAATGTATTTCATGTCCCTAAGTTACATCTTAATTTGATCTCATTGGGTCAAGCTGAAGACTCAGGTGCTGAAATTGTGTTCAAAAGAGGTGAATGTAAGATTTATCTTAATGATGAACTGATCGTAACAGGCGAAAGAAAAGGAAGATTATACAAATTGGAATGTATTGCTCATGTTAACAATGGAGGGTTATTTTCTTTACAAGATAACAGTAAATCTGACGATATCAATCTATGGCATTTAAGATATGGACATCTTAATTATCAAACATTGACTAACATGGTTCATCATAATATTATTGATGGTGTTGCTATGAAAGGTGAAAAAGCAAACATTTGCAAAGGTTGTTTAAAGGGTAAAATGACTAAAATGAGCACAACGAGTAGAACCAATGTATCTACTAATGATGTATTGGATCTTGTCCATTCCGATGTTTGTGGTCCAATGAGAACTAAATCATTTACTGGTTTACGCTATTTTGTTACATTTATCGATGATTGGTCAAATTGGGTCAAAGTTGTTCCAATAAAAGAAAGAAGCGAAATTTTCGAACAGTACAAAATATATGAAGCTGAAGTATGCAATTTACATGGTAAAGCTATCAAAATATTCAGAACTGATAATGGTTGTGAGTATTGTTCAAATGAATTCGAATCGCATTTACAGTTAAAGGGTACAAAACATGAAACATCAATTGCTTACCATCATGAACAAAACGGAGTCGCTGAGCGAATGAATCGTACTCTAAGAGAAATGGCTTGTTCAATGCTTCATCAAGCTGAATTACCATTGAAATATTGGGCAGAAGCTATTGTTACTGCTGGTTACATCAGGAATAGATGTTCAGCCAAGTCAATTCATAACTTGACACCTTTTGAGCGTTGGAAAGGAAGAAAACCAATAGTCAAACACTTGAGAGTATTTAGTTGTAAAGCTTTTGTATTTGTTCCTGATGAAAAGCGATCCAAATTAGAGGCTAAATCAATTGAAGCTATATTTACTGGTTACGGCTCAAACAAAAAAGGTTACCGATTGATTAGCATTGAAGATAAAAAAGTTATTTATGGTAAAAATGTTAAATTTGATGAAAAGTCATTATTATTGAAACAAAATGATTCAACATCATGTGACTTTGATATTATTGATGAAGATGTTGGAGCAAATGATTTTGAACAAGACGAACAACAAATTAACGCAAAATTTGATAATCGCTTATTGTTAACGATGAACAATGAACCTGAGACTTATGAAGAAGCAATTAAGTCAGATGATGGAGACAGTTGGATGAAGGCGATACAAGAAGAATATCAATCTTTGATTAATGCTAATACTTGGGTATTAGTTAAGCGACCAGAAAATCATAATGTAATCAAGAATAGATGGGTATTCAAAATCAAAGACAATTTCAATGAAAAACAATACAAAGCAAGACTTGTGGCTAAAGGTTTTACTCAGAGAAAGGGAATAGATTATTCAGAAACTTTTGCTCCGGTAGCGAAATTCACAACTCTGAGGTGTTTGATATCTTTGAGTGTAAAATTTGGTTATTTTATAAGTCAAATGGACGTTAAAACAGCTTACCTTAATGGTGTATTAGAGGAAGATATTTACATGGAGCAACCAGAGGGATTCAATGAAGATACCAATTTAGTTTGCAAATTGAAAAAGAGTCTTTATGGTTTGAAACAATCAGGAAGAGCTTGGAACTTATTGTTCAATGAATTCATGATGAAAATTGGATTTAAAAGAGTTGAATCAGACAACTGTTTATACTATCAAGGAGATGATAACAAAAGAGTCTATTTACTGATTTATGTTGATGACTTATTAATATTTGGTAAATCTATTGAACAAATCGCATTTATTAAGGAACAGTTATGTTCACGATTTCTGATGAAAGATCTTGGTAATGTTAAGTCCTTTTTAGGCATTGAGTTTATGTTTGATGAGGCGACTGAAATTATTAAGTTAAATCAGTCAAAATACATAAAAGCAATATTGAAAAGGTATAATATGGAAAATTGCAATCCAATTGCTACTCCTTTTGATCTATCATCAAAGCTATCAAAACATTCTGATGGTAATGAATTACTTGAAAATGTTCCTTATTCAAGTGCAGTTGGAGCATTGATCTATTTGTCAACATGCACTAGGCCGGATATTTCATTTGCAGTTGGTGTAGTTGGACAATTTATGGTTAATCCAAATAAGACTCATTGGTCAGCTGTAAAACGTATTTATCGTTACTTGAAAGGAACAGTTGATTTGTCTTTAACATTCAAAAACAGTAAACATGATGTATTAGTAGGTTATACTGACGCTGATTTTGCTTCATCTACTATTGATCGTAAAAGTATTAGTGGTTCTGCTATTTTTTGTTTCGGTAATCTTATTTCATGGACAAGCAAGAAACAAACTACAGTTTCTTTATCCACTGCTGAAGCTGAATATGTAGCCTTAACAAGCTGTATAAAAGACATAATTTGGTTGCGTTCACTTTTTACAGAAATTGGCTTGATTGAGTCGAGAGCAGTAACAGTCTATGAGGACAATCAATGTGCGATTGCATTGAGCAAAAATCCAGTTTGTCAATCAAAAACTAAACATATTGATATCAAGTATCACTTTATCAGAGAGAAGATTCAGCAGAAAATCGTTGATGTTCGGTATATTTCAACTCAGGACATGATCGCAGATATACTTACAAAGCCTTTACCAAAGGAAACATTTGAGAAGTTTAGGTCAAGATTGACGATAATGTGATCTGAGAGGAAGAATTGGAAAATATAACATCTCACATTATCCTCATTGTTACGTCTTTTCAATTGATTACTTTAACCTTAATTATTGTTAGTATCTTAAGTTAGTTAGTTGATTTCGTTTGATCACTAAACATTAGATTAATTTGTCATTTCAATATTTCAATAAAACTCGTTTATTCCGGTGAACTATTTCAGTATTAACCAACTATAGCAATATGAGCAATTCACTTTTTCTGGTTGGTGCCGAGTTGAATTTTGCAGGGAAGGTTGTATTTCTAAGCAGACAAATCTCATTAACCAAGAATCTCGGTTAATCTTGGTTAAAATTTCACTGACCGGATACACCCTAAGAAAACATTCTCTCGCATAAAAATGGAAATCAAACTTACGTGGACTGAGCAATAGTATTGCACCAGTTATAACTGTGCATATACTGAGAATGACGAGCAGTGCAATGAGTATTCCTTTCCAGTTTCGAGGTTCAACTGTGGTCACAGTCAATTCCTTTGAATGCAGAGAAGAGTTGAAAGGAAAAATAAAAAATCATGAAAAATCATTCAATAAGGAAAGAAATTGAGACAAATGAATGTCGACAAAATCGAATCGAAAATGTTTTCAAAATCGTCTCAACTTTCAATTACTAAAAGCTCAAATGCATGAATAGAATGCACTTTCAACCTTAAAATGCACCGATTTCAAGCTCTTACCTCTTTAAAGCTATCCATCTCCAGCTTGACTGAGTTAATGAAGAACCTCAGCAAACGCAAAAGTAAATTTTGTTTAAACAAAAAGCGTGATTCCAAATGCAACAAGTAGTCGAAAGGAATTTACATTGAAGCGAATTTCATGAAAAAATCGATAATGAATGTTGAAAATGGAAACGCAAATCAACTACGATTATGTCGTGAATAATCAAGTAAAGATTGAGGAAGAATAAAGCACATTCCAATTGAAACACTTTTTAGTCCTTTGATTGATTCTTGATGAGCAAATGAAGCTTTGATTTTTCCAACTATTCTTTGCTTTGGATAAATTGATCTCATTTAATGTGAAATGATGAGACAATCAATGAGTGCAACATTGATGATGATGAGCTGTTGGTTAAACGTTTCCAATAATAACATGATATATTATTGTGTAAACAAGAAATGATGAACAGAGGAGAGGGAAAAAAAGATGAATGGAAACGTTGATTGAATGAGCAAAATCAATAAGTTGTCTTGAGTTTCACCATGAAAAAAATTGTAAAGTCGAGTTTACACAAGAATGAAAATGTGATTGAAAGTGAAAGGTTGGACAGTCACAAGAGTAAAGGTGGAATGAGCTGGCAAGTTGAAAGTAAGACAATAATTGGAAAAGGTGAGATGAGAAGACGATGTGAATCAAGAACAACTGATTGTTGACAAATCTTGATCCATTTATCCATCAGAAGAAACCTCTTATAAGCTAATGTTTACCATTTTCATTTATGTCTTTGAGTTTGCTTGTTTACAAATATTGCCAAGAATATCATGAGTAAAGAATGTTCAAGACAGAAGCAAACGATGATAATGGTGATGATAGCAATAGGTTTCTGCTTGGTTATGGTGAGAAGATGGCAAGAAAGAGAGAAGAGAGAAAAGGGTTTCCAATGTAATGGAAGATGAGAAAACCAGAAAAACTGAAAATCTGGTTAATCGCGAGTTTCCCTGAGCGCCTTCTGATGCCAACAAATTCAACCATTTCCATGGTAATCTGCGCTCTTCAAGAAAACCTCTTTTCACCAATCGATAGTCGAGTTTACTTGAAACTCTTTAGATGGCAACAGCATCAATGTTACCAGAATCTGGAAAATCCGAGTTGAACAAAATGTTGGACTGAAATTTCGCAGCTTTTTGTTCTCACTCAATAAGTTCTGAACAGAAGCTGGGACAAAACAAGAGTTTTGCATCAAAATTTTTGCATCAATTTCCTGGTCAAAAGAAAAATTTCTTTTCGATTTTTTCGTTTAACTTTTTTCTTCTTCTTCAAGTTGATTAACATTTCGTTACAAGCGTCTTTGCCTTTAAGATCAATGCTCATGGAAAACGAAAGTTTCAAAGTTGTTCAATCTTCTACAATCTATCTGCTCATGTTCATATTATGTTTATTATTGTGATGTTTGCTTTTCACTTTTTCTGTTGATTCTTTTGTTCACTATTGTTGTCTTGTGCTGAGTGCATCTTTAAGCCATTGTTTGTTTGTATGTGTCTCTATTTACTCGCTCAACTATCATCACTTGGAATGGATCATGAAAAGTTAAATAATACAAATTAAATTCATTCCTAACTTGTTTACTCTCATCTCAACTTTATATTGATAACAAAAATTTGCAACTCAAAATGTTTGCTCAGTTGAAAACTTTATCATCATTAACCATAATCGCCATCATCAACCAATGTTCATCTTGCTCCTTGTTTGATATCAGTTGATAACTTTTACTCCAAATCAACTTTTTCCTTTTTTGTTCGTTGTTTAATACAGAAAATTTTTATCCCACGCTTCGTTCCCATTGGAATGCATTAATGTTTCAATATTTTATTCATCTTATTTATTCAACCTTAATAATGCAACATCATCATTTACCTTTTTAATTCATCTTTAATTAATGACCCAAAGTTGACGTCAACATAATTATTCAATTCAAGTTTCAAAGTTTTTTCGCTTTTCTGAACTCTTGCTAATTCGACCATTTAATCAGCTTTTATCGACTCTTTTACTCAACATAATGGCATTGAAGTTGACAGTAGTGCAGCACGACTTTAGTCAAACCTTGAGTGTTGCCTTTCCAAGTTTCATGTGTTTTTCGTGAATTTTGTGTGCTTTTGGAATTTCAATTTTTGATTAGATTTAAAGTTGAGAAAACTATTCAATTCACTTTGAAACGGAAATCAACAATTCAACTTGATAACTCATTGCCAATGATACAGGGAATGACTGGGAATGACTGGGAGTGAATAATATTAGGGGAAAAAATATTCGCTTTTTCTTCACTTTTTTGCCAATTTTAGGATTCTCAATTGGATTTAAATTGTGATTGCACCGCAATTTGGGATTTTTTTGCTTCTCTCAACAACGAATTCGAAAAAACGAAAAAATCGAATTTTCCACTTTTTGGAATGCAAATTTTCTACATCAAATTGTATTTATATTACCATCTATTTTATTACAGCTTTTATCATGTTACCTGTTCGGTTCAACCTGAAGCCACAATGGTTGACGATGCAAAATCTTCAGGTAAACTTGACCTTAAATTATCCAACACATGATGAAGTGAAAATATGGTCAACATTAAAGAGAGAATTGGAAAGAGAATAAAAAATAAAAGAAATTGGATTCTCCATGAATAATGGAAACCAAAGAATCGCAGAGCAACAGAACAAAAGATGCAATTCTGTGTTAGAGTAAAATTTGATTTCTGCTCAACATTTGTTTAGAGGGTAAAAAAGACGAGAAAAAATGTGTCAATCAAGAGTTAATATATATTAATAATTCAGGTCAATATTCCAGCATTATCAGTTGAATAAAAATGTTCAAGTCTTGAGAGAAAAAAGACAAGATTGTATCACATTGTGATGTTGCTTCTTCTCAAAAATAACATTTCCACTTGGAGTTTTTTTTCACTCTCATGTAACACTTTTCTTGGCATATTATTCCAAGTGTTTGAAGAGAGAAGAAATTTTTTTTTCTCTTTTGCTCTTTTCTTCACAATTTCCCCTGTATTTTGTCTTCTCTCTTTGCGCTTCTTACAAAGACATTCTTCAAGAGTCGATATAATTCTTTCAATCATCCAACTCATCAAGAAGTTGACTGACATTCAATCCCAATAATCTTGTTAAAATTGTTGTCCACAGCAAGGTTAGCTGACAGGTCACTATCGAAAAATCTGTTCATGAAACTCAAGTGTTTATCTCATCAACATTTGCCATTCCAAGATAATCACTGATTGTCACGACAATGTACAGATTGGATAAGAATTGAGCATTTCCATTGAGTGTAGCAAGAAAAAATTGACCTTAAACAAGATCTCGAAATTATTCTTTAGTTTCTTTAAAAATAATCTCAATTCCAAGTCGATAAAAATTTCGAAAAAAAAGAAAGTTTTTTTTCATAAATCTTCAGGTTGATTACAAATTCAATTTCAATGACATTTATCCTGAAAGGAAAGATGCGAAACAAAAGATTTAAGATGAAACTGTAGGAATAAAAGGTTGATAAAATGCTTTTAATGGTTCAATGTTTGTTGACCTCAAAAAAGAGAAAAAGTAAAAGCCAGAAAACCTAAAAAATGAACCAAAATTGAAACAACAACTCTTAATGTTATCAATAAAATTAGAAGCTCAACTTCACCCACAGTCGGAGGAAAGCTAAAAAATGAAGATAATGATGTTGATAAGGTTCATAAAGATGATCTGGAAATGAGATGAGAGAAGCTTTCGTTAGTTGACAACATTAAAGTGACTGCATTTTGGATGATAAGACAAAGTCATATTTCATTTCATTCTACTGAACCAATCATTTTTGCTCCTTTTACCCTGCAAAATAATAGACAAAAGAAATTAATATTTAATGTTTTTTATTGCATCCTTTCCTTTTCTCTCTCGACTTTCATCTTTATTTCATCATTTCTTTTCTTGCAATACTTGATAATTTTTTCATTTTTCCTTTTTTTCTTCTCTTCTTCCCATGAACCAACAGAGAACCGTCCATGTGCCTCATCAGAATTTCGCTGCCACAAAGGAGGCTGCATTTCCCTTCAATGGCATTGTGATTCAGATATCGATTGTAAAGATGGTTCTGATGAACTCGATTGTGGTAAGTATCAAGGGAGTGAATTCACTCCCTGTTGATATTTTGATGTTTTCCATTAAAAAGGTTTCCACTTTAATTTCCATCGAATTAAGAATTTCTCAACTTTCATTCCTCTCACTCATGAATTTGCAACTTATGGATATTGATTATGAATTGAAACTCAGTTGGAAGTCAAATATGTTCGAGAAGAAATCGTCAATTTAAATTGAAAATGTCATTATTGGTTGGAAATGAATAAATTTTCAAATTATTTTGCTCAATGTAATGCTTCTCAAAGTGCAAAAAACTTGTGAGCAAACAAGATCAGAAGGAATTATCCATTAAATTTCATTTTTGAATAAAATGAAAATTCGCATTAAAAGAATGCGAAAAGATGAATTTTGATGATAAAATTCTAGTTGATCCATCATTTAAAGAAACACTAATTTTATCAATTTGTTTCTAATTCCATACAAAAAGATATTTTCCATAATATTCAGACTTGAAATTAGTTCGAAAGTAAATTTAATGGAATAAGCTTTGAATGAAAGTTTGAAAAAGGTTGGAATGAAAACTAATGGGGAAAAAGGAATCAAATAAAGTGATGAAAATGATAGACTGTGAGAAGAGAAAATTTAAAGTCAACTTTTTTTCTTGTTTTGAATCAACATTTTTACTCGAAATTTGGTAAACTTTGAGTTGATTACTACCTGAAGTTTCAGACAGTTTACTTTTCAACTGTGATTATCATGAGTGGAAAAAAGAAGAGAAAAGTTGGTTTTTTTGCCATCCAATATTTACTTTAAGGTTAAACTTTCAACTCTTTAAGCACACAATTAATCATTGATAGGATAATTGCAATTTCGTGTTGTTAACTTGCCATCAATTTGCAAAACTGTGATTAGCAATAATTTATTGAACGATTGGTTAAAGGAAGAGAAAGAGCTTTTTTCGTTCATAATTTAATTGGTAAAATGATGATTCATGAATAAAATAATCATTTAGGAATAGAAAAGAGTTTTGTATCAAATTTTGGTTTTAAATTTTTCTTTCCATCTTTCATCTTTTTACCTTATTGTAAAGGCAACACACAATCTTATTAATCTGATGAACAGCATAATGAATCGTTCAACAACACACAGAGTTAATTATCTTTACTCGTTGATTACTTGTTACCATATAAAGTGTGCAACCAAAGGGTTTACATTACATGATGATTCTGGTCGATGAATGGAAACTACATTCTTGAGCTTTCAAAATTTAACCTCTTTTCTTTTTCATTTTGGGCTTCATTAATTATGAATGTGAAATTATATTCTGTGAGAAGAGAGAAACGAAATTAATTACATTTCCTCAATGGGAAATTGAGCTCTTCCTCTGAGTTTTACTTTTACCTGAATCGGCAAAATGAGCAACTTTTTTTTCTCTTTTCTTTTCTTGCCGCACCATTTACTTGGAGTATAATTGAATCATTCATTAATTCATTTTCTCTGTTCTTTCATTTTCGACGTGAAAATGAACTTCCAATCAAGATAAGATTTCAAACTTTTTACTGACCGAGCAACTGAGTCTTTTCCGAAATTCAACTTTTACCTTTTTCGTTGTAAAATCATTTCTTTGCGAAAACTGAGAAATTCATTTTTCTTTTTTTTCTTTCATCAGACTTTTATTGAGTTTCTTGTTTGCATGTTTGCCTGTTGTTCAACTGTTTACTTTGACATTTTCATTTTCTCTTTTTTTCGCTTCACTTTTCCAGCTTCTCCATCAACCAATTACTTGATAAAGTTGAACTTTTTTTCCTCTTCTTCTCATGTTTTCAATCCTTTTTTTTTTTGTTTCCATTTTTTGTCGTCGAAACTTTTGTTCAATTGGAATAAAGATATGAAAATGTTTCTCAATCAAATGCAATTTTTGCTCTTTTCGAGGAGACAAAAAGTTTTTCAACTCTTTTCTTTCCATTTCAAATATTTTGAATTGTCTGAATGATTTTCAACGTTGACATGTAAATTGGTTCATGAATAATGGCAACAGAAGTATGCACATTTCCCTTCAATATGTTATCAGGCAACTTTTGTTTCTATCTTTTTCTTTCTTCATGCCTGTTATCACTTTCTCGACTTGTTTTTGCTTCAATTCATGAAACTCTTTTTTTTTGTCTTCTCTCCTTTGCTGTCTTTCTGCTCAACATGGAAACGCTGAAAACAGGAATGAAAATTGTTGGTGATAAAAGTAGTGACAAAAATGGGAAAAGATTAACATTTGCTTCACTGAACCATGCAACTAAATTTTTCTCTCTTCAAGTTTATTGATAAAAATTTACAGGCTCAGTGTTGAACCTGTATTTTGTATCAGATAACATTTTTCAAACAGAATAACAAAAACTTGAAACAATCATTCGACTCGATGAAAAACTGATTGAGGCTGACAGAGTAAATGTCAGTTTTGATGAGACAACAAATTAAGAATCCGTAAACAAAACTCTCTTCACATCATCAATGCCCATGATAGTTTGCATGGAAATAGTTGAACGAAAAATTCAATGAGCATTCAACAGGGAATCAAGTTACTCAATATTTTGAAGGAAAGATTACATTTTTAAGAGAATTTTTCTTCTCAAAAGCTTTAGAAAATGGCTCTGAATAACCTTGAAATTCTAGAGGAAAATGTTCGAAGTTGGAACTGCGCAAAGTTGCAGGTTTGGAAAAGAAAATGAATTTTGGAATTTTAACGATTTTTTTCTTTTCGTTTCATAAACTTTTCTTTTAAATTACGTTGCGATTGCTATGAATTTGTAAAGAATTTGCAAAACATGGAATGACAAAATCGTTCAACTTTTCTTGTTACGTGTGTGTTTAACTTGGTCTATTGAGTGTATAATTTAAAAGAATACAATATTAATGGAAAAGACAGAAAATATCATGAAATAGAAAATGGAGAAAGATCATGAGTAAGAGTAAACAAAGAACGGTGATCAAAGTAGGACAATGTCCATTGGTATCATGTAATTTCAATTCCCTGGAAGGATTTATTCCAAGAACTTTATTTTTTTGCATTCATCGATTTCTAGTTGTATCAAATATTAATATAGCAATGTTTGTATTTCATTTTATCCCAACTCATCATTTGGTGCTTTTATATTTACCATCTTTTAAACTTGTATCTTCATTGGAAATTCATTTTCGTGGAAATTGCTTCTCATTTGGAAAACTCTTTTTCTTTGTTTTTGACCTCATTTTCATTCTGCATTTTCACTCGTTTCCAATTTAGACAAAGTTCCAATGGATCATGTAAAATGTCCTCCTGGTAAATATCGTTGTCGTAATGGACGATGCATCGCTGAAGCCTACCATTGTGATGGAGATAATGATTGTGGTGACTGGTCGGATGAAGATAAATGTGGTAAGAAAAGAAAGAAAAGGCAAAAATATCAAAATGACCCGAATTGGAGGCAATAAACTAATCAACAAATTGATGGTCTTTTTGATGCTCAATTTCATTAGTACATTGACTCGGGTCATTTATCCATACAACTGACAGAATTAGAATGCCTAATAAAATGAAGAGAGAAAAAATGATTTTCTAAATCTTATTTTCTTTTTTCGTCCTTTTTTCTTTCCTACTTCATGTAATCTTTTTGCTTTCCATTTCCATTTTCTAATTCATTTCATCATTATCATTACTCATATCATGGACTTGCTGCTCTCGTCATTTGTCCTACATATTCAACTCCAAATCAGAGGGAAAAGTTGAATGTCAAAGAGGTGAACTTCGCTGTGCTGATGGAGGTTGCATCAATTTTGATTGGAAATGTGATGGTGACAAGGATTGTGATGACGGTTCAGATGAAAAGGATTGTCGTAAGTAAACTTTACCTTTTCGTTGAAAACTTTTTCTACTCATGTCACCATTATTGGTCCAATTAGCACAAATTTGGACACTTCAATATTTTTTGATCATCAAAGTTAGAAAATACAAGCTGAGGCACGATCATGACTGATCGTAAATTTATTTTAACCACCCATGCTAACCGTCTTTTCACGGTATTGTCCACCGCCCAATTTAACACATCTATCAAATCAACTGAAGCAACTAAATCAACTAAATCAAACAACATCACTTTTTAAAGAAACTTTTCTCAACAAAATTGTCCACTAAATTGTCCATAACTTTAAAGTGGCTTTTTCCACCACTTTTTCAAACAAATTTTTATAAGATTTTCTACCATCCAGAACTCACAATGTCAGATTCTTGAGAAAATTATTTTCATTTTTATTTTTTTTTAATTAACAATGTTGACCACTTTTACACCATCTAGCACATCCACTATTAATCACCAAAGTGGTCAAAAATTTGGTAGATTTGGGTGGTGGGTTTTTTTGTTGAGAAAAGTTTCTTTAAAAAGTGATGTTGTTTGATTTTGTTGATTTTGTTGATTTGGTAGATGTGTTGGATTGAGTGGTGGACAATATGGTGGACAATACGGTGAAAAATCGGTAAAAAAACTGGTGAAAAAAGTCGGCCCTCTCTTTCCTCTTTACTCAAATGACAAAGTTTTACATAAAATCCTGGTCCAACAATCAACCATCAACCTAAATAACAAAAAGTTTTTCCCCCTCTCTCAATGTTATTGAATACGGATTCTACATTTTTTCCCCCAGTCTCTATTTTCATGAATTTCTCAGAGGTCATGAGATTCTGAGGACAGGTTTCCTATTTTTCGTCGTTGTAGTTGAATTAGGGCTTTCACGCTGTGTAATTTTTTTTCTTAGAACCCGCTCAGTTCGACCACAATCTTGACGCAAAAATTTGATGCTTTGACTTTATATATTGTATAGATTTTTTTGCTCTAAATTTGACATAAAAATAGAACAAAAAATTTCACTCGAATCTTGTATTTACAAAACGGACTTGATTAATGGTCCTGATTAACTTGTTTGCATTCTCAATGAAATTTGAACAAAAATCCCTGCAATTTTTTCCATCAAATGTGTTCTCTTTTCAACTACAAATCAACTTTGAAAGTCTACCTTTTTTGTGCTGAATTTACTCTTTATCTCATTTTGACCATCAATCACAATGAAAAGAAATATTACATTTTTTCATTGTTCCTTGTTCAAAAGGTAACATATCTTTTACCTTGTTGTTTCCATCCATTTGACTCTTGTATCCTTTTTGAGTTTTTTGTTGCTTTTTCACCATCGATAACCTTACTGGTACAAACAAGAAAAACAGAAACAATGTAATTCCTTTGACTTTGTTTCCTTATTGAGAATCAATGATTTCAGAAGCAACAAGAATGACAAAATGAAACAAAAATGTTATCGATTGCAAATTGTATTAGTTTTGATTTGACTTTCTTGGTAGAAACAAAACTCGAGTTTCGTTCTTTATCGACAATCAACATTCAACTGGCGTAAATGTGATTCTCCGTTTCTATCAATTTGCTCTTTAATTTATCTTTTCAATGTACAAGGATAATGAATTGGAGTTGAATAAAGTAATTATTTGCATTTAACAAGAAGCAACTCGCATGTGTATACTTAAAAAAAAGGATTCAGTGGTTTCCAGTAAACAGAAATAATTGTTTATATCTTTTGATATAATGTATAATTAGTAGTTAACATAAGTATTCAGATTAACTCACTTGAAATGCTTTCCCTTGATTATGTTGAATAACGTAAAGCTATTAAGAGTCTACTAAATACATTATTATGTCGACAATGTTTGCCCTGTTAATCAAAATAATGAAATATTTGCTTTCATCTTCTTTCGTTATCAACTCATGAATAAACACGTAAACATACATTTCCGCATTTTACGCTCAATCGAAATTTCGCATCAATTAATCTCTCAATTGATGAGCAGCCCTTCCACAAAGAAGGCAATCATGTCCAGAAAATGGAAAACTGGTAAAAGAGAAAATTCTTGTTGACGAACTTTGAGTACGAAATTATCGCAAAAGTGAATCGATTAAAAAGCAAAAAACATTGATTTTTTTCGCAAAAAAAATCTTCAGCTCATGAAGTTTAGATGAAAAAAGTCACTTGAAACTTTACCAAAATTTTGCTTCCATCAGATAGAAACGAGAAATTCTGGAGTTTGATTTTCTTTCTTGCTTGAGTTCATCTAATTCACTTGTTTTTTTCTCTCGTTTTTACGAGCCTTTGATGAGCATTTCACGGTTCAGCTTGAAACTTTTCGAATAATAAAGAGCAACTGATTTTACTGCATTTTTTCATTTCCATGTAAAGATTTAAGCCAAGTTTTGGTAGCCACTTTCGGTTTACTTTAATCAATCTCTGTCTTTATTCAAAGTCATTATGGTTAAGATGAAAATGAACGAGAGAAAGTTTCAAGATGTTTCAGCTAATCAATCAATCATCAACTTATCAAATCGCAATGCTATATTCAATTGGGAATTGGTCTTTAGGCAAGGAAGAAAAGTTTTTCTTCTTTTATCGTTCTTTATCATCGTTCAACTTTTCTTTAGCTTGCATTTATTCATTAAATTTGATACGTTATTCTGACCTTTTAACATTTTTACTCTTTCCTTTTTTGCTTATTTTTTTGCCTTTTATTTTCTTTCGTTTCCCTCCTCTTTCCATTAAAATTTGTATTGTGTATGCCTTTGTTGTTATTTCATGTTATCAGAAACCAGAATACAGGGAAAGGTCAAAAGGTTTGGTTTCACCAAATTGTTTAGACAAATTAAGTTAAATGATTTGAGCCAGCTTCAGTCAGATTAGATTAAAGTAACTAAGGAAATGGGTGTAGAGGTCAAGAGTAATGAAAATTGGCCAGAGAACATGAAGAGCTATCGAGTATATGGCGATTAATGATGTTCAAACTTCGTTTCGACTTAACAATCTTTCAAAGCATACTCAAGTTGCTCTAAACAAAGATCATTGCAATTTTGCAAATTATTCAGGGCTCATGTTTTTTTCGCGGCATTGCTGAATCAGCTATTTTTAGGCATCCAAATTATTTTGCCAACCAAAATGTGTATCTCGCACTGCTACTTCTAAGCAAATTAAATATAAATCAAGCTGAAAATTTCTCAGATATTCCATATAGCCATTTTTATACTGGCACTTTTTTTGTTTTTCCAACCTGTTTCTGGTCAGTACTCAGTTCAGTCCATTATTTGACCTCTGTTGTATACAGAAACCAGGGTTTGCGCAACCCTAGAGCCACTTTCGTTTGTCGTTTTAGCTTAGGTCTGTGCTACAGACCTCAGACTTTACCTATGAGCCCATGAAGATTGAACAACCATAAATTCGAACGCTCAAGGTTATTCTTGAAATTCTTTATTTGACCTCTAATTGACATTGGAAGGTTATTTTCTGAAAACTCAAAATTTTTCAGATCGTTTGTTGTTAATCACATGTTCATAACTCTTACCATCGGAAATATAAATGAATTTTACATAGAAGCAATTGATTAACGAAACGGTATGGAATCACTGAGTTTCCCGAATTCCCAATTTTAAATCCTTTCCATCAAACGTTATCTTTTTTTTTTGATTACATATTTTGAAAAGGCTCAGAGTTAATCTTATAAAATTGATGCAAAAATTAAATGAACACATGAATTTTAGTAAATAAGCTTTACAAGTTTCCATATTTTGTTTCAACCAATCAACATCTACACCTTGACAGATTAACTTGAAATTTTACTTTGGTATCGCAACTCATTTTCATGTCATTCCAAGTAAAATTTCATATTGAAGCTACTACTTTCTCTTTACCTTGTTTTCCATTGAAATTTACGTCACCGTTTTTACTCTTCTCACTTCAAACATCAACAGCTTTTTAAACCTTTAAAACCTATTTCCATATTTGCTACAAAGTTGACATGATCATTATCATCATCATCATCATTTTCATCATAAACATCAATAAAAACCCTGATTTTCTCCTGACAATGTTAAACTTTTTCAACTAGAAAATTTGATAAATAATAGTGACATCAAAAACAGAAATAGTTACTTTGACTTACATCTTTTTCTTGCTAACGGAGTGAACCAAGAAAATGTTGAAACAAAAATACTGTTTCTCGAGTCTGCAAAAACATGTAATTATCATTGAAAGTTTCTTGTCTGGCAATGAACATGCAATCGTCAGTAACCTTGCAATTCGCGAGTAATCACGAGAATTCATTTTGAAATATCAATTTAATATTCTACGATTGAAACAAAATGATAAATTCGAAGCTTTCAACGAATACACAGTTCATTGAAAAAGGTGAAATTGAACTAATATTGGATGAAAAAACGAATTTTAATTTGTGTTTTTTTTCTTGCTCTATAACAGAGTCTATTACAGCTTGGAATCATTTTTTCAACTATTTCATTATCATTTAGGAATCTTTTTATTTAATAATGTTCTGGGTAAAGTCAAACAAACTTTGGAAAATAATCATTTAAAGTTGGAGAAACTGAAAAATGTAAATAAAAGTGTGCTGAAAAAAGAAAGAAAATTGAAGTTCTGGAAAAAAGTTTTCTTATTGATAATTTGTTGCCACCGAAAAAGAAGTCATTTCTTCCTTTTATAATATTTCTTTAGTAGTTCAAATTTTCAAGCGAAAAGTGTTCCAATCTCGAAACCTTTTTGCTTCTCAATTCATTTTTTCAACTGCATTGCTCTTTCTCTGTTTATCAAAGATTACCTCAGTAAATCTTTACACTGAATCAAAGTCAAGTGAAAAGAAACGTTTGAAAAGACGAAATTGTAAACAAGTTTGTCAGTTTGGAAAGCATTTAATAACAGAAAAATAGCAAACGATACATAAAAATGAGCGTTTGGTTTGTCGGTAATCTGAAAATGTAAGATGAAAGTGAAATGAATGAAATTCATCAATGAAAAAGCAAAAATTGATGAATGTGTGAATAATCGCACTCGATTCTGTACTCATATAAGAAATACAAGTAGATGAATAAATAGAGCAATACTTTTGCCTCTAAACATAAATTTTTTAGTCTTTTTGAGGATTCTAACATACTGTCATTTTTGTAAGATCTTTGACAAAAGCTGAAGAACCCTTATCCTGATCTGATTTGAACTATCAATAGCTTCAGCATATCGTTGAAAATTGTTTGCTTGTCCCACGCTCGAATCACCCTTGGCTTCACAACGATTTCTCAGTTCATTACGACAACCAGAACCAATAACATTTTGAGTACACGTAACATAACCTGAGCCAAACTGCGTAGGCTCAGCAGTAAACACAATCATTTACTTTACTTGCTAATTCACTGTATAGAAGGATCTTTGATGCTTCCACCAATTAAATCATGACTTTCCTCGAGTTTTTGCTCGCGGAAATTGAAAGTTGCATTTGTTAAATATTTGAACATGCTATCAAAGTTCAAGCTTTTTATTAGGTGACAAAGTCAATAACAGGCATTATTTGATCAGATTGGACTCTGGTTGTAATTAAAATTGGCTACGAAGGAATTTCAAAAAGGTAAAAAGTCATTCGAAAGTTGACTATTCTTGATGAATTTGAATAAACTTTGTGATGTTCTCACTTAATTTTTTCAAGGTTTTACTTCAAAATGATCGTAAAGAGCAAGCACAGAATTATAAGGAAAATTGTATCAACTGCTTCTCAACTAAATCTCATTTGGATCAAAAGTTACAGTAAAGTACCAGATAGTGACAGTAAATTTGTCAATGGTCCCTAATTAAGGAGGGGTTTAAAAAATCTGTATTTTTTCAATACACTGCCCGGCGAATAGTAGGAATAAGCTATTTCAAGTTACTGTCATTATCTGGTACTTTACTGTACGTAAGTTTCATCATCCATGATGATGATCTTATCGTCCAAAAGTTGGCTATAAATGTATCTTGCACCTTTTCCACATCTTTTTTCTTGATTTTTATATATTTTGGTGACTTAATCTGACAATAAGATTTAATATTACACTTAATTTTACCTCTAACTAATGAAGAGTGAGAAATTTTGAGCCTTTTTGCATCATCACGAGTCGAAATTTTTGGAGTTTTTTCAAACAAAGAGTCAATCTTACGTAAATTATTCACCTTCAAGACACTTTGTGATGATATAATATTGATCAGAGTTCATGTTCAATCATCGTGCTTATGTCGATGTAAATATTGCGAGCGCTAAAGATTTTAAATGTCAATTATTTTACAAGGGAATGATTAAAAAAACTCCGAAAATATTAACTCAATATTGATTTATCGATGACGAGTTACACTCAATATAACGTGAAAGACTTGGGTGACACCAATTGCGTTTATGAGTTTAACCAGAATAATGTTATAACAAGATTTTCATTCATCAAAGTATTATTGAAAGAAATGGAAAACCATTTTTCCTTCTCTTTTTCATTCTTCGTCAATTCTCCTGAAACTTTTTCCGGCTTTTTTATCTGTTTACAGTTTGGAAAAAAGAGACAAAAAAACTAAATCTTCGTCATTGGCAAACTTTTTCTACCAATTCATTTTTTCTTCGTTTTTTCATTTCAATTCAATTGATGAAATTTGAACAGCAAACAGTATAAATATGAAATCCCATTTGAGGTAAAATTCGAGAATAAAAAAGATGAATTCAGGAGAAAACAATAAAATAAAGTTGTTGTTCTAGTAAATGTTACAGAGTCAAAGAGTAAAGGTTAACAATTTAATGATTGTGATTTAGCTGTGAATCAACTGACCATCAAAAAGTGAAAAGAGGTGAAACCATGTTGACAATAAACAGAATTTATCTGCAAAAAAATTCGGATCTTTTTTTTCTCCATTTCAACTTATTTTCTCATTTTCAATCGTTTTTTGTCATTTTTCCTGTATTTTTTGTCTTTTCAATTTTCATCTGCAATTTTTTACTCTCTTTACAAGCTCAATTTCAAACTTGAATCCATTTTGTTGTCTACAGCAAAGAGCCAAATGAAAATTTAATGTTAGCTTATCGATTGAATTTGTTGAATTCTCGATTGATGTAGAAATAATTGACTCTTTTCGGTATCACAAGAATGGAATCGAATGACATTGTTCAATGTTCATTCAACTGAAGAATTCATCATTCCAAAAAAATGTTTTTGCATATTTTTCACTCATTTCAATAGCCAAAACTATCCAATGCTGACTGTCCTCATCGATCAGGCCAAATGTAATGCTTTTCCCCACTTTTTGTTTTTCAACTTTTCTCTTTGTTTTCACGCTCACAAGTTTCTTCGTTCTTTACTTTTAATTTCATGGGATTTATAAGTCGACTTGAAACTCTCTTTTCGCTCTTGATTATGCAAATCAATTTGACTTGACATTAATTTACTGCCGACTCATTTGCTTTTTTAGTTTTCCATTCCCTTGCAAGGTAACGAATTACATTTTCATTTCCACTTTAAAATGTTTTCCCAAGTTTTTGGTCATTCTCTTTACGCTCAGTTTGCAATCCAAGCATCAATCTCAATCAATGTCAATTTGCCTATTCCACCATCGATTTACATTTTTCTCATTTAAATTTTCCCTGATAGAACAGATTACACTAGGCGTTCACATAAACTATCCCTAACATTTGAGTCTCAGCAGCTATTAATTTTAGAAAAGTATTTAATACTTTCGTGAAAAATGCATTGTTTTTACTTCCATTCAGACTCACATTTGATCATTTTAGTCAGCAAGCGTTAAGTCGCTGTTAAAGATTTCTACTGAGCATAAATGTTTCCGCATTTATGGCCTTTCAAATTTGATCTTTGGGCTGACTTTGGACGAAACTTGATTTAGATTTTTTTGGAACACTTTTTTCTGTTTCGATTTTCTTTTACTCATCTGAAATGAGAGTCTTTGGCCTTCAGAGATTATCAAATGAACATTCCTGATCGAAAACCTCATTTTATTCTTTATCTTAGTTTTCACTTTTCACCTTTATTCTATTCAGCCTAATCTCTTCTTAGTGCCATTTGGTTCTATTTAAAACTTTCATGATTCTCAATTTGCTCCACATTTCTCCATCAAATTTTGTCTTCTTTTTTCTCAAACTTTACCATTCTTCCTACACTTTCCTCTGAGAATAAACATCATTTGAGAAAACAAAGCTTCTTCGTGCTTTTTTTCTGTGCCAACATCCACTTCATTTTTAATTTCATAACACAATAGAAATATTACTTTTTTGTGTCTACTTCTTTTCTTTTTTTTCTCTCTTCTTTTCATCATTTTCACATTTTGTTCAACAATTTTTGTCAGAGTGAAAAGAGTGGAAACAGAAGAATATTCTTGCACTTTTTTCCCACTCTTTTCTCCATCGTTTAGTTCTTAACCTTTTCTCATTTTTTGCTCTTCCAGAGCAGTTTTCAAAGCAAGAAAAGCAAATAATAAATTGAAGTTTAAGAGGCTTCAACAAATGATGAAACCAAACAATGAAACTGACTTGAACGGACAATAAAAATTTCACAGAATAAGAAATGAACAAATTTCAATTGCAATAAAATGACTTTTCCAGTTTTGGAACAAAGAAAATTTTTCTGTTGAAAAAATCTTGTCAAATGATTGAGCGTTACAAGTTCTCAAAAATTGTATGAAAAATGAAGAAAATATTCTGAGGAAAAAAAATTCAAAGGAATTTGCACCAGAAAAAAGAATAGAAAATATGCAAAGAAAAATATTTTCATTGAACTAAACTAATGAGTGCTTGGAGTTTTTTATGTCTTAATCATTTTCTCATCAGATTCTTGTTTAGATGAAGGATGAATTTCGAGTTTTAAATTATTGAACATTTTCATCGAAGCTCATATTTTTTATAAAGTAGTGTTGAAATGGAAACAACATGAAAAAGAAATGTTATCTTCTGAAAAGGTTGACTTTTTGATGGAAAAGAAAACAAAATGTAATTCAATGTTCTTTTTCGAATCGAAATGTTTTCTTGTTTCGAGTGAGAAGGCAAAAGGTTGAACACAATGAAGGAAAATGAACTAATCAGTGAGAAGTAATTTTATTTTTGGGTTTATTCGATTGAATTTTGATATCTGTTTTCATTATTGACAAAACTCGTCTCTTTTCAATTGAAATTGAAGACATCATTGGATTACAAATCGTTGTGATGGAAAAATGATTGTCGTTCAAACTTTCCTTTACTCATCACATGAGCTAATCGTCAAGCCAAAATGTGATTTTAGACTTTTCGGTGGGTGTAAAGGATATTCACTCTGAATTCCAATTGAAACGGAAATTGAACTTCCGCAAAGTTTTTCTTCTCTGAGTCAAACTTTTTTTTGCTGCTTCGTGACAAAAGAGATATAAGCTAATCTCGCAATAAACTTTATAAGATTTGCCTCTTCAAGAGAAAAATAATCATTTTAATGATTCGAACTGAATAGCATGATGGATTCATCAATAATCAAAAATGAAATGGAAGGCAAAAAAGGCTTCGTCTTGTGATGGAAATGGTTCGGTAAGGAAGAAAATATTGGGCGTAAACTGTTTCAAAGAAAAAGATATTCTTCAAGGAATGGGCTACTGGGAGTTGAGAAAATATTGACGCAAAAAGAAAGATACTTGAAGAGATAAGAGATAAACCTGGAATGATATTATCAGTAAAGAATCCGAAGGAAAGTGAGAATTTTCATTGCACCATGATCATGATAATAGCAATGATACTTGGAGAAGAGGGAATGAAAATGGTTAAAGCTGGTAAATAAGAAGATGAAATATTGAATGGGAAAAGTTTGGATCAAAGCTTATTGCAAACTTGGGATGAAGAAGTGAACATGAAAAAGCAAATGAATAACATTTCGTTGGAAATCAACAAAAACTGGCAGATTATCTGTTTCTATCAAGAGAACTGAAAAAGTCCTGGAATGCTCAATTCAAGAGTTGCAAGCGAATTGCATTTTGCTTATTTCGAAAAATGGAAAAATTCGATGTTCGTTTCAAGTTGAAAGGGTTTATTAAAGACGCGGTTAAAGGTTGATTATTCATGTCGGTTTGATGAGAGTTATGATTGAATGAGCGATGTGAAAAAAATTAATGAACATTAACTATTTTTTAATGTTTTATTAATACATCTTGTTGGATTGTTGAAAGGTTGTGAAAAAATCGTTGTTTTTTGCCTTTTCTTGTTCTTAACATGGAAAGATTTATTGAAAAAGTTTTTCATGTTTGCTGCCTTGATAAATGATGAAAGGATAAAATGAGAAAATTTTTTTCTCTCTTTTACCAAAGCAAGGAAACTTGTTAAAACTGGCTCGTAATGATGCCAAGAATTAATTAAACTCACTGTCAGGTACAGATGATGAAAAATTTTGTTCATCATTTCAGTTGAATTTTCCATTGTTAATATCAAGGCAAACATGAGAAAACACAAAATGGTTCGACAATTGATGGTTAATTGTAAATAATCTTGTTGGGAGGTAAACATGGATACTCCTTGAGGGAAGTGAGAACAGGGAGTGAACCAGAGTAAAAGAGAGAGGAAGAAGGAAAAAAAGAACAGAAAAGAAAATTTGATGGAACAAGAAGAAAATTTGGAAAAGAAAAGAAAAAATATGAGTTTACTGGATAAGAAGCAGATAAAGGCGAATGATGAGCAAATGTATTCATGTACTCGGTGGGAAGTCCAACAGTAAAAACTGATCCATTTAGTTGATTGATAATGTTATCAAAGTTACCTCATTCAGTTCAACTTTCAATGTTGGTTTGCTTCAACGTTACATTGGCTTATTCACCAATCATGGAAACTTTTTTTTTCTTTCGAATTAGTGTTTCTCTTTTTTTACGTTTCCAATGTTGACTTGATGTTGAATGGCGTTTAATGAGATGAAAAATTTTTACTTGTGTTATGACGATTCAGTGAAAATGATTTGTTCACTTTTCCTTGCGTGACTTTACAATAACTTGATTAATCAAGATTCACAGAAAATTAGGCTTCTCATTGTTGCCTGTTTCAGTTTCATTCAGAACTTTTAATTTTTTGGCTTTTCTTTTCATTTTCTTTCTTGGTTCCAATTATCATTTTGCACTTCATTTCCCAGTTGCCGTCGAAATTGAATAAAACTTGAAGAGATTTGCATAAACAATTGCAAGATGTTGATGAAAAGGAATGAAATTGTCGATAAATTTTTCTCCAAAATTCATGCAAATTCAATATTTGTCAACTTTATTCTTTTCTTTTCTCACGATTCATGAAAGTTCAAGTGCTGTTTGCATTCAGTTCTCTAATCGTTACCTTTTCTTTGAGATGGTTTTCTTTCTTTCATGAATATTTCTGAATAAAGATAATTTCGATTGAGAAATAGATGAAATAATTGACGTTAATGAAAATAATGGGAAAGTATTTCATGATAAATTGCAAAAGATAATGAAAAATGTTAATAATTTCTTTACCAAATAATCTAATATGCAAGCAAAAACACGAATCCAAACACATTGAGTTTCAATAACGATGATAATCTTAATTGTAATCTTGGAGGGAAAAGTTGCTCTTCTTGAGAAACTCATTAATATGGATAGAATGGATTAATCAAGAGCTTTATCAAGTTTACAAATAATCTGCTATCAAAGAATTAACAATTAGATTCGATTAATTAATATTGGAATAAAAAGAAAAGGTAGATAAATCAACTTTATCTGTTGATGAAACAACATCTTGCAACAAAATAGCAACAATTACAATAATACATTCGATTGTTCATCTTTGAATTGAAATTGAATTCATGAAAAATTCATCATCAAAGAGTGAGAAATAAATTTGCAAGAATTTCTTTTCTCCTGTTTCCAGTCAACTCTTGCATACTTTCAGCATTCCATATTAAACGATCTGTTCGGTAAATGGAAAGTTGAGACGAAAATTTTGATAGCTTTTGTCCAAATTAACTTGATTGAGAAAAATAAATTAAGCTTTCAAGTTACTCTTAAGTAATGTGCTCATTTGAAACACGATGACAGACGATATTTTCCAGACAAACTCTGAATTCTCTGTAGCAGAACTACACTAGAATTTATCGAAAACGAAATTGTTTTCAGTCATAATCTAGTCATCATTTTTCACAGTAGAACTAACGAACGACTTGCAAGCATTAGCAGCTTAATCACGATCAGATTCACATTTCATAGCGTAATGATCATCAAAAAATGTAACATAACACTAAATAAAGTTCTGTCTGTTCTCAATAATTTAAGTCCCCGAAATCGCGTATGTCCCAGAACTCACATTTCCCTACTACTGAAACGATAATAATTTTCTTTCGAATGTCAATTCATTTCTTTGGCAGAATTTTTCAAGCTAGTGTAGACTTTTGCATTTCATTAAAGTTTTGTGTTTCATTATCGATTTTAAATTGAAGTTTATTTGCTTGGCTAAATGTTGAGAATTTGGTTAAATTCAAATTTGCTGTAAGTCATAAGAAGCAAAAAAAGTCACAAAATATAATTGACTTTAGCCTTGAGGCTTTTTTCCTTTGAATCTCTTCTGAAGTAATTGAAACAAAAAGTCAAATAATTACGTTAATGTTGGAGAAAATTAGGAAAGGAAGAAGAAGAAAAAAATGAAAACTAATTTAATTTCCTGTTAAATGAGCATTAACAGGGCAGACAAAGGAAAAATAATGAATGGAAATTAAAGACAAACACTTTTTTGCTTCTCTGGCCAGAGCAACACTGGATTGTTGGTACAAAAATGCATCAAATTAATTACATGTTAAAGTGCATAAAAGCAAAACAAGTAAATTATCGAATAAATTATCAAAGCCAAAAACCTCAAAAAGTTGCCAAAGTTGGTCTTAAGTTGCACAGTTGTTGAGCTCGTTTCTGGACTAAAAAGTAAAAAAAAGTTGAGACTCGAGGAAGGAATCGTTTGCAAAAAGGTTTCTGTTTCAATTGAAAGTTAATTATTCAAAACTTGGAAAAGATTTTCATACCAAATTAGAAAATGATAACAAGCTGATTAAAAACACAATGGTATTAGTAAATGGCAATAAAATAATAGGCAAGCGAATACAATTGAGGTAAGGAATTTGCATTTATTTGCATTTTGATGTGATTTTGTTTTTTTCCTTTTTTCGCCTTTTCTTTTCAAAAGAAAACATTTTTCTTGTTGGAAAATCTTGAATGCTGATTAAAAGTATTCAAATGAATGCTTCATGATTTTGCATCGTCTTGAGTTGCCAGATTATACAGAGTAAAATGTAAAAGGTAAACAATGGTTTAGTAAAGGTAAATGATGTTGGCATGATAATGCTCAATAATGAACAAGTAATGCTGCAAAATACAATGTTTCAAGATTTTTTCGTTTATCTTTCTCTTTTCCCTTTTCTGTCTTGCTTTCAATCTTTTTTTTGTTGCTTTTCATGTGCATTTGTTTGCGTTTCACTGGATTCCTTGATTTTTTTCTCTCTGGTAATTACAGATGTTTGACAATGTTGAAGTGGAAAAAGTATAAAAACAGGGAAAAAAGGAAAAACAATGTGATTTATTCATTTGGAATTGGTAATGTTTAATCCACTTGAAGAAAAATATTGAGTCAAAGTTTGTGTAAGACTCTGGATAATAGTTGAATAGGTAAATAATCGTAAAGTAATAAAGTCAACTGAGACATTGAACGACAATTACCAGTGAAAATGTCGAAGCATTAATACGATTATCTTGGTAAAAGTATGCATAGAGAATGGATTATATTTTATGTTAGACTTCGGATCGTCCAGGTTTAGGCATGAAAAGTGAAACATTGCTCTTTGCAGAAACGAAGAGAAAAAGATTAGACTCGAACTTGTATTACTGAACCAGTTTCACCTTTGGTTTTTTGAGCTTCAATTGATAGTCTTCGAGGCAATTTTACACGAGTTTTGGTTTGTACACGAGTATTCGAATGTTTTGATGAAACTTGAAAATCGGAATCTAGACAAAACTTGAACAAAAACGAAATTTGTTCTTGACTTTTATTGAACTTCAATTCTTTTCACTGAAATTTGGAAAAAATTTGCAATCTGTTTTACTGATGAAATCTGTTCAGCTTTCCTTTGAAGCTGCAGTTTTTTTTCATGAGCTGGGTTTTTGCTATTTTCTCGGTGAACATTCATAGGTCTAATCGAGCAAAAACTAAGCTAATTAATCTTTGCTTATCCTCATTGCCTTTCATTAAATTGTTTTTTTTTCTTCTTTTACAAACTTAGTCAATAGTCTTTCCACCTTTTCCGCTCTTTTTTTCTGTTCCACTCAGAGTTTCATTTCTTTACCTTTTCATCCAACATCATCTTCTCTAATCATCATCGGCTTTTCTTATTCTTTGTTCCTTCATTATTCCACGAGCTTTATTGACTTGCAGGTTCTCCTTTCAGCCCTCAAGTAGCTGTGCACTTTTAGCTGTAAATCCATTAATCTTGACTAACATTTACAATAAGCATCAGCTTTGGACTACAAACAGCTTGGAATCAATTTTCATCAGTTTAAATGCCATCAATAAACTGCTCATTATCTTATTTTTCCTAACAAATTGTCGTTGTAATGTTCAACTGCACCAAATAACGAGATAAACTAAACACGAACTATTCAATTTGCTATTGAAATGCGAAGAAATAAACATTTCTTTAAAAAAAGAAAACATTTTCAATTCGAAAAATTCGTTGCAACTTTCTACCTCAATGTCACAGAGGCTGGAAAAATCTCGACAAATGATGGAAATGCTGAAACGAAAGAAGTCTTTGATTTCAGTAGATTGAAACATGGAAACCTGGAAGAACTAAATTGAACAAATAAATACAAAAGAAGTAGGGAAGGAAAACAAAGTCTTAAGAGTGAAAAATATTAATGATGTTACAGGATTGGCAGAATATGCAGAAACAAGAAGAAGAAGAAAAAATATCAAGAATGATGATCGAGAAACAAAAGGCAGAGCCACAATGGAAGTAAACGAAATTCAGTAAAGAAACTTTTTTTTCTTCTCTTCATTTCCATTGATAAAGAAAAGGCGGAAAAAGATGATGAAAAGCAAGTGTGATCAATCTTGGCCTTTTACAGAAATGAAATTGAAATAATGTCAGTAGCATGCTGATTCTCATGCAACAATATTTTCTCCTCACTTTTTCTCTCATTAGAGTTTCGTTTTAGCTTCAACATTGTTCATTCGAAGAGAAAAAAAGTTTCTATTCACTCAAAGAACAGTTTTTCGTTACATGAAAGTTCAACTGTTGAAGCCGCGAGCTTTTTTCTACTTATCCATGATGGATGCCATTTGAAACAAATTTTGACATTCAAAGCAAAACATTTACTCTAAATATCGAAGTGTTTCAACTCGAGCTTCTGATGAAGATGAAAACGGAAAGAACAGAAAAAAGTGATTTTTCGAAGTTTACATTTCGCAATAATCCAAAGTAAATGAAATTGAATAAACAATTTGTATTACATTTAAGAGTCGATTGGCAAGAAAGAGTCAGAGTTTTTGCGCAGAGAAAAAGATTCGACTTTTTCCTCTCTTCTCTCGACTCATCATTTGGACCAATTCAAAATTCAAAAGTTGCCTTTTCTCCTTTTCTCCATTTGAAATTGGTTTATTCATTCAACTAATGAAATTAATGGTTCAATGAAATTTGTAAATGCGAAATTTAATATTCACCATTTTTTTCTCTTTCAACATTCTCAACATTTTCAACATTTTTCTTTATTACTTTTCATTTGTATTCTTTTTTTTCGTTGATCAAGCTAATGATGAACATTTGCTTCTTCAGTTCTGCTCCAGTTTCAGTGAGAAGGAGAAAAGATTAAATGAAAGGTTTCCAAAAGTAACCTTTGATGAATCAATATGAAGTTAATGAATCGAACTGAAAATTGCTTTGAAAATAATTGAGCTCATTAAATAAAGTTCCAAATCTTTTTGTGTTATTCAATGCTCCAAATTTTATGGCCTTTTTATTGGCCAAACACAATTGTCGAGTCAACAAACTTGTTCGAGTAATCATTTTTTATTAGATATTTGAAAACATTAAAGCAAATTAATTAGTGTAATACAATATTGCTGTTAATATAAAATATTATCAAGAAAATTCCAAGTAATGATAAGTTTCAAGATGAAACTTGAGCTGGAAAATAACTTTTGGTAAACATTTTTCCTTCTCTTCTAATTCCAATGGTTCAGGATTGAAAGAAAATTGTTTCTTTTCTTGTTCTTTTCTTTATCCAACTTTCTCATTGATATAAAGCAAACAAGATAATATCTAATAACACAAGAAAATAATTCCAATTCCCTTTTTTTCTCTCTCTCTTTTTGCTGCTGATAATTTTTCACTCCCAGACTTGTGACAATTAAATAATAACTGCTATCTGATGCTGAATCATTTCCATTCTCATTTTCGTTTCCATTATTCACTTTTTACTATTGAATACAACAGAACTGCACTTTAATGTTTATCGCTCAAAGTTATTAGAATCACTCCCAGTGTGACAACTCCAACGATTGTGATAACAATTTATTCTTTTGCCATTTGTTTCGATTCTTTTATAGCTTCCTATGAATATCAAGTTTGCATCAACCAGTCAACATTTCATTGTACAGATAAAAGAATAAAAAAAGTTGGTAAAAATGTAATAACTTTTCACTCCCAGTAATCAATTGCAATGGAAATTGAGAATTAAGCAAAATTTAGAAATCACAATTTTTCGATTCGAATCTTGATTTCTGACAATTTCCTTTGGTGGTTGAGATGAAAATTTGTCTAATAAATGCCTTTTCTCAAGGAAAAGCTCTTCATACATTTTGACATTTACTCTTTACTTGAACAATATTTTCAGTATTTTGAGCTTGATTAAACATTCTTGATGTATTACCACTGTCAGTAAACAGTGAACGTTTCAGTTTCCAATGGATGAAATGAGATATTTTCGTTTCATGTAAACATTTGTCGAGTGGAGAAGCCAAAATTTTTCACCCTTTTGTTTGACTAGGAATATTAATCGCCATGAAAACTGAGAAGTCAGGGAAATAAAGTTGACATGAAGTTGGCAGCAAATTTCATGTGAATCATCACTTGTAAACATCAATAATAATCTTGCATTCTTCACTTCAACTTTCATTCCATTTTCCACTCTCATCACCCATATTATTATCTCATCATTGACCTTAATTAGGTGACACCATGATAATGCCATAACATGAAATATAATAACAGTATCAATAATGGTGTGACATGAAAAGAAAACTCTTTTTCCCCAATTTCCCCAAATATCAAGTTGTATTGATAATAATAATGAATCCATTACTTTAGCTTCCAGACCTTGTACAGAAGATCAGTATCGATGTCATTCGGGTCGATGCATTCGAGCAGCTTGGCGATGCGATGGTGACACTGACTGCAGTGACAACTCGGATGAAGAAAACTGTGGCTATCGAACCGAGTGTCTAACTGGACAGTTTAAATGTGACGATGGAACTTGCATCAGGTAAGAATGAAAATTTTCGAAGAAAAAAATTTTCGACAAAAGTTGAACTTTGACAAATTGCATTTTCGCTTTCACCCAACTTTGATTGCTTAATCTGATTTCAAGACACAATTTGATCTGGATAACTTTTCGGGTTCGCCAGGTTCAAGACTAATTGTTATTCAATGGAAAGTGCGAAAAGGTGAAGAAAAGTGAACCTTTTTCTTTCCCGGAATCACAATTGTATTCTAATCATGAACCTTTATTCATTTGAATCACTTTATTAGGTTTTGAAATTGTAAGCTTATTGTATTATGGAAGCTTCAATGAGCAATTTGTTTTCTCTCTTCAAACAAAGCTTATCATCATCATCATCATCTTAATGAGGTTTTCTGTTGTGAAATAATTTGCATCAGTTTTGTTGGAAACTGAATGAAGTGTAAAAAGATTTGCAAGATTGTGAGAAGGAAAATGAGTAAAGAAAGAGAAGAAGAAAAAAAAAGTCTATTCAGTAAAATTCTTTCAACCTATCAGATACATTCAATTCACAGTTTCAAGTTTATATAATTTCATCTTCTGTCATTTTGCAGTTCATTATAGTTGATTGTTTTTCACTCTTATTTTCACTTCTCAAATTGAACGAATAAAGTGGAAAAGTTAAATTAGATTATCAAATGTTTTTTTTCCAATTATTTCGAGTTGCTCTGGAAGAAAATGAATTTGATGAGAAACATTGAAAATTCAATAACGATAATCATTGGAATAAATGTTATCATGGAAAAGATTTTCTTTCAATATTTCTTATTTTCTTTTCCAGTTTCAAGAATGAATTAATTTCCAACTGATGGAAATTGAACGAGAAATGAATTTTGAGATGAAGAGCAAAATCGAAATTCAATGTTATCTTTTTATCTGGTTCAAGGTTACCTCAAGGGTCTAAACAATATCGTTTGAACTTGAACTTTTCAATGAATTTTTTTCCATGTTTCTGTTTTCATTGCACTCAAGAATATGAAAAAATTTGAAAAAGTTGAAATCAAAAGTGAAAATGAGAATGAATGAGGTAAAGAGAAATTCTGACAAAATTTGATTAGATCAAGTTTCAATTCTCATGATAACCAATTTTTTTCTTCCACCAAACAGAGTATTTGAAAAAGTGAATTATTACCTTGTCAGTTTTTTTTCGCTCTTTTCCTCTGTTCGTTGGGCGTTTCAAGTTACAGATTGAAAGGAAAAGAATCTCAATGTACTTAATCATTATTAACTTAGTTTCATCTTTTGTCTAATAAATGATTGAGAAACGTAAAATCTCTCAAAAGTGATGAGAATTGAGATAACATTTTGTGTTGTTTTTGTGTTGCTCTTTACTTCCTTTAACCTGTGACCTTTTTGTTTTACAATTTATTTTCCATTCATGTAATTGGTTCAACATTTTAAACTGACCACAAAAGTGATGAAAAGTGAACTTGAATGTCAGATAATGTAATTTGGTCCGTTTTTATTTACAGAAAAAAGATAACAAATTTTCGGTCAAACAAATTGAATAAAAGCTTTAGTTTCAATTGAAAGTTTATTATTCTCTGATGAATCAATGAACTTTTCGAGTTATTTTCATACTTGAACCCGAAGTTGCTCCATTGATGACCTTAAGAGAGTTATAAATTCGCAATTTTTCAAGCTTTAGAATTCGACTCTTTAATTTCTCGCTCATGTGACTTCGAAGTCAAGTTTAATCAGAGTTTTGGAGTTTTGGAAGTTATTTGAACCCAGCCCATTCAACCCAAGCAGAAGCACCATAAAATTAGTATGGATGGAAGAGTCAGATTTTGTGATCGGTTCGGATCGATTGGGAACTGGAAGTGAAAAGTTCAACATTGGAAAGCGAATCAGTTGGCAATGAAATTGAAATTAGAGCAACAATAGTGATTATTGTGAATTGGAAAATGCGAAAAAATTAGCAACGAGAGAGTAATGACGAAGAGAAAAAAGAGAAAACTGAAGCAACGGAAATTGATGAGAATAAGTTGATCGGAAATGAGGTTGATTATCTGATCTTGTTAGGTTCAAATTGAAATAACATTGAAGCATGGAATGAATTGATGAATGGACTTTGATGTTCAATTGGGTTACAAATGAAAACTGAATGGTACATTGAATACAAGCCTTTCATTTTACCATTTTTATTGCAAAAACTTGGATTTTTTTTGGTACTAAACAAGAGTTGATTCATTGAAGGTTGAAATGATCCGGGAAAAGAAACGAATTTCCATTAAATAATCGAATCAAATTTTGAGTCGGAAATTTCAATGTTGACCAAAAGTTGCATGGAAAAGTCGACCTTCAACTTGAATGGTAACCTTGGAATTGAATTTCGCATAAATTTTCGATCAACTTTTTCTTTTCATCTTCAATCGATTTGCGGAAAATTGTATTTTCTTGGCTTCTCCTGAATCAAATCTTTGCAGCATTCATTGATTGTTGATGGAAAAAGAGAAGAAAATATTTCCGGAAATGAAAAATATGATGAATGAATTTGATGAATCTCGAGGTTATCATGAAAATTCACTCTTTTTTTCCTTTCCTTTCTCTTCTTTAGCCTCATCAACTTGAAGTTTACTTTTTTAAGACTCAACTCAGTGCACTCTAGTTTAATTGAATCTGGTTTCTTGAAATGATTCAGTTTTTTTCGCATTTTTTCTTCTTCTTTTATCGTAGTTCAGTTGTTTCATTCAACCTTGATTATCTTTGTTACAAGTTTATTCTTTTAACCAGATTAAGATTGATAACATTTTGAGGTTACCTTACATAGTGAAACAATAAATCTAATCATTAATGGATAATGTAAACTATAATTTTCTGTTTTTATTAATTTTCATCTTCAACGTGGTGAAAATCTGGTGCAGTAATCAAAGTAACAAGTTGCTATTATATCATGTTGATGCTCTATAGTCAAATATTTTATTCATTGTTCAACATTGATTAACTTTGCTTTTCCTTGTTACACTTTTACCTGCAATTTATCAACTTCAACTTTACCCTCAATTTGAAGGTTGAAATTTTTTCAAAATTAACTAATGAATTTTGTTTTCCTTTTTTGCTTGAAATGAAATTGTGATTTGGGTTCAGTCAATATTTTGTTTGCAATGGAGCGCCCAATTGTCCGGATGGATCCGATGAAGATGCCAACAAAACTTGCCTCAGTTCAACTCCTTGCCGTGAAGATGGTTTCCCTTGTCAACACTTGTGTCTTGCCTCTGACTCGGGTCACCATTGTGGTTGTAAGCAAGGCTATGAGTTGGCTCTTGATGGTCACTCTTGCCTTGACATTGATGAGTGTGTTGCACGGGAACTTTCATGTTCCCAGCGATGTGAAAACTCGGTTCCCGGATTTCAGTGTTTTTGTGCTCAAGGATATACCATGAGTGAGGACAAGATTTCATGCAAGGCAAGTGGACCCGAGCCTTACATTATTTTTGCCAATCGAGTAGATATTAGACGGGTGACACTTGATGCCTCCGATTACACTGCAATGGTAAGTGATCTTCAAAATGTGATTGCCTTGGATTTTCATTATCAACGACAATTGATTGTCTGGTCTGACATAACCACGGACACTATTTATGTTGCCCATCTGAATGGCTCTTCAATCCAACCCATCATCTCTTCTGGTCTCGTCTCACCGGGTGGACTGGCTGTTGACTGGTCGGCTGATAGGCTTTACTGGACCGATTCGGGAACAGGAAGAATAGAGTTTGCCAACTTGGATGGTTCCATGAGAAAGGTGCTCTTTTGGCGCAACATTGAAAAACCTCGAGCCATTGTGGTCAATCTGGAAGAATCTTTTCTCTACTGGATTGACTGGGGTTCACCGCCACGCATTGAAAGAGCACACTTTGATGGATCGGGAAGAGAGTCGATCATCTATACAAGCCTTTTCTGGCCCAATGGGCTAACCATCGACTATCCAGCCAATCGACTCTATTGGACTGATGCAAAACACCATGTAATTGAATGTTCAAAGTTGGACGGTACAGATCGAAGGTCAATCATTCAAGGTGAAACATTGTTGCCTCATCCTTTTGCTATAACTGTTTTTGAAGATACCATTTATTGGACAGATTGGCGAACTAAGTCAATCAATTCTGCTCACAAGTTGACGGGTCGTAATGTAAACACTATTCATGGGCAGCTTCATTCACCCATGGATTTACTGGTGATTCATCCACTTCGCCAAGCCAAATATTCCGACAAATGTACAGCATCACCATCACCATCATCATTGCCATCAAATTTATACTCATCAAGTTCACTATCTGCCAAGTTGACGCCCTCGCCCTCTTCCCAGGGAAACCCTTGTTCTCACATTTGCCTGGCTAATAATGTGTCCTTTACCTGTGCCTGTCCTACTGGTTTCAGTTTATCTCCTGATGGAGCAACTTGTAACAGCAAACCGGAAACCTTTTTACTCTTTACTCGACGAAATGATATCAGATGGTTGTGCATTGATTGTCCAGATGAAGACAATATTGATGTTGTCCTTAGTTTACAAAACATAAACTCGGCCGTCTCACTTGACTGGGATTATCCGTCTCTATCAATATTTTGGTCTGATGTCACCAATGACACCATCAATCGAGCCGACTGGCATGGAACCAAGCAAACTGTTATTGCAGGTCAACCCATGGATTCACCTTCAGGCCTTGCCGTTGACTGGATTGGTAACAATGTCTATTGGTCCGACTCGGGTCGCAATGTTATTGAAGTGGCCCTTTTCGATGGTGGCATTAGATCAATTGTCATCTGGTCTGGTTTAGATCGACCTCGAGATGTTGTCGTTGATTCAATCGTGTCGCTCATGTTTTGGATCCATCGGGAAGGAACAAATTCAAAGATTGAAAAGGCTGGAATGGACGGATTGGAACGTAAAGTAATCTTGTCACACAACTTAACCTGGCCTCATGGGATGACTCTTGATCTGTACGAGAGGCGTCTCTATTGGTCAGACATTGGTTCCAAGACTATTGAATCATCTGATTATGATGGTAAATATCGGTTTACCCTGATATCGGGTCATGTCAAAAATCCATTTGGCCTAACAATCTATGATCGTTATCTTTACTGGACCGACTGGGAATTGAAGACGATCCAAAAAACTGATAAAATGAGAGGTGAAGATAGTAAAGTATTGCTCAAAGGCTTGGATAATCTGATGGATATTCAAGTGTTTCACTCACATCGTCCCAACCGATCTTCACCTTGTACAGGTTCACCTTGTCAACAACTTTGCCTTCTTAGTCCAACAGTGCCCGGATTCAAATGTGCCTGTTCCACTGGCCTTGCCTTGGGATCTGATAAAAAATCGTGTGCACCTGATATGGTCAAGTTTCTAGTGATAGCAACACGAACCAGTCTTCGTCGAGTTTCCCTTGATGTTCCCTATTTTGCTGATGTACTTGTTCCCACGGTCGGTGTGAACCTTTCCAATGCCTTGATTGTGGACATTTATCCCCCCGAGTCAACAGTCTTTTGGTCAGACACCAATACAGACATTATTTACCGAGCTCGTTATGATATTGGCGGCAACTCGGGTGAAAAGTCACTAGTCGAAGAGATTGTCTCCATTGGATTGGGTGATGTAAATGGTCTGGCTGTCGATTGGATCGGAGGTAAACTGTATTGGACCGATGCTGGCCGTAAACGAATTGAAGTTGCCAACCTTGATGGTTCTTCTCGCAAGTCACTCATTTGGACGGACCTCGACTCACCACGAGCTATTGTTTTGCACTACTCGTCGGGTTACATGTTTTGGACTGATTGGGGTTCAGTTACTCGCATCTCTCGAGCTGACATGGATGGATCAAGGAGAGCACTTTTACTCGACAGTGGACTTGGTTGGATCAATGGTCTAGCTGTATATCGAAGTTCAACCTCTTCTTCGGGAACCAAATTGATTTGGGTTGACTCGCAGTTGCACACGCTGGAAATGGCTGACATTAATGGTGCCAATAGAAAAATTTTACTCTCAAATCTTCCATCGCCTTATGGTGTAACCGTCATTGGAGATGAAATTTATTGGACTGATTGGGAAACGAGATCGATTCATCGAGTCATTGGTGAAGATCCGCGAACATCGACAATCCTTTTATCAGGTTTAACCAACATTGCCGACTTGTCAGGAATCGACTTGAACAGACAGGAAATTAAAAACACTGTTGATGTGTGCAAAATGAACAATGCAGGCTGCTCTCATCTTTGCCTGCGCAACTCGTGGGGCTATTCATGTGTTTGTCCTGCTGGCTATCAGCTTCTGTCGGACAAGAAGACTTGTTCATCCAATTTAACGGCATTTCTGTTGTTTGCGAGTAAAAAAAGTTTACGGCGAATCTCATTGAATACTGAAGGTTTAAACACTTATGCCGATGTCTACCTGCCCATAAATGATATAACAAATGCAGTTGCCATTGACTTTGACTATCAAGATCAAATGATTTTCTTTTCCGACATTTCTCTTCATCTCATTCGACGAACCGATTTCGATGGCTCCAAAGTGACCAATGTCATCTCGTCTGATTTGGTGCGTCCTGATGGATTAGCTTTCGACTGGGTTGCCAACAACTTGTACTGGTCAGACACGGGACGTAATGTGATTGAAGTTTGTCGTGCCAATGGTGAGTCGCGTCGAATAATTATCGATCTGAACCTGGATGAACCTCGTGCCCTAGCCTTGTATCCAACAAAAGGTTTACTCTTTTGGACGGATTGGGGTAAAACACCCAAGATTGAACGCTCGTACCTTGATGGATCAGCTCGTCTCTCCCTCATCACAAGTGACTTAGGCTGGCCCAATGGGATAACAGTTGACTATGATGTTGACCTAATCTATTGGGTTGATGCACAACTTGATCGAATCGAATCAAGTGACTTTGACGGTGCTCATAGACGAACCATAATCAAAGACATTTCCCATCCGTTTGGCTTGACCATTTACGGTCCACACGTTTACTGGACTGATTGGCAAGTCAAAGCAATTGAAAGAAGTGACAAAGAAGGTAAACGACAAGCCAAAGAACTGGTTGTCGACAACATTGAATATCTCATGGAAATCAAAATGGTTGCCCCTTCAAGGCAACCAGGTAAGTAAAATTCATTTTTCGGTCTTTCTTCTAATTCAGTGGCAAAACTTTTCAACAATCGATTCTCACGTTTCTTTACTTTTGGCAAATATTGAAAGCAAATGTTTCATTAATGAAACTTTTTCGTTTTCGTTTTCACTTTTATTTGCCTGATTTGCTAATATTTTAGTTAACCCAAACTGAATCAACTTTGACTGATCTATTCATAAATATTTCAAATGAAACATTCATTTATTGATGAACAAAATTTTGCCAAACAAATTCAACCTCAAAAGTGAATGCTGCATAATGTAAAGGAAAAAATTGGTTTCGACTTTTTTTCCTACTCAAACTTTTCATCTCAATTATCATCATTCAATAGTTTATTACCTAAACATTTAGTTAATAGCAACATTAAAAGAGTCAAGTTTTACCATAAAACGAGAAACTCAATGAAATGAAATGATCTTTACATTTCAGCTTGTTTAATTCATTATGGTTTCTACCTTTCCTTTCAATGATTCCCTTTCAATTTGATTGCAACGTTTCACGAGTTAATCTTTTAACCAAATTATTATTTTGTTTTATCTCGCTATTCAATAGCATAAGTTAATTCACTAAGTTAAAGTTGTTGTATTAACAGATGAAATCATTCATTTATATTTTACCTTTTTTTCTTATTCAATTTAAACAAGATTAGATAATCTCTAAAGGCCACTTAGGATGTTAAAACGCATATTATTATCATCACCATTGAATTTTAAGTTCATATGCAGAAGAAACAGACTCAAAGAATAATGAATTAAATTCAAACCAAGAAATGATACAAAAAATAGAAAAGAATATCCAAAGTGAATGAATATATTGAAGCATTTGGTGTTCACTCAACAGGGAATGATAAAAATTTACTCCCAATAATAGAGGTTAAGAAGTAATGAAATTGAACAATTCGGATAGCACTTTCACTGGTAAATGAGAAAGAAAAAAATTATCTCTTTTCTTCTGAAAAAAAGTTGCTCGAAAAAGTAAAGTCGAAACCTTGACAAAAAGAATTTTTCCCAATTAAACTTTCGATTCGAATTGGATAAGTTTTTTTACTCTTATTCATTTTTATTGGTTTCATGTTATTCGAAATTTTCATGGAAAATGAAAATACTTTCTTTTGACCTTTTCTGCAAAGTTTTTTTTTCGATGCTATCCAATTTCTTGGTTCATAACGAACAACTTTTTTGGCTTTTTCTTGTTTTTCGTCTGGGAATTTTCGTCACTTCGTTTGATTATTGTTGACTTTTAAGGTGCAAAACATGATCTCTTCACGAGCTGTCACTGAAGATTGGAAAACTTTTTCATTAGTTCGAAGTGAGCTAAAGACCATCAAAGAAAAAGATTTTTTCTGTCAATTTTTCTTTTCCAGATATTCCTTTTCTTAGCTCACTTCTTTAATCAACTTTTATCCCTTTTCTCACTTCATCATCAACACTGAACATTTTCCTATTTCCACTCTTGATATTATTGAATTGATGATTTTTCTTTTTCCCAAAATTCCATTATCTTTTTTCCCTTTTTTTATCAACCAAAGTTATGAAGTGAACAAAGAAACAAAAGAAAAACGTTTTTTAAAGCTTCTCCACACAAGTTTATCAATATAATGGTAAATAAAGATATATTTGATTAGAAGAGAAAAAATCAGGTAAAAGTTGATAACTCAAATACTCTTAATCTGGACCAATGTATTTCACCCAGTTTCTTGAGCTCAATATTTTCTTATCCAATTTTATCCTTAATAAAGATTCCTTCCTCTTAACCAGTTGGGAAGAGTTGAAGGCAACAGCAAAGAAACAGCAACAAAAAAAACAATTGCAATGTTCAATTTGATGAGCCTTGTGAGTAGAGAAAATAATTTAATATCAGAATGAGCCAAATGAAAAACAGCTTGGACAAGATTTGAACAACATCAACTATAATTTCAACATTTTTTTTCCTTCTTTTATCGAATGACAAAAAAGAGGGAAAAAAGCTCAATTGCACTTTTTATATTCTACTCAAGAAAAATAACAATTGTCATTATCAAAGTTAACAAGGCGTGGTTAGCCCATTCTGCTTAATTCCTGAGTTACTTCCTCTTATCTGAATCATTTTATTCTCAGTCATTTTTTCGTTTCTCTCTCATCTTGTGTGCAATTTTCTTGGGATAAATCAAGTGATCCATGAAACTTGTCAATCTAAAGCTTTTCAGTTTTCGTCTTTTTACTCTTTTGAATTGTCTTCTGTGTTCAACTCTTTCTTCTTCTTCTCCTTTTTCCAGCTTGTTCAGTCCTTGACCAGGTTTCTCATGATTCTTGTTTTTATTGTTATTACAAGTAGGCAAAAGAGTGACCAAAAAGTAAAGGTCATAAAGTAATCAGGTTGAAATGTTGAATGAAGATGAAGCTCAGGGAAAACCGAGGTCGACATTGATTGAAGTCTACAGAGGACAAAAAAAAGTTCAATTGATGAAGAAGGAAAAGGAAGCTAACAGGGAAGAAATAAGAATAACGAGTTCTACATTGATCTTATTCTCGAGTTTTTACTCTTTTCTCTTTTGTCATGAATTCCTTTTTTCCCTTAACAAGAGTGACTTGTTATTTCTCCTTCTCTTCACATTATCTTTAGTTTTGCTTTTCTCTTTCCCTTGCCAAGTTGTTGAAATGTAATGGTGTTCACCCATTATCTTTGGACACCCAAAGATGCAACAACATCGATTTGAAATGTTTATGCAAATAACACAAGTCACTGGGAAACACTCGCCTCTTACCAATAAAAGTTGACAGTTTTTTTTGCCTCTCGATTCGTCATTCTTCTTGACTTTTCCTACTTCAACACATGGATTTGTTCAGTCGTCATTTTCCTTCTTAACATTATTCATTCAGACAGTTGATCAACAATTATCCATCATTATTTTATTCATTAATCAATCAATGAATGTTGTGATAAAGATCAAGATGAAAGTAAAGATCAAATGAAAGAATCAATTCAATACCAAAGCAATCAAACTTTTTTTCCCTTCTTCTTCTCATTACACTTGTATTTGCATTATGCAAAAGTACAAGGTTAATTGTAGATTTTTTTCGTCTAAAGTTCGACGAAAAAAAGTGAAAAAAGAAAAGTTCTTTCGAGTTGACAAATCTTTTGATTCAATTGACAATTAAGGTTGATTATAATTCATTGTTATTTTATTGGAAACAAGTTTATGGACAAAAGTCAACATTTATGTTTATCCATTTAATATCATTATCAGACAATGTAAAAATGTATCAAAGTGAGTTTCAGCTTTTATCGAATGCGAAGTTGCAAGTTTATTATTATTACTTTTCTGAATTATTGTTGATATTATTGAGTAGAAAGCAAATAAAGGCTCAAGAGTCAATGATTATCAACAATGGAAGATGAACAAAAAAGGTTAATCTGGGAGGGAAAAAAGCTTGGTGGTAAAAGGAAGATAAAAGTTATTTGCAAGAATAAAAATTGGATAAATGAGAATATCTTTTCTTTCCTTTTCAAAGGTGTGCTTTTTTTAGTCACTTTACTCTGCATTTGTATACACACATTTAGTGACTGTGTTATTCAATGGAAGCATCACAATTGAGTTACAAATCTTTGCTCTGGGATGTCAATTAATGCCAAAAGCAATAGAATTGTGGAGATGAAGAAGAAGAAGAAGAAAAAAAAGAATCGAACATGATGATGATGGTGATGATAATGATGATGAGGAAAGGATAACAAGAATGTGAATGGAAAGGAAAACGGCATGAAATTCAAAAGATCAGGAAAGGTAAGAAAAAGGCTATTAGTAGTTGATGATGAGCTGGAAAGAAAAGAGAAAGGAAAACAAGATGATAATGAGGATGAAAAGAAAGGCAATGGAAAATTATATCTGATACAAAAATCATTCTCCTGATGAGAATAGCAATGATGAAATGTATTCAATCTTCTTACTTTTTTCTCTTTTTACCTTATTTTTGCTTCTTCTTTTTTCTTCTTCTCTGATAATAGTTACAAAAGGTGTACCAAATAGGGATTCCCTTTGAGACTGAAGTAGAACAAGTGAAAGGTAACAAAGTTGTAGGAATAACATTCATTGAACCATTTCAATGATAATCATGATGATGATAATGATGAGGATGATAATACTATTTTACCCCATTTTATTATGTTCCTGATTAGGTGACTCTATTAGTGATCATCATTTTCTTTATTTTCTTGTTTTTCTTGTTTTTCTTGTTTTCCTTTTCTTTAATTCTTAACTCTTTGTACTACTTTTGACTTCTCTTTTTGCTTTCTTCTGAGTCTTTGACTTTTAGATCTCTTTAGCAAATCAATTTGCAGAAACTTGGTGGAAACGTTGGGAATGCAAAGAATGTTTCAATTTAAATCTTTTCTCCTCTTTTCAATTTTATTCATTTACCTGAAGGCTAAGATGCTGCATATCAAATTTTTCATAAAGTTTCACTTTCTTTTCCTCACTTACCATGAAAAGTTAAAAATCTACTGCAACAATATTAGCACATAAAAGATCGCGAAATGAAAATGTATTTGGAGTGACGAAAAATGTGACACTTTTCAGATTTGCCCAAATTCGTTCAAGATATTTCATCTTGAATTATTCTTTCGAACAAAGACAAGACAGAATTTCTGCCGAACTTTATCGGTAACTCGAATGAAAGTTAAGTTTTATTTCTATCATCATCTCAATAATGATCATGCAGTGAGCCTTTACTAATTACGGATTAAGTGTCTTCAATTAAATTAATCGAAACAATCACACGTGTTCGAATGAACAGTCAAACAAGTTAATCTTCTAAATCACTTCAAATCAATTCTTATAGTCTAAAGGTAAAAAGGCTAAATCAAATTTAGTCTCAATCATGACGAAGAATGGAATCTCAGTAATATTGATTAAAAGTTCAGCCAAACAGAATTTGCTAAAAAAGAAAAAATGTCAATTTTGAAAATTGCTTCGTAAGTTTTCCAACTCATAATGAAGATATCGACTGTCGATTAAACGATCAACCAGTTGAAATGAATTAAGCTCATTACAAGTTTTTTGTTGAAAAATTTGCAAGAAAATATTTTCTTTTGTGTTCCTCTTTTGCTTAAATTTTACCTCATTTTTGTCTTCCTTGAACAATATTTGGGTTTGCGCTTTTGATTACATCTTAGTTTATTGAGTATTAAATTTCTTCACCATCATCATCATCCTACCTTTCATCCTTTTTATCCTTTCATCTTCTTCTTTTCTTCTTTTACTCACCCTGATGTTTGTTGAGGTTAGTTCACACCATGAATCTATCAGAAAAATGTAAACTCGAGTCAACATTGCATTCTTTTATTATCATGTCTTTTCCTGTAAGCTTTTAGCTTCTTCGATTTTTCTCTTCTTTTTCTTATGTAACACACAATCATCTTAACCAGCATGATTTGAATAAACGGATAAATGATGAAAGACAAAGATATCAGTTTATCTCACCATTAGAATCTTATCTATACATTCAAGTGAAATCATCATTTGAACAAGAACATGACGAGGAGAGGGAAAAAAAGGTTCAAGAGTAACCGGAAGATGTAGTGTTGTACAGAAAATGAGAAAAACCAAAAGAAGCTGAAAATGATTGTTATTACAATAGAATGTTTGTTGTTGACATTATCATGATTTGATAAATTGTACTCAATTGCATTCAATCCTTGAAATCAACATGAACAAGAGAGAAAAAAGAGTAGAAAATGACTTTTATATGTACATTCGTTCAATTGGCGATCACTTGATTCCAAACATTTTTCATGTTCATCTCAACATTAAACATTCAGCTAAATGTTTGATCCAACAAACGATTCAACAAATGAAACATTACAAAAGGAGAAAAGATTAACATAAATAGAAAAATGGAAAACTTTGACACAAAAAATAAGTTGCAAAGTCGAATGAAAAATTGACCAGTTTATTCACTGACCAGGACCCAAACATTACGTTTAAATGGTCCATCAAAAGGGTTGAAATTGAAAGAGTAAATATCAATTACTGTTACAAAAGACTTTTGGATTTTATTTGTTCCATAATTGTGTGATAATTGGTTAACAGGAAAAGACTATTTATCATTAGTTGATTAAATTGAATATGAAACTCATTTATTTTTCAATTCAATTTAATGTTTGATGAAATACTGACCTCAACATGTTCAAATTTTGTTTCAAGTTGATTCAATGAAGAGAAAATGAATCTTTTGTTGAGCGAAAAAAATTGTTGAAACCAATTATTTAAATGCAAAAATTAGCATTTGTTTCATTTCGCAATTATTGACGATTCTTTACTTTTTGTGGCAACTGTTATTGACTTTGGTTGAGATGAATGAACATTTTTTTCAATCAACTTTGCCAAGTTGGAAATTTAATTTACTTTTTCAATTTTACTGCGATTAATCTATTTACTAGGTTAAAGTTTAATGTTGAACTAATTTGAAATGAGTAAGCTTTAAAAGACAATGGAATCAATTAAATTTAATTGAAAGATTATGAACAAGCAAATTAATCCGATTATGCTTCATAATTTTCATGTTTCATCTAGTTTCATTTGAAACTATCATTAGCTCTATCCATTGTACCATCGTTTAATCTCGAAAGTAACTTTGCTAGCACAAAAATTCAGCCAAATATTAGGAAATAATAATACAAAATTATCATAAGATTTTATTCCGGTTACATATCTTTACATGATAATTCTGAAAATAATGACTTTATGGCTACTTTCATAGTCATATTTGAATTTCGAAAAATCAAATTTTAAAACTACAGCTATCTTTATTTGATTACTGTACTTTGAATTCCTCCGAGGGTTGAAATAATCGAGAAGTTGACAATTTGATTCAAGTCATTGTCGCATCTACTCAGATACTGAATCAGAGTGACCCTCCATATAAAGGCAAATAGACTTGGATAAGCATACGTATAACGTTGGATAACGTTACAGTTAGACAAAATTTCTTGGGAAAATGAGTTTGAATCTCGATCTTCCGAATTCCTCGAAGATGTGAACTCTGTATTATTAATTGAAAAGACCTGAAAAGTTTATTTTTGCCTGCTCATGTATTTAAACTTATGTCAAGCAACAAATACATTTTTATATTGAGTTAATCAAATTTGATAATGACACTGGTATTTATTCATATTTATTACTTTTACTATTCTGGTCAAGATTTAACATACCGGGCGTTTTTTTTCAATTTTACGCCTGTTTGCAGGCCTAACCCAGAAACAGTTGATGCTACACACCTCAGACTTGAACCATGAGCTCACTCAGATTGAAGAACCATAAGTACAAACTCTCAAGGTCATTAAAGGTTAAACCGCTATTTGACCTCTAATTGACATCTAAAGGTCATTTTCTGATAGGGCAAATATTTTCAGATGGTTTGATGTTAGTTGCATGATTATAACTTTTATTGGTCAGGTACAACTAAACATGCCTTGTCAATATTGCCTAAGCTGTGTCCTAGCATCGAACTGCCAAGGTTATGGGGTAAGCCCTGGTAAGATTATATCAAGTCACCTTAGTTTAGATCCTCCAATTGAAAAGAGTTCTGTTATCAATTACTCAATCAGACGTTGAAAAGCGAGAACACAATCGGTGATTTGAAAGTGTAGAAAAAGAATTTCTCGATAGAGCGGTCAATAATTTAAATGTTAGGCTTGATTCTTGCTTAGCCCGAAATGGGTCACATCTTGCCTCCTCTCTCTCTCGCTAACGGCACCAATTTCAGTTCAATAAAAATGGATGGTAAATTGAATAAACGATAAATCATTAAAGCTTGTGTTGTGTGTTCAATTTGAGATTCTGATTCCTTATAACGAACCCGTTCCTTCTGAACATTATAATCATGAGGTAAGTGTAACTTAGAGGAGTGTTTAATTGAATCACATTGAGATTATTGGTGAATCAAAATTTCTCATCAATTCATCGAAATCAGTTTTTTCTTTGATGAATTGAATACTTATTAGTGAGAAGCAGTTAACAGATTCATCCAATAATTTCGACGCATAGTTAGGCAGATCAAGCTGCGTCAAGTCCGTCATAAAAGGGTTTTACAGAACAGCCTGAAGAAAATCGTTTAAATTATTTTTCAGAACAAAAATTCATTAGTGATGTAAAATGTGCTCAACAAGACATCACGTTGGTAAAATTATCAAATTATTCCTGCAAACTTTTTTGGATTGCTTATTGATTGAACTTTTATGCGTGGATAATAAACAAACTTTTGAAAGAACTTATTGTTATCTAATTTTAAATTGTTAACTATGAAAGTTTATCAAATTTCAATATTTAATAAAATCGTAAATGGAAGGGCTCATTAGGTTTTGTTGGTTCGGCATAATGGCCTTCAGTTAAAGAACGGATACTTGATTGGCAAGGGTTCTCGGCCGAACAATCTGGCTGTCAAAAAATGAATTTTCGGGTTTGAGAACGGAACTAACTCCTTGATCCAGTAGTTCCTCAACATCTAGAACTCTACATTGATTAAAAGCGCCTTCGTCACTCTATTGGTTGTACAAAAGTTGCGTATTGATTGAAAACTTCTAGCCTCATTTATTGACTGATCAACTGCTTCAAGCTATTTTTATTCAGTTAGTTAGGTTACCATACAAATGTCTATCAAACTACTAGTTTGCTCTCCATCATTATTACAATCACCAGAAAGAAGTCTTTTTAGCACTTTTCTTTTTCATCTTATAAAGAACTATTTCTTCTCATTCCACCTCACTCTTATCATATTAACCTTGCAATTGAACTTGCAAGTTTTCCTCTCTTTACTTCAGAATCCAGTTTCAATATTATACTTATTTGCATCTGAAAAGCAAATATTTGCTCAAAAGCAATCAAGACTATTAACGATATTGTCAAAGTTCAATAGTCGAATATTGATATTGAAACGAAAACGCTTCAAGTCGAAAATTTTTGCCCTTTTTGTGTCTCTCCAGAAACTTTGAAATATAAACTAAACTTTTTTTTCTTTAAACAAAATAACAGGAACAAATCCATGTGGAATTGGTAATGGAGGTTGTACTCATTTGTGCCTATTTCGACCTCAGGGTTATATCTGTGCCTGTCCTACTGTTCAAGATTCAAGACCATGTTCTCAAGGTATGAATAATATTACAAGTTGAAGCAAGAAAATATTGATAACCAAGAAACCAAAAAAGTCCACGAAATGGTGCAAGAAGGTAGAAGGAAGGAGCAAGAAATGAAAAAAAATGAGATTCCAATACAGTAGAAAAAAGTATTCCAATGAATACATATTTATTTATACATAAATGCATACATTTACTTGGAATACTTGATAAGAAAAATATTATCAGCATTATTATTATGATGATTGAAATGTGAAAATCCAAATGGCAAATGAATATTACCTCAAAATAATGGTTCTATTAGCATATTACAATAACATGTGTTCATTTTGCGTTTTCACATTCATCTCATCATTTTCGTTTCTTTTTCTCCTCCTTTGCACGATCAAGGTGTAAAGGAAAGAAAAATGTGTTATCACAAAAAAAAGGAAAAGGAAAAAAGGTCAAATTGATAAAGCTCATTTACAAGTTGATAAACTGACAAGTTGGATAACAGTTGATAACAATGTCACAGGGAGTTGAAATGAGCCTCCATGAAAGCCAGACAACTGACTCTTAGTGTGAGGTTAATGTTGATGATGAAATTTACTATTTTATCTGCTGTTACTCCTTGTAACCATTAGAATGGTATGTCTTTAGGTTATTATCTGGTGAAACATTTATTAAATGTACATAGATAAATATTGTAAAAAAACAGTGTTCATGTCATTTATATTTATGCCTGTTCATGTTTCAACTTTTTTTCCTCTTCTCTACTTTTCTCTTTTTCTCTTTATTCTGGGTAATTCAGTTCCTGGTGATATACTCAATTTAGAGACAAGTTCAACAGCATCAGCAAACAATGAGAATGTTGGTAAAGATAATCTGGATGAAATTGCCTATTTTGATAAGAAATTTACTCGAAACAATGTAACTTCGAAAGAATGTCTTGAAACTGGAACTTCATCAACATCATCAACAGTAACAACCCCAACTGGATGCCCTTCCGTTGGTATTTCCCTAGACGGTATTTAATTATCTCAACTTTTTTTCTTCTTTTTCTTCTTTCTTTAACCCATTCATTTGTCTCTTCTGTGTTTGTCTTCAAGGTATCCTGGGAGGTAAAAGAGTGTTATAATATGTGATAAAAGTAGAAACAGTGTTGGTAAGGTTAAAGGGATCAACATTAAAATGTTAAAGAAGGGAACACAAAATTAAATAAAAGTGAACATTAATTGTGGAGAAAAAAGATTTCAAGTAACTTTCATTTTCCATGCTAGCTTATTAATTATTAAACCTTTAACTTTCAAGTAACAAAATTATTTGCCATTCATTAGTTCACGATTTGCTTGATGCCAGTCAAGAGATCAAATTTAATGCTAATGCTTCACCCTTCAGCATCAAAATTTGTCTCTTCATTTGCTTTTTTACGTACTTATAGTTTTTTGCGATTAATTGAAGAAATTGGTTTGCAAAATTTCATCAAACTTTTTTTTCGTCATTCACATCGAAATTCACTGGAAAAACTATTATCTCGAGGATCGATATTATTGTTAAATGTTATTCAAATATTTTGTGAACTGAGCTTTACTTGTCTTTTAATCGCAGTTGTTTTGCCAAAACTTTATGATTTTTCATTTTGACTTTAATGTTGTTTCAACCTTTTTTCTGTGCATTCAGTGCTTAACTTGATAAAAATTTGATTCCAATATTTTACTTTTCAATATCTTGCTTCTTGTGGATATTAAAGTAGACAGTAAAAACATTTCTCAACCTCATATTGCAATGTTTTTCCAGCATAAAATTGAATTTTCCAAACTTGATTTATGAGTTTGAATATCACTTCATCCAAAGTTGAATCAAAGGTCATTCAAGATTGTTCCCAATGTAAAAAACTGCTTCATGGTTGCTTTCGTATTTTCAGCTGCTTAAAATTTTCACCGAATTGCATTTAACCATCCATAAGAAAAAGAGAAAAGTAAAAAGTAATTTTTTGTCAAAAATTGAAATTCGTTGTTATCTTGACGAAAAGCAAAGAAAAATTCTTGCCCATTCCATAATCGAAACTCTATTGATATCTATTTCGAGCTGGAAAAGAATCAATTTGTGAAGCATCAAAATTTGAGTTGTTTCGACTTATTTGCAAGTTGATTTTCGTTGACCAAAAAGAAATCTCTTGTCGATTCTTTTAATCTTTTCTCAGTCATTTTATTAATCTATTCAGCTTAATGTCAATGAATGAACAAATGAAATAAATAATTGTTGACCAAAATTGATTCCTTGGAGGAATGAAAAGCGTCCATTATTGAAGCAAAAATTTAGCTCAACATTTCGATGGAAATATCTTGCCGACTAAATACATTGTTTAGATGTTTTACCATGAAAAACCTCTGAACGTGACTCATTCCGATTCCCAAAATTTTACTCCCTGTAGAGTGATATAAATTTATCTGTTATCTTTTTTTTCGGTTCAGATAGAAGAGAGGAAAAGGTAAAATCTCAACTTGCATCTTCATTTTGTCCTCATCTATTCAACCTTCAGATATCATCATTTGAGATCACAAGATTTCTTCTTATTACTTTCCTCTTTTTCCCTGTTAAGCAACTTGTGCGACTTGAAGACACTTTCTGGTCAAACTTTGTTCACTGACCATTCAACAATAAAATTGTTTCCTTTTCTTCTTCATTTTTTATTCATTCCATTCTCATCCACAATTTCATTTCAATTGTTTCGCTTCTTTTTTTTCCAAAACACTTTTCTGAACACTTTTCATTCCAACATTTTCATCAACATTTCAATTTCCATTTCAAGAAAAGAGTAGAAAAATTCAAACATTATCATATTCTTTTAATAGCATTCCAAGAATAGCTAAATGTACCTTTTTTCATGCAATCTTTTCTTACCTTAAATTGAAACTTTTCCCTTTTCACCTTTTAATAGACAACTTTTTTTCTCTTCAAATCTCAATTGTTTCACGTCACTCAACTTATAATCACCTTTATTGTGCTAACATTCACAACATAATTACCTCATCATTATCATCATCACTGAATATCTTTTTTGTTCGTTCGTTACTTAACTCAATGTTGACAGTTTAATGAAAAGGTTATTAATATTTCATTGCCTCTAGTTTCATTCAAAGACTCGCTTTATCAATATATTTATTAGACAAAACTGTTCCCTTGCAAACCCAGATTAATATTCAAAGTGAAAAATATATCTTTTCTCATTCATTCACATCACTTTTATCATGTAAAGTTTACGGGCAATATTCCTAATCAGCAATGGTTTAACCTTGTTTTCGTTGTTGCAAATGAAGAGAAAACAAAATGGAAAAAGCAAGTTAATCTGATAAGTTTCTGATGTTTCATTATCAGAATTGATGAGTGAGGTAAACTTGGTTTTACCAGAAAAAGGAAAATGCGTAAACTTGAAGCTTATGTTTGGGTAAACCAAAATGAGAGAAGAAAAAAAATGAAATTTTCTTTTCAAAATTTCATCTAAGTAACCATAGTGATTGATGATGTTTTTAATCTCATTTTGCTTCTTTCCTCAGATCCTTTTTTACAAATGGCTTACATTGCCACAGCAGCGGCCTTACTCTTGTTGACCTTACTTTTAGCCTCAATTGGTCTCATAATTTATAAAAGGTAAGAAGTTTACTTTTTGCAAAATGAAACACCATTGCATAAGCTGATTAAAATTTGCACCAAAAAACTTAAGAATATTATTTTAGCAAAATTTTTCGAAAAAAAAGTTGTTTAAAAAAGAAAATGTATTTTGAAATTTAATCGACTTTCATCTCTTCGTTTCTCAAAATGCACAGAAAATCATCTTCATTGGGTTCTTCTGAAGATGCTCGCTCTTCAACATCTGAAATTACAGACAAAGTTTATCCTCCCATTTGTGATGAACCACTCCCACATCCGACCATTTACCAACATCCCATTAAATTAGACACCAGATCTTTACCTCGTTCACCTCAATCAACGCCTCCCTCACCTCGAACCTCTTACAACCAACAACACCGAGGGCAAGTTAAACATCAACAGCAAGTTGAACATCATTCCCAGCAACAGCATTACAGTCAAGAGTCTCACCTTCAATACGCCAAGAGCAACCCCAATACTCGGTCCAGCAATAGTCTTGTACGTGGCTCTAACCATCCCGAGTCGAGGGACAATGCACCCAAGCAAGGTTGCTTCCTATTGAACCAAGAGATTTACAGTGAAGATGAAAAAATGGGTTTCAATAGTAGCTTTGAAAGTTATCCAAGTTACAAGAACTGGGATGAACCTGGAATCCTCCTTTCAATACCTGATTTAACTGCAGCCTCAGAAACTCCTCAACGAAACATTATGGGAACAAATTTGTTACCAAACAGAACTGGAAACTCACATTTTAACAATGTTAACAACAATATCAATGCCAACAACTACAACAACAGCACCAACAGCAACAATGAAAGGAACAACAATATCAACTTTAGTTCCATGAAGCGATCCTTTTCATCGATTCACCCTTCCAACTTGCACATTCCCCTTTGCCCACCTCACTCGGGTCCACTACCTTCATCATCATCATCAACCTCATTGGCACGACAACAGCCTCCTTTTACACTCAACATTGGTCCAACTCCATATCACATTTTCCAACCCATGGGCCAGTCAAATGAACCTTATTCACTATCCAATCGAGGCAACAATGAAATTAACGTTTCTTTTGATGATGAAGAGAATGATGAAGACGATTATCATCAGCCTGGTGGAAGAAGCATGTATCAACAACAACCTCAACATCATCATTACCCTCACCAAGCACACTTGCAACAACACCATCAACAACAACAGTATCATCAACAGCAACATCATCATTCTCATCACCGTCAACAGTCTAGAAAAAAGTTTAAATTTAATTCACTGCATGCCTCACCAGTCACCAAACGCTCACTTTCACCTCATCCACTTTATCGTCATCCATCATTCCATTCCATTGAAACTGATATATAAACATGAAGAAGGGCAAGAAAGGGAAACTTTTCTCTAAGTGATTCTGAAAGGATAGAGTGAAAAGTGAGACAAAACTGGTGAGAAATTGTAAGCCTAAGCAATACTTGTTAACTTAATGATATTGAACAAGAACAGAAAACAAAAAAAAAGTTCAAAAACATGTTCTATCAATTTCATCGTTTCTTTCGTCCTCAAGTATCTCTGCCATCTTTAAATATGCTCAATCATCTTCATATTCATTATTCATTCATCCAACTTTTTCTGTGTTTTTGACTCTTTCGGCCATAAATGCATAAAAAAACAAGACAATAAAATAAACTTGTGCTAATTGGAGAAAAATTTTATCCACAAATTTTTAAAATCTGTTCTGTAACTTAAAATGCTATTTAAAAGTTGAACTGTTTGATATTAATAACTAATAAAAAATGAAATTTACTTGACTTACAACTGATTAAACTGATGAACATTTCATTTGCAGAAGATTTCAATTTGCACAGAAAATGATAATTTCAGAAAGAATGGCTCAAAAAAGTAGATTATTAGAATTTTCTTGTAGGATTTTGCAGCGAAAATTCAATGCATTGTTTTTGAAACTTTAGTTGTAGATGCTAATTCAGAGCAAGGATCAACGGAATTTGTTTTGATTCAAGGAATTATCTGTTTGGACAGTCACAAGCTTAATAAACATGCAATTGATAAATGATTTTTTTCCTTTTCTTTCATTAACTAGTTCCATACTTTAATTGTTTGAACTACGAACGAATGTTTGATTTACAATTATTTATGCATCGATTAACTTTTTTTATCATGAATATCAACAGTAATAATGTGTGGGTTGATTACCAAGTCAACTGTGGACAGTAAATGGTGATGCATTCTTCTCTGATAATTGACACAAATAACAAAGGATAAAATTCATATAAAATCTTGTATGCCTGCAAAAGGTTCTATCATGAATAGAAAACTTTTTTCATCCAAATGTTTCATTGATTGAAAGTGTTTTGGCGTATTTGGTTTTGGTTGAAAATTAATTGTGTGCAAAGGTATGTTCAATCAAAAACTTGCCGCTGTTTGATGTAGAATTGAGATTGTTTGAACTCAACTTGTAAAGATTTTGAACATACATGTATTATTTTCGTCTCTTTATTTACTCAGACAGCACACATGTCTGATTTCGTTCATGAACTAGAAGATTCTGATCACACAAGCTTCGTTATTGTATGTAATCAGCAATAGGCCAGATCTTAAACCATGTTTAAAGAGCTCATTCACGTCCTCTTAACTTCATCGCAATATTGATGAAAGTAGCAGAAGCAATTGTCTACACGGAAATCTGCATTCCAGCTCAGTTGAATTATCGCCATTAACATTATTCAGATTAGATGGAAATTTTTGGCGAGTTTCACTGTGGCAGATATTTTTTTACAGCCCAACTTATATTGGTCTGAAATGGTCGAAAACTGAGATAGGGCTATAAAAGCACACTTAATAGACCATTGTAAGAAAGAAATCAAATTGAAAGTTAAATTGTCAGAAAAAAACAATTGTATCCTTAGTTTCAACAGTACTTTTCATTCAATAAAAATGTGTTATAACTCATGACATGTATTAAATTGCCTTTTAATTGCCACTTAATTGGTCCATGATTTTAATCTGTCATGTAATACTTCCGTAATCGCAAAACTGAAAGGAAATTCAAATGAATGCCATGATAAAGACTAATTATCAATCTGTGAGTTTTACAATTAATTACTTGACAAATGGAGAAGAGAACCAAAACTTTCCAAGTAAAAATATTGAAAATGAGTCGAAAAAAGTTGAGGGTCAAAAAATTGACTCAATATCAAGAGATTGCATGAGATTTAATCAGTGAAGATTGATTCTTGTATTCAGGAAGATTCCATGTTATCTCGACAATATTTATACTGTTGATAGAAATAATAAAGTGTGATGATAAAAGTGATGAACCACAAACAAAGAAAGCTAAAAATAGACGAAAAGAAGAAAAAAGTTTCCTGAAAACAAACAAAATTTATTACATCATTTACATGGGAAAAAGTAAAAGACATTGAATTATCTCAAGAATGAAATGATAGTCAAATGAAAATTGAGCTGAATTATTACAAATTAGAACATTAACTTTTGCAAACAACGATAATATGGAAAACGTTGGAATTTCTGTTGAACTTTATGCTCACCTAAAAGTTCTAATTGAACATGAGTAGAAGCAAAAGAATGAAACTAAAGAAGATATTATTTTCAGAACATCTATTGTAAATGAATAGCACTGTCAATGGTGCAATATCTGAATAACATGGATGGAATGAAAAGAAAAGTTGAAAAAGAAAAAAAAGTAAAAAGTAGAGCATTTGAAGGTTCCATGAGGATGATGATGATGTGTTCAGAAAAAGAAGAAGAAGAAGAAACATTGAAAATGAGGAAAAGCATAAAACAAGGGTAAACATGTTCGTTACAAAAGACATTTTCATGAGATATTCTGGTTACCTGGTGACATTTATGCTGGTTTGGAAATGCAAATTTCATGGATAAAAACGCATCAAATTTTGATGGTGATGATGGAATGGAGTGAGTGAGAAATTCAAGTTTTTCGCCTTTCCTTGAATATAAATGTAATCATTAATGGTTTTTCTTCTTTTCCCATCTTCTTTCTTTACATGCATCTTCTTGTAAAGATAACATTATTATCCCAGTAAAGCAGTGAAAATGAAAACACAGAAAGGCAAGAAATTTACAAAAAGCTAATTTAATGACAACAAAAACTCAATCAGTTTAGTTTATCAGAATCATCATCTTGACTGTTCAAGTTTACTTTTGTCATTTGTTACTTGCTTCTCTCGATACTCTGACCTAGCAAGTGACCTTACAGGGAAATAATTTCAATTGAAGCGAAATATTGAATGAATTTCAAGTATCAGTAGTTGTTATCAGCTCTGTATAAGGATGAGAAACACACGGCTTGAGGCGACATTAAGTGACATTCAATAACCACTCATGATGCGACTATTTTACTTCCCATTAAATAATTAACTTGATGACAGTACTTGAACATTCAATGAGCTGCTATTATAATGGTTCATGTTGAATTGGAAATTCAAGATTAATGAAAAGATCTGATAAAAAGTCAATTGTGCAATGCGCTAATCTGACATTGAAATGCTTTATATTTAGATTAATAAGAAGATTCCAATCACGGCTCATTGCAAAATTTCTTCATCGATTACAAAACATTCCCGCTTAGCCACTATTTTGACGCAAAAATTACTGATCATAGTTTTTTCATTGAGTAGGATACAATCAATCCATATTGAGAAGACCTGAATTCTTGACGAACGAACCATCTCAAGCTTTTGTCAAATTGATATTCATTTTGAAAACCCTTTCTTTAAATAGATGAACTGTTCCGAGCCTTATTTTTCTCGTTTAAATCCCAAATGGAGCAATCTAAGCTAAATCTCAACCTGAGGGCTCATTATGAGCGCTCAATCTGAAAGCTCAACCTGAGAGCTCAATATGAGAGCTCATTGAGAGCGCTCACATTGAGATCTCATTTTAAGTACTCATTTTAAGTAAAAGTAAATCTCAGCCAGAATACCTCACTAATCCATCCGAATAACCTTTAACGCTCCACAACGAGGACTCAAAGGTCTTTAAAAAGGAACTTTTGTTTTACTTTAAGCCAGTTGGCAATCCTTCTATTGTAGAAACAAGTTTTTCTTACTCTTTTCATTTGAATAAAATTTACTTTCGAAAACGAACTCTACAATCTTGGCGCAGTCGACAGGATGGCCAACAAGTTTCGTTTCTATTTTGAGAAAAGTGAAAATCAATCTATTCATCTTACAAAGTATAAATTGTTTGATGAAAATGAATGGACAATCGTCGATAATCAGTATCGCGATACCAGCTCACATAGTGTTTTACTTTCGAAGCCCTCCGTAGCGTCGGCTCTCGAAAATTTTACTCGTCATCGCACCCTTGTCGTGCAATTATCAGCAGAGGAGTCTACTCCTTATTTAAAAAATGACTTTGGTTGTGTCCTTTCCGATGAAAGTGAAATTGAAGCAATGAGTGCTACTTCAGTGCCACCATCTAATGGGTCACAAGATTCAGTTGTTTTACAAGCTGTGAGTGAAATGATTAAAGCTCAACAAGAGATGTTTGCGAATACTCTTAAGTGTTTTCAAGAGTCACTTCGACCTCTAGCAAACCAAAAGATTCATCGTATGGAGATCTCAAAGTTTGATGGGAAAACCGAAGACGCTAAAACATGGATGTGCACTTACGAGAAGATGTGTGAACATAACAACTGGCGTGAAGATAAAGCTAAAATCAACGGTCTCAAGTCTAATCTTGAAGGCAACGCTCTAAAGTGGTTCAACAGTATGATCAGAGACAACGTCAGTGAAGATTGGGAATTATGGAAAAGTTCATTTCTCCGTTCCTTCGGTCATAACCGTGTTAGTTGTGCTAGTTTGGCATTAAAATGGGAATATAGAAGTGGTGATATATTCGACTACTATTATGACAAGCAACGTCTTATTCAATTGGCCTTTCCTGAGATAGACGATTTCAACTTTGTTACATTGGTACTTCTAGGATTACCTGATACCATTCAAAATCAACTATCCACTCGTCAACTTACAACTAAACAAGAACTGAGAGATGCCTTGGAAACCATTAAACCACCAACTCAGAGTAAGTCTCATTCAACTATTAGCAAGAATACTTTCAGTCAGAATAGTAAAACCCAAGTCAAGCTTCCCAATCAAAGTAATAAGTATAATAAATCTTCAGATGGATTCATCGCATTAGATGAGAATATGGAGAAAGTTAACAACGAGCTGAGCACTCCAAATGAGAGCTCAAATCGAGATCTCATAATTAGATCCCAAAATGAGAACTCAAACAGAGATCTCAATTTCAGTACTCAAAATGAGCGCTCAGATCGAGAGCTCATACCCAAACCAGCATATTCCCTATTCAACGCACTATCAAGTGATTTAGAGCCAAAAACCTCCATAGAGATACAAGGAAAATCTTATGCATGTGTGTTAGATTCAGGATCAGATAAAAGCTTTATTAGATCTAATATTGTTCGTGAGAATAAGTGGACAGTTTTAGAAAAACAGCAGCTCATCAAGCAAATGAATGGAGATACTTTCACAGTAGATAAAGTCTGTAAGCTTGAAGTTAAATTTAAAGGAAAGTTAGCAAAGCTAGAACTTTTGCTACTTGACTCACTTCCATTTCCAATTATCTTAGGTTACTCAGACCTGAAGCTTCTAGGTGTTAGTCTTTGCCAGAAACCAATAAGTGATGCCTTATTAAGTTCTGAAAATGAGCGATCAAATCGAGTGCTTAATTTGAGTTCTCAAAGTGAGACCTCAGAACGAGCACTCAGAATGAGCACTCAAGATGAGATCTCAAAAAGAGAACTATTAGAAATCGTATTGACCAAAGAAGAAATCAAACGTGCTTTTCCTAGGCTTTGTGCTTTGACCTTACCTGATTCGAACAATTTTGTTGACTTCAAACTAAAAGATGATCACTCCATTGTTCGGCGTAAGCCATACCCAATGTCTCCTCATAAACTATCATTTGCAAGACAGAAAATAAAAGAATTGCTAGAAAAGAAAATCATTACTCATTCAAATTCTAATTTTGCTTCACCAGTAACTTTAGCCCCTAAAGAAAATGGAGATCTCAGATTTTGTATTGATTACCGAGAGGTTAACAAACAAACTGAGTTAGACCCTTTCCCTTTTCCAATTATTGATGATATAATTAGTTTGTTCGGAGGCTGTCAGTTCTTTTCAAAAATCGATCTTAAAGATGGATTTTGGCAACTGCCTTTATCTCCTCAAACTAGAAAGTTTACAGCATTTGTCACTCCTTTTGGACACTATGAGTGGACTCGCCTTCCGTTTGGTTGGAAAAATAGTCCATCTCTATTCCAAAGACATATGAACAAATTATTATCAGAACTATTGGAAACTGGAAAAGTATGTGTATATATAGATGACATATGCATAGGAGCTAGATCGGAAGAAGAATGTAAAGCTCTTACACTCTCAGTGTTATCGAAATTGAATGAAGCAAAAATGGTGATTAATCTTGAAAAGTCTGAATTTAACAAACCCTCTGTGAAATTTCTTGGTAGAATAATAGATGGTAATTCCAAGACTACAAAAGCTGAATCTATTGAAAAAGTCCGTAACATGAAACCACCTCATGATTTACACTCCCTTCGACAGTTTACAGGTTTAACAGGACATTTCCGTAGTTTCATTAAAGATTATGCATCCATTGCTAGACCCTTAGACAGACTGAAAAGAAAAGATGCACCTTTTGTTTGGAGTAATGAATGCCAAGAATCTTTTGACAAATTAAAAATTTTGATAACTTCAAATCCAGTACTCAATCTACCTGACTCTGAACTTCCATTCGAGTTATGTACTGATGCGAGTGGGTTTGGTTCTGGCTCAGTGCTGTATCAAAGAGATATTAAGAAACCGAAAAATCAACAGCTGCGAGTGATAGGTTTCCAATCATATACATTTTCAAAACAAGAAGTTAACTATTCAATAACTGAGAAAGAAGCGCTTGCTGTGATCAAAGCCATAAAATATTTTAGGTCATTTTTAGAAGGTCGTCCTTTTGTTGTTCATACTGACCATGCAGCTCTTGCTTATCTCATGGACTTGAAGGAACCAAAAGGAAGATTGGCACGATGGCAATTATTTTTAATGTCTTATGAGATTAAAATTGACCATCGACCAGGCAGACTACACTCTGATGCCGATGCATTATCACGACTTTGTCTAGATCAGCCAGCTCATGTGTTTCTTTCCACCTACTTATCATCAATTCGGACAAGATCTCAAAATGAGAGCTCAAATAGAGATCTCATAAATAGATCTCAAAATGAGAGCTCAGATGAAGATCTCATAAATAGATCTCAAAATGAGAGCTCAAATAGAGATCTCAAAAATAGTTCTCAAAATGAGTGCTCAGGTATTAAAAAGATTGAAGGCTCAGAAAGATCCCAAATTTTACAAATTCTGAGGGCATATCATGATGATAGACTATCTGGAGGTCATGGAGGATATTGGCGAACATATCACAAGATAAAAATGCGTTTTCATTGGCCAGGTATGAAACGAGATATTGTTGAATACATAAAAACTTGCCACCTTTGCCAAATGAAAAAACCCAAACCCAAATTTGACCCTCCATTCCTACCTAACCATTCAAAAATTCCCTTCCATACTATCCACATTGACTTTGGAGAGCTTGAGAAGAAGTCAGAACTTAACAAAAGTACCAAATCATTCTTGCTTTTAGTTGATGAGGCGACTCGTATCGTGGTTGGTAAGGCTATGAAAGAGTCTTCCCTCGCTGTAATTAATTTTCTGAATTCATTTAGCAGAATCGACCAAGTTAAAGTTATTGTCTCAGACAATGGAACGGCATTTACTTCAAAAGAGATGAAGAACTGGGCTCAACTGAGAAATATTTCTCTTAGAAATAGTGCACCATATCATCCGGCCGCAAATGGACTTGTTGAAAGAAAAATGCGTGACATTAAAACTTTTATTGGTATCTACAAAGACAGTGGAGTCGATTGGAAGACGCTATTGGCATCTGCTACTGCTTATTCTAACCGAAGTTATCATTCAGTAATTGGCTGCACACCTTGGTATAAACTGTATGGCAAAAGCCCATTGTTGCCTGCTGATGAAAATTTTGGATTAAGACTTGAAGATATCGCACCGGAGAAACCAAAGAATGAAGATGAAATGGTAAAGATTAGGCAGCATAACGACAAGAGAAAACAAGGAAAGTTTGAAATCTCAGAAGGAGATAAGATTCTCGTTAAATACGGAATTAATGGAAAGAAGCGAAATATGAAAGGACCTTTTTTGGTTACGAAAATTAAAAAGTATGGAGATAATCCTAAAACGCTGACCTATGTAGACAACAATGGAAAGGAACAAATTGCTCATATATCGAACATCTCACTGTATCACGAACGGAGTCGTGACTTGGATGAGTAGGGGGAGATGAACTGTTCCGAGCCTTATTTTTCTCGTTTAAATCCCAAATGGAGCAATCTAAGCTAAATCTCAACCTGAGGGCTCATTATGAGCGCTCAATCTGAAAGCTCAACCTGAGAGCTCAATATGAGAGCTCATTGAGAGCGCTCACATTGAGATCTCATTTTAAGTACTCATTTTAAGTAAAAGTAAATCTCAGCCAGAATACCTCACTAATCCATCCGAATAACCCTTAACGCTCCACAACGAGGACTCAAAGGTCTTTAAAAAGGAACTTTTGTTTTACTTTAAGCCAGTTGGCAATCCTTCTATTGTAGAAACAAGTTTTTCTTACTCTTTTCATTTGAATAAAATTTACTTTCGAAAACGAACTCTACAATAGACGTTAAAATTTTCGTTCGATTTGAAAGTTGATCCTTTGTAAGGACATAGAATCGTGTCCATTTTACAATTAGATTTCTCTGGTCAACAGTTTTGCCAAAATCGAGTTCGAAATCGGAACTGATCTTCAGAGTGATTAACAATAGCTTGAGAGTATACACTCCTCAATTAATTAACAATGTTTGGCCACAATTTAGAAAAGAAGAAAAAAATAATCTGATCATTGGGCTGAGTTGACCAGTATTTATCCCAACAGAATGAAAAAGTAATAAAAATGTAAGATTAAACTAAAGGGGAATGACATTGAATTACAAACTGTAAATAAAGAGAGGCTAAATGGAGTAACGACCCCTTGCACATTGCAACTCAACTGAATGTGAATTGAGTGTCGCAGTTTTAACACTAGTTTATTAGATGATTGTAAAGACTGTGAAATGATTTTGGGTTTCCAAAGTTATGCAGAAATTTTTGTTTCGAAAATATTTCCTTCAAGTATTTGTTATATCACTACAGTGAAGATATTCATGGTTAAGACGCGAGGCGGAGCCGAGGTTCTTATCAGGGAATATGGCTTAATCTTGAAAAACATTTGATTGATCGCTACAATTGCATAACTTAATAACAGCAATAAGGAAGATGATGGATACAGCAATGATTGAATTATCTGTTATTTTGATTTTTTTCTGTTTCTTTTATTTTCGAACAGTCTTGATCAAAATTCAACTCTTTACCTGGAAAACAAAAAAAAAACAAAAACAAAAACTTTATTTATAGCAAATGATTGCACCATAACATCTCAATGTTTACTTCAATTTTACATTCAAAGAATCAAATTGAATCGGAAAAGTCAAGAATCTATTTTTACTCAAAACTACATTTACTTGAACTTGAAAGTTTTGAAATAATTTGCTTATCATCAAGTTTCAATTTGATCAGTCAACAGCAAGTAGCTTTAAAGTTTCATTAAAAGCAATGACGTTTCCACGTGAATAAACCTTTTCCTAGTTTGATAAAGTTCATTTAAACAGACAAATGGCAAAACTTGAAGCAACAAAAAAATGAATCAAAATTACCAATTTCACTTTTGCTCTTTGATGGATTAGAGTTCAGATTGGCGAGTGGAGACAATATTTCACGATTGACATTAACAGTGAATATGAATATGAAAATGTGCAGAAAAAAAAGAAAATGAAAGGAAAAAGAAAATGCAATCAACTTTGGCACGTAACGATTTTCATCATTTCCAGTAATACTTAGCTGATGAACCATTGTTATATGTAAGTCACACACAAGATGAAAATGTAAATGTCCTTGGTTGAGAAAGGCAGTGAAGCAAGTGTCGCTTTCAGGCAATGTGCCTGTGATCAATTGAATAATGTGAGAGGGAAAAAAAGTTGATAACATTGAGTAGGAAGCCAGTCAAGATGATGAGCAAAAGTGTATCATCAACAATCATTATCTGTATTAGCATCAGTATCAATATCAAATCTAGAATCATAATGTAATAATGTGATAGAGAAGAAAAGAGATTCAACACTTCAATCAACTATTATTTTTCTTTTTTCTTCTTCTTTTCTCTTCATTCTCTTCATAGACATTTTTTATCATTATCTCATTGGCCTACTAATAAATCTTGTCTAATTTCATTTTATATCATCTTCTTGTGTTATCATTTATTCCGCAAAAGATTTGGTAACAATAATATTATGAAAAGAAAAATCATTTTCATTTCTCAAGTGAGAGTTGAAAAGCCCAAAGACGAAACTGGAGAAACCCAGAAAAACTTTCAACTTTGGTAGTTTGGGTTGAAACGGGTGTAAAGTGGATGAAACCAAAAAGAAGACCAAATGTGATGGAAAAAAGTAGAAAATGATTAACATGATTTATAGCTTTTCAAGTCAATCAATTTGAACCTTTGCTCAACCTGAGTTGATATGTGTGTGTCTTCAAGAGTTTCATCAGTTGATGGAACAAGAAAAGAACAGTAAATTGAATAATTTTTCAACAATGATTTTGAAAGGAAAACACTAGAAAAGAATGAATTTTATCTCAGTTTTGTTGTCACTGATGATTACTTGATTCTCGTGATTCTCAACTTCGTCCACTTGAAGCTCGTCTAGAGGCTTCTGTTTAGTCAGATTTCAACTCGTGATTTGCAAGTAAAAAACAATTGAACATCAACATTGAAAAAGTTTTACGTCCAAAGAATCGAAGAGCAAACAAAGCTCAGTGGACTTGATGTTCAATTGTCTTTCAACAATGAGTGAAAAATTGAGGGAAAAGACAATTTTCAAATTGCACTTTTTGATTGCTAGAAAAAAATGAAAAGTAATTAATCAAGTAAATGAGGGAAAAAGGTTTGTCTCTTGCAAGAGTAAAACATTGTTTATGCAAAGACATTGCATCTGTCAAATCCAAATGTGACCCACCTGACCCATTTGAGTCTCTCGAGAATCTTTCTCTTTGGTCGAGACCTTTTTTCACTTTTACTTTGACTGGTCATTCGAGATGAATGATTCAACAAACAAAATGAACATTTACTATTACGTTTGCATTGATCATTAAAACTCGCAACTTTTATTCACTTGAATAGACTGGAAATGTGGAACCAACAATCAAGTCAAACGAGATTTGGAAATTATTTAATCGTGATTACTGTATAAGTTTCAATTTTTTCCGTTCTTTTCATGGCCAAATGAGTGACAATAAAAAAGCAAAAAGTTGACGAATGTCGGGTTTCGATGCAAAACGTTTATCTTTCAACAGTTGCAACTGATTGCTCATGAAATTGCCTCGAATTATATTGATAGTAAAGTGACAATTTTATGCTTCAGCCTGGAAACAGAATTGTTCAATTAAAGCAAAAGCTGTAGTTATTCATCAACCTTGAATATTAACATGGAAAACATTTAAATGTTTGAAAAAAAATGAAAAAAGAAAAAAGTTGCTTCAAGTGGCAAGGAAGACGAAGTAAAGGAAACGTTAAAAGCTATGAATCTGATGCATGAAATTTTAATGATGTAATGATGATTATTGTGGTGCACTTGGAGATTCAGCAAGAATCAGTTAATTGTTCAATGGTTTACTCTTTTCCAAAGGAAGGGCCAAAGGAAGAGCAACTTGTTGTGAAAAAGACTTAAGAAAAGAATCTTTAGAAATTTTGTTTCTTTTCTCGTTTTTTTGTTGCTTCTCTCGATAAACATGATATTCACTTACCTGTTGATGATCAGTCAAAGTGCAAATTATCATTTGTGACTTATTGAAAGGTTTAATGCAACTTCAATGTAACCACATGTGAATGGAAAAGTCAATGGATGAGTGAACTTTTTTTCCCACTTTCATCAACATTCCATTTCCATTGAATATCACCTTCTTTCACGTTCAAATTATTAGGTTAGCAAGTGTGGTGAAACTCATGTAATTTTATGTTTGCATGATAATTCTTTTTTCGACTGGAATCAATCAAGATTAATCAGTTACGGAAATGGATAAGAACAAGGTTTACCTAAAGATTTCAATGGTAAAAGTAGATCAAGTTGAGAGTTGCTGACGTCCAATGAATCAATGACGACATTAAATTCGGTAATCAAGAGAAAAATAATTTTGGAAAATTCAATCTTTTCTTCCATCAAAACTCGGAATTATCGGATTATCTCAGATCTTTATCAACATTGGATTGAAAATTGCCCGTTCAATGATCAATCCAAAGGAGGGAAAAAAGGAAAATTAAAATTGATCGATAAACGAAAATTGATTTTTATCAATTTTAGTGTTTTTCATGAAAACACTCTTAAAGAATTTTATTGAAATCGAAATCATTTTTTTGCGGTTTTCGCCATTTCTGTTCATCTTACATATCAATGACATATCTTCAACTTGAAAGTCACTCACTTATTCCTCCCTCAATCTCACTCTCTGGTTCTTATTGAGCTCTCACTTGTTTCCCTGAAAAGCTGATTTCTGTCAACTACTTCATTCATTATGATAAGTTACAATTATAACTAAAATTATTACCTGAGACTCACCAACTCTCTCGCTCACTCACTCGCTTTACTGCAACTTTTCCCGTTTTCAAGTTTATTCAAGTTTCTCGTCATTCCATTGACTCTCTACAACTACCAATGTTAACTATTAATACTCATCCTTTTCCTTCTGACCTGTTGATTAAACCAGATAAAAGTCGCAACTAGAAATCAGGATTGACCAACAACAAAATTAATCGACACTCATCATTGTGCATCACTAACGTCAACATCATTTGCGTCATTTTTTGTCAAATATTTTTAAACTTGTTCTTCACTCATTTTTCCTTTTTCTAGTTCGACCTTTTTTCGCGTAAAATGTGCGTCCATTCCTAGTGCATCTCTTTTCTTCGGTCGAGAGTAAAAAGTTTTTTTCTTCTCAATTTGGTTTCATTCATCATTGTCTTGTTTCCAATCAATCTTTACTTCTAAATATTGTATCAGCTTTTCATTGTCGGCCATGGATCTTAACAAATCGATGTCACCGATAACCTTAATCATTGGACTATCCATCATTGTATTTGGCATTTACTTGCCCATTTTGATTGATAATTTCATTACAACAACAATTCAACAAGTAAGTTTACACAGTTTATCTCATTGATTGTCCAGTTTAATCTTGATCATGTTCAATCATCCAACTGTATTCATGTTTAGCAAAAGCTGAACCAACTCGATGAAAGTCGAGTTTAATTGAAATTTACATAAATTATGCTAATTTATACTGTGTAATTGTTGACCAAGATTGAAATTAATTTAGCCTCATTTAAAGCAATTTATCTTGATTACAGCACTTGCCACTTACTGTACCTATTTTAGTCTATTTTTTGCCTCTTTCATTTTGCTTGCTATTTTTGAACAAACGCTTGCTCAAGAAACTGTTTACTTGTTTGTTGATTGTCTTGTTTTCCCATTCACTTCAATGTAACTCACTTTTTCTTGCTCTTTGCCTTTTCTTGACTAATTGATACAAATGATCAAACTATTTGGTTTCACGAAAAGTTTGCAAACCAAGAAAAAGTTGACCAATATCAACTTGAATCATCATTTTGCCGCAATTAGAGTTAATTCAATTGTCCATTTTAAATGTCAAAAGCAACAGATTCACCAACAAGTGACAATGGAAATGAGTTTTATAAGTAACCATAAAAGCTTGTAGATGAGTTTAAGTTAACCAGGAAACTGAGGCAAGTCCGTTAATTGTCTCAATAAGCTAAGGCCAAGACTTGAGGCGAACGTGGAAATTAAAAAATCGATTGCAAATGTTGACAAAAGCATTGGAATTGTTCAAAAGATTAAAAATTGAAATAAAAAATTGCATGTAAAGCCAATGGTAAACATTGGTTGCTTAAATTAGCTGTTGTCGTTTGGGTCAGAAGAGACAAAACCTGGTCTTTGTTACAAAAATAAGGTTAGTTCGTTATGTAAATAGAGACTCGTTGGTAAATGACGTAGAATTGATTGATTAAATGAGCTAATATTGAATTAACCAAGTGATACCTTGAGGCGAGATACATTTGCAATTTTCATTTGTAAACAGCAACAACTTTCCTTAGTTTTCATTGATATGAAAACATCGATTTTTGCTTAATCCATATTTTTCTTCTCGCAAGATAAAGGTTTGCGATAAAAAGTTGCAGTATAACGATCCATTGCTGTGCAAGCTTAGCAAAAATATTGTTTATTTAGATTATTGATTGCACAAGATGTGTAATGAGATGAAAAACAACTTTACTCACCGAATGGATGGAAATGGCGATTGAAACACTATTTTTAGATTCATCAGTTTTCTGTTACAATAACAATGCAAAATAAGCCGATGATGCTCATTCAACTCTGATGTAACTAAGTTTCGAGGTTAGGCTCTTAACCTTGAAAACAAACACTTGATCCAATCATTGAAAATAAAAGACTCTTAACAGTCTAATCTTTCACTATCGATAAAGTTCAATGTCAGCTTCAGGTCAAGTTCAGAGTCGAACGCGTTTAGATTCGAATTTTTCTGATTATCTTTTCCATTGACATTTCTCAAGATTGATTAACATGTAATTTTTCAGCGCAAAAGTACCAATCAATTCAAAGTTCAATCCTGGTTTCTAATTAAGGAATTTAATCGATAGATCTCACAACAAATCGAAAAACGACAAAATTTGAAATTTTCGAACTTAACGAGCTTCTTCGTTAAACTTTTTGATTCTAATGAAACGTAATAAAAACTAATCAAAAACAAGTCAAACTTCTTGTCCCAATCAGACACGAAGAGTAGCTTGACAGTGTTTTCATCCACCTAACAAGTTACTTGTCAGGTTGAGTTAACTTTGCACGAGCTGCTATCAATGCATTGCTCCAGTCTTGATCTAAACATTTCTTATTTTCTGGAATTCTGAACTTCTTTTCAATCAGTCGATTCATTTGACAATGCAAATCTTGTTGAATCCAGAGATTTAATTGAAGCATTTTTGCTCCATCACCATGATAATGCTTTAACAGTAATTCTTCAAGATTATTCAAGAAACTCGAGTTATTTGTTTTACTCTTTTCCCGTGAAGACAATATCATTTAAATGGTAAACAAGATGCAATTTGAAATGAAAATTTTCCAATCAAAAATGGAAAGAAAAGGAAATTTTTTTCTTTTTTTGTCACCATTTTCAAGTTTCATGGTGCAACGGACAAGTTCATTATTCAATTGAAAATTCAGTGGAAAATTAATATTGAAGCGATTGTTGTGCTAGATGAAAAGTAGTACAGTCATCATGGTTATTCTATTCAATTGGAAGAAAATTGAAGAATCTTGAGGAAAAAATGAAAAAGAATAAGAATGAGATTTCCGGTTCTCTGATTTTTTCTTCATCTTCAACTCTCATGATACTTTTCCTTTCATTCTTATCTCATGATAATATGAAAAAATATTTTCTTCTTTTCACTTTTGATATTGAATAATAACTCAGTGAAAGTAGAAATTTCAGTTCCAATGTTTTTTTTTTCTATTCAGTTGCTAAGAATCTTGAAATTTATTCGAAAACTGAAAGAACATTTTCTTTTTTTCTCTTCTTTTTCTCTCAACAAATCAAAATTGATGGAATTGATGATGAAAAGTTTTAATCTTTTCACATTTTTATGACTTTTCAGCCAAAGAAATGAGACTAAAAATCAAGTGGAAATATTTATTGCAACAATCATTTATTGATAATCTTATGCCATGAAAATGAACAACCATGAAACAGAATTGACCTTCTAACATGATAAATGTATGGATAAAGAATTGTCATCAGATTGGGAAAAAGAAGAAAAGAAAAGAGAGAAAAAAAAGTTGAAATAAATTTCAAACGTGAGTTGCCTTTTCATCATTTTACACCTTCCATTGGTTAACGAATTTCAATCTTTTCCCTGCTTCCAGGATTCCAAGTTGAATCGATAAGATTTTGATTCATTTTCTGCTTACCGACGACAAAAGGAAAATGATTAAAAGTCGATATCAGTTCTTTTTCATTATTTACTTGAACAGTTCCAAGTGTCATGAATTTTGATGAACAAGTCGAGTTTATTAACACTTGAAGAGACAAGAGAAGAATGAACTTTAATTGATTGGCGAGTTGCAATCAGTCATAATTTATTGTCTTTTATCTGATTTAATTTCATGTTTTGTTCAACATTTACTTTCACTAATTACATCTATTTTACTTCCTTCCTGATGAGATATTAAATTACTTTATGAGTTCATTAAAACCAATCAAAAGCCTAAAACATCGAAATCGACTTTTACTTTATTTCCATCGATCATCGAAAATCGAAAGATTGTCGCTTTTCTTGGCGAACCGAGTTTGAAAAGTTTACTTTGATTCGATCATGAGTTCTTCATTTCCGTCATCCAACGAGAGTTTCTGGCTTTTCCCTTGTTTTTATTTGATCTGTGACGAAATGAAAGGAGATTCCTTGACATCAATCATGTTTCGATAAAGAGCTTACCTGAGTTTGCACAAGAATTTGACTTTTAAACGGAAAAAGTTTCATTCTTTTATCCCTGTAGTCTGAATGATTAAGAATACTTAACAATTTTGCAATTTTGAAATGATGTAATTCCGTTGAGAAATTCATTTGTTTCCTGATTATTTGCTAAAGAGTTACAAGTTTCACTAGTTTTGCACTTAATTGCACTTTTCAACTTGAATATTCAATTTCGTACTCGAGTACCGATTAAGTGTAAATAAAATTGAGAAAGATTTTATTACATTCCATGGGAATTTCTGGTCCAAATCAATAAACGGAAAAGGATTCGAAACTGGATAACCTTGATTTAATGTGTAATTTTAGATGAAAATTTTTTAAAGGTTCATTTGTTTAACTACAATGAAATGGGAGCAAAATTCATTTCAGTTTAATCTTGCATTTTCAAGATGACCAAACATGTCAGTTTCAGAAGCAAAGGAAAAAAAGAGATTAAACTTGGGCAGACGTAAATGAAGCAAACACTTTTCATGATTGCTGTAAATGACAAATTGCCTTCTATTACCTTGAGGTTATCATTTTCATTCTTATTCATCAAAAGTAAATTACATCACAATTGGCTTTTCTCTTCATCTTCAAAATGGAATCCATTCAAGTCCATAAACAGATAAGTTTTAAAGTCACTGAAAAACATTCGAGCTTTAAATTTCAACTATGAACCCTGAAAAATAGACGAAAATTCAATATTTGCATTTTCTCTATTCAACACATTTTCCAAGAAATTAAAACTTTCAGACTTCTGTCAATGGTTTTGAGTGCCAATGGTCATAAAGTCTCGTTGATAAGGTCGAGTTCTAGGTTGTAATCTGTTAATCTTTCTCATCTTTAGTACATTAATTTCAACTTGGAGTTGTTTCTCTGTGTGAAGTGAAACTGAAAACTCGGAAAAACTTTTTGTTCTGCATTCGAATAAATTTCATTAAGAAAACTCACGAAACTGAACCGGTTCGATTTATGCAAATCTCTTGCTAATTTAATTCGTTTGGCTAACTTTTGTTCAAACACATGTTTGCCTTGATTTGAAAACGCTCAACGAATTTGAAAAGTTTGCAATTTTTGCGGCTTTCTCAATGCTCATTTCGATCTATTTTCATCTGAGTCAGAATAAATCAACCTTTTAATTACACTGAGAAAGCTTGGAATTTATTTTGAAAATAATTTCAAAATTTTCTGGTAAAGATGAAAGTTTGTAAATTGAATTTTCCTGATTGTTTTTTTTTCATGAAAGAAGAAAAAAAACAGAGAAAACTCGCCATTCTCAAAGGCATTAACTAACAAGATTAATATCGTTCAATCAACATGAGCAGAAGTTGAGTTAACTTTTGAAAGTTGAGTTTTGAAGAGAGAAGCAACTTTGTTGCTATTAAATGGCTTTTATAAGGTTGACTTGACTTGATATGTTTGGAGCTGAAAAATAATGAGAAACCCATTTTTAGTGCTTTAACTGGCATCATTAATCTAGTTAACGGTTCTTGTTTTTGAAACGAAAATTCAAGATAATTCAGCCAATGACTTTGGACGAGCAAACAAATCAAATGATTGTAAACAATATGCAAGCCTTGCTTTACATTTTTGGTTTTGCTTTTTTTTGCTGTAACAATCAATGAGCCTGTAATAGCAGAAAATTTCAAGGCTCAAATGAACGAGAAAATAACTGATTTCTATCTCAATTGTAAATGCTTGCGCCTTTTCTCTTGGAGTTCAATCATTTCATTGAGGCAACTGTTCCTTGAATTTGAGGCTCAACTTGATTAAGTTTTACTGTTGAATCGTTAAGTAGGAAATGATTTTGTTCATTTTAATGAAGTTCCTTGTTAAAAGCTATCAATTGAATCTGATTATTTGCAATTGAAAATAAGAGAATCGCGAATGAAATGATTAAACTTTCTACTTTTCGTTGTTTTTCATGAAAAATGTTGAAACTCTTAAAGCCTTTAAAGCCCAAAATTGACTTTTTTTCACTCACCTTTATCAGATTCAATTTGAAGTTAGACGAAACTCATTTTAGCATTTTTCCAGTTTTTTGTTTCAACTTTTGTCATGATGCTAGTTTGATTATTTATGATTAATTTTTATTCAACCTTTAAAGTGAATGATTTAGTTATTTACAGTAAAATGATTAATTGCTTAGATTGAAAACTCATTAATCGGTGAGTGATAAAAACGGGGAAAAAAGATGAATTGGATGGTCAAAGGTGCAACGTGAGCCACTGATAAGCTCAATAAATCCTGTAGTTTTAATTGGCTTTTTAATTCGATGGTCAATTAAAAAGTAATGTTTCCTATTTTTGTTCATTGCAACCTTATCTAATCATTATTATCAATAATCTCGCAATTTATGACATAAAATAGTTCACCAAGTGCAACCGCATTACAACCTTAGCTTGTTAAGATGTCAAAAGGGTTGACTTTATGCGTCTAGTGAAAGCAGCTCAAAACATGAGCCTCAATAATGCAAAATAAACTGATGATTCAAATCAAACTTGGCCAGCCAAGAAGGGCAGTGCCTTGGCTTGTACAATTTTTCAAAGTTTTTTGAGCTTATCTTGTAGAGCACAAAAGTGAAACAATATTTTGACTTTTTGCTAGTGCGCTGTTAGTGGTATTTAGGCATTTACAAGTAAGGGTAGTAATGCAACTCAACATGGCCTAGTGAATGCACCAATCTTAATCATATCGGTAACTGGAATCGCATTTACTTCCCTTGCTAGTCAAAGTGATTGTTGACTGGGTTTACACATGAACTCAAAGAGGAACTTCTCTACTCTTTGTTCATTTGGTCCAGTTGAATAAAAATATAATTTTTCATTTGGACTATTCATTAGGCTCAGTGTTGGTTAATGTTGAATGAAAAAGTCAATATAAATCAATTATTATGACAATCATTATTTATAAATGAGAAAACAATACTCTCAACTGTTCCACTGAGCAATGGCAATATAAAATTCCAATAGTTAACATGGAATTTTTGTTGATAACAAATATCCTTCTTTCCTTGAATAACTTGCTCATAATCGTTTTTAGCTTATGCCTTAATAACTCTTTTCCTGACATCAAATCTTTAATCAATAGACTGGCCGGTATTGAAGTGAAAAAAATACACAAAAACGAGACAAATTGATGAATGATGATAATTTCAACCCAAATAATCGACCATTTTTACCGTCAAATATGATAATTATCAACTCTGTCAACTGTGATTATCACATTGAGTTGGACAAGAAATCAAAATATAAGTTGATACTTTGCCATGAAAATAGTATGAAAACATGGAGAAAACAGAGCAAAAGAAGAAGAAGAAAAAAGATGAAAAGAGAAAAATTGATTTTCTCTGTTCAGTCATGGTTAACCAACTTATTTACTTTTAGATTCAATTCAATTCTCATTTATCGATTTACCCATTTAATAATGGCAGTAAACGGCGTAAAGTTTTACAATAATAATCATTATTAGAATCAGTTGAGTTTAGTTGAAAATTCAGTTGATCAGTAGATAAACAAGAAGTAAAGAAAGCAAGAGTGAATGAAAAGAGAAATTCCTATTTTCTACTTTTCCTCATTACTCAACCAACAGAATCGATAGTCTAATAACAAGTGAACTTGAACCAGTTTCAACCAGTAAAATTGTGCTCATAATGGTCGCAAGATTCATTGGATAACATTGCCTCGGGCTGCATCTAAATGATACCAATAGTTGGTGTGCAGTTACTGTGCGCAAACAAAAGTCTAATCATTTAGTCAACGAAGTTGAATAAACTCAATAAATCTTGTTAGACCAACAAATTAGTTTCACTTTCAAAAGAAGAAAAATTTCAAAGCTTAAATCCAAATCGTTTTTCATGAAAAATTGCAAAATGGAGAGATTAACTTGTCCACTTCGAAACCATATTCAGTCAATATTGGAACAAGATTTAAATTTTGATGACCATTTAATCTTGATCGCCATTCACCTTGACTTGTAATCTCAACCGTCCTTCACCGAGGTCAAGCTAAACTTGAAACCCAATAATTGTCTAATTGAATTTTGTCTCAACTTTTCTATTTTCCATTTCTCGATGAAATGAACATTACCATGAAAAATAGTCGATCCAATAACACAGCTGTCATTAAATAGATAACTTTCTTCTTCCAACCCATCATCATGATGATCGCCTTGAATAGGCTTGAATTGTAACTGAGCAAGGGAAGGAAATGGGTTGATTGGTAAAGTCTGGTAAAGATGGAACAAGAAAAGTGAAGGCAAAAAAAAAGAGAAGAAAAGTGATGAATTTTGCTTCACTGGTTTTGGGTTTCTCAATATTATCATCATTAATGATAACATTTGATGGCGATTAAAGTTGATCACAAATTGATGAAAATATGTTCTTCATTGGCGAATTTTTTATCAAAATTTTTGGGTCAACTTTTTTTTCGGGTTAAACATTGAAGGAGAAATTGTTATTCTTAAAATAATTAATCTTGCGCCATTAATACAAATGATTATAATCACAGTTATACTTTTCATGTTTGCTCATATCAAATTAAAGATTAATTTTTGTTTCACTTGGTTTCTAGTTCATATATCATGTAACATGATGATTACTCCATGACAACTGTTATACAGTTGCATGTATATTGAGATGCTTGTTAAGCTCAAGGTGTTTGTTGTAAGAAACTGTATTAACAGTTGCAAGATATTACAAGCTCTAAATGAATGCTCAAATCTAATTACCAAATGTTCACCTGATGATGATGTTTATGATAATTTTGATTCCATTTCATTCCATCACTTCAATGCCTGTTATTCATTCACAAATTATCATCTAACTGTTTATTAAGTTATGAGGAGAAGAAAAAAATGTTTTCACTTTTCACTGTTTCCATCATTTTTACCGTTTCATATTCATCGAATCAACATTATCCAAACATTTTTGTTCAACCTTTATTTCCATCGAATTATTCAATTTCAGAATTTTGCTTTTTTCAGTTTTCCGTTTCTCATTGCAAGTTGATTTGAAATTAAAATGGTCGAAATTTTGGAAAATTCTGAGTTTGAATTTGGAAGCCATTTTTACTCTTCGATTTTATTCTTGTTTTGATTGCAAGTTATGAGTTTTTAGGTGATAACCCAGTCAACAGGGTAAAATTGAAAATTTCATGGAAAAGGTAATAATCAAAGTTATTGCATTTGGCTTGGAGCTCTTTGGAAATTGAATGAGAAAACATGAAAATTTTCATTCCACATATGCTGAGGTTGAGTTGAAAATCAATGAAAAAACAATGAATATAAAAAAGTCAAATTTCAATGTTCGAATGTTTTTGAACCAAAATTTTCAAATAATTCATTTTATTGAATCTCTTCATTTCATGATTCATATTGATTTTCAACTCGAAATGCAAAATATCATGAAAATTTCAATTTTCTAAATTCGTAAGTTCGTTCAAAATTTTCAATCTTTCGACTTTTTTCATTTCAATTTCAACCGAAATTCAAAGTAAATTGTTAATGAAAGTTTGCAGAAAATTCATTTGAAATGAGAGCTTAAAATAGATAATTGATTACAGCTTCGAATCATTTAGCAATTTTAAAATCTATTTCAATCTTTTCCATGTTTGGTCAAATGAGTTCATTTACATATCACTTTATTTGCTCTTTACCTGAGTAAACATTAACTTGTAAATAATGTAAAATTTTGCCTGACTTTTCATTTTTTCATTGTTTGTCTAACAAGATTTAATGTTGCATCAACGGTTATCTTTATTACTTGGTAATCTTGTAAACATGTTGACTTATTGATTTATATCATGATTTAAATGGAGAAGCAAATTGTATCATTTGCTTTTGTGGTTCCATTAGACGAATCGTAACTCGAATCAATGTGTTTTTTCAGTTAAAAGACGTCAACAATGAGAATAATTGTTTGCTTAAAGGTAACCAAGCATAGACCATTTAACAATGCAAACTGAATGGAAACCCTTAAGGTATGATCTTGTCATAAGTTGAGATTTGATAAATGATGAACCAGATCGAAGTTTTTCTTGAAAGTCGTTCTTTTCTTTTTGTTTACTTTTAAAGTGAATTTTTCGAAAAATTGATTTTCGTTTCGAACTTTTTCCAAACATTTAAAAATTCTGGCAAATCTTTCCATCAACTGAGTGATAATTAATTTCCACATTGAATCGACATTGATGCTCATGAATGTTGATCAATATTTTGTTGAAACGCCCACAGCAAATCGAGAAAATGAAATTTAATGTTGAAGAGATTTTCAAAATTTCTGCCTTCATTTTGACAGAATTTCATTTTCATCTCAGAATTTGTTGAGAATTGAATGCAAAACAAGATTTTCTCATTGAGATTAAGAATGTTGAACTAAAAGGTTGTGTTCATGATGTTCATTGATGCAATATTAAAAGGTTTGCATGTTGCTCATCTTTGCTATTCTTCAATCGGAAAGGCTGAAATGATGTTAAGTCAAAACACAAATAATGGATTAGTAGAAGAGCAGATTTATCTCACCTTTCCATTTGGCCTTTTCTACAGATGATTTTTTTGAAAAGAAAAGACTGAACCGAAAAGTTCTCATAAACTGAAATACCGAACATTATCTGAGCGAAAATTTTGGTCAAAAAATGTTCAATTCCATCGACTAATTGAAAGTCTTTTAAGCACATTGGCTCTTTTAGAGTTAACAGTTAATCAAGTCAACGATTGTTGAGCTTTTCAGATAAATAATTCCATTCATGTTCCACAAAGTTCTGGAGGCTATTAAAGGTATCTGATGCTAATTAACTGATAGAGAGTTACATGAAATTAGCGATATGAGACATTTTTTTCTCTGATTTATCAATTCAAATAAATTGAGATTTAATGAGTTTTTTTTCGTTTCGATTCCAAAATTATTTACTCTTCAACCATCAATCTTGCTTTAATCAAAAGCTCATCTTGAGAATTGAATTAATAACAAGAATCACAAACCAACGATCATGAAATGAAAATGATAACTCTTTTAATCCAATAAATGGAAGCATTAATTGAATAATTTTGTCCCGTTGTTTCACTTTTTGGCAAATAATGTCCATTAATTTGTTGTCGATAAAAATGATGGAGAAAATTTTTCCACTTTCGTTGGATGGAGAAAATTGAGAGAAAAATGATTTTCTCTTCATACATGATTGAATTTGCAACATTTCATCTCCATTTATTACTCCCTTTCAATCAATTGATTTCAATAACAATTGAACTAATCAGCAACTTTTCTCTTTGCCCTCAACTTTGCTCAGAAATTTCCATTAACAAATGGCTCGGAAACGCTATCAGCTTGGACCAATCCAGATATTCCTATTTACACTCGTTTCTACCTTTTCAATCTAACAAATGTTGATGATTTCATTTCCGGAGAAAAGGCAATCTTTACTGAAATGGGTCCATACACCTTTAGGCAGGTTCGCAGGAATGTTATTCACACATGGAATTCAGATGAAACTCTGTTTGACTATGAAACAATTCGAAGTTACAACTTTGTTCCACATTTGTCGGCAGGAAATCTTGATGATACATTAACGTTAATCAATTTCCCTGTAGTGGTGAGTAAAGAGTCTTGGGACGAAAATAATGTCTCCAAATGAGCCACTTGAATTTCGTCATCCTGTAAATGGAAAAAGTTTTTTTTTCGAATTTCCATTTTTCTCATTTTCCAATTTTGAGAACATTTCTTTCTTCGAAAATCACTTTTGTCCAAAAATTTTTACACATTTGTTTATCAGTATAAGGCTATGTTTATTTGATGGACACTGATATGAATGATTCATGAAAGATTATAATGATTGGAGAAAAAAAGGTTTCTCTGAATGCTCTTTATCATTCAATAATCATGCAAATTGTTCTCATCTATTGAACCCATGAAAGCAAGGAATACACAAAATTGTTGGTTATTGGAATATTTATTAACAGCATTATAACTTGACCTTTTGGGTTTTGTTTTTTTTCTCGTTTTCCTTTCAGACAATCGCTAAAACGATTGCCGAGAAAGCTCCAATGTTCAAGAAGACTGCTGGTTCCATCATCAAGAAACATGGTGGAGGCTTGTTTCTTAATCTGACAGTGGGTCAAGTCCTTTTCGATGGTTTCGAAGTTCCATTTGTGACTAAATTATCAACCATTTCTCGAAGCTTGAAAATGCCTATTCCAGATAAGTTTGGCATCATGTATGGAGTAAGTATCATCAATCTTTTTCAGTATTGAAGAGAAAATGTTTTTTTTTACAATTTTCTTTGAAAAAATTCATTCTTCAACAGCAAAGAAGAGTAAATTGTTTTTCTTTTGACACTTTCATTCTGTTCGATGGAATGCTTTTTTGTACATTTACGATCGTCTAAATTGGAAGGGATGTTAGCGTAAGTGATTAATTATGCAGTGCTGAAGGGTAACAATTATTGAAAGCAATATGGGGAAATATCGAGTTTGATAAAAGTCAAAGTGAATCGAGTCATTCCTTTGAATTCAATTTGCACAGTTTAACGAGAAAGGTCAACGTTTCAGCTCGAACTCGAAGTTTCATTGCTACTAGCGGCTTCTTTTGGTTCAACATTGAATTACAATTTTCTCAACTTCCATTGACTCTTTTAAAGGACTTTTTATCGTATCTTTACACTTCATCTTGTCCTTGATTTGCCCAATTTACACAATCATTAGCTACTTGGTCGATAAGATAAATGCAATTGCTCATGATTAATGGATAATTATCGTCGGTAAAGTTTAAGGTGAATCCGATAAAAGAATCAAATATTTGATTTCAATTTTTTTCAGATTTCAAGTTTTCGTTTAGAGTAAAATCATGAGATGAATGACATTAGTTACGAAGACATTGTTGCTCTGGAAATAAACTTGAATAATAGTCTTGGACTATTAATTGTTACCGATTCCGGTGATGAATTCAAAGTTGAAAACCGTTAAACCCCACATTTTGATATTTATCAATGCGCAGGACAATCGTATGAATAAAATTATGAGTTTGGAAAAATTCATTTTATTCATTCTTATCTTTCTTCCATTTATCTCTTTTTATCTGAATAATTTTTTTGATCGGATTCACCTTAAATCATCTTTTAAATCACATTTTGATCTGTTTCTTCAGGTGATTAATAGTGCATCTTGATTTATAACGGAGCTTCTTTTTTTCTCCTCATTAGCAAACAGCCTTATTCCATAGTCAGAATAATAATCTGATTGCTCTGATTTTTATTTTCTGCTCTCAAAGTCCCTTAATTATCGTCATCACGATCAAGTTTTTTCTTTCAAATGAGCCCAGAACTTTTCTACATGAATCTTCAGTGAGAAATATACTGATTTCTTACTGAAGATTCGTAATTTCAAACAGTGGTCGAGCATGTTTAACGATGTGGATAACGGTAGAAATATAATTAGTGCGATAAAGTTACAGATTACAAAATTCGTAATCTTAAGAGAAGAGAAAAATTTTCAAGGAAATTTTGCTTTTCACCACTTTGATCCAGACAATTAATTAGTATCGAAATATCTGATTTTTAGTTGAATTGACAACATCTTGATAGCTTGAGTCTGCAAGCTCATTTCAACAGAATTTATTGAAACTGATTATAAATTGAAATAAAATTCAAATGAAAGACACAGAATTTAATTTTGAATTTAATTTGCAGCAAAATAACTCTGGTAATGGCGTTTACACAGCATTTACGGGTAAAGACGATGTCAAAAAACTTTTATTGATGCACAAGTGGAGAGGCGAAAGGTAATTTTGACCAACCTAATTGTTGTTTAGTTGCTATCAACATTATTTTCATTGGCAATTTATGCAGCATGAAACTTTTCAATTTATTAAGTGGAAATTAATTTTCTCCCATTTGTTCAGAACTGTAGACTGCTGGGCGAGCTCTCGATGTGGAATGCTCAATGGAACTGATGGAACCTGGTTTCACCCAATGATCTCACCAACAGAAACACTGTACATTTTCAATGCTGAAGTAAACAGGTAAGTTGTCCACATTATCCTCTCAATTTTCAAATCCAGTTCCATCTGGTAACATCAATAGTAAAGACAAAAATTGGTCGATGAAAAGGTTTCCTTTTTAAGCCAAAGATGGCTCTTCACCTCACAATAAATTGAGTCTGACAAAGCTTGACTCAACAGAAAATTTCATCACCATTTGGCTGTGCAAAGACAGCGACATGTAAAGCTACCCGTTGCGACCCAGGGATTTACAGTCAACTGGCATTGAAATATCTTTGATTCAAAACAGGCTGAATCTGTCAGTATCCTCCATTTGCAAAGACTTCAATCTTCATAACTGTCAAATTTTCCATCGACGGGAAAAAACTCAAACTTGACGTTCGTTAAACAAATAAGGAATTTCCGAATTTTCGAGAATAGTTTAGCCATTTCCCTATTCGCATTCCATGATCGTTGAAAAACCGAGAAAACGAAATTCTTTCCATTTTCCGAAATAGTGGTAAACTAGCCCAAAATTTTGTCTCCAAAAGCCATGAATTCCAAGTCCCACAACCAACCAGCATTTTTGATTCAAAATTGCTTTTGTTTAAAGTCGCTAATTGCGAAAATCGAAAAAAATGTAATCCAAGATTTTTCAGCTCAAGTTATTTTGAACTTAAAAGATGGCGTCACTTGACCACCAAATTGAAACCACATACCAATATATCTCAATGATATTGATTGCGCATTAAAGCTTTAATCAATTTACTAATGATAGTGATCAATTTAGCAAGCAATAATTACCATATGAACTAACACCTACAACCATCTGAATGAATCGAATCTTTTGCATTTGAATTTTCAAAATGGACTGAGATCCGAGACAATAACTGAAAATAGATTTGTCAGGAAATTGAGGCGAAAATTGTCAGAAATGGTTTTCAAAAGAAATTTATTTAGTTCATTGAGTGTAAAATGTCATCAAAAGGTGTGATTTACAGGAAAAAGTATCAACAAACCAAACATCGTAATATTGACATTTCCGTTCAACTTGAATTGTTGAAGAAGAAACGTTGAAATTGTAAATAAAATTTCATGCTTCACTTTGTTTGATGAATGAACAGTAAATGTCTAATTGTTTTTGAGGCGCAAAATTAAAGAAAGAAAAAGGTTCCTTTCCATTCAAACATTTACCTGTCAAATGATCAAGTGCAACAATTGCCTGCAAGTCAATGAAATATTAATTTCTTTGTCACTAATTAATCAGCTAATTAACAATGGAATCAGCCTTTTCTTTGATAAATTTTCTCTCATTTCTCGCATGGAAATGACGATAAAAAATGAAAGCTTTTCATAATCTAGCAAATTGAATATTTACATTTAAACTCAATATTGAAATGGAAACTCATTGAGACCGGAAAACTGAAATGAATTGAATAACAGATTCGATAAACACTCTTTGCAAGTTGACTTTGAATGGAAATGCAATGAAATCTGAAAATCAATTGAATAATCATCAGGTATTTACATTAATATAAAGTAACATTGTGTTCAATTCGTAAAGAAAAGGTTGGAAAAAAACTATTTTAGTCCGTTTTGCTTCATTAATATCATTATTAAAGTGAATAAATTATCTTAACCATTTTTGCTTTAATGAGTTGTTCAACATTTATCAACTCAAATTTTGTCTCCTTTTATTATCATCACTTCACTCTTCACCGTACAAGAGTTGAATACAGTTAAAAATCCATTTACTCTGCATGATAATAGTTATAATCATAATAATATTTAAAATCGTTTCATTTTACATGGAAGTCACAGAATATCTCATGAGAGGTACAAAACTTTGTGTGTGCAAGAAAATAATAAATGAGATGAAAAGTTCCATAATCTTGATAACTTTTTTTTGCGTCTTTTCCTCTCAATCAATTTTTTATCAAAATTCTTTACACCTCATCAATTGGTCAATATCACCAAATTTATCATGAAATGCTTTTTACTTTCAAGTTCAAGTTTACAAATTTTTTCCATGCAAAATTTGAATCGGAAACGAAAAATTTCAAATTCATTTCGGAAACAGAAAATTTTGATTAAAAACAATTCGATTTTTTGTAAAAAATTTGAGGTTTATGGATTTTTTTAGGAAGTTTCGGAATCCAAATCGATAACGAAAAATTTTAGAAAAAATTGCGACTCAGAAAATCTTCAGATTCAGCTGGAAATTTTCGAATTTCGATTCGTTTTTTATTTCGAAATTTTCGATTCGTTTTTTATTTCGAAATTTTCGATTCGTTTTTTATTTCGAAATTTTCGATTTTGATTTAACTCTGAAGCTCTTTCATTCAACTCATTCCAGTTCAAGTTCGCTGAAATTTATTAGGTTAATAAAACTCAATGAGCCATTCTTTTTTAATCAACTGATGACCAATTAATAGGATTTTATTCCCCTGAATTTTCATAACCAATTCTTCATGGAAAATTTCTTTTTGTTCTCTCTCCTCTGCTTTTCTATTTTTATCTGAAAAGCTCAATTTTCTTCCCACCTCTGTTTGACTTATGTATCTGATGAAATGAATTTATGCATTTAACCAGAATTTGATGTTTGATCTGTTAACCCTGTTTGACCAAAAACTGAGTCGATTCGATGATAAGACAGAAGTTAGTAAATACATAATGTAAACATGAGTGAATAGCGTCTGAATAGCGAATAATGAAAATTATTATCATGACGAAGAGCAAAAAAAGAGTTGCCTGGCTCAGGGTTATCATGAGAAATGGTGAGAAACTATTACAATGGATTTGTTTGTGAATCTCACTTTTAGTTGCGACTCTTTTGCAGGCAATTTATTTTCAAGCATCACTTGTGATTGAGTAAATCAATTTACTCTATCAAATATAAATCTCTTTTCCATAGACGTTGATTATCTATATTTTTATCGTCATCATGTTTCTCCATGTTACCGAATTTAGTGCAACATTTTTCTCTCTCATTACCAATATTTGCATGGCAAGAACTTGGAGCAAAAAAGAATTCATTTTTACATTCATTTTTTCCTCTTTCCTGGCAAATTGATTTTGCTTTTTTTCTGTCGACAAAAAGTTTTCTTGTTTGCATGATTGCAAGTGGCGGACAATTTTTCATGATGATTCTGGTTTGAAGAGAAGAGAACAGTTTGAAATGGAAAATGAAGGAATCGAAAAAATGGAAAGTTCATTACATGTCAATATAATCACGTCTTGTTTCATCAGATTACATCAATATCATTAGACTCGAGTAATAGTAATGATTATAATGGGCTAATATCTTTGATTGATTATTCTTGTTTCATTTTTTCTCTATTTCTTTTTCTTCACTTTTCCATGATAAATATTTCATTTCCATCAATGTCAACAAATGCTTGAACCAAGTTCAGTTGAACGTGAAATGGATTTGGAAAAAAGGTTCAGCAAAGATAAATAAGAATGAAAAATGTAAAGACGAAGATAATAATCGAAGACAAGATAAACACAATAAAAAAAGACTAATGATAATAACGGTAATAACGATGATAATGATGACAATTTTGGTGATTTTGCTTTTTCTCTTCTTCTTCTTTTTTTCCCTGAGTCTTCATGAGCAACAGTTTGCTCTGAATTTCAATTCTCAGTTTAAAAGCTTATTCATCATAATTGTACGTGATTTGTTGCTGTTAATTTTCATCGAGTTTACACAAAAAAGGAATAAACTTTGCTCGTAAATTTCATTTAATTAGATAACCATTTTCATCTGGAAATGAGGTGAACGAGGGAAAAGTCAAATTTCATGGAAAAGCAGAAAAAGTGGAAAAAATAGATTCAACACTGAATGATTAAGAATGATTAAGAATGATAAAACAGCCCATATTGTCATATTTAAGTGATTAACTTAGCAATAAGTTTTGACAAAGAAAATAATTAATGATTGAAATTTGACTTTATTAACCCAATTCAAGTGTTTAAGCTTTAATGAAAATCAGAGTTTTTCTTGTTTTATTTCCATTTCAATATGGAAAGATTATCATGAAAAAAGGAAAAAAGAAATTTATCATTTTTTCTCCATTCAATTTCGCCAATGGAACATTTGGTTGACAAGTTCAGGTAAACAGTGAAATTACCTTTGGGTTGTTTATTGATTTCATTTATTTATGTTTTTCTTTTCCATTTTACATTATCTTTTTTAATCATCATATTGAAGTTGATACTTCCGCAAGTGAATAGCTGTTGGCCCACTAACATGAGAACTGTTGATTTTCGAATTCATCTTTTCTCTCTTTTACCATGAAATGCCTTTTGCTTTTCTTATTCATTTGCAATAATTTAATTTGGCGACTTCCATTAAAAGGAAAAAAAACTTTTATTTTTTACTCTTTACTTTTCATTAGAGTTTACCTTTTTTATTGCAAAATTCACAATCAATGAATGGTTATAAAAGTTTAGCTTTGTTATTAACGACATTAATTAACCTTAAAAACAATTTACCTTTAAATTTGCATACAAATCGATGGAAAGTTTGAAACCAATTTGATTATTTTCAACTTTTCCAATTTTCCGCTTTTCTCTATTGGAATCATTTTCACTTAAGTGTTTTCAAATTTGCTAATTGTAAAGGTTCATCTTGTTCCAGATCAGATTTTCGTCATTCATGATGTTCTTTCAAAGTTCATTGATAATGGCTAATCAAATGTTCATTGAAAACTGGCCACTCAATCATTTATTCAGTCAAATTCATTAGATGTTGTTGATCAAATGTTCCATTATTTACATCTATATTTCAATTGTTGATCTATAATCAATCTTTAATCTTATTCCATTGTTTGTCATTCTGTTATTCATGGTCAATCATGATTTACTTTATTCGAAAATAAACTCTTGGAAATATCATGAATCTCTATTGTTACACTTATCGACCGATCATGAAATGCCAAGTTCAAGTTGAGGTGAATGATTGGAAATGAAAATTTTTTGAAAAATCTTTGGTTCGATTCGAGTGTCGATTCGATTGAATTGTGTCCAAATCTAGTCTTTTCATTGTTCGTGTTTTAGTAAAGATAGCAATATGACTAATCTCATGGATCAAGAATGTTGATTAAAAAATTTTGAAAATCTTTTTCATGAAAATGTACTTTTCCATTTTCCTCGCTCATTAACCTTTTTACATTTTCAGTTTGAGACAAAAGTATTTTATCAAGCTTATTGTTGTCAAATGTTGAATGAAAATTGAAATAATGGTAAACATGATGTTTTCATGGTTGATATAGTTTTTGATGAACTTTTGTCTTTTCCTTTTAAAATCATCATTATCTTCATTTTTTCACTTTTACTTTTCTTCTTATTCAACCTTTGCTTCCAATTGAACTGAACAAATTGTTATCAGCCTTTTCAATAAATTTAGTAATTTCTTCAATTGTTCATGTGCAAGTCGATAGAAAATGAAAAAATTTCTTGTTCTACTTGAAATTGCATTCATTACATGAACTCTGACAAAACGCACCTTCTCTCAGTAAATGTCAACATAAGTTAATAAATTAGCGTAAATGTCGCTCTCAATGAGAGTCAAAGTGAAACAGAAAATGAACAACTTCCATGACTCAGTCGAATAAAAAAAACTTATGAATTATTTAGAAAAGAAAATTGCTTCCATGAAGATTTATCAAGATTATCCAAAAAATTTTTTACATTAATTTCTTTGAACTCAGCTGATCTCATATCATGTTATACAAAACTTTATCAATAAAGATCTTGTTCATTGATCGAATTTTTTATCGAAAAAATCGTTCATCGTTTTTTTCGACTCAAAAATTTTTCCGAAAACGTTCAACGAACTTTTCCATTCATGAAATTCTGGAAAACTCAACATTCGCATAAGATTAGCAAAAAGTCTTGGATGTTTTGGGTTCATCTTTAAGGAAGTAAATTCACTCAACTTTAGCAAATTGCTACAAGAATTTGCTTGGAAATTATCTTTGAAAGAAATCAAATGAGCTCATGAAATTTTCATCCATTATCTGAGTTAAATTTCCTTCACTTTCAAGATTTTCTTTGAGGTTTTCTTTGCTCTTTGGGATTGAGGGAAGAAGAAAAAATCTGACTATTTTGCAGTAAAATTGCACTTGAAAGCAACTCAAATTTTCACTGCTTTTTGATCTCAAAGTTTACTCATCATGTATTAGTTTAATGATTTTGTATAAACTCTACTTCACATTAAGCTTGAACTTTTGATGAACATTCGAATTAATTCAACATTGATTTCAATGAGCAATTAACCTTGTTTTGTATTCTTTTCTTTAGATCGTTATCTCTGGAAAACTCGGGAGACTCTCTTGTCCAAGGCTTGTCAAGTTATCGTTTTACTGCAGCTCGAGGATTACTTAATGCACCAACTTTTGACAGCAACAATGAATGTTTTTGCGTCTCCAATGACACGGCTCTCAGTGAAAATGGATTCTGTTCACTGGATGGAGTTCTTGATATTTCAAAATGTCATAATGGCGTACCTTTGGTTTTGTCTTTGCCACACTTTCTCTACTCTGATCCTCTTTTAATCCATTCCTCGAAAGGCATTAATCCCGACGTCTCTAAACATCAATCATATCTTGATGTTGAACCGGTAAGCAATGAAACTGATTGAGAGAGAGAAGACGAAAATAGAGTTTGAAATTTAATGATCAATAGATATCAACTTGAAATTGGAAAAGATGATTCAATTGAAAAGAGTTGAACTCGAAAATTAATGAGTATTGAAATAAGTTCACCAGAGGAAAACATGAACAAAAGCAAAGGATAAAAAGTTTATACAAAATATGATAACAATCACTCCCACTGAGAAACAATTGTAAAAAGTTATCAAAAGTGGAATGAAGAGAGAGAGAAAATGTAATCTTGAAAAGTGCATCAATTGATCTGTCAAGTTGAGTGTTGTATGATCTCTCAGAAGGAGACTTGGATTCATCTTTTTATTCATTATTTTCAACCTTTTCATTCACAGTTGACCGGAATTGTACTCTCAGCACGTCGAAGGATTCAACTCAATATACGACTTCGTTTCGCCTACAATTTAGGGTAATTACAAGTACTACTTATTACAAAAAAACTAATATCTCAAGACAGCAAACTACTCATTCATCCTCACTTAACCCTACAACTACAGAAATTCAAGTTTTTGACAGAAAATCAAATTCCAAATCAAACCCATTGAAAATTCTCATTTATTTGCAATTTCCATGAGTTGTTCTCATCAGCCCATTGCAGCGACAGCGACTCAAATTTAGGAATCCAAAAAATCAAATTTCAGTGCAATTTCGATTGATTCTTCAAATTCTCAAATTTTTAATCGCAACTTCATAACCATTCAGATCAATATACGAATTTTCACAAAAAACTAAAACTTGAAGAACACGACATTACCTCAAATTTTCCCTTCTGATAAACTATTAAAAGACAGAAATGCGAGTTTTTCACAGAAAATCAGTTCCGAAGCTGAACAAGTTCGGAAATCAAACCCAAAGAGAAACTGAATATTCTCATGATTTATTCTTATTGATTTGATCCTATTAACTTATCCAAACCAGCTTAGTCTAGTATCGGAAACTAAAGTTTAGGTTTCGATTCAAAGAAACATGAGTTGATCACAAAAGTTGATTTTCAATTTCGACAAATTTCGATTTAATAACGGAAAGACTGAACTCGAAAATTTTCAATCGAATGAGCTTAAGTCGAGAAAATGGAAACAAATTATTTGGTCAAGTCCAAACTTTGAGATGTTACACTGACATTGAATATAAAAGATTTTGAATTGCTTTGAATTGTTTTTCCATGAATGGCGCAGTTATTACATTGTACTATTACATTGAAAATTACTTTTGCCTAATATTTTTTGTTGCTTCTTCATAATGATAATAATAAACTTATTTTACCATTTTACTATTCTCAGAGGTATTTCATTGAACGATATGGTTTATCCACTCGTTTGGCTCGAAGAGGTAAGAATTATTTTTATTTTACTTTTTTTTCTCTTTTTTTCTATTGTTTTTTATTTCTTTTAATGCATTTAATTTACCATTTTTATTTTAACCAAACAATCTTATTACTTTATACTTAATGTAGTCTCACATCTTGCATCATTACAATGTGTATAATAATAATAGCAATGATAATAAGAAAATGGAAAAAGAGAAAAAAGTCTTTTTTCTCTTCTTTTTCTTCTTCTGTCCTTTTAATCAACATTTTTATTGAAACAAAGTTTCGTCAGATAAAATTTCATGGAAAAGACGATTCATGAGCAACAGCTTCAACTGTAATCTGTAATTGTTATTCACATCTATAGACTACAATTTAATCTTTCAACTGTTATTAACATTATTGAGTGTCTACTGATGATGCTTATGAAGATGGCGATGTAAATGAAATGGAAAATGAATTCAGTCTGTTTGGTGATTTTACTTTTTTGCGTTTGGATAAAAATTCTTTTCCTTTCAACTGTTTTCCACTCATGAATACATGATGAAGGATGATTAAGGAATTAATAACTTTCACTATTCAAGATTAAATCTAATGAATCTATTGCAAGCTTTTGGTATCTCAGGTTCATAATCCTGGCAAAACAAATGAAACATTTTTGTGAAAATTTTTTTTCCTTTTTCCATTTTTCTATTCATTACTTGATGAATTTGAAAATGAATTTGGATCGAATGAAATTTACTGAAACAAACTATTTTCACCCAAAAATATTGAACCAACAAAGTTTCATTTATTCGAGATTTCCATTTGAGAATTTCCATTTTCTCTCAACAATCTTTTTCGATTGTTCATTGTTTATGTTTCAAATGTTCATTGATGTAATTTGTTATGAGAGAATTGTGTAAACTCTAAATTTGGTTCAACAGTTGTTATTTCAATCAACAGTTCTAACAATATTTTTCTTCAATTGAAACCTTTTCCATTGAATTTCCAGTTATTCGTGCCTCGGGTCATTCAACAAACTCAAGGTTGACATCTTTATAATTCCAGGTCAAGCAAGTTTCACGGTTCATGCTTTCGATTCTGTGATAGTTTGAAGGTTGGAAAGGTTGAGATCGATGAAAGGTTTTATGGATTTAGTGATAAATAGAAGGCAAGTTTTGTGGTAAATGCTTGGAATGAAATATTATCCTTTATCATGAAAGGAAAGAGAAATTTTTCGCAAAATTTTTTCTTCTTAATCTAAACTTCTTTTCTCTATCAACAGATATTATTACTTTTTTCTCCTTATTCTTATTCATTTTTATTCAGAATTTTAACTTTTTTCAATTTGTAAACCTTGAAGAAGCTTTTGCTTTCTTTCATTGTAAACATTTTCAGATGTTAATTGAAGAGCAGGGTAAAGCCATGAAAAAAGTAACTCTACTTGTTGAAGCAAAAGAAAAGATTATTCAAACAAGAGAATTTTTTCTCTCTTTTTTTTCTTCTCCTCATAAATGAGTGTTATAATAACTGTAATAATGATAATGATAATGATATTGTTGTTGATGATGATGATAGTGATAATGATACTCACTTGAACATGCAATCTCTTCAAGAATGCTATTGAAATGGAGGGTGGAAAAGGCAAAGAAAAGAAACCAGAAAAAGACTTTAACGTCAAAATATCTAAAGTTGGATGAAAGATTTTTTTTCCTTCTCAAGAATATCTTCAATTGAAAAAGCAATTGACAAGGAAAAAATGGAAATAAATATTATTGTTGAGACGGAGTGAAGATGCTGGGAGTGAAAAGTTAAAGGCAACAGAAAAAAAGAGTAAATAACAATATATTCAATATTAAAGAGAGAAAATATAAACCACTCAGAATTTTCATGGAATCATTAATAAAGTTATTATAATTTGTGAAGTAAACTCTTTTATTCTGGTAAACAGTTTCAATAACAATTTAAAGCTTTTGTGTAGCAAGAAGAAGCCTTTTCTTATGGGAAAAGGTAACATCAGTTAGGTTGAGCCTTGTCTAGCCATGGAGTGCTTACAAGTCTTAGTTGTCTGCGAAAGTCTTGCCATTGCATGAGTCTGAATATTCTGCTGAATATTAGCATATTAATTTTGATAATTGAATTCCATGTTTTCAGATTCAAAGCAAATTTACTGATTTAACAAGTTGAAATAAACTCATTCACACTTCGTCATTCTTAAGAAAAGTAGATTTGTTAAGATGCAGGTCAGAATCCGAAAGATTCTGGTTGTTTCAAATGAAAGATTAACTTGCCTGAACTGTACATTTTCATTCATGCTACGTTTTCACCTGAGAAATTTGTACCAAGATCTTTATTATTATGCATGGAGGAGCACATAAAATCGACTTTTTAAGTGAAAATTTTGCTAGAAGTTGAATGAATAAAGTATTCATTTCATGTGTTGACCCAGCTGAGTCAGAGAACTCAGTAATTCATTAATTTTGAATCTTTAAATGAATCTATGAAACGGCACATGAACGAGTTTTATGCTCAGCTTTCTATATTTCAAATGTTATGAAAATCAAACTCTTTCCACTCTTTACGATACCAACAAAGACCCTTGATGACACTTTATTTTTGATGTGAAATGGTTGCCCTTGTTAGGTTATGCTTTGCCTCATCATCCACTGTTTTTAGTAAAGTTTTTGCCACGAGAAACTTTTGTTTTTGGTTCGTTTCAAGTTTCAATGAGCCAATAAATCTCAACAGATGAGTCACTGCTAATTAAACAATTGCCAATAATAGGTTCACGTTTTTTGTGATAAACTTTTTTCACTCTTTACGCAACCAACCAAGGTTAGCCATGGATAGTATTTTTTGATGGGAAAAGGTTGAGTCAATTAGGTTGTGCTTTACTTCATCATTGGCTCTCTTTGCACAGTTTACTGCAACAGTTGAATGTTGCTTTTGTTGTTGATCAACTTGTTTGATTTGGTGTTGGCTGTGCCATTTGTATTGCTGTGAATTATTTTGTCATTAGATAATTAATCTCAATCCACCCTTATCTAGAATAATATCATTAATTGTTTTCAATTCTCAAACATTATACGGATCAAATTTCCTAAATTGACTTCTTTTTCTGCTGGTTTCATTGTTCACCCAATTTTTGTTGCTCTTTTCCGCAGCATCTTTTAATCCATCAATCAATTAGCGTAATAAGAAAAAGTGTATCTTGTTGTTGCTCCTGTTTTTACTGTTAATCGATTCAACAATAAACATTCTACTGAAAAGAAGAGAAACAGGTCAACAAATACAGGTAATCATGATGAGCCAACAGATTAACCTTTACCCTTTTTCAATTTGCTCCATTCCAATGTCAATCCAAATGTTTTAAGCTTCTTAACTCGACTGTTTTTCCAGATAACTTTTTATTGTTTGTCAATTCTGTGTAAATTATTTCCTTCCCTTAACAACTCCAACTTCATTTGTAACTCCACCATTATATATTGTCTTTTTTTCTTCATCAATCTTTTCCATTCAGTCTTCTTTCAGCATGTATCATCTTGAAAAGACAAGAATGAAGAAGAAAGAAAAAAGAAGAAGAAAGGAGAGACGAAAAGTCTTCACGAAACTCGAGAAACCACTAAAGAATAGCCATTAACTTTTCGTATTAAGACGATGATGTTTTTGTTTTCATTTTGACAACAATCATTTCAAGTGATAACCTGTTAGCGCAGAACAAAAAACTAGATGAATATTCAAGTTCATTGATATCGATTTTAGTGGTCATCATTTAAATTCATTTTTCAATACATTTTCTCTTTATGACCAATGGAATAACCGTTGAAAATTGAATCAAAATTTCCACTTGAAAAGAAAATGATTTTTTCTCTTTTTCTTGCAAACTTTTTTGTCTCTGACAAAACAATGAAAATGAGGCAAAATTTGATGAATTGAAATGCGTTAAGTGGCTGAACAAAAAAAAGTGATAAAAGTTGAGCAAAAAAGATGAGAAAATGAAATGACTTTTGAAACATTTTGCTTGTAAAATGGTCAACAAGTTTTTCTGGTTCAATCAACTGAATGCAGTTGAGTCTGGAAAGATGAATGAGAAAATATCATTTACTTGATTCCATTGACACAAACTGGCAAACTCTGGAAGCAACAGTTTACCCTTGAAAAGCAGTCAACAAGGTTAACAAGAATGAGGTTAGAAGGGAAAGGTTACATGATTTACTTTATTTCAAATGTAACCCGACATTTATGAGCCATTTTTATCCATCAATTGTTAGACTAACTTGTCACTCCTAATTTGATGGTAAAAGCAAAATAATAGTTGATCAACAAACGATCATCGCCAGAGTCACCTGTGCATCAATCAATTGATCTGTTAACGTGATTTTTGTTTGTTTAAACAAATTATTTAGAAACACATAAAAGTCAATTTTACCAAATTTTTTTTTGTCTTTTCAAGTTTCCTTCACTTTAAACTGACTCTTTAAACTCGACTTTATATTAATTTCATTGAAGTGCTCAAATGAGCTCAATCGTTATGATAATTGAGATATTTTTCATTTCTTTCTTTTCTCTCTCTTTCCCTTTCCTTCCAATCCTGGTTAGTGTTCATAAGGTTAAATTGAAAAGCTTAATTAAATCAATTAACTGAATGACGAGGTAATTTGAACATCATTAGAGTTGAACAAGTGATTAAAAGGGAATGTTGATTAATAACAGTTTGTAGATTGACTAGACTTTATAATAAATAGAAAGGTAATAAATTATCAACCAATTACGATCAATGAATGAGTGATTAGAAAATTTAATAAACAAAAGGGAGAAAAATTTCAAACTCGATTCTGCATTCATTGAATGAGAACAGAATGTGCAAAAATAATACCTTGGAATTTTAATTTATTCAAAAGAAAAAACAAAAGAAAAATCTAATGAAATTAAATGATCTCATTCATCCATTGACTCGATTAACTTCAAATGCTTTTCACATCCATTGCCATTTGCCTTTTAAAATCTTGTTGTTGAGCCAATCGTCATTTCATCGATTTTAGCTACAAAAATTCGAATTTCAAAATTTCGAAAATTTCGTATTCTAAATTCTTTTTTCAGGTTTCAAATATTTTGAAAAACTTTTTCGGTTCGTTGTGATTGAAATGGAAATTTTGTTTCCCAACTTTTTCGAGTTTTGATGTTTTCTGGTGATTCTGCAAAACTTCAGTCTTGGAAAATGTTTCAAGTGAAGATTTTTCTTGAAATTTCTCCTTCTGATGTTTACCATTTATTTCAATTTTCATTTTCTGTCCATTAACAGGGAGCCGATATAACCAAAGCCAAAGCTGATGAATTGTATGAAAAGATATTCCACAAGATTATCATGGCTCAAATTATTTCTGTATCATTAGTCATTGCTGGAATTGGGTTAATTATTTTCTCACTTGCATCATTATCATGGCCTTATGTATCCAAGGTAACTAAATAGTCGAGTTGAAATATTTAACTTGAGCAACATTATAAACTCGAAGCAACCATCGAACTTTGAAACTAAATATTGACCAATTTTTCTTGCTCTTCATTACAGAAGTTCATCACCAAATGCAAGTCCAAAGTAGCCAAAGACAGGAAATCAGGTTACACTTATCTTGGACTAAAGACTTCCCCACCAGAAGTTGTTTGCGAAGAAAAAATTGAGAAAACTTGAAATCTTCCAAACTGTAAAAATGGTTCAGCCGACGTTGCGACGAAACTCAATGGAAAGAAAAGCTGGATTTTGTAAATTTTTCAACCTTCTTTTTCTTACTTTCATGGAAACTCAAACATTTTATAATTTGAAGAGCAAATTTGTAAATATCAATATTTTATCATTTAAAATGAACTTGAACTTATTCATAAGATTTGATTGTCTGATTAAATTATTGAAAAAAGAAGAAATATTTTGGTCAACTTTTCCATATTTTTTGGTGGAGAAAATTTTCCACTCTTTCTCCCTTCGTTTTGTGTATTTTTATCATGAAAATTGAGTGATTCTTGGAGTGGTTCATGGGAAAGCGCATGAGTTGCAAGTGAGCGAGAAGATTCAAGATGAAAAAATGATACAAAAAGAGGATTGCTCGAGAGTGAGAATGAGAAGAGTTGTAATTGTTGAAGCGATAAAATAGCGACTCAATTGAGTGAAAAGTAAAAAAAGCATCGACAACGAAGCAAAGTAGAAAAGAGGTAAAAAAAAGTTCGTTCATCATTCATCAGTTATTATTGTTGCTACAAGCAAGTGAATCATCAAACCACTTTAACTCCCAGTGAATTATCAATCATCCAAAAAAATATTCATTTATAGCAATTATTAATCAACAGTTACAGTAGTAAAAAATTATGGTTAAATCAAGTGAAGTTTGTTGTTATTTTCAAATCAATTTACTGTTGTTACTAACCATTTGGAGTGTTTCATTAATTTCATCGGTTTCGCTGGCACCCGAATCGGTAACCAATTTGGACCAATATGCAACCGATCCCGATTCAATTGGAACCGCTTCTCACCTTTCCCTGCCCACATCATCCTCTTCATCCTCACTGCTTGGACAACAACATAAAGGTAACAAGATAACAGTCTATTATCCAAACATGGAAAGTCAAGATTTTTTCGTCGACGACTTGGAAGATAATCAAATTATGGAAAAGAAAGGCGCTTCTTGGAACAAGCTTCAAGGCGCTTGGGGTAAAAGAGCCTCAGATAGTTGGAACAAGCTGTCGGGTGGTTGGGGCAAAAGAGGTCCCGGTGACCGCGATTGGAACCAATTGTCTGGAATGTGGGGTAAAAGATCAAGTTCAGGGTTACCCTCGACATCGGCCCAATGGAACCATTTATCGGGAATGTGGGGTAAACGGGGTTGGAATGATTTGAGTGGTCAATGGGGTAAACGGGATTCTCCCCATTGGAACAACTTGCGAGGAATGTGGGGTTAAGGGTTGTGTCGCCAAGTGAACCAATTATCTGTATCTATCTTCATAATTCATTTCATCACTGATTCCATCAACAAAGAGACAACACAAAAGCAACAAAACTCTGTTAATGATATTTATTTATCTCTTTTCATTCCTTTTTGTTTCACCCTTTACCTTTTCCTTTAACCTGTTTGGTCAGTTTTGTTTAGCCTTTTGCTTTGTGCTTGGACAACAATGAAATTACTTTTTTTTCTCGTCTCGCACTTTTCCATTCCAATGTCATGATAATAAAGACTCTTTTTTTGGCTCTTTTTTTGCTTCTTGTTTCTCTTCTTCTTCTCACCTTTACTTTTACATCATTTTTGTGCCCTTCAATCGACCATCAGTTGAAACAATTTTTCATTTTCTGAGTTTTTCTCATTCGTTCGTTTCACTCAATAGGAGAAAATTTTCTTTTTCATTTTTCTTTTTTTTCTTCTTCTCTTTGCAATTGAATTTCATTGAATATCAACTTGTAATGAATGTTATCAATTTGCTTTTACTTAACAGTTTCTTTGCCTTGCAATAATTTCTCATCTTTTCGCTTCGTTTTCTTTCAACATATTTACTCGACATTATTCAACCATGTTTGCATGAAATGATGTATTTTTTTCTTCTTCTTCTTCGCCCAACTCTTTTCTTGTTACTTTTTTTTCCAATTACACACTTTTATATATTGCTTTTAATCTCTTTTTGTGTGTCAATAATTTCAAAGGATAAACCTTGGGAATGGAGATGAACATTTTTCCCTCTTCGATTCAATGTGAAAAACCATGAGAGTTGAGTCGAGGTTTGAATTATTTTTCAAATTTTTGTTCATTAATCGATGAAAGAATCATTCAAATGGTTTGGTTTTTGTGGTCATTAAAAAAACACTCTTTTGAAATACAGAAGGAAAAGTATCAAATTTCTTTATGAGACTCATGTAAATTCATGAGAGAATTGAATCTACTGTGAAACGACAAAACTTTAAAAATGTGGTAAATAAAGACTCTTTTAAACTCGACTTTAAATTTCTCATTAATTTCTTCCCGAATGGACAATAAAACTCCAAAAAAAGATTCAAATTGAAACATTTGAAAAGGAAAACCAAGTTTAAAATTGAATCGATTCAAGTGGAAAGAAAATTTGGAAACTTTGAAGAAGAAAAAATCGAAAGTAAACTTGATCAGATTTTCCATGTCACTACCGATAAATGGGTTAATAATGTTAGGTAAAGAGAAGCAAAAATGATCGTTAATTGAAGCAAGAAAGAGCAAATAATGTTGAACAAACAGGGAATCAAAAGAAAACATTGAATGCCTTTAAGGTTGAACACAAAAGGTGTAAGATGGAATCATGATGATTGGCATGGAAAAGTGCGAAAAAGAGGAAAGAAAAAGGAAGAAGAAGACGAAGAGAAAAGGAAAAGAAAATTTTGGACAAAGGATGACATGATGATGATGTAAAAGATTGAGGCAAAAGTGGCTAAAGGTGAAATGTTTGTCATTGATTGTTGATTCTAATGAGTAATCAGATACATTTAATAAAACCATTTTGACAAGAAAACTGTTTTTGCCCTTCCATCGTGTAATCAACTTTTAATGTCCAAAGACGTCTATTTGTCTATGTAAAGTTCATCCTTGGAACGATTCAATGTAAACATTTACCTGTTTACGTTTATCTGGTTGGAGAAAAAGAGATTAAAGAAAATTCTGTCTTCGGAAATTAATCAATCAATAAGTTGCCTGGCAAATATGGAAGCTTGAAATTGATTCTTTGCCATTTAATTTTCACTTTGACCATTTACCTTTAACCTCATCATTATCTCACACTTTATTTACTTCAACTTGATGTGTAATCTGATGAGTTGGAATCAATTGAGTAACGATTGGAAGGAAAAAGTGAATGGAAAAGAGGAAAAAGAATCATTTTTTGACCAAAAAATTCATCATTTATTGTTGCATTTTTTTGTGCAGTTTAATGGCAATTGATGAACCAAACTGTTACTAAATGTTTACCAAAGCTCATGATGAACCTAAAATTGAATGGAAATTTTGAAACATTTACTTTTGTTATTGATAACATTTCATATTACATGATTGATTGCATGTATTTAGTGAGAAAACATTGACATTCACTTTGGATACTTTGATCATTCTCTTTTATCCATTATTTTTCATGGTAAGTACACTTGTTACTCGAGTTATCATTGAAATCATCTTTTCTTCCAGATTGATTATCTTTGATTGGTAATTGGATTCACCTTTGTAATCAGTTGTTATTTATTCATTTTTTGTTATTCTCATCGTTAATCAGATTTTTCTTGTTCAACATCTTGGAGTTTGTTTTGTCCAAAAAAAATGGACGCATTCGTTTATGGCTAGTTTCACCTCTAATCATGTCTAGGATTTTCATGGGAATCACATGAGAATTTGAAAAAAAATTTTGATGATCATGACCAGAGGCAGTTCAATTAGCTATGATTATGAATATGCAGTCATCGAAAAGGTTAAAGGCTTAAATCTCGGTAAAGTCTTTATTTTTTCGTCTATTTTGTTTTACTTTTTTCTTTCGTTCGTTAACGGTTTTCAAACTTAATTTAGTTTGTTTTTTGTTTCTCCTCATTTTCTGGGAAATATTTCTTTGAATAAATTGTTGTTGCTATTTAACAGAGCAAAAAATGAATCAGAATTGATAGGTAAACAAATTTTCTCACAGACTGTACTTTCTTCTTATTATTCATTTAATTCGCAAAAGTTTGTTTGTCTCAAATGTTTACATTTACATAACGTTATGACACAACGATAATGATTTGGACGTTAATGGTTGTGATAATGAAGTTCTGTTTGTTGCTGTTGAAATTTTTCATGTTTTCATTTCGTTTCTAGTTATCACAGGATTAATGGACTATTAATATTTCATTGAAACTCAATTTTTTATATTTAATGAATTCGTTGGATTTATTCAAGATCAAAGAAGGATTAACTATATATTTAATAGAAAATATTTTTAATTTAAAGGTTTAATCACGTATTGAGAATCAGCATAATGAATGAATTGTATACAATAAGAAACGGTGGAATCGAAGCGCAAATGGAGTTATTCAAAGGGAAAGCTCGTGAAAATACGAAAAATCAAAATTCTGAATTTCATTCTATGAGTATTTTTTACAATTTTTTACTAAAAAGTGGTTCTACTTTCTTACTGGCGAATTAAAAATACAGTTATCTAATGTTAAGAAGGTATTTATTAGGATGTCAAATAAATTTTGCGGTTGGATAGCTTCGAATTGACTAAAATTTCATTGAATCAAGGACCTTCGGTATTAATATATCGTTTGAATTTGTTACATCGAATAATTTATGCCATTTTTGTAGTCGCCCTAAAATTTATAACGAGAAAATCGACAAAAGGAAATTACCTCCGTTCCTGAATAGACATTGTAGACATAAAAAATATCATATCGATGCGTTAACAGACATTACGCTTTATGATGGCAATCAACCTCAAAAATTGGCTCGAATCGAAGTTCGCTCAAAACCTTGGACAGTTAAATCGGATAATCCAAATGAGTCCTGGCCATATTACCTCGTGGAAGTAAGTAAGTTAATTTTAATGTAACTAAGTTAAACTGAATTAACTCTCATTACTGTATTTTATATTTCTCTAGGTCACAACAAAAGAAAGTTTGATAAAAAATATTTGCCATCACACCTCAGGAATTCATATTATACGTGTAAAGACATTACTGCTGATCCGTCTGTTGTTGAATTCAACGAGAAATTTCCATTACCGGCCGACATAGAAATAAATGTCTCAGATCGAGCCATTGGTGTTTCAACTTTCCTTGAGCGCGTTGTCCGAAAATTCCCAGACCAGCATGCAGCGAGAAAATCATCAGATATTCTCAGCAAATCAATCATCTACTTCGCCAAATATCGTTCCAGATGAATCTGATCAAGCAGATTCCAATGCAAATGATACCACATTGCTCATTGCCAATTCGACCGCATAGACTGGCGCCGCGAAAACTCGTCCCGAAGTTTTTCAAGCAATTTCACCAATAAGCGCATCCAAAGCAACTTCTGCTTCTAATCCGATTTCAAAAAGTTTCAGTTCGATGGAAGATGATGCAGATGATTTACCAAATTGGCTTCGCAAGCCTGTCGATTTTCCCAAGAAAAATGATATCTGGCAGGTGCTTTACGATTTCACTTTAAATTATTTAAAAACATTCAAAAGCAAAAAAGGATGTTCAAATCAAAAAAGAACCAATAACTATGATTACATGTAAGTATTGTAATCAAACTTTATCATCAAGTCATTATTAATTAACGCTTTCTTTTTTTACAGCGACGATATAGTTTGGCTTTTGTGCACGGACACATTATTATAAGAGTCAAGTAGTGGAACACAATCGCGTTCTTATATCTGATGATTTGCAAATTATTTCATCCGAAGGGTACACTTTGAGCAAAACAGAATTAAGACAAAGTTTCGCCGCTAATCGAAATTACTGAAGATAAAATGGTGGTTTGCAAAGCTCCAAAGCAAAGGTTTGCGAAGGTAAATGTGCTTTCAAAAAGCCACACAAAGACATGACAGGGCGCCGTCACATTATTAACACCGTATTGGGAATGACGTATTATTGCACCAAATGTGGTGTGCCGTTTAAAGGAAAATCCAATTTGGTTGACCATTCAAACCGTTGTCCGTACAGACAAAGAGTAGCCTTGGAAAATGCAGCATGTAGAGAAGACTACAAAGAGTACACTGATCAACAAACCAAGAAAGCGAGAACAGAGAATCCTGTCCCTATCCCAATTATTGAAAAACTAGACGAAAAGTTTATTGACTATTTAAAACTTACCCATCAACGATTACGACACTCCGGACTAATTTCAATCAACAATTTCACTGAATTCCTGAATCATGTAAAAACAAACTTTGATTATAATTTTTTCGTTCTCTTCAGAGATCTTGTTGCACCAAAACTGTACGGTGGAAAACTTTAGTAACTTGTAGAGTAAGTATATTCCTATTTTTCACTTCTATTCCACATAATAAATCATTCATCATTCATCAATTTTTATTATATTTTTACACAGCACTGGCTCTTACTTCGGAATTTTTCTTTGCAACAAATTGCAAAAAAATCAGTAAAGATCCCAGTAAATCAATCAAATTCAGAATCAGACAGACAGTATACCTCAATTCATACATTATCGGCTTTACGTGCAGATATAATCACCGAAAACACAAAGACTAGCTGGATCGATGGCTGCGTACGTCAAAATACTTTTACAACTGACGACGCAAGATACCTTGTTGGACATATTGCGGAAAAAAATTATCTGATTATTTGCGAAGGATGCCATCGAGGGGTTGCAGACTGGATGTTCTTTTTGGAACATTTCACAGAGGATTGCTTTATCACCCGTCCAGTTAAAAAAAATTGACATAACTTATTTACTCTTATTTACTATTATCTATTTAGAATTATATTTATACTATTTATATACATAATCTACTTTACTCTACTTTATCTACACTGAAATTAACAATAAACAATCAAACAATCATTCCAATTTTGAACTTATTCTTATTTCTTTTCTTAAATATCAAATCAATTATCATAAGAATCTTGCCTTTGCACAATCTTGAATTCATGATAGCCCTCCACCTCACTACACTCTCAAACCCGTGGTATCACTGAGGTTGCTGTTCAACAAACTTTCTGATGTTGGACCAAAATGGAGAAATAATAGAAATAACATAGGCTTTCCATAAGATAGATAAGCAAAAATCCAGATACAGAAAAAAGAAGCCGATTCAAAATAAAATGATAAAGAGATTTTTATTGTAATTAAAAAAAATTGAAAATTAAGATAAGTTAAATCAAAAGTTTAATAAATATCAATTTCTTCATCTTCTTCTTCTTCAGCATTCGAATCATCAGCATCAATGCGAATGAGAACCTCTTTGAGAGGTCGTTTTGATTTCCACCATTTGCCATCTGATGTTTGAGCATCATGCTTACGTCGGTATTCACAGCTCGGTGGGCGAAGACGCGTATTTCCAAATTTATCTTTTCTATTTTGAGCATTTACATGATAATATCAAATAAAGAATTGACCTTGAACAACCTTGACCGAAGTTATGGTTCTGCAATCTGAATAAGTTCATGGTTCAAGTCTGAGGTTTGTGGCACTAACCATTCGCAAGTTATGCCTGCAAATGAAAAAAACGCCCGGTATACCAGGTTCTTTAGAATCTACTTCATATTATAAGCAATCATCCATGCTATTAACTTATAGTCGTGGCAATATATGTATATATATGTCCGTAACACTGAACATTGTGTAAATACTTTTTTAAGCTCGACAATACTGCTCGAATATCGGTAGGCGATATTTGCTATCTTTGGAAGCTCGAATCCTTGCGCGATTTTCAGAACCCATTCTCAGATTAAATCTGTTTTTGATGTTTCCCTAAATAAACAACATTTCATAAAATTTAACGGAGGTCGACTTTGACGAGACAGACGTTTTTGGACACCTGTCCACCAAATCCAATAAAACTTGCTTTGATTCTGAAAGTTCTAATAAGTCAAAATATTTTAAATGGCAACCCATTATCATTAGCCGAAGAGTTTACTGTGATAATAGAATATTTCGATTAAATATAATTTTGTCACTGAGACTTACTCGAAGTGCGATTAAAAGAAGTTTACTCACGTTGGAAAAAATCAATATGAAGTCTCTTCAGACTCTGAAGTTCAGAGTTACCAGTCCGGCTAAAATGTTTAATAACTCACAAGTTACGCTTCCAGTCAACTGTTGAAAATTAGGTACCATATTCTGTAATGACCGTCGATACACGGGACTCGACTGATTTGTCAGTAAACTCCTATGTTCAATTATTATTGCCTTTTCCATTCGATGCCGTGATATGTGCGATGAATACAAAGCCTGGAAGAAAGCTGAAAAACTAGCCATGCTTAACTATCGCTACCAAAATTCACATGCTCGTCAAAGGTCACGTAGTGGATTGCCAGACACTGGAATTACAAGCGGAGCCGCTAGAACAGGTCAAGGAGGAGTTGAAGCAAATTTTTTCTCACATCGAGCTCTTGGTGAACAAGATTCTAACCTTTTCATCCACCAATCAAAGCCTCAAGACCCATTTTTGTTTTGAACAGAAACACGTCCACGAGTATATTTTCATCCTTGTCCACGAGGTAAATCACCGTTTGGAGCTACTTCTTCAATTCTGGCTTTTCCTCGGTCACATGTTCCTGCTGCTGCTGTCACCAATAATTTTACCAGTGATGAAGATGATTCACTGAATGCAAGTATTATTGAAGAAAGTCGAGTCCATGGAGCCAATGGTAATGGAGAGATTGGATCCAAAGGAATTATCCTTGATTCATCTGATAATCATCATAATCATCATCTTAACCAGTGTACTTGTGTTGAACCTCCAGCTAATGGATTTGATTCGGAAGCTGTTAATAATGCTGCTTCTTCATCTGGTCAACCATCTGGTCGTCACCATCATAATCATCACCATATTCATCATCAACATCATGGTCAACAGACAAATTCGCAACAATCAGGGCAAACGCAGACACAACCAACACCATCTTCATCACATCATCATGTTCATCATCAACATCTTCATCAACATGCATATAAGCACAAACAAATGTTGAACAATGGCCAAACAAGCGGGGAAAACGACAAATCATTTAATCCAAGTTGGCTTCAATCGTCAATAATTGTAGATGAGCTTCACCGGAAACATTCTCAATTGGTTCGAGAGAATGCAAAAAGTCCTAAAACTCGTAACTCTGACGAGCAAAGATACATTTTCTGGTCCGAAAATCAAGATAGATAATTTAAACTCTAATCTTTTTTGTTTAAGCTTTTGACACTTTTTTGGCCAAAACAAAATCACTTTCGAGGATTTAGTGATTTAGATATGTATTCATGTAATTCAGGTTGCCTGGTCTCATATTTGTAATAACAACAAAGAAATACCCAAATGGCATGAAAATTAGGTTAATCGCGTTTCGACTTTTTTAACCATGTTCCAGATAACCTTCTCAGGTCAATCGATTGTGGAGAAATTAGATTTTTCTCTTAGCTTTAACTTCTTCATCAACATCAGAAACTTTACAAGTCTATTTTGTTTTCTTGCTACTAGACGTAAACACAAACTGGAACTGAAGCTGGTTAGTTAGTTTAAGAATCAACAGAAGGAAGCACAAGCAATGATTCTTGGTTCATTTATATTCTTGCTGTTTGTTCAAAAATAGACCAGCAGATGGAAGCAGATACCAAACGAATACAAAAATCGATAAAAATTTTGAAAGTTTCGACTGAACGAGAAATTATCTCGTTAATATTATAATTGATGGAAGTTCGATAAGTTTTTGAAAAAAATTCCTAAGATGAAGCATTTGTGACAAAAGTTGGCCCTAAATCGGTTCAACTGCAACACCTAAATACCTGAGTTGAGTAAAGTCATGAAAAGACAATATTGTTGATCCAATAATACAAGTTACTATATTGTGTTTGGACCAATGGGAAGAGTCTATCAACATGCCTCAAATATCATTGGCTCTTATTCGCGCATCTTTCTTGTCTCACTCATAATGTTGTAAAATTGTACATAAACTCGAAAATTGTCAACCTCGATTAGCTAGTGTTACTTTTTCCTCTTGTATGTAATCAGTTGAACAGTTTTGTTTAGCAAAAGATAAAAGTTGTAAAGTTTTCTTGAAATGGACAGTTCATCACCAACAAGTCCAAATCCTTCAGCATTGTTGCTTCGATCAGCAGCCGAGCGTTACCAGCGAACACCAAAGTGTGCTCGATGTCGAAACCATGGAGTTGTATCGGCATTAAAGGTAATTATTGCCAATTAAATGTATACCAAATAAATGTTCATTTAACGCCTTTCCAGGGCCACAAACGTTACTGTCGATGGAAGGATTGCTCTTGTGCTAAGTGTACCCTGATTGCGGAACGACAACGAGTCATGGCTGCTCAAGTTGCCCTTCGTCGGCAACAAGCTCAAGAAGAAAATGAAGCTCGAGAATTGTCAATGTTGTACGGTTGCCATGAAGGCATCATGGCCATGCATCGCGCTGGATTAACCTTTTCAGCAGCAATGGCTCAGATCATCCAAGTCCCATCAAATGGTGAGTAAAACATATCACATTTAAGTTTCAAATTTTCTCAATTTGCGAGATTCTATCAATTTCGCCTTACTCATGGTAGACCATTTCATTGATGAAAAAATTTTGCCAAACAAATTCAACCTCAAAAGTGAATACTGCATAATGTAAAGGAAAAAATTGGTTTCGACTTTTTTCCTCTTCTGAAACTTTTCATCTCAATTATCATCATTCAATAGTTTATTACCTAAACATTTAGTTAATAGCAACATTAAAAGAGTCAAGTTTTACCATAAAACGAGAAACTCAATGAAATGATCTTTACATTTCAGCTTGTTTAATTGCAAGCTTTGCCAAAGTATTTTGCAAAAACAAAGAGTCACAAGTCGACATGTTACCTTGATATTTGCATAAATGAATCCATTTACCCAACAATTGAACGGCAACACAATAACAATCATAGCTTAGTCGATTGTGTGCACATTAAGTACATATTTGTACACGGTAAAGAAGAGGCAAGGAAAACATTTATTTGTCAAAATATTGAAAAGTTGAAAGCATTGAAAATAAGTTATCAAGTCGACTGTTTAAAATAACCGGAAATTGTTGAAAAGTTATAGTAAAAAACTCTTGACTTTTTTTTCCTTTTTTTTATTTCAATTTTGATCACACAGATAAAGAGACGATGTCGCTAGAGAGGAAAAACAAAAAACGGAAAAACTATTTTCGCCTTTTTCTTGAAAAATTTTTCAACATTTTCTGTCTCAAACGTAAACGCAAACACACACAATGATTATCCCATTTGTTCCCAGTGAAAGGGTCAATCGTTTAACTGTAGTTAAGCTGTTTAGTAGACAGTTTTAGTTACAGTTGAGGCAACAAAGTGAATGGATTGGAGGGCAGAAAAAAAAGAAAGATTCAAATTAATATTAACTTAATTGACTTATTCTTGTGATGCTTTTTGTCGCTCCTTCACTATTGTAATTCATCTCATGATACTAATAATATTAATAAAAAGTTACCGTCTTTATAATCGAAAGAAAAGTAACTTTCTTTTAACCTTTTAAATGTCGAGTTTGGCTCTATTGTAAAGAGTAGAGTAAAAAAGATGAACAGAATTGACGCAAAAAAAAGCCTAGCATCGAGTAAAGAAGCGTAAAAACATGGACTTTTGTTGTTCAGCTCGTCTTGGCGGTTCAATGAGTTAACATTCAACAGTAAATTTGGCCCTTTTGGCCGACCTGTTAATAGTATTAAAAAGATTCCCGGATAAGATTGAAACTATTGTTAACAAGGTAACTCTTAATTGAGCCTTTAACCAACCTTTCAATGTTCAACAAAATATCTTATCTATTTATAAAGATTTAACCTTTATTTTTCTTCTTCTTCTTGTTCATCTTCTTTTGGCCCATTATTGTCATTATCATCGTTTAGCCAGTGTGCTTGGCTCATTTGAGCACACACAAGTAGACACATTTGTCCAATAATGATGATGATAATAATAGTAATGGATAAAAAAAAAGTTATCCAGACAAAAGTTATCACTCCCTTTTCAATGTTATTTTGTCAAATCAAGACGTCGTAATATAACAATAATGTAAATGTTGATAATAGAAAGTAGCTCAAGTATTATGTTGATCAATATAAGGGTAACATCATCATTATGCAGTTTGGCACCACACACAGCTCGCTAGTTACCTGCAAACTCACAGGTTGAAATGTTGAAAAGAAAACTTTTCTTTCTTTTTTTTTCTTCGCTTGTTCACCATGTCAACAGTTTCGCCGTCTCTTGCTGGTCCTTTCCTTGTTATATTAAATGTATAAACTTGCATTGTAACAGAATGAGAGAGAACAAGAAAAAAAAGTTGCTTCGCATTGTCATTAAACTTGGCCGATGCTTTTAAAAGTTGCTTCTGTTTTTTTTTCTTGTCGTCAAAATGTTTGCACTTTTACGTTTGTGCTATTGAAATATGCAACAGAGTGAAACTAAATTGATCAAAAGTATACTCTTATTATGTGCACATTGCATCAATTTTTGTCGACACTCTGTTGGAAGCGCTTTCCATTTTGAATCAATTTGTTTACAATCGGAAAGGACGTCAATTTGGAAATATTTCAATCAACATTCAAAGTTGAGTTTTTGATTCTTTTGTGTAAGACAAATGAAACAAAATTATCGTGTTCACAATTTAAGAAGTAAGGAAATTCGGTAAATGCTTATATGAACTAAAAGTGAGTCTGAGATTAGTTAGAAATGTGAAAAATAGAACAAGAATAATTTCGATTGTTTCTGCAATGGAAGGTTGTTGTCTTCTCGTTTTCACAATGAGGGTCATAAACATAATCTTTTGAGCTTCTAAAGCTCGCTGATTCGGACAGCTTCAGACATTTTGAAGGGTTTTCTCAGAAAATTCTGAAGCCAATATTTTCGGTGTCTTCTCGTTTTCACAATGAGGATTAGCATTTAAGCTTACAAAGTAATGATAATCTTCGGTCGAACAGGGTTAGAAGTGGTAAAGTCAAAAGACTCATTGTGAAAACGAGAAGACACCGAAAATATTGGCTTCAGAATTTTCTGAGAAAAACCTTCAAAAATGCCTGAAGCTGTCCGAATCAGCGAGCTTTAGAAGCTCAAAAGATTATGTTTATGACCCTCATTGTGAAAACGAGAAGACACCCTCAAAATCGACTCATCACACTAATTGAATTTCATATTAAAGTCGATCCACTTTAAAGATTCAAATTAGAAATTAGAAAACCCGAAAAAAGAAAATTTTCCATCTCGAAATTGATCAAAATCCAAATAGCGATGCAAAAACAACGAAGATTTTACAATCGAAACCTTCAAAATGATTTGATATTAAAGTGTCAGAAAAAGTTAAAAGCATTAAAAGTTTTCTCGGGTCAAAAAGCGATACTTTGTAAAGATTGAAAGTTATTCAAAGGTTACACTAAACAAAGTTGCTCTAATGAAGAGCAACTAAAGTTTCATTTTTAGTTGCTTACAACTTTGATTGAAATAAAATGCATTTCTCCTTGTATTTTGTGATCGCCATTATTATTAATACTATTGTTATTACTTTTTATTATCATCATTATTATCATTATTATTATAATCTATAAAAAAGATAGACTTTGTCAAGTCTGTCAGCATTTATCTTTCACTCCCTTTTCACTGAAAAGTTCACTTTTTTTTAACGTTAACATTGAAAAGTTATTATTATATTAACAAGCAAGAATGGAAAGGCTAAAATAAGTTTGCTTGTGGTAACAATAAAGGTTTCCCGTGATCCATTGAGATACCTATGATTGGATTAGCGTCAACACCATTGACACATCGACACATCGACACATCACTCCTCTTGCATTTATATCAATACTCTTCAATGGCGATGTCCTTTTAAGACAATCTTTTCCATTCTTTCTCTTCTCACTTCAACTTTTACATTATTTTCTTGCTCTACTTTACCTTTTGTAAATTTCATCTTTCACTGTTTACTACACGACTCATGTTGATCATTACTGTCCAAGGTGATAGTGCCAAGCAAAAAGGATACTTTTGTTAACATTTAACTTTGCAACAGAAGCAAGTATTCTTTGTATTCATAGTTCATTGTGTTGCTCTTGAAATTATATTTTCATTTGTCTAATTGATTGACAACTTTACCTTTGCGAGGTAAGGCAAGTTAAATTGTTGATCAAAACATTTTCTAGACTCAATTTGTAATCTATTCAGCAAGAAAAGAACTAAAAATCTTAGAAATGTCGAATTTCTTTGCAATTCAAAGTTGATCAAGATCTTGACTGATGAGCTGAAATCAATGTTTTCATGTTGCAATTTTTGAATACTTTCTATCAAGGTTTCTTTCCTTCTTGCACGTCCCTCGATTTTTCCAAAAATTTCTTATTCTAATCAACTCTATTCGAAATCAATTGCAAAATTTATCGCTTTGAAATCGCTTTGAAATGTTCTGCGAATTAGAATCGACCGAAATGTTCAGAAGAAGTGACATTTGAAGAAAGATCTTAGCAAAGAGTTAATCTGTTGAAAAGATTTCATTGTTTTCAAGAAACATTTCCTTCTTTTCAGAGTTGACTTGTTTTCATATCAAAATCACTGTAAAAGAACTAGAAATGCAAAATGAGGCCAAAAAAGGTAATGCGTTTCAACGGGCGCAAAGTGACATTTAGTTTCTTCCTTTTCCGATGAAAGGAAAATCTTAAACTTGAATGTTATTCTTGACCTTTCCTTGCAATAAGAATAGGTTTGTCATGTCAATACAGCGATTACTATTTGTTTTGTCAACACAACAAATTGACTGCAAATTCATAAATACAATAATAATGATAATAATAGTAATAATATTTATAAATGAAAGGTTAACAATGGCCAAATACAAAGTAATTTTTAAATGTTTACCCAAACCTTTTTGACGTTGATATTGATTTGCATTGGCCAGTTATGATGAGAAGATGTTGGGAGAAAAGAAACGGAAGAAATGCCTTTTTAAATGGTGTTTACTGTTTCCTTTTTGGCCATTCACTATCTTCACCATTCATGACTAGTCAATATTGACCACAATAATGGACAACAATTATTGGGCCACAAATAATTTATTGTAAATCGATTAATATCCATTACAATCCTTTACAATCCTTTTAATACTCTTTCATCTTCTCAGATGATTATATCATTTTAGTGTAAATAATATCATAATTGCCTTCGGTTACCAGGCTGTTGATCATTAGCGGCAATTTATTGTGATTTATTAAAAATCGAAAAATTGGATTATTCTATTGATGAACATTTAATGATTAATTGTTGGCTTCTTTTTTCTGTTGACAGATTCGCCAGTCGCTAATAAACGGCCTCGTCTATCGGACTCGGGTGAACAGATTGGAGTTGCAAGTGGTGACTCTGATAATGAAACTGATGAACCTGAAAGTGAAAGCAAAGACTTGGGTGAACTCAGTGATTCTGGTGTTGCCGTTAAGCCGGTTGAAGGGTCAACTTTTGTTACCAATGGTTCATCCGATGAAATGTCACTTTCACCGAAACAAGTTGACAAGGGTAAAGAAGGTTGTGTTGAGGATAAAATTGATATAACCGATTGTAGTCTTGTTGAGAGTAATGATGTTGTTGTTGATCGACCGCCGAAAAGGTCAACTCTTGAAATATTGACTGAACTTTTTCCCATCCATAAACAGTCCACTTTGATTAAAGTGTTGGAAAGTTGTGGTGGTGATGAGGTTAGCGCAATAAAACAATTGTTTAGTTCAATGGCTTCAGCGGTAAACCTTGACTCTAATTCAATGCGAAAGAGTGAACCTTTACCGACCAACAATCTCATCAATAACCATCATTACAACAACAACCATCAACCTCGTCATAATCATTCACCACTTGTCAACAACAATAGCAATAACATGAACAATGGTAAACACGATGATGATCTTCACCAATGCGACTCTTCTGATCTCAACGGCAACTCACCCCGTGATTTATCAACAAATAAAATTTCATCAACCAACTTGACCAAAGAAGATCACTCGCCACCATCTCAACCCTCAGTTCATGCTCATAGTCAGAACCAACAGCATCACCAAGCAAACCTCATTCCTTCCCATCATCATCATCAACACCATCAACAACAGCGCACAACAACTTCACCTTCAAGTTTCTTTAATCATCTAATTCCAGGATTAGTAGAAATGGATCGATCCAATCGTGATCATCACAGACGATCATCGCTAACACCCAGTCAACATGCCCATCAAACTGCTCCTTCCCCACCTGAAGGTCTTCACCATCTAGCATCACTTCACCCTTCACTGGCTCCTTTCCAACGAACCCTTCTCAATGTTGGCTCACCTTATGCCAACCTGTTTCCCGGTTTCCCATCAGCAGCGGCGGCAGCGGCCGCTGCTGCTGCTGCTGCAGTATCAGCTTCAGTAACATCTACTGGGTCATCTTCATCTTCATCCAACTCGACCACAACTGTCTCATCAACTGGCACTTACAATCCTTTTGGTTCATCTTCTTCCACTTCAACCTCTACCAATCATCAACTTTCACCACTCAGTCCACCCATAGTCTCACCAGGTTACTCTTCACGAATGGCCTCACTTCGCCTTCAAAATGACCTGTTAGCATTTCCTCATCTACTAGCTCAACACCATCACCATCATCACGCTTCCCCTCCACCAGCTCCTTTGACCCCTTCATCAACCAAGAAAACTTCTTCTTCTTCCTCACCACCTTCAATGGCAGCCCGTAAAGCAAACGATTGGATGCTGGACGAAAAAAAGGTCTCTTCAGGTTCACCCCCTCCACCACCACCACCACACACAACCCACTCGACATCATCAATACACTCTTCATCATCTTCTTCATCTTCATCTTCATCAACATCAAATAAACTCGAATAGCAAAAACGGCAAAAAAACCAAATCAACAAAACATTTCCATTTCAATGTAAATTAAACTCTAACTGTTATTAATATAAAGTGTCGCAAAAGTTGAGAAAAAAAAGAAATAAAAAATTGCCAAAAAATTATTGAAAAGTTAGTCAATTTAGCCGAAGAAAAAAACTTCTTAAGTTCATGTTTATCGCTCCTATATTGAGATGAAAATTGGATAAATTGTGAATTCTTTGTATTCCTCCCAATTCTAGAACTTATTTCTTTCTCTATTACAAGAGATGACACATGATGATAATAAAAATAAAAGTAATAACAATAAGAGTAATAAACGATTTCTTTTCACTGGAACGTTATGACTTTTTAATAGTAAAAATTATTGAATGAAGAAGAAGAAGAAGATGGAAAGAAAAAAAAGGTTAGAAATGAATAAAGCAAATAACTTGCCAGATCATTCTTCAAGTTTCTTCTTCATTTCATTTCTATCTCTTCCATACAAAGATAACTGAATATAAAAGGTACATTAATAATGATAAGTCTAATAATATATTAAATATAATATCGTAGGCTATTCAGTCTCTTCGTGGACACTTTAGTTCCTTTCCTTTTGACGCCTCCTTCAATCTTCCCTCCTTCATCATCATCACTCCCAGTCACCAACATTTGATAGGGTCTACTTTGCTTTGACTTTTCCTTGTTTATTATTTATTTTTACCTCAACTGGTCCTCCCAGGCAATAGCCGCTTCAATAGCATTCACTTACTTTTATAAGGTTAATCTAAATTTCAGATTATTTGGCGTGTTTCTGACAAGGCAACAAACACAGAGTCAACCTTTGGTAATAGTTGAACTTATCATTCCAACTTTTTATATTTATTTCATATGGATATTTATATATTTATTTTTATCATTTTTTTCGCTTTCTTTCTTCTTCTTCTTCTTTTTCTTTTCCTTTCCAACACTTTTTTGCTTCATTTTCATTCAACATCTTCAGTCACTTTTAGTTTTCTTGTTTTCTGATCTTTTTGTACTTCATCACCTATAGGACTGGTTATTATGCGATAATAACCATCATCAACATTCACTCTTGTGGACAGTATTTTGCTTGTTCATCCAGACAAGAAAAGATTTATTTAATAGGAATTTTTGGCTTTTGTTTATAACGACATTTGAAACTATAAAGTCAACTGTTTTGGGATTACAGTTGAGGTAAAACATTTGGCTTTTATGGGTTTACATTGAAGCTATTAAATATTCACTTTGAATACCGATTAGTTTTTAAAAGCTTAGATTTGTCTTCAAGTGCTTCGCTATTTTGACTGATAATTTCATGGCTCGATTTTTATGTAAGACCTTACATCTTTGTATCAGATTAAGAGTCGAATAGTGGCATTAAAGAACAATGGAAAATTTTGAAGAAACTTCTTCTTCGCATCTCCGTGTCAAGTCGCGTTCGAAAAGCACAAGCGAAGAGTTTTAGTTGAAGTGAAGGGTTGAGGTTCGGGAATATTAACCCGATTTCGCGAAAATCACAGTCAACTTGATAATTGTATCTGAGACTCTGGTCAGCAATCTCTTGCCATCGCTTAGAACTGACTTATCCATGTTCAAGTACTGTTCTAATAGAACGGATCTCCGTTAGAATTTCAAGTTTCTAGTTTTTAATAGTTGTCGAGCTATTTACGCGATCGGAAAATTGCAAAATCGAAATCATCGTTTTTTCTTTTTGTAAAGTCATTAAAATTAAGTTCAACTCATTAACTGTTCTTTTCATCGTCATTTCATTTCTTTTCGGTAAATTTTTAAAAAACGACAAAACCGTTCATCAATTGAAAATAATGAGAAACGAGTTTCTATTTTAGATTGTTTTTGTTTCAATGGAATTTTTCCCTAATAGAAATTATTTCCATGATTTCTAATCACCTCAAACTATAGAAGCAAATCGATTTTATCATGAAAACTCACTTGCAATGTTAACCTGAAGCTGAACAAAAATCTCAACAGGATTATCGAAAGAAACTGTAACAAGTTGGAATAAATTTTTTCCTCCAAACTCAAAGGTGCAAACATTATGCCAAGAGTTATTTGAAAAGTCGGTCCAAATGAATTAACATGTTTTCCTGATTTTCCAATCAAATTTTGTGTTAATTTGATTCTTTTGTTGAATAAAATTTCTTTTCTTCTTGTTCTCTTTCTTTGTGCAAATCAATTTCATGGTCTTCAAAGATTGAATTAAAAACTGAAATATCTCATAATGACAATAATTACACAATGTAAAGCATGTCAACAGCCTAAAGTTTGTACTTTTATGACAATGAAATCTAATCGTGAAATATGTTAATATTGTGTGAAATTAATAACCTCAATAATACAAGCAACCAACATGATTAATTCAGGCGAGCGTGAAATAGACTAAACGTAAAGCTTAAAACTGACAACAATTGACTTTCCAGATTCACCATTAATTAAAATGTTAATAACTCTCAATCATCTAAATAATAATCTAACTCTTTTCAACCCTTCAGTTGGCAAGCAAAGAAAGAAAAGTAATGAAAAAGCGATTCCAACGAAATGATAATAAAAAGCAATTTTCGAGTTTCATTGTTTTTACCTTTTTATTTACCTTCGAAAAGTTGTTCTACGAAGAAATCATCTTTTCATGTGATTATTGATTCGCTGATTCTGATAATGACAATCACAGAGACTATAATAGAATCACTTTTTATCACATTTATCAACAATCAAGTACAAATGTCAAACTCAGTCCAAGACCATTGTTATGTTTATCCCACAACATTTCAACAATTTACACGCTTGATTCAATACAATGTCTTGTCGATTCTGTTAACTATTTGTGTCCAAAAAAAAGAGTCCGAACAAAAGAAGAATATCGAATTTCTTGGAAAAGAAGAAGAAAAAAGTTTTACCTTTTCACAAGTAAAAACTGTTATCAGTTGGACTCGATTGTCCAATATTATCATGTTAATGTAATTAACTTTCATCTTTTCAACTTCACCTAAACTCATCGTAAGTGGCGCTTATCTTGTACAGACTTGTCACTCTTATTTTCAACAAAACTTTTCCTTTCATCAGATTTTTCTTCCAACAAAATTTTCTTCTCTGCACTTTTTTCTTCTTCTTCTTCTTTGCATTCTTACATCAAACCATGATTGAGTAAATGAGAAAATGAAAATTCTCTCATGAAACAAGTTGAATATTGAATGTCTGCCAGAAATGATTTGCCAAGGCGCAAAAAAGTTGGTCATTTATTGAATCAAAAAATGATTGATAAGCTGGGAAGCAACAAATGATCAATAAAGAGCTTTAATATCATAATAAAATGCAAAAATAATCTGACGAAAAATTCCTTTGCCTGACGGAAGAAGAAGATAATTGAAATCAATTTTTACCTAATCTCATTTCCATTCAATTCCAGTTCAGCATCTGAATACAGTTCACATTGAAAATACCCTTTTATGTGCACTTTATAGATTCACGATCTTGTTTGGAAGAAAAAAAATTTCTCCTTTTTTCTCTTTTCATCATCATAATCTCATTCCACCAAACAATGATGATAGTGATAATAATGATGGCAATACTTAAATGTTGGTGATCAGGGAAAAAATAGTTTTCTGAATCGTTACGATTAAAACTATTTTTTTGAAAAGATGAAAATAATCTCTTCTTTATAAACATTGGAAATGCATTTCTTCAACTTGACCAAGTCAAATTATTGGTCAATTGAAAGTTTTTCAACCTTTTGTACAAAAATGTATTTCTACAAATTGCCGTATCAATGGACACTTGACAATGGATTTTTGTGTTTTTTTTCAAACTTGCTTACAATAGCATTTTACTTTCAACTTCTTATATGAAGAAAAAAGCTTGAAAACAAAATTAAACAAAACAATTGATCTTCAAGTGGACATAATACAAGCTAATATAAGGGATTAATGACAATCGTTTATACTTCAATGATTGCTCAGTTTAAGCTTTTCAAGTTCAAGTTCAGAGATTAAAGTAACTATTTTTTGTTCTCCTTTTTTTGTCACCTTTCACTTTGGATAAGTGTCTAGGTGTTAATGGCGACATTTGATAATGTTGAAGAGAAATGGAAAATTTTGGAGAAAAGAAGAAGAAAAAATGTCCATTTTATTGAATAATTTTGTTTCCACCTTTTTTCGCTTTCATTCCAGCGATCAGGGAGTTGATCATAATCAGTGTCATAATCATCATCATTATCATCTTTGAAGGCGTGACAAGGAGTGAGAGAAAAAAGTTGTTTCTAAAAAAAACTGTTATTCGCATGTCCACTTGAATGAGAAAAGAGTGTAAAACGCTGAGCCAGAGTAACCTTTCCTATCCATTAAGCTTCATCAGATTAGCTCATTTGATGAGCAACAATGAGAATGAGAATGAAAAGTGAAATCAAAACTTGACCACTTGAAATGTGCCGAGTTGAAGCCTTTTCAGCACTTTGCCTGTTTACGGCTAATGTGTTAAGTGGTTGCCCATTGTAATGCAACTACATTTAGCTTTGTTCATCTTTTCTCGCCTTCTTTTGCGCTTGTTTGTACTTTTTTTGTTAAACAATGTGAACATTGAAGCCAAATGTGCTAATGGATCAAGGGAATGGCAATGAAAAATGAAATTGATAAAATAATAGTTTCCATAATAGCGAAGTCTATTAATGGTTTCTGTTTTTGTTCAATCTTGTTGGAGAAATGCAAAATTTTATAATTTCTCGACTCGATTCACTTCGATTATTAATAGTCTTTTTTTTGCAAACCATTATTGCTCTTGTCAGATTCACTTTTCAGATATCAAAGGAAGGAAAAACTATTTGTTATTGCTTTTTATTATTGTTATTACAAAACATTATCAATATTATCATTATTTTTTTGCTTGCCTTCTTTGCCATTCAGTTTATAAAGAAAAATTGTTATCTAAATATTGGCTGAAAAAAAGGACTTTGAGTGAGGTCAAGTTGTTGGTGTTCATTGTTTGCTGTTTATAAATGGATATTGTGAAACAAGATGAAAAGGATAAAAAACGATCAAATGTGACAAGCTCAATGTTTGCATGTTGCATGACAAAGTGGCTCAAAATGGTTCCAAGTAGCTTGTTGTTATAAATAGTAGTATTGGTTTGAGGTACAGTTTTACCTTCAAGATAAAGGTGTAAATAGGATTCACTGATTAACATCTAATCTACATTTATTGCCTTCTTAGGTGATCAGATGTGCGTCTACAACAATTCAATCATTTCCAATCAGTTTTTCTCATCTTTCATTCTGGTCAATAGCTGAGTCGAGTAAAGTCCATGTTTTAATGTTGTGATGACTTCTCGATGACATCTTGATAGGTCAACATTTAATAGTCAGTTTAGTGAAGTCTTTTGAGAAATTGTCAACCGAATGTCAGAATTAAATTGTTTGATTAGAGGATTCCTTTCTAAACAAAAAAGAGAGCAAATTTTATTCATTTTTCCTCCAAATTGTGTCAAAATTAGCGATTTTCGTTGTAAGATCAAAGGAAAATTCTGTTTGATTTCTTTTCTCATCGAATCAATGAGCTTCATGAGGATTAAAAAACATTGAAACTGAAACTAATCATTATTTTGCTATTTGAATCGATATCTGCATTTATGAACAAACCTTTGACTCTGAAAGTAGCGGAATAAAAATATATTTTAACGGATGCGAAAAACTTTGTTTCAACTTTATGTCGATTTGAAAAAAAATGATCGATTTTCATTTAAAATTTTAAGGTTGAATCTCAACTGACACTTATTGCTCTGAAGTGCAACAATCATAACTTTTGATGAAGCTTTTGTATAACTTTTATAGTTAAATATTTGGCTTTTACTTTGTTTATTTGCACTGTAAAGTAAACTTGTTAATTTGCTTTACTTTTTTAGTTGAATGAAAAAAAGGAAATGTAAAGGTAACGAAATTGTAAAAAGTTATTTACTCATGAAAAGGCAATCGAATGAATGGAAGGGAATTGAAGACGTTTTCATTTTGATAAAAGACCGGAAAAAGATTGTTGAACTGACGCAATTGATTCCTTTAATGTGATAGAGAATTGAATAATTGATGCTACACAAAGTAAGTAGATTGAATAATGATAATGATGGGAGTGATTTGTGCGATAAAGAATATGCTTGAAACTTGAAATGTGACAAACTGGATGACAATGGAATGAAAGAAAGTCTAAAACACACTTTTGCAACATCAATGTTTCACTAATATTTAATTTTGCAATTTCATCAGAACATGGAAACAACAAAAAGCATAAAAGATGATATAAAAAAGCAGCAAATCCATTTAAATAAATATTATACAAATTGAATTAAATAATATGGTAGCGATAAAGATGTGATAGTCAAGTTAGCGATGAGTTTAAGAGGATGCTGATTGATTGTTATTTTGAGAGCAAAGCAAAAAAAAAGTAAAACATTTTGCCTTTCTTTTGTCAACTATCAATAGACCTTTCGGTTTGAATAGTGGTTAACGGCCTTATATTGTAGCTTGTGCTTGAAAATTGTCTCCATTCAATGCACATGCATCAAAACATTTTGAGAAACATTTTTACTTTTCCCTTCCATCCAATCAACCAATTTCACTATTCATTGTTTTAAATGCTGTCTAATGCGTTCAAAGTTATTGTAAAATTGATGCCCAAGACTCAATAAATATTGATGAATTGCAGTTTTAGAACGATTCAGTTTCTCAGAAATCAAATGTTCTGATCGACCGCCAGCTCGACAATAATTTTATCAATTTCATGCTCATCAAGACTTATCCTTTAACCATAATTTCCGATCAATGACTTTGAGTGGAAATTTCGCAACAAAAACTGAGAAAAAACAAAATAATGAAACAAATGAACAATAGTGAATGATATTTCTTGTTAAAACTGCTGAAAATTGCTAATAATAAACTCTTTTTAAAACAAAATTTGCTTGATCTTAATCCCATTAGACGCGAACATTTGGTTTTCCGATGTTAATTATACTAAATTAGGATTAATGCAAAGCTAATTGTTTCAACTTTGCTTAGTTTGTTCTGCTCTTGTATCAATTTATCAAAGTAATCCTTTTACAGCTTAAACTCAGGTCTCAAAGGTGAATTATTAGTCTCATTAAACAAATGGTAATATTCCCCGAAGAGAAACATTTTTATTGATAAATTTAAAATCCATTTAAAGGATATTTTTAATAATAAGACAAATTATTCGGTCTCATCAAATTGTAACCACTTCTTAGTGAGACAATGAACAGTTTCGGAACTCTTCAGATGCGAAATCATGAAATTTGACAATCAGATGCTGGTCTTGATGCTATTGAACAGATGCTTTTTGTATGATCACTGCTCATGTTATAAATACAATGTTATAAAATTTAAAAGAAGCTTGTCCAAGAGGAAGGATTTTACGCTTTTTGAGCTAATCTTGTCATAGAATCTGTTAATTTAATAAAAATATTTCGGACAGTATTTAACTAGCCTTTTAAGGGTAATAATATTGCTGTCAAAATGAGTGAACCAATAAAAACTGTTGAAAGTAATGATTCAAATAATAAACTGAGGTTTCACGCTTTCAATATTTTCCTGCCTTTTCCTTCCATTCAACAATTTGACTGAATATTCAAGAATTCTGGGAATGTGTTTCTCTCTCTTTTCTATCTTTAACTTTCATTTATTATCAACTTTGAATATGATAATGATGAGTGACATTAACAGTTGATTAAATTTGTGTGCAGAAAAGTTATCACTTTAATTTCGGTAATAAAGTAAACTCCAATGTTACCAATAATAATCTTCTAATGAGTCTTCTGTCAGTCAAGAATTTTAATGGAATCAAATGAACATCAATTCAATATTGATATACTTTTCACTTTCTATTCAACTTTTTTCTTCTTCCTTCAATTGACAATCCATTGTTTGATCTTATGGTTCAAATTAAAGTTAAACTTTAGTCAACATTTATTTAGCACAAAACATTTAAAGAATGCTGATGTTAACCAAAGATATCAAAATTTACAAAAACAATATTTTCCACTCCCAGCATTGAATAGTCGCCAAAAAATAGTTTTGCTTGATCTAATCAAGTTTCACTTGACTTTTCTTCCCAATCCATTGTTTGACTTTTTGCCCTTTTTAGGTTATTTGTTATTTTATTAAAAAAGGTTGATATATTATCATTATAATTATAGTTATAAATGTGATGTCTGACGATGAAAATATGCTATTATTAAAGGTTTGATAACAGAAAATTAATCTTTCTCATTTTGTTTTCTTCGCCATTTAGATTTAGCTTTTATGATTATATTGTTAAGGTGATGATTATTAAGATCATCTTATTAACTAATAACTCAAATCTTTTCTTTTATCATTCCTTTCTCCCTGTATTCATCATTATTCTTTCCCCTGTCAATGAGTACATATTTTATACTACAAAAGATTACCTCATTTTGGCAAGTTGATTTAGTGTGCATGATGAAGGATGGAATGTGAAAGATCAGTTCAATTGTTTGATGCAATAAAAGATAAAAGAGCAAAAAAGTGACAGAATTTTATTGAGTTTAACAAAAAAACGCTTCATCAGTATTGATATATTACAAGCAAGAAGCGTCAAAATGAGCAACAAGCTTTTCTCGATTAAACCAGTTTTCAGGTTTAATTTGCTTCTAAATTGGTTTCAATTTTACCATGAAATCAATCTCTTTATAAACATTGGAATCGAATCAGCAATTAAAAGGTGAAAAGTGTAGCTATTGATCAATGTTGCAGATTAACTTGTATTTAAAGTGGAGTTTGAATGTGAATGAATAGCAATTTGAAAGTGTTAAGTGATTATGAAAAATGTTTGATTCTATTACTTTTGTCAACACTTTTTGTTTGATGAAAAAAAAGACAAAAAGCCATCATTTTCACCCGCAAGGCCTTTGTTTGTCTTCTCACTGATTGGATGTTATTGAATATTGAAATGGAGAAAAAGGAATTTGTTTTGGCAAATGTTGATTGAAATGTGATATTATTTTTGCATGAAAGGATAAACTTGCAAGGTTAGAACCGGTTAAAGGGAATTAATCCTCTTACACGTTTCGACGAGTCTAGTGTAAGGGAAAAGGTTTTTTTTCAACTCTTCTTGAAGACTTCATCACTCGGCATTTGCCTTCTTTACCTTCATTTGTAATTCACTCTTGTTTGTTGTTTCTTTTTCTTTGTCAATTTATCCATTTTTTCAGTTGTTGCTTCTTCAAGCCTTTTCTTCCTTCTCTTCATTTAACTTGTTTGTTGTTTAATATTGTTGATTTTGATGATTGAAAACACTTCTTCATGTAAAGACACTATTTTTTGATTGAGGCTGAAAATAATGGGAAAGGAAAGAGTTAATTCACTTGTTCAACTCTTCAACTGTTGTAAACATTTAACAGACAAATTGTGGTTTAAACATGTCAATAACAGATAAACTTTCATTTTTGTTGTCACATTTTGTTCAATTTGCAATCAACTTTGCTTTCAATTTTTCACTTGTGATTAACATAATCGGTTAACAGTCTGTTTAAACTGACAATGCTTCAAGTAAAATGAAAATAGTTTCATTCTGAGATTCATTCTCAATTCCTAGTTGAACAATTTTCCAGGTCAATAAATTATCAATGAAATGTGTAAATGTAATTGCTTCTTAAGGATGATTCAACGGATTATTGGCTATTAATAACACGTTTGCTTGATTTTGTTACAATCATTTGGGTCGAAGAGAGTCGATGCTTTGATGGTTTAATATCCTTGTTAATCAATTTTCATTGTTACCTCTTTAAATGATTAAAAGATTCTGTAGATTCATCATTCAAGTGTTGGTGTTAATTTGATTTTTTTTCAGATTTGATTTTCTTTATTGGACAGGCGGACATTTTGTTACAGAAAATTGTTTACAAATGAATCAAAATCTAAGGACTTTACGATGCACAAGTTGCCAAACATATCACAATGAGCTGACCATCCTTCGAAGTAATGCGAACTTTCGTGTATATTTTTATCAAAATAGTCGCCATCGTACAATCGTTTCAACAGCCTTCTTTTTAACCATTAGTTATTTCACTGTTTATCTTGGTTTTATTCAATATCAACAATCGCACAGCATTCTTTTACCAAAATGGAATAGAATGCTTTTCTTCTTCATTGTGTTGTATTCAACAGTTTTTTCAATTTCAACAATCATGGCTCTTAAACAGCTCCGTAAAGATTATAGAAGATGGAAACAAAATAATCCATCAAATGTGTTAATTTGTTCGTCTTGTATGAATTTTATTGAAGGTCCAAACCAACAACCGCCCAATATGATTAGCCTACCATCCATTCCGGCTGCAAAAACAACATCAATTGTAGCTGATTCAAGTTGAAGATCAACCAGTCCTTGTCCATGTTTTAATTTAACTTTAATCACAATTTCAAGTCAATGGTTTTTGATTTTTGACAATTTATCAATTACGCCAATTTTACCAAATAACAAGGTATTATTGAGCTTTGTCTAACAATGACGGTTATTTAAATTATTGAAAGTAGATTCATTCCAATGATAATGGTTCTCGTGATGATGATGATGGTTTATAAATGAACCATTTTCAGTAACTCTGAGCAGAACGTTGACCCCAAAAAAGGAAGGAACAGAAGGAATTGTGAATCATATTGCATTATACTTTAGTTTCAATTTAAATTACACAATTCTTTCTCACTATTTGCATGGATTTTTACATTGTCACATTGAATCAGGTCGTTCATGGTGCGAGTCACTCACAGGAATTGATGAAAGCTTGATTGGGATGAACTCTGAATATTTAGATCTGAATAATAATAAAAATAGCAGCTCTTTGAAGCGCGCTCAGCGCAAAATCAGCTATCAGTCTCCATTTTAACCGAGTTGTTTTTCCCGTTTTCCTCTTTCAGCCTGTTGATTAACCTTTTAATATTTCGACGCTTGTTTGCGACTAATGACAAGTGAAACCAACCATCTAAACTGGAGTTAGAGATAACTTTTTCAAGTAAATTTCCAGGATTCTGAAATGTGAAAATAAAAATGTGTCATAAAAACGAACATTGGATTTTTGATTATAATTTACCCTTAGGAAACTTTCAACATATTGTAGGACATAAAGACCACAGTCAAAGTGATTATTTTGCTTGGGCACCTTCAAATAGTATTCTGGCATAACGTGGCTACTGAAATTTTTTTTCGTCTTCTTTTTAAATTCCCATTCTTTGGCTAGGAAATGCCTGATTGGTTCAGCTAGACGGGAGCGTCTGTTAGCTCCTTGTAATGAATCCATAAATAAAATACAGGGTCTGAGGAAAGAAATGGAAAAATAACAATGAATATTGAGTAATAATAATTTTGTAATTGTGGGACTATACTAGATAAATTAGATAATAGAGTAATTAAACTAGATCTCTCCATGGAGCAGTAAACTGTACCTCGTAGGATTTTTTTCAATCTCAATGGGCAAAATTTCGTCATGGTCAGGTACTTTTTTTGGATAACAAATGATTGCCAGAAACCAATGATATGATTTATTAATTGGAATAATTAAATAATCTTTGTCAAATATATCAAGATTTTTTGTCCAGTTTTTAACCCTGTTGTAGTATCTATCAGAAATATTTGTTCTGCGGAAAGATGAAAGATAAAAAAATCAGTTAGTTAAACAAATCCATTAGATTTTTGTTTGCTCTGAATAGATGTGCAAAGTTTTGAGAATGAATCGGCCTGTATATCAGGAATTGATTGTGTTGATAAGAAACATTGTAACAACATTATTTATATTGCAAAGTAAATTGGACAGATCCCATAAATGTTTGAAACTTTATCTTTGTAACTATCCTTTCCTTCATTTCTTCATTTTACTAATCAAAGTATCAATAAAGTAATTGAGAAGCTAATGTTTACTAAAAATCGGTAAAGTTCAAAGAAATAAAAATAAATGCTTAATTCTTTGATACTTTTGTTTAGTGTATCAGCTTGAGAAATTGCTAGATATAGAATAACGTACGATAGCTGTGTGTCCTCTTTCCGAGATTTAGTTAATTTGACATAAAAAAATGTACTAAATATATAAGTCCTTCCAGCAATACCCGGATCGGTTAAATGCCTATGAATATATCTGAAATGAGAAAAAAATGAAGTTAGAAATCTGGAAATCAGTTGATCGTATCAATACTTACTTTAAATGGAAGCCTAATATTGTATCAGTGAGAAATTCACCTTCTTCTAGACAGGTGAGATCTCTTTTATAGATGGTGATACTATCACTTTCTCCAGGTGGGTAGTCCAAGACTATGTCACTATCACTGCTAAAAAATGAAAATGAAATAAGAAAAATTATCAAGATGGAAATTAAGCTTTTCAAATTGAAAAATTTACCATGATGTTCCTGAGGCATTAAGGTTACTCTGATTTTCGGTATCGTCTTCATCATCTATTTCGATATCGATGATAGAAGGTGGGTCATTTGAACGCAATCTTTGTATATTGAGTTTAGGCCTAAGGGATGAAGGAGTTTTAGGAGATGAGGTTCTACTGGGATGCATCTTGGGTAGTAAACTTGAATATGTTTTAGTTGAACGATTCAAAACTGTTGCACATTGGATGATCGGATCATCATTCTCCTTGATCAAGTGCTCTACAGGTGGGGTTGATGGCGGGGTTGATGGTTGAGGCTGAGGCTGAGGTGATGGTGGAAGTGGAGATGATGGAGGTGGAGGTGATGATGAAGATGGTGGCGTTGATGATGGAGATGGAGACGGAGGTGTTTTTGGTGTTGGAAGTTGCTTATACAAATATTCCAAGTATTCAACAACTTCTGCAGATTCAATAATCTCGAGATCCCAATCTAAATTTGTAAAAGCGGAAAAATATTGACTCAATTGCTCCTGAACTGAACCACTTTCGTCGCCAGCGAATTGGATAGTAACTCGAATTGATTCCTCTGTATAAGTTAACGATAGAGTAGACAAAAACAATAATTAGACATTAATAATCACCAGTAGAGAACAAAGGTAAACAATGAAACATAAAGAATGGGTAGGACAATATTCAATATAAACAAAAAAGACTGACAAAAGACAAGTTAAGTAATGGCTAATTAGGAAGAATTTAGAGGAAAAAGCAACATTATGATCTATTAAGACAATGAGAGAGGAAAAAGAGTGTGAAAAGATGATGGAAGATGAGACGAAGACAATTAGCAGGAATAATAACCTAAAACAAAATTTCCTACAAAAAACGCATGTAAAGCATGAAAGAAAGGTAGAAAGAGAGAAAGAAAATGAGGTAAAAAAATGAAAGAAATGACAAGAGATGGCAGTTGATCAATTGGTTAACAACCTGGAATCCTCGTTTAAATGTTAATTTGCACATTTTTTGTCTTTAAATCATTTTAGAAACTGAAAATAATTAACATGAGATCAAAAATCCAACTGTGTCATCTCTCTAATTTTACATACCTTCAGAGTATTCATCAGAGTGATTTACATTAGGTTTCAACTGAAGTGCTGCACAAATTTTAGAGCCAGAATCAGGAACAGTTTTGATTAATAAAGTTCGACAGCCGACAACTAAATCAGGACAGAACCATGCTTGTTGAATATCCGTTGGTGGAATGGTTATATTGAAACGTGAATTGTCTCGAGTCAAGGCAACCTTATTAAATTTAAGACCATTTGTTGCCAAACTAATATTCTCACATACAACTCTATGAGTACCAAAGAAAACATTTCGAATATTCAAGATGATTTCTTCGGGAATCGGATCAATATCCATAGGAAGTTTAGATAAAAAAGTAATGGAAAAGGGAGAAAAAATAATTGTTATGATTACTTTTACTTAAGGTAATGTTGAAGATGAATTTCCTTGATTATCATTTACACTGATAGAAGATGAAAGCAGGCATTAAATACGATTATAAATAACAGCCAAAGTAAATCAGCTAATTAACGATAATTGGATAAATTTATGAAAATAATCAGCACTAAAACAATCTCGTCTACTTTTGGCCGGATTCAGTGTTACCAGGACAACCCAATGAGCTGCCATATGTTTATTTTTATTGTGTTGCCATCTATCGAGTCTAGGGAATATCTCAAAATGTGGAGGAAAAATTTCGTGATTTGTCATACATTTATAAATTCAATTATTCAATTGAATGTTGTGATTGACACTTTTTCATTTATTCAACTATTGCTCGTCTAACAATTTTACCAAACGTTTTTTCTCCATTTCAAATTAATTTTTAATTGTTCTGTACTGGAACGAGCTGCGAACGCCTCTGTGTACTTCTTAAACCCGTTGATAGTGATTTAAACTGCATAAATCTAACCTATTCTCTCATTAAATTGTTTCTTTTTTTGTTAATTTTTATTCAATATGGACACTATTGATTCAGCTGCCTCTGTTAGTGAACCGGCTAACATTACATTTGATGATAATGATGTTTTACCTAGTCAACCTGATGAATCCACAAAGGTAAGCTGAGTCAACATTTCCTGCTCTTTCCATAGTTTCTATTCTCATGAAAATCTTCTCTAAATTTATTTTTCCTTCCTGTAATAGGAGACTCATCCAGAGGATCGCCAATCACCTGAATCATTATCCCATATCTCTAATGTATCTACCAGTTCATCCTCTGATATTGCACCGGAACCTTTCCAGCCAAAATTTAAAGTCAAAGTGTCTACTAACAGTATTACCAAAGATGGCGAAAGCGTTATCTACACCATTTATACTAAATCCTTGGAAGGAGATTCCGAATGGAAAGTAGAAAGAGTCCATGACGATCTACAACAGTTACACCATAATTTGATGGCTACAGTAGCTCCTGGATTCGGATTGATTATGCCACCATTACCTGATGAATCAGTGACCCATCCATCACAAGCTCAAGAAAAGAGTAGGGAAAAATTGGGACCAAATACTAACACATTAATTGGTGATGAATGGTACAAAGATTGTTGGCAAATTCAAGAATATCTCAGATTGCTATTGAACCATCCAGTGTTTGGTAGTGATCCAGCTTGGAACCAATTTCTATGTTCCGTTAATGCACCACCACGAGTTAAACTACAGAAATCGTCAAACATTTTGGGAAAATTATCTGAAAATATCGATTCTCGTGGTAAATTAACGCATAAAGATTGTGAAGAATACTTTCAAAGGGAACGTGATTGGGCTAATCATTATGCAAATGTGATTAAATTAACTTCCAGAGCCTTTAATTGTATTGTTAATGCCAGATTAAGTAAGTGGACTCATCTCTTAATTTGCATCACTTTGACTCTATTTTTCAATCCATATTCTCAATTTTCATGTCAAGTCAATCCAATCTTCTTGAGAAGGTGTCAATTTGATTTCTACTGTAACCTGACTTGATGCGCTTAGCAAAACGCCCCTAATAACGCCCTTCATTGTTCTAAATTTTATTTAAGTCATTATATTGAATATATTTTTGTGGTAAAACAAGTAAATTAAGTTAAGATCTGATAGATTAATTGACACTTTCATTCGATAGACTAGAAAACTTGTGTGAAACGAGATAATTGCAAACAAACAATTCTTGATACATCAAGAATAAATAGATTTTGATATTTTGATAAGTTAAATATAGTCAAAATCACTCATATTCTTGTTAATTTTGTTATATATTCTCATAATATGTTTATAATTGATATATGATTAACAGTTTTCTTCTTTTTCATTGATTAATATAACTTTTGGTCATTTCCATACCACCTTGAGTTGATCTTGTATAGCCAGAGGAGGAAATGTTGCTTATTTTAAGGATTATTGATAAAACCGATAACTGTGATTATAATGATCTTCATCATGAAACTGGACAGATGAGAATAGCAAGAGAAAGTAGCAAATTGGGTAATGTGTAATCATCGTCTAATTACACTAATGATGATGATAATAATGTTTTGTGCATGAGAAAGTTACCAATTTGGTTTACCATTCAATGTGACAGAGAACCCAATTGAGAACCCAAAATGTCAATAATTAAAGTGGAATCAATAACTGGCCGTAAGGATGAATCCAGTTTGTGTGAGAGAGAGAAAGAAATTGCTCATAAAATTAGAATAATTCATCGTAAATCAGCTTTGTTATATTTAATCGTAAAATAATCAGATCATGTTCACTCTGATTACATTTTCCAATCATTTTGTTCCCTTATACAAATGACAAATTGACAACCAACTTAACAAGCTAATTAAACAATGTTGGTAATAATGATAATAATACCACCCAGAACCATTCCTTATCCTCCTCTTTTTCATCTTAATTCAATTCCAGTCCAATTTTCAATATCATGATAATGATTGTTGAAGTGCTTTTTTACAATCAAACAAAAAAACACTCAATTCTTAGCTAAATCAGTTTACTCTTCAATCTTCCCAATCCTGGTCCAAACTCACCACCAAGATTCATCATTTCTCCTTCAAATTGATCGTATTTTTTATTTGTTTAATAATAGTTTTCACCAAATAATTCAATTGTTGTCTGTTAATCAGTTTGTCAATTAACACTTGCTCAAGTGTTTATAAACGGCAAGCAAAAACAAAATCCATTGGGTTAGCTTGATGAAATAACGTTGAATAACTTTTCTCATTTTGTTTGCTTCATTTACACTCATTGATTAACTTGCACTGTTTACTTATCGGTTGACTGGGAAATGTCCATTTTTCAATTGCACCTCCAAAAATGGTAACAATCAACTTGATTACTTACCCAATTTGATGAGTCTGTTGACCAATAGCTAAACTCATTGTATTACCCAAATAATGCATTTCAGCTTCTTATCTCTTCTTGCATTCAATTGGCTTTACAATGCAATAATTTGGTACAATAGTCTTGTCCCAAATAGCCATAAATTATAACTACAAATTATCTTATAAAATGATCTAACAACATGTTCATCATTATCATAATGACCACCAACTTTCCTCTAAAACTGTCCAAAGGGCAAAACCTCAACACTAGCCATTCAACTTAATTATGTTAAATCAGCTCAATTAAAGTCTGTCCAACACTTCACTTTACAACATTTGCAGCAATAAATTCAATACAGTGTTTAAAGTAAACCTAAATAATGAATTTCTATTTTCCATCAAAGTGTTTTTTTTGGCAGAACTGATCATTATCATGAACCAACCTTGACTTCAAGGGTACAATTGAATTTCCGTTGTTTCATTTACTCAAATTAGCATGCATTTCGCTTCCCTTATTTTTCATGTTTTTATGTGTTGATAGTTTTAACTGGTTTACCAGTCAAGTAGTCTAATTATTTCTTTAATGTCCACTTTTGTTGTCTCTTATGTTCATTGAAATACTTTTCTTACTCAACAATGATATGAAATTGAATGGTCAGTTGAATGTTCATTTTTGGTGCATCTTCTTGCTCTTGTTAACACTGATTCCGTTATCTGATTTGTCTCATGTTTATGTAACCATTTCATTCAATTACTCTTTTACCTTTGCTTCTCAATTGCAATTGAAAATTAACTTAAAAAAGTGGTTATTGCACTTTGAGCTTCTTCCTTAATTCATTATCAATCACCTTCTCAATTACCTGTCTTAATATACTTCTCATTGTGTTAATTATCCATCATTATTAGTCAATTGTTTTCATTACAATATTTGAATGGTTCCATCACCAAGCAAAAGTTAATTTAATTTCTTTCAAGGCTTAATTTATATTCACCAATTTGAATCAATTTGCAAACATTTAATGCTGATATTATGCAGAAACAAAAGTCGATTGAACCCTAATAACAACTGAATTTAAATTTTCTCTCTAAAATCAATCTCAACTAATTAACCAACTCTTTTGAGGTTTAGTCAATTAATAACCTTTACCTGTTAATTGTTTTTCATTATCCAACTCAGTTTCTGTTTTTAATGTTGCTCTTATTTTACCTTTACCTTGCAAGTTGAAAAACAAAAAACACAATCCATTCAACTCTATCCTTTAATTCATCACCACATTAGCCGTTAATTGTTACACATTCATCATGATTATCACTTCAACTCTTTCTCTATTCATCCCTTTTCTTCACCCTGATCATTACTGAATCTTGAGTCTTTTATTATCGTCAACTTGGCCCTAAATTAGTAACAGTAGACACTGAAAATGGGTAAAAGAAAGCAAATTAATAAAAGCGTTAATCAGTTATTTTTGCCTCCAAAATTTTTCTTTTCAAGTTAAATACTCTTTAAAATAGATTCTCTTTTTTTCTGCCAGATATTAATGCTTCTTTTAACCAGATAATCACCTTTTTTCCCAATGAATTCAAGTTTCAAATGATTACTCTTCGACTCTCACCTTACCAATCTTTTCATCAGTTGACTTTTGTTTTTCGCCTCTTTTCATCATTTAACCTTTTTTGTTATTTTACCCACGTTTTTGACAGCATTGTCATTTTACAAGAGTTTTCAATCAATTCAGATAACAAAGATTATCCAGAAAAATACCTTAATTACCTGTGTTTCATTGAAATAATAGTTTAAACTATTGATTGATGATTTAAGTAGCTATTGTCAAACAGTTTATGCATTACAAACCATTCATTTGCAGCTGTTACCTTTAAATGGGAAAATATTACTTTTCTAATCTCAACTTTACTCCCAATCACCAAAAATCATCACCAGAATCTTCCTTTTCCCTTCAACCTTAACTTTCTCTAACTTCATTAACAGAGAACAGAAAATACATGTCGATAAGAAACAAGAACATTTCATGAACTTTCCTTTTCCACATAAATCACCTTTTCAATTTCAAGAGATGAACATTTGAAAAACTCAAATCTTCTCAATTAACTCCGATTTTTAGATAACTTTTCTTAGCTGATTAAACACAAGATCTAATCACAATCTTGAATCTTTTTAATTGTTAACAAAAAATCTATGATTCTAATTCTCGGTGTTTTCATGATGTACTTTGGAATATCGAATATTCTCTCTTTTTCTGAGTTTTACATATTTTCTGTTCTCATCAAATATGAAATGAATCACAATCAATCAAATGAAGCGCAACATGAAGTATTATAATATTAAACAAAAGTAGATAAAACGAGAATCCAAATTGAAGTATTATCATGTTGATGGATATTTTGATGAAATGATAAATAATGATATTACTGAATCTCTTTTCATCCTCAATCATAATTATTATAAATAATTGATTGAAACGGAAATGATTTATAACTGGACTTGAAGGAAGTGCAAATGAATTTAAATTGAAACTGAAAGTTGGCAAAAGAATTGAAAATAAAGGCTTAAAAAGAAGCTGAAAATGTATATAATTAAGCCAATTATGGTGATAAAATGAGGATAAATGATAACAGTCTACTGTTAAACTGTGTCATTGATTGTTTATGCAATTGTTTGATTAATTGTAATTTAACAGAAATTTTGCAATTCTCGCGTTAGAACATTAAGTGTCTATTAGTTTCATCATTTACTCACATTCAACCATCATTATGAATCAACTCTTGTTATTACAAAGATTTTATCAGATAATTTCAATTCACCAATCCTATGATTAAATGTTAACCCAAAGAAGTGCTGAAATGATGAAAACTTTATCACCAAAACTTCATCAAGGTGCGGCTTTAATCTTCACATTAACATCTTTTGAATTATTTTTAATTGCAATTCCTTCATTAATGATATGAATAACAATACTAATGACTTTTCCATTGATTCATCGCATGAAGAGAAGCCTGAGAAAGTTTGAAAAATCTGGAAATGATGAAAATTCTGAGATTCATTTTGACTTCTAAATTAGAGAAAATGAAATACGAAATTAACTGTTTCACTGATTGATATTCAGAGTATTTCATGAAAATTGCTTTGAAATATTCATTTCTTATTATTTCTTGTTCATAATTTCAAATGTTCAAAATTGTTCTGAGCAGAGAGGATTCAAGAGATAAAAAAGTTCTGAAACTTATTTTTAGTCAAGAATTTGTTCTTTGAAATTCATCAATCAATGTTCAGTATTTTAAACTTTCTAATTCAGACTATTTTATCGTTTTTATTCACTTTTCTCATTAATTTTTGAGTCTATTTTCTTAATCGAATCAACAATAAATTTTTACAATTTAACTCTTTTTTTTAATCGATTTAGCTGATTGATCAAATTGAATTGAAAATGTAATACATTTCAAGGTTCAAACTGTTTTATTTAATATCAAATAATTCAATTTATTTACTTTCAACAATTGATTTTCCAAACCTTTTCCAGTCATTTCCATGTTTATCAATTTGATATTATTTCCAATCAAATAACAATTATTATAATGGTCGATCAATCAAACTGACCCTCAGGTCTTCCTTCAAGCCAAACTTGTACCTCTTTAAATGATTTCATTTCATTTGGATTAGTTGATTCCTTTAATTGTATTTGATCAGAAAAACTAACAACCTTAAAGCTAACTCTTAACCAATATTTTCTTTAATCTTTTTCTTACGGCAATCAGTCGATAACTCACAGTTTGTCAACAATTAACTGTAAAAATATCTTGAAATGGAAAATAAAATTTAAATTTTTGTATCATTTCAGAACTCTGTGGATCTCTGTCTCATCTATCAACAACATTAAACTTGAATATTCCCGGAAGCAATGAGAGTCAATTCAATCGTCAAGCCATGAAATTAAGCAACCTGTTCTCAATTGCCATTGATGACTATAAGGTAAAATTGTTGGTCCAAAAAATTAAATTCAAACATTTGCACCTTTGAATCTTTATTCAATATCCATTCAACAACACATGAACCATTCAGTTCTTGCAGACAGACAATTAATTTAAATAAATTAGTCAACAATTGCTAGGAATGATGAGCTTTTTTAATTTTCATAAATCTGTTTATTCACTCATAACAAATTGACTTGCAAAAAGCTCTGATTAACGCAAACTTTTCATCACAATTCAATGTTAATTAGAGAGGATTGGAAGTGATCAATTATAATGATGAAGCCACTCTTGGCTCTAGTCTTGACTTATGGTCTCGCTACATGGAAGCGGAAAAAGAAATGCTTAACCGTCGAACTGGTTTGATGATTGAATATGAAAAGTCCAATCGTAACCTGGATAAGGCCAAACCTAATAAAAAAGATGAGGTAAGTTTAACGATCAATTCATTGTAACCAAGTTATTCACTGGAAATCAACCAACTCTTAAATTGCAATTTATGAGTTTCATATCAATATCGACTCAATTTTTAAGAGACGTTTGGCAATTTAAACATTTTGTTATAAATGTTATAAATAGTCGGAGTGATTAAAAAGAGCACTTTTAATGAACAAATCATAATTGAATATTGTCAAACAATATTCAAACTTTTACTTGAAAAATCATTTTTTCCTTTTCCCTTTCATTATTGGTTCAATTATTGACTAATTGTTATTGATGATAAATGGCTAAACGATATTTTGAATTTATCTGAATGATAAATTTACTCACACGGAAATCAATTCGGAAGTTAATTTTTTCTCTCTTTCAACCAAATTTGCTTTGAGCAATATTTTCACAGTCTTTAAGTTCAATCTTTGAGTTTGTTACATGAAAATCGATGTCCAATTATCAAATGTAATTATTTTTCAATATAAAATGTGGCCAGGGTTTGGATGAGAAATGTGTTTTTCCTCTTTTGGCTTTCACCTTGAGGCATTTCGACCGATATTTTGTCCAGATTCACTTAACCCATTACACTAAAGATACTTGAATAGTTTCCATTTCACTCGATATCATTTTCACAGTTCTCACCATAAACAGCTTATTGTTATAACATAACGTTAATATCAATCCAACACTAAATTGATGAAAATTTATATTTATAAATTTCCACTTGAAAAGGTTAAACTCATTGAATTTTTATTTGTTTTTTCCCTTCAACTCTTATAATCTAAATTCAATCAAACTTTTGTAATAAATAAATTATTAATTATGCAGAAATTGAAGCAAAAAACATTAATAATAATGTTCTGTCAATTATGGTTCAACTATGAATATTGATTCAATTACAAAAAAGTAAAAAAAGATAATGTTAATACACTTTTAAGGCAATATTTACATTTGATGGAAACTTGAATAACCATAAAAACCTATCGTCTTTCAAAGAAACCTGAAGATTGTTTTTCATTTAAATTGATTTTACTCTTGTTTGCCTACTTTCTTGGTGATATTATAAATATTATTTAATATGATGATTAGCTTCAAGTTGATTTCATGTTGATAGTTAAACATGATAACATAATAATGTTTACAGGTTAAATTTGAGGTTCACTTTGCATGTTTACTGTTGAAATTTCTTCTCTTTTGATTTTTCATTCTGGTTAGTTGATTATTTTGAGCCTGAGTGTCTGGTTTTTCTGGTGATGATAAAAATAATGATATCCATTGACCTTCTACGATCAATGTTACCTTATCCTGGGTGCTTAACAGGAACCATCACAAGAAGCTGGTAAGCACAACAAAAAATGAACACTTTGCGTGTGACCAGGTCAACATTCGGGTCAACCCTCAAGCCAAATTGATATACTCAGCAAATTTCACTCTATTCTTATTCACTTATTATTATCGGTAGGAAAAAAGTCTTTTAATCAGAATAACTCAGAAAGAGTAACTTCTAATCTAACCTTTCATCATTTGATAATCTCATCTTAAATAGATGTCATCAAACCTGAAACAAATAAATCAACATTTCACCGCATTTGGTTAACTTGATTTCAATTAACATGAAAACACCAAAAATACCAGTCTCTTTGAGAAGAGCTGAAAGACTATCAAATGATAATCATTGTTATTAATCATTTGTCCAACAATTTAAAAGAAAATCTTTAATTAGCTCAAACATATTTTTCATTATTAACGATTCAACAATCATTAGACATTTTCATTTCCTAAAATCATTCATTCTCATTCAAATGCTCAATGTTTATTATTTTTCATCTCTTCTGATGTTTCATGTTTGTCAAGCGAAACCAGTTTCTTAATTGTTGTGTTTTTAATCCAATTGTTATAAACTATTCTCTTCATGAATCACAGCCAAATGATACACTGTTTAAGCTTCTAGGTTTGGCTGATTATCTGGTCAACATGAAATGTCCACTAAAACCCGATTATCAGTCACGATGTAAACATTTAAATTGTGCATAATTTGAGTTGAATATTATTCCAAATTCAGTGAATTGACTTTCCTTTTTGATCTCTATTTTTGTCCTTTTATCAACATTTTTTTACCAATCATTTGCTATCTTGAGGACTTTGAATGTTGATGTTGACTAATGCATTTCATTGCCTGTAAATCCATACCTGAAGATTTATCAATACTGGTTCAGTTTGATGACTATTATTATTTCCCTGTCATTGTTATCTTTAATACCGGTTGCTAAGTTTGTGATTGACTAAATTGACCAATGTTACCCTTAAATCAGGTTATCAGGGTCATTCAATTGTCATAACCAGTTGAAACATTTTACATTTATTCTTGATGATATTCCGATAGTTAATCAATGATCAACTTTTCATTGGTATCATTTGGCACCTTTGAACTTTCCAAACCTTCTCACACTTGATTCCTAGATGCAACTATTGTCAAAAACCAGATTTTCAATAATTTCAAAGTTCTTTCAAACTCTGATTACACGATATTACCTTTTCCATTTTATTGCAAATATTAAATATGATTATTACTATCACTTTTCATTGTTATCAAAGCCATAAAAGGGTAATCATGGCAAGGTTACCAACCTTAAACAACTTTAAAATCATTTTATCTTTACCGCTTTATTCAATTCGATTTCCGGTTTCAATTCTTGATCAGCTAATTACAATTTTACTGATCATTTTTTTTCTTCTCCTCAAATGCTTTGTCTATGATCATTACAAGGATATCTCACCTGATATTTTACACTTTCTTGATTAAAGCAACCTTCTTATGGTCACGCTCTAATTGTCAGATTATTTTCATGATAAACATTGAAAACAAGTCGCCAAATTGACTAAAAAAATACAAATGCGTAACTTGATTAACTCGTGATTGACTTGATGTGGGCAATCCTAACAATAGTTGCAAGTTGAACAAAAGCAAGTCTCAATCTTTTCTCTCATCTTTATCATCCTCTAAATTTGCTCAATTTGTTGATGAAAAAATAGCCAAAATAAGTTTCCTTTCACTTGACCATTCACCATCATGATCATCATCATTTTACTTCCATTATTTTCCTTTCATCTAGATAGTTAACTTGAACACTTTTCATGTTTTCTTATTGTTATTTTTCCTGTCCTTTAACTATACTTTTGTCCACATTTATAAATAACTATTGAATTGTTTAGACTTTCACCCAAAAAAAGCAAGAAATTAGATTATAATTAGTGGTCAAATCATTTGTTAATCTTGAAAAATTAAAGTTGAACGTAAAAGTAAAATACAAATGTGAGTCAAGTCTCATGAATTTCAATGAAAAGAGTTACATCAATCTCAATGTAAATTGTTTACAATTAACTCTTAAATGAGTTTAATTTGTTTGACATTAACAATCAACTTATTAAATTTGCTAAATACATCATCAATTTAATACTCGACTTGTGCTCTACTTTCATCTGCGTCACTTTCGTCCTTTTCATTCAAATGATTAAAGTGTTTACAATTTTAGTTAAAGTTGAAGCTCATTTGATCAATATCATTAAATTAATAACCTTTTCTTCCTCTTTTCTTTCAGGCTGAAAAATCTAAATTTGAAGCAGAAAAATTGTTCGAAGATTGTTCAGATATTGCTCGTCAAGAGGTAAGAATTGGCAAAAAAAAGTTCAAATCAACTTCTCAATTTGGTTTAAACTTTCACGCCAAATGAGATTATTTCTGTTAAATCTTAATCATATTCAACTTTACAGATTAAAAGGCTTCATAAGGAACGAACCGGTGTTTTATTATCAGCCATCAGGAAATATTGCCAATCCCAGTTGCTCGTTAACAAAGACATTCACCAATTACTTTTGATTTCTTATGAAAATTTGAAACAATTTCGGATCGAAGCTTATTGAAACTGGAAAATTAAAGATTCAGATTAATCTGCCTCATCTCATCAGTATTGGTTCATAATCTCCCAGGGATTCACATTGTTCTTCACCATATCAAATGAATCTTCAGAAATGGTTTAAACCGAAATCATGGTTTCAGTTTGATAAAAGAAACGTTGAAGCAAAGCTTTTACATTAAACTTTGCTTCAACAGTAAAAATTAATTTTGTAATTTAATAACTTAACTATCGGCAATAATTTACTAAATCATCTTTTACTATTACAATTATTTTCTTTATTATATTATGTTTATCTTAATTGTTACAGAATGAGAAAGAAAACTGGAAAAATTTAAAATCTCAACTTTTACTGGACATCTCTTGTAAGTCCACTTTCTTGTTGTCTTTTACTTTATACTCAACATTTGTTACCATTGATCTGGTCTTTTGAGAAATTCAATTTTCTCTCATTTTCTATCCTCAATAAATCAAGAAATTAAATGATTCTCATGTTTATCCGATAAAAAGAGTTCAATTGAGAGATTTCAATGGAAATGAAAATTCTGGTAATTAGTTGTTTACCATTGAAAGTGTTTAAGTAAATGGCAGTTAATTATATTATCAATTGTTGCGTCAAATCTGATTAATGTCTCTTGTCTTCTGTTTAGGTAACAATTAAATATGATAATTAAACAAATGAGTGTTTTATTGAAGAGGAACGTTTCGCTTAACCAACAGAAGCAACACCAGAAAGGGTCAGAGTAAAGTTCATGAGTGCATCACATTGCTTCTTCCGGGTTATCCTGTTCACTGATAAATAGAGTCAATTTCATTGCCATTCAAACTTGTACTTTCATCAGTTATCAGTTATTATCAGTTCACAAGGTAAACATGGAGAGAAGAGCAAAAAAAAAGTTGAAAGAAGACAAAAAATGAAAAGCAAAATGAACAATATTCAGATTAGATGTTTTCGCGTCACTCAACTGTAACTATTTTCACTGAGCATTTCAAAGTATTGTTTCTTAAATGATTTTTCATGACAAATGGAAAACAAGAAAATGGAAGAAAAAAAGTGTCGACTTAATCAACTTGTCACTTTAATTAGCATCAAAAGTAAAAGTACTTGAGAAAGTTCAGTTATGTGAAAATTCAAATTTCTTCTCATGGAATCCATGACAAGGTGAAAACTTGCAAAGTCTCAAAACTCTAGAAATGATCAATTCTGAATTCTTGTAACTTATGCTTTTGAAATTCACTTTTCTGAACTCAAAGAGAAATTTGTTTTTTAATAAAATTTTCTAATTTCTGTTCAATTGTTCAATGAATTTCATCATTTCTGGTGAAAATTTTCTTCTAAAATGATTCTTCTTTGCTCTTTGTTGCTGTTTGTTTTCAAGTCTTGTTTTAAAGAGCAAATTATTTCATTAATTTCATTCCATTCATGTTGATATTCATTGAGTTCAGGAGGTTTTGTTTTTCCCTCTTGTTCTAAATCAGAACTCGGAAGAATAATCTTCGAACTCTTTTTTTCCTCTCTCATTCATTTCAACTTTAAGATGTCAGTTTAGAGTTACTTTTATTGTCATTAGTTTTTTTTTCATTATTTATTATTAAAACGATTGTATGAATTGAGATGAAAAGATGATATATATAACCAGGGAAACCTTGAACTTTTGTTGAAACTTTTGTTTATTGGAATGATAAGGAAGAGGAGGAAGATGAAGGTTAGGTGAAGATGGAGATAATATGTATTGGAGTTAATGTTCATTGTAATACAAAGTGACTTGAGTTGCCAATTTTATAGACCATAACATCTCATATATTGACATATTAAACGTCAAATATCATCTTTTCATCATCATAATCATTTTCACCATTATTTCCACTTTTCATCCTCTCAATATAAACAATTAACAATTACTCAATTTGATGTTCAGTTTTTTTTTCTCATATCAATCTTTATCTTAATGGTTTCACACATAACTGAGATTCAATATATTGGTCCAATTTTTTATTCCAATCATGATATCATTTGGTAAATGGTTCAACACTGAAAATGACCATTTCAGTTGAACTTGAAATTGTTCGAGATTTGTGTTTGTCGCCCAAGCTTACCAAGGTTAACCTTCAAAGCTCAGTGAAAATGGTTGACAAAAGACTTGATGAAATGTTTGAATTTTAGTCATCAAACTGTTATTTAAGCTGATTTAGTTTAGTTAACTGTAATAATGCAAAACCCGTTGAAGTCTTTAACTTTAAGCTCATGTTTAAATCAACTAAAATGAAGTGTTTATTAGAATCAAATCAAGACAGGATTGTCATCTTGCTTCGAACAGTCAGAGCAAATGAATCTGAAACTTCATTTTTGATTGTTTCAAAGTTATGATAATTTTGTTGACTGAGAAAATTGTGAGAAATTTCTTGATTTTCTCTGGATTCCTCGAGCTTTTCTCAGAGAAACTGAAGCAGATATTTGGTCAAATCAATGAGAAAATTTTGTTGATCAGATTCGCATTTTCATTCAATTATTAGAGTGACCCATGAAGGGATTGGATTGAAAACAAGAGCTTTTTTTAATGCAATTATTTTGAAAAATCAATCTAAAAATACGATTTAAAACTGTTCGAATTTCTTCGTCTATTTTGCTGACTTTATGAACAACTTAATGGAAGCTGATTAGAAATAAAACAAAGTTTTTATGATCAAACAAGATTCGTTGAGTTACTTAACCGTGTTTCCATCTGTCTCAGGTTTTGTTATAAATGCAAGAGTAACCATCAAGAAATCGCTTTAACATCAAGAAATGTATTTAAACATTTTTGGGATCGATTTTTTTCGTCAAACTTTTCACTTCTTTGTCCACAAATCGAAATCCTGCCTTCACCAAATTGTCTTCTACTTTTGGAACTCAATTCTTAATGATCGGAAAGTTCAAGCTGATCATATTCGATTATTTATGGATAATTTTGTGCATTTTTAGCTCCAATTCAATAATAATGCAAAATAAACCGATGATGACTTTGACTTTGAGCTTTAGATGAATGTTAACTTGGCCATTGTTTTTGAAACCTTGACTTTTGAATGGCTTCTGTTTTTTACTCTTCAATCGATATCATTTTATACCTTTAATCTGGCCTTTTCAATTTGCACCTAATTATCACAAACGTCTTCCGAGCAACTTGAACAGCTTTCTTGTTACACACGTCATTTCGTGAATGTTTACTCATTAAACTGTATCAAGTCCGGTTGCTTTCATGTTCAACTTGTGTGTGAATGTGTTGATAAGAGAAACGGATTCAGATTAAATTACTTGAACAAGCAACAATAACAACCACAAATTGATTTGAATCAAATTTTTTTGTTTAACTCGTAAAAAAAACCAACAAAACCAAACACGATATCAACACGAAATAAGCCAAACTTTATCTCAACCATCTTGTATCAACTATAATAACTAATCAATCCAAGTCCAACCAATCGAACCAGTTAATTGGTCCAACAATCACATTTTAACACATTATCCTCTTCTGGTTTCACCTTTAATCAACAATAATTTCACCTTTACCTTTATCCAAATGAACACTTTGATATCAACGCAAATGTTGAATAAAAGCTAATAATTTCAATCAACAATTAATTTTCACGAAAAGGCTAATTTGCCAGGCAATTGATCAAGAACTGAATCAATGAAAATGTTTCCTCAATTGAAGAAGCAAATGGATCTAAAAAGGGTTGATAACGATCATGAGATGTTAACAGGAAGAAATAATTGATTAGTAAATTGTTATTGTCATAAATGGAATCTCATTTTTTTTGTCGACTTGTTCAAATATTGTTTCAATTCGCTGTCGATTCATTTTCATGGATCAACCAATTAGACAAATACAGTTATGATATTGACTCACAAGTGATTCAAGCGCATGAAAAGTTTCAATCAAATTGGCTGAGAAGAAAAAAAAAGTGTTTAACTGTTTTCTTGTTTTACTTGAATCACTTTTTATTCACTCGCTTATTCCTTATTAACCATTTATCCAGCGTTTTTTGTCATTCATTCAATTGCTATCGTTTACTCTTTTCATAACCTTTTCAATCTTGAAAGTTTTCAATTGAAATGGATGTGTGTGTGCGGTTCAGAACTAATGTTATTAGACAAAGTAATGAGTTTAAAGACAAAAATTGGTATAAACATCCATTGAGAGCTAATTTGAAGGTAAAATGGTTCAATGAAGATGAGCTAAGACAGGAAAGAAAGTAAGTGAATGGCTGAAGAAGAAGAAGAAAAAAGTTCACTAAATTGGTAAATTGATGATGAAGATGATTATGTTTATGAGGAAGGAGTGAGAAAGAACAGGTAAACGATATTTGAAGGGTAAAACTGGTAGCTAATGAGATGAGTAAAGTCAATTTCATATTTGTCAATATTCACTCAAATCTGTGTAACGGACTTTTTTTGTGTACTTTTCAATTGATCAATGCTTTATCGACCATAAATATGACAATCGTGATGGAAATGATGGAATTGGTGAAAATGATGTTCAAGAGATGTTTTTTTTCTTGAGCTTTCATCGTTTTTTTCGCCATCAAAACTGTTCTTTCCAGTTTATCCTCTGAACTATTTTAATATTGTTCAACTTTTTTTATCCATTTATCTTAAACATCTTTTTGTACCTCAGTTTTTCACTAGTTAACAAACCATGCAAACAGGATAGTCACTCCTCTCTGCCTTCATCTTCATCATCATTTTACCCTCTTCTCACTCTCACCGCCATCAACCTCACCAACCTCGCTCCTTCAGTGTCTTTCCTTTTGCCTCCCCTTCTCTCCTCCTCATCACTCTCTCTCTCCTTCTCTTCATTTCTTCTCTCTCCCTCAAGATGAATGTCATTTTCGGGTAACCCGCCAAAGATTCAGTTTGACGGTAAAAATAAGGCACATTATGTCTATCCAGACTTTACTTGATATGTGAATGTTTTTTGTTTGTGTTTTGTTCAATTGCTAAGCGATATTTTTGGTTCCTGTTTTCACCCTAAATTTTGGATAATTTTTTTTACTCCATTTGTGTGATCACTTTATGTTTCCAGTGTCTTGTCCAACGGAATATTTCACCAAATTTCCTTGTCCATCGTAAACCTGTTATTTGGGATTAACTGTTAACTATGACTTGAACTACAACTCTTGATTAGCTATTGACAATTGACAATGTGATCCTCTTTTTGTTTGCTTCATTTCTTGCCTTTTCTTCCACTTTTGTTTCAATTGCTTTCTTCATCTTTTCTCATTTCTCTTCATCACTTTTCTCTGTGATTTTCACTGAGCTTGGAATTCCCATGAGATCGGAAAATGTTTACGTTATAGTGATGCCGAAATGATATGTTTGTTTCACTTCAACAATCTTTTGTGTGTCCTACCTGCACGTCAATCATCATCAATAATAATACCATGCAACATTGGCTGTTTTAAGAGGCGAGTAAAGCGAGTTTCATCGCTTCTGCTCAAGTTTATAAGTTTTCACAACCTTTCAACCAACAAAAAGATCAACAACAATCAAGATGAAAATTTTATTATTAATAAACCCGATAATCATAATAGTCAGGGTAATGGTAGTCGATATAATGGTTGTATTAGGGATAAGTTGAAAGTAAATAAACGTTTTAACCAGTATAAGGCTAATGCGCAGCAAGTTAATCTTGTGACTATTGTTTACATTTTCATTTGCTTAATTTTAGTCTCTCTATCAGAAGTCAGTGGAACCTCGAAATTCAATTCTTGGTCTCAGCCTAGCCGTTATTTTGTTTATAATAATAGTAGTAATAGTAATTTTGATTCTCGCCTGTCAAGTGACCCTTCACAATTATCCACAAATCAACATCAGCAATCTTATTTAACCTCCTCGTCGACTTCAAAATTGAAATACAATGTACCTCATGTTAGACCAGTTATACCTTCTGCTGCTTCTTTAAACAGACTATCACAACGGATTAACAATACCCATGGTTTTAACAAAAGTCCCATTATTCCCAACCATGGAGATGCCATTGTCTCACCTTCACGGATACTCAATACCGGTGATTATGTTGTACCAACTTCCTTGTCGGTATCCGCGTCTTCACCTTTACCCTCTTCAACAAGCTCTACAGTTCATTTTCCTGTTGACAATCCGTCAGATAAATTTAATGATCAGATCAATGGTCAAGTCAATGGTTTCATTAGTGTTGCCTCTTCTGTTTTACCTGAAACGCTTTACCAGAAAACACTTAAACGCCAATCCTCATCAGCATCTTCCCTTAACGGGCTGTACACTTTAGATGAGCGTAATAACTCATCCAACTCGCCATCTTCATCTCCATCTTTACCATCACTCTCATCTTCATCCTCATCTCTGTCCTCTTCCCTAACCTCCTCTGCACTGTCATATCATCCAGGAACGCCATTAACATTCAGTTCACCATCACCGTCAGTCCTACCATCGCCCTCAGAATCACCCTTTTTATCATATTCATCATCATCATCGCCTGCCTTATCTTCACCATTACCTTATCTGCCATCCGCATCACCAACACCTTCATCTCTAACTGGAACCACACTTGGTTATCATTTAACTGAAGATCGGTATACATCAATCGATATTCGTGATTTATTACGTAAAGAGTTAGATGAACGTGTGATAGAACAACAAAAAGCCAAACAACAGCAACATCAACAATCAACACCTCTTCCCTCACCTTCAGTCAACCTCTTTGCCTTGTTACCGCCAAAAAAAGATGATCTTGATAGATTAGCTTCATTCAATAATCCCAATAAGAATCATGGAGGTTCATCACCATCATCGACAAATAAAATCAATGGTATAACCAATGGGCATAGCCGCAATCCTCCAGGAGTTAATATACTTGTATTTAAACCCAATGCACCCTCAAAGGGTTCCAATGAGGAATCTTCTAATGTACCAAAAAATTGGGGAGAGACTTTCGGCTTACCACCAAGAATACCTCTTAAACCAAGCAATTACAATGAACCATCTTATAAAAATTTAACTCGATCACCATCTTCCCCTATTGATAGTAGACACAAAACATTTACGTATCATAGAGGTGGAAATGCTAACACCAACAACAATAATGCTAATAATCATAATTTTAATAACAATGATGGCTTTCGTGTTTTCAGTGACAAAGAGGGTGGTCATTTCGGTATCAATTATATTTCACGTAATGACGAAACGGGATCATCATCGATTCCAAATCGTGGTAAACCACCAACCTCAACCACAACCACAACCACAACCTCAACAACGCCGCCAACAACTCACAAAAATAATGTCACACTATTAGCTGTTGGAGGATCCGGTACTGTTATTAAGAAAGTTTCTGATGGAATCGATTATAATGATTTGAATAACAACAACATTAATAGCAACAGACCACACGGTAACAACCAAGATAGATATGATTATGATTATGAAGGTCATGGTGTAGATATTAACGGCACAGGAACAAGTTTACCAGACCAGAATGGACCTGATGAAGCCTTTGTCAATGGAGAAGCGTACAGATTAACAACTGAGCGTTTGGCTTACATACTAATTGGAAGTTGCTGTGCCTTATCAATCCTATGTTTAATTATTGTCGCCTTTTCCATTCGATGTCGTGATATGTGCGATGAATACAAAGCCTGGAAAAAGGCTGAAAAACTAGCCATGCTTAACTATCGCTACCAGAATTCACATGCTCGTGGTAGGTTACGTAGTGGATTGCCAGACACTGGAATTACAAGCGGAGCCACTAGAACAGGTCAAGGAGGAGTTGAAGCAAATTTTTTCTCACATCGAGCTCTTGGTGAACAAGATTCTAACCTTTCCTATCCACCTATCAAAGCTTCAAGACCCATTTTTGGTCCATCTTGTTGTTGTTGTCCAGCTCCTGGTTCATCTGCAAGTGCTTGGCATGGTCGTGGAACTGAAACATGTCCAAGAGGATATTTTCATCCTTGCCCACGAGGTAAATTACCGTTTGGAGCTGCTTCTTCGATTCAGGCTTTTCCTCGGTCACATGTTCCTGCTGCTGCTGTCACCAATAATTTTCCCAGTGATGAAGATGATTCATTGAATGCAAGTATTATTGAAGAAAGTCGAGTCCATGGAGCCAATGGTAATGGAGAGATTGGATCCAAAGGAATTATTCTTGATTCACCTGATAATCATCATAATCATCATCTTAACCAGTGTACTTGTGTTGAACCTCCAGCTAATGGATTTGATTCGGAAGCTGTTAATAATGCTGCTTCTTCATCTGGTCAACCATCTGGTCGTCACCATCATAATCATCACCATATTCATCATCAACATCATGGTCAACAGACAAATTCACAGCAATCAGGGCAAACGCAGCCACAACCAACACCATCTTCATCACATCATCATGTTCATCATCAACATCTTCATCAACATGCACATAAGCACAAACAAATGTTGAACAATGGCCAAACAAGCGGGGAAAACGACAAATCATTTAATCCAAGTTGGCTTCAATCGTCAATAATTGTAGATGAGCTTCACCGGAAACATTCTCAATTGGTTCGAGAGAATGCAAAAAGTCCTAAAACTCGTAACTCTGACGATCAAAGATACATTTTCTGGTCCGAGAATCAAGATAGATTAATTTAAACTCTGTAATCTTTTTTTGTTCAAGCTTAACCGACACTTTTTTGGCCAAAACAGAATCAGCTGTTTTGTTCTAACTAATATTTTATTTTTTGATCGCTCATTTTTCTCATCATCATCATCATTATCATTTCTGTTCCTTTTAAAACAGCAACTAAACATCACATCTTCACATCATCATCATCATATTTTTGTTTACTTGTTTTTTGTTTGTTATATTGAACAAAATCACCTTCAAGTATTAGTAATTAATAAATTAAGCATGAAACAAGATTATAAAAAACATGCATTTATTTAAACTAATTTGGTTACAGATTACACACATCGGATCAATTTAAATTCATTATTTTTTGTCTCTTCATCAAGCTAACATTCACTTCCTAACTATACACAAATGACAAGTAATGCACCTCATAACCTTCTCAGGTCAATCGATTGTGAAGAGTGTAATTATCGATGAGAATTAGATTTTTTTCTCAGCTTTTACTTGTCTATCACTACCAGAATCTTTCAGCAAATCATCATGTTAACTTGATTGGATACTAATAAAAATATTGGAAACTCCTTTTACCAGTTAAGGGGCAAATAATGTGTCCATTTTGATATAATACTTGTTCAATCTTGAAATCAATTTTGGTACTTATTTTTTCCGGTAATTTACGGAGAAGTACCCAATCACCCACTTTACATTGATCCATAGAGTCCAAACCAAACAGCTGAGATGATTCTCTGAAGTGTGAACACAAAAATGTATCAAATTTCAACTGAGGAATGGCCAACCGAACAACATTTTTGGTCACATTTTCAATGACCTTTCCCATTAACATAGACATTTTGTAAGTAATAAATTAACACAAATAATGAAAAAAACAAAAAGCAGATTAAGAATGCTTTAACACATGTGTTGATGTAGAGCAAAAGTATTGCTCGGCGCCATCTGTGGACTTGCAAGAGATTAAAAGTTTACGACAGAATGAAATCATTTTTTACTCTAAATCAAAGTATCATGATAATTTAGGAATTTTTCATTTGACATTTTCATAATAAATGTGTAAATTAAACATGCATTTAAACTAATTTGGTTACAGATTACACACATAACAGGATCAATTTAAATTCATTATTTTTTGTCATCAAGTCAACATTCACTTCCTAATTATACACCGAATGACAAGTAATGCACCTCATAACCTTCTCAGGTCAATCGATTGTGAAGAGTGTAATTATCGATGAGAAATTAGATTTTTTTTCTCAGCTTTAACTTCTTCATCAACATCAGAATCTCTTTAAGTCTATTTTTTCAGTCTCTTTCTTGCTCTTAGACCTTAACCCAAACCTTTTTTTGTTGGTCAACCTTCCATGACCATTCTGTCTGAACCTTTCAGCAAATTATCATGTTAACTTGATTAATATAAGTATCAATTGAATCTCTCTCGTTGATTGTTTAATCTACCAATTTAACTCGATCAGAGAAAGAAAATCTTTTTAATGGTGAAAATTGTCACCAATTTAACAAGCTGATTGATCATCATTAAAGCACAACAAACCCAAACAATTATCACCTCATCTAGCCACCCATTCACCTTCATTTTGACCTTAAAACCCAAACAATATTATTTAAATTTAATCACTTATTTTCTGTTCAATCCCATTAATTGTGATTTCATTTTATTTTCAATTCACCTTACAGTCAACTTCAATCCATTTGTCAATAGCTTTTCATTTGTCTCTAATTTCCCGGCCTTTTGTAAACCAATTTACATTTCATTTCACTTCATCAAATATCTAAAGTAATTTCAATGTTTACCATTAACCCATTGTCACCTTTACACCTTTGACCTAAGCTATTACAATATTGTAAATTGACAATTTTTGATTTTCAATTCTTTCGCTAATTTGTTTGTTGCTCAGTTTAATATTGAAGCTATTTGGGTTTTGTCAACATTGACAATATTGGGTTAAACCTTTTACATTATTTTGACGATTTTTGCCCATTTAGTTAACCTTTTCTTTATATAATTTGCATTTTAAGGTAATTTATTGTTTGATGGTAAAAGAAGCCAACAGGTAAAAATTAAAACAAGTACACTGTTTATATCATAATTATGCTACACTTTTATGTACTGATTAACTTTCTGATAAGCTCAATGTAAGTATACACAGTTTTGTCTTAATTACTTTTATTACTGTGCTCAATGTTGTTCAATTAAAAGTTATTACCGTATCGACCTGATTTTAATTGGTTGACCGACGGTGGAAGCAATTCAATTTAAGCTCTTCTTTTACCATTCTTATCATTCTCATCAGCTTCATCTTCTGTAAATTTCAGGTACAGACCTTTATGTACAAGAGGCTTCTGTTTGGTAAGGCTTTTCATGTTTACTGAGTGTGCATTGAAACTGTACGCTTTATTGTTGAGCTTGTTGTTGTTGGTTTCTTTTTGTACTCATCAGGATATTCAAGTTGATTTTTAAGATGAAAATGAGACAAATTCAAATAAAAAAAGGACCTTTTTTCATCAATGACCTTATTCATCTACATTTGTGCACAACAAAGTAACAACAAAAAGTGGCCGCCTCCATTTGACTTGTCAGCATTAAATTTAATTTGCTTTTACCAATGGCTTTGATTACATTATTCTAAATAGATTTCATTTAAATTACACTTAATCTAATTAGTGAGACACAAATTTACATTAATTATTTGTCACTTATCCATTGATTGTTGAATGACTGATTGCTGTCCAATTCGGTGGTTAATGGTATGGATGTCCATTAGTAAATCAACTCGTTTGATTAAGATGAAACAAAAACTGATTTTCCGTACTTTATCCATAATGGTATTGGAAACTCCTTTTACCAGTTAAGGGGCAAACAATGTGTCCGTTCTTGTACACGACTTGGTCGATCTTAAATTCAATTTTGGTACTAATCTTTTCTGGTAATTTACGAATAATAACCCAATCTCCAACTTTACATTGATCCACAGAGTCGAGAGCATACAATTCACTAGACTCTCGAAAGTGCATACATAAAAATGTATCAAATTTCAACTGAGGGATGGCCAAACGAACAACATTTTTGGCCACATTTTCACACACCTTTCCCATTAACATGGACATTTTGATAATAAACAATAACACAATAAATTTACTCAATAACAATGTGAATAAAACTAATAAAAAATGCTTCAAATCATGTGTGATTGTGGGATGAACAGATGCTATGGCAACAACAAACTTTGAAGGAGCGCGCAAATTACAAGTTTACTTGCAAAATGAAAAATCATAATTTTCTGATAAATCAAATAATCAAGATAATTTAGTGAATAATTTGGATTGAAAGTCATGAGAATTTTTCCAAACATATGTAGAACAAGTGTATATCAGTAAAGATCATATTACACGTGTAATAATACAAAATAAACTACATAATATATTACATAAGTGTATCATATTGATTATGATTGAATTAATCGTAAAGATTCATCTTTAGTTTTCCTCTGATAATGTTCATTTTTGGCATCTATGAAATGAATCCTTTTTTAGCAGCAAATTTAAATCCAATGAATCCACCAGCAAAAGCCAATATGAATACTATTGACCCCAATCCGGTTGCTAAATTAGAATCGCTTGATTTCTTTGGTGTTGATATTATTAATTCAGATGGCTGTGGATCAACTTTACTTTTTCCTGTAATCTTCTTGTGATTTACGTAAATTGAGCAAATTTTGTTGGTGCTTTTTGGTACTTCAAATAGTCCAGGTTGATTAACATTTTTTGGTTTCAAGTTTGTCAATGAACAACTCGTCAATGAAACACTGTTATCGGGAATTTGATTATAATCAATTGTTTCACAAAACTCGAAAGTAAAACAATTAGGATCTGAATTGCATTTGGAAGCACAGTGTTCTAGTGATAAATGGCCAAAGGTTCCAACAATTGAGTCTTTCACATTATCTTTCAGTGCAAGTCCAACTTTATGTTCATAATCGAGTTCAGATTTTTCTGTTAAAATAAAATATTGAATGATTAGTACATATTAACCAGATTTCAAATGTTGGGTTAAAGTAAAGGTGTTTACTTGAGTAATGGGAACATCCAGCTTCAGCCAACTTCCAGTTTGTTGCATTTATTTGATGAGTTTTATCTAACGCAATGTGGTTTACATGTAAGAAGCAAACAGATTCATTTCTGGGAGGAAAAATAAAATGAAATTTCATTAGATCTATTCATAGATACATAGGTATGTTGTTACAAAAAACTACAGTATTTTTCAAAAAAATTGTCAGTAATTAAAGCATTCATTTTTCATTAATTATAAACTTCAGATAATTGAGATTAGCTGGGCTAAAACTATATGAGTCAAAGATGAAATTTGAAAAAAATTAGCATGATATGTGCCGTCCTTCGACTTTTATACACATAACAAGTCGAGTTTTTAGTGCAAAAATTATGGAAGTTAAAAACTTCTATGGAGTTTATAATGGAGAAATGATAAGCGCCACCTGTTGGTTTGTTGAATTTAGGGTGACCGACCCGAATTAACTCTTATTTGCCATAAACTCGGACTTTATAATTTTATTTTCAACCCTGAAAATGATTATACGATTGACTCAGCACACATTAGCAATGTCAAAGCCTAAGTTTGAGACATTTTTCAATCCAAAACAGACTTGCAGTCTTTTTTCATGATTTTAGGCAGCTGAGGTCATTTCAATCTAAATTTTCTCGTACAAATCGCACTCTAAATGCTGAGATTTTTTGAAAATCAAGTTCACTGAACACGTTTTAGCCCCTTAGCAAAATTTGATGAAATTCCCACGCATAATATCAGAGATATTCCATCGCGAAACGAACATAGAGAACTGACAGTTTTTTTGAAAAATACTGTAGAATCTAATATTTGTAATGATTGTGATTGGTATATCTTATTGATTTGATTATTTGTTATAAGAGATAAATGATTTTCATTGAAGTTCATTATTCACATTAGACATTAAAAATATCATGATAAGGTTAATCTGAGTTTCGACTAACCTTTGATAATTATCTTGGCAATAATCAAATGATTCACAATTGAAGTCACTTGATTGAGCACATCTTTTAGCACAATCACCAATCGGTACATCAGATATGGTTGAGGCAGCATCCAAAACTAGACTTTTTCCAGGATACTCATGAAATAGATTTATAAATGATTCTAGATTCAAAATGGAACAAAATTAATTAAAGGAATTCAAATTAAGTTGAAAATAAATTTACTTTGATAGATGTTGCATCCATCTGCATGGCTTGTTTTGTCATCAAGGGAATCTTTCAATGAACTCGATGTTTCTCCGCTCAGAATACATTCCTTATTCTGATTGATACAATATGAAAGTGTATTACAATCATCATCATTCAAACAAGCCTGAAAACAATTTTGAAGAGAGCCTTTCTCGATCTTGAATTGTGCTTCCTTGAAATGACGATCAGTTTGGATGATCGGAAAATCTTCACCTCTTGCAGGTCTGGAATTGCGTCTATGCAGTTCCTGGGAAATGTCACCAATCTCTTCAGGTCCACTCACAATGAACAAATCTTCAGCTGTGATGCCAACACCGGTTAAACGAAATTTGCCTGCGGAGACTTTATTCCTTATCTGTTGTAATACGTGTGACATGGTTGACAAGTAATTTTTATTGACGAGTGGAGTGACCTCCGTTTCAGATCTAGAATAATATTTGCAACCTTGTTTGTATTCTCTCTCGACGTAATAATAATCACGAGTAGAAATTGAACAATCATAATCGTCACAATAACTGAAATCATGACAGTCGGCATTTGCAGTGCAAAGTTGTTCACAGTCTTCGACTTTGAATCTTTTTACAACATTTGAAGGATTCATAATTTTATATTGGTTCCAACGATTATAAGCATCAATGAAATGTACTCGATCATAAAGTTTGACAGTTACATATGTATTAGAATCAACTTTTTTTGCATGAATCCCACCGATTCGAGTTATTGGAATGAATGAAATCAAGTCTTCTTCTGCAGATTCCTTTATCGCCGGCATATATCCTTCACCCACTGAAGGATCTGAAAAGAGAAGTTGAAACCAAGTATAGTTTCCAGGTTCTTCATAACAACCAGAAACATCGAATCGATCTTCATAATCAATGTAAGCGTCCTGATAATCGATTATGGTTACTTCAACTTGTGTTGGAATATCAGAGTCAATATCATCGCTTCGATCTGCGGTAAATATGACTTTACTTGGAACATAATAACTGGCGTTCTTTGTATAATAATAGTCAACAATAGCATCCACTCTATTCGAGAAGAAGTTAGCTGCTCTGTATTCCTCCACTCGGAGAGATCTTAAAGGTATTTCACCAATAAAAGTTGGTGCATGATCTTGAGTTGGTTTCATTACCAGATAATACAATAGATTGAAGCCACGATCTTGATGAAAAGGCCAACGAGTAATCAATGTAACATCAGAAGAATAGTCTGAAGTATAATAATGGCATCGACCAGTGTGTTCATCGATTTGAAATCGCCCTAAAGGAGGAGGCATTTCAATGGAATGCACGAAATCAGTTCCTTCTTTAATTTCGTATGAAATAACATCGCCTCGTTTCATTACTCGAGCAGTTGACTTGATAGGATCAACATTGGAATATGTGATTACTGCTTCCATATCCATAGTAAACTCTCTAAATTGACCGAAATCTGGTAATGGAGTAGATGGACGAGTGCCTTTGCGAGCACATCCATAACCCAATGGATAAGGAACTGGATCAGTCGCTGATATGACCAGCGGTTTGAACATTAAAAAATTGTAAACATATTTTGGATCTGAATCCACTTGCTGCATGCCTTTTCGAGCTACAATCCATTCAGGATAATATAACGAGAACCGATGAGGCAGTGAGGTCTTAACATCAAAGTAAAAGTCAATGTAAGGTCCATTAGGATTGGTACAATAAAACCAATGATTAACAGTACGACCATCAATCAGTTCGGATCCTACGAATGAAGCTTTATCACTAATGTTGTTGGCATAAATCATCAACACTGTTGGTCCTAAATGGGACAAATCTTTAAAGATATCTGAATTGTCGACAATGTATTTTGGTTCAAACCACTCTTTGATTGATTTAATTTTCTCGTCCTTAGTCAAGTCCAACCTTTCACATGTATTTTCTTGAACAGCAATCTTTTCCTCTGTTGAATGATAATAATAACGTCGATTCATTTTACCCTGAATCTTTGCTTTGTAGTCAACAAATCCAACATTGTTTTCCCCATCATAATATTCATCGGCCAAAGCGTTATAATAGAGTGGATTAGTAAGTTCAACTGAAGCATGATAACCTGTTTGTTTATCAATCAAACTGAGAACATTTGGAACTTTTAATCCACCGACTTTACCCCTTTCAGGGCATTTGAAATTAGCACAAAGAATTGAATTAATTGAGCAAAGAAAACAAAGAAAAACAGAAAAGTTGAGATTGATTTTTGACTTCATTGTTAATGGGTTAGATTTAGGTAAAGAAAGGAGGTTTGAATATTCAGTTTAAGAGATTGATCGGAAAAATTGTGTAAAAAGAAATTTCTTTCAGAGCAATCTATTTATTATCGTTGAAAGGGGTGTCAAGTCATCTCTGCCAGCATGAAAAGGTGTTGAAAGACAATAATTAACAAACAATTTGTAAGTTTTATTCCTTATCATGTTTAAGGTGACAATGTGTTAAAACCAGATAAATGTTTCAATCATTGTCGCCTTATATTGACTTTCATCAAAACTTATCCATTATGATACTAACATTGAATATTTTCCGGGAAAACTCTATTCATAAGATAAACATTATCAGTAAAATATTATCAACTGAATGTTTTCACTTTTTAATTGCATTGATTTTCCTGTTTAGTTCTGCATTTCATAAGCCCTTATCAACTTCCCAACATGTGATGATAGTTACTCATTGTTAGTTAAAATCTTATTCTTACCATCTTTTATTATAACCCATGCTATTCAAAAGCCACCCACCTTTAACAGTTAACTTGTGAGTTTAACGAACACAAAAGAAGATCAAACTGCCAATCAAGAGGCATCCGCCTATGTAAAAATGATTGCGTATTCGTTTGGCTTCGGTGTTCTTAATGAAAATTCAATAAATTTTATGCTCATAATAGCCGAGAATCTGGTTGACCATAAATTTTGATTTTGATTTTTTGATTGCATTCAGTCTTAAGTTTATTTTTAGGCGTATTTTGTTTCTAGAGATAAGAAATTCATGTAAATAATCCAATAGAAAATGAGGGAAATAAAGCTCAATACAATTTGGATAAACTAATTTGGTTACAGATTACACACAAAACAGGATCAATTTAAATTTTAAATTCATTATTTTTTGTCATCAAGTCAACATTCACTTCCTAATTATACACCAAATGACAAAGTAATGCACCTCATAACCTTCTCAGGTCAATCGATTGTGAAGAGTGTAATTATCGATGAGAAATTAGATTTTTTCTCCGCTTTTACTTCTCTTTATTGATCTCTATACTGAGAAGTGCCCAACTGCCCACCTTATAGAAATAGAAGAGAGTCCAATTGGTCATTGATAATGACTCATTATCAATTAGAAAGAAGCGTCTCAGCTCTTGGAGGAACAGAGCTTAAAGATGCTATAGCAACAATAAACTTCAGCTTGACGGAGCGCAAATTACAAATTTACCTAAAAGATGAAAATTATAATCTACAAATAATATAATCTATAAATCAAAGAATCAAGATAAATTAGTGAATAATTTAGATTGAAAGTAATGGAAATTTTTCCAAACATATGTACGAACAAGAGTATCATGCTGATTAAGATTGAATGAAACGTAAATATTCATCTTCAGTTTTCTTCTTATAATGTTTATTTTTGCTGTCAATATATTAATCTAAGAAATGATTCCTTTTTTAGCAGCAAATTTAAATCCAATGAATCCACCAGCAAAAGCCATTATGCATACGATTGCCCCCAATCCGATTGCTAAATTAAAATTACTTGATTTCTTTGGTGATGATATTATGAATTCAGATGGCTTTGGATCAACTTTACTTTTTCCTGTAATCTTCTTGTGATTTACGTAAATTGAGCAAATTTTGTTGTTGCTTTTTGGTACTTCAAATAGTCCAGGTTGATTAACATTTTTTGGTTTCAAGTTTGTCAATGAACAACTCGTCAATGAAACACTGCTATCGGGAATTTGATTATAATCAATTGTTTCACAAAACTCGAAAGTAAAACAATTAGGATCTGTATTGCATTTGGAAGCACAGTCTTCTAATGATAAATGGTCAAAGGTCCCAACAATTGATTCTTTCACATTATCCTTCAGTGCAAGTCCAACTTTATGCTCATAATCAAGTTCAGATTTTTCTGTTAAAATAAAAAGATTGAATGATTAGTAAATATTAACCAGATTTCAAATGTTGGGTTAAAGTAAAGGTTTTTACTTGAGTAATGGGAACATCCAGCTTCAGCCAACTTCCAGTTTGTTGCATTTATTTGATGAGTATTGTCTATCTCGATGTGATTAACATGTAAGAAACAAATAGATTCATTTCTGAAAGGAATCGGGATAAAAAATAGAAATACATGTAATGTTTACGTAGTTGGATGTGTAGTGAATATGGTGGTAATTCAGAAGGGTATATAATGTATTTACTAACGAGGGAAGAACCCGAGGTCATCCGAATAAAAGTTAATATTTTTATGATAAACCAATTAGGTTTTATGAGTGTTTAATTGTCTCGAAATCTCCCGGGTAGCAAATTAAAGATTAACGAGAAAAACAGAATCAAAATTCAATTTTTTACATGTAAAGTATGGTAAAGAGCATACAAAACAAAATGAGTGAAACAAAAAGGCTCATCGCAATGGGTTCATATTATTGCTTTCACATTGATCTATGCATAGCGATAGACAATAAATGGCGCTTTTCGAACCTTCTGTTCATTTGCTAGTCAAAAGAAGACGAACTATATTGTTTTTTAATAAGACGAATTCAATGACACACTAATCATTAAAATCGGTTCGGGTGACCTCGGGTACCCCCCTTGGAAGAATGATATTAGTACATGTATATGTATAATAGCAATAACAATGTATGTAGATCTATGATACTAAATCAATGGTACCGATCAAAGAACGAAGACATACATTAGTTCATAGGTCTCTTCTCTAAATTTTATTTATGTATAACAATCAGTTGATCACTTAATCAGGTGTACAAACTAGCAATTAACAATTTTTAATCGAATCTTTTCCTTTCTCTAGATTTTCTCGCAATCCTTTTCATTGTCTATATATTAATAATAATTAGCTTTTTCATTAATAACAGGTGTTCAAACGGGTAGGTTAAACTTTGGGGATTTATATCTCGAGAAATAGGTGCAAGATCGTGATCATTTTAATTTTATATTAATTAGCTTTACTAGAAATTTGAGAATGTCTTAAAGACAAGGTAATTAGAAGCGAAACAAAAACGCTCACCCGACTCGAAAAAGTAATTTATAATGGGATAATAACATTTCAATGGAAACTTGTCAAAAATTTATAGCTGTATTTTTGAAAATCGTCTGATAGTGTTAATTGTAAAAAGGTGAGGGTATTTTGAGCACACGTATCATTAATTCCTGATAAAAATCTATGTATATACAAATTTTCAGATCAATAAACAATCCGTTCTAAAGATATAGCCGTTTACTTTTTGACCTACCCGTTTGAACACCTAGTAGTTATCGGAGCGTAGAGATACGAAGTGGAGATTTTAACCCACACTATCGTAAACTCAATTTCACTTTGAACTTACTGAATATTTCTACTCAAATAAGAATGTTCACTATATTCTTTTGCCGCACACTCAGATATTGGTGATCGACCGTCTGACCTAGTCTTTAGCTTGATTCTCCTTTATGATTGTAATTGCGAAAAATTAGAATAATGCCAAAAAGGGTGAAGAGAACAAACAGATACTGAAATGACAGAATCCTCATACCAATCCGTATGAACATGACATACATTAGAGCTATTCATAGATAAATACACAATCAAATTCTTTATAATTGAAATACGATGTAATTAATGATCACAATCACAAAAATCTTTCAAAACTACTAATGAGTTTGAGTCAGAAAAATGTCGAAGACAGAAATCTTTTCTATGGAATAAAATGTTTTGACTTACCGTTTATTATTATCTTGGCAATAATCAAATGATTCACAATTGAAGTCACTTGATTGAGCACATCTTTTAGCACAATCACCAATTGATACATCAGATATGGTTGAGACAGCATCCAGAACAAGACTTTTCCCAGGATACCCATGGAATAGATTTATAAATGATTCTAAATTGAAAATGGAATAAAATTAATTAATAAAATACAAATTAGTGTGAGATTAAATTTACTTTGATAGATGTTGCATCCATCTGCATGGCTTGTTTTGTCATCAAGGGAATCTTTCAATGAACTCGATGTTTCTCCACTCAGAATGCATTCCTTATTCTGGTCAACACAATATGAAAGTGTATTACAATCATCATCATTTAAACAAGCCTGGAAACAATTTTGAAGAGTACTTTTCTCGATCGTAAATTGTGCTTGCTTGAAATGGCGATCAGTTTGGAACATCGGAAAATCTTCACCTCTTAAGGGTCTGGAACCACGTCTATACAGTTCCTGTGAAATGTCACCAATCTCTTCAGGTCCATTCACAATGAACAAATCTTCAGCTGTGATGCCGGAACCAATTAAACGAAATTCGCCTGCTGCGACTTTATCACTTATTTGTTGTAATATGTGAGACGTGGTTGAAAAATAATTTTTATTAACGAGTGGAGTGACCTCCGTTCTAGATCTAGAATAATATGTACAACCTTGTTTGTACTCTTTCTTGACGTAATTATTATTAGTATCACGAGTAAAAATTGAACAATCATAATCGTCACAATAACTGAAATCATGACAGTCGGCATTTGCAGTGCAAAGTTGTTCACAGTCCTCGACTTTGAATCTTTTCACAACATTTGAAGGATTAATAATTTTATATAGATTCCAACTACGATAAGCATCAATGAAATGTACTCGATCATAAAGCTTAACAGTAACATATGTTATAGTATCAACTTTTTTTGCATGAATCTCACCAATTCGAGTTATTGGAATGAATGAAATCAAGTATGCTGCTGTCGCTTCCTTTACCATCGGCATATATTTTTCACTCACCGTAGGATCTGAAAAGAGAAGTTGAAACCAAGTATGGTTTCCAGGTTCTTCATAACAACCAGAAACATCGAATTGATCTTTATAATCAATGTTCCTTTCTTGGTAATTAATTATAGTTACTTCAACTTGTGTTGGAATATCAGAGCCAATATCATCCCTTCGTTCTGCGGTAAATATGACTTTACTTGGAGAATAATTACTGACATTCATTGTATAATAATAGTCAACAATGGCATCCACTCTATTCGAGAAGAAGTTAGCTGCTCTGTATTCCTCCACTCGAAGAGATCCTAAAGGTATTTCAGCAATAAAAGTCGGTGCATAATCTTGAGTTGGTTTCATTACCAGATAATACAATAAATTGAAGCCACGATTTTGATGAAAAGGCCAACGGGTAATCAGTGTATCAATCAATGTAACATCAGAAGAATAATCTGATGTATAATAATGACATCGACCAGTGCGTCTATCTACTTGGAATCGACCTAAAGGAGGAGACATTTCAATGGAATGCACGAAATCAGTTCCTTCTTTAATTTCGTATGAAATAACATCGCCTCGTTTCATTACTCGAGCAGTTGACTTGATAGGATCAACATTGGAATATGTGATTACTGCTTCCATATCCATAGTAAACTCTCTAAATTGACCGAAATCTGGTAATGGAGTAGATGGACGAGTGCCTTTGCGAGCACATCCATAACCCAATGGATAAGGAACTGGATCAGTCGCTGATATGACCAGCGGTTTGAACATTAAAAAATTGTAAACATATTTTGAATCTTTATCCGCTTGCTGCATGCCTTCTCCAGCTTTAATCCATTGAGGATAATACAACAAGAACCGATGAGGCAATGATGTCTTAACATCAAAGTAAAAGTCAATGTAAGGTCCATTAGGATTGGTACAATAAAACCAATGATTAACAGTACGACCATCAACCAGTTCGGATCCTACGAATGAAGTTTTATCACTAATGTTGTTGGCATAAATCATCAACACTGTTGGTCCTAAATGAGACAAATCTTGAAATATATCTGAATAGTCGACAATGAATTTTGGTTCAAACCACTCTTTGATCGATTTGATTTTCTCGTCCTTAGTTAAATCCGACCATTCACATGTATTTCCTTGAACAGCAATCTTTTCCTCTGTTGAATGATAATAATACCGGCGATTCATTTTATCTTGAACCGTTGCTTTGTAGTCAACAAATCCAACATTGTTTTCCCCATCATAATAATCATCGACCAAAGCGTTATGATAGAGTTGATTAGTAATTTCAACTGAAGCATGATAACCTGTTTGTTTATCAATCAAACTGAGAACATTTGGAACTTTTAATCCACCGACTTCACCTCTTTCAGGGCATTTAAAATCAGCACAATGAATTGAGTCAATTAAGTAAAGAAAACAAAGAAAAACAAAAAAGTTGAGATTGATTTTAATCTTTAGTTTCATTGTGGATGGTTGCGATTTAGGTAAAGAAAAGAGGATTGAACAGTCAATTGAAAAGATTGATCTGAAGAGCTGTGTAAAGAGAAATTTTTTCAGAACAATCTATTTATCATTGTTGATTGGGGTGTCAAGCCATCCCAGTAAGTGCATGCAGAGGTGTTGAAAGACAAAAATTACAAAAAACAATTTGTAAGTTTTATTCCTTATCATGTTTAAGGTGACAATGTGTTAAAACCAGATAAATGTTCCAATCATTGTCGCTTTATATTGCCTTTCATTAAAATCTATCCATTATGATACTAACATTGAATATTTTCCGGGAAAACTCTATGCATAAGATAAACATTATCAGTAAAATATTATCAATTGAATGTTTCACTTTTAAATTCCATTGAATTTCTCAATTCAGCTCTGCATTCCATAAGCCCTTATCAACTTCCCAACATGTGATGATAGTTACTAATTGTTAGTTAAAATCTTATGCTAATCAAAAGCCACCCAAGCTTAACTTGTGAGTTTACGAACACAAACAAAAGATCAAACACCATTTAAGCATACGAATAATGGTTTTGAATGACAGTTATTTATTAGAGGTACAAAATTATTCAGATAATTTGTTAAATGACTCAGCATGATTCAAATGTGTTGCATAAGTGTATCACGCTAATTATGATTGAATGAATATTAGAAAATATCCACTCTTCAGTTTTCCTCGATTAATGTTGATTTTTGGACACATTTATTTCATATTTTTTGACAAAAAATTATATTCTTTACAATCTTAAGTCTATTCTTGCAATCAAGAATTTGAACAGCTTTCTAATGCTGTTTTAACGCAAGTGCATTCATGAAGTTCAGGTGTCTTATATACTTAATTTTTAAATTTTTGTCCACATTTTTTTCGATAGTTCTAGGGCTGACATGAATAGCAATCATATGGTCACACAAAATCATTTTATATGTGGTATTTCTGTAAATTGTTGGTTTGAAGCAGCAAATTTATTGAACATAAAGAAAGGTTACTCTTCTGGGTCTACATCACAACTGTTGTTAGGTTAAGGTTAGCTCTCTTTTTAAGAGAAGATTAAAATTTAGTTTTGCAATTGTCATCTTTATCTCAAAGACATTTATAAGATGACCTTTAGGTTATTGAAGCAAAAACTGGTTGTGTGTAAGTTAAGGAGAAAGTATTGAGAGGAAAAATGAAGTAATTAACATTGAGCTTTTCGAAGCTACATTACAGCTACAAGTTGGCTATTTGTGAAGCACATTAAGCGGTAATATATCGAGAAATTGATATTCTCGCAACTACTCTACTTAAGTCTGACCTTATTTTGTCGACTTAGCCCTAACCCATACTGTATAAATATCATACAAACTAAATGTGGCAAAGTTATTAAATTTTTTATTTTTGATGTTGCCAATTAAAAAAAATAGTTTAAATGGATAAAAAAATACATAGATATGTAGATCCTTGAAATAAATATTCAATGATAATAAAGTTGAAAACATTTTGAGTCTCTTTAACTTTAAATTCAGCTTCTGAGGTCAAACACTTCAAGAAGCAAAACAATGGGAGCATAATCATCAGTACGAACAGAAATACCAAACTAGCAATAAAAACAGTATCACCATTACCACAGTGAGAAGTTTTCTCCCCTTGGAATAACCGCTTAGATCTTAGAAAAAATGAATAGATAACTTTATATAAATTGTTTTAATTAATGATTAAACTTACCAAGCATCCAGAATAAACGAGGATCATCAGGATGTTTTGGTGGTTAACAATTTTCAACATACCCAATATAGACGCTTACCCTGACTAGTTCCCATACTATATCCTTGTCTGTATCAAACGCGATAATGATATGAAGATTATATTGGTAATATATCGCTTTGTATATATACATTGTATATTTGTTATATATTAGTGATATATGACTTTGACTTTTTTGAGTGAAATTTGCTTTGAATTAATAAACAATATTTTACTAATAATTGCAAAGATATTGTTGAAATATTCAAAGCTAAAATTTACCATAAAAAATATTAGACAACTTTTGCTAAGTTATTGTCATTAACAAAATTCGTTCCAAACTCGGCAATCTTTTAAAGCTCTAAAGACATAATTTCTTAAGGTTAAGCGTTTTAACTAAAAAAAAGTTCAAAACATTCATTTCATTACAAACACATGGTCATTAGTTGAAAAAACCTTTTTTGAGTTGACTATGGAGTTGATTAATTCTTAGCGTTGCAAATGAAATTTAATTATAATTATATGTATAATTTGAAGAATACAAATAAGAAACATTGTTATTGGAGTTTTGTCTATAAAAATTGAAATATTACCATGATTACTTAAGACAACAATATCGTGAAGCAAATAAATGATTATCAACACAACGATTACATTGAAAGAAATGAGAAGATCAAAGCTCGAGATGAAATGTTTTATTCGATTGAGACTTTACCGAACATGCCATTCAACAAGTATTTAATACGGTTGATTTTCTGTTGATATTTCTATCTTAAATAGTTTTTGATTGGTCGAATAAACGTTTAGATTCAATAATAATCAAAGAAATGAAAAAATATAAATATTAGTAAAAATGTGATTCTTTTCAAAAAAATATCTAAAAACACAAAAAAATCAATACACTAATGTATACCAATCATAATCCTAAACCAGCCCTTGGATTACCTAACGACCATCTCGGGTTTCCGTTCCATTCAGCTGCTGGTCTATGATCGGAGGACACTTGAGTCTCTCACTGTCATGTCCCGGAGCACCAACAGCTTCGCATTCTTTATCGTGTCGAAGTTATGATTTTCTTCAGGACAATACGGTACTACGGTAACACCAATGATAAGCAAACTTTGATTCCTCGATCGGGACCTCATCTGCATCCCACAATTTGGGTAACAGGTGGTCCTCGGGCTTTAAACCAAATGGAATCTCTTTGTCGGTTTGCACATGTTCCGCCAACGGCAAATTTGGTTACCATTTTGTAACGTAGGCAAGGAACTTCTTACCCTTGTAAGGCGTGTACCCGTGGTGAAGAAACTTATCGACCTGATCGTTATTTGCAGCGGGTGACTGAAATAGTCTCGCTGATGAGGAGCATCCAGATAGATGATACATCCGGAGCTCGCCGCTTAGAAATTTTTCACAAATTGAAATAGAACAAAGTAGAGTTGAATGATAAATAAAGAGATGTTAACTGTAAGAGACAGCAAGTTGAAATGTTCTTAAATACAAAAGAGGCTTCGATTCAAGTGGCTGAGGAAGATGTGGCGAACCAAACAAAAATTTGTTTACTCAAGTGGTCAATCTATCCAAAGATAGAGAGCTACATTTTCCCTGAAACTTTCCATGTAAACATACTCATAGATGTTATCACAAGCAACAATTGTATTTAAGAAAGAGGAATTGTAGAGATCGCATGAAGATGAGTATAAAAGGAAGAAGTAATAGGCAGGAAATAAGGTGACATAATAATTGAGTAACTGTAACCTAATTGATATTTATACTTAACCAAACCACATTGATTAAGTACAAATCTCAATCTATCATTCTAATTCTTGACATTAAAATGCGAAGATCAAACCGAACTCGGCATTATCACAATATAAAACTTTTGTAAAGAAAAAGTTTGCCGGGACAATTTATATATTAGCATCTAAATGGGTGTCAGTCCATTTCAGTAAGTGAAAGCAAAGAAAAGCTGTTCAAGAGATTAACTAGGTTTTAATCGCTATCATGTTTAAGGGGAAAATGGTAAAGGTTCAAAACAGCGAAAGCAGGGTAGCGAAAGCCAAAACTTAGAAGGTCTAAACAGAGAAAGGCAAAATAGCGAAGGGTAAAAATAAGGCGCTAAATAAAGACACTGATTGAAGTTTTTTCCTGAAAATTAAACATAATGCTTCGATTTTCATAAACTGAATTGGCTCAATTAATTCATTTAGTTTGCAACTTTTTTGATTCTTTCATTCAAATCCATACCAATCAAATTGTTTCCTCAATCATGGCTAATTAAGAACTGATCAAAAAAAGACAAATGAAATTTTTCGATTTTATACAACAAAATAAGCATCGATATTTTTCGTGGATTTGCTTGATTTGATTTGATTTTCTCTATTTTGCTTTTGCTATTTTGTCCTTTTCGGTTTTGAGCCCAAACCGGGAAAATGTGTGAGAATCAAATTAATTAATAAATCAATATTCACCCATTGACACTAATTTCCAACATTGAATATTCTCATCATGAAAACTCTATTTATAAGATAAATATTATCGAATTATATTATCGATTAAATGTATAGTGCGCATTATACATGTGTTGTATAGTGTTATGTATGGATAGTAGCCCCCAATTTAGTGCTCTTTGTGTATGTTCAGTATTTTATGAACCTTAACATTATTAGTTTCCCAGCAAAAGTCACCCCCACAAACAGCTTAATCAGAGTTTAAAGAAAACCGAGCAAAATAAAGTTCGATCTTACTGTTACTTTTATTCATTGTTACAAGGCGACTATGCAAAACCGCCGAATGAAACGCGTGCTACAAAATTTATAAAAACGAACAATTATTTAAACTAATTTGGTTACACACATAACAGGATCAATTTAAATTCATTATTTTTCGTTACTTCATCAAGTTAACATTCACTTCCTAATTATACAATAAATGACAGGTAACATTACAAGTAAAGTACCTCATAACCTTCTCAGGTCAATCGATTGTGAAGAGTGTAACTATCGATGAGAATTAGATTTTTTTTCTCAGCTTTAACTTCTCTATCACTATCAGAATCTTTCAGCAAATCATCATGTTAACTTGATTGGATACTAATAAAAATATTGGAAACTCCTTTTACCAGTTAAGGGGCAAATAATGTGTCCATTTTGATATAATACTTGTTCAATCTTGAAATCAATTTTAGTACTTATTTTTTCTGGTAATTCACGGAGAAGAACCCAATCACCCACTTTACATTGATCCATTTCATCCAAACAAAACAATTGAGAAGATTCTCTAAAGTGAGCACACAAAAATGTATCAAATTTTAACTGAGGGATGCCCAGACGAACCATGTAATTAGGAAGGGAATGTTAACTTGATGAAGTGACAAAAAATAATGAATTTAAATTGATACTGTTATGTGTGTAATCTGTAACCAAATTAGTTTAGATGATTGAATTTTTATAAATTTTTTAAATACTTAATCTATTATACAGTGAAGGCTTCACTTTCAAATTAGCCTAATCAGAAATAAATTCACGCTATTGATCTATCTTGCATATCAATAAATGAATGAATCGTTTTTTTCAAAATTCATTCTTCTTGTTCATTTCATCTGTAGCTCAACTTTTTCATAGTCAAATCCCTTGAACCTTTAATTTTTATATCTAAACGATTAAACATATTGATCCAAATTAAAAATGAAATCAATATCAAGTTCAATGTTAAATTGCCAATTTGAGACACGGAAAGGTTTAATTTGGAAATAAATGCTAATCAAATGATAATCGTATTCAAATGGCAAGCAAACGGTTCAATCCCATTACCAGAGACAAAACCAGAGAAACCAGATAAAATTACCAGAAAAAGCAAAATAAAGCAAATAAAATGAAAAATGAAACAATAGTTCAACTCTTCAGACAAAAATAAACAGTTAAACCTTTAAACTTCATAACATCTCGTATTGACTAAACTTTCACTTCAACCAACACTGTAAATATTATTGAAAAATATTGAAAAACCAACCAACCATGATTAGCATTCACATGAAATCATTATACAGAAGATACTCTCAATGTGTAAATCAAAGACTTGTTCAAAACACTGGTCAAGTATCATATTCAACCAGCATGATCAGACTAATTGATAATTGGTCAGCTCCAAATCAACTGGTTAAACTGTTTAATAGACTTGAAAAAATGGGTAAAGCAACAATGATTTGTTCACATGGCTATTCACAGGTTACTGCATCAACCACTTATCAAGTTGTATTAAACCTGTTGCTCTGTTTTTGGTGTTATTTGATATCATTTCGATTTCTCCTTTTGGCCTTTCTAAGAGACGAGAAAATGCGCATCATTTTGGGCGACACTTTTATCGGCTATCAAGCTCATTCACTGCTGAATGTAATCTTTTTTGGTGCTTCTTTCCTATTAACCAGTGTTAAAACTTCCTTGGCTTATTCCGAATCTCAACATCAAATGCAAATAATGACAGTTTTTTACAATCTCAGAGAGACTTGGTTCAACCCAGTCCATCACGGGTTAACCGATGAAGATGACATAAACTTTCGTCGCATAACCTGTCTAGCTGGCCTCAGTTTAAACCTTTTCATTAATCTTTCATGTGGATCAATATTTATCCTGCAAATTCAGTCCATTTTGCTCAATCCTTGTTTTTCATTGAGAACGGCTTTCCTTCAATTCCTTTGGTTACCTTTCATTGATGTTACAATGTTTTTCTCTGGTTATGCTTGTTACTGGTTTTTCATACACATTATCATTATCATTTCTCTGTCCATTCAATCAACCAATTCCGCCATTGTCCGAATTTTACATCTTTTAAAGCCTAAACCTTATTCCGTTTCATTGGAAAAATTGATTTACTTGCAAAACGCACATTACAATACAATCTCAATGATGAACAACAACTTTGCTTTACCAATATTCATTTCTTTTTTTGTGGGTTCCTTTTTTGCCGATTTAACCTTTTTTTGTGGCACTTACATTGGAACTCGAAATTTTCTCATTGATATTTTACTCGCATTGCTTGGATTCCTGATTTTCGCTACTATTATTGAATATAATTTGTTTGCCTCTAAATCATGTCACAAGGTAGGCTGATTTAAACTTGATATCAACTTAGGTTGTAATCGATATAATTGTGGTAAATTTCTTGTGATTTCAGTGATTTCGTTTCTCAATTATTCGTTTTTTCTTGTTCAGCCAATCTTTTCATCATCGCATTGACAAAATTGCATCTTGTCATGAAAAAAAATATTGATTGATACTAATAGATTGAATATTCATTATTGTTGGATATTTTAAATCTAAGACAATTTGGAGTAACATTAATTTCGCATTTATGAAACTCAATATTATTTTTTTTCTTATTCCTGCTTCATGTCATTAGATTGAAACATTTAGAAAATCAATTCATAGACTATTAATCTCGACTCGTTTTGATTTGCGGATCATGTTGAAAGTAAGATGAATAATATTTAAAGTAAAAACTAAAAAAATATTCTTTTGAGTAAATTTTGTTTAGGTGACGAGAACTTTGGAACGTATGTCAACCGATCGGATTGGATTTTATGTCGGCAATTTATTTCGCTTGGATGGATATCATAGCATAGTGGTGAGTCTTCGTAGATTCCAATAACATTTCAAGTTGTCTTTTTGTTTCTCAAAGCGATTCCATTCCATTTATTTCAGTTTTTGCTGGAAAACGTTAGTTTATACTTGTTATTGATAGCCAATATTTCGAGAAAATCATTGTGATGGTTCATGGAAATAAATAAGAGAATAACAAATGAATTGTTTCAATCCCATAAAGACATCAGCTGAATGAATTGATTTGGAGGATCAAACCAGAAATTTAGATGGAGCCAAGATGACTGCTCGGGTAGTTCTGATGGATTAAACTTCAACATTCATATTAAGATTGCGAGAAAATTTGCATCCAATGAAACGGGAAACAGTGAAAATCTTTATCAGCGGTGGATTAAATTTATGTATTATTTTATTCTTGTTAAATAAAAGTTTTAGGATTTTTTCAATGCTATAAACAAAACCAGAATCATCAGAGCTTTTGGAAGCATTGAGGTAAGAGTTTTGGAGTTTGGAGTATGATGAAGAGCTGCATTACATTGTATTGGTAAATTATTATTTTATGATAAATATAATAAATATGTTCCATAGGTGCATCATGCTGCTTAAGATTGAATGAATCTTAAACATTAATCTTCAGTTTTCCTCCGGTAATGTAGTTCTTTGGTTGTCAATAAGTTAGTCTATGAAATGACTCCTTTTTTAGCAGCAAATTTAAAACCAATGAATCCACCAGCAAATGCCAATATGAATACTATTGACCCCAATCCGATTGCTGAATTCAAATTACTTGATTTCTTTGGTGATGATATAATTAATTCAGATGGCTGTGAATCAGTTTTACTTTTTACTGTAATTTTCTTGTGATTTATGTAAATTGAGCAAATTTTGTTGGTGCTTTTTGACCCTTCAAATAGTCCAGGTTGATTAACATTTTTCGGTTTCAAGTTTGTCAATGAACAACTCGTCAATGGAACACTTATATCGGAAATTTGATTATAATCAATTGTTTCACAAAACTCGAGAGTAAAACAATTAGGATCTGAATTGCATTTGGAAGCACAGTGTTCAAGTGATAAATGGTCAAAGGTTCCAACAATTGACTCTTTCACATTATCTTTCAGTGCAAGTCCAACTTTATGCTCATAATCAAGTTCAGATTTTTCTGTTAAAATAAAAAGATTGAATAATTAGTAAATATTAACCAAATTTTAAGTGTTAGGTTAAAGTAAAGGTTTTTACTTGAATAATGGGAACATCCAGCTTCAGCCACCTTCCAGTTTGTCGCATTTATTTGATGGGTTTTGTCTAACTCAATTTGGTTAACATGTAAGAAGCAAACAGATTCATTTCTGGAGGGAATTGAAAAATGAAATTTCATTAGAGCTATTGATAGATAACACAAAAAAATCTAAAAAATCGAAATAATGAATAATCAAAAATCGTTCAAAACTACTGATGAGTTTGAGATTTCAGCAAAATGCCGAAAAAGAAATCTTTTCTATGGAAATAAAATGTTTTGACTTACCTTTGATAATTATCTTGGCAATAATCAAATGATTCACAATTGAAATCACTTGATTGAGCACATCTTTTAGCACAATCACCAATTGGTACATCAGATATGGTTGAGACAGCATCCAAAACTAGACTTTTACCAGGATACTCATGGAACAGATTTATAAGTGATTCTAGATTGAAATTGAAGAACAAAATTAATATACGAAATACAAATTAATGTAACAATAGATTTACGTTGATAGATGTTACATCCATCTGCATGGCTTGTTTTGTTCTCAAGTAGATCTTGTAATGAACTCGATGTTTCTCCACTCAGAATGCATTCCTTATCATGAGCAACACAATATGAAAGTGTATTACAATCATCATCATTCAAACAAGCCATGAAACAATCTTGAAGAGTACTTTTCTCGATCTTGAATTGGGCTTCATTGAAATGGCGATCAGTTTGGATCATCGGGAAATCTTCACCTCTTAAAGGTCTGGAAACACTTGAATGTAGTTCCTGAAAAATATCACCAATCTCTTCAGGTCCACTCACAATGAACAAACCTTCAGCTGTTATGTCAACAACACGTAAACGAATTTCGCCTCCAGCAACTTTATTCCTTATCTGTTGTAATATTTGTGGTATTGGTGACAAATAATTTCCACTAACGAATGGAGTAGCCTGCGTTGTAGGTCTAGTATAAACCGAGCATCCTGCCTTGAACTTACTCTCTACTAAATGACCGTCATAAATTGAACAGTCATAATCGTCACAATGACTAAAGGTTTTACAGTTTGAATTGGCGCTGCACAGTTGTTCACAGTCCTCGACTTTAAATCTTTTTACAACATTTGAAGGATTAATAATTTTATATCCATCCAAACGATTATAAACATCAATGAAATGTACTCGATCATAAAGCTTAACAGTAACATATACATTAGGATCAACTTGTCGTGCATGAATCTCACCAATACGAGTTATTGGAATGAATGAAGCCAAGTATTCTTCCACTTTTTCCTTGATAAATTCCGTCTTGAAGTTACTCAGCTCAGGATTCGGAAAGAGAAGTTGAAACCAAGTATAGCTTCCAGGTTCTTCATAACAACCAGAAACATCGAATCGATCTTCATAGTCAATGAACCTAGTTTGATAATTAATTATGGTTACTTCAACTTGTTTTGGATAAATATCATCGTAAATATTGCGATCCATTCGCTCTATGGTAAATATAACTTTACTTGCAACATAATCACTGACATTCTTTGTATAATAATAATCAACAATGGCATATCTAGCAGAGAGGAATTTATGTGCTTTGTATTCTTCCACTCGAAAAGGTCCTAAAGGTATATCACCAATAAAAGTTGGTGCATGATCTTGAGGTGGTTTCATCAGCAGATAGTAAAATAGATTGAAGCCAAGGTGTGCAAGAGGCCAACTGGAGATGAGTGTAACATCATCAGAATGATGTGATGTATAATAATTGCATTGACCAGTGTGTTCATCGACTTGAAATCGTCCTAAAGGAGGAGGCATTTCAATGGAACGAACAAATTTAGTTCCTTCTTGGATTTTGTATGAAATAAGATCACCTCGTTTCATTACTCGAGCAGTTGATTTGATGAGCTCACGATCAGGATAGGTGATTAATGCTTCCATATCCATAATAAACTCTTCAACTTTACTGAAATCTGGTAATGGAGTAGATGGTTGTGTATTTTTACGCTCACATCCATAACTCAATGGATAAGGAATGGGATCAGCTGCTGATATGACCAGGGGTTTGAACATGAAAAAGTTGTAAACATATTTTGACTCTGAATCGACTTGCTTTTTAACTTTTCGAGTTTCATTTATTGAAATAACCTCTTGAATTTCAATCCATTCAGGATAATACAACAAGAACCGATAAGGCAATGAGGTCTTAACATCAAAGTAAAAGTCAATGTAAGGTCCAGCACGAGTGGCACAATAAAACCAATGATTAACCGTACGACCTTCAATCAGTTCAGATCCTACGAATGAAGCTTTATCACTAATGTTGTTGGCATAAATCATCAACACTGTTGGTCCTAAATGAGCCAAATCTTTGAAGATATCTGAACTTGCGACAATATCTTTTGGTTCAAACCAATCTTTGATCGATTTAATTTTCTCGTCCTTAGTTAAGTCCAACCTATCACATGTATATTTTTGAACAGCAATCTTCTCCTCTGTTGAATGATAATAATAACGTCGATTCATTTTATCTTGAATCTTTGCTTCCAAGTCAATAAATGCAACATTGTTTTCCCCATCATAATAATCATGGACCAAGTTGTTTCGAGTTGGATTAATAACTTCAACAGAAGCATGATAACCTGTTTGTTTATCAATCAAACTGAGAACATTTGGAACTTTCAATCCACCGACTTTACCTTTTTTAGGGCATTTGAATTTAGCACAAAGAATTGAGTCAATTAAGTAAAGAAAACAAAGAAAAACAGAAAATTTGAGATTGATTTTTGACTTCATTGTTAATGGGTTAGATTTAGGTTGGAAAAGGTGATTTCAATATTCAATTTACACCTAAGAGGTTGATCTGAAATTGAAAAATTGTGTGAAGTAAATTTTATTTGAACAATTTATTTATAGCATTGAAAAGGGCGTTAAGCCGTTCTAGTAAGACCAAGCGAAGGTGTTGACAAGATTAACTAAGTTTTAATCTTTTCATGTTTAAAGTGAAAATGTGTGAGACTCAGATTGATAGATTTATCAATTAGCACTCATTGACTTTGTTTCACACTGATTTTGTTACCGAAGAAAATTCTCAGAAAAAAAACTTTATCATAAGATAAATACATATTATCGAAACATATTATCAATTCAAGGTTTTCATTTTTAAATTGGACTAATTCTGCCAATTTAGTGTTCGTTGTGTGTGTTCAGCATTTTATAAGACTTCATGGTGTCAATATACTTGATAAACTAATCACAGGTCAATTAGAGACAATTTAATACACATATTTACTCACCTTCACCGTGAAAGCTTCACTTTAAATGAGCCTAATCAGGATTAGATTTAAACTATTGATCTATGAATGAATGAATCGTTTTTTCAAAATTCATTTTTCTTGTTCATCTCATCTGGAGTTGAACTTTTTTTCATAGTCACATCCCTTGTACCTTTCATTTCAATCCATTTTATTAATATATCTGTCCAAACAATTTCAGCATATTGATCCAAATTAAAAATGAAATCAATATAAAGTTCAATGTTAAATTGTCAATTTGAAACACGAAAAGGTTTAATTTGGAAATAAATGCTAATCAAATGATAATCGTATTCAAATGGCAACGAAACTGTTCAATCCCGTAACCAAATATTCATTTATTTTTTGCCGATTTAACCTTTTTTTGTGGCACTTACATTGGAACTCGAAATTTTATCATTGATATTTAACTAGTATTATTTGGTTTCCTGATTTTTGCTACTATTTTTGAATTTAATTTGTTTGCTTCTAAATCATGTCCCAAGGTAAGCTAATTTCCAACGATTAATATCAACTTAGGTTGTAATCGATATAATTGTGATGAATGACTTGTGATTCCATTGATTTCGTTTCTCAATTACTTTTGCAGTTTCGTTTTTTCTTGTTCAACCTCTTTTCATCATCCAATTAAAAAATTGAATCTTTTCATGAAAAAATATTCATGTGTGTTCATAGACTCCTATAACATTTCAAGGGATTTCACATTTCACATTTCAATTTCATTTAATTTCAAGAAATAATCATGGGATTAACAAATGAATCATTAGCATTAATAGTTTCAATCCCATAAAGATACCAGATGAATAAATCGTCCGTAAGAGCACAAAATGATTTGGAGGATCAAACCAGAAATTTAGATGGAGCCACGATGACTGCTCGTGTAGTTGTGACGGGTTAAACTTCAACATTCATAATATTAAGATTGCGAGGCAATTTGTATCCGATGAAAAGGGAAACAGTAAAAAATCTTAAGATGGTGGTAGATTAAAAGTATCTATTGTCATGGAAATCAGATTGAGAACGAGATTGATCTCAATGAGACCATGTTGACCAATGAAAGAACCACGAGCAAGTCACAATGATCATACCAGATCAAGGGTTTGATCAGATTTTATGTATCACATCTTCCATCGTTAGGTTCGATCAATACTCCGACTTTGAGATTTCATCCAATTTTCCAAGATGAATGAGTCCATTTCTACCAAGATCCAAAAGAGTACTAATTTTGTACAAATCATTCCTAATCAATTAACATTAAATAATTAATAAAGATCAACATAAAACCAATTTTTTAAATTACCTTATCTTTTTTCATCCAAATGGACCACTTTTTAAAAACCTTCACTTTGCAGTTCCATGTTATCAAACGTTTAGCAGATTTTACAGATTAAATAGTTGCCATCGAAAAGGTGTTCCAACAAAGGCAATATTTCATGGTGTAGTTTAGAAGTTTTTCATTGAGCTATTCATCATTGCTTTAATCGAATGGGTTCTTTACCAGATTTTCCAGTCAATGTCGACAGGATAGTTAACAGAATGCAATACTGATACCAGCTCAAACAGGTTAACCAAAGGCAAGAGGAGATGTTGTTTAATATGTTGATGAACTCCAAATGATGAAGGGTAAGTCGAGGTGATTAACTTGATCGCCATCTTAGTTTGGATCAGATAGAATATGATAAACGCTAGATTCACTAGAAATTAAGCAATATTGATTAACCCTAAAGGTTTCCAATGGACATCGATGTAAATGAAAATAAATCATAAAATTAAATTTGTAAGGATTTTATGCTTTAAGTGAGGAAAGGAGGATTGGAGGGAAAAAGTAAATAAAAAAAGGGGTGAACGAGGGGTGATTGACTAATTATGTACAATGTTACAAATTTTATCAAAGAGTAAAGTAAACTTGAATATTTGTGGCATAAATACATTTATTATTTTGGATGATTATATTTACAATTAATAATTACAATCACCCTCCAGAAACTGCACCTACCAGAAAGTGTACCTGATTTTTCAATGGTCCCTTAGAGGAGGACTTAAGCAAATACGGTTCAAGCAAAGATTTCAATTTGTTTAATTTTTGCTCAGTTGGTTCATGTTTGGTTTTAAACATCAAAAGCGCCAGAATTTCCTATCAACACAAACCAGGGAATAAAATAATTCTGGTTTTCTTGCACTCTCATACTAATTAATTTCCAGGACTGTGATTAAAGACATTTTAGATTGAAAATGTGCAAAGATAAGGTAATTACAGATGTTGGCAATGTTTGATGGAAAGATATTTTCAAGAAAAATGAAAATAAACGTTGAAATAACTGATAAAACTAATGAAATAACCATTAATCTAACCAGACCTTACTATTAATAGACGTAAATTATGATATATAATGTTGCTTTAGAATCACCTTTAAATGTTGAAATAAAATGATAATCAAGTTGATAATGAGTTACAATCAAACCCTTTTATTATCTGTGGGTTGACAAAGTGTATTCAATATTTACTTTTGGCTTCATCATGAAAATGGTCGCAGTTTTAATGATAATTTTAATCACCTCAAGGTCTTGTTTCTTGATCACCATCATCATCAGCAAACTATATCAAGATGAAAAAATTTTTATCCAGATAATATTAAGATTGTTACCAAATGTTTTCTGACCAGTTACTGAATGGTTAGCCTTAAGCCAGAAAATTTATATTATTATTACATTGATTATTATTAGTGTTACTGTATTAGAACCAGATTGATTGGAAATATTACAAAGGTAATCAGATTTTCAACTTGAAGCAATAATCTTGATCAAACTTCAAGATGATGTCTGAGATATGAAGCAGCGATCAACATGGACAAACAGTATCTTATAATCAATTTGTATTTTACCTGATTGTAAAATGAAAAGAGCTCAGAATAACCAGAATCAATGAACACCAGCAGAAGCAGCCAAAAAAAGGCCTCAAGGTAAAACCTAACAGAATCATCTTACCCTTTGATAACCTTAAGGTTGAACATTCACTCAACACTGGCTTCATTGATGATCATTGATCACTTTGTTCTGATAACATGTTTACAATGTTTAACATTGTTTTATCTGAAAGTATCAATCATATCAAATTAATCAATTTTTTTGTGACCAAAATCATTAATTTATTTCATCGATGAGGCACTTTTTTGGTGAATCTTGAAAAAACGGTTTCTGTTTTGAATATTGCGCTTTTGTTTTTGCTTTTGCGTCTTAAGCCTTCCCATTGATTTATTGATATTCATCCGTTAATTAAACGTCTGCTAACTGTGAAACCAATCTGTAAATTGACTTTTTCAACATGCTGTTACATGTTACATTTAATTACATTTTAATGTATTTAGTTTTTTCGGTGCTTGTTGCTGAGCTGCCAATCCAATCAGCTTTTTTCCCTGTTTCTGGTGTAATAGGAACCATAATTAGTTTGGATTAGTTCTGGCTCTACTTGTCCCTAATACCTGCTCTAGTCAGATCAAGTGGACCCAAAAAAAGTTATTGATGTATGGTGATTAAGATGCTTCTTGGCTGGTTGATTAATCCTATGAATTTGACGTTGATTTTAACACTTCAAAGTGACCAAATCTCAGAAGCCTCAAGGAAAAGGGATTGGCAAAAGTTGAAACAATATTCCAATAGCATTCTGGTAACAATTGGTTCATTACAATGATGATGGTGTTAATAATGATAACTGAGGAAATGTTAATGATGGTAATGTGAAAAGAATGGCGACAATTTACACTGGTAATAACGATTTGCTCAAATGGCTGGGTGAATTTTTAATGCGCTTATAGAGGAAAATAATGCCTTTGATCTCACAGATTTTGATACAATGTAACAAAATTGGATGATTTTTCTCAATTGTTTGCTCTTAATTTTCACCATTGTCATTGAAGGGTTTAAATTATTGGAATCATTTGCCATTGGAATCAAATTGTAAACTTGTCTTGGAAGATTAAGGAAACAGGAATATTCTTGGCATTTTTTTCATCTTTTCTCAAGCTTTACTCAATGGTTGTTAATGTTTCAATTGCACACTAAATTACCGCTCAAGGTTGGTGCTTACATTTGTGTCCAACAGTCCATAGAACGGGCCAAAAGGAGTAACAAATATGAATAGCATGAAAAATCTCCTATTCTAAGGGTGAAAATGTAATTTACAAAAAAAATCTTCTTGCAATTATGATTTGAAGTGAGCAACATTGACAAGGACAATGTTAACATTAGAGGTGTATAGCAAAATGAGGTAAAAAAGTGATCAGTAAAGTGAAGAAGTAAGGTGACAATGATGCAAGTTGAAGGTCTTTTCAGCATTTTCAGTAAATTATTTTGCTCATTTTCAATACTCACTATTAAACATCATAAATTGAATCTCCAATAATGTGCATAAAAAACTATTACAAAGTTATCATTTTCAAATATCATTTACAACCCTCACTAAAAGTTTAGAGTTGAATTAGTGACAAAAAAAGAGTTACAGAGTTTTCGGTTTATCAATAAAAAAGCGTTGGTTGAGTGTTTCAAGATGATGCTTGTAATGATGATGATAAGGATGAGTTATAAATGAGCTACAAAGAAGAGTATAAATTTTATGTTCAACTAACTGAGACACATTAATCTGACTGATTAGCGTTAATTTTTGCATATTAACCTTGAATTTAAAGCATTGAGTATGGAAAAGCTTAGATTGGTTCAATAATCATTCGGCTTCTGGTTATTTTATTATTGATTGTTTAATAGAGACATGGATGGTTATTTTTACTGAAAAAGTTGGTTTTTTATTTTATCCAAGATAAAGAGAGGGAGAAACAGAGACAGAGGAAAGAGAGGGAAATAAAAGACATGAAAATTCACAGAAATTTGATCAGAAAAAAAATGTTTTGACTTACAATGAGCAATAGATGAAGACAAAAAAAGGTTTTGAACCATTGAAAAAAGGGTTTTATAGGGTGAGGGAACAAAATAAATTTGAAATCAATTTTGTTTTTTTGTTTTTGTTGCATTTCGAGCAATTGAAACATTAATGTTGTAGTAAGTATCATAATTAATTAATTATGATTAAATTGTAAATTTACGAAGTCAAGGCTGAGGAGAGAAGAAAAAAGAAATGATTGGAGACGCATTTATATATCAACATACACAATCAATTGTTTAGCTTTTGTTTCGCTTGAATCTGTGTTACTGTTTTTGTCAAGTTTTGTCTTTTTTTTGTAAATTTGAATGTGTGAGCTCTCGAGTAATGAATAAATATAATTACAGTAATAATTATGACAGTTGTTGTGGTTTCAATTGAGTGTGTACTTTTTCCTGTGATATAAGATGATAGTTGTAGTAGCATTAATATTAATATTAATAATAATAGTAATGGGTATATCATTAGAAATGTAATGGTAAAAGGTAATAGCACATTAACATGATGACAATGACGATAAAATGCATGGATGTATTGATGATTGAGTATCTCTCTAATACAATAAATTGTAAAATTGTTTTCGAGTATGGCTTTCAATATTGTCTTGCCTTGTCAATTGAATTTAAGCGTCTGTTGGAAGTCTTGTTCAGGTTTTTCCAAATCGCTTTTTCTCGTCAGAATTGGATCCTATGATGATAATCAATTTATTAACTATCAGCTAACACGTTGTCACCCCTGCTGGCCAGAAGAAGTCCATCGGTTGGATTCCTTGAGATTGTCCATTGCCTGAACCATGGGGTTGCTGCTGGGATGGATGTTGAGTCGTGGTACTGGGTAACAATGAGCTTCGTGAAGTTGCGAGGACCATAGGTAAGATTGTAGAGATCGCGGCTGCTGATGAACCATTGATTGGTGTTCCTTCATTGTGTCCACTGCTACCTGATGAGCTAAAAGGCTTACGATCAACGGAACCATTTTTTTCAGTATTATTAAAATACTGATTATTTGAACTTCGATTTACCTGATTATTGTGGTTGTTGCTGCTGGCGGTATTGGCACTATTTCCAGAACTGGATCCAGTCGCATTCTGGTGGTTTCCCGATTTTGAACTTTTCTTGCTTGGATTACGTCTAACAGGAGCTATTCCATTGTGCCTCTGCATGTGAGTCTTCAGGTTACCCTGTATAAGAGTAAAATAAACAAAAAGCAATGGATTAGCTTCTTTTGATTCAATGAAAAAGTGAATTATTGATGCATTTTTCAATTGTTTGCATACTGTTGGAGGTTAAGTGATGTTTGATGATAAACAAATAAATGGAATATCAATGCATATAATTAATGCAAAATGATTATACATTTGCTTGGCCATTCTTTGGGTTTCTGCTGTTGCATAGAGCTGAAAGCTGATTTCATCTGACATTTAGAAACTGGTTTGTATCAAAAAGTATGTAATGACTGAAATTTATGAATTTATTTGATTTATGCAATTTTTGCCTGACTTTTATATTAAACCCAGTATTTCAAGCATGCAATAAACTGGAATTAAGTTTACTTGATTAATTATTTTTAGCAAACCAAAATATTAAGCATAAATGTAATATATTCTTACCTTTTGAGAGAATGTTTTACCACAAAGTGGACATGGGAATCGATTGTCTTTACTATGCGTTCTCAGGTGGGTATGCATATTACCCTTCTGGCTAAATCCTTTACCACAAATACCACAAACATAGGGCTTTTCTTTGGTATGGACAGAGCGAACATGAGTCTTAAGGTTACCTTTCTGGGTAAATCCTTTACCACAAGATTGACAACGATAGTCTCGCTCTCCCGTGTGTATTTTCATGTGTGTATCAACATTCCCTTTCTGGGTGAAACTTTTTCCACAAATCTGTAAAAAAGAGATAAAAAATTAGATTAAAAAAGATTAAATAATAATGCAATCTACTCCAAAGGAGATTTTTTGTCTTTTATGTTAAGCATAGAAGAGATCGATTAAAACAATCGAATACAATCGATAATACTTGTTTACCTGACAACCAAAAGGTTTTTCACCAGTATGTATCATCATGTGTGTTTTCAGGTTACCCTTTTGAGTGAAACAACGATAACAAACTGGACAAAGGAATGTACGTCCACTATTTGAACTACCACCATGTTTGGATCGGTGATCGCCAGATGAGCTTGTTGATCCAGTTGAATATCGACGCGTATAAAGGCTTGGTGGACCATTGGAATGTGGTATAAGTGAGGACAAACTTGTACTGGTAAAAGGTGACGAATGGTGATGATGACCTAAGGAATGGCCGGACGCAGCCAGAGCTGCTGAAGAAGAAGAAGCAGGAGAATTTGATGATCCTGTTGTATTAATATGATGGTGATGTAATTGGTGAGCAGAATGGTGGTGATGGTGGTGATGGGGATTATGGTGGTGGTGGGGATTGTGTGTTGATCCATGTGCCGAGTGATGGTGATGTGCATGGTGATGAGTAACCTTTGAATCTAACATGACTGCCGCAGCAGCAGCAGCAGCCGCTGCAGCGGCGGCTGTTGCCGATGATGAGGCGACTGCAAGTAAAGCTTCACTTGAACCTCGGACTGGACCCGCAACACCACCAGTTGCATTACCATTACTATTAGTACCATTACCACCTCCACTATTGTTATTACTATTATTATTGTTACTATTATTGGTTGAGCAATTAACAGCTGCTGCTGCTACTGTCACAGTTGATATGGCATCGGTTACATTCTTTAAACTTTCAAGATTTAAACCAGAATTGGAAGTACTATCACCTCCGCAAATTGATGTATATGGCTGGCACATATTACATGAATTACCTTTCTTTTGATTATCAACATGAGTGCACTTGTAATTTGGCCCAGAGGGGGATGACGTTTCATTTGAAAGTCTATTTGAGCAATTGGCGTTTAAATTATCTGAATTATCTTTACCATTTGGATTTTTATCATTATTACTGCTGTTACTGTTGCTACTATTATTACTCGGACTGCAACTGTTTAAATTGCTATTAATACGGTTACTATTATTATTACTATTGTTACCATTTCCACCGTTTGCACCATTATTATTTGTGTTAGAGTTAATATTTGAACTTGAACATAAACCACAAGGTTCCTTACCAGAATCACCTTGAAGCTGATGTGGACATTTGTGAAAACTTAATGGACTGGGTGTTGAAGATGAACTGGCACCTGAAGTTGTATGCTGATTTTGATTTTGATGCTGATGGTGATTGTGATTTGAAGATGACGCTTGATGACCATGGCTATTATTGTTATTACTACTATTATTATTTGTATTATTACTGTTGCTCTGACTCGACTGGTGATGGGAATGAAGAGAATGATGTGAATGGTGTTGACCAACCGATGCCAAAAGAGCTCCACTTGAAGTGTTATTGGAATTTGAGTTGGAATTATTAGGAGCACCAGATCCTCCGAGCAGTGAAGATGATGATGAAGATGATGTTAGTGATCCATTTCCTCCGCCTTGTGCGAATCCAGTCATCTTTTCAAGATAAGATGACGCGGCAGCCAATTGAGAGATTCCAGAGGGAAATGGGTGATGATGGGCAAGAGAAGGTGCGCTTTTCTTTAAAAAAAGATCAGTAATACTGGCCTGGTAGCCAGGCCACTTTTGTCCTGGTCCAAGTGTCGAAGATCCGACCCAAGGAAAAGCTCCGTTCTGCATTCTTTACCAACAAATAACAATTGATAACAAGCTTGTTTATCGTCGCTGGGCGACCCAAAGTGACTTAAATTAAGTTTACAACTCAACAGTAATAATGCTTTTTTTCACTATCAATTGCTATTTAATAACAAAATGACAATTTTCCAAAAAATTAACTTTTCTTCAACCGTTAAATTTTATTCTCTTGATTGTTGTTTTGATTATTATTTCCTTTATTCTTCTTTACCTTGCTTTTTGTCTAATTTTATTTAGTTGACTCGAATCAGTAATTAAAGTCTCTTCAAGTCTGATATTATTTTTATATACTTTTTTTACTTTGCCTTGGGCAAATGAAATCAAACTTTGTTCGCTTTTCTAATGTTGATGAAGAGACTATTGAAAGAGCTGAAATTGACAATATATATTTGTTAATTTGCCGTTAATGAGGATAATGATGGCTGATGAAGCCAAATGATGATGACTTGATGATGTTGATGACTATTTTTCGAGTTTAATTTACTTGATAACTCGAAAAACCAAGTTTCTCTTTATTTGTTTACAGAAATGCTTTCTGTTTCAATTGTGAGTATTAATGGTGTGCAATAATTTTGGGTTGATTGGTTGAGTTGTTCATCGACTGATGAGACAATCATTCACTTCACAATCCAGTGAATTGGTTTAGTAAATTTCACTATTAACCAAAGGAGAAAAAAATAATGTATTAAATGAGAAACTTATTGAAATTTTGTAACAAAAAGAAAAGATCACTTTGAGTGATAATTCAATCTGTTGAAGTTGTGCTTCTTTTCCGATTGCTGAGAGAAATGACAATTTCTCGATTGCTGGTGGATTTCAATTGCAATTGATTCCTTTACAAGGAACAGTTAGAGATCATTAAGTATTTTACTTCAGCACACGATGATTTGATCAATTTTGATGATAATACTAAAACTTGTAATTAGGGTGCTAGAAGTTGTTTGAAACAAAAAGGACAGAAAAAAGAAAGTCTCAGTTAACTGGAAATGATTAATCCAATTTCACTTGATCCTGTTTAGGGACTATTTGATAGTCCATGGACACTACGAAGAGTTGAACGATTTTTAAGGTTAAACCAAAACAATTAACAAATGGCACATATAATTGTTTAATGAATATGACAGTTAAACCATTAAGCCACATTAATGGATCTCGAGGAGAGATAAAAAATGATTGTTTTGATTGAAACTTGCAGATGAAGGTTTAGAGTTTACCAAAAAATTTGATTTGAAGAAAACAAAATTAAAGTTGATTGTTTTGCTATTAAAGTTCCAGTTGACAGCAACAAACACAAACCAATGATAAACTAATTTAAGGGAATAATTTAAAGTCTTTCAATTTAGAGTCTTGCGACGGTCAGAATTAATGTAAATCAATCGATGATTGTTATCGACTAGAAGCGACAACACTTTCAATGACCGTTGAACCAGCCAATGGATTTAATTTTTGTTTAACAAAAAGGATTATCTGATTATACCAGACAAAATGAACCATGTTAATGAATTTGACTTTGAAGTGTTTATCTGGTTTTTTGGGTAATTGTTGCTTTTCATCGGGTTAACAGGGTTGAACACAAGAGAAACCATTTCATTGTAAACTTTAATCATTGACTGTTGACTGTAACATTCAGGTGATGATAATTTACTAATTGTTTTACCGATCCAATCATTTCTCATTACTTGACACCTAAAATAATTATCATTTTGATAAGCCATCATTTGATTTACTTAAACTTTCGGGTTAATTTTTTGTTTCTGGCTTTTCTGCTCTTCTGTTAATTTTAATGTTAACTTGGTTTCCCAAATTATAATTATTATTGTTCTTGGAGTTTCTTTTTGCTTGCGTTTTGGTGTTTCCTTGATGATTGTTTTGGTTGTTAACTTTTACTGGATGATTATTATGATGGTGATGATGATGATTATGATGAAGAGTTTAGATGAAGATGTAATGTGTAATGATGTAGTTGATGATGATTAGGAGAGGCAAGTTAATTGAAGAAAACAAAAAAACGCCGTTTCTTGTTTGTTGTTTTTACCTCTTTCCAATGATGTTTATCTTGTAGCAATTGAGTGGTAATGATATATTAATAACAATTGGTGTAGCTTAATTAGCACAATTTCGTTTTCAATAACGATTATTATATGTTTATTATGTTATAATGTTAATCCATTAACATGGTCATGAAAAAGAGAAACCTGTTGAAATGTAAGAAATGAGAAACAATTAGTTAATTCAATCAGTTTCAAGTCTTTGGTATTTCTTGGTGCATTGGGTTGCATTGGGTTGGATTGATTTGCTTCTGGGATTGATTGGGATTTACTGTTGCTTTCAATTTTATCATTTCTGGTAGACACTTCCAGCGTTCAAATAATAGATTCAGAAAAACACATTTTTCATTATTAATTACAAAGTCAATTAGTAATGTTGATGGATTCAGAGTTTAATTGCCTTTTGTCTATGAAGGAAAGGAAACAATTAGAAAGCAAATTTTCTTGAAAAACTTTATATCGAAAAATTTACAATGCAAATTGTTATTGATTGGTTTGACTAAGAATTGCTATCAAATGTCTCAAATCAAATGAATCAAATGTCCATCAGTTTCGGTGAAACATGAAAACTGAATAATCTGTTGAATTTGATTCTTCTCTCGACTGTCCATTGAACTGGCGTTCAATTAAAGTTGAGCAATTATTAAAAATTAAATTATTTGTAATAAAATCCAGGCTCAGCCTAAGGATATTAAAATAATGAAAATTGCAAAATGGTGAAATGACAATTATTCATGTGAAGCTGAATCAAACAAATTAGATTAACTAGTTTTTTGCTCATTGAATCAACTAATGATTGAGAAAAAAAAGAGTTCAAATAACTGGACTTTTGATTTGGTCATTTAACACAAATTTGTTTCAATTCAACAATCGACAATTCTGTGAAAGTTTGATAATAAAAGCACAATTTACATTAAATCGGTGACATTTTACTAGTTAATTCAACTCTTGGGTTGAACAACAATTTAGACATTTCTCTGTTTCTTCAAGCAAACCATTTTAATTGTATGTTGTTGATGTCGTTTCACTTCTCAAGCTTGTACCTTTACAAACGATGATATGATTTGTTGCTTAAATAACATCGGATTTATTGTCATTAGCCTGAGGCTTTTGCTCTGTCAGGTGATCATTTTTAGCCCAATCTGAGGCTAAACAGGAAACAATGAAAACATATAAAAAATGATAATTTTTCAACCCTTTAACAGCCCATTTTAAGGGTTTCATGTAAACCCAACCGTTTGGAGGGAAAAGTTTGTCAGATGGAGAAAGAAAAAGCAAAAAATTTCATTAATAATGATAATTATAATTGAAAAATGATAATAAGGATAAATGATGGTCAGTCGGCAGCTGAAAAGTTGTTACAAATTGTCAATCGGTTTAGTCTTGAGCTTAATTTCAATCTAAATTATGGGTTAACTAACCTTGACAGTTGAGTAAGATTAAATGAAAGATTCATGAGAAAGGAAATTAAATTAATTAACAGGGTTAATCACAATGTTAATCACAATGTTAATCATAATTGAAATAGATTCAAGTTTGCTCCAAACATTTGTTGGTAATGTTGAGTCTTGTCTAGTCTTAGGCTTTTCAACTTGAAACATTTGTAATTTAAATTTAGATTATTTAATCAACTATTTTTTGATAAATTTTAAAAGGTTAACTAAAGGTTAGACAATAGACTTTTAATTAGAAGGTAAGTAAAAAGGTTGATTAGAAAAGGGTTAAAGTGATTTTCAACATTTACTGGGTTCGGTTTGTGAAGGGTTACAATTATTGTTGGATATTGCATTTTAATCAACATTTTGTTTCCAGTTGATTCGCATTAGTTTACCTGTTATTAACTTTTACAAATCATAATAGCCAATCCTAATCAGTTAGACCAAGGCGTGATCATGAAATAAACATGATAAACATGAGATGAACTTGGTCAATCTGGAAATTTGATTAAAATTAAAAAGCTTCAAAACCTACGTTTAGACTCAATTTTCTGGTTTTCAAAAAGAAGCTAAATTTGAACTCATTTGCGATGTTAAAGTGTTAATGTAGCAGTTTAATTGCAGTAAATTAAACTGATTAGTTGAATTAAGGATGAAAGCAATTGAAACAATCAATCAAAGGAAATTGATGGCGAAAGTAGAAAAGATGATTTTCATAACTGATTAGTTTAATTGTTAACGAACAAGTTGAAACTTTTCAGAAGAAAAATTCTGATTGTGATAAATGTTTAACCATTAAAGGTTAAGGATATTAAAGACATTTAACTCATCTAATTGTATTAGGTTAATGCATTTTCTTTGACACTATCATGATCAAGATGAAGTTGATGATGATTAAGGTGATAAGTCACCTTAATCAACATTTATCATTCATCAATTAACATGAATGTTACTGTTGCCGAGTAAATTTCTGGCATCAAGTTGAAGATTAACTCGGCGGTTGGTAAGTCCATTGGAATCGGCTTTTCAAGGTGGAAACCCTTTTTCATGGAATTTAACTTTTTTTCTCAAAATTCAACCTCGAAAATTGTTACCCACCTTAACGATGAACACACCTTTAAAAAGTATCCTTTTATTCACTTGGAATACTTGGAATAATCAGAATAATGAAAACGGAAAGAAACTCAAAATTTTAATAAACATTTGCTTCTAAAGATGAATCAATCAATGGTTTTATCATTGATTAATTGATTGATGTAAATCACAGCATTTTGTTCAAATGTTTAAAATGTTTAATTTCATGGTCAATTTCATGGTTAATTTTATTGAGATTACAATTTGAAAAGCTTTTCAAGTCAAACTCAATACAAAGTTTTGCTAGAAAAACCTTGATTGTGATCAGACAGTTTATTGGATTAGATGAACAATTAATTGTTGCGATTTTCATCAAAACTATTTAAGTTGAAAATGAGGTTAAAAGGGTTAAGATGACAATCTTTTGCTGTTCATTATCATCGCTTCTTCAAGATTTTAATCAACATTCTAATTAATTGTTTCCCAGATGAATCTTTTACTCAATCAATTTTCATCATGTAACATTTTGTCCTCCTCTCAACTCAAGATCATAATTAAACCCTTTTTTTATCCTCAAAGTTCAACATGAGTAATCTTCAAGTTTACAGGAACTTCATGGCAAACTTCAAATTCAAGGTAAAAACTAACCAGTTCTGATTCTTGTTTTTTTCTTGTTTCTGTAGATAAATTTTCTTTCAATGCTGATATTCCTGTTCCTATTTGACTATCGAGTTTGGATTAATATCATTTTGAATTATTCCTAGGTTTGACTGAAGGGAACGGGTTAAGAAATGATATAAATCATTGAGCAAAGAATTTGAAATTGCTGAACAAATGTAAATAATTGTCGCTATTTAAATGGTGAATATTGTAAATTGAATTGTGAAAAATTAGTCACATTTATTCAGTTCTGCAATTTTTCTTCCATTTTCCTGATTCACTGATTTCAAACGAATCAATGAACCAACAAACCAATAAACATTATCTGATGTTTTTATCGTCATCATCATCTTCATCATCATTATCATTTAATCTCTTTTTTCTTCTTCTCTTCATCTCTTTCAATCTCTAGGTTGGAAATCACTTCAAGGCATCTTATCAATTGATTTATGCACTTTTAGTTTTTCCGTACTTTAATCATGTTCCCTGCAAGTTACAGCAGTGCCTTTGGCATTTTGACTTTTCATTCGTTCTGGTTGCCAAAAAACACGCAAAATAACCAAATGAATGAATCAAAATTTGTCTTTTTTCTCAATAATAAACTTTTCATGTTTCCGTTAACAATTCATCACATCATTTGCTTCATCAACAATCAAACAAAGAAACATATGAAACCAATTGGTGACATTTCAGTAAACTTTGAGTATTCAGTCTTTAATGTTTGATCATTTCTGTGACTTCTCAACTTTTCATTAGTTTATTAAAAGAATGAAAAATATTTCTGGAATTCCTTAGAATGCTTCTTCTATGCAAACTTTTAAACATCTTAATATCCATGAAACTTTATCAGATTTCATCAAAAGCATTCTGTCTCAAAGTTTTCACTTTTACTTCAATTCAACAAGACAATAATCACACTCAATTCCAATGAATGCAAATAGTTTCTTTCAATTTTATCAGAAAAAGTTTTCCCAACTGAAGAGCACAGTTTGACCTTTAATCTGAACCTTCTGAGTTCTGTCTGTGATTCAATCAATTACTGTCAGCACCTTTCAATCGTGAAAACGAAATTTTAGGTGGAAAATGAAAATTTTTCGAATTATATCAAAATTTAATCTTCTTGAAGTTTCTTTGAAACTTGGACGATTCTTGACTCATTTGAATTTTCGTTGAAGATTAACTGAATCGCCTTGGGTTGTTGAGAGCATTTAGTTGCAATTTAACAGACGAAACATTAATTTTAATAACATCACCAGGTTGACCATATTTTGCAAACCAAATATCATATAAGTTTCCCTTTGCGTGATGAGTTTCATTAATTAGATAAAATTCACAGCAATTATCTTGATACCGTTTAAGTGTCAACTTGTTAACAGATTAATCATTTTCGTGTTTTAATTGATATAATAAGTGTTGATTGTGGTCAGTTTTGCATCTCCAAGTTGAGCAAAAAAGTGCATCAAAAAATTGAAATTCAACTGAAAATTTTCCAACCCTTGAACCAGAAAGTATTGGAACCAGAAAAAAAATTTCAATCAGATTTCAATCTTTACCAATTGGAAATGTGATTAGGTTTTTTGGTTAACAATATCCCGTTGTGAAAAGGTAATTTAAGTGTAAATAACTTTGTTTTACCTTCCAATCAAATGAATAAACTCTATTAACTTTTTAGGTGTAACATCATCATTATCATCTTAGCTTGAATTTCGTTCAAGGCTTTGAGCTGAAATTTTTCAATTTCATATTGCGATGTTTCTTCAACTAATCAACATATTTTTTTGCTAACTTTTAAATTACAAATCAATTGATGTTAAACGTTGTTTAACAAGTTAATTACAAGTCAACAATTAGCTTCATTTTTGATGCATAAATATGAAGGAAAGGAAGAAAAAGAGGAAAAATAAAAGCCATTTACTTTTGATTGCTTTTAATAGCAATGAGTACAATTTAATTTAATTGTAATTATTTATATAGCAACACGAGTAAATCATTAAATATAATGAATAATCTTTCAACTAATATTAAATAGGTAAAAGAGCAACAATTAAGATGACAAGATAATCAGGTAATTATTATTCAAACCAGACTCGGAATTAAACTCTGTTTTAGCAACAATGTAAGCAATTTTATTAATCTGATTAACTTGATGATTTGTGATCAAATTATCATTTAACTCATTACAATTTCAATAAAATTTAACAAAAACAAAGCAATTTTAAGGTTCTTTAAACTGGTTCATTGCTTCAAATTTATCAAAACTGTCTTCTTTGATTTACATTAGTTCAAAAAATATTAACATTGATTTCATTTTAATTACAGTTTAAGCCTTTTTTTAACCATTTATATCGCCATTTATCATGAAGTTCAAAATTAATTGATGATAATAAATCGTTAAATTTCTAATTGTCAACTTTGTTCAATTGATTGAATGTTCATCAAAATTTTCAGTGTTTATGATTAACTTTTGTTTCCATCATTAGTAAGGTGATAATACTCGATCATGACAAACAGTCAATCTGGAAATATGAATTAAGCAAAGTTGCTGGGAATGATTAACAATCTCCTAATCAATAGATTCACATGAGAATTGGATGAACAATTTTCATCAACATCATTAACATCTAATGCTCTGGCTGTTAATTAACTAAAATTGTAACAAATAAAAAAGGTAAACTTAATGATGATGAAAAAAAGTTAAAGCTCAATTAGAGGGAAAAGTTTTGTTTCAATCCCAGGATATCAGAAATGGCAGTCAATTGAAAGCATTTTGTCTTGAGATAAAGTTTCAAATGATTGAGAATCGATTAAGAATCAGAAACAAAATAATGAGCAGAAACTGAACAACTTTTTTCTTTTACCTTTTCAAGTTTTTTGTTGTTTGGTGTTGACAATCAAAGATCAACAATTGATACAATGTTTAGTTGCATGATAATTCTGGTTGTCTAAACTAAACATGAGAATCGTCTTGGGAAAAACAAAGCAAATGAGAAAAATAAACTTCTCTATTCAACCAGATAAATCAACATTTAATAAGTCTCAATATTTTGATAATTATCTTGAAACATTTTCATGAGAGTTTCATGGTAATGATCATTTTTTGTCGTGAAAATGTTAATTAACTTTATTTTGTTACTTTTTGTTGTTCATCAGAACTGGGATTAAATTTAAAAGATATAAATGAAGGTAATAAAAATGAAACATTGTTACAAGCAAAATGAATACATGATAATAAGAAACTTGAAATGACTAATTCTTGTGGGTATAAAACTGAATAATATGATAAAGTTAATCTTGCAGTGGAATATCATTATGAAAAGTCTTTTTCGCCATAAAAATTCATTTGCTATTCAATTGATTTTGTGGATAATTTTCTGAATTGGAAATTCTTTTATTTGCAATTCAAGTGTAAAACTCTGAAAAAGATATTGATTTTCAAAGGTAATAATGACGTTCATGATAAAATTAGTAACCTTTTAATTTCAACTGAATTTACTGTGATCATATTTCTTGTGTCTCAGTGAATCTTTTCAGATTATAATAGTTTGTCAGACGAAAAATAATAAAAGTAAAAAAGATGAAAAGAGAAAAAGAGAAAAAGAGAAATTCTGTTGATGGAATTAATCACTAATACTCAAGTTTCTATGTTTTTCATCTCACTCATCCTCATGGAATATGTTTCAATCTGAAGAACCACGCAAGTCTTCATTCAACTCATGATGGTAAATAACGTGGCAACGATCGTTTCCTATTTTCTAATAATCTCAACTTTTTTCCTTCTTTTTTCTCTCCCTTCGTTACTAAATCTTTCCAACGAAATTGTGACGAGAAAAAGACAGAGAATTTACAGGTTTTCTATTCAATTTTGTTCATTTTTCTTCTCTCTCCTTCCCTCAATTTCCGGATTTGCTCTTTCAAGTTAAACCTTTTTCTCGTCCAAACAGTGTCATTATCTGAAAGTGCACCATTCAGATTATCAATAAACACGTTTCAATAATCATGTTATCAAAGTTGACGAAAATCGTTTTGCAAAACTTTTTTACTTTTCGTCTGACAACTTTTTTCACTCAGACAGATCTCAATATTGAGTTAATTTGCTATTAGTTTATTTGTTGAGTTATGATGATCAGGATAATGTATTACATTGTATCATTTAACAACATTTTACTCAGAAAATTCAATTTCTCAGACATTAGAATCATTCTGTAATGGACGAAAATATCACGATTTTACATTATTGGAACGATTCAAATTCAGTTTTTTTTCGTCGAAATTTCATTTTCTAATGAATATCAGTTTTACTGTCCAATAACTTTTCTGGTTGTGAACTTTTTTGGTTCATTTGGAAATAAGAGTAAAAATCTGTTTTCAGAATCATGTTTGTCTAAGAATAAACCAGGAAATTGTGGAATCAAGAATTGAACAGAGAAAATTGAGATTCGAATGAATGTTTGGTTAATGAGCGAATTGAATTAATTTTTGAATATCATTTAATCCAATTTTTTAGTGAATGCCAATTGTATACCAATTTAAATAACTAATCATTCTAATCACGTTTGCTGATTGCAATGTTGCAGGTTCAATGGATCAGATATATCAAGGTAACCAATGAGATACAAAATTACTATTATCATCATGATTATCATTATTATTATCATTGAAAGTTTTTTGTTTTTGTTCACAGGAACAAAAATTTTTCTTTCATTTCGCTAACATGTAATGATGATAAAAGGGTAATACAAATGATCATGTTAATAACAATCATAATAATGGTAATAATGTTTATAAATATAATAATTGTTGATATGAACAAAGTGTTGTCAAACGCTTCTAATACCAACAATCAACTTTTATTTGGTTGGGTTAACGAGTAAATTAAAAGTTTAACCTGTATTGATGAATGAAATTACAAATTGTTTTACCTTTTGTAATTTCATAAAATCATAATTATCGCCAGCCTCAGGTAATGATAACACATTGATTTCAACCCTTGAGATTTTACACTTTCAACATTTCAACATTTGTCTTAGTTTGCCTTTTCAGTTTCATAGTTAACTGAATTAATTAGTAATTTAATTAAGTCCATTTGAAACAATGAAGATGAAAAGGTTTATTCAATGATGAAATGGACACAAATTAAGTCTCAATAGAGTTGAGATTTTGTTCATTTGCAATGAAAGTTGTATTTACATTTATGACAATAAATTGAAAGATTGATTCTCGCGCTATTAAACTGATAATCCAACATTTGCCAACATTTCAACATTCGTATTTACTCACATCTAGCCTGAAGGGATAATTGGTTAAGATAGTTTTGTGAGTAGGTTAGAGGATGCTTTGAATTTCAATCTGTTTTTGTTCAATTGGTTAGATTCATTAATCAAGCTCCATTGAGTTTGCACAGATTAAATTTTTGGCACCAAAATGGTTGAAAACAAGAGTCAACTGAGATTGGGTAAAGCCTTTGAACCTTTACTTGAAAAAACTTTCTCCTGTTACAAGATATTGTAATGAAATATTTTTCAACTATTGTTATATTATTACTTAACAGTTTTGTAAGACATTATAAATATAACAAAAGTCTGAACCTTGAAATGGAGAAATTCATGAAAAATGTTGAGTAATAAGCCAAAGATATCAGGTTCGAGTTGCTTTTTTCAGGCTCAAAGGTTTCCATCAAATTTTAGATTCGCCTACGAGATTAGTTCGAAGTTTGAAGGAAATTGACAGATTGTTTTACCCTGACATTGCGGCTGAAAATTCATTAATCAAGTCTTTCATTTTAATATTCATTTCGGTTCTCGGTGAATTGGATGAAAAGTTAATAATCATTGAGTTACTTTGCGTTATTGCTGTAACAAGAAACTAAGAAACTGTGACATTTAAAGATAATTAGTTCATAATTTCAGAGTGATTTCATTTTCAGGATTGAACTCAGAATGAAGTTTGTTGATGATGAAAACCAGAAATATTCAGCTTTGGATTGACAAATTTCAGAGATAATTTTGAACTTCAGTTTATCAGACAAAATTATGATTAATTCAATGTCTGATTTGATTGGATAGGCCTGAAAGCCTGCGAGAATTAGGAAAAATCTGGTTCGATGGAATCATTTTCGATATTTCGTTTAGTAACCAACGATTTTGAAAAAAGTATAAATATAACATTGAAATCACGTGAACATGGAATCGATCGATTGAAGGTTTTCTCTTTTTTAGTTTAGACTCTTTTTTTGTGCTTTTTGTTTGGTTGGCTGAAATGGGTTAAACCAGAATCCGGCAGAACATGCGATGTAGAATATATTCATTCATTGCTCATTGAAGGTATATAACACATATAATCATGGGAATTGGCTGAGAGTTTGAGGGAAAAAGAAGGAAAAAACTCTTGTTTTAGTAAAGAAACAACAAAAAAAAACAGTTCGAGTTGAATTGAGATGCTAAAGAAAGACTGAAAACAACAAAGAAATTAGCAAAATAAAGGAAGAAGAAGGTAAAAAAATAATGAAAAGTTGAACATGATAAAGATATTTTTCTTTTTCATTCTCAAGTTTCTCTTCATTAGTCTTCATCCTCGTACTTGACTATAACATGATTCACACAAGAACGATAATCTTGATATCGTTCCAAATTCGATTGCACAATCACTAGTTCCATCATGATCATCATTTCCTTGGCCTAATCTTCATCTCTTCATGTCCTTGATCATCATTTTAATTTTAACCATTCATGGGATAATAATGGGATAATTTTCAGGTGGAAATCAATCAATGTTATGAGAAGATTTAAAATACATTTTTGGACTTTTTGATCAACAATCAGATCGACATTTCAACTTAAGCTAGATTGATGTTGAGAAAAACCTTCAATTCTTGGTTAACATCGAGACAAGAGCAGACATAAGGAATGTGCCAGGTGAACAGGTAAGGCTAGGAAAAGGGTTAAGACGATAAACAAGACAAATAATTGTTAAGTTAACCTGTTGAATGTTGTCAATGACATGGGAACTTGTCAGTCCTTTAGATGATGAGAAAAGATGAAAAGTCACATTTTGCTTTGGTTACAAACGATTCGTTAAAACGTTGATAACCAGGATAATAATCAAGTGTACTTGATCAGGTAAACAGAATTGGAAAAGCACACTGAAAGTACCAGGTTGTGTTTAAAGGAATGGTGAAAAACATTGGAATGTAAATAATAGGAAATACTTGAAAAATTGAGTTGAATTAAGGGTTTAATAAAAATCTGGCAATCTGAATGCACGTGATATTCATCAAGTTAAATCTCGAGATAAGATGATTTACAAGTTGATTCACAATTGGATTGAAATGAGAGTAAACATTGAAACAATTAACCAATTGATGAGCACAAATCACTGGTCACCAAAGAGTGTCAATCATAAAATTAAACATGTTGTACGATGGAGACAAATCAAGATGAAAAGACCAAAACCAGAAAACAAAGTGTGTTTACCAGAAAAAAGGCATTCATCTTTGATATCAATGTTATTGTTATTATTTATTACTATTGGTGATGATAATGAAGATAATGAAGATGATCAAGATGATGTTGTTGTTGTTAATGTGTTAAAGACAGTAAAGGAGGATAAAGATGAAGATGTATTTTGATGATAGGCAAAAAAGAGGTTGGCAAAGAGATGGTTGTTTTAGTTTAAATGTAAAACATTGTTACTCTTTATCCTCTCTTCTTGCTCTTTCTTTACTTTCTCCTCTTTTTTTTATACACAAATATTTCTCTCTGTCTAATCTGTCTTTACTTCTTTCCCAATCTCTTTCTATACAATCATCATCTTTATCATCTTGATCATCATCCTTCTCATAGTTTCACTTCTTTCCTTTCCATCATCATGAGGATGATAAAATTCTGGTCTCAAAATCTCCCAGACTCAATTAGAATGAAAGAGAAGGGATATTCCTCGTTCTTCATTCTCTTCCTCATGAGCTACGAAAAAAAAACATCCAACGATTCTCGTTCTTCTGCGACTTCTCGTTGGCATCTTATCGATCCACCAAGTCTACTTCAAACTGTTTCCCAATCACTCTTTCCCCTTCGTCTAGATCTTTCGACATCTCTCATCATCGGCCATCATCCTTCTTCCCCATTACCAACATCATCATTTGTCATCTTCTCATCCATCTTCTTTATCCCTATTTTTTAATCGTAACTACGCATAATCTTCACCATGAAGAAAAAAAAACTCACAACATTGAAATGATGAAAAGGTTTTCATTCAAGTCTGCTAAATTGTCTCACCTTTAGTCTAGTCTCTGACTCTTTCCTCTTCACCTTCCTCTTCGTCTTCCCTTTCATCTTGCTCTTTCTTCCTCTTCTCATAATATAATAAAATAAATTCCCAGATGAAATCCCTTGTTACCAACTTCGCCTTTCGTAGCTACGAATAAAAATATTATGTATTACTTTGGTTACAATATTTTACTTTTTTTCATCTTTTCTCCTTTCTTTCACCTTTTCATCTCATTTTGCTCACTCAACTTGTCATTAACCTTTACTCTCTCGTCTCTTCATCTTCATCCTCCTCCTACTCCCATTTCACCTCCCAACCTGAAAATTGGAGAGAAAGAAAAGAAAGACTAGTTTATAACATTGTATATTAATATTACTTTTCTTCTCCATACTGATCAGGTTAAACATTGTTTAATACAATGAATATTTGTATAAGCTTCAAGCATCTTTCTCATCATTTTACTCATCTTTCCTCACCTTACAGCATCACCTAAACCCAAAAGCATCAATTGCGAAATTCATTGTTGAATCAATTTTTCAGAAAATTTTCAATCTTGACTTTCTATGGACTTGGCTTGTGGAAGGTATACTTTGAAAAAAAAGGTTAATTAATTGTTTCGGGTAAAAATTAAAGGCCAAAAATAAAGCTGTGATTCATTGAGCCCTACGGACTAACCACTTATCAATAACTAATGACTGCACCTTATTCACGTTCCTCGTGATAACTTCGTCTTAACCCTTTCTTTTCGTCTCTGTCTTCATCATTTTCATCTTTTCTCGCTCTTCATTTTTTCAATCCTTTTTCTTCTCTCTCTCTATCTTAATCTTCCTCCCTTTCATCGTCATCTTCGTCTTTTCTTCAATTTTTTCTGTTCTCCCTCCAATTTTGGTGCCTAAGGGTTAGTAATATGATGGAGAAAACCGGTTTATCCAGAAAATTCTCTGATTCCAGATAATATGAAACCAGTTACAGGTCGAGTGAAAACCTTAATTTGGTTTGGTTTACAGTAGAAACTGTATTCAAATAATAGCAATAATAATAATGATGATGTTAATAATAATCGCAACTTACAATTAAAAAGAAAAATTTTCTTCTTTTTCTTTTCTTTCAATCTTTTGCTTCACTGATTATTAAACTCGGCGATTATTTCAGCTAATCATTAACTATTATACCAACAAATTAGCAATGTAAAGTGGCATTAATTTTGAGCCATTTTTGCATTCTAATAATCATTGTATCACAATGATTAGAATTGAAATTTGCGCCATTCTAATGTTCAGAACAGAATTCCAGTTGAATCTTTTTTACATGTAAGTGTTTGTTTGGCAGTCTTTTGAACTTCAACATGCAACTTGGTGCTCATGAATTAACATCAACAGTTATTATTCATGGATTTATCGTGCAATAAAACAATGTTTCTTGCATTAAATTTTGGCTTCAATGAATGACATTAGAATGATTTAAGATGATGAATGTTTAAGTTAAATTAAATTATCAAATTAAAACATTTTTGCTTGGAAGGTAAGAAAATTTCATTACCTGGTTCGATTGACCTGAATCAATAAAGGGTTAGTAGTGGTTATAGATTTAAGCAGAAGAGAAGAAATGAAGAAAATCATTTCTGACCTCAGTTTCTTATATTCATCAACATTATTATTACTCTGATTTATTTAGTTTTTTGCTTTTCTTTTTTCGTACAAATTCGGAAGTAATAATGATAATGTGTGTTCGTGTTCGTGTTCAAAGGTAGTTTGGTAATTATATACATTTTGGGTTAGATTTTTGGTGAAAAGGATTGAAAAGGTTAGAAAAGATGGTTGAGAAGAAAAAATTGAGAAAAGATTAAGATTGATTGGGATTGAAAGAGTTTACTTGTTGAAGATGATTAAGATTACGATCAACTTACCTAAAAGTATCTTCACCTCTACTTTATCATTTTGATTATGCTTTTTAGTCCAAAAGGCACTTTTAACTTTTACTTTGATTAAGAAACACTTGCAGTTGATTGTTGATTAATATAATGATCACAAATATATTGTAAAACTATCAATCCATACGCTTAACCAGTAAAATGGGTTAGGGTTAACACATGATCCATGAAGGGTGAGCTAAAACGGTAGGCTTAATGGTTAAATGTGAGTCCTTTGGGTTTGGGTTTAGGTTTGTAAGGTCTCTTGTAAAAAACCAGAAATTATCAGCATAACCAAGGTTTACAGAGAGTCCAACACTTGAAGATTAATCGAGATGGAACCATTAATTCATTGGGAATTATAATGATTGGATGGACAATTAAATAAATTAACTGTGTTCCAATACAGATGATGAAGGGTCCACACAATGGCTTGTAAATATCACAGGAAAATATGGTTAATAATTAATTTACAGAAGACTTTTTTCTTTCTGTTTACAACTTCCAGGTAAACTGTAGGTTGATGGGTAATGGTGATGATGACAATTAATATTATGTGTGTTCACTATTCTAATGGTGATTGGAGATTAAGTCACAAGTAAATTAATTTATCGATGTCCAGTGAATATTAAAAAGGGTTGGTAAGTTGAAAGGCGCACAAACATGTGATGAACTTTACCAAATTATCAGCATTGTAAACGTTGAGTTGAGACACCGACTATTAACCATCGAGTAAATTAACTGATAATTTAAAGATGATCACCATTTAACGAGGTTACATCGACAATAAGATGAGTTAACACGATTTGGATTTCTTGTTCTTCTTCTCAAGCCAACACTTTTGGCTTGTTTTGTAGTTTCTCGGCCTTTTTGCTGTAACTCTTTCTCTCACACTCTCACTACTTGTTTTCAATTTAGGCTAATGAACACATTCAATAACCAGAAATGTAAATTGATTCGTAAGGTCAGATCACTATTTAGATGATGCGAGAAGTCCAACAACAAAAAAAAACAACAGCAAACAAAAAGAAGAGAAAAAAACCAAGAAAATATTACTCAACTTGTTGTCATATTTACCCAATCAACACTGATTACTCTGAGTTTTTTGTTACTCTTTTTTTCTCACTTGCTGGCTGGTTCTTCACTATTTAGCAGGCAAAGGGTTGGGCATGGATTTTTTACACTCAATGAGCTTTAGCTATAAACAAAAAAAACCCGGTTCGACAAGAAAACGACTTCAATCAAGTTTTCAATAAAAAACTCTCCAACGTTTGGCATTGATGGCTGATGCCATCTATAGTTGCATAATACAATCATTATGCGTTTGTTTGCACGTTGTTATGGCATTCGTTTTCTTTTGTTTCAATTTGTATCAATAATTGTTACTAATTAAGCTGAATTAATTTAATTTTACTACTAATCTTTTGGACTTCTGTTTATCACCTCTGGAATTTAATCGTAATTTAATTGGTCTCGCTTAATATCTGACTTGTAGATCAAAGGTAAGAATTGTTTTATTACCATTTTATACTCTTTTGTTTCCTACAATATTCGTTAAGTTATAATATTATGTTGGCTTCACGGTGTAATTTTATCGATTAGTATGGATTTATTTAAAATTGCTAATATCAGATTTGAGTGTAAATAATAATATCAGAGTGTTAATTGTTGGTTTTACAGTATTCCGAGCTTATCGATACTTACTTGTTTCTTCTCTCGCTTTTACAAAATTGACTTTCTCTTACATATTTTATATTGTTGCTCGTTATATTTAATGCTTACCTGAGATTCTCTTGATAGTTGTCAACTAATTCACTTGATGTAACAATTTGTTGCTAACCTTGATGGTGTAATAATGTCGATGTCTGTGTTAATTATTCAATTGGTTGATTTACTTAATCGGCAAAACTATATAATGAAACAATTATTAGAAATGAAAGTGGTAGTATTTAGCTTTAGCAGGCAAGAACATGTGAAGTGCTTCAATGTTGTTTCTAAGTTATCTTTTAATCATTATCAGTTTTCTCTCTTATTGCCAAAGAGTTAACTCTTTGCTTATTGCTACACTTGATGATTGTGCACATTCTGATGAAGTCAATGGCAAAACTAGTGGCTGATTTACTATTAAAATTTTCTAGTTCCATGATAGATAAACCATTTCATAATCTCATTGCTTCCCTTCATTAGCCTTTTCAACCTCTGTATCTCTAATCATTTTATCTGCATCACTAGATTAATCATCAGTTCAATTTCTCTCTTAACTGTCAACCGTAGTGAGTTTTATTGAATCTTATAATCGGTTAGTCTAAACTTCAATTATATTGGATGAAACGAAGCCTTGATGGCTAATATTGAGACTTTAAAGTTCTTTAAGATTAAAGCTCAAGTATCTTTGTGATTTAAGACTTTCTCTTCTAGTTGAGTTACTGAACTTGGTCAAGTTCGACTCCAAGCAATCCAATTAAAACTATTTTCTTTATTGTTAAATCATCTTTTAATCTTAAATTCTTTTTTCTTCAGGATAGGATTCGGCTCAATTTTTTACCATATTTATATTCAACTTGGTGCGATAGTCACATGGAGACGTCAACTCAACGCTATTCGATAATATCTACCATTCAAGGATAGGTTGAATGTACCATTACATCACAGCGTATCATCTAACAATGAACAATCAACAATCAACAATTTATAAGGAAAAACATGTTACTATGGACGGGACGATTAGCACTTCATTAAAATCCAAAAGTCCAAAGGAAATATTTACTCAAATTGCGCACCCACCATACACCAAAACAATTGGACAAAATTGGAAATGGATTGAACAATTGTGATAGAATCTAGAATCTCTGATGAGATGGATGGCGAACTGGAAATGGAAGTTTCATCAGGATTAGAAAATTGAATCCCATCAGATGTTGGAGCATTTTCTGCATGAGATCTCTACAAAGAAACTGAAGATTTAGTTTTTCTTAAAGTTATCGCTATTTATATTGAGATGTATTCTAATCTCAATTAGTTCTAATCCATAATGTTCATATTAGATATAAATGCAGTACTTCAGGGTGGACTAGATAATTTACATCTTAACAAGTTGCCTACTCATATTGACTTGGTTTCTGTAGGAACACAGAAAAGGCATGAATTACAAGCTCAAAAGTAATGGAGGTAAAATTACTTGAGCTGGTTTAGTTTTGTATTTTTACCGATTAATTCAAATAAAATCTTTAATGATAACCATTAGCAGTAGCAATAAAATATTAACTAAAAAAATTCATTCAGTTACCTTGACCCTTACCTTTTATTACTTTGAATCATTTTCCTTCTGAAAAAAGCATCAGTATTATGTTGAAAGTCACGAAACAGATTTGCATCTTGGAAAGACGAGAACAATTAACTATTAACAAATTTTACTTTCACATTAAATTTATGTACATTTATTTTGTCGAGTAACAATTATTATGTTATTACATTAAAGAAAGCCAAACATAACAAAAAAACATTAATTAACAATAGATGGGGCGAATGAAGGATTTGAAATAAGGAAATAACAGAAGAGCATTAGATAAGCAAAGCCCATCAAGTATAACATAAGGGACAACTTTCTTTGACTTGATTCTAGTGAATTTGCTGAACTGCTTAAACATCGTAACTTATCTTCAACCGATAAATCATCACTCCATTTAGGTAATTTATGCTGAAACAGATCGGTTGCCGGTTGGCGAAATTTATCACGTCTACCCATTTTAACCGGGAACTCTTTGATTAGCCGCGTCTCTCTGATAATGGAGTAAATCCCTTTGTCTTTTGTGGACCACTGTTTATTAAATTGGTCTATTGTCATGGTTTCTTCTAAATTTAATGTACAAGTGTTTATAAGTATCCTGAATTTACTTGATCTATTCATCATATTCATCTTGGACCAATGACTCCAATCCTGATTCAACAAATTTATGGTAATATCAACAGCTGAATTTGCCTTGACAACACCAAATCTAGGAGAAACTTGGTAATCGTTTGGATGGTTTGATTGAACCTTGAAACAAACTGATTTATTCAAATTGTTTTCAATTCTCAGTGATCCTGTGTAGCGACCTTTGATTAAACTGTATTGGAATTCAATTGTATCAACTGGTTTGACTGCAAAAGCGGTTGCTGGATCTATGACAACTTCATTATCATTCAAATCAACTTGCACATTATTCTTGCCTTGATAGTTAGTTCCTTGGAGCTCTTGTTCATCCTTTTCTGGTGTATCAAAATAATCTTCTGGTTCATTCCAATCAACAGTAGACAAGAATTCGTCAGCTTGATCTAGAGCGTCTTGATATACTGGAATAATCCTCTTATAATCGTCCTTAGTGTAACCATAACGTTCTACCAATTCTTCTATTGGCATTGAGTGTTTCGGAACTGAACAATAGTTGCGCTTACATACTCCACCAAGATAATGAGGAACATTTTCTGGGTCGATATGCTCATAAATTTGATTTCCATTGACAAATTTGATCAGCTTGAAGTAATCATCGTTAAGGAATGAGAAAACCATCTTGCGGAAAGTATTCAATGCCCATGGTACATTAAGAACGAGAATGTATTTAACACCTGCCGGACAATAATTGGCTCCAAAGTTAATCATAAACTTTAGGTAGTCCCAATCAAGATTCCTGTAAGAAGCAGATGTCAAATCAAAAACTAGTGCATAGCCTTTAGCCCCATGAATGCGATCAACTTTATCAAAAACATGAACAAAAAAGGCTTTTGTGTATTCTTCCAGCTCTGGGACTTTGCGGTGTTGAGATACTCGTATGTAAATTGTGGTATATCCTGATTTGTCTGGTTCATAAGGAAACACTGCTGATACCTTATAAAATTCAATGGGAAAACTGTAATCCCGATAATTGTCGAGTTTCACTGTACATTTACGCCATTTCATAGTTGATATCATCATATCCAGTGCTGCATCTGGGTTACAATGACGTGATCGGTAAAATCGGTAAACATAATGTAGATCCGTCATTACTCTTTGATAATCGCTGTAGATACAATTATCTGGGAATCACAATAAGTTAGTTTGAATCCAAAAAAGAAGTTGTGAAAATTATCAAGGAAAAGTTGGTTAATTAAGAAGACAACATAAATTGTTTCAAGCTTTTAAATATTATTGTATTCACCACCTGTTCAAACTATGGATACTATTTTCAAAGCTCTTACGTATTTCTCGATCTAAATAATTTTTTTGGAAGCAAAGCTGAATATTTCAGACCGAACTGACTTTGTAAAGTTAAAATCATCAATCGGTTTTAATATATTCCCATTGTGGAATCTAATGGACACCAAGGTTGCACCTGGAATTAAAATTTGCATGGTTACTAAAACTATCCAAGCCTAGCTGGTATTACATTGTAATTGGTAATTATGCTGAAAAGCAAGATTGATGAATCTACTTCATATTTATTCAAAGATGGATCACAGGATTACCATATTACCTTTCTGGATTTTGAACTAACTAGATACGGCTTTCTGGTCCAATCACTCACAAGGTGAAACTATTAAAAATATCAAAGATCACAATCTTACCTGGATTGGAGCGATATTCCTGTTCAAATTTTATTTGAAGATCCTTTATAATAGTTTGGGTTGCTGGATCATCGTAAGAAGCCATGGTAATGAGCACTTGCAATGGAACAAAACTTTATACAATTTTCAGCGAATGAAGAAAAGTAAAGATGTCACAAATTTGACTTTGAAAGTGAATAGTTTGGACAATTATTCGGCAACTATGATTCCATGTGTTGAAGTGAACACTATCAATGTACAATCAATTTAGCAAAAGGATAAATTTCAACCTGATCAAACTAGTATCATCTTTCAAAATAGCTCACTCAGCTTCTCCCTTGATCATGAATTACTTTCCACCAAACATTGAAAAAAAATTATTCCTTGTTTACCATGTTTAAGGCAACTTCGAAAGAGAGGGAAAGAGAAAGTTGTAAAGTCTAAATAACTCATTCGATGTATAAAAATACGGTTTACTCGTAAAACCGGTTCAACTTTTTAAAGTAAAAAGATAATAACTTTCCTCTCATTCTCATTCCCACTTTCACTTTCGCTGTTCTTTCTCATCGTCATCTAACTCTTCTTCATCATCATGATCACAATCATCATCAACGTTTACTTCAAGTTCAAACCTTTTTCCCTTTTCTCATCTCTTCCCGATCCATTTTAACCTTTAACTTTCAACAAAACAACAATGTTGGATATCAAAATGTATCTCCAAGCAGCTTAATTGCTCATTTTTATTATTTACTCAATTACATTTCAAATTTCCTTCAATTGTCAACTAGTCACGATTTAATCTCACTGTGGTCAGTCAAGATTATACATTTGGTTTAATTAGAGGGAGAAAAATAAACTAAATTCATTCTGGACAATTAAAACTCTCACAAAATCGACACCTTTTCCTCATCACAATGCTTTAAAATAACATTTCTTTTGTCTTGATTACTTGATTAACCTTGCTGCCATTCTGATTTGCATCGCTATTTTTAACTGTTTACTAATTGTTAGTCAACAAAAATTTCCATCAAGCAAGACTGTTACAGGTTCTAGCTGTTTACATTTACTAGATTACCAGAGGTACAGCAATTATACCATCACAATTGACTAGTGTGATTGAAAAGCTAAAATAATCTTCGTAATAAAATTTCAACATTTGAGTTAAATAATTTCAATGGCATTTAATTATTTTATGCCTCAAAATATTATAAATTTACATATTTGCAGTTCAAAATGATTTGATCTAATTTTGTTAACAATCCTTATTTTATTATTGCTTTGACTTTGACAGTGAAACTGCGATTTTCCAAGAATTAAATTTGTTGTATGCTAACTCCAATTGACTTAATAGATGAGATGTAAGCTGTAAAAGAAAAAGAAAGAAAACAATTAAATATTTGACAGTGAAAATGCGATTTGCTGAACATCAACAGGTTTTTTGGGTTAAGCTGTATTATTATTGAAATAACATTAATTAGACTTGTGTTACAATTGCAGGAAAATAAAGATGATAATAACACTAATAAAGGATAGTCTGAATGGTTGCATGTTTCTCGAGCTTTCAATGATTATGTTAATGGTCAAACTGTAAATTCATCTAAAGGAGGACCTGCAAATGAATAGGGAAAATCACCTCTTAGGATATTTTCATGAAATGAACTTTTCCGAATGTAAATTTTTATGCTGATTCCGAATATATATTTCTTTTTTTGCTAAAACAACGCATTCACAAGGAAAGTTCATATTATGATTCGAAGGTTGCATTTTTAAGCACGTTAAAAGAGGTCACTAAGCCAGTCGGTTTTATTCGTGGTCTATGTTATCAAGGCTACTGAATAATATAGTGAAGGTTTGACCACTGAAAAAATCGCCAAACAGGGTTAAAATTGCAAAAATACAAATTAAAATATCACATAGTATTAGTGACCTTTTAAACATAATGAAGATGCCGTCTAAACCAGCTAAATAGTGACATAATCAATGTAATCAAGCATGCTGAATAATATAGTGAAGGTTTAGTTCCTGAAAAAATAGCCAAACAGGGTTAAAATTGTAAAAAACTGAATTTGAACAGGGATTAATAAGCGTTTTTCGAAAATAATGAAAAAGGCGTCTAAACCAGCTGAATTTTGGCAAAATCAGTGTAAGCGAGCAATGCGAATAATATGGTGATGGTTTGGTTCTTGAAAAAATAGCCGAACAGGGTGCTGCATTGACATTTAGTCAAATTTAACGAAATCCAGTTTTCTGCAATTTTCAATCTGTTTGGCTATTTTTTCAAAGCTGCAACCACTACTAGATTATTAAGCATACTCGCTTACACTGATTTTGCCAAAATTCAGCTGGTTTAGACGCCTTTTTCATTATTTTCGAAAAACGCTTATTAATCCCTGTTCAAATTCAGTTTTTTACAATTTTAACCCTGTTTGGCTATTTTTTCAGGAACTAAACCTTCACTATATTATTCAGCATGCTTGATTACATTGATTATGTCACTATTTAGCTGGTTTAGACGGCATCTTCATTATGTTTAAAAGGTCACTAATACTATGTGATATTTAAATATTTTGGCCGATATCTCAAAAACTATGCATGCTATAAAAAAATAGATTTGATTTATGAAATTAGCATTATATTTTGCGTCTGAAAAGTAACATTTCGAAAAAAATCGAGAACAGGCGATTTTGCAGGTCCTCCTTTTCAATACTTGTAATGAGTGAAAGAAAGTATAATTGTTATCTGTTTTCCTCTTTATGAACTTTCATTAGGAATAGATGGAAGTAAATAATTATTACAATCATACAGGTGATTAAATGATTAACTTATGTGGATTCACATATCCTTAAGTGATTTAATTGCTATTTGTTGTTATGATACCAAAATGGATCCTCGATGCAACAGTTTTTTCCTCTTTTATTTCGAATAAAAAATAATACTTTTCCTTTCATCTTTGGCTCAAATTGAATTCCCAATTCAGATTATCATCTATATCAGGAAATATTGGTTCAGCAATTTGAATTAATAAATTAAGCGCAGTACAAATTAATCTATTCCTTTTTATAAATGAACTAAAAACACCTTAACTATCACATTTACAAAAACCTTTTCCTTAGCCTTAAGCGAAATTAACTGTTTTAGTTTAACAGTGAAATTTAATCATTTAACCTTGATTTTAAAGTTTATTTGTTTTATTTATTTTTCACTTATTTTGACAAAAAAAATATTAAAGGAAAAAATTTGGGATAACAAATTAATTGGACAAAAAGAGATATAACTAAATTGAGTAATTTACTCGAATGCAATGATATGGATTATCAAATGAAACCAGAGTATTTCTTGTTCCAGGTAAAAGATTTCACGATTGATGATGACATTTCTTTCCAATGGTTATCATGAATATTTAATTTTTGTGACAATTTCACGGTGCAATGGTGATAAACAAATGAACCAAATTGACCAGTTTGATAAACCTTGTCTCCTGTAGAGTTTCAAGAGAGGTTATTGACAAGCATGAGGTTGATGAGATGAATTCACATCAATTTGCGTGATTATGAATATGAACTTGACGATGATGTGGTCCAGTTTATGAATGAAAACAAAGGAAGGCTGGAGCAATAGGACACCATTATAAGTGACCTCTGCGTATCCTAAATTTATACAACTTGTAAAAGATTCACTTCACTTGTTTACTTGAATCAGCATCAGAATTTTGAATAATTCTGTAACTGCTGAATGATGGACTGGTTGAAAGATAATCAAGGTGAACCACGATTAGAGCCGCTGACTATTTTTGACAGCCAGTTGTTGAATTCATTGGCCATTGTTTCGTCAGTTGGTGAAGTAAATGGTGATTGATAAATGTTGAAATTTGAATTGGGTTGACTGGGTGGACGATTAGATTTATCAGTAGTCAACCAAAGGATAGGGAAATCCGGTCTTCCGGGCATGTATTTGCTTCGTTCAAATAATTGTTTGGGAATCTCAGATCCAATCAGAACCAAACCATGAGCTTCAAAGAGGCAGATATCGGGAACGGGCAGAGTTGGTCGTTGGATATTCCAGAGTTCCACTTCGTTATTATTGTTGCAAGCAATTTCCAATATTCTCAGTGGACATAAATTTTTATCAAGCGAGAGGACTCTATGGTCAAGACCAGCAAGACGATTAGCGAAGTTTGTACAAGCTTGAATATTTTCTAAATTTATTCCAGTTATCACAATTTTAAATCGTGAAGGCATTCCTCACTTATGGACAATAAACAACTGAACAATTGGAATGTTTTTTTGCCAATAAGGTTTGAGGTTTGATTAATTGAAAGTTGATTTAGGAGCAATTTCAAATGAACTTGTTTTGTTTTCCTCTTCTTTTTGTTTGGGATCCAAAATTGAGTAACCAAGGCAACTTGGATCATCATTTGAGAAGATAATTTATCCAATCAGCAAATCGATTGGCTTTCGATGGACTTATTTAACAGGTGGATGGAAATCTTGAGCGGCAAATATTTCACAGTGACTTGTGTTGTTTTTGATCTTGATAATAAGAACCATAGTAATCTAATTGAATAAATTACACCATGGCTAGTTATCTCTCAAATTGAAAATTCTGCAACTTCTGATTAATTTTAAAATAACAAAAGTTAAATGCACTTTTTTTATTGTCAGTGAAAAATACACAAATATATAAGTGAGTTGAGACAACTCAAAAAGTTGAGTCCATGATTCCATTTTCGCTCCAATATAAATCAATATATTTTCTTGGCTTATTTACGCATTAAAGCTGACTTTTTAAGTTGCCAAGAATTAAATTTGTTGTAAGCTAACTGCAATTGACTTAATAGATGAGATGTGAGCTGCAGAAGAGAAAGAAAGAAAACAATTAAATATTTAAAATTATTTACTATTTTTAATGAGAAAGTAGCTCTGTTTGGTTAACTAATATGTGTTCAATCTGATTATGCCATAACAAAAAAATACACAATTAAAATTGAATACTATCTGGAAAAATTTATCGTCAGTTTAGATAGTAATTGAATAATCGATGCTATATTTGCAAAATTGGTCATTCTAAAAGCACGACATGAAAAAATGTTGTAAAGATTTAAAGTAACGAATTAAGTCTAGTCTGAGTTTTTGCTTTATGCTTAAAAGTCAAAATTGTATAAGTTAATGAACACTTGATCGTAATAGTAATTTTAATTCGGTCTCAACGAATAAAAATTTAAAAAAGTCAATCCCTCTGAGAAGAGGAAAAAGCAATTGCTAGTTTTAATGATTAAATACTGAATAGATTTTTCAGCTTGGATAAGAATCAAGCTTGGAAAATCTCTTCAATTCAGAATCAGTAGGTGTATAACAAAATAACTAATCACTGGGTGAATTGACTAGTGTCTTAACAATTTTAAATATTTAAATTATAAAATTAGATGATTTGGGAAAGAAATTATAATTTCATTTGATAATTTCTAGGTGAAGATGGATCAGGTCTTGGGTTTCCGCTGCGTAACCACAACATGATATGAAGTGTAATGCCACAATCAGATCGATTTGTTTTCAAATTGACATTTGGTTTGATTGTATAAATATTTTTGTTTTTTTGTATATAAACATTTATAACAAAATAGATAAGATGGAAATAAAAATACTAAGTGAAAGACATAACAGAGTCAATAGCACTAATTATGAAATGTCCATTTCTTGAATTGCATACCTCTGAATCGTAATGGTCTTTCACTAATTTATCATGAAAAGCTTGGACTTTGGTAAATTGGAATCTTTCTAATGTAGACTTCATTTGACATAGTTTTTCCTCGATAAGTGGACTTGTGACAGGAAAGCAGGCCCAAAAGTGTCTAAGTAACTCATTACACGAGAAATAAAGTTGCTTCAATTGGCTTTGGATATCAGCTGGTATGACGTCTTTAAGGCTAGCGGTGTGAGTGTTTTTAAAGTACGCTCCTCCAGGAGATAATGCACTTAGAGCAGTTATAGCGGCCGGCGATGAGAGAGAGTTATTTAAAGATAACCGCCAATTCGTTAGAATATTATCTTGATGATAAACTGATTGTAGAAGTGTTAAATTGTTATAATGATTGTGATTCCCTGAATCCTGTGTAGGTCCTTCGAGATACCTTTGTTTGTTACTAATTTTTAACATCTTAGATTCTTTTGTTGACCATGAAAGAGGATCGATTAACGCTTCGGCGTCTAGATCTTCTAATTCAGTTTTTTCCTTTAAACGTTGCTTCTTGACTCTTTTGATTTCCTCTGAATCATCTTCGATATGATTTTTACCTAAATTATTGTTTAAAGATGTATCACTAATGTCTTTTTCTTTATCCTTATTTTTCCCCTTAACAACGCCATTCACATGGGGAGTTGATGAGGTAGATGCTGGTGATGGAGATGAATGACCATTGACGGTGGCACTTATTTTACCCGTTGAGTCACTTTTACTGGCTTCTAAAATCATAATTGAATGTAAATTGAATCTTTTGATCAACGCTTGATTAGCGTTTGGTAAAGTTGAGCTATCTCGATCTTTTTTCGATTTATCCTCATTTTTGGGATCACTTGAATTATTTGTATAATCAACATCATCAAAATAAGTAATATCAACAAATGGATCTTTTACACCTCTTTTAGCTGCAGTTCTAATATCTATCTCGTCTGACTTAGCACAGTCAGCGAAAAGATCTCCTTTTGAAGAACCAGATGAACCGCTAAAAACTCTATCACGATGGAAATAATGACTTTGAAAGAATCGAGTCCAAAATTCTGCTTCTGTGATTTTATGAGGAACATTTTCAAAATGTTTCTTTTTCACTGCTGGATATGTACGGAATATTGCTTCAATAATGTCTGTAGTAATGTTGTACTTAATACCATTACAGCCATCAGCTTGAGGCTTGATGTCCGAGAGGAAGGCAGCAGAAATTCCCACCATTTGTTCATTGGAGGAATGGAGATTAACAGCTAAATTAGGTTTATCTAGAGTAGATGTTGGAGACAAATTTAGAGTTTTAATCAATTGTGGACACCTAATAGGTGCTAATTGAGTCCAAAATTCATCACTTGTGATAACACCACTAACAACCAAATCTTTATATAAATTAAACAGATCTGGATCCTCTTGGAGAATACGATTTTTTTCTTCTAATTCTTTGGAAATTTTCTTCTTAAACTTAGGTAATAATTGTTGTAGTAATTGTTTAACCATATCACGATCACTTAATTGTTTTTCTACCCCCTCTGGGCTGACAAAATGGTATGTTGTAGTGTCACCGGAATGCAGGACCAATTGTAATTGAACTTTCGCCTTTCCTTCGGGTGATATTTTCTGCATCTTAATATCCGCATATTTATGACTGATAGTGAAACAATCTTTACCATTCGGCATCCAGGCGATCCGAGCTTCCATGAGGTAAAGAGTTCCATCATTTTTCTTATTCCGGACTCCATTTACAAGGAGTAATATATCCTCAGAAGAAGTTGTCATTAACTGGCTTGATTAAAACTTAGCTTACAACTAAATTAAAATAAATAATGATTAGAGATGAATGGAAAATAGTTAAATCACAAGGAAAATTAAGAAGAGCTACAAACATTAAACCACAATTATTTACCCGAATTGTAACAACCTATTGGATATCTCCCCCATTACTAATGTGGCGGTTGCACCGCTAGAGTGCGTACACACTAAAGAAATGGAGCGAACTTCAAAAAATATCAAATGCATTGGATTTAATGATAAAACAATTTAAACAAGAGTTGATTAACCTAATTAACTAATCTAAATAACCAGAACTATAAACCTTACTAGATGCCTGAAAATTATAGCTTTCTTGTTTGGAATAAGCATTCAATCTTTCATTTGAAATGAAAAGATTAATATCTTGGATAAAGATTAAAGAATAAAATTCTATGGCATTTTTAAAAGGTAAAAATTTTGATTTAAACTGCGATAAGAAGGGTGAATGCTAAGCCTTTGAGAAATTTCAGAATTAACTTGACCAAAAAGATAAACCTTCAGTCTGAATCCTCAAAATAAAATAATAACGTTGCTTTCAGCGATTGAACGCTCAATTGATACAACAACAAACATGTAACAAACTTTGAACTTGTAAGCCTACTGAGCCTAAAAATTAGCTTAATTATTGTCGATTTATATGATATAATACAACTGGGCCAATCTTTAAGCGTAATCAGGTAAATAAACTAATGCTGTGAATATAAATCTAACGGCCGTTTCATGATTGTTGATGTTTACACAAAAAATATTGTTTCTCATCCATGAGTAGCTCTTTTTGCTTCTTGAAAATAACTGACCTGAAACGATTAGAAAATGAAAGTGACACACAGTTGAAGGAAGTCTTTTTTTCCCATTTTGTAAGTGAAAGGAACGAAATGAAAAAAATTTGTCTTTATAGTTCACTGAATGAAAGCTATTTAGGAAATTGATGTTTTTCCTGAAAACTGGTAAAGCTCAAAAAATGAAAGCTTGAATTATAGATCTTTGATGTTTTTAAACATTGAGATATAATAATTTCAATTGAAAAAATACTGATATTGCTTCAGGCTTACAATTAATCCTTACCTTTGAATTGTTGAAAGAAACAAATCTCAAATATAACTTATATCTTTAATAAACTTCAACTCTCCAAATGGTTATTCAACTAATATTTGTTACATCATATTTGTTTATCAAACATTAGGTAAATTATTCCAATTATAGTGAATCGTGAAAGGCAAAACAACAATTGAAAAGACTGTAAATTAGGAATAAATTGGCTTTCATGCAGATTAAAGTGTTTAACATTAAATACTTCAACACGAAACATCATGTTGTTTACCTTGATTGGAACACATATTTAACATTCCTTTCTCTTTCTGGTTTCAACGGTTACAATATATTCCGACAGACAGCAGCAAAGTAGCTTACAATAGTAAATGTTTTGTAAGGAAACTTAACATTATGTGCCTCTAATCAACAATCTTAAACAAGTGATTTAATTTAATCATCTATTTTTTAATTTATTTTATATGTGATTTCAATTGTTAAACACCTAGATATTTTTGTATCTTATATTTTGAATTGTTCATCCGTCTCTATTTGCTGGTCTGTGAAGGACAAAAGGTCAATAGGATTCACAATGGAAACTAATCTGTTACAAATGGATAGTAAAACCATTAAAAAAAGTGATAAATATGAAATGTTGATGAGATACTGTAATGCAATCGAAACACAATTAGACGACGAGGAAGGCTCTAGATGTATTCATGAGCTTGAAAATTATTCTCGGAAAATTTCAAAATTACAAAAAGTAAGTCAACCTGGACTGTTATGAATGAGTGTAACTTTTACTTATTAACTCTTATCTTTATCTTTCTCTCTATCTCTCTCTTTTCTACATCTATCTTTTCCTCCTACACCTTTCTCTCATAAAATCCTTGTTTCTAGCTTGAATGTGAACTTCAAAAAGTGCATCAAGCTCACGAAGACTTGATACGATCGTCCGATAGGAAAGAAAAGTTGGAAAAAGCAATGCGTTTCAAGCTTGAGATTGAGATTAAAAATTTAAGAGAGGAAATCAAAAATCTTAGAGGAGAAAAGGAAAGATTGGAAATTGAATTGCAAGCCCAGAGGCTAACATTGGAAGAACAGCGGAACCATATCGGAGTTTTGGACAATGCATTAATGAACGCTCAGAATGATGTTGCCAAATTGGAAGGAGAATTAAGAAAGAAAATCGCTTTTGAGAAAAAAGCTACACATTTACAAAACGCTCTTAGAAATATCGAATCAGCAAGTGAAAGGCAATCTCAAATGGAGAAGAGAGTACGGAATCATCTTGAAGCAGAAATAAATTCTTTAAGGAAACAATTGAATGGCTCTGGGCAAATGAGTGATGATAAAAAAGAAATCGAATGTATGAAGAAAACATTACTCGAGTACGAGGAGAAAATAATCACGCTCGAAAATGAAGTTGCTAAATGGGAAGGCAAATATTTTGAAGAAAGCACCATGAGACACATTGAAGTAAATGCTGCATCGGCTCCAAAAGATGCCAAAATTGCTGCTTTAAAGCAAACATCACAGGAATCGGAGAAGATGATTCAAGAAGCTCGAAACGAAAGATTGAGACAAATGGATGAACTTCATGATGCTCATAAAAGAATCGCCCAGTTAGAAAGTAAAGTTAGAGATTTAGAGGCAAAATTAGCCGAAAAAGATGCCATGGTAAAAGTTCTGCAGCAGCATTCTCGAGAAAAAGATGTTGTTTTACAAAAATCACTTTTAGCACATCGAGCCACTCCAGGAAGACATACGAGATCTGTTAGTTCCATGGGACTGACAACTTTTAGCTGCTCTGGTAATACGGCTACTTTGACGTCTGAAGGTAGTTCGACCTCTGTGAGTGAGGTAAAAGAGGACAATGTTCGTAAAGAAAGTGTTGACTTCTATACTTCTACTTCAACCTCCAAATCAAACACTCTTAGTAGTAGTGGAATTCCCACTATCAAAAGTACATCAAATAATCTCGTCACTAGTAACAGTACTAGCAGTAACTCTACTAATAGTACCACCAGCAATAATAGTAGTGGAACAAGCATTGCTAGCAATCATGGTCATCATAATCTCGACGAACAATTAAAAGAACTCGATAAGCGTCTTATCAGTAAGGTAAGGCATAAATATTTTCCCATTGTTGAAATGTTTCGTTAGGTTCCCTCATTTTGACTATTCATTAGATAAATGAAAAATTAAATAGGCGAACAATATCCATCCCACTCTCGTGTTGATTTTGTTTAGATTTGTGCAAAATTTCCCTTCCAAATAGATTGCAATTACAGAGCTTGCAAGAGTTCAATTACATTGAATCAGCTTATACATCAGATGCATGCAAAACAATGAACCGGTCTATTCATCTAGCAAACATCCGTAATCAAGCCTAAGATGTGAGATCACAATAAATGGAAAAATGCCATTTTCGAAATGGGCTTGAAGTATTTACTAATTGTTTTGTCAATTAAAGATTCTTAGTGTTATTAATTTCTTCTGAAAATTGAATATCTATTACTTTCAGCCTGGTTTTATTGTTTCAATGTTGAAAATTCTAGATATTGGATATTTTTCAGTATCTTATTTGGTTTATTTTAAAACACCCTCAATTTTTAATGGTTTGATTCTGCATGACAAAAATGCTAAGAATCCTTGGACTAGATTTCTCTGTCACTTGAAAAATTCACTGAATATTCAGTTAATAAGTTGATCATTCAACATTTTTCTAAAATTTTAAATCAATTCATCCATACAAGATATTAATTTGATTTTTCTTTTTTTATTTCGATTTAGGACTCTATCATAAGAGCTTTAAGATCAGAAAAAGAGAGATTCCCTAATCATTTTTGGAGAGTATGATTTTGGTTTTTTAATAAAGATGACACATATCAACCTTGGAAAGAAGATATTTTTTGTCGATGTTACTCAGGTTCCATACTGGAGATGAAACTTGATCATTTTTATGACCATTGTCTTTGGCTGATCGGAATCCGTCTAACGTGTGGTATTTCGTTGGAAGATCCACAATGACAAAAGATCCATATTATCACCTTCACCATCACCATCATCTTCATTTTCATTGCCTTCACCATTATCATCATCATCATTGTTTATCATAATAAACAATTTAAAAGCCTTGATGACATTCGCATCGTCAATTCATATTCTCTGAAAAAATGGCCATATTTTATTGCTTGTTCTCTTTGGTGTTTACTGTGTAATTATTAATGTAAAATGTCTTACCAGAAAACAAAAATTATGTTGATAAAAGCTTCTTGCAATTTAAGAAAATTTTAGCTAAATTAGTGTAAAATTTGATTATAATTATCCTTTTACATAAATAATATTAAATATATATATAAATATTATACATATTATTAATATTATTACAGTTACGATCAAACAGACCTGAGGATATTTTATAAATTTTATCAAATAATTTGTTAAACAAATGGTTTGAATAACTAAAATGAATTGTAAAAATTATCCTCAAAAAGGCCATTCTCGTACTTGTATTTAAAATCATTTAGTGCCCTATTTATGTGCCATAAATTAGTATATTTATGTAATTGTACAGTTGATTAAATAAACGGAAAGAATCTTTTTCTTCCCTTTTCCACTTATAATGGACATCTTTTGTTCTAATTATCACAAGTGAAAGTTTGATTCAACTGATTGATCTCACAGTGAAAATCAACTTTCTGATGCTTTCCAAACTATCGTTTCAGGTCAACAAACACGACAAAACAACTTTCATTTTTCATTTGTATGTCAATCTGTAAATTCATCAAACGATTAACTATCATATAGCAATTACCGAAATTAATGAAATTAAATCAAGCAATTCTGCGACTGTTTGCTACAGCTTACAATATTTCGAGAAAAAAATTTTGTCCAGAGATTGAATTTTAATATTTTTTTGTTTTTGTAAAGGTCAGTTTTACGTTGGGACAGGTTCTTCTTCAGATTTAAATGTCAAATCGTACAATTAAATTAAATATTTCCTTGAATTGGCTGAAAAATAACTGATTTAAACATTATTTTTGGACGGCGCTTCAAGCGTATAGATCAGCTGATTGTAACTATGTTCTCTGTTTACTGTTTTCAATCACAATTATTTTTATCTCTGATATTTTACTGTCATCATTTTTTTCTAATGTTGGTGTCGACAATTTGTTTATTTATGATATATCTTTGTGTCTAGTATTATATAAATTATTTTTATTAACCTAAACACTTGGTTGACCTACCCTGGTCTTAAATAGTGTTGATCTCAAAATGATGGATCCAGAGTCTCCAGTTGAATCTGATGGTCATCAACACCACCCACCCTCAATGCTAGATGATGGATTACTGATTGAATTTGTTCGTAATGTGAGGAAAACCTGGGCTGAAAAGTTGGAATCCATGGTTGAAGATTATTTGGTCCAATTTGAAACGAACAGTAATTCACAAATTATATTTATTATCAATTTTCTTTTGGCTGCATGGTTTTCTGAGATTGAAGAGACCGATGACTTAAGACGGAACCGAATTAATTATGTTTTCAATCAACTTTTACTTCGGATTGATTCAAAAACCGCTAATAGTGACTTTTCTAATCGTTGGTTAATTTACAAGCTCATGGAAAATTTAAATATCAAGGTGGATCAAAGTAAATGGTCGGTTGTGAATTTACAAATAACTCTTAGGCAAGAGGAAATTGGCCGTGAGTTGTTGCAGTTTATTGAGCCAGCTTCAACAATAGATGTCGACCAATTAATTTCTATAATTAAAAGCATTATCAAAGCTAACCCTTGGTTTGGTGAACTGGTTGTTGAAAATTTAAAGACATATCCATTTCTTAAGGTGCGTTCAATTACAGATCCAGATATCAGCCGTAAAGACTACAATTTGGGTCTCGCAATTTGTCAATGTCTGGAAGAAGCTATTGAGCGATCTGACTATGCTTCAGTCTATAAATTAATTAATATAGTGCCTGATGATGAGATAAATTCAAATGAAATATTAACTAGCTTAAGGAAACTTATACAAGCAATTTTAACTAGTGACTATGAAATACTCGACTTGGATCAATTCTATTCGGCAATTGTTGGTCGATCAACTGACAAATTGGCTAAATTGGTTTCTCAGATGGATTGGAAACTAAGAGCTCAAGGTGACCCTTACATGTTTCACGATGGACGAATTAATTCATCAATGGTTGATGATAATCTAAACAAATCTTCATCTTCCTCATCATCTATTATTGTCTTGAAAGAAAGGTCTATTGATAATGAGGTGTCTCCTATTCTTAACAAAAAATTGTCCAGAGCTAGTAATGCTAGCGATGCAACTTTGAGAAGTATCAATGATATACCTGACGGAAAGCTGTTTAATATTATTCTAGACCATGAAACTAAAGAATGGAACGTTGACAACTGTTTTTTATTAGCAACAATCGAGAAAAAACATTTCCTTCTCGAACTTCTTTCAGCTCCTTTCTCTCATTTCCATGTGATTCCAGACGAGCTCAAATTAATATTTCTACTTGAGATTATTTACAATTCTCCCAATCCTCATCATTTTAATCAATCTCATTTCAGTGCGAAGTCATCTTTTTCGTCAACTGTACATTTTTCGGAAAGTTTTCATGACTCATCAGAAGCCAACAAGTCTTTCAACGAGCTTCGAGAATTGATAAACTCATTTTGGTTTAATAGCTTACTCGAATCAAAGCCAATTTTATCCTACGTAAAAGCTAAACTTCAATGGATCTTCAAGTGTATTGATTTGTGCCTCAAAATAGATCCAAATCTCAAATATTGGGATAATCTTGGTGTCATTTTCAAAATGCTATCTCAAGGAGCTTCACCATTAACAGTTTTCAATAAATTTGGTATTCTCAATGCAGCTTTAGAATCAGAATCCGGTAACAATGATGTTAACAAAGAGGCTCTCGATTTACTAACTGAAAGTGGCCAGTCTGAATTAATGATTTGGTATGGATATCTTGCCGTTAAATTAGCAGTAATGTGGATTTTCAACAATAATTCAACAGAAGAAGAAATTATTGACCTACCAAACCAAATATCAAGTCTAATCAACAAAATATTACCTTTATCTTTCCGATTAGAAGTTCTTGAAAATTTGTATTCTCTTCTATTTCTCACATCAAGAGATGTTATTGAACCATATCTACCTGGAAGCAGCGAAGAAATTTACACAGATGAAAATTGTTCTCAACAACAAGAAACGTCTGATGACATAATTGAAATTTCATCTGTCAAAACAACGCCAGCCACAGCTAGTGACTCAATCTATTCAAATAGTTCACTCAATGCGAGCTCAATACTTCCAGCACTTTCAGATTCATCCTCATCAACTTTCATGTTTCCCAATAGTTTGATACCTGCATATTTAATACTCCTTAAGGACTGTGTTCTCAAAGCGCAAGCAAGCCTGTTCGCTTTTAAACGTCGCCTTAACGATTCTAAAACTGAAACCTCTGAGAAGGGATTTAACGATGTCTTTGTTGAATCAGCAATTGTTGGTTATGATGAATGTAAAAGTCGACTTCGATCTCTTATGGACTATATTAATGACTCACAATGGAGGTATTCAGTTATTGAACCAGCCATTGTTGAACAACGTGTTTCAGCCGTGGCAGTTAATAGTGCTATCGTAGCCGATAACCATGATGATCTATCACCTTCCATAAGTAGAGGGGAAACAGAAGAGGCAGCTGAGAAATCAATTTTAGAATCTGATGAAATTCCTGATGAGCTACCTAAAGAAGAAAGCAAGAAGGATGAATTTTTCTCTTCACTAATTCCTTGTATGTTGGCATCTCCTGATCAATTGCTTCGTTACTGTTTAATTGAGAATCAAATTGAGCGAGCTAAGCAAGTTTACAAATTATTTGCTGACTCTTTGGCTGACACTGAAGAAGCATTTGAACTGCTGATAACAGAAAAAACGTCAGAATTGACACAAAAGTGTCGAGGTTTCTTTACGACTTCAAAGACCCCAGTTTCACCTAAATCACCTAATTCAGCACAATCACCTCGATCTTCAAAAATTACACAAATTCAAAAAATTTTACATGATTTCTTGACCAAAATGGATGAGCAAACACACGGAGATGTTGATACCAATCGTTTATTGATCGACTATTCAATTTGCTCAGCTTCATGTCTCGAGTTTTCTGAGATCATATTGGAAAGTTGTTTCCAATCCAAAAATCTTGACTCGAAAAATGAATATGAAGAAATCATGTATGAATTCATCAATCGAGTTACTTCACTATTATTACTTTTCAAAGACTCGGAAACATTAAGAACAACCAGTTTAGCAACATTGTTTTCTCTATATTCTGATTCGAGTCTTTTTACCAATCCTAAAATATTAATTGCTGAAAAGGGTAGAATCAGTGCAATCAAGCGTTACCTTAATGATCTTCGTTCGCTTTTGATTGCTGATCCAGTTGATCCAACAACGTTATCATCACCTGTTTCTCCTGATTCTCGACCTTTGACCATTCAATACCAAAAACTTATCTCCTGTTTTCCCAGTGGTAAATTCAATTATCTCAAAGCTTTGTTCTACCATGTTCGAAAAGTGTCTGAAGCATTGAGTGAAGCACAAAAACGAAGTGAAAATTTTGCTCGAGCTCTTGTCAGTGCTGATTCAATCTCAATGAGTACACTGTCAAAACATGGAACTTATTTCTCAGTTTTATATAAAAGTCCATCTGCTATTCTCTGCTCTCTTGTCATTAAATATGGAATTTCGCCTAAAGTAGTGGACGATCTAGCTACAGATATGAAAGTAGATCTTCTTGGAACTCTTTGCTCAGTTACTTGCCCACAAATTCCCACAACATCTAAACACGATGACAGCTCATGTGATTTCACTTTGATCGACAGTTTCCACCCTGCCCTTTGTGAGCTTATTCAATGTTATTTGACTGGATCTCATTCAATGGAGAACTCAGTTCTCATCCAGAATCATTTTGATGATGAAAGAACGTCTCAAGATGAAAGTGAAAAATCGATCATCAAAAATCAAGAGTTGATAAACTATTTCAGGACTAAGAGTTGGGTTTTAGTTAGTTTACTCAAGCTTCTTGGGCTTATTAGTGTTGATGAAGATACTAAGGATAAAGAGGGTTCAGTTGGATCAGACATGATCTTGAATCCACAATCACCTTTACAGAAATGGTTATCTCTGGTTAAAACAACGATTGGTACAAATTCACGAGAAGATCCTATTTCGTTAACAGCTTTAGCTCTTCATCCTCGAATCCCGGTTCATAACTCTACCGTTATGAGAGCTTTGGAAAGATGCGCAATTAATCATGATTACATCCAAATTCACCGAATGCTCCAGCTTCTTGATCTAAAAAATGCCAATTCGTCACTGGAAGCTCTTTCAACGGCTTTACTTTTAAAGCTGACTAAAGAAACAAATGAAGTCAAATATGCTCTCCAGATGAGTTGCGCTCGAACTATGAGAGATCTTGTTGTTGAGCTTATCTTCAATACATCATCTTATTCGGATACAAGTAATGCTGAACGTGCTCTTAAATCAGCTATCTCACGAGCTGAAAAGAATCCAATTCAATCAGAATCATCTCCAGTTCTAGACAGCCTGCGATCGGCTTTAAAAACCATAAATATCTACGCCAAAATTGCCACTTTATCTGGTCTCAAATCATGGAAAGATGCCTATGACAATCTATCTGAAGTTGACATTTTAACTATCTTAAAATCTAAAAAATGTTACTCACTGACAGCAGCTTGGGATGAAACGATGAAAAAGAATAAACAAGTGTCAGCATTTAATCGAATATTTTCTGCCACAAATTTACAGATGGATGCTGAGCTTGATCTTGAAGTGGAAAGATTACGGTATGAGTTATTGTTGTTGGCTTTTTGTGAAAAATCATCTCAAAAATCTAGTACAAACCTTGATACATCAACATCATCTTCATCTTCATTATCAGATCTTAAGATCCTCATTTCAGCAATCCGGGAAGTTCATCTTGATCCTTGCCTGTTGATTGAAAAAATATTACCAGCAGTTGATGATTGGGACGCTAAAGAAATTCTAGTCAAATATTTGCTTCAAGACCCATCAATTCAATCACAAGCAGACAAAATCGATCATTATAATGACTATTTTCTGGGAATAAAAATTATTAAAACGCTCAGACCTGAAGCAAGAATCTATTATGAACAATTAACTGTCAAACCTCTCCTAGTTGTGGAACAAATGCTGATGAATCTAGAATATGAATCGCTAGAGAAAGTGATTAGAGCTCAAAGATTAATCAAGTGTGATCATCTAATTGAAATTTATGCTCGTAAAGCAGTGGACGTTGAAATAGTAGACAATGATTCTATGACTGGATCAGAAACTACACTTATTTCATCATCAATCCTAACGGAACCCTTTGGACCACATAACAGTCCAACAGTTTTTCGAATGCCAGCCACTGTACCTTCCAAGGAACAATGGATACCTGATAGTAAAGTTTCCGTTTGTATGTTATGTAAATTGGAAAAATTCTCTATGTTTAATAGGAAACATCATTGTCGTCGTTGTGGTCGAGTTGTTTGTGGAACTTGCTCACAAAAATTCCTTCTCATTCCTGAGATCTCAGTTCGTCAAGCAGTTCGTGTCTGCGATGATTGTCACACTCAAACTAAACTAGACTCGGCCTCACAATCTCGAAAAGAGTCAATATCATCTTCAACTTCTTCCAGTGGTGAACCTACAGTTGAATGGATCCTTTCCTCTGCTGAACATGACAACGAAAGCATTCGGGATGAATTTTATTTTGAATCAGCTCCTAGTAGTTCGCTATGCTTATCACTTCTCAAGCTTCATTCAGATAAAAAGCAGTGTGCCAAAGTGATTATCGAACAGTTAAGCCGTCCACTTTTTGAAATACTTTCCTCCAACCGAGTAGATTATGGTCTCATCATTAATCTCATCAAATCTCTACTTCTCTCAGCCAAAGTTCTCATAAATGATGAAGAATCAAAGTTAATTATTGAAATTGATTTTCTTTTAAGTCGCGTTGATATTGTCAAAATGCTTGTTGAAGGTAATTGTCCTCATCGTGATCTGATTGCCCATGTTATTTCCAAAGAAGACGCTTCGCTTCGATTACAGGAAAAGCTGGTTGAAATGGAGAGATTTGATTTAGCTTATCATATAGCAACTAAGTATGGAACAAATTTGAAACAAATTTGGAAGACCTGGGCCATGGTTTGTCTTAAACATTGTCAATTTGCTGATGCAAGGAAAAAGTTCAAACCATGTTTCGGAAGTAAATCAACCAATAACAAAAGTGACATTAATAGTAAATTGCTGCAAGAAATTTTTCAAGTGTTTGAAACTATTAAAGAAAAAGTTAATCAGCTTCCATTGCGAGATCGTTGTAAAGCCATCAAGACAGGTCAAATTGTCAATTTAGGAAGACAAACTAAAGTTCCCAATCCTGATGATGGTTGTTTACCCCAAGTACTTATTGACGAAGGTCTATTTTATTTGAAAAATTATGGTTCCAAAGAAGATGAATTACGTTTCTATGTGCAATTTGGTTTACTCAAGAATGCTGTCCAGTTATTCTTGGCTGAACCCAATAACGGCGCTTTTAATAATCTTTTTGTTACTAAACTATTGTTACCTTGTACACAAACTGGGTCTTTTAAAAAGCTGCTCTCAACATTCACTTCAGTTGATCCAACATTGGCTAAATCATGGAAATACTGGATCTATGCGTGTAAATATTTGTCTAGTAATAACTTCTATCACATACTCCATGGTATTCAAGTTTTTATGGGTGATTACATTCGAGCTGCAATGACTCAAATAAACTTCTTTATCTCTCCAAAAGTCACCGATTACAGTCAACTCCATAGTCGTTTGGATCATTTAGCTCAAGCTAAGCAACACTGTCAAGATTTCCTAAGCAACCGTGGTCAATTAAATAAAGGCTGTCTCGCATTTTCTAGTCAAGAAGTCACTAAACAAATCAACGTAATCAACCTTCAAATTGACATAACCAACAAGCTGTTCGCAAAAAAGATAACTTTACCAAGTGCCTTAGTTGATATCGCAGACGAGAAAGAAACTGTTGATCTTAAGGAGGCAAAGAAATTTAGATCAGCAATCGAAAAGGAAACAAGCAATAATGGTTCAAGTCCACTTTTTGTGCCTACATTACTCGACGACAATATAGCATCAAAGATACAATTAACTGTTTTAGTTATTCTTGAATTAGGATCAAATATCAGTGAAGGTCTTGAAATGGCTCAGCAAATTATCCAGGTATAATCAAAATCAATACCCAATCTTTGTCTATTGACACAATACAAATAATCATTCTTTTTTTTCTTAATCCAGAATTATAGCTTAGACATTACTCATGTATATCGATTGTGTGGCAAAGTTTTGGCGCAAAGTAATAAGGTCAATCTGGTTCAATTGGTTAATCAATTAATTGACTGTATTCGTCTTTCTCACGACCCTTCGGAAAGTATCAATCTTTGTGATGATATGCTTGCAACCACAATTCGTTATACTACAGAACCTCAACTCTCCGATCAATTGATTAAAATGATGAACAATGATCTGAACAAAATTGATGCTTACATTTTAACCGAGAAACTTAAATCAGCTTACCTTTTAGCCGTTCGTCTTCATAGGATTGACGATGTACGTCGTGTATTGGATGCAAGTGTCCGACTTAAACAAGATAATTTAACCAAGATCTGTCAATTATGGCTGGATAAAAATTGCTAAACTATCTGTCATTCCATCAAACAAATATTTTTATAATCATTTTCACCAAAATCAAGTTGATAAGGCTCAGATCATTTGCTACAACATTATTGAAATTGTTATGTTTTTTAATCAAAGAAAAAATTCCAAATTATCTTATATCACTATGCCAATAACATAATGAAAATTAAAACATTAGAACCTAAATAAATTTATACTTTCTATTGTTATAAAGCAAAAATACGTCAATTTATTACAATCAAAGATATGGAATAATTAATATTATCATTTCATGAGACAATTTCAAAGAGTAAATCAAAGATAATTTGAATTTATTTTAATCAAAGTAAAAAAATGGTTAGAGTGGTTTTCAATTCTTAATCGTTAGAATGAGTTTCCGATTACATTTGTATAAGCACAATCCAGATGACAAAATATGATAAAAATTGTAGGAAAACCAACATTCAAAGTTCTCAGTTAATAATAAAATAAGAGGTTAATATTGTTGGGCGTAATTGTTTGAATTTGTTTACCTAAACAATGATGATAGATATTTATAATATTAAATTGTTGAAATTTGATGAAGGCGATGATGAAGATGAGATGGTGTTGATGTTGATGAGATGACAATTGATGAAAATTACATTTGTTAATGAACTTATCTTTTGGCTTTTCAGGTTTGCATTAAAAACAAAATTGTTTTTGTACCTAATCATACATTTCATATCATGTATTTTTCATCATTAAATGTTGAAATAATTTAATGCAAATGAATATCTAAATCAAAAAGGAGTTAATCGAAAGTTTCTTTTCCTTTGACCAGTCATATCTTCAAATGGATACATTGAGGATAACCCAAAAGGTAATTTGGGTTCATAAAGTGATGATGAAAATGAAGGTAAACCAGAAAGACCCGATAAACCAGAATAGCCAGACAAACCAGATGAAAAGCCACCGAAAGGATATTGACCATAGACACTGGGTACTCCTTGACTTTCACTTGATAATAATCGAGACCAATCAGTAACTGTGAACATTTAATTGTACCAATTGGTTAATGAAACAATATCAACAATTTTTAAATTTCTTCATTATTTGATACGCAAACTTGACTCTAATAATTGCTATCAAGTTATTTTTAGGCAACTTTGAATTTGAAATGAATCTCATTTAAATTTTTTGATTAAATGTGAGATACTTTTGACAATTTTTCTTGTTCTTCTTCCTTCAATTATTTTATAATTCTCAGCCTCTCACATTATCATTGATCATAAAGAATTGCAATCTTTTTATTTTGTAATAACCAGCTTATTAATTTAAGTATGCTGCACTGATTATGTATTAATAGCTTTGCTATTGCTTGTATATTCAATTTTGATTACATAGTGGTAGTAATCACGATAGTAATTAATGAAGGAATCTGTCTGTAGCATATCAAGAGTTTTAACTTCAAATAGAGTATCATTGAACAATCAATAAAAGATCGGTGCAAAAGTATTGAGAAAATTTCTTTTAATTATGAATCACGGTAGTTTGACTATTTTTATAAGAATTTGAAGTACAATTACAAATTGATGCTTTACTTCGAAGCGTTAATTTTGATAGATATTTCTAAATTAAGATTATTTCAACAGTTAATTAGCACATTTCAGACCATTAACATTGAAAAAATGAAATCAAAAATGAAGTTTAGGTTTACCCAAACCGAATAATGAATATCTCAAAATGAAAAAAGATACAATGTTATCTTGAAATTGTTAGTATTTAATTCCCAATACTTTTGCACGAACCTTTCATATAAACAATCGGATGACTGATTATTTGTTTCAATTCAACGATAAGAATAGAAAATATTTTATCTACAGAATGAAATTCGTCTCGGATTCATCAGATCCTCAATCAGTGTTATATTTAAACACACATGTTTTCAAGCAACTAAAGGTCTATTGTTTAGTTACAAGTTTATATTAATGTTGCCAAGGGATGGACAAGAAAATTGATTTACCTGGAGATGAAAACATATTTTTGGACATAAGTTGTGATGGGTTTGACATAGGGAATCCAAAGCCCGAGTTAGGAGTTGACGATAAAGGTGAGAAGGGTGACGGTGGGGCTACCATGACTGGGTTCATGTGTGAACCTGATGAGAGCATTTGTTCATAGGGTGATGATTGCAGTGGTGATTGTGATTGAAAATAGTTTGAAGATTGGTAAGATTGGCGAGGTCGAAGGAATTGCCGTGCTAAAGAAGCAAGAGCAAGAAACGATAATATTTGACAATCGATTGGTATAATTGACACTGTTATGGTGAGAATCACATTGACCAGGAAAAATTGGTGCAACTTCATTGTCTCGTTATTGATGTATAGAGACTATGGAAACAAATGTAAACACAACTTAATATAAAATCGTTATTCGTATCACAAAGATAAATTGCTGTTGGTTAAGATTTTAAGGTTAACTTATTTAGAGCTGATTTAGGTAATTCAGAAGAGTAATGTTGGTTATGATTGTTGTCAGTAAACCGTCAAAATTAAAAATGATATGAGAAGGAATGAAGAATTGAAGGAGTAAAGAGAAAAGAGAGTAAATGAAGAGAAAGAAAGAAAAGTGAGAGAAAAGGTCGTTATATTCAAATGACAAACGGCTAACGGTCATCCTTTTTTTACTGTTGCTATAATTATTATCATTACAGTTATTGTCATGATTATTAGCATTATCAAGGATAACTTAAAATTAACATTATTCTGATGAATTATTTATGCAGGAAAATGTCAAAAATCAAGTGAGAGTTGACTTTAAAGAGGCAACCAGATTAAACCAAACGAAACATAAGGGGTAAAATTTGCTCTAGTTGTGTACATGATTAACTTAACAGGGTGAGAAAAGTGATTTAATTTTATGGTTAAATGACCTATGGATGGACAAACGACTACTCGGTTGAGATTATAATGAGCTCAATCCTGTTTTTTTTAATCGTTTTCACCCTCATCATCCTAACAATGTCAAGAGTGATAACCCGCGTTGAACCATTTTTGGTCAGCTAGACTTGGACCAGTTAATTTTACTCTCTCATCAAATGACCCTCTTTTGCTCATCATTTCATTGTCCTGTAAAAACAAAATGTTTATAATTGTCAACATATTTAAACAATTCAATGTTCTGCTTTTTAAAAAGTTACTTTTCTAAATGGCTCTTAAAATAGTAAATTACTCAGACGATGATTCTAATTTTAAGGTTAATCCAATAATTATAAAAACAGCTGATAAATTGGAATGGTTCATGAAATTCATGTCAAATGAAATCATACTGAGACTTTTGTCAACAATTACAATATCAAGGCTAAAACTTGTACTTAGTGCATCGTTAATCAGTCCAAGTGGTTTCTTAAACAACTTGAAATTTATGAAGCAAAATTAGAATCATTTTGATGATTGATTTGTTGGCTATTTTGATCAACTTTTGCCGATGGATTGTTTTATAAAAGATGAGAATGAGCATTAGAATTTTTTGAATTTTTATTATCACATATCACAAAAAGAACTCTGGCAAATTGTTTTAAAATTGATACAAAGTAAAGTCTTCGCTTGGAAAGAAAATGTTTGTAAAAGACCCTTGAAAAGTATAAGTATCCCAATAAGTAAAAGTTTTGAGCAATTAAAAGTAAAAAATAATCACATAATGGGCAGCTTCTAATATAAAAAACTACAATTTCATTAGGCCACATTTTGAGTCTTTTTGTAAAGTCACTAAGTATTCAATTGACCTCAATCATGTTCAATGGTAGGGAGCCACCTCGAAAGTTTTTAGCATTCAAATTGATTCCACTTGGTCGAATGTTTAACTTGTTAGCAATCTTGGCCCAATTGTAAAACTGAGAGATCAACTCGAACCCATAGCTTTTAACGTAAAATTTAAGGCTAGGAGTTTTGAACCCATTGAAATTGGATGCTGCACAAATGGTATAGGCTCCCATGTCTGGGAAAATGATCCATTCTCCGACTTGCATTTCAGGGAAGTAGAAATCTTTTTTGATGCAGTCCATACTGTCACAGGTTGGTCCCCAGATTGTAGTTTGAAATTGAGTTTGATCAGTGGAAAGCAATCCTTGTTCATCAGTTCCAGAGCGGTATGCGTCAAGGGTCGTTGGCTTAGTTTCATAATGATCAAAAATAGTACAATTAAAAGAACCATATACACCATCATTGAGATAGTACATGGCGTTAGGAGATCCATCAGAGTTTTTTATTACTTTTTTGGCAACGATATTGCATGCCAGGGTGAAAGCTGAAGCAACATAGTATCGGCCTGGTTCGGCGATGATGGAAATATCTTGATCAGTTGGGAAGTAAAGGTCTAAGTTGGCATTGATCACTTTTGCCACCTCATCAAAAGTGATCGGTGAATCAGAAGATCCAGGAAAACCTCCCCCAATGTCCAGAAGGTTCATCTGGAATCCCAATTCTATGGCCACATCAAATACAAAGCGAGCATTTTGAAGAGCAATACTGTAAGCTTCAGCACTGGTACAACCACTACCAACATGGAAGCTGACTCCAGTCACATTAAGGTTCAACTTTTTGGCTAAAGTAAGTAAATTAGTGACGTCATCCATTTCAGCGCCATATTTTGTACCAAGAACACAAACAGCATGCTCATCGGGAACTCGGATTCGAAGAACAAGTTGCGCATCAGGCATGTAGCGGGCTACTTTGTAGAGCTCTTCAGTATTATCAAAAGTCATCAGCTTGACACCAGTTTTAGCTGCATATTCAATATGGGATTTTGGCTTGCAGGGATTGGCATAAATAATGTCTTTAGGAAGGGCACCCAATGATATCAATTCTTGAATTTCACCCTGTAAGAAAGTTGGAAAGAGAAAAAATTTTAGTAAAACTTTACTTTATCTAAGAAACGAAAGTGGAGTGAAAAGTGTGGAACATGAAAATTTAGAGGAAAACTGGTAAGATAACACTTCACCCCATAACTGTGATGCCCGCAATCCATTGAACCGACAAAAATCTATCGCTAGTCAATCGAAATAAATTCAATAGATGAAGAGACAGAAAGGATTTGATTGAACAGGCGAAAAGATCAATAAGCTCAGGCCTTAATAGTCGAAAACCATCGATAAAAGATCAGAATAAGGCCTCCAACATTTCTCCTAGCCTGCATTTCCAACTAAGGACCTTCAAGTAGCCATTTCTATAACAGGGGCAGGTTTATTCAGCTAATTAAATAGCTTTTAATATAAGTCGAACTCAAGTAGCTGGAACAAGAAGAATGAGATGGCGAAAACTTACTTTGCTGGCGCAATCGAAGCCGATACCCAAACCCATCAGGATTTCAAGGATAACTCGACTACTATTGCATTTAACAGCGTAATAAGGTCGCACTCGTGGTAGGCTTTGAATCCAGTTTCGATGTTTATTGAGTATGTCGTCAATATCGACGACATAAAAGGCATCCTCCTGGCCTGGGACTTGGGTGGACTGGCCGATGTATTCTTGAACGGTTGGCGAACAATCATCAAGAGCAACAAAACAATCAATATTCTCAATAATACTCATTTTGACGGTCTTTAGTTAGCAATAGTAACCAAAATCTCGGAATAATAGGGAAAAAAATAAATCGAATAACACCAAACGAGTTGATAAAATTGAATAGAGATGGCTAGATCCGAGGTCAGTAATAGACTCTTGATCAGATTGTCTCTTCAAATATTTCCTTGATTGGATGACACTTGGAGACCAAGGAAACCAATGTTCAAGAAGCCCAGGAGCCAGAGGATTAACCCTGTAATGAAAAAAAAGAAAAAGAAATGAGTCAAACGATATGTTAGCTTAGATTTAAGCTGATAAGTAGTAAACGGATAAGTGACCAGTACTAACCGGCTCAGGAAGGATAAGCTATTGCTATTGAACCTAGCTATCAGTAATAGGATAAACAAAAGTCTATTGGATCCAAAGTAAACAAAAAGACAAAGTCAAAATAGAAACAAATAAAGTGTTTCCTCACCACAAGAGCAATCAAGTATGCGCGATGATCTAGTATATTTTACTTGACTAAGCTCAAAGACTGAAGTTTTCCTGGGGTGAGTAATATTAAGCAATTAGACAGACTGATTAGGAAACTATTTGAGCCTCATTGAAAGTCAAATGATTAGAGCAATCAAAGAGAGTGGAGCTAGTGAATGAAACCAATGGAAACCATGGAAATAGAAAATATTCAGTTCACTTTCAAGATTAGCTGATGGAGTGAATAGAATGATGAGTTAACGCAAATTAATATCAAAGTCTAACTTGCTTAGGCAATAGAGCTGATACTGATAATTTAATGTCATTTTTCAATGAATAACTTACCTATTGAAATTCAGAAGTAATCAATACAGAAATTTTCGTTGAAATTGGGAACAAAATTAAATTTAAGCAAACAATTTGAAAATATAACTAAAAGGCTCTGAAATGAGTGAAAAAACAAGTAAAAAACAAGATGGAGAATGAAGAATGCGAACGAAGACACAAGAGGCGGTAAAAGCAAATTAACTTCGTAAAATTTCACAACGGGTTAACCCGTTGTGAGCTTATTCTTGGTTCTATCTAATTAAAACAAGACTAGAGTTAATTTAACAATTAAATTTTGAGCACTGGTAAAATAAGCATTAGAGATGTTGGTAGAGGAGAAACCAAAGTTAAACTAAACTCAAAGAGAGAAGAAGGCAACAAGCAAGAGTGAGATAGATAAAGTGTTCAATCAGTTGACTGATATGAGTCAAGCGCGTGATTTAGATAATGAAAGGGGAAAGTGTTGTTGATCGATATGTCAATAAAGAAAATTCCCGTACATATGGATTCCCCATATTTCGTGCTGTGAATCCTATGCTAGCTAGCAAAATAGAAACATTACAAGTGTAGTTACACTTTAAGCAAGAAATTTTCATTAATCGATTGAAAATATATTTAAAGGCTAGAAGTATCTCAATAACTCTCAAGAAACAGATTAATGGACTTGACGACCAGATCCATTTTGCATTCACAGCGACAGAAATTTTTCAAGATAAATTGACAACTGATATAAACAGAAATACTTACTCCACATTATTAGCAATATCACTAACTAACTTGAGAGACTTTATAATGAACTCATCAATGATATTTGATATCATCTTAAGGAACGATCACTTGATGTTTTATCCAGTAGTCAGACCCACTGGAGATGATGATTAAAGTAATCTAATAACAACTTAAATGAAATTAGGATAACTATTTTCCTTTTCCTAGCAAGTTGCTTTAGACAATTCGACTATCATTTGACAAGTTGCATTATGAAACTTCCATGATTGTGTCAATCAACTTGATTTAGGTAAAACAATTAATACTGTCTGACAAAAGCGTGACATCAAACATAATTTTAGGGCTTGATAACCAAGGATGGTTACAATGAATGAAGTGATTGATTGACTATCATTACTGTTTATTGATATGGCAATTGTTTTTGAGTATCAATTTCCCCTCAAAAGCCAATTAACAATCAGATAGAACATCGAACCTTGATCCTCATCCTATTCCTATCAACAACCAACCATTTGTAATGTGAACCGAAGATATTAGTTCCTAAACAAAAAACTACATGGTTCTAAAATAAACTCAACCGCAATGTTTGTTTGATATCTATTGAAAGAATTCAACCAGTATCTTTGAATCTTGAACAAATGAAATAGGAGACCAGAAATAAAATAGCACCATGATGAAATACGACCATGAAGCCCAGCAAAAACAAAACGAGAGGCTAAACGTCTGAAGTGAAGATAGTAACATTGGAGACAGAATATTGTTGAAAGATGCTTCACGCAAACTGAGAAGACTAAAGATTATTGTGCTATAAAAGGTCAACGCTTTGAGCCAAAAAGACAGTCAATTCATGATTAATTGAAGAAAGTGAATTGTAAATTAAATGAGAACAGCATGACAACAAATAAGCTATGAAAGGAAAGGAACAAAATGGCAGAAGAATTATTATTTTGAATAAAAGAGACTTACCTTAAGACAACTTAAGAGTGGTACTAGAAGAGACTTCAGCAGAAGGCTTGAAAGGTGACAATCAAAGAAAATAAATTCGAATTGATTAAGAAATTAATTTAAAGAAATTATAAAACGGATTACAATTAATAGGCAGATATGATGAATAAACAAAATGTTGTGGCACAATATTTCAAATTTATAGACTTGAAGTTGACAGTGCTGCTGGCTGTTGTTTGGTTTTTGTTACAACTGAAGTTGTTGCACCAAATGATTCTCGTTTAAATAGTATTTTCAATTTCTGGTCACAAGGTTCATTAATTACTGTCCTCGATGTTTTATTTGAAAATGTCATTTGATAAAAGTAGACAAAATTCCCGATATACTATTCTCAGCATTCAACTAAGATAATTGAGTGCTTAAATAATCTCATCTTCATTGGTCCTTAAACCATAATCTGTCTGTATGAACAAGAGTCAATAAAATTAATGTTAATATTATAAAATTTTGTGTTCACTTGATATTTAACTTGAATCGGGGACTTTCAATGTTGATAAATATTTATTGCAAAAATTAAAGGTAAGAATCAATGGAATAAAGATATTAAATTGTTCTCATCACATGTAATAAAGAGTATTTCAATGTAAAGAAAAACTGAAAAGATGTTTAGATTCCAAAGACTTTATATTACGGTAAATTTCAATTGAGTTACCCTGTAAAGGGAAACGTTATTACAATAGAAATATTAGATTGATTATTCAGATATATGTGTTTATTTATTTTTGCTTCATTTTCCCCTTTTAATCTTATCAATGGACCATTTCTTGAGATGTTGTCATGAGAATCAGGTTGAAGCCAGTATTAAAGGTTTTCAAGATGACTTCAATGATCTGGAAAAACGGTAATGTACCAATAAATAGAGGATTAACCGTCACAAATTTCCCGTTCTTCGACTTTCAAACGATTTATTAATTGACTAGGAAATGCGCATTTACTGAAAGTGAAACTGAAAATATCAAACCAGCAAAATAGTCAGCAACTTTTGCGTTGACAAGCAATTTCAATTTGTTTTAACAGTCAAAATGTGATTAATTTTTGACAATTAAAGGGTCGAGTATTTACTAAATTGTATAAATTCGTAATGAATGTGTTTCTAAAGGCTCAGAGATTGATATGTTTTGTTACAGATTGAATGCTGGATCATAGCTAAGAATGGCCGAGATTGGGTTGACCCTTGTTTTAGTGATAAGGTTTGGGTAAGAGTCTTGCTTTGAGGACAAAAGTTTGATATGATTTCGGTCAATAGGAAGTAGTCGATTTATATTTCAATCAAAGGTAAATGTTTTTGTTTTTAATCTATTATAAGATAACTATTACATTAATTGAGCTATTAAAGAGGCTGGTAATCTCCAAATGATTTTAGCATTTTTTCAGGTCAAATATTGATCGATCTTGATTCACGATTAATCTTTGATTGTAACGAGTTTTGTTTCTTTATGAGTATATTGTTAGTCTTTTTGAATCGTCTGGAGTCTGGATAATGAGTAAGTCTTGATTTGAAAACGTCATATTTCTAGAAATGTTACAGGTTGATAGACTGATCTTTGATAAAATCATCTCTAATATTAATCAATTATATTTTCCGACTTGTTAGATGAAAATTTTAGGAAAAAATTATGTTCTTTAAATATTAAGTTATATTCTTCATGTGTGTTTACTATCATTTATTAAATGATATTGTATCAATTATTGAACCAGAGTCATATAGTTGGTTCATGTTACATGTATATCTTAATTATAGACTTTCATTTCATCACTTTCCTCCAATTCAATGTTCAAATATTAACAACAAGCTATAATAATCAGCATTGGAAGCAAATCATCTTCTAATTTGGTCAGATTGGATTGTTATTTACAGATGAGAAGCACCATGGCTGGAGATAAATGGCTGAGTCTTGAAAATTGATGTCATCCATTCAATTTGTTAATTAACTCTCTGCTAAGTCACAGCAACAAATGCTTTCCAGGTTTTAATAAACAAACTTCAATTAATTATTTACAGATTTACATAATACATGGTAAGTAAACTGATGAAATTAAATTGTTTTCATTATCTTAATATCGATGATCAGACCTACAGATGGTAGGTTGAGTGATTGTCATTAAGTTGCATTAGCTGGTCGTATGTTGTCAAATATTTCAGTAATTATTGTAATGATTGTACAAGAGCAATAGGAGCTTCTAAGGTAGAAATTTGATTTAAACTCGATCAACATTTCATGATTTAATAGCAAAAATTTAGGCATCATAAATGAAGAAAAAAAGAGTTTTGTGACCAAGATGAGGTGAATTCGGTAAAAATAGAATTGTTTTCTGTGGTGGTTTCAATTGTTTACCTGTTGTTTAAAAATTTAACAGGAAGACCCATCTTTGAAAAGATCAGTTATGGTTTGAATTGGTGTTCCAGTAACTTCAGGGTCCAATCATGTCCTCATGAAATCATGGAGTGAGTCTAACGAAATAAGGATTTTCAAAACTCTCTCTGGACCATAACAGTATAGTATGGTTACTCTTGATTTGTAAGGTTTACGTAAATGGTCTATATTAATACCATCTTTACCAATTATGGCACCAGCTTCCTTACGAGAGATCAATAAGCCAATATCAATATTATCACTTGCTCTAAATTTTTCATTTGGAGGTTCGATAGATTCAGCATCGCCATATCTAGGTCCTTTAGAGCTGTCTTGCTTTTCCTCCATCAGAAGATGATAACAATTTCATGTCAACAGTTCAATGAATCATAATTTAAGAATACAACAAAGATTAAGCAAAAAGGCCATGATACGAAACAATAATAGAAGTTTTGATAACTAATTTTCCGTTCTAGTTGAAATTCAACTTGCCTTTGACGACTTACTCAACTTTAGCTTGAATTCATATTCTTAGTAAAAGGTCAAATAATTTTAATTCCTAACATCTCAATAGCTAGTTCAGATTGTTCATTTTGACGTGTCAACTGAAATTAAACATCGACCAAGAAAAATGGTAGCCAATCATGATTGGATCAAATTTTCAAGCTGCCACTCAAGTTTATCATCTGGAAAAGCCGCGAAAATAATATCAACTCGCTCATTTACATCTCGAAACACGGTATGTCAAGCAAAACCTTATAATCAAATTCCTGGTCCTAAGCCACTGCCCTTAATAGGGAATACTTGGCGTTATTTACCTTATATCGGCGAATATGATATTGAAAAAAAGCCAGAAAATTGTGAGGCCAATTCAAAGAAATATGGTCCATTGGTTCGAGAAGTACTTTTTGGAAGACTCAGCATCTTTCATGTCTTTGATCCTTCTGATATGGACTCGGGTTTTCGCAATGAAGTGAAATATCCTTATCGTCGCTCGCACCGAGCACTTTGCAAATACCGTCCTGATAGTCCTCATATTTATTCGTCGATTGGAATCTTTACGGAAAATGGAAATGGTTGATATCGATCTAGGAACCTTGTGCAGTCGTTTTTACTTAATCAATCCTGGATAAATCAACTCATCCCTTAAATTAGTTTGACAGCGGATCAATTAATATCTAATATCTTTAAAATTAAAAGTCTCTCGGGGTCAGTTGAAAATTTAATGCCACATCTCTACAGGTTTTAGTACAAATATTTCTCAGAAGGATGAGGACTAGAAGAATAGGGAAAAATGCCTAGACATAGATTTTTTTAAAAAGATTTTTTTCTGAAGTAAAAAATCATGCGAAACATATTGCTTCAAACCATTTTTCGTACTCGAAGCCGTTTTCGAGAAAATGGACTTAATTTTTTTCTGTGATACACGTGTTTTTATATAAACCTGCTGATCATGAATATGAAATCGGTTTCTTGATAAAACGTATAGTTGCTGCGGAAACCTATAAAAATGTATTAGAATGAAACAAACGGACCATTTTGATTTGTGAGATGATAAATCATTTGGAGCCACGATCAAAACTATTTTTTCTGATGCGCATTTTTATTCTGATCATAGTTATTTTACCAAGATTTGATTATCACCTGACAAACAATATTTAACTTCCATTTGAAGGAGTCTTTTATGCTATAAATAGTCAAGTATTTAAATAAGCTTAGATAATTTGGAACCACGATCAAAACTATTTTTTCTGATGCAGATTGATGATTCTGATCATAGTTATTTTATCAAAAGAAAATCCTACTGGATTCAAACGATTCCTAGCATCAGCAAAATAAGAACCAACATATTTCAATTGTAAGTCTGTAAAGTCTGGTAAGTCCCTTGTGCGAAGAAGTAAAGCTCGTTTATGCTGAATGTTGAGAACCATGAGCTGACTTCCTCAATTTCTCTGATACGAAACTGTAAACGTTGGCGATCAGTTGTTTCATCATGGATAAAACCAGCCAGAAGATTAGGTTTGTCTTCATTCACCAACATTTGCGTTTCAATTTCTTCTTGATATCCACAATCGGTCTCTAGTCTACCAAAGAATCCATTATATAATGCACCACAAACTTTAAGTTTTTGCAAAATGTTTGATAGACTAGAGTTCTGTTGAGTATGATGCAGTAGCCTAAAGATAGCTGTACAAAGCAATAAGAGACAAGTTTAAAGTTATACAATTACAAATCCAAAAAAGATGATTTCAACTTACATTTTAAGTGGCCATTAATTTGTTCAACCACACATCTGACTTTCCAAACTTTTCCAGATGCGTTGACTCTCTCTGTCGTCATCTGTGCACGTCCAGGTGCACCTTGTGGCATGACAGCCTTGAAACCATGCCTTTCAAGAAAAGGCATACAGTCTCTGAAGGATACACGATCTAGGATAAAAACGTCACCATCCTTAAAAAGCTGCTGATCGGATGACTCTTTTCATTAGCCTTGCATCATTATTTTAGGGTGAAAAATTCGAAACGATGCCGAGAATGTAGCCATCTGGAGCAACCAAGACAAAGAATTTGAAAAGTGGTCACTTCTTGTGGTTAGTATAAAAGTTGCGTTGTGCTGCGGCGTTTTTTACTTTTTTGAAAGAAAATATATGTTCCGTCGGCTATAAAAATGAGCTTTTCGGTGGGAAGATTGAAAAGATGCTGTGAAATATATGTTTTAAGAGCATCAACCAATTAACAATTGGTTGATTGACTGATTGGAATATTTACAATATTTACAATATTTACAAGCTCTGCCATACGAGGTACTGAAGTTATTGTGTATTGAGTTTCTTCGGCTGCTTCGCTCGTATGGTCAATTTGGTTATGAATTAAACCCATTCATAACCAGATGTTTTTAGAAAGGCTAAATTGGGCTGCCAAGTTTTCTTCAACAAAACCCCTATTCAAAATTTTATAGGCCTCTGCCATGCATCTTTGTGTGCAGTTATTCTCATTTGTTTTTTGAGTTCCATGCAGCACCTTGATCATGTCTATTTAAAGCCTCTTGGCTATTGCTTTAGTAACTGATCCAAGGGGGATATTTTGGTTTAGCATTGGATCAAAATCCACATTTCTTTTTTTTACTATAACTAACCTAGCGTGGGCGTGAACTATTTTGGCTAAAAAGCAAACCTAGATATGAGGAGGTCACCATTAAACCAATACCGCTAGTCTTTAATTGCTTTCTAAAAGCATCGGCAGCAACAAAGGCAGTACAAACTGTATTCGCATATTCTTTATTATGCACAGCTCCATAAATAGATGATTGCTTAGCATCTCGCAAGGTGGCATAAAGTTTGAATAGCGAAACATTGTTATTAGTTATAAATCTGTTCTCAGATTGATAATTCCCTAACAAAATTTCAATAAAGCACGCCATAAGGCAATTTGTTCTTCATTACTTCGCGCTTGTGACTTTTCTGAGTAAAGCCTTGTAAGCTTTCGCTCGAGAATTCTAACTCCTCCAGTAGCCATCACTTATCAGAGAATAACAAGATAAGATGAGAAAATATAATAGATGTAGATATATAAATAGATGAAAATATAGATAACGATGTTGATATAGCTGTAGATTTGATAGATAAGATACGATATGATAAATATGCCACGATAGATGTGATATGATATCATTTTTGGATATAAATATTGTGGCTGGCAATATATTTTTTCGATTATTATTTTCTAAACAATTATGCAATTTATGCTGAATAAAGAAAGAAGTTTCAATCTCATAAACACTTAGAATAATCTACACAAGTCGTTAAGCTCCTTTGCGATCAAAGCGAAGTTGTTCGGCCATTTTTGTGCTCATTTATCATTTATCTCAGCAAATAAGCTTGCATCTAAAATTGATTGAATATTCATGATCAGTATGATGAATTGAACTTAAAATAATTAGTTTCTCAGAAAAAAAATTTCAAGGCCATCTTGAAAACGGCTTCGAATATAAAAAATTGGTTTACATCATCTTGATTCTCATGATATTTCACGTCTAAAAAATTTTGTTCGAAAAAATCTAATTTCAGGCGAATTCTGTCCTCCTCCTATATTGTTCAGCATAAATAAGCTGATGATTAATCTCAAGCTATTTCAAATTTTCAAAAGACTTTTCGGTTTTGTGTCGTTTCCCACCTTACTATAGTCATGATAACTCATGATAATAGCGAGCCAATCAACTTCTCAAAGCTGAAAACTTTTAAAACTGCGAAATTCATAGCACATCAATGCTTTACTATTGAATAAAGCCACAGAAATTATAAATCCAAGAAACTTACGAAATCAGAGTCTGTTTTAAATTTTTAACTAAAATTAATGCTGTAATAGTCTTTTTTGGGTGCGACACCAATTGATTCAAATTTCAATTCACCACAAGATGTTGAAAATTTCTATTTTGTGATGAAAAAAGTTTGAACTTTATGGCTTTTCTTCGAATTTTTCAAGTGAACTGAAAAATTCGCTTTTTCGGTTGTAAATATTCTCTGGTCTTGGAATTAGTATGAAATCAGCAAAAAATTCAATGAATGGGAGTAAGATCTTACTTATTCATTTGGCCGATCTATGTTCCAACATTAACGTAGTTCATACATATTGTAAAGGTAATAAAGATTTCAAACAATAAGTCGGGCACAAAGTTAAATTTGTTGCTGCAGTTTTACCACTGGCTTTTAGTCCGGTTATCAGGGAGCTTAAATAAGGTTGTGAAGGAGGGAAGGGAGCTATTCAACTTTCGCTAGAAATTGTTTACAGTGTAATTGGAGACGCTAACGGAACCAGGTACACAGTAATTGGGTCAAGGTCCAAGGACCAAGTTTACGAAAACACTTCACATTATTTCCATGAAATGCAAATGTCAATGAAATTTATTTTCGATGATGGCCTGAACTTTTCAATCGATCTGTGTTGCGTTATAGTGAGCGAATTACATTTTTACAATAACTTTGAAACCGAATTTCGCCATTTTTCGATTCTGCGAAACCACAGTATCAAGTTGTAAAATAGATCGTTTTTGACTTAAGCTAAATTAAGATTTTGACGCCTTTGTCCATTTAAGGTCATGATAGGTAGTGCAAGTGACTGCGAACCTAAGTCTGATGTTCAGGTCGCAAGTCAAATTTATTAGAAGTACTCGCCTCGCGCGGCTATAAATTTTTGAAATATAGTAATAATTTCACCAAAACCTCGCTCATAGCAAGACTGGGGCTGAGCGCTAAAAATGCTCTCGATTTCCGCCTGCAGCTCCGAAATGGACTCAAATCTCCGCCACGGATGTATCTCTTTAAATTTGAAAAGAGGAGGAAGTCACTTGGGGCCAAATCTGTAAAATAAGGTGAGGGTGGGAGTGATTTTTAGCCCAGTGACTTGATCAATTCCATCGTAGCGTCAGCTCTATGTGGCTTGGCGTTATCTTGTAAAAACAGGTGCTTGAAACGGCGATCTCTTTCTGTTCTGGCCTTCAAAATAGCATTGACCTCTTCCAATTGTTGACGGTAAATGTCACCATTTATGAATCTACCTTGTGCTAAACAAAATATTTTGATCATGCCATTGATGTCCCAGAAAACTGAGGCCATGAACTTTGTCTCCCGTAGTTCCGCTCTGACCCTTTTTGGCAGCTCTTTCGGGTCTGATACCCACATCTTTGACTCGGGACTGTCTCTGGATCATATAGTGGAATCCACATTTCATCCATTGTGAAGATGGATTTCATAAACCGATCCTGGCCACGGTTATAAAGGCTTACAGCAATTCTAAAAAATTATTCTCAAACTTTACCGGTCAGACCATATGATGAATTTTTGAATGAACAAGGTTTAGTTGATACTTAAAAAAGCGTAAGATTTTGCTTGTCTGTCGTCAGCATCTGTTGATAATTCATAAATTGTAAGATCTTCATCATCTGAACTTGGTGAAATATTTATGTTGCTGGTTGATGGCTTTGGGTTCTCAGTATTATTAATAGTTCTCAGTAATACTTTCGGAAATTGATTCTTTTTTGTTTTTGCCTTTGGCTTTATCTTCTTTTTACTGTCTCTTTTTATGTCTAAACCTAATTGGGCAACAGGTGCAATTAGGTTTATTGCCATCCTTCTTTCGTTAAAAAAGATCCTCATCAATCAAACTACTGTACCAAGGTGTAGGAAATAATGATACAGTTTTCAAATTCGAATAATATATTGATTTTTGACTTTTTTAATTAGATTTTTCTTATAAGATGAAAATTCAGTCCTTTGTCTTCGATTTTTTACTACCATCGTAGTTTTCGGACCTACAGATAACGTCCAGCCCGATTTTCAAAACAGGTCCATGAAAAAAGTTTTTAAGGTTTAACATGGAGCGTCTATGGGAAATCGGAAAAACTTGATTTTTACATGTTAATTTCCCATATGTTTCAAAAAATGTTTTACACCAACTCTTTTTAAAAACTGATCTGCGTGCTATCTTTGCGTCCCAAAACTGCGATTATAGTACCAAATGGAAGATATTAGACTGAATTTTCTCTGTATGAAAAAAATTGATCAAAAAATCAAAATCTGACATGTTATTCTAATTTGAAATCGGTATCATCTTTTTCCTAACCCTTGGTAAGTATACCTGCTGATGAAAAACATTGGAATTAGTAAATATTTAAGATCTTGGATGACAATATGACTCACCTTTAAGATATTCTTCATCTTGACGGCTGAAAAGCTTTAGTATTTTACCAGATTCAACGGCGAAAGAGGTTGATCTATTGAACATTTTTGACTTTATTTGTGTTTTTCCGTCAAAAAGACGTCAAGCATTGTTTTTGATGAGCAATGCTGCTTCATTAAGAAACAATTGTTTCTTTATTCATTAATTGACTCAAGAGTCATTGAAGTAGCTTCAGCTTTACTTTTTTCTAAAGCTTCAATGAAGCAACTGAATTCAATGTTGGGTTTTTGGCCAGAATAGGGAAAATCACTCATTTTAAATTTAAGATAAACTTAACTTCAAAAAACGCCAAATTAAGAAGAAAAACTAAAAATGAATAATTGAGAGCGAAATTGTTGAGACTATTGAAATAACTCTTATAAATAACATAATAATATTTGATTCATGTTACATGAACTAGGTGTTCGGATGAACTATCCCTACATTGGCGCGTTTATAACTCAGCAACTATAAATACTAGAGAGATATGATATAAGCCATTCGATAGAAAAAATGTGAAAGTTTTGTATGGCGCTACTTTGGAAATTTTTCGAATACAGAGTGTTTTTCGGTAAATTGTCAAAGTTGAAAAAGTGTCACATTTTGCTGTGCGTGATTTTTTCTAATTTTTTATCAGGCCATATTGAAGTTCCAAAGATCTTATTTCCGATGGTCTTATGCTGAAAATGCTCCGATAAATGGTTCTCAAGATATCAGCGTTCAAAGTAAGGGAATTCTTCCATAGGAAACAATGGGACTCAGTAAGTTAATTCACTTTCTTTTACTTGCTTCATATTTTCATGAGAAACTCGATTACTTAAGATATTGTGAAGATTTAAATTTCGCAAGTTCATTAACATACATTCACTAATTTGAGGAAATTGTGAACCACATTTGGGGATCTATTTATTTTGTCAGCAATGGTTCTAATTGAGTCACCAGAATTGCGATAAGCCTCAATTTGACCAATTTCGTACGGGGTTAAAGTTGTACCACGAACCATTGTTAAATTACACACAAAATAAGAAATTTACTTGACAATTGGAACTGAATTTGCCAACTGATGCTCTATTTTGAATATGCACTCATTTTATACCCTGATCTAGGCTGAAATTCCTGGGAAATTAGTAAATTGGATCAGTGTCCCTATCTTTTTTGCCCACCGCTAGAGTTAATTTTCTTAATAAGTTAATCCTGTCGGCAAATTTTTGAGTCAATTTCAGCATATGGCTGACAGATTATCATCTGAAGCCTTCATGAACCTTAAAATCCTTATAAGTCTCTCACAATCCTTTTTTCTCGAGAAAAACATGATGTCCCTATCATTATTGCCAATAGTGTATGTACCGTTCTTCCTTATTTCATCGAGGCTAAGTTTTACGAGTATGACCTTCTTCTCCTTAGTTAGCTCCGTTTTTGACTTTCACCTGTTTTTAACACATATATGATATCGGTAAAGTTAACCACTTTACAATATTTAGACAAATACGAACAAGAGATAAGGGAATTCTTCCATAGGAAACAATGGGACTCAGAACGCAAACACGCAAATGAGCCAAATGACAAAAGGAATATGCTAAATCAATCAGAAAGGATCACTTGACAGTCAATCGCTCACATTTTATCATTTTTTTGCGAATTCTGTTATTTGATTTTGAAGAATTCACAAATTAACTCTTTCTTTTCTTCAGATTCTTGTTCTTTTTTAACAACCATCTTATTCACACCTTCGTACTTTCATAATAATCTAAAGTAATCTTTACTCCTTGTAGCTGTGTATAGTTAACAAGTCCAACATGGCTGATAACGAAAATGTGATCATCCCTGCCTTAACAGATACGCCCGTTACTGGTGATTTTGTTCACCATAATGTGTTGATTCCACCAACATTCTTCAATGCATTCATGGGAAAACCAGCAGGAACGGAACCCTAATGAAGAATGGATCATAAACCGGGTGATAGAAAGCCTACGTGGATCTACGTATTTCCCAGCGACACAGTTTGATCCTTATGCTAATAGTGGCAAATTCACTATAGATTTTAAAATGAGAAATGACCAGGACGGTGTTGGATACCTGCCATTTGCTCTAGCTTGGAATAGTACAGAGGGCCATGCATTGGTATGCTACCCGTTCGAACTAAATGTGGCAAATGATCCTTTGACCCTGACGAATCTTAAATTTTTTGACGTGCCTGAGAACCTTAATACCATTAAGGTTGTTCTCTTACTAGATAATGTTGCTAACTATGCCCATATCCGTGACTACACTTACAAGAGGGGATCACAAGGTACTGGGAAAGTATCTAGTGATAAACCATTTTTTAAGAATCAGGGTGATGATTTTTATAATACACATGCTGATGATGCAGTTGTTTATGAGAACCCTTTACTGAGATTCTTCCCTGCCAATGCAGTTCTAGCAACTGAAACAGAACTCCTTGCTGAACTACCTTATGGTTTTGTTCCATCAAGTATGATTATGGACGCACCACCGCCTCCTCCACCTAGTGGTCCAAACCCCAATGTACCTTTGCCAGGAGCCAATATTGTGGGACATCCCAATGATGTTGATATGAATGCATCAGGTGGCGGGAACCCTAATTCTCGAGCCCTCTCTGTGGGTAACAACCCTGGTACATCCAGAGTAAACGTTGTAGGTGGGTCTTCTTCATCAACCAATGCAAAAAGACCTATTACCGATACGATAGCTCCTTTGAAACGAAGTAAGAACTGATAACAGAGGAACGCCAGATCCAGGATCTGTATCGTCTATATATGGTGTAGCACTGGATTCTCCATTTAAACTAGATGATGCTATATTTTATGCTGAACTTTGATAGCAACAGAAAATACTTTGAATCATTCTTTGCTAGGAAGTTTGATGATGAAGTTTGCCATATCCTAAATCGTGCCACATATGATGACCCTATATCCTTTGATATTGTGAGTATCCTCAACATCGGAAAGATTATCTTGCTGTCCTCAACATTTGCATCAAATATCTTTATACGTGATGCTATCAATGCATGTGAAATGTTGTATCCAGGAGTACCTGACGGAAAATGGATGAACAGGACAGATAGTCGTGCTGCCGTTGAGTGGTACGGGAACCTAATATTCTCACACAATGGAAAGGTTCTCGTTGAGTCTATCTGATTTTGGATCTGCCATCTTTGCTGCTAACGTCGCAGGCACCCTATTGTACAATCTTAAAGCCCAACTTGTGGCATCTCGATTCAGATCTCAGAACTAATTCACTCGTGGAAGCATTATTCCCTAATCATCAAGTCAATGGCAACCCAGAAGACTTCGTAACAGCTCCTGGCACTGTTAGGAAAACAGTGACTCGGATTCTAGGGCTCCTTAAAGAATTTTGCACATACCAGATGTCCCGCCCAGAGATAGAACATAATGCAATCCGTGCTAACCAAATTATGACATGCCATATGGGTATTGCAAATTAGGTGAAGCAACCACCTACAACCGAGACAAGATAGCCAGGGATATGGATCTATTCGCTGGTAAAAAGATTGACATTTCGGAAGAATCAGTTAAATGTGTTTACAAGTACGGTGTAGAATTCATCAATAAGAGTGTGTCTCATGATTATTTCAGAAAACTACACTCTTACATCAGTGGTGAAGTTGCTATCAACTTCAAAAACATGCACAAGTACACAGCTTTTAATAAGATGGCTAATTTTAAATTTGTTGTGTCTGCCTTTGCCAAGTTCCCAAGTTTCCCATGGGAAAAAGCTTACGGAAAGTTTCCTGCAGATTTTGATGCTTTTGTCAACATCGCGCAAGAAATTTGGTGGAGACCATACATTGGTTATACAAAGAATGGGATACCTGAATTTTTTAGTGGTAAGAGATTCGAGGTTCTTGGTCATCTCTCCCAACAAATTTTGATAACCTATGGAGGTTCACAGGACGCTATGGCAAAGGGTTATGGTGGCTTTGGTAAAATTAGTCCACAAATTAAAACGGCCGTTAAAGATCTCCTCCAAACATTCAATTACCAAGTACTTAATCCTGTTAACCCTGACAAAATAATTAGCACAAAAGAATCACGATTGAGTGTCTTGAGGCAAGGGACTCTTAAGATGTGCTTTTTATACTCAATTGCTAATGATTTTTTCTCAGACCGTCTACTTGAAATGCCTTCCGCAAGCGAGCTACCTGGAAAAATAATAGAGAGCAGAGAACATAGCGAAGCACACATGTCAGGGAACTTTGACAACAAAATATCCCCAATGTATGCCCCTGCAGACATGAAACAACTAATGGAGGCTAAACAAGCCGAGATGTTCAGCAGTTTTTCATTTTACTGCTCTATTTACACTTATAGCTAATAATTTGTAATGCCGGAAAATATTCTCAGGGCCACAGAACCGGTGCCCAAATCAATTCTCTAGTTGTGAGTCTTTAATTAAATTTCTTGAAAATTGATGTCATTCATTCAATTCACTGCTTAACTCTCTACTTTCATTTGTTGCACTTCGCAAAAAAGTCACAACAACAAATACAGGGTGACAATTCATAACCGAGAGACTTTTTTTCGAGATAACGGCCGAACGGTACATGTAGTGGCCCTCATATTTTTTTCTGGGCATTAGGGCCTCAAAGGTAAATGTTTGGGCTACTTTGCAGAAATTCGAAAATTTTGAAATTTCTATGGGATTTTACATAGAAAAAATAGAATTTATTAGCAAAATTGGAATTTCGAGCTCCAAAGGCGATTTTTCTGAATATCGAATGTATCATCTGAATGAATGTGTTTTAAGAACAACTTGTAGCTGTCTGATGACTTTATGCAAAAAAATCGACTTTTGAGCTTGAAATTCCAATTTTTTCAAAAAATGATATTTTCTATGTAAAATCCCATAGAAATTTCAAAATTTTCGAATTTCTGCAAAGTAGCCCAAACATTTACCTTTGAGGCCCTAATGCCCAGAAAAAAATATGAGAGCCACCGCATGTACTGTTCGGTCGTTATCTCGAAAAAAAGTCTCTCGGTTATGAATTGTCACCCTGTACTTTTCAAGTTTAATAAACAAACTTCGATTTATCGTCTACAGATTTCCATAATCGGTAAGTAAACTGATGAAATTAAATTGTTGTCATTATCTTAATATAGATGATCAGACCTACAGATGTAGAAGGTGCATATTTTACTTGATGCAAAAATCATAAGAATCCATTGAGAAATAAAAAAGTTATTCAAAATTTAAATCCGGAAATTTTGAGTGGATCAGCCTAATATCTAATTTTGATCATTTTGATAAAATTTCCTAATGAAATATGATTAAGCTAAAACATGAATCTCAGCTGTCCCTAGCAAAATCAATGTTTAAGAAAAAGGAATTGGGAAATTGCTCATGCTCATAACTTTTCTTAATCTTCATTGATCATCTATTTATTATTAAATACTATTTAATATTACCAATTCTGTTTCTAATTGATTAAGTTAATGAGTTGTTTGATTTTCAAACCAAATTAGATAAAATGATCAGTATTGAGTTAAATTTCCAATGACTTTTGGAAGTTTATTTTTGGCTGATTTACTTCATCGATTTGATCTTAATATCGATCCAAAAAATTGTAATTTTATTGAGTATTTATTTAATCCTTGCACTTAAGCAAACCCGTTCTTACGCGACGAAAGAACCCACTTTTCTGTGGCCTGAGCTTTCGCCTAGATAGCTATGTCTACAGAGTAAGGTTATTTGCTAAAATATCATTTTAATTGTTTTAATTGAAATAGAGATTTGTTTGGAATTTAAATAGTGCTTGAGAAAAATCACACAAGATGGCGATGATTTGGGTTCTTTGAATTCAATCTTGTGTCTCCCTCTCTCTCAGCTGGCTTTCTGTTTGTTGACAAACCTTTTCGCTTTCTCAGATTTATCCAACAATTATGTTAGCTGTGATCAACTAATTGACGACTTAGCTTTGCTATCAATTTTTTAATCATCCATTTATATCTTACTATGTATCGCCAATAATTGATTTTTATTGATTTGTGTCGACATGTTTTTATGGTTCCCCTTGTTCAATTTAAATACCGTGTATCGTTACTAGTTAAACAATGAATGACCTGATTGCTAATTCAATTAAAAGGAAAAACTGCTTCAACTTGCAGATATTTTCAACTCTTGGTTTTTATCTAATCATTTTAATGCTCATAGGTATGCTGTTCTAACAATTCTTTTCTTGAGTTGTTTTTATCATCTAATCTTGGAACTCAACTTGTTAACATTAGATTTTTGGTTCATCTTTGTTTTCCTCCTTATTTTTCACACATTTTCCTAGATCTTCCTGCTTCAGGGCACATTGGTCAACCTTGTTTACCTTTAGGAATTTGTTGGCCTCTCAATATTCACATTTATTGTGATGAAAATAGAACGTGTCGGTGTAGGCCTGAGACTCCAGTGGTAGTTGGTCCTCATGCATGTAAACGCAATAAATCTCATGGAGATAAATGTTCTTCGGATCAAGAGTGCCTTTATTCTGATAATAATTCTTTTTGTGACAATTCTCACTGTAATTGTGTGTCCAACTATACTTATGATCCATTTTTAATAAAATGTGTCCATGGTAAGTGTTTTGTTTTTCTCTTCTCATGTATCATTTTGAAAATACAATGTGATACTTTAGATTTTCATTTTACTATAGTATCTCAAATATCTATCCGTTACTTATATTTTATTTTTTTATTCATCTTATCTTTTCCAGAGTCAGTGCAGCAGCGGTCTACCTTCAATATTTTTTACACCATGTTATCCTCAGCAGCTTTGTGGGTGATACTGATCTTAATTACATTGGTTATCAGTATACCTTGCTGCTTAGCATTTATGTATCATTGTTTTTGCTCAGATAACACAAACGGCAGTGATACACAGGAATGTAGAGACACCAATTCAAGATTAAGATACGCTGAAAGTGGAGGTACAGCTAGACCTGCAAGCAGCATCCGTTTTTCGTTGCGACAAGAAGACCTAGTATCAAGACAATCATCTTATGAAATACCATCTCATGATGAGCTACCACCTACTTATGAAGAAGCCGTTAAAAACCACTCATATGCTCCAACTGCTCCAAATGCTACAACTGTTCAAACAATGAATAGTCATAATCATGGAGACACCCTTGATGGTCCTAAAAATGAATTATCACATTGACAACGAAGCCTATCTGTTCTGAACTGAAAACTCCTTTTTTCCATAATTTACTTTCCTTTCCTTATACCATCTATCCCTCCCATCTTCATTAATTTTCCCATTTTCCTTGTTTTTAAAGAATCTTTGCAATATCATTCTATGAAACATGATCATGCAATGGTTTTGTTAATCTATCTGGAAAAAGGCCAATGATTCAAAACTAATTGTCTACATCATGTTCCAAGGAAGATATTTCAATATTCAACTAATCTGTCAATGAAGTAGGTTGTCTAACTTTCTTCCTCGTGTCATTGCTTCCTGATTTCTCTACTTTCCAAATTCAATCAGTACAGGCATGCTTCTCATGTAAACTCAACCAATCTAATGTGAAAAAGTAGTCAACGTATTTTTATACTTTTCATATTCTCATTTGGTATAATGGTTTGATTAGAATGTTCTCATCACCTAGTATCTCGTTTTCTCGCCATATTTTACTTTTACATTTACACAGTAAGCTCACTGTTTATCTGCCCATGTACTTTTCCTGACGGCAAACGGAAATCTTTCCAAAATTAACGATTTTTCAACATTAAGATTGAGTTCTTACTGCCTGATTATGTACTACTAAAGGTTATTCAATGCAATCATATAATTCAACTTTTATCATCGAAGGCTTAAAGGAATCAAAATGGTTCTTGTAAAAAGATGAAAATCATCGCCAAAAACTCCTCTCTCATTGATCTTGTATTTAAATATTCATTTCATCTAAATTGTAAATTTCAATATTATCCTTCATCTCTTTTCCTCGCTCTTCGACCTTTTCCTTCAATAAAAAAAAGTCATGTTAATTCATACACAAGTGATAATTCTTATTCCATACTTTTCTTTCAACAAATATTGTCATTACTGCAAAATACATTAAACAATCAACAAGGTCAAACATAATTTCATTATTGCCAGAGTAAATCTGCGAACCAGTGAGGCATTCAAGCTGATGAATTAATAAGAAACGCTAATTGAAGGACAATTTTCCAGTTCATCTAGTTGGATATAATAAAGAAAAGCTTATTGTAAGATTAGTTGATTGCAGATAAACAAGAAAATTAATTTATTCCATCAGAGCTCGATTCTTACATTCACAACACTTTCTTTGAATGGCAAAAATAATGATTCATCAAAGATAGTCACAAAAATTTCTCGTTTCATTGAAACTGTGCAAAAACAGTTTTCCATGAAATTAAACATACTTATACTAGACTACATAGTGTAAGACAGAAACATAGTGTAAAACAAGAAAATAAAATTCATTAGTTCAACAGACTCAAACATTTGTCAATATTTTTCCACTGAATCATCAAAAGTTCAATGAATATGAACTATTGTGACGGCCTTTCAAAATTTCTGAATCAGAAAGGCTGTTTGACAACCATTATCGCCCGAATATTAGCCTCACACTAACCGTTTTGTAAATATTTGAACGTGATTTTAAATCAATTTAATAGCTTCACAAATTGAAAATATAATTCCGAAGAGCTAATGATATTTGGTTAAAAAATATCATAAACTCCATAAAAATTATTCTTGCATTAGGGTATAAAAGTCAGCGACCTAAACAAGAGTGTTTATTGGAGGATTTTTTGTCATAGATGATCGACCTATTGGTCTGTACAGTTTTGCCAACGGTTTGAAAAAGAGACTAGTCTGACCTATGAAGAGCCAGTGTTTGCCAAATCGTCGTAGCAAAATCTGAAAACCAAAAGACATAAAGTCCGTTCGTCATCTATGACAAAATATCACACTTGTTTGCCCTTTTGTTAGGGAGTGAGTTGTTTATTTCATCGACACTTCTTACAATTGTTAGATTCAATTTCAAGTTGCGATAAAGCAGATTAATTGCATGGATAAGGAGTGAAGCTCCAGAGTGGATAATAAAAGTTAAATTTCAGAAGCTGATAAAGATTTCGATTCTGTAAAGCTAACAAACTGCAAGAAAGAACTCTATTCCAAAGTAATTTAACTATAGCTTGAAATTCAATCTAATTTGCTACATTGGTAACAGATTCACATAAAATATTAACAGACGCTTGTAATCTTTCTTTGGTAATCCTTTTGTAATTGTTATTTCAAGAGAGTCACTTACAGCAAAACCAAAGAGTAAAACAACTCGTAAAACAAGTTATATTACTCTTTGAGCAAAACTAATAGTTGCTTGTAATTTGATCTTTTACCAGGCAACTCAAGAAATCCAGCAAAAGCTCAAATCTATTCTTCTTTTAAGACTTCATGTTATTTTAAAGCAATTGTTTGAATACAGTTTAGTTTACATTGTTAATCAACATGGCATGGTCTCCTGACCCTCAAACGCGTTCATCTAATGTTACTAAATTGTTCGATGTTTTTAAGGAATTTAAATTTTCTAATATTTTCAAGAAAGATAAAAAAGACCTTTACAATAATTTCGTAATTGTCATCAACTCATCAATGATGCCAAAGATACTTCTTTTCGAGGCAATACTTCTCACTTATAAGGAATATTTTGGTGAAGAGATTACTTGTTCAGTCGAAGAACCACCGAGATTTACTAGACACAGATTTGTTGACTACTGTTGGTTGGAGGGAAGCTTCACAATACCTGCCGAGTCTCCAGATCAGTCCCCTTACAGCGGAGTCAGTTCAATGTATGCAGAAAATGGATCCAAATTTTATCATCGCTACTATCCATGGGTCTACTTGTCCGTAATCATCCAAGTAAGTTAATTCACTTTCTTTTACTTGCTTCATATTTTCATGAGAAACTCGATTACTTAAGATATTGTGATGATTTAAATTTCGCAAGTTCATTAACATACATTCACTAATTTGAGGAAATTGTGAACCACATTTGGGGATCTATTTATTTTGTCAGCAATGGTTCTAATTGAGTCACCAGAATTGCGATAAGCCTCAATTTGACCAATTTCGTACGGGGTTAAAGTTGTACCACGACCCATTGTTAAATTACACACAAAATAAGAAATTTACTTGACAATTGGAACTGAATTTGCCAACTGATGCTCTATTTTGAATATGCACTCATTTTATACCCTGATCTAGGCTGAAATTCCTGGGAAATTAGTAAATTGGATCAGTGTCCCTATCTTTTTTGCCCACCGCTAGAGTTAATTTTCTTAACAAGTTAATCCTGTCGGCAAAGTCCTGTTTTGAGTTAATTTCAGCATATGGCTGACAGATTATCATCTGAAGCCTTCATGAACCTTAAAATCCTTATAAGTCTCACACAATCCTTTTTTCTCGAGAAAAACATGATGTCCCTATCATTATTGCCAATAGTGTATGTACCGTTCTTCCTTATTTCATCGAGGCTAAGTTTTACGAGTATGACCTTCTTCTCCATAGTTAGCTCCGTTTTTGACTTTCACCTGTTTTTAACACATATATGATATCGGTAAAGTTAACCACTTTACAATATTTAGACAAATACGAACAAGAGGTAAGGGAATTCTTCCATAGGAAACAATGGGACTCAGAACGCAAACACGCAAACACGCAAATGAGCCAAATGACAAAAGGAATATGCTAAATCAATCAGAAAGGATCACTTGACAGTCAATCGCTCACATTTTACCATTTTTTTGCGAATTCTGTTATTTGATTTTGAAGAATTCACAATGATTGTCACTGTTTCTCCGTTCTTGGAGGTATGTAAAAAGAACTTTTGACGGCAGGATGTCATCACTTGATCCTTTCTGATTGATTTAGCATATTCCTTTTGTCATTTGGCTCATTTGCGTGTTTGCGTTCTGAGTCCCATTGTTTCCTATGGAAGAATTCCCTTACTTTGAACGCTGATATCTTGAGAACCATTTATCGGAGCATTTTCAGCATAAGACCATCGGAAATAAGATCTTTGGAACTTCAATATGGCCTGATAAAAATTAGAAAAAATCACGCACAGCAAAATGTGACACTTTTTCAACTTTGACGATTTACCGAAAAACACTCTGTATTCGAAAAATTTCCAAAGTAGCGCCATACAAAACTTTCACATTTTTTCTATCGAATGGCTTATATCATATCTCTCTAGTATTTATAGTTGCTGAGTTATAAACGCGCCAATGTAGGGATAGTTCATCCGAACACCTAGTATAATGTCAATGATCTTGGTTTTTTGAATACAGTAAACCCTCTCAAATTGTCACGTCGTGGGATTAGCATCTTGGCTATTTTCCTATAATAATTAGGCAAAATAGCCCTTTTACGAATTTAATTAAATTTTAAAATTTAATTATTAATTCAATTTAGGTGTTTTTGATTTCTAATTTGATAATTCCTGTATTGAACAGTATAAAATAGTAATTAAGATTCCTCTCAAAATTTTCCTAATTAAAAAAACTGAATTAAAAGCAATTGTTTACTCGGTTACCATGACTCTGGGACAATTAGAGAGGGTGACAATTTGTTAGCCCAGTGGGTTAACCTATGCGATAAGATTGTCTAACCTTCATATGTTGTACTTGCATCCTGGGGTTAGCGTTCGAATCTCGCCAAGTCCTGTGTCTAGGCAAAATACAGTAACTCGCTTATCAGGGTTTAAGCCCCCTGAACTATCCGCCTTCCTCTTCCCTTCGGACACCCTACCTAGCTGGTTAAAGCCCAGCACTTGAGAGGGGGAACCTCTCAAGTAACGAGGGACACGCGGCGCCCTAAAAGCCGTAGGCTGGTAGACAGCCGGTCCACACTGAGAAAAAAGACAATTTGAGAGGGTTTACTGTACATACACTCATGGGTGTGATTGACAATAAACCAAAAGCAAAAATCCACCTTTCAGTTGACTTTCTGTTTTTTCTTGCTAATTTTGGTGAATTTCAGTATTTTTAATAAACAACGAAAGTTAGTCTTTAAAGTGTGATCTCATTTACACGGACAAGGGAAAAAGCTAAGAATTCATTCTAATAATTATTTTTTTTCAATTTTCTAGTCAATCATGTTTTACTGCGTTAAATGGATCTGGAAATCTACCCATGATAATCGTTTCTTCGGACTACTCACAAAATTAGATAAAGATAAAAAAAATTTGAACCAATATAGTGAAAATGAGAGGATAACATTGGTTCAATCGGTTGCTGATCTTTTATTTTCCAATAATCCCTTTTACAATAATATTATTTTCATGGAGTTACTTTGCCTGATTCACTTGCTTCTTCAAATTTGGATAACTGACAGATTCCTTAGCGGCAACTTTCACTATCTCGGTATCCTTTGGCTTGAGTCATCTTATAAAGTTAAAAGCATTACTTCACTTTTTCTGTCCACCTCATCGTCCGAATCCTCATCACACTCTTTAGATTCATTCAATGCAAATGATCCCTTGTTGCACATCTTTCCTCGGATGGTCAAGTGTACATTGAAATTTTATGGACCTTCCGGAGATCCGAGTACATATGATGGCCTTTGTTTCCTCGCTGCCAACTCTTTGAATGAAAAGGTTTACCTCTCCCAATGGTTTTTTTATCATTTTACTCTTCTTTTCATCATCATTGTCCTTACTTGGCGAACATTGATTCTCTTGGTTCCTCCACTTCGATCATTTGCACTTTCCTTTACAAGTTCATCGCATATTGCCCAAAATTATTGGTGCCTATTGGAAAGTCCAGGGAATTGGTTTCTACTTCATATACTTTCCTCGTTGCTACCAGTGTCCCACTTCAAAGACCTAATGGATGCTGTTGTTGAATCTCATTATGACAAATATGGAAATCCTTTATTCAACTCAAGATATCAACTTTTGACTAAAAAAAAGGGTTCTAATGAAGCTGAGAATAATGAAGGAAGTAATAATTCAGACCAAAAAGACCAGAAAGAAACAAAAGACTTCGAAATTATATGGCCCGATGATTGTACATTTTAAAATGTATTAGTAATGTTTTTGTGATACTTCATTCAAAATAAATGAAATAAGACAAAAGAAAGTATTTTATTTTGCAAAATAAGTACATTTTCTGGTTGATCATCCGAAATTCCGAACTGACAATAACCAAACATAGTCTAGGTGAAAGGTCATCTAAAAAAACCTACAAAAATTCTATCAAATCTCTGGCTCACTGACTTCACTCAAAATGAATGAAATAAGACAATTTTTTAAAATACATTCACAAATTAAATCTATCATATGTAATGTACCGGGTGTGGCATAAGTCAGGTACAGCATATTTTCGTGAATAACTTTTGCACCGATAGAGATATTTCAAAACGGTTTTTCTCATTGTAATCAGCGCTTTTTCGGTTGTCATTTGACTATATGCTGGAAGTGCCAACCTTTACTAGCGATCGTTCTGACACGAAAAACGCAAAATATTGTCTCGCAATGAGAAATTCGAGAATTGAAGTTTTTCTTCCTACGCCTTTATGGCTTAGTTGCAAGGGTGTTTCGACCCTTCGTGGCACTTGGTTAGTTCCGTTCAGCGGCTTTGATGTCTTCTTTGTAAAGATAATATAGTTTTATAAAAAATTTGCGATCTTGCCGCTAAGAAACGGCATTTTTCAAAATTCGAATTTTTAACGAGAAACTTTCACAGAACTCAACCGACGGCTTGAGAAAAACACCTAAAAAATTTGGCGGCGATAACTATTACAGTTGCTGAGAAAAAGCGGAAAATATGCTGTACGTGACTTATGCCACACCCGGTATTATTATGAGTTTCGTTCATCTGAGTAAACTTAAACGCGTCAGCTTGCAATATGGTGTAATTTGAAAATGTTACTTTAACATCAAAGTCGAGGATAAACTGACGATTACGCAAATCCAGATAACAATCATTCGGTTCGAATAGTTCCAAAGAACAAGTTTCTTTGGTAAAGGGCCAAAACAGAGAAAGCAAAATAGAGAAGGTCAATATTTGCAATATTCGACATAACCAAACCTTGTCCGATTTACCCATTCAGAATAACTAAAGATACTGTTTTCACAATTAAATGCTGTTGTTGAATCTCATTATGACAAATATGGAAATCCTCTGTTTAACTCAGGATATCAACTTTTGACTGAAAAAAAGGGTTCTGATGAAGCTGACGAGGGAAGTATCCCAAGTGGTACGCTTATTTTTTTGGGTTTATATTGTAGAGGATCGAAAATTATTAGACACGTATTTTGGCTTTTTTTGCAAGTGCGCGGCTCGTGATGTAGAGCCCTTTCAAGTCGCGACAGTCAATTCAATGTAAAGCGTATGGAAGTAACTCTAAATTCATTTTAATAAATAAAATGTTTTCTTGCTTATCAAAATAAATTTTACAGCTCCCTTTTGTCTGAATATTATAAGAACTTGACTAAATAATATGAGAACTGTCTAAACATTTTGAGAAGCCGACTAAACATTATGGGTACTTGTCAAAAGTCATCGAGAAATTCTGTAAAGAAAAATAAAGAACTTAATTTTTCAACCAGGCTTTTGGAGCTGTAATTATAATGTAAATGTTGTTGTAACTAGTGAATATCTTCACCAAAATATTCAGGTTGCTACTGAAAGACACAATAAACACATTTGCAACATTTATGAAGCAAACTTGTCAACAAAATGGGCAAAAACGGGTAAAAATCAACTTCTTCGCTATTTAGACTTCATTAGTTTGTAGAATCATGAAAACTGAATCCATATGCGTTAATAAAAAATTTCTATGATCGGTAGTTTTTCCGAGAAAATCGAGGTCGAATTTGAAAATTCGATCGCCTTTTGTACATTTACGCAAGCAGATTTTTTCGTGAAACTCATTTTCCTTATGTAACTTTTTACAATCAGAAAATGAAGTTATTTTAAGGCATAGAATTTTCTTTTTTCCGTAAAACAGGGAAGTTCGATTTTAACTTAAACCGATTGATCTCAGTGACCGTACAGTTAGCAATCTGAAACTTAGTTTTCGTGCATGAAAATTGTTGGTACACAGCCTAGACTAGATACCTTTTTCAATCTACATGTATATACATGCCTCTTGATTTTGGCCATTAACCTGAAAACTTTGAATCTCGATATTTCGAGAATGGCACCATATACAGTCATCGTTTTTTGACCAATCATAAGATTTCATCATGAGCTATTAAATAATATGAATAAATATAAAAAAAATTATAACTAATTCATTTAATAATGCTTGTTCTTCTAACACATCATGAGTAACTATTTATCTTTGTTAATCTGGTATCAAATCAGCTAACCAAATAATTTAGTGTTATAACTTTTTTTGTAGTTTCTTGAATTATCTTAAAACTTCAATATATCGTAGTCCATAATAAAATCTTATGATTGGTTAAAAAACGATGTATGTATGTGATGCAATTCTCGAAATATCGAGATTCAAAGTTTTCAGGTTGATGGCTAAAATCAAGAGGCATGTATATAGATCGAAAAAAGTATCTAGTCTAGGCTGTGTACCAACAATTTTCATGCACGAAAACTAAGGAAGTAATAATTCAGACCAGAAAGACCAGAAAGAAACAAAAGACTTCGAAATTATATGACCCGATGATTGTACATTTTAAAATGTATTAGTAATGTTTTTGTGATACTTCATTCAAAATAAATGAAATAAGACAAAAGAAAGTATTTTATTTTGCAAAATAAGTACATTTTCTGGTTGATCATCCGAAATTCCGAACTGACAATAACCAAACATAGTCTAGGTGAAAGGTCATCTAAAAACACCTATAAAAAATCTATCAAATCTCTGGCTCACTGACTTTCTTGCCAAATCTGGCAACTCCTTATGCTTTAATACACAAAAACTTAGTTAATTAGCTAACGGAGTATTGTTTGCAAAAAATAAACTTAAAGGTGTGTTTAATTATCGTTTATAAGCCTCGAATATTCATTAAAAGTTGTTATCTCGATGTTATTTTTTCCGACTTCCAAACGCGTTTTTCATGCCTTAAGTCCGCACTGGGAAATTTATGCCTGTGGGGACTTTTGCTTGTTTAGATGTCCTCTATCGAATGGCACTTTCAAATAGCTGGCTCACAATGGGCAGTTTTACATAGGCTTTCTGTCACCCTCCTTTACATAAGGCAAACGAAAAAAACTGTTTCCGTAATTGTACAAAAAACCATCAAAGTTTCAACTTTGAACTCGATTTTCACGAAAACTATGTATCAGAGAAACTTTTGAATCACACGATTGAACTCAGTTTTTACGTGTGTACAAACTAACAGAGTCTAAATTTGAAAGAAATTATTTTCCACGAATTTTTGCCCATTTGTGTCAATTTGTGCATTTGTTTTTTGTGTGATTAGTGATCAGTCTTCGTGATTTTGATGGATGACCTTAAGACTCTGTGGCCTAATATTTCAAGAATGGTTAATCATTTTTAAACAATTATTGAATTATAAGTTATTTTGGAGTACAATATTTTCAAATATAAAGTGATTCAAAATCATGCAAAACGAGTTAAATTACGCATATGATGAGGCTGTACGAAAGAGACCGACAGTTGTATTGTTGCTTAAGTCTCGAGATGTAAGAGTTCATTAAGATTTAATGATTAAAAGTCACTTAATGAGCGATAAAATGACTTTTTGAATCGTATTTTGTTAGCGCCATCTGTTTGCTTTTTTTGTATTCAACATTTCTGTTGCTCACCTGACTTTTCATATTTGTCAGTTGTTTATGAAATCGCTTTTGTTCTGCAGTTTTAAATCTTAAGCCTAATATTGTCAATCAATCATGGCATTCATATCTATACCTTCTAAAAAATCTTATGAAGTTGATTTAAATAAACCTTTGAAAAATTGTCTTGCTTCTAATTATGGTGGTGACAATAGTACCTTCAATGCTGAAGCTGTTGCTGAGGAAATCAATCGAATGCGATCTAACTGTATAAGTAAAAATCTTGATCAAAAACATGAACAATCTATTGAATTGCTGGAAAGGTAAGTCTCAATCATAATCTGTTTTTCTTTTCAATTGCTTTCAATCTTATTCTTTTCTTATAGATATTATGATGTAATAACATCTCTGGAGCAGAAATGTCCTCAACATGAGCTGCAAATTAATTTCAAATGGAAAGATGCATTCGGCAGGGGAGGCTCTTTCCTTCTATCGACTAATACATTGTCTCTTTCTAGCATTGTTTATGAAAGGGTCTGTATTTTATTCAATATTGCTGCTATGAAAACTCAGATTGGTTCTATGCTTGCAAATGAAGGTATAAAAAATGATATTTCCCTCAAATTGGCTGCCAAGCATTTTCAATCCGCAGCTGGCATATTCCTTGCTTTACGTCATATTACACCAACAATTGGCCAAGACTTGACATCTGATCTTAATTCTGACGTGCTTAACACCCTCCACACCATCATGTTAGCCCAGGCTCAAGAGCTGTTCTTCTTTAAAGCCTCTAATGATAATATGAAGGATAATATTATTGCTCGTGTAGCCTCTCAATGCGAAGAGTATTACATGGATGCATTGAAACACCTTCCTATCCTAAAATTGGCTGGGATCGAGAAAGATTGGAGTGCTATCTTCTCAATGAAGCAAAGTGTCTTTGCCGGTATCGCCGAATTTCATCAAGCTAATGTCTGTCAAAGTAAAAAGGAATTTGGTGAAGTTGTCGCAAGAGCTCAAAAAGCTGATGATTGCTTGAAAGCTGCCCAATCTAAGGGAGGTGTTTATTTTAACAATTCTTACAAAAATTTCTTACAGAAAGCTCAAAGACTTCTAGAAGAAGCTCGGAAAGACAATGATTTTATTTATCATGCAAGAGTTCCTGAGGAAAAAGCTCTAGACCCTATTGGTAAAGCATCTCTGGTTCAACCTACACCATTACCGACTAAATTCAGGCCTAATGTGCCTGATCCATTTGCCAACCTTCTCCCTCTTGCTATTCAACAAGCTACTCAAAAGCTTGAGTCTAAAAAACAAGAGCTGGTCCACCAAGAAACTGCAACATTGCGTGAGCTGACTCAAACTTTGAATGGAGTTTTGGCCTCTCTTAATTTACCTGCTTCCCTTGAAGATGTTGTCGGAACTGAGTTGCCTGCTTCCATCAGAGAAAAAGCAGAATTTGTGAGAAGACAAGGTGGCATCGATGCATTAGAAAAACTTGTCAACGAGCTTCCTAATCTGTTAAATAGAAATAGGGAGATACTTGAAGTTACCGAGAAAATGTTGGAACAAGAAGAGACAACTGATAACAATTATCGTGCGCAATTCAAAGAGAAATGGTCTCGTTCTCCATCTTCTTCTTTGACAGGAGTCTTTCGGGAACATGTGATCAAATACCAGAGTATAATTCAAAATGCTATAGATGCCGATAAAAAGATTCAGAAAAAGTATAATGATAATAAAGATCTGATCAGACTTCTCTCTCAAGATGACAATGGAATACTAAAAGCTATTCCTGATGGATCAGGTAATGGTTCAGACCTATTGAGCTCTCCAAGTGCCAAAGAATTGAAATCATTAATGAATGAAGTGGATAAACTAAAACGAGAACGAGATGAGCTTGAAGAACACCTGAAAAATGCTGTGTTTGATGATATGAAAGCCAAATTTTCTGCGGCCTTATCTTCTAATGGATCAGTTAATGAAGATGCTCTAGGAGTCGAAACAATTGCTGAAATCTATGCACCGCTACAAAAGCAAGTTCGTGATAGTAGAGCTAAACAAGAAGAATTGATTGAAAGGATTCAACGAGCCAATGAACAATTCTCAAATCTTAAAAGAATGAGTAACCAGGGAGATTCCCATCGTGAAAATTTCCTCACCCGTCTTGTTATTGCTCATGATGCTTTTTCCGAATTAATGACCAACATTGCTGAAGGAACTAAATTTTATAATGACTTGACAACTTTATTGGTTAATTTACAAGGCAAAGTAGACGATTTGTGTTTTGCTCGTAAAACAGAGGCTGAAGAGCTTGTCAAGGCGATTCAAAATGAAATTGTTTCCCGTCCTAATCCAGCTCCACCATCAGCTCCGTCATATCATTCCAAACCCGATGACAAGTCTAAGCCCCCTCGACCACCTCCACCACAAGTCTCATCAGCATCTGCTCCATCTTCGGCATCGGCTCCACAATCAGCCCCAACTTCAGGACCAACACCAAGTTACCCTTTTGCACAACCTTATCCCAATCCTTACCAACCATACTACTATCCTCCTCCACCTCTTCCTCCAACTTACAGCGCTTTCGCTAATCCCTATGCTCCCCCTCAACAAAATCCTTATCCGACTCAACCTCAGCCCAACCAACAGCAACCTCAACCTCAACCTCCTCCCTCTGGTTACCCTCCATACCCGAACCCATATTCACCCTATCCTCAGTATCCTAGATAGACAGCCAGGCCTTTCATCATACAATCAAGAATCTTTTAAATGAAAATGTTACAGTTAATCGCTATTATTTGCCTTGTTCCGATGTATTGTTTTTGATATCCTCTCGTCAAACGGAAAAAACGGAAAAAATGAAGCCAAAGTTGAGTTTGAATAATCAAATTTCAACAAAATTTTAAACTTGATATGAATCTTTATTTAAATTTTAGTTTTTTCCTTGATAAATTGTTCAACATTTATTTCTGTGCACTGAAAGAAGTATTTTAACTCAATTTACTGTGAGAGTTAACTCGCTTTATGAATGTCTAGATTGTCAAAATTATACCATTAAACTGACTTGAAATAATTAATTCAATCCTTACGTTTCTTTATTCAGTTGTATTAAATACTTTCTAACCAAAAATGTCTGCCTTTTTAATTTACAGCAAAACATGTCAACAAAAGTCGAGTTACGTCAAGTCAATAAAATAACAAAAATTGATGCAGATTACGTCAACAATTTCAATGCATGAGTCATAAAAAATCAGATTCTGATTTATTGTTTTCGATACCATGAGCTACAAAAATCTGCAAGATGAGTCAAAATGAGATTGTAATCCAGATTGTTTTGAAAAAATAGCAATGAATGATTAAATATTGACAGTAAGTTTGTAATAAACCGTATCATCTATTCCCTGGATTTCATTCTGTAAGACTAACACTGTGTTTCACAGTTGTATTGAGCTACAAAAATTTAGATAGATGGCGGTAACTGATCCAAATTCATTTCAAAATTTAAATTAAATTAAATTAAAAGCAACCATTTAAATGTTTTCCTCCTCAATAAACGTTCCAATTAATGCACAATTATTAAATCACGTGAAGTTTAATACCACCGAACTGAAAATCCTGAAGAAATCTTCTAGGTTTAAAAAACTTCATTTTCTGAACACAAGTCTTTAACTCAAGATAATGTTGATAACCAAAGATTGAAATATTTAAACCACATCGAAATGAAAGCAATTTTTGAAAAGCATAATTTTTTAATCTCGACAAAAAGATGACCAGTTGACAATAGGAAATTGATATTTACAAGTATTGTTAGTACCATTCAACACCGAACTTCAAAGAGACAATCGACAACTCGAAAAATAAGAAACACTGAGCATTAAAAACTATCATGAACTTTAGTGAAGCGAATGATTTTTCTCAAGCCTTGCAAATCTTACTCATAAATCTCATCCCTTTATCCAAACATTGGTCCCATTAATTTAAATATTTAGCAAAATAATCATTTAATTGCAATTTAAAGTAGTCTTATTACATGGCCGTGCTTGACAGTGACAACAATTTAAGAATTGTAAGAATTTTACTGCTTCTAGAAGTTTCCTCTGATTATTCGTATCTTTATCCCTTAAAGGATTTCTTTCTGCAATGGAAACGTTGAAATATAATTTGAGACCAACGTGATTGTTTAACACTTTAAAGATTAATTGATGTTTGGATAATTGGCAATTAACAAAAAATGTTCATCATTTGGTAAGTTTCATTTCAATTTTTTCATCAAGAAGACATTTTTTGGCCAACAGTAAGTTGTACTTTTTTCAAACGAAAAATTCAATTACCCTTCTGTTCATCAACAACCTAGACTGTTGACAATCTTGTTTCCAATTATATCAACCTTCTTATCAAATCAAAAGTGTAACCCAATTCTTTTATTAAATGTTTTCAATCATATTTATTAGCAATTAATGTTAAACCTCGCAGTGAACTTCACGGAGTTGAGTTTACTTAAACCATAATAAGAGAAATTTTGTCTTTTTTGTTTAATCTTCATTTGTCTATCCTAACACAAGTAGTTTAGTGTGTTAGCTGTTTCATGAGATTTACTCTAATTAATATAAATGTGGTTACCTGATTGTCATCTGTGTCAGTAGTATCTTCACTAATATTCATCTCTTTTCAGGTTTTATCAAAAAAAAGCAAAAATATAAACAAAATAGTCTTCATTGATATTAGAAGACGCAAAAAGACAAAGATGTTGAAACACAATGGAAATAAAAGAGAGCGAAAACAAAGCAATCTATTCAGCTGATGTTTGTGATAAAAAAATAGCTAAATTTTGCTATTTTCACCTGAAAGTCATTAAGTCAGTAAGATGATATACTTTTTGAATAGCGAAATATTATTAAATCAACTTAATAAACCAGTTCACTATTATATTAGAGGTCTTTTGGATGTCATCAACAATTCAAGTTCACTTGTTACACCAACATAAAACCAGTGAAAGACAAGAAAGGATTCAAAAGATCAACATCAAATATTCATTAATCCAGAAAGGATATTAACTCAATGACTGATAAAGATGTGCGATATGGTGCAATGACTCAGAGGATATTAACCACTTGGTGTTACTTTTTTCCAAGTAAAGAGATTTCCATGCGTTCATTAATCCTAGTACTTATTATCGATACTTGATATCAATCCAATTTGATCATATTTCTGGGAAAACAAACCAGCTGATTGACGGATGGAAAACAAATCTTCAATAAAAGCTTCGATTGGAACATGGACCAACATTTAATGAGGTAATTTATCATTTTTATGTCCCATTTTAAGCTATATCGTACATTTGCTAGTAAAGAAGCGATCAATGTATTTAAACCTCTCCTTGTTTCTTCTTTTTTTCATGTTACAGACGGAAATACCTTGAATCCGTTCTTCTGTTTACATCATTTGCATCCCAGACACCTGATCTGAACTGCTTTGGGCCATTAAACTGGTATGCATTCTTGTTTGTATCACTCTCCTCTGTTTCGCCATTTCTTTCTTTCTTTCCATGTGATGGTTATTCAATTCATCAAAGTTAATAGATTTCATGTACTTTTTTATTACCCTGAAGATGTAGAAGCAGAACGAGATTCTTGTTTGCTCTCTAGATTCCAGTCAAATGATTTCCGTCCAAATCCAAGCCAATCATCATTACAATCATAATCAACATGATTCCTCTTTTTATATCAGATAATGCTCAAGGGTATCAATTTACGTGGTACATTTAGCGCCTTACCTGATTCCGTGTGCAAGCTTTATTAGCAAATTGGTATATTATGCAATTTTAACTCATTGAAACAGTTAAACTCTGGATAATGGAATCACAAAAGTTTAAATTAAAGGTTTATATCTCCATGATGGTGCCTAGACTTGAAATTGTTACCACTGACAGAACCTGATCATCATTCATCATCCAATATTTATGCAAATAAATTTGTGTTTAATGTAAATAATGATAAGTTTGCTACTTTTTTGCATTTTAATTTACAACAAATTTTTCTCAACAAAAATTGTGTAAATTGAAATGAAAGTAGATAAAACGAGATCATGAAAAAGATTGGAAATATGATGCATTCCATTATTAACCGTTCATTAGCTGTTGATAAAGACAGATTATCTCAGAGTTTTAGAATCGCCTTACAGTTGGTCAAGTAAATCTTGATGCTTATTCAAGAAGCTAAATCTATCACATTTATCTTGATAAATCTCTTTTATTGAAATGATGTTCTCTAATATTTTTTGTTCTCCTTTCTTTAACCATTACCTTTCTAGGTAAAATCAACATGGCCATCAACAGATCATGATTCGTGCAAACGGGAATAAAAGGAGAACCAAAACCTCATACTTTTATTATTTGTATACGTTATTACTATCATCATCCGTAAATGATCTGTCAAATATGAAGTTTCGCTGTATTATTGTGATGGAACCACTTTTTATTTTGAAAGGCACAAAGCCAAAGGAACTCAACTGAAACTGTTATTTATGACATTGGAATAAACCACGATCGATTCGAATGGCAGGAGCAAAAGATGCAAAAATCATTTCTTGATATGATTTCTAAAAAAAATGATTCACTCAAGTAGTTTGCCTTTGCATAACTATGTTAGGTAAATTATCATAGTCTAGGTGCGTATTTAGTCTAACTATAGACAAGCTAAATTGAAGCTAACCTTTCTTGAAGTAGACCTTCTTACAGGTAGACGATTAACAGAGAGAAAGAGAAAAAGTAAGAAGTTTAAAATGATAGCTTACTAGAAAAAAGCACTTCTAAAGTTGCCTATTTTTTTCAATTAGGTCTACCCAAAGTTAGATTAAAGCTATAATTTTGCCCAAATGGAATCTCATTTTCATTTTTATTCCTCTTTCTACCTTTCTAATTTACCTTTATTTATTTCTTTCCTTTACTAGATGAATGTCAACTACCAGCATTTTCATCAGTAAAGTACAGTATTGTATGAATATCCAAATTTTGTGTGTTCTTGGCCTATCTTTCAACTTAAATAAGGACCACGCCGTTGTATGTTGGTGGCCTGAGGTTGTGTCAACCTTTAAGCTCATCTGTAATTATTATAATCATTGTTACAATATGTAACCTCTTATAACAGCCAGTATTGTTCATTTTTTCATTTATTGTTCTCCTTTTTTTGTAATTACATTCTAGATGCATCGCGTTACTCAATGTTGAAAACATCTGATGGTTATTTTACCTAGAGAATGCACAATGATGTCAGTGTGGTCCGGAGACAACAAAGGTAAACAATTTAAATTAATGGAATCCAAGAGTCACAATTAACATGAACCCAGCCAAGTGTGCTCAATTTGCCAGGGTTAACCATAATTTTGTGATTCTTTTGCCTGGATTTCAACCTGAATCTTATCTAAGGTGTAGTTATTTAATTTGCCTCACTCTCTTACTTTCAACTTTCAACAGCTAAGTGTCAATAACAACATCATGAAAGAAGGCAAAAAAATGAGATGAAAACATTTACATCCGGAACAATGATTGGAAGGAAAACAAAACTCTTTCATTCTGGTCCAACATCACACTTGAAGACAGAAGACAAATCAACTGGAAACAATCGAAAACTTCATCTCATCTCAATTTCATCTTCATTACAAGGCATTTGTGTCATGATCATCTTTGAAAAATGATTTTACAAGCCCAAAGGTCAATCAAATAAATTAATTCAACGACCAAAAAACAAACAAGCTTCAAGTCCAACCTATTTTTGTGTTCAATAATTTCAATAACAAATATGCGAATGGAAGGAAGAAAAAAGATGATGAAAGATGAGAAAAAGCAAGTTAAAAAAAGAGAAATATTTCTTCTTATTTTTGAAATTAATTGTAAGCATTAGTAAACTTTAAAGAAGAGGATAAATGATGAAGCGTAAGATGGACTGGTACGCCCGTCAACCGATACCCTGTGGCCTTTTTTTTAAAGAAGTGTTTACCAATATCAACATCATCATCATCGTCAAATCCAACCGAGAAAAAAAAGAAGATTTAAAGAAGATAAAGATGATGATACAGAGAATGATCAAGAGAGAAACAAAAAAACATCTTAAAATCTAGAAGTTCAATCAAATTAACTCTCTTTTTCATCTTCACTATCATCGCACCATCATCCTCGCCATCATCTTCAATGCTCATCTTTTACCCAAAACCTGCTAACCCATCAAAGTTCATCATCCATTTGCTTCAACAGATTTCATTTCCGTACCAAGTTGAACAAGTTTAATCGATGGCAATATTTATTGATACCAATCATAATCTTTCATTCAATGGTAATATTTATTTCTTGCTTTTTATTGTTATTATTTTAGCCATCATCATCATTTTCATCTTTCAAATCTTTATCTGTATATTGTATTATCTTCATGGTAATTCGTGAGGTTCTTGAAAAACAGGGAGAGAAAAAAGAGAAGGGAGAAAAAATGATTATAAATCATGAAAAACTATTAACTATCAATTAATATTACCATTAAATGCATAAGTAACAATTAACTGACTAAATTAAAGGTATCATTAAATTACTTCTACTGTCTATAACCTTTGGGTCAATCAGTCAATCAGTCAGTCAGTCAGTCATTTAACCGACAAAATATAAAAACCAATCCACGGAAATAAACTTCCTGATGAAAGAAACAAAAAACAAAACTGAAACGGGTAAAAGGCAAAGACTTTTTGTTGGTTGAAATGTTTTCTCATCCAATCTTAATTGCTATTGATTTACCAAATATAAATACAATGATCATCATGGGTGTGGTTGGGGCCACTTGAAAAGTGGGCTTTGCTCGATTAACTATAATACTTGTGCAACAATTTTTTCCTGTTGAAAATGGATATAAAAATCTAATATGAAAAATTATATGAAAACTGATTTTCCTTTTTTTTCATTCATTTCTGTGGGAATTTTAGCTAAAATGGTTCAATGGGCAAGGAGTATAATAATGTTAGCAAATAAAATAACGCCAGCTTGGATTATTAAAAAAATTAATAGCTAAAAATGGATTTAATAATTAATTTTGGCAAAAAAATTTGCTCCTTTCATTGATTTTAAATTTCGCTCTTTACGCTATTACCGCGATAAAATCACATGTCATCATTAACATGTGATATACTTTTTTGTTAACAATTGTTTCTTGATCGTTTCCTTTGCGTTGATAATTTAACCAAAAATGTGTCCATTCTCCCATTTTCCGGTTTTACCTTTGATTGTTGATTCTATTGTGATGACAGTCTACTAAAATGTGTTACATTCTCATAGTTAACACAATATTTTGCCCGTGTAATCGACATTCGCCTATTTCTTGCAAGTTTCCGCTAGTCAACTCAATCAACTATGCGTAATTAATTTTAATTATTGTCTGGATCACAATGGATCTTTCCGGCCACTCTATTGGTTTACCTTGACTGTTATTATAATGGTACATGTACTATTATATTCAATACCTTATGTAATGGTATTAATTATCATAGTCAATCTCAAAAGCCGCAACTGCAAATCTCCGATTGACGCTTCTCTACAAGGGAAATGGTAAAGAAACTCAAGTAAATTTGGCAACAATGGAGGAGCAAAGTTAAATACCAGCGATCTGCTACCGTGCAATGTTAACCTTAATTAAGTTTAATCACGGTATTCAAATTAATCAAGTCAACTTCTGTTGGTTGTTATACTTTGGTTATAACCTCATGAAATCATATTCACAGCCTGACCAGCACCACCCTGTTAACATGAACAAGTTAGGAAAAAACTGAAGGGAAAAAATGAAATTAAAGAAACTAACATCAAATTGTGTGGTTGGTTGGTTACATCTTGTTGATTGTATTTTGTGTGTTAAAGTGAGAGTGAAAAACATCTTGTTTGGGTAAATCACGATTTGCTACTGTTTTCTTTACCATTATTATTATTAACTTTATCGTTGAATGAATTGAAATGAATGTGGAATATTGAAATACATGATAACAAAAATATTGGACTCTGAAAACCACTAGAAACTGATAACGAATCAATACCAAATGAAGTGCAACAAAGTGATATTTCATCTCAACAGGCAGTGAAACGTTTTCTATTGTAAATATTGTTATTCCTTCATTTTGCGCTTCTTGGTTGTTTGATTACTTTACAAAAACCAATAGATATTTTCATCATCATCATCATTAGCGATACAAACAACAACAACAGCAACTGCAACAAGTAACATCAATCTCATCTTCATCATCATTTTTTATGCTTTCCTTTTCTTTTGATTGTTTCCATTACAGTAACAACGCCAACCTACAAGTTCAATCAATTTTGAAGTTGAAATAATCGGGAATATACTTGAAAGTTAAAGTTGTAAAACATCGGCAAGAATCTTTATATAACACGAATTATAATTAAGAAACAGCCTCTGGAATCAAAATGATCTGCGGAGAGAACGGCCAATTTACAGTGAAAGGCACTCCTTAAAAATCGTAAATTGCTTTGGCCAAGAGGTTGAGGGAGATGATCAAATCTCTTAACACTTGTGAAAAAAAGAGATGAAAAGAGCCAGAAGAAGAAGATGATCAAAGAGAAGGAGAAAGGAAGATCAAGGTCATGAGATCAACCTCCGTGGCGAAATTTACTTTTGGTCAATTTTTACTTTCTTCTGATACCATTTTCCCTGCAAAATATGATGATTATTATTGTTATTATCATTATTTTTCAAGCAATGACTTTTTGATGCTATCGATAACAGAATGAGAAGAAAAATGTTCAGAGGCTACTTTAGGAGCGGCTTGTGTATTGTCGGCTTTATCCTCATCTTGATCATCTTAATTCTCAATCTTTGTTTTCTCATTTTCAATACAAATGTTAAATTGTTTAACTTATCATTTGGAAATTAATTGAAAACATACAACTGAATTAACGATCTACTTTGGATTGGCTTAATGTAAACACCAACCTTAACGAGAAACAAACTGATAACTCAATGGATAACTCAACATTAACGATCATTTGCTTGATATTGGATTGTTTTGGATGCTGTCTAAATGGTTATCAATTGACGATTGGCAAGGAATCCAGCAAATTATCAAATTAGATTAATTAGTTTAACTGAAAGTTGGCCGATGAACGATTAATATTGTTTGACAGTTTCTCGAAAGTAACCTGTTAAGGTGGAGAAGGTAACCAAATAAGATCTAAATATAAAATGATATTAGGTAAAGATTGGTAACTGACCCAGTGGACTGGAAATTGCTGGTTAATTCCAGAACCTAAATTGATTTAAATCAACTAAAGCCATCTCCACTAATCATTAGATGACCCTTCACCGTTCCCAGCATCATCCACACAACCTGATTTGTGACCTTTTCAACTTGCCCATTTCTTGGAAATAAATGCATAAAGATTTAACTTATTAAACCAAAATAATTAAGCTTCTGATCAATCCTAAACTAACTGTCGATTATCAATTAAGTCAGCAATACAAGACAAATAATAATTATAATAACTGATATCATTCCAAATGACTAATTTTTGTAGTTCCAAAGAGCAACATTTCAAAATACCCAAATTGAGTGATAAATGAAAACACATGACTAAAGATTAATACTGAACAATCAAAGTCGGCTGAATCGAGACTCAATCAAGCAAAAGATTTACTGAAAAATCAGAAAAATTAAGCCACTGAATTATGATTACAATAATATCTTTAGCTTAACAAGTCTTAATTTGACAAAATCCTTCGTGATTTATTGATTTATCTCACGATGAACCTAGACTTTTCATGTGATCAAAGTTGTACTTTGATCATGCAAATTAACCCAATTAATCGACTCACAGCCATCAACATTCACAATTTGAATATTTTCTGGTCATTTGCAGAATTTAAATTCTTATGACTTTTTTTCTTGCTCATTGATCAATTGAAATAGGGTCAAGGATGTTTTTCAGGTTGCATGGGCCAGTCAAGGTTACCTAACAGGTTTGACTTGTAAGAATTAAATTTAATGATGATTCCGATCATCAATTGAATTCCGATGTCTTTTTTTTCTTCTTCTTTCATCGCCATCTTTATTGAAATCTTAATGTCTATTTCATCATTGACCTTATAATTACAAGTCTAGTTATATTAGGTTGTCCGGCTCAGAGTGTCGGGACTTTGAATGTGAATATTTTATTGATAATCAAATCAATTAAAACAATTCTTTTGAAAATCATATAAAGAAGGATGCAGAATTTTTATGACACATGATTTATAATTCTCCGTTTTCTAATTCGAAATTTATTAGGAAAAAATAAAAAAATGAAATTTCGTGTGGCTCAAAATTTTCTAAAAAACTAAGGGTCCCCCCTGTGATTTTCTCGCGATAGAAACTTTTTTGATCGAACATTTCTCGAAAACTTGGAGATCAGGATAAAAATTGAGAAAAGTGATTTTTAATCAACCCAATTACTATAATTTAATGGAATGACTCTGAAAAATTTTTCATCAGTAACAACGCTATGTGGCCTCAAAGCTCGAAATTTACAAAATTGCCATTTTTCGATTTTTTTCGAATTACTTTCGAGCTACCAATGTCTAAAGGGTTTAATATGTGTCAAACAAATTCTGAATCTCTACTTACATGATTTTAGAAAAATTGACTAAATTGATTTAGGAATGGATAAAATATTCAAAATAAAAGTCCCGACACACCGAGCCGGACAACCTAATAGTTGATCTATTTACATGACAACAATAATTCATTGAGAAATCAATAAATTGCTTTTTGTGATCATTTTTGTCTTATTTGTTTCTTACTAATGACTTTGAATCAATTTAAATGATTATATGGTAACATCATTAACTTGTATTTTGTATTTAGATGAAAAGATATTTACATAAATAACAATTTAAACGGTTATTAGAGACAATTTAATTTATTAATGAACTTCTCTTCGATATTAAATTATTATTCATGCTACTTTATCATAGTGTGTAGATGGATGGATAATGTAATATTTGTCTCTAAAATGTATTACATGATTCACCCATTGATTTGTTTTTATCGTTTATTAATGAACAAGTCTGAACATTCTATCTTGATCCATCAGAAAAATCCTTGTGAATTATCAGTTAAACCATATTAATACAATTAATAACAGTTAATCATCAACTACCATCCGTAATGATAATTACAGTGTAACACTTTTGAAACAACATATTGGGCCAAAACATTGACTTTCAAGCAATATTGAAGGTTATTCAATCATAACTAGTTTATTGATTTTATGAACTTTGCTCAACCAGTGGGTTATTCAAATGAAGAAAGATTTGTTTTTGTAATAAGTCATTTATTGGTTAACATTATCTTGAACTATCTATTACAGTTGTCTCAATATTAAAAGATTAATCCTTTTTTTGGTTATATCATGTTATATAATGCTATAATCATGTGATGGTTAGTTTGCTAATGATGTCGATGCAACTAAGAAAAGTAAAACTATGAACAGATGATTGTTTGTTGTAGAAATTTAAATAAGTTAATTAAGCTGCTATCAGCTATCTCCTTCCTTTTTGTTGGCTTCATTCTTGTTTTTCTTTGTATCCTGTCTCGATAAACTTCCATCAAAAAATGAATCAGTCTTTTTCACATTGTTGGTCATCAAAATCATTTCAGTCGGTATCTCGGCATCCTTTGTAATTTGTTTAGCCAAAGCTTTACCAACATCAGTTCCAATGATTCCAGAGGCCTTTTCCATTTGAGATGCTTTCACAGCCGATAAATATAATTTACGAGGGAGCTGAAGATATGTTGTAGTCTGTACAAGTTCAACGGTAAAATCAGGTTTGTAAGATAATCCAGTTTCGGAGTCAGGTGGAATATCACTTGTTTTTAATGCATCAACACCAAAGCATGAAAATGGCCCAGAGAAAAAGGAAAGACCTTCTTGACCGGCAGTAACTTGAACACGGCCTTCCAAAATCATAACGAAATAGTCAACTGATTTATCTTTAGTATAAAGCTTGAAGTTTGGTTCTGTAAGGAATAAAAAATGAAAATCAATAAATTATTGAAAATTTTGTGCAATTTGAAATCTTGTAGTTTCTCCATCTAGATGCAAACAATTTAAATTCATAATAAGGCAATAATGTTGGCAGATTTATTGATATCCAATTAGTATATTGAGGACTAATGTTTCATTGTTTATGTTCAATAAATTATCAATAGGTTTACTGCAAGTAAAACGCAAAAATAAAAACTCAATTTTCAGCAATTAAAACATTAACAACAATTAGGAAAAATAGCTGCACTTGTTTCTAATGGAAATCATGAGTAATTTACGTGGAAATCTTGCTTTATTTGGCTGATTAAAGCTCGCAAAAAACTAAAGCCAGTTAAACATGTGAAAAATATGAAATAGAAGAAAAGTTTAAGCTTACCTTTTTCATCTCTATCAGGGTCAACAACATGCTGGAAGTAAATTTTTTGACCCAAAAGACGACGTAAGACAGAGGGAGTTAGATGCTCAGGAGTAAATGGTGGGCAAGATGATGATAAATACTGGAAGGCTGCAAGAATCATTTGAGGAGAAACAATTGTACCATCTTGACCTTCGCCGATTCGAGCAAATTCATTCAAATCGGCTGATTCGGGTTTAGCTTTACGACGTTGTTTCAATCGGTTATCTGTTATGATATCGGTTTCATCTACAATCTCGGTTTGTAATATTTCTTCAATAACATCTTCCAATGTTACAACCCCAATAATCTCATAATAGGGATCAGTTGTATCCGTATCATAAAGGTGACGAACAAATGATAAATGAGATTTTCCCTCTTTAAAAGCTCCAAGAGCCACATCCAAAGTGGTATCATCAAAAGTGTAAATCAAAGGATGCTTGTAATATTCAATGACAGTTTTTAACGGCATATTGTCATCTGGGTCAACGAAAGCCAAATCTTTAGCGTAAAACAAAGCTACAACATTTTTCCTATCTTCACGGTAAACAGGAATACGAGAGTAACCTGACTTTTGAATTTTGGAAACAGTTTCGAAGTCTAATTTTGCAGATATAGGTAACATGAATACATCTTCAAGTCGAGTCATAATTTCAGCAACAGTTTTCCTCTTCAATTCCAATGCACCTGAAATAATGTTAACCTCTGATGGCTCCAATTTATTGTAATCTTTGGTAACACGGATGAACTCCATCAGCTTTTCACGATCATAGACAGCACCTATTTCTTCACCTAAGCACCAGTCCAAAATTTTTGAGATTGGGTAAGAAAGGGGTGAAGTGAGCAACATGAAGAAATACATAATCCAAATTGTTTTGGCACCAATAGCTAAACCATGACGAGAGCAGATAGCTTGGGGAACGATATCACCAAAAATGGTGATAGCCAAGGTTGAAGCTATAACAGCAACGGTTCCTGAAGTCAACTCCTCAATTAAAACAGTGACAGTGGCGTTGATGCAAACATTTGAAAGTAAAATGGTACAGAGAAGGAAATTACCACGACGACGAAGAGGTGCGATTGCTTTGGCATGGGCCTTTTCCGAATCTGATCCCTTGATGGCAACAACCTGTAACTCGTTTTTATCCAATGACATTAAACCCAAATTAAGACCGGCAAACAAAGCAGTCAAACAAAGAAGAACGATAATGGCGATAATATGTAACCAAAGAGGTAAAACTTGACCTTCAACCTCAAATGTTAACCATGGATCGTTACCTTGATGATACCAACCAAATTGATGACTTTCATCGTGATTTTTTGCACACATGTAAAGCTGACCTTTTTGTTTCGGAAGGCTCAAACTGATGAACCCCATGTTATCAGATATGTAAGAAATTTTAATAGAATCAGTTCTAGCAAAGTCATCACATGACCGGTGCTCATTGTGCATTGGATGGGATGTTAATGCTATAATAGTTTCATTGCTAAGGTTAGTACCAAATAAACGGACCGGAGTATTTGTATCGGCAAAGATAATGTTGACACCTTCATTGCTGACAGCAGCTTTTGCTTGCTCAGCATGAATACCAGTTATAGATGGAATATCTCCAGGTGCATCAGCTAAAAGATGGTAATAAAATTATAAAACACACAACAATTAAACTCAAAGAAAATTGGAATCTCGATAATGGAAAGTAAACAAAATGATTAACAGTAAAAACAATTTTTCTCTAATAACTAACACTTTTATCTGTCCAATTAACCAATCAACGAAGGAGTTTATTATCTGCCATCTATTGGAAATCAATCTTAAAGCTTTCTTTGTAATTTTATGTAACTGTTTCAAGTCTTTGTGAATTAATTTCTGCCGATTACTAATCAAATTTGATCATTTAATAAATACTACGATTAGCTCAAATAATTGTCCTTTGATTTCCCGGTTAATCTACTCAAATATTTTTTACAGTAACCTGTTTTGACTTTCTTTGTCATGTTTATTTTTACAGCTACAAATGGATGTATCAAGTCAGCATGCTATCAACATAACAGTTTCAAATATAAATTCCATGCTGCTGATTATTTATCAACAATACATGTTTCAAGGCCTGAATAGAATGCTATCAAATCTTTATTCAATCATCATCACCAGAATTTTCATTGAAAAAATGTGAAGCTCTAAAAATGGCTGTGAATCAAATCTGCCCCATTTATAAACATTACCTAGTCTGCTCAGTGAATTTGTAAAATCACAGGATAACCGTGTAATCATTTATAAATTTCAAGATTGAAATCACTCCAAATTCATTTTGAAAAATATGGAAACTCTCATGTTATTAAACATTACAGCATAATAAAAACATCAGCTAGAGATAGACCGAGAAGTTGGTTTCTGTTCTTAAGATGAGGACAAACACAGATTCCAATGATAATAACTCAAGTGAACCCATCTTTGATAAAGCAAAATATCATAAAATAACATACACAGAAGTACTATTAGAATCACTGATTGCCAGTGATTTCAATCACAAGATTTCTATGTCTGAGTTGAGAAAATAATATCAGGTAAACAAGAACATTGATTTCTATAAAAATTTGACCCTAAAAGGAATGAAATGAACAAAGAACAATGAACTTTTACTTACCATAGAATGGATTGACGGCACCTGAATCGATCTGGACTTTTGAAAACTTGTCAATTGGGATTCCATTGGAAAAAATTAAATACGAGAATAAATTAACGAGAATCAAGTAGTAATTGAAGTGTGAAAGCGGGGCTAAACATTGGCTTAAGCTTCGAGTAGCTGTTGGCAATGAAAATAACTTAAGGTTTACCATGAGTTGGATAGTTTGTGGTGGACTGTTTTATTTACCACTCGGTGTTTCCTTATATTTATACGAATTGTGTTACAGTTAACTCTAATCAGCTAATAAACAATTATCATTGTAATTATTCTTGAAATGCATTAGAGTGAGAAACAAAGATAATGTCAGAGTGAGAATCTAATGATAAAAAAATGGTTGAAGGTGGAGTTATAATTTTTGCAGTTACAATTATCACAATTGTGTAAATTAAATACTAGAATAGTAACCTTTAAGGCCAAAAACTAATAAAATACAAGACAATTAGCCAACAACACAAATACAATTGTATCGGCAAATGACAATATAAACGGTAAAAGTATGAAGATTGAAACCCAAAGTCAACCCAAAATTGAAAATCTGGTTAAGGCATTAAAACCAAAGCAGCTTTCAAGATACACTTTACATCCATTTTACTGTATATTTAGTTATGATCCAAACTGAATATTTCAATGGTTGGATTGATTAGTAAATTGGGCCTTTGATTATAAATGTATAACGTCAAATTAAGGCTGATTGATGTCATGATGAGCCTTTTCAATTGAAGTTAAATAAAATGATTCATTCAATTAGATTAGATTTGCTATTTTATTAAGGCTCAGAGACTCAAAATTTGTCTTTACTAATTAACATGAATTAGTATAATTAACATTGTAAATTGTTCATATCTGATCGTCTTCATTCACAGATCTAGATTGTCCTTGGGTAACAATTGTTAGATTATGGCAACAATTCAAGACAATTCATGATCATGTCATGACATTTTCATCATTTAAAAGCCAATTTTTCCAAATTCGGTTCATCACAGTTAAAATTATTTCTGATTCAGTTATTGGTTAAACTTAGCTTTTAACCTGACAATTAGCGAAAACAATCAAATCCAATTGAACACATTGAATCACTTACCTCAACTTGCCAAATGATAAAAATGATAACACAAATCCTGAACAATAATCATAAAATTGAAAATCTTCACCGGTTAATCCAATCCAATGTCTTACCTTCTAATCATTAACCTTCAGAAATTAACCAACGCTTAGCATATCTGAGCTGCAATTAAATAATCGACTGTAATAATTGTAAAGGATCAATGCAACTGAATAAAGATCAACATGTAAGATTAGAGTAAAAGATTGAACAATTTCATCTAAATTGTTTCATTATTGATCCGTTTTTTTGCATGAAATTTCAACCGAAAAAAATTTCAAGATTTTGTTAGTTTGATTGTTGGTTTAAATAAAGATGGACAAGATTTAATTGTTGTTTGTTTTGATCTTTTATTGTACAAAGAAATAAAAAGACGTGAAAATTATCAAGTTTACCCAGTAAAAATGATGCATTGATACAATCAACTGTTTTGAGCCTTAATTGTTAGGACAAAGATTTTAATTGTAATCCAGAAAAATATAGAAACTTGTAAATGTATATTTTTATATAAAAAAGTGTTCATTTTGGTGAAAACCAAATGTAAATTGAAAGGTTTATTGTTACAATTGAAATATCAAACACAGCGAGTATATTAACCTTTTATACGTTAGTTACACTTTTGCTTTCCATAATCATTTTTAACCAAACAATTAAAGTCAATTGTTGGTTTCGTAATTAACGTATAAAAGGAAACCTTTGCAATTAATAAGATCGCATGAGGTTGATATTTTTGTAACTCAACAATAGTGATTAAAAGAGGCAAATTTAGGGTTAAATTGTATCAAAAAATAAAAACATGATATTGCCATTGAACCCAAAAGTGAATTGAATTGACTTGAATTGTGTTTGTGGGTAAATAGGGATAAAAAAGGTTGCATATTTCAAGATCAATGTGTAATTAAAATTGTATATTTGGTAAGGGAAATGGTCAAGAGGAGTTGGGCAGTGAAAGGGTAAAAGGTTGGGACACGGTAAAGATGGTGAACCTTTGACATTAAATCTCAAGTTAAGATTGTCAAATGATTGAAATGCACTTGAAGCCAAAGATCAACATTGGATCCAGGTTTAGATCAATTTGGGTTCACTTTGTGCATCTTTAAGGTGATTTAGGGTTTAAAGGAATCAAGAAAGGTTAATCAATGGATTAACCAATCTTTGAAACAGTAAACAATGTTCATAGAACATACAATTAACTGATATATCATTGATATATGGGAATTGATTCACCAGATTTTTTAGCCTGGAAGGTTTCAATTTCATTGTTACATCTTACATCTGCTTACAGTTGCGTTTAATTTTTCTTGATTGTTGCATGTTTCCAGTTAGTTAATCACAGAGGTTTAAAACGAGGTTTAACTTGAATATTAAAGATCATTGGAAACTCATGTTGCGTGTTCAAGTCTCATGATCTGATTGCAATTAATTTTCATACCAATTAATTGTTAAGGTAAATAGTCTAATTGGTAACAATTATTAGGGCAACATGTTGTTTAAAAGATGTAATAATGAAATGAATGAATTACCTTTGTTTCCAGTTGAGGCTAAAAAATTGATAAAGTATAAAAACCAATAAACTAAATGGTTATTATTTGCGTTTTTGAAAATAAACAAAAAAATGAATTTAGGATTTTCTTGGGATTCGGGGAACATTTGTTTCATGACTTTGTCCATGATGAATGAAAAGTATTCATTGAATGTGAAAAATGAGTGAATGAGGGATGAAAAAATGTAATTCAATCAAAGTAACTCTTTGAATTGAATTTAGTAAATTGTTAACCATTGCATTTACACTAAATTTCACACGACCAACCATAGATGGCGAAGGTTTGTTCAACAGTTACATCTCAATTGTCTAATCTAATCTAATTGTGATTACACAAGACTAATTACTAATTAGTTATCAAGTGAAATCCTGATGGGAGTCATGAAAAGATTAATCCATCACCAAATATTTTGGCTTAAATTGAAAAACAAAAACAGTCATTGGTACTGTCTTTTATCATGTTGGCAATGATATTGATAGTTGAGGTAAACTATCAAGACTGTTTGAGATGAACGCAACTGTTGAGGGACTTTGAGGTGGGTTTAGAGGGTGGTTTGATGGGTTATCGTATGATGGTCAGTAGTGAATTAGTGTTATGATTGGTTAATAAAACAAAAAAAACAATACGAATAATACCTTCGTTTGTTGACAAAAAATTGATACGTGATGAGAGACACTAATGTGTCTACAGTTACCAAGTGATTTACAAATTTCCAGGGAAACCAGCCTGGAAAAGAGTGATTCACTTTTAAATTGTGATGATTTCTTTATCTTATAAAAAACATGATTAGGTGGGTTGGTCAGTTTGTTGAGGCGAAATGTTGTGCTTAAAAACAGTATGGCTGACAGAACTGGTAAACAAGCCTTTGACTTCTCTCTGTCTTCTTCATGATTCCCTTCTTGTAATATTGTCGAATGGATCGAGATAGTTTATCATAATTCATGGCTGGACGGTTCTTTCGTCGACCCCACAGTTTGGCCACTCGAACGGAATCTTCAATCTTAAAGATGCCCTTAGTACGGTCCAACCAACGGATACAGCTTCCATACTGTTGAGGTTGACTCAAGAGTTCCTTTAAAAATTGCCACAGATGAATATGAGAACCGGTATTACGGTTTGACCCATTGACAGGGTTTCCGGGACTTGAGGTGGAGGAAGAGGAGGATGACGATGATGACAAGACTGAACTGGGAGAGGAAACCTCGCAAGCTCCATCTTGACTGAGTTCATCTGTGAGAACAAAAAAGAAACGGAAACAAATTAGACAAACGCAGCAAAAAAGAAATGATAAAAATGGTCATTTTAGGTTAAATTCATGTGCTACCAAAACTGGTCTCATATCGCAAATTAAATTGTTATAATTGAAGTGATTGTTGTACATTGTTTTTGTCTTCAAATGGATATAATTAGGCAAAAAAAAGGTTTTTCAATTGTATGATAGTTTTACAGTTTCAGATGATCAATATCAATGTTACTCAATGGTTTACCATTGTTTTCAAGTTGAACATGATGGCAAACAATAGATAATACCTTATTAAATAGGTTGGTTTTGTTGTTAAATCATTGAGTTTACAGTTATGATAGGTTGGTGATCATCAGGTTTGATTGTGGTCAAGTGGAAAACAATTATTGATAAACAATTTTTAAGGTCAAGATGTGTTAAAGTTTTGAGTAGCTTTCTGTTGCCAGTTTAAATTACATACAATCAAATTGGAAAGGTGAGATGATGATGATCTTTATGAGAGCATCTTTTTTTTAACACTCACCTTCAATAGGGACTCGTTACTCACGATTAGGTTGAAGATGGTCATTATGATGGTGATGATGATAGGAAGAAGATGAGATCAAGAGAAGATATTACAATCACGAACTCTTTTCTTTCCTCATCACCATCAAAAATAATAGCATATAAATGATACACTTATTATTGATTGACCAGCAATTTAAATGAAATTCATTTTCATTCAATTATAAGCCTAATAATGGCAAAACTGTAAACTCACAAAAGTGGTTCATTGAAATAGATCATTCAAGCTAATTATTAAATTGTTGGATGACCATTTTGAGTGGGACTTTGCAATGAAACAAAACCATTGACATTACGTTGACATAACATTGACTTACATTGAAATTAGATTGAAATTAATGAATTTGATTTAGAAAAGGTATTTTTTAAATTCACTTTTCATCTTATTCACTATTAATATTTTTTTCATCATTATATTAGGTTGTCCGGCTCAAAGTGGCGGAACTTTTATTTTGAATATTTCATTTATACCTGAATCAATTCAGTCAATTTTTTTAAAAATAATTTAAGTAAAGATTCAGAATTTTTTTGACACATCTTAAACCCTTTAGACATTGGTAATTCGAAAGTAATTAGATAAAAATCGAAAAATGGCAATTTTGTAAATTTCGAACTTTGTGGCTTTATAGCGTTGTTACCGATGAAAAATTTTTCAAAGTCATTTCGTCTAATTATAGTAATTGGGTTGATTAAAAATCACTTTTCTCAATTTTTATCCTGATCACCAAGTTTTCGAGAAATGTTCGATTAAAAAAGTTTCTATCGCGAGCAAATCACAGGGGGGGACCCTTGGTTTTTTAGAAAATTTTGAGTCGCACGAAATTTCATTTTTTTGATTTTTTTCCAATAAATTTCGAATTAGAAAACGGAAAATTATAAATCATGTATCATAAAAATTCTGCATCCTTCCTTATATGATTAGCAAAAGAATTGTTTTAATTGCTTCGATTAACAATAAAATATTAACATTTAAAGTTCCGCCACTTTGAGCCGGACAACCTAATATTTCGATTAGTATTGACTTTCTTCAGGTAAAAAGAGCAATGAATGAAAAGGTAATTTAGTCTATTGAATGGGAAACCATTTTCTAGGTAATCAATTGTCGATCAACTATTGTTAACATTGACATCAAGATTGGTTCCTCTTGAAATTAAATCTGACTGGAATGATGATTGTTGAGGTAAAAGTTGTTATAAAATAGTATTTTGAGGGAAAAAATATTTCTGCTCTTTCCATTCAATATTATTTTACCAATGAAACGTCGTCAAGTTAATAACAAAATGATAACATTTCATCTACTCAACTATCATTATCTTGATTAACATCAATTTTAAAAAGGAAAGTTGTTGACCCATGGTCAAGATAGTAGATAATTAACGCCAAATTTAAAGTAAAATCGAAACAAGTAAATGTTAATAAAAAAAGAGAAAGAAAATAGCAAATAATACAAAAAAAAACTTCATCACTTGAATCATTGATGAAAAGATGTGCAAAACAAATACTAGTTGTGATTGAAATCACGGGACAAAACAGAAGAGATTAAAAGATATGGAAGATAAATGATGAAAATAGATGATTACTGGGTTGGTCTGAGCTTCTTTGCCATCATTACTGAATAAAGTTGAGCAAGAAGTTACTCAGAATCCAATCAATGTCTTGAGTTGAATAAAAGAAGAAGCTGACTTTGGAAGAGAAATAAAAACAAATTACCTTTTCTTCTCATCATCATCATGAGCATCTTCACCATTATCATCCAACAACCAATGAAGAAGAGAAAACAAAAATTTCTCCAACATTGAGTTGACAATGAATTAACTCTCAATGTTACCTTTTTCTTACTAATTCATTATAAACTGTAGAATGCATTTTCGCATTTTCGCATTTTCTTCCCTCATCATCATCTTCAGATGATTGGCATTAAACTCAAGGAGAGAATATCAAGACTAACCTGGCCTCTTCAAGTTTAAGAAGCAGAGGCTACTAAGGTAGGGCCTAAAAGATCGCTTCAAACACCAACAAGCAAACAATATGTATGAAGGTTAAATGGCAAGTTTGGGTAAAAAAGGTGGATTCAAGAAGAAGATAAAGATGAAAGAAGGTCTTAAGCAACTTAAGAAGCTTCTCTTCTCTTACTTCTTTTCCCTTTCTCTATTATCTTCATAGATTCGGCCAAAGGTTATAATATATTAAACATCGATCCCCTTTAGCCCAGGCCTTACCTTCAAAAAGAACAAGAAATAACTGCAAGAGAAAAAATGATTTTCCAAAAACTAGTTTCGTCCAACATTTAATACTTACTTAGTTACTTAGCTTTTCATCTTCACCATCATCTTCATTTTCATCAGCATCTTCGCTAGGCTCTTCACTATCTAATTATTAAAGACTCTCTCTCTCCATTTCTCATCATCATCATCTGAAAATACCTTTCAGTGATTTAGTCTGTTTCACTTTACCTTGGCTAAATGATATAAAATATATATAATAATAATAACCATCAAGTTGAACAACAAAACCTTAAAACCTCCCAACGGGATTTTGATATAATTTTTGGCCTTTTTCATTTCATAGTTTTTTATATTTTTTTCTGGTTACTTCAAGTTACCCAAATAGTGGTCAAGACTATGGAGAGAGAGACCATTAAAATTTTAAAGTCATGATATTAAGGCTACTGTTTTGGGAAATGCTTTTCATAATGTTTCTCCTAATGTCAATTAAAATTAGTTAATCATTACTGATTCACGATTGTTATCCACATTATTATCCACCATTAACCATTTATCTTTAAACCACAATTTTACTTCTAGTTTCTTTATATAATTAACTAACATATCGTATCATTTAATATTTAAATGGAGCCGAAACTTTTTCATTAAACTTGATTTAGTTTGTTTAACCGCCACTTTTAAATTAATACTTTGTTACTAATTGAACAATAATGGTAAATGTTAATTTTGTGATTAAAATTGCAATGGGAAAACTAAATGTAAAAAGATTCGTGAAATTAAATGCAAAAAGATTTGGCTTTACAATCAATTGGATTTAATTTAGTTTGCCTTTAAATTCAACACAGATTTTGAATCAACAAATTGAATTACAGTTCATTGATTGTTGACTTGGATTAGAAGCTCATTTCAATTTTGATGTTAAAAGCGTTTTTTGAGTTTTTCAAAAATCTTTTCATTTTCCAATTGATTTTTAATGTTGAATGTCATGTCAAATGATTGAAAATTTAGTATTTAATTGCATAACACTGAACACGTATACAGGTGAACTTTGGATTCATCAGAATATATCAAAGATAAAAGATGAAAGATAAAAGCTCTTAAGATTCTTGATCAGATTTAGATTTTTTTTCTCTCTTTTTTCTTCACTTATTCAGCTCAGAATATTGAGATTTTTTGAATATAATCCTTACTAAGCTTTGAATACCTTGATAACCTAATTAAGTAAAAATGTTTGACATCTCATTGATTAATTTACACATTTAATGGAACCCTTTTTTGTCAAAATCCACCTCAAACTGGATTGGCAACAATTTACTCGGAAAGGTTTAAACAAGGAAACAAATACAAGTTAAAAATCAGTCAAAGTGTTCATATTGATCATCATAATCATCCTCATCATCACCCTGAATGAGCCATTAAACCAGCCTTTTCCCTGGCTTCATCCCTTGACCAGTAGGGACTCCCTATCATCATTGAAATATCAACCTTGACATTGAACATTCAACACAAAAACTTGACTTTCAAGTGGTGCTAATTTCAAATTTTTTATCTTCTTTTTTTCTGTCAAAAGATGAGGTTGATTTGGTGGATGATCAACATCATGGGTACAATCAAGTTAATTAGATGGGTCACTAAGCATGAAACTGATCAACAAATGTTCAGCTATTGATAAGGTTGGGAAAAAAAGATTCAATTTGAAAAAAGCTTCACCTAATTTTGACACAGTAATTAAATAATTGTAAACCAGACAAATTAATTGTAAAGCTATTTGTTAACCAGAAAATTTTCTTGGTCAATTCACTCTTCAAAGTCTGTCAGATTTTATTGATCAAAAGTAATCTGGATTTGGGTTAATTTAGGTTTATTTTGATTAAACATTAATGTTCAATTATGGTGAAAAAATGACAAAAGTTGACTAAATCAAGGTGGAATTGATGTGCAAAAGTGACAAAAAAGGAAATCTGTTGATTGAATTTGATGGCAAAAAAGATATTAGTTGATGATTTGATTGAGTGAGCATTGATTTAGACCTTACAAGAATTGTTATTGCGAAGTGATAATGAATTGGAAACAATTCAATCATATGATTATCCTTTTGTAGTCTGTGTATCAATATTGCAATCATTGGATGTAATAGTTAATTGTTTTAATGGTGTTCTCCTGATTTGTCAACTCTGTCAGATGATTTATATTCAATCAGTAGATGGGTTTAATGTATTTACCTGATAATGGTTAGAGATAGCAATTGATGGTAAAAAAATGGATATTGATTATTGAAAAAAGGCTTCAACTTGTAATAGATTGCAGAGTTTGCTGTTGATATGAAAAGATTTCATTTTTTGATTCAACCTTGTGAATTGAAACAATTGCTCAGAATGGTGAAGATAGTGTGAATAGTTTAACAAGTTTGTAAGATGGCTTTTGTTTGAACAAAAAGACAAAGCAAAAATGATTGAAAGATGATTGGAATGATTGAAGATGCAAATGAAAAGGCAAACAAGTGTTAGGATGGTGATAGAGTTAAGCTGGTTTACGGGGCTAATAAAGGTCATGGCACCAGGATTGATTTTCAGATCGCTTTAGACCCTGGTTTGGCTTTTTCAAAAAATACAACATTGCCATTTAAATGTATACAACAAGTATATTATATACCTTAAAGGGAATCTTAATAAGGGGAGTTTGAGATGAAAAAAAGGGGCCAAAGTTAAGAACAAGTTTCTTTCAAAATACTGATGATGAACCTTCTAATGGTAGACTATGGATTTGACAGGGGGATAAAGAAAGATGGAAAGAAATAGAAAAGAAAAGAACTGAGAAAATGAGAAACGGCATTTGCTTTATGGGCTAATGATAGCACGGGAATTTATGGAGTAAATTCAGATGAACCAAAATCATATTCATCTGGTTTGCTCTTGGATTCTGGTTTGATGAGGGTTACTGGTACTCACCATCACTTTGGGTTCCTTCAGAGCCATAATCACTGGTAACAATCATGTCTGATTCTTTACATGCTTCTGTTTTTGTTTTTGTTGTTTTTTTTCAGGTTCATGTTTTTATTCATGATGAAGAACGATGATAATGTTGATGGTAATGAAATGGGTGAAGTAATTTCAATTAATTGGTAATCCACAAAAACACAATCACATTGGATCACGGTGTCAAGATAGCAGATTATCAGGTGGTAGATCAGGATGAGATATAAAAAGAGAAGAAATAAGATGGCTTAGCATTAATTAATATTGGCATGTGATTGGAATAGTTGGTTCAGAATTGCAAGTTCACAATGTATCTACAACGGTTTGCTGAATATTTCTTGAGTTACATTCTAATTGTAACAATTTTGGTTTGTTTGGTTCATCTGTTTAAACTGACTAAACTGACGTCTGATTTACTTGGCTAATGAAATAATTGTTATATCTAGGTATGAGAAATGTTGATAGAAATTTAAAGGAGAAAGTTGAACTCTATCAACAATGGCTCATCTTTGGTGGCTATTCTGTTTGTTTGATCATTTGCGATGTGATTTGCAATGATGAACTAATATTGCCAATCATGCGAAGTTTGGTGTAAATTGCTTGTTTAATTACTTTGTTCACTCAGTGTCTTCCAAATTTCAAGTTGAGCATAAAGAACATCACCACAATAAAGAGCTCGATTTTTGAAATCTTGTTCACTCAGGGAACACAATGTCATTCCGTCCATTTGAAAATAATGGAGAGGGAACATTGGAAGGCCAGATTGTTTGACTTGCCAGGATAGCCATGAAAGCACATCATTTACAGTCCAGGTGAATGGATCTAGAAATGGCAGAGAGAAAGAAAAGTTTGGATAAAGTTTAATATTAATATAAAGTCATTTTACGATCTTTGTTTGGATTTATTATAGATGGATGGAATTGTTGATCGAGATTAGAGATTTATCAACTCATTATATCAACGTTCACACTATTTTTACCATTTTCATATTGTTTGCTAAACTGTTTTGTTTGAAACTTCAGCTTCAAACGGCATTCTACTGGTCCATTTCTTATGGCAATACTTTCAGCTCTCGTATTTTCAAAGACTTCTCATTCAAAGTCTGGTATTTCCAAGCTAATGAGCAATTTGCTGATAGTTATAAAAACTATGAATTTTCATGTTAACAAAAAACATTTCAGATCAATCGCCTTATTTGAAAATTATTAAAGATAAAAGAGAAACTATCATGAATTTGACAAGGAGCTGTGGAAGATCAAGATGAAGCATCATCAAAATGAATTACTGGAGCACGAGGATATCATTTTGGTTGATTTTTATCGATGTTTGGATATAAAGTTTTGGTTTTCTATCTTCACCAGTAAAAGTCATCTTACAATCTTTGTTTGGATTTAGATGGATTGATTTGTTGGTGGGGATTAGATATGTTTGCGCTAGTAGGATTCATTGGAAGTAGGATACAATGGGAATTGTTATTTACCTGGTGAAATGCCAAGATTATCCGAGACTCGTTTAACTTCTTGATGGCAAGCTTGAAGAGCAAGGTTGGAAAATTCATCAATCTCTTTTGGCCACAATGATTCTAGAGGATCATAGGTCGATGATAGACAAGACGATGATGTTGATAAAGATGGACTTGGACAACCTGTGATCATTGATGATGATATGATTCCAGATGATAAAGGTGAAGATGATGTGATTGAAGAAATTATTGTCATACCATCAAGGGAAGTGTGGCTGTTACAATTGTTAATGGTTGTTGAAAGGTTTGATGAAACTCCAGAGGATATCATATTGGATCCATTGATACTGTTAAGATTAACAGAGTTAAGAGTCCCGGGTAACATGTTTGGTTAAAAAGACGTTTTGACAATTTTACGGTAAATTGTTGGCAATTTGATATAACCGTTGTTCTTGGTGACCAAAAAATAAACAGTTAATTAATTTTCAACAGAAGAAACAAAGTAACACAAAAGAGATTTGATGATTTGTCGATCGCAACTGATAAACGGGCCCTCAAGTTTGCTTTTTATTGGTTAAGATAAAAACATGGAAAAATTAAACGAGAGAAAAGCTTTCCTGGCAAAATCACAAAATGTTGCTCTTTTTTTCTTAATATTGTGATGGTGATGTTGATTGTGCTCACAAACTCAACTCAACTTAAACTGGGTTTACAGGTACAGCAAACTTTGAGTATACCCCACAGGTAAGAGATGATGGAGGGAGAGAGAGATAGAGAGAGCCAGAAAAAGAGAGGGGAAAAGAAACAAAAAATCCGCCCTTGCTTTGATAGTCAATAGAGACCTGTTGATCGTCTGATATCTCTCTTTCTCTCTCTCTCTTTCTTTCCCTCTAACTTCTTCTTTCTTTTTCCCTCTGTCTTCCCTCTTTTCCTTTATTACCTGTCTTTTTGCTTTACACAAATGATGATATTGAATAACTCCGCCTGTAAAAGTGACTAGATTTAAAAACAAGTGGCTATTGAAACGAACTACTAAGGGAGTGGACCTTAACTTTGAATATATTCATTATCATCTCTCTCTCACTATGAAAATCTTCGTCTGTTCCTTTTCTCAATCGACTCGAATCAAAATATTTTCATCTTAATCATCTTCCCTCTTACCCTTGTTTTTCATCTTTTCATATTTCGCTCATTTTTTCTTGTTTTCAGATTTTAATGGGACATTATATTTCATTACACTTCATTTTATTCAATGATAAAGTTAGAAACATGGCAAATGGATCAAATTGATTACATTGTAATTGTAAAAATTAACTCATGTTTCTGTCACAAAAGAATAGCCTAATATGCATTTAGGTTTGAAACCAGAAAAACAAATGATAGACTACTATCATTTGAGCCATCTAAATCGCTTGAATAGCATTTGTGAGGCATCGAAATCATATTCAACATATTTGTCAAGAAATTCTGAGCAATGTCAACCTTTTCACTATTTTTACCGATTTGCATTCACTGTAAACTTCAGATTAAAATTGGTCTTCTGCTGGTCTTATTTTAGCCATGCTAATCATGTTGATGTACATTCATCTGGTGACATTTTTTTGACAACTTTGCTGTGATTATTAGTTTCTTTGATTACATTTAATCAATTGAAAGCAATTTTGACAAGCGAAATGTATTGAGAGAAACTTGGTTCAATAGCAAGTCAACATATGATACCGGTAATGTGAACATCAAGCTTCACTTCATTGTTGGTGAAAATGATTGTCGTATTCCAATCGATTATCGTGAAGACCAATATAGCTGTATGGAATGGGTCTACAATGAAACGGAAGATTGTAAAACAGACGTGCTCAGTCATGACACTGAATCAATTTCTTATGACAATACTGTTAGCTCTCATATTTTCAAAGGCTTCTCATTCAAAGTAAATTCTGGTATTCCCAAATAATTTTCAATGTTTAACCAATTTTTATTTCTTTCTAATTTTAGGTCCACCAAGCCATTGGCTGTGATATTATTATATTGAAAAATGTTCTGACCCAGGTAAAATTCAGAAAATCTTATGTGTTGATCGATTTCTAAGCAAAATCAAAATGACTACGGATTCAACTATCATGAGTTGAAATGGAGCCAAGGAAGATCAAGGTGAAGCTTGAAAATGAATTACTTGAACACGGGGATATTTTTTGATTGATTTTATCGATGTTTATTTTATTACAATATTATATTTATTATATTTATTATAATAATTGTGGATAAACATTGTCACAGATAAATTGAAACGATTTAAGAAACTGCTTCTCAAACTTTTGTATATTAATATACATCATTCAATTAATTGATTTGGCTTATTATTGGTAAAATAGAAAAACTTGAATTAAATTCATTTGCTTGAAACTTTTGGGAAACATTATCAATGTCACCTCAATCTTCACCATCAGTGCAATTTTCATTATCATCATTTTCATCATCTTTGCTTAATGATTTCATCTCCTTTTTGTTTACTTTTTCATTTCTTTTTATTTGAAATGTTTGCTCGATATTTCAATTTCAAATGTTCAACTGTCCTCATCAATTGGCATAAATGATCATTAATGTATCGCAATTCATCATAAACTAATGAACAAAGGGCTGAAAAGATGCATCAAGTGATTCACAATAAACATTGTACATAATGAAAGTGTTTCGCTTTTCATTGAGATACTTTGGCCTAATTTATTTGTTATCATTGACATTCATCCTAATTTTGAAAGATTACTTTTATTAATCTTATTTTTGTCTTTTTTGTCCTTTTTTTCATTCATTTATATCCTTAAACTTGAAGTTCCAAACCAATGGTTTGAGGCCAGCTGATCAACAGAACTCTGAAAACATCCGATGGCTGTCACAATATAATCATCTAAAGTAAATCTATTGATGACAGAATAAAATTTTCCTATTTTTAATCAATATTGAAATGCTAATTTTTGCACATTTGCCCAGTTTTAAGGATCATTTATCCACAGTTATGTCTACCAAAACTTAAGCAGCACATTAAAAGCGGACGTTTTTACCTCAATTCCTGGTAATTTTTACTTACGAATGGTTCATTTAGAAAACGACCAGAAAAATTTTTGATTCATTTTCAAGCACAGGGCTATAATGCGAGCGACTACGTAGTCGTTAGTTTGTAAGTACAGAAAAGTCTATGAACTTGCAACTAATTAATGGATGTGTAGGTTAAGGCCGAAATTTGATAATTTGAGGAAACAGAAATTTCGCCTGATTTGCATTTCAGTGACTTTCTTATCCTTTGAGATGGTCCACTTCTCGTCATCGTTTAGGCACAATATGCTCAAGTATGTCAGATTTCTTTGCCCTCACTTTCCGTTCGAGCTTGGCAAGTATCACTGGAGTTTTAGCGACAATGTTGTTCCTGTCCTGCTTTAATCTATGAAATTAGTCCTGAGCTGTCGGAAACTCTGTTTCTCCATCGTCTTGATGATGATGACGATGGAGCTGAATCAGAGTGATTTTTGAAACTTATACTTTCAGGCTTGCTTGACTTGAGACTCTTGAGACAAAGTTTATTGATTAATCAAGCTCGTAAGCATTGTACCATAGTCGATGTTATCTACTTTCAACATGTTGTCAAGATTTAAGATTTGCTCAAGATACTTTGATTTGAATTTGGTTAAATACCGGGCGTTTTTTCATTTCACGCCTTAATGCGGGCATTACTGTTAGTTCTACAGACCTCAGACTTGAACGATGAGATTATGCAGATTGCACAGCCATAAGTTCGAACGCTCAGGGTCAATTCATTATTTGACCTCTAATTGACATTGGAAGGTCATTTTCTGAAATCGCAAAATTTTTCTGACCCGATTATGTTAGTTATATGTTCATTGCAAAATCACCTTCCAATGTCAGTTAGAGGTCAAATAATGAATTGACTTGGCTAAAACTCGGAGCTTGACTCCGACTTGACTAAAACATAGCTGAGCGTTAGAGCTTTTCCTAACTTCCTTTACAATGAACAAAAGTCAACCAAAATAAACATTGATTTACCAACAAATGACATGAACTATTTAATAATTGAAAAGATTATTGGTTTGATAGACGACTTATTAAACAGTGACATTGAGTCTTTTCTTTAATCAACAAAAATTACTCAAAAATCAGCCCTGAATCTACTAACACTGATTTCTTGCTCTTGTGAGAAACCAACTAATAGAGAAATTGACTTATTCGCCATCCCATACTTTGATACAAATTTTTCATTTAGAATGCTTGAATCAAATGCCAAAGAAATAGAAATGGATCATCCAACGGGAATATTAAACATCATTATTGGGCTTACAATAAGCCTATCTGTATAACAAATGAAAATGTATTTAAATTGAAAGAACTAGCTGTTAAAATGTCCATCACTGACCTGTTCGAAAAGTGTGAATCTTTTGTCGCGTCGGGTTCTAATGATTATATTAAATACGAGGCAAGTACTTGTTCACCAACCAGGTATATGGATGATAAATTTAGCGATTTTAAAATATACAACACGATAAAAAGTATATCAAGTCCATAAGATTATATTGTACTCGGCCATTCCATATTTTTATGAGCGTTTACCGAGTCCGAATCTGAAATGGAAAAGAGGTCAGGAAGACAAAAGTATGAGACTAGGTGTTGATACGGAAACATTGGACATCATAATGGATTACGCTTATAATAGGCAAATTTGTATATCAAATAAAAATGTTTATGCTTTGGAGATTACAGCTGAATTCATGGATATATCTGATTTGCAGAATGAGTGCACCAAATTTATACAAAACTTTTCATGCTGTTTCGATTCTGATTGAGATTGTTTAAATTTATTTGTCTCTGTTTTTCATTTTTCTGTTCAAACAACTTTGATTTTGAACACTTTCAATAAAAATTTTATGAATAATGTTGATTTCTAGTAGATGATCTAACTTTGTGAGTAAAAAATCATTGTTGAGTTAATTAATATAAATAAATTTCAACAATATGAATTAAAAAGTTATTAATCTTTGACTAAATTTGATTTCTGCGCGATTTCTTGATTGCCTCCTCTTAACATCAGTTTATATTACTCTTTGGGATTTACTGTAGCTGAAAGTGATTTTATAATAATAGTTGAAACGATTTTTGTCTTTATTATTCAGGTCCTCCGATGTCCAGTGATGAGCCCTTAGTAAGGGTTTTTGTTGCCTCTATCTTCTAATAAGATGAACACAAAAATTATTTCAGTTTGTGCTGATAAAGAGCAATTTCTTTCACGGGTTAAATGCTCTTTTGGCGTCGATACTGGTACCGATAGAGATCTAATTGGGCTATCTCATCGTAGTTTGTTTTCTTCTTTTAATGTCAAATCTTTATCGAGGATTTACTTGGTGGTATGCCTTCAACTTTTTTTTATCGACGGAATAATTGTTTAATGTTTTGACTCTTTTCGGAACATGGTTTTTAGTATATCGACTTGACATATCGAAGCTTTTAGATTTTAGTATATCTTTAGCATGCTAAGTTTTTTTGGCAATCAATTAAACCTACTATAATGAGAGAATCGTTCTCGAAGCATCGTCATCATCATCCGGAGATTGAGAAATTGAGTTGCCGACAGTTTTCTCATAGAACAGGATGAGTCTCATAGATAGTAGTGACATGGTAAATTTACCGAAAATTTTCATCATATTTTGTCAGTATTCAAGATGTGACTTCTTTTTTCGTTTTGTTTTTAATTGATCAAGTAGTTTCACAATCAGATCAAGTGAAACTTTAGGATGGGCTAGTGATTACTTTATATAAAGGTGAATTCACAGCGGCCCGACGATCGCGGTGGATGCCTCAACTTATGTGCGTTGGTGGAACTGATTTCTTCGGAAACCCACCACCATATAATAATGGAAGTGAACCTTCGTATGGACCAGCAACTCGTGCAAGAGATGGTCTTGGGTTCAGGAACAAGATTTCGTTAAAATTCCAGTTATGTCCGAGCTTGAGAGAAAAAGAAGGTGAAGAAATCTGTCATTCTGAATCTTGGACCGATTCGACTATTGTTCTTTTCGCTTTAAAATGAGCTAATCATGATTAGAGGTTGAATAACAGATTGGACTTAAGTGACCTTGAAATTCGAACAGTCAAAATGAATGTCACCTGAATCATGACTCGATTTTTGAGTCAAAAACTCTTCTAGTTAGGAAGTTATTCACTGTAACGTAAATTGAAGTAAATTCACTGAAATTCCCGGAGTAAGTAAGATGCCAAATTTTGCAATTAGTGTTCAGATAAATTCAGGTTTTTGGTTTATTTTTTTTTTGCCAATTGTTTATCATTGATCAAGATATAAAATTCATTGAACACACTCTGTAATTGGAAAAAGTAATTTAATGCTTCAATTTTTAGACAAAACATTCTCTAATAACTCCCTAGATGGCGGGCTTAGTCAAATAATGTTACGCTTTGGGAATTAACGCAAATTGAATTTCAAAACTCGCGCTCGATGTGAATTTTTCTTTACAGCTGTTCAAATTCGAGAAGAACGGACAATTGTAACCAAAGTTACCTTTTTCGAGATCGTTAGGCTATTTGATTTACACTTGTTTTATTTTGGATAATTTGGGTGAGATATTATATCCATTTAAAAGGTAAGCGATAATTTTTGCCGTAGTGTTTCTTATTCAATTGTGCGAGTTTCTTGCTTTGCCAAAAACATTTGTGATTGTATTATTAATGCTCAGGTCTTTTTTTATATTTTGTTTCAGACTTGACCAGACTAGAATGTATCTTTCATCAAGACATAAACTCACCGGAAAATTTTTACAAGAAGGAAACAGAACAAACAGCATAAAAAATGTGGCTTAGACAATGACTGATGAGAATATGTTTAAGAGAAGCAATTTTTCATCTTGCCATCATCATGATAGAATATCTTCAATGATAACCCGATTAACCAACCTCGAATGTTTAATCTATACAACTCTATGCTTGGTTAGTAATTGACAAAGTTTATGAGGTACCATAGAGTTGATGTACTGGAAAACTTGGGTGCTCATTGATAATTCTTGCTCATTTACTACTAGTGCTTCTTCATTTTGGTAACTGCTTCAAGTTTTGGTAACTTATGTATCAAAAAAATCATCTTTCGACTTCAACTAGCTACTATTTTTTATTGCAAACATCAAAGATATTAATGCTGGAAGAAAAATCAATCATTCTGATGGATGAAAGCGAGAACTGACTCCATTCCAAGTCTACATAAATGATACTTTCTACACAATTAACTAACTGAGCGACTTCATACATGTGGTTTAAAGACAAAAGGCTTCAAAACTGAAATGAGCAGTTACTACAAAATGTTTTATAAAAGCAATCTAATGTTGATAGGTTTATTTATTAAGACAAATCATCATGAATTTAAGGAGAATTGGAAATAATCAAAACAACTCAAGACGAAAGTTGAAATAAGGCTATTATCTGATCTCTAATGGCAAATCTTTTAGCCTGATTAACCGTATTTTCCGTAAAAATAGAGGCTTAATCTCTGGTATCTCGGCAAAGCATTAATTTGTCTGCACCGAGTCATCATCAACTGAGATAGATTGAAATTATCGAAGAAATATTGTCCTAATTAGTCGTTGATTCCTCTAAATGAAAGCTACTTGATAATCGAAGCTTTTAAATACATTGTAATCAATCTTACCTCATATTAACGTTTAGCTTTCAAAAAGATCAGACAAATTTGGCCAATTCAATTGTTTTAAATTGATCTTCATCAATCTTGAAAAGAAAGACGAATCTTGCCTCTTTGACAACTCATTCAACTACTTTTACAGCTTTTCCTAAAATAATCTAATTAAGATCATTTTCAGCTGACCATTAATCTAAATTTTCGGACTTTCTGCGCTTTTCAACATCTTGTAAAGATCATTATTCAAGTCTCCAATTTAATTTCAGGCTATAGTTACATGTATTCAAATAGATCTGAAAGATTTTATTGTTCAATTTCTGTCAAGGCTGTTAATTGCAGCCATTCAACTACTGATTACCAGCATTGGATTGTTTTAAAAACTGATTTATTCGTTATTTTTTACTCTTTTACTCGGAAATTTATTTTGATTTTCATGCTTCTTTATTTTCTCTATGCATATCATTGTTACAATTTTTGGTAAATTACTAGCAAATTTAATCAGCTAATAATAAAATAGTATAAATAGATAATCATTATTAAATAGATGATAATAAATGATGATATTGACGGTACAATATTGAGTTTAGTCTTTTGATTTTTGTCCATATTCTGTTGACCACCTTGTCCACCGGTTCTCATTGATATGATGAAAAAATGTAAATCTCAAAAACTGATCTAACATATTAACTCTTTGAGTAAAATGAATGTTTCCATAATTATATTCATTTTAGAGTTGAATAGTTGCTCAATGTTTAAAGTCAATTTGGACAGGCAACAAAATCAACGTTCCAGTTAAAAGTTGCTGTACAAGTAATTGTATGAAATTTGACCAGAATTTAAAATGAGTTTAAAAATATATCCAAAGCAAAGAGGTGATTATTGTCTTTTAGGAATCCACAATTCAACATTGATTAAAAATCTCTTTCCATCAAACATTTGTTATAAATTTTAATGATTAAGGGTCCACGAAAGAGACCATGATATAACGAGTTCCACTTGTAACTGTAAGTCCTTCATGGTAGTGCGTCAGTTTACCGGGATGCATCAAAGTCCAGCCTTGCCTCAAACTGACAACACTACAATTGTACCGGACAAATCGACATCCACCTCCCTATCAACAAAAAAGAAACAATTATTAGAGAAATGAACATTACGATCGATGTAAAAGAAACATTGTTCAAAATCTAACCTCATAATCAATACCAACACGATTGAGAGCAATGTTAATGGTATAAGTTGATGTATCATGGTGAGGTTTGAGGAAAGCTTGTTCAGTTGGTTTGTATCGTACAATGAAGTTCATGGTTGCTTTGGGTGGCTATAAGAAAGATGAGAGAGAAGAAGAGAAAAATTAATTTAATTCTGATCGATAACTGATTATTTATGAGCCTTACATCGTGGAAGTAGCCAATAAATACTTTCTCCTGGACTGGTCTTACATATTCACGGAGAAAGTAAAGCCATTGTTGCTCGAGTCCAACTTGATTAGTGTGGATATCAACCGTTGGTACACTTTCATATCCACCGTTAAGTCTTGGATCCTAATGAGAGGAAGACAAAAATGATTACAATGAAGATGATGCAAGTTATAATTATTGTTTCGATAAATCAAGTTGACTGTTAAGTGAATAAAGTGATTAAGATATAATTTGATTAGATTGACGATCAATCAGATGTTAAATCAGGCAAACTCTTGAATGAATGTTTTTTTATATAAATATTGCTTGTAAAAAGTGCCTTTCCTATGAATAAAAGGATGATGATGAATAATAAGGAGGGAAAATGATAGTAAGTGAAAAAGTAAGGGAGGAAGGAGGAGGAGGAAAATGAGCAGAGGAAATAAAAAGGAAACAGAAATGATGAGAAAAGAGAAAACATTAAGAGAAAAGGAAAAAATATTAAGCTTTAAAAGTTGGAGGTGAAACGGAAAAGTTGAAAGAAATTCTGGTAAAGCTGTAAACGATGAAAAGAAAGTTGAAGATGGAAAAGGGTTCCATTGATTTAGATAAGAAAAGAATTGAGCAGAGAAATCTTTCAACCATGTTTAGGTACTTCCTTAGAAAGAATCATCATCATCATCTGGGTTGCATATAAATTCATCTAGACAACAGTTTTGTATTCAAATAAAAAGAGAAAAGAGATTGAACTTTCTTATGGTGATGAGGATGCAAAGAGACATAAAGTCCATAATTCTCGATCTAAACTCTTAAGTGATATTCGTATGTTGCTGGCTAAATGATTTGTTTCAATGTATATTAATTTACAATTAGTTTCAAGGAATGAGCTTAAAGAGATGAAGATAGAGCAACAGACAATCAAAGCAGTTTATCGATGAGAGATGAAAATTTTCGGTTTTCACCAAGTTCAGCTAATTCATGGCTACATAAACCTTAGATGACCTGACTTGTCCAGAAATAATATAATTGGAATGGAAACTGGTCTAAATAAAATTCATTAGATTGGTAGAGAAAAATGATTTGATGTTGAGGTAAAGGGACAATGTTTTTAAGGTTAGAGTTAATTTTCATGACGTTTTCCATTGAGAAGCATAAAGAAGTGAATTTGGGTTATTTTATGACTAACAGTCTTGAAAGGTTTTCTCGTTAGCTTTAGCAAATAAATGATGGATAACTGATTACAAAAACAGTTACTATTTTTTCTGATCTATTTTCATCTGGTTAAGTAATTGCTGATGAGGATGGATTGAAGATGAAGAGACTTGAATAGTGTAAACAACAGATTGATCAATGTAAAGCCAGACGTTATTGTGTATGTTTTTATGTCTCTCCTGATGTCTAAAAGATTGGTAATGAGCTTAAATTTTAACGAACAATTACCCATGTAATTAATCCATCCTCTGCAATGACTATCATGACAATCTTTCTTCAAACACAGCTTTTCTCATAATCACCATCTTCAACTATAACAGAATTAATTGATGAATAATTTGATTCAATTACATACATAATTTGATCCATCTGACCATTGGCCATAATTTTCCATTTCTTCAATCAAATGTTTACAGAAGGTTGGAGTGACAATTGGAAACCAGTAAACATCAGGACAGGGTTGTTCAATTGTATGGTCTTCCTTCAAAACTGCAGAATAATTTGGATGAATATATTTTTCAGCCCATTCATATTGGTTGTTGTAAATTTCGTATAAATCATTATGCAAATGGCTGGTTTCAAAAGGTTCAGAATTAACCAGATGACCGTAATCCTCTATATTGGAGACGTAAATGAAAATTCCTTGTGACCGAAGGCTGGCAGAGAAAGCCATGTCTGTGTCCATGGAAGGATCTTTATCATTCCTATAAGATGGATAATAAATTTTGACCTTTTCGCCAATTTTCTTTGTTCCGACCTCATCTGGAGTGTCTCCTTTCTTGTTTATCGGTGCATCAACCATATTGGCTTCATCTGATTCAGATTCAGTTAATCCAGCTAAACCTTCCTTCAATACGGTTCCATTGATCAGGTAACAATCGGTTATGTGTGGTACATTCCAAATGCCTCTGTGAAAATAAAATGAAACATTAGTTCATTTAATCAAGTGAATCAGCTTGATGAAAAGGCCAATCTGGCTAATCTTCAACAACAGTAATAAGACTTTTCTGATTTATTGTGGACAAAAAGTTGATCATGATAACGGAAATGGACAATTTCAACAAAGTATTCTCGTTTAATCATTGATATGAAACCAGGGTATAAATCTGATGAAGCTTGTCCAGAAATATTTCGCTTGATGGCAACTTTTTTTCATCTTCATTAAACAGCAACATTGACAAAGATGAATAAAGATAAAATTGAATGGACATTTATATAAGAATTGTTTGTTTTTTTGTTTGTTTTCTTGCAAACTCAATCACAATTTGATTTGAAAGATTGAGCTTGTTGACACAGAAAATATCTGATATGATCGTCAATAGGAACATAAATGTCAATGAAAGTAATGAATTAATGCAAAAATTGTAACCAAAAATCCTTTCAATTGACCAAAGTAATCTGGTTTGGTCGATATAAAAGGGTCATCTTTGTACATCTTTTTGGAAATGGGAAGACACAAATATCTAGCAAAAATAATGATAACAATGATAATAATAATGGTAATGGCAAAATATATATATTATATCAAATTGATTTTGTACGGTTAATTTCAACCTCTACCCAAACTTTTATCTGTTGATAAATTTTATGATAATTGAGTTATTTCAACATTTTCATCTCTTTGTGGATAGTTTATTACCATTTTTTTGTTAGATTTTCATCTGAAAAAGATGAGACATTTACATCTCAAAGATATCAGAATGATTTTGATGATATTTTGCTTTTCACCAATTCAAATGTACAAAACTGACAGCAAAATGAAGAGTAAAGTGAAGCAAGAACTTGTTAATATTTTTCCTTCCCTATCAATAGAGATATTCACATTCCAATGAAGTATTTGATTGTTCATAATAATGTTGATAATAAAATGAATGCATTTCAAATGAATAAAGATGAAATTAAGACTAAGAAGTTGATGGAAATGGTTGAAACTCATGAAAATAATGGATATTTCACTTGATTATTGTTACTTTTTTATGCTTGCTACTGATTTTAAAGATGATAATAAATGAGTGAAAATTTTGAAAAAATAACAAAATATAGTAAAAAAGTGGTTACAAGTAACTGTCACTTGAATTGTATACATTTGATCATTATTTGTATGGTTATCACATCAAGTTATATTTCAATTCATTTTATTGCCATTGATATGAAAAAAATGTCAACAAGGTTGATTAACTATTAATATTTAAGTTGATGGAAATGGCAAGTAAACTTTTAAACAAAAGATTCTGGAGTAATAGCAATGAATGAATTATTGGATAGGAAATGGAAAGACAAATGATAAAAGTGAATTACTTGAAGATAGGATCTTTTGCCAGGATTGAAGTAATAATATTGTTGATAAATAACCATAAATAATGTGAAAAAGTTGCAAGGAAAGTGATGAAAAGAGTTGATACAATTAAAAGGAGTAAAAGAGGGTTGAAATGATGGAGTTAAACATGCATCAAAGACAAATTAAGAAGAGTAAAGTGAATATAAAAGAGAACTGAGAATTGCTGAAAGAAAAGGGTAAAATAATGAATCCCTTTTATTTTTTGGATAAATTGTAACAAAAGGATTACAAAGGAAAGTCAATGGTTTACAAATAATGTTTTACAATTGAGAGTAATCTAATCAAATAATAGGTTGAGATTGCTGGGGTTCAGTTGAAACTGGGAATCACTTGATGTTATTAAATTGTCTGTTTGAACGGTCCTTTCAAAGTTTATTGTAAACCATATTGGCCACAATGTTGAAGGGAAACATTACATTTCATTGTAACTCAAGGACTGGGTGATAAGTATTTTAACTTGGACTATTATCATTGATTAAGAGAGTCAGAGTGATGGGTGTCTCCATGAGTGGGGTTGCAAATGTTTTCAACAATTAGTTGATTATTATGGAGGAAAGTAATAGCTGTTAGTTTTACCTTAACTCTATCATTAGATAATGTGTAATGGATACAACATGCTGTGCTCTCGATTATTATTAATAACTCAAACTGGATTGACAATGGTTTTCATTATCTTATCCATTATAACCCTTGAAACTAAATCAGCAAGTCGTGGTCGAAGTAAAATGCGTAAATATAATTCACCTCGGATTATTCATTATACTAGTTCAAAACGAAAGGATTATTATGATCATCCAGACGTAAGTTGAACAATTAATCTTAATTTATAATCATTTCTCTAGTAATTTTAACTTTTGCGATAAAGTTATGGTAATGGTTTAAAGTGTAATAATTTTGGGTAATATTGATACTTTGTAATGAAATGGATTTGCAAAGTCAATTGTATGGGATTGTTTCAATTGTAACAAATGTTAAAGGAAACAAGTAGAAAGGATTGATGAGTATAAATTGACAGTTTGATATGAATGGAGACGAGAAAATATATTCAAATGCTAATCAAGGGAATGACAGTAACCCAGGGAATTTACTATATCTGGTCATTTCCTTTTTGTTGGTAAAGGGTCAGCTTTTGCTTCTCAGACTGTGCTTAATCTAAGCTGACCATGATTGACATGCTAATGGTTCCATCTTTAACAGGATTATGCTTTTTATGTAAAATCAAATCAAAAATCAAAGCAGCAACCTTCACAGTGTAACAATATTTAACAATGAAATTGGTTGTTAACCAAATGATAAACAATCGAGTTAAAAAGCGAATTAAATGTTGATCTATAAATAGTAATCAGATGATCGAGATTCATCAGTATTTGATGATTTTCTGGTGATTGGCTCATCGATATTGAATGGATAAGTAATGACCATAAATTGTATCTGATTATCATTATGTTAAAATAACTATTTTTTGTTGCTCTTGATTACAATTAATATGAACAAGACTATTCAGATTGTATAGGTTGATGTTTGATATGAACATGAACAAAAAAAGTTAAGGATAAGATGAATGATGAAGGTTGGATAAAATTGAGATATTGGACATTAAAGTGGACAAGATTAGCAGCATTAAGGAAGAGATATAATTTTGTGACAAATCAATCAACAATGTTGGATATTCAGTGAGACAAGGTTCATTGATTGAGCCCAATGAATAAATAAGGAAGATGGAAAGATGATGAAGGGAGAGATGAGGAAATGAGTGGTCATCAAAGATCAATTTTCTATTGACTCTCATGATAATCATTGTTTACATGTTTTGCTTACTTTTTCATTCTCTCCTTACCCTTTCCTTTCCCCATCAAATTCACTGGCAATCATATTAATTTACAAAGGGAGCCAATATACTGAAAGCATCTCATTTTGACTATGAATATTTTCTTGGCCATAAAATCAAGCTTATCTGTGTCGCAAAAGGAGATCCAGTTCCGAGGATAACTTGGTTCAAGGATGGAGTTGAGATTATTTCACATCCCTTTATGCAGGTAAAACTGAATCATTGCCATAAATGTTAAAATTCATAACTGAGCAACAAATGAGATATAAATTCAAAGATTGGAGGAAATTGTGAAGTTAAATTGAATATAATGGAGATTTGCTCAATTTGTATTATTGCTCTAAGAGATTGTTACTTGTAAGCAACTTTTTGATTTTGTCCTTTTTTGATTGTTGATTGTGTTCAAGATGATTAAGGATGATCGAGAGGAAGTCACAGGGAAAGAGGGGAACATTCAGGAAGAGATGATGAAAGTGGATGAACGATGGGAGGAGGAAGAGCAAAGCTGACTAGATTAACACGGACCATTTGAGGCGAATGTTTTGAAAGTGAAATTTAATCAAGCGCAAGGAATAAAAAATATGCTTTGACTTGGCTTTTAAAATAACAAGAATCTACAAAAGACAAGCGAAGGAAGATCATCATCTGATGCTTTTTTCACTGTTTTCCTATTGTATTCAGAGTAGTTTTTTGTGAGTTTATGAGTGTACATGAGTATGATTATGAATTATTGAAGTGATGTTGTGCGTTCAAGATGAAGAGGTGAACAAGGGAGAGGAAGTGATGATAATAATGATGATGATGGTTGTAGTGATGATGTGTACAGATAAATAATGATTTTACAATGAATAGATAACGAGATTGTTTTATAAATGATCGAATCGATTAGTGAAATAAAAATGAAGGGATCAGGATGAATAGTGTTCAATTGAAGATGAGAAAACATTATTTCTTTGTTGAGCTTCAGGATGAGAGGATGAAGATAAATGAAGATGCACTTTCTATCATTAACTAATAAGAATGGATTCAAAGTGGTTGACACTTTTAATTGATGGTGAAAACAAAAAGTCAATTGATTCAATGAAAGGAAAGAAACTTGAGAGTTGAATCCGATTTTTGCTCTTTCCAAGTCAATTGTGCTGAGATTAGTTGTTTTTAAACTTGCTAATGATTCGCAAGATAGGGTCAACTGTAAAGTGTTTATAATCAATTTAGCCTTCATCTGTGGGTTGAACAATGTTAAAAATGAAAAACAAGTCAATTTGTATGAAATCTTGAGGAAATATAATATTTCAAAAAGACTGTTAACATTGTGTGATTAACAGGATTGCTGGTCATTAATACTGGAAAGAGTCATTTGGCCATTTCGAAATAGTTTGTTCGTTTGAAATGGAAAGATCAGAAGCAATCTTTGAAGTTTTGGTGAAAGTAATAGTTTGATATTAATTTTACTATGTTTTGGGTTTACTTTAGGTATCAGAATGGCATTTTGGGAAGAACCAAATCAAAAGTAAACTCGAGATTGATCCTGCTCGACAAATGGACTCTGGAACGTACATGTGCCAAGCAAATAACAAATATGCAATTGATACGAGACATTTCAAGGCAGATTTTTAAAGCTCTTCAGGATTGAGCATTGAAATCTGGTTTAGAGGATATCACTTCAATTTTCAATGTCTAACTATAACTAACTGATTTGATCATATTAAATTTACCATTCAATGTGCCATTTGTTTTCTACATAAATTGTATCATTTTATACTTGCATGTAGATTTGATTGCAGAACTTTTAAGCTCAATATGTTTAATCTGAGAGATTAATTAAAAATGATTTTTATGTGACTTTCGAAAATCAAGAGTTGAAAATGAGGAGAAAATTATTCGCTCTTTTTTCACACTTCTGAGGCTACATAGTATGAAATATTCAAAATACTTCATGGATAGACATCAGTAGCATGTGAAAAACAATGGAATCTAGATTGCTGATTGATCACCTTATTATCTCGATGAGGATAAATTCATATTGAGATTGCACTAGGTGAGCCTAGAAAGGTAGGTTAAACTACTTAAGTAGCAAGGGACAGACGGCGACTGTAAAAGTCGTAGGCTGGGAGACAGCCAGTCCAATAATAAGAATGACATTTTGATGAAGTCTACTGTAGTAAGAATAAAATTAAAGTAAAATTTGATTGAATTGTTGATCTATCAAAATCAAATAAAAAATTCCTCATAAAATAATGAAAAACAAAATATTGATATTCATAAGCATTTCTGGTTAATTTTGTCCCTTTTTGAATTGAAGACTTGAATAAGCAAAATGCAAACGATTTTTTTAAATTTGATTTGCAATCCTTTGATCTTTTTTGTCTGTTAGATAAGGTGAGTTTAATTGTTTGACCAAAGATGGTGTTTATTTCAACCATTTTTTTCTCGTCTAATTTTCATTTTTAACCATTAATGCTTATTCAACATTTTGCTTTGTAAAAAGTCACTTTTTTTTAATTTTCCATATCCATTTTTTTTAATTAAAATCAGAAATGATTAAATCATTAGTTTCATTATTTTTAATTTTCAACCTATTAGCAACAATTGAATGTGACCCTGAAGTTTATAAAGCGTGTAACGCAAAAGAGTTACACGATATTTTAACAATGGTTTGTTCAATCCATCCACGTCGGAAAAGTGAGCTCAGTGATTATGAGATTAAAAAATTGAGGAAAAACCGCCTTCACTCAGTAAGAGGTAAGTAATTTTGATAAGCAATCTGTTCTATTTTTGGATTAAAATTACTAATTAAATTGTGTTTCCTTTAAATCTACAGGATTAGCCGAGCAATGTTGCTCTCATGGTTGCGATGTTTCAATCTGGACTCTTCATTGTTAACCTGACCATCAATAACTTCAACCATTCATTTGTCTAAAAATTTCTAGTCAATAGCCATTGGAAATGTTTGTGTAAATGTTTTCTTACCTTTTCTCATTCTTGATAATTTCAATATAATCATGTGATCGTGAATAGAAACCATCAGAGGACAATGCTCCCCAAAAATTGGACCAAAGTTTACCAGGACGGACGAGCAGTGGTGCAATAATGCGCCTAAATGATAATCAAAGTTGGAGGGTAATCAAAACCCAAATTAGTACCCAAAACAAGAAGATATGTTAACAAAAGGTGGTGTAAACACAATTTGGTTGGATGAGCAACGATGGACAAATAAATTTCCAGTTATCAAAAGATACAAACATGCATCATAAATATCATCAAATCAAAAAGATTATTATAATTTGTTGTTTTTACTAACCTGTTTTGCTCAATTAAAGATATCAGAGTCTTGGTATTATTGAGACGTGCATCTGAGTCGATTGAGAAATAATAATCACAGTTAATTTTGACACATTCTTCCCTGAGAAGGTGAAAAAAAGATGAACGATAAAAAAACAGGAATTAAAATACAATGAAATTTCAATAAAGATGTTGAAGTAAATCGGGTTGAAATCCTTACAATGCTAAGTTTCTAGCTTGCCAATCCTTGTCAACGCTTTCTGGTAATACATAGACATTTCGATAGACGCTTGTATTGTGCTTGACAAAATCAGCAACATGTTTATCATGGTAAGCAGATTTATTATAAATTATCAAACTAATCTTTTCTTTAGGATAGCTTAATTGAACAATCCTGGCAAAGAAACTCTCGATGAATGGGGTTGGATGAATAATAAAGATGCCGATTAATACGGATGGAAGGTCATCAGGCTGTGAAAGGGTAGAGAAAAAAGAAATGGATTAGCATTTAATTATTGTCACATCATCATAAACAAAAGTATCTTTTCATTTTTTAGCATGAAAATTCTGCATTTTCTCAACTTTGACTTGTTTAGAATCTGAAATAACACGTATTTAGATTCATTGACATTCACTGACAAACAAGTTGACTTTTATGCGACTTTTGAAATTTTAATATAAAGATAATGACTATCATCATCAATAACCCTTCTTGATTTCATTACCTTTAAGCCGTCCAAACTTATACGATTATCTTGACAAGAGGCGCAACCATGCTTAGTAGACCATGCTTTGGCAATATAATTTCCTAATGAATTAAGCACAACCTGTTGACAACACAGTTGAGAGGAGAAAAGATAAAAAAAGTTCATCAGTAATATTCAAAAAATAAATTGAAGAGAAATAATTTAACAACAGAAAATCTGTCGAGTGAAAAATATTTAAACTCTAACAGTTTATCAAGTTTATAAGATGAGCTTACTTTGCTTAACCCGTTACCATGAATTACAACAGGCTCAGTTTGAAATGCTGCATTATGCACGGAAGCCCAGCCATCTTCATTGAACCGTAACTGAACATCACCTACAGCGCCTTGAAGATTTTGGAATATCACGGCCTTATGATCCAACTTGATGGACCATTTAGTCTATCAGAAATGAACGGTAAGGATGAGAAAAAAATGATCATCTGTGTTAAGCATAATTAACTTCAAGAGGTTAACCCTCTTCCATCAATTAAGATAGTTATTTTACCCTAAGCTCATTATTCAGGTAAATTTTTGTGTAAAATAGTTGATCATCGTCAGTATCTTTTATTGCGGAACTGGAGACAATCTCGTAAACTTGAGGAGCCCATCCAATGAAGCCTGAAAAAGAGTTAGAATTAGAAATGGGTAATTATTTTTGAACGGTGATGTTTTCACATTTGAAATGTCTAAAGAGTAAATATGACAATTATAAAGGTAATTTACCCCCAGAGTTCAAATAACGATGCCCAACATTGTCTCTATCTTTGTCTGGGTAATCTTTCTGTTGAGAGATTCAGAGAAATTGAATTAGAGAAAAAGTGTTGATGAGTTAGGTTTAGAACCAGATAGGAAGACGGTCAATGTGCTGTTTACGTACGGCAAGTGAAGGATCGGGCCAACAGAAATCTTCGGCTGAGAAAACAACTTTAGCTCCTAGTGTATTGAATCGATCCAATATTTCTTCTCGTTTAGCATTAATGATAACATCATAGCTGAAAAATTAAATCATAATATTAGAATTTTTGAACATTTCTGAAAGATATTGAAGTTCCTACCTATCTACAAATAAGATTATCAAATTTTGTTCCTTTGAATATTTTTCTAAAGCTTTTTTGAGCAAGTTAACTTTTTGTCCACCACCGGTTGTGCTGGCAACATCTCCTCCAACCCAAGGTTCATTTAAGCCAAGAACCTAAAAAAATGACGGAAATTGAAATAAATTAACACATGTTAAATCAATTAGAGCTAGAATGCAGACTTACTTCAAACCGATGATCGAAAAGATTTAAAGATCGATTGAGACGAAGGAATCCATCGGTTGGTTTTGTGGCAACGGTAAAGACTAAAAGATCTTGTGGAAAAATTGAACCTAAAAAGAGCCATAGAAAAAGAGAATAAGTTACCAATTAAGAAAATGTTAAGTTATTAATAGACAAGGAGGAGCAGCTCAATGAGCTTTACGTCTTATTCTGTGGTTGCTGAGGATGGCGTATATTTACTTACCAGTAGACTGATCTCCATTTGCAATGAGAAATAGGCTAAAAAAACATATCACCAATGGACAATAATCATTTAATTTCATTGTAATTCGCTATGATTTCCTGTACATTTAAATAAAGAATGATAAAACAAAAGTTACAAAAATTCATTGTACATTGTAAATTCATTGTAGTTGACAGAGTTACTGAAAGGTTCAGAGTTAGAGCAAATCAAGCAATTTAGACAACTAGTTGAGCTTGATGAGAAAATTCTTAAGAAAAATAATAAGGTACAGTCTAAGAACCTCGGGATTTCAAACCTATTCAGTAAAATCGATGGATAGACATGTGAGGAGACAATTTCGAGTTTTTAAAGGGAAAATAAGCAAAAGATAAAACTTACCTGATGAGAAGCAAATATGATTAAACAGCTTATTCCTTGAATCAGATCGATAATAGACCAAAATGCAGGTTAATAAGTTAGTAAATTGTTGAGAAAATCAATGACAATTAAGAGATGAAGCACTATTCGATTGTCACAAACCAAAAAAAAACAAACTAAAATACCAGAAATCTTATCTTATAAGATAGATTGGACCAGTGTCAACCTTAGAGTCAGTTGTATCCATGAAACATAATAGTAAATCTACTTAAATTAATAATACTTTACCGAAAATCACTTAAATTAATATTAATTGAACGGTGATAACAAAAATCTCAATCACTAGGAGTGATTGTAAAGTGAAGTGAATAAAAAAATATTCAGCAAAACAACAAACTCCAGAACAGATTCTTATGCTGTTTATGCCTTTTAGTCTTTTATGCTTTTCCCTTCAATACTGGTTAAGCCTACAGAACATAAAGAGTCTGGCATAAATGGAATAAACAGCAGCACAAAAGGGGATATGTTGAGGGAAGCAGGTTGGACCAGTTTTCTCTCTTTCCATAATGTAAACATTGTGTTAATTATAATGTTTTATGTTTAATTATTAAAGTCAATTAATTGTGAAAATGTTATAAAAATTATCAGTGAACCATGTTTTTCCAGCCACCAACATTATCCTCCATATCATCTTTATTTTCTTTGTTACCATCTTTTGTATCATGCTTGCAGCTAGACCAGGTTGTACATTTTTTTCATCTCATTGGTTTGTGACAGCTTTAATTGTGATTATTAGTTTCTTTGCTTACATTTCAATCAACTATCATGGGGAACAAGAGTTCATAAATCAGAATAAGACTGACTTGGTTGGGCTTGTGCTTTCAGCGAGAAGCAATTTTGACAAGCGAAATGTATTGAGAGAAACTTGGTTCAATGGCAAGTCAACATATGATACCGGTAATGTGAACATCAAGCTTCACTTCATTGTTGGTAAAAATGATTGTCGTATTCCAATCGATTATCGTGAAGACGAATATAGCTGTATGGAATGGGTCTACAATGAAACGGAAGATTGTAAAACAAACGTGCTCAGTCATGACACTGAATCAATTTCTTATGGCAATACTTTCAGCTCTCATATTTTCAGAGGCTTCTCATTCAAAGTAAAGTCTGGTATTCCCAACTAATTTTCAATGTTTAACCAATTTTTATTTCTTTCTATTTTTAGGTCCACCAAGATATTTTATTGAAACTGGTAGGATGTCTTTTCCCCTGTCGCTGTGATACTATTATATTGAAAAATGTTCTGACCCAGGTAAAGTCGAGAAAATTTTATATGTTGATCGATTTCTAAGCACCAATTTTGTTTTTTTTTCAATAGGAAATATTATTGAACCAGAGTTTTGTTGGCGAGCAAAAACAAAATGACTACGGATTCAACTATCAAGCTGTTGCCCCCATATTATTCCTCCCTAAAGGATTCACAGGATTGTTGTTTGTGCTCAATACAGATAATTTGAATTGCCAACCTGAACGTGTTCATAGATGGAATCGCTTTGCCAAACTTACTCAAATACTCAGGGTTAGTTGAGTTACACTAACCAATGAAATAGATTCGTCTGATCAGTGAAGAGATTTTGAAAATGGCTTCTTAATTTAGGTTTATAAAGATTTGAATGACTATGAATCGCTAGTTTTTCACGGAGAGGAAATAATTATGGCATCTTTTGTGATTGAGTTGGCAGGTAATAAGCAATTTGCCGATAGTTATAAAGTCTATGTACTTTTCACGTTAAAAAAATATTTTTATTTCCAGATCAGTCGGCTTATTTGAAAATGATTAAAGATAAAGAGAAAAACTATCATGAATTTGACAAGGAGCTGAGTGAGATCAAGGTGAAGCTTGAAAATGAATTACTGGAACACGAGGATATCATTTTGGTTGATGTTATCGATGTTTATCGTAATCTACCCGAGAAATTAGTCCATGCTATTGCTTGGTTGGTTCTAGAAATTATTGATTATGCCATATTATTCGCCATCCTCCGACTAATACCCAGTCTCTTTAATCAACAGGACCATGACTACAGAGAATGCTGATCTAATATTGAAAACAGACGATGATTGTTTTATTGATCTGGCTAATATATCACATAAAATCAACCTACTCACTGAGCGCAAATCAATCTGGTGGGGAAAGTAAGATGAGAATTTAAATGCATTCATCTTAAATTGATTTTCAATTGATTTTTTTCTTGTCAAAGTTTCAGACATAACATGTTGGTCAATGTCTATGGTAAATGGGCTGAAAATTTTTTTCCTGGTTCAGTTTATCCGTCCTTTGCCTGTGGTTCGGGTTACATAATTTCGTCTGACATTGCCAATTGGATTACTATGAATAAAAAATTTCTCCATTATTTTCAAGTAACTCATCAACAAGATTGAACGTTTGTTTGCTCCTTAAATAAATCTAATCATATTCATTTTCATTGTGAAATAGGGTGAAGATGTTTCAATGGGAATCTGGTTGTCCTCTATTATTCCAATTTATCTAATGGTAAGTGATTTTCATAACAATAAACTGGATCGAAGCTTATCTCAATGATTTTCCCTCTCCAGGACCGTGATTGGGCATGTGCTGAGGATGCTCCTCGAGATGAGCTGCTTGCTTATTGTCAACTTAATCCGTCACAGTTGAGACAATTTCATGCGATGAAATCCAAAAATATCAAGAATAACTAATCAATTTATTCACAATCGTGCTTGAATCTTTATGTATCATAATTTATAAGCATCCAAGTGATTCCAAGTTTAATCTTCAAATATCATTTTGTTCAGCTATCGATTGTCTTTCAGATTTACAGTTTTATTTTGAGCTTGAAATGATTCTTCATGATTAAATAACTGACTTTCAAAAGCACGAATATGCAAGGTGAAATCCTATCACAGATCTTAATTGTGATTGTATTTTCTGTATTTTAAATTCAGTTGTAATTCTTATTCAATGAAACACGGATAATCAAGAAAACAAGCCTTAGTTTCACTCAAGAAATGATGGAAATATTTTACATTCAGTGACATTTCTATTCAACTATTTACTAATGGTGAACTTTTAACTACACAAAATTACACTAATCAATTCAAATTCATGTAAAGACTAACTTGTAATTTATTATCTTCTCGCACAGTTGATGCATTATCTAAAGTGTGCAATCAATTATGAAAACTGATCTTTTGTAAACTTAATTTGTAAACACTATTTTGTCATTGTCAATTAGTTTCCTGTTTAGTCCAATTAACGAAATTTTGAGGGTTAAAACAATCATGTGTTGTCCATATGGCTAATACTGACCCAAATGGTAAAGTCATCAGAGTATAGTAATCAAAGAGTTTGAAAATTAATAACAAAAAATTGAGGATAACTTTTGTTGTGCCATGAATCAACTATTGAGAATGTCTGAGTTTATTATTGGGAAAATTGGTCTCAATTAGATAACTGTATTAGTCGGTCGAAAATCAAGGAAAACTTGACCAATTGATGGTTAAGTTAATCTTACCTTTTATTGTCAGAAGCAGACATTTCACGTTTAATTATCGGAGCCTCAAACGTGATCAATAAGACGATTAAGACGAATCAACAAAGTCAACCTAAAAATCCTATCAATTACAATTACCTTTGTTTTTGATTTCAATTGAAGCAAATGACTAGGAGACTGCACAAATAGATTAGCTACTTTCAACCTTTTCATCTTGTTAATCCACTATTTTGCATGAATCGTATCATGAAGGAAGTACTTGGTCAATTGTTTATGCTCAATGACGTAATTTGATTGATTATACAATTTAGTTGTCATTAACATTCTTACTTACAGCTCTAGAATTAAAAACAAGTATTGAATTGAAACCAAGAAATCCCAGCCTTTCCAACATGTTTATACATTTTCAAATGGGTAATGATTAGGAACTCATCTGGAATTGTTCATTGTTTTAAGGTTGGCTTCTTTAACTGTCAAATAGGAAAGATGATTAACCCCATTAATATTCATTGGTCAATAAAGAAAGGTTATTAAACATATTCAATTTGTTCAATGAGATGAGGTTTAGTACACAACGAAAAAGAGACTCTTTAACATCTATAAATGAATAATGGGAATAATAATCAGCAAAATCATAATCACAATAATGGTAATAATAATAATAACGATAAGATTAATTGAAGCAATTTCTTTTCGCCATATAACCGTTGATCAAATTGAAATGTGCAGTTGTAAAGACAAAAATAAATGAGACGTATGATGATGTGAAAGTCCCATTGAGTATGAATAAGATGTTGAAGAGACTGAAGGATAACATTAAAGCTTTTTGGTAAGAGCAAAGAAGGATGAGAGAAGATGATGAAGAAGACGAGAAGACAGGCCAATCATCATTATCATCAACAAGGAGAATAATAAAGTCCATTGTATAATGGTTCCAATGTATATAACGGAAGCTTTTTCGTCTTCATCTTCAAGCCATTCACTTAATGTTCCCTCATCCTTAATTGAAATGTTGTAAAAAAGAGAGCGATAGAAAAGTCCTTTTCCTTGGAAGATGATCATGACGATGATGATTACAGTTATGATGATCAAGGGGTGGCTGAGGGTGGGTTAAACAAGCTAAAAATGATAAAGAAAGGGAGAAATGTTAGATTCTTTTTAAAAGACTTTATTCAAGTGGACAATAAAAATGTCAACGCTTACATTGAAAATAAAAGATGGTGATCTTGAAAGCAGGGCCAAGTAAGATGGTGATTCACCATAACTATGTTGGTGTTAAATAATAACATCCACAGAACGAGCTAAACAGAAACAAGAACGTATAATACTTTAAAAATATTATAATAATAACCAAATCAAACACGGTTTTATTGTAAGCGTAGACGCTGATAAATCGGCTCTCATCGCCCCATTTGCATTTACGGTTCTCGTATTCATCCATTTTGTTACATGTTTGTCAGTGTTTCAATGGAATCCTTGACTCGATCACTTTATTGAGTAAATTTTGCATCCCATTGGCCATCCATTATTTATAAGGCACAGTCTCTCCATAACTAAAGTTTGATAAATATTTGCAGGAAAGAGGTTAATTGATTCAACTTTACTCTAGGAATGTCCATCCAAACAAGGTTGGCTGAACAAGTCCATCCAAAAGAAATTATGGAACCGTATTAAGGCACAGTGATTCTAACAGTGAAATGAACCCATTTATAAGCACATAACAATCCACAAGCAGTCACATGAGCTACTAATTGAGATACCAAATTCAGCAATTATTAACCGATTTACCTGAAACAATTTTCAATTTTTGAGCTTCCTCAGCTTATATCTATAAATCAGAACTGTTGAGTGACTGCTGTCTGAAAAAAGCCAGAATTTCATCGAAAGGCTTTCTTTCTACCAAGTTAGAATCTATTGTCCTAATCCAAACAGATTTTTATCACACATGGACAATGCTTTTGAATGTGCTTATAAATCTACTCATTTGAAAGCACTGAGGCTTAATGCTTGTTGATACGGTACTTACCTTATGATAGTTTTAGACACAAGAATCGCCAAAATTCAATCAAGTAATATAACCATTAGATGTTAGGAGTGTTTAAATGTTGGTAGATAACACATAATAAATTAAATATAGTTAAACAAATTATAAAATACGTCTCAATTATGTTGATAATACTTGAGCAAAAATGCTGAATCAATCCTTTTAATGCTTATAAACGTCACGTGATTTATCCAAAAGAGCGGCTACTTTTGCTTTTAGTTTTGTTATTCTTATTTTTGCTTTTTTTAAATAAATGATATAGTCTTTATCATTTGCTGTTATATTTTAAATTACTTAACAAGGTGTTTAGTTTACAACAATTTATATTAATAAACATCATCATCCCATCATGATCATTATTATTTTTGCATTGTCAACATTTTGAAAGTTGCCTTAATGCAAATTTTTCCCTCTCGTCTTTTTGCTTCCTCAGTTGCTCTTCACTTTATTTGCTGTTAAATGAAAATCCCTTAAACCAAATGTGATACCATTTATCAAATAAAATTAAATTATTTTCCAATTCGTTGTTCAATCATCGCCATCATCATCATCATCATCAGCAACATCAACAACTACAGTAGAGCAAGTAAGAGGATAATGGCGATAAGCTTTCTATTGTTGACAAAGGTCATCGCCAAATTTCATCTTATAAATGGATTGTGAGACATTTTTCTGTTGCCTGTTCATTCAACTTTACCCGTAATAACCAAGCTTTAATTCAAAATAATCAAGGAAAATTTAATATTGAATAATAAATTATGTGATTGTCTTACAAGAAATGGTATAAAAGCTGGAGAAGCTGAACATTTTAAAAAAATGTAATCATGTTGGCCATATTTTTACAGCCTGTTATCCAAAGATGGGAATAAGATAGAGGATAAAATTGAAGACAAGTTGGAGGCCCAAATAAAGTCCTATAAAGTTTACTTCGTCATCAACAGGATCAGTAGCATCTTTAAGATGCTTTGCCGAGTTGAACCATCGTTTGAGCTCATGCTCTCTATCATTAGCTTGACGTCTTCATCATTTCCATGATAATTTTGTATTATTCATTAAGATTGGAACTTATATTTATATCAAAAGATGTACAATGTTGGAGCCAACCGATGAAACGATTAATCAAGCTGAACAATTATTGTTGAATTATCAAGTCCACTAATGAATTGCTGATTGAAATGAGACGAGAAGACGTTGCATTGATCATCCATTGGACTGGATTGTATAACCATTGATTGATTGGCCAATTTTACATTTTCAATTCCTTGACGCATAAACTTGACCACAATATCATTTGAATGGATTAGGTGGACACTTACGTAATGGCGATCCTGGCAAAAGAAAAGTAAATTGCCAACATTTGGCTGGTCATTTGTAAATGGAGTATAAAGTTTTATATATCAACTGGACAGCCTTAAAGATGCATATAGTTGATTAGATTGAACTATTAACAAACCAGGCATTGGAAGCTAAATTATAAAAGGTAAAAATAATGATGATAAATAGATATTTATATAACTTGGAGTGAAATAATAAAACCTGATAGACTTTGTAATTATTGTATTTGGCCAGTTTTTATGGATTGTTTATGTAAAAGATAAAAACTGAATAAAGTAAGTTGAGTAATTTTCTGATAAGTAGTAAACATGGCGAAAAAAAAAATAAATGGTCATTTCTTAGCATTTTTGTGACCAATCTATCTGTATAAAATGTAAACAGAGGGAATGGTTGCAAGATGAAGATGATGCAGATGAAAAATAGCGATTTAGGAAATTTTGATAACAAGATTTCAACTCACCAGAGTACAATTAACTTATGAATGTGTGAGAGTAAAATGTGCATAACAAAAATGGTTTGACGTTATCTTAATCAATCTAAATCAAATTAAGATGGACCTTTACCGAGTTAGGAAAACCTTTTCACTTGAATATAATAATAAAAATGACAAATAAAACATTTATCTTACCTTTTTGATTGGCGTTTGTTGGTATCGACAGTCAAAGATGGCCAACATAGCTGACAACCAGTAGCGTAAAAATGTAAACAAGATAAAGTCAAGAGCGCCATTTCCAATTGTAAACCTTTTTTTTCAAGGCATTGAATGATTTTTCAAGTAATTAGGCTATCATCTCATCTCTTATCATCCTAATCTCACTGAATCCCCTCTCTTTTGTCCAAAAGTCACTCTCTTCTTAAACCAAAGTGTCAATCCCATTGATCTTGTCCTAACTCTTAACCCTCATTCACTCCCAATACATTCACAAATACATGTTTTGTCCCCATTGATTCAGGCCTGTTTGGTTATCCATTTTGTTTAATGTTCAACAATCAATATCAACTTCATCTTCATCTTTTTCCCTTTTTCATAAAACCATCTCATCAGAATGATTATCCTTATTCACCGATAAGGCTTAATAAACATTAATCTTTAATTTACAGTAAATTTGTTTTTCAAAACGCGCGGGTTTAGCACATAAACAAAAAATGAACAAAAAATGTAAACAAAAAGGCAAATGAACAGAAATAAAATCAAGTTGATTTTAGACAGTTAAACAGTTAATTTAAATGATACAATTATTTCAATAGCCATTATTGATGATTAATTTAATCTTGTGAATGGTTTAAATCTTTGTCTTTAGCCAGAATCTTTTAAATTGTGAATAAACGGTAAAAGTATCGAGTAAAGATCAACATTGATCAATTCAATATACTTAATTGTGTTAACTTTTCTTCTCCCTTTTATCCTTCTCATCGACATACCCATCATCATAGTCATCATTGTAGTCATCAACATAATCACCATCATAATCATCTTCATCTTTAACATTTTTGATTTGTTCCTCTTCAATAGGAAAAAGATCTCCTTTTTTACTCCAGTCAAAATGGTTAATATTGATTGAATTGATGTTAAAACCACATTGACATTTTGCACTTTGTTTATACTAAACCCTGTTTAAGGTTACAGTTTTTTGCATCATCTTTCCTCTCATCATCCTCATCTTTTAACTGTATTAATGTAAACAGAGTAACCACTTTATTTAACACTAAACATGGATTAACTTGGTCCTGAGAAGTCGTCATCTTGTTGGTTACTTAACCTATTAGTAAATTTAATGCATTAACATTCATCTATGTTAACATTAATTTAATATATCAACCAATTTGATTTTGCATTAACTAATTCAAATGCGTCTTCATTTCATATCATTTGAACCTTGGTTCGGTTCAAGCTGAATCTATCGTATGAATCAAATAACTTCATTGGCTATTGAAATTGACCATTTTTTAGTGTAAAAATTTTGTCAAGTTAACAGCAATCAGTAAATGTTTTATTTATTAAAAGCATTTATCTGTAAATTATTTAAATTATGCTAATAGTACAGGTTAAATACGCAATCTCATAGTTATTATAATAATCACAGAATCCTGTGTTTACACACTCTGTTTCATCTGCTCCTGTATTTTCATTGTTCAACTGCTTCTTCTTGGCCAATGACATGCCACTGAACAAGATGAAATTGAAACTTCTCTGATTTTCAGGGAAAAAGCTTTCATGATTCTCAAGATATTTTCAAAATGGCGACGAACTCAGGGATTGTTCAATCTGACAAGACAAGAAGCTCAAAATGGCGTCTCAGCCTTTTCACACAATCAACTTACTTGAACAGTTCTTACAATTACAATTTGGATGTTATTTCTGTATAAATTGGCTTCTTAAATGGTTTCTTAAAAGATTGATAAACTCAAATCAGGTTCAAGCTTGTTTCAACTTTTGATGTTAATTTTTTCTCATATTGAATGCAATGATTTTGAAGATTTTGAAAGGTTGTAACAAGTTAATTATTAGTTTTATCAATTGATCAGTTGTGATGAGGTCATTGATGAGCAATATCAATTTTTAGTGAGTGTTATGATATTTTAATGAATGCTGTTTATTTTCAGGTTATTCAAATTATTACGTTTGGAAGAAGAAATCTTATAAGATGAATATTGAATTGTCCCTTGCAATTGATCAAACCACTTGACTTTCATGCAAATCATAGTTAAATCATTTAATTTTTTCACTTAATCAAGGTCAATAACTAGCAATTCAAATCTTGTTTACCCTCTTCAAGGTTAATCAATCTCACAGTCAGCTTTGTTAACAACTTGTTTTGATGTAACTAAAATAACGACAATTGTTAACTACACAAGGTAGTCAAGTTGTAAGTAAAAGATAGTCTTGATTCAAGTGAACTAAATTAAACATTGTGATCAAATAGTGTTTACAATTCGGTAACAATGACATGAATTGATTGTTTATCTGATTGTTTCACTTTCTGACAAATCCTTTGATTTACTTAATGTTTTAACAAGCATTTTACTTGAATTTAATGAGATTTTTCATTGAACAAGGTCAATGAAATTGTGAAAAGATCTTGTGTCTTCTTTGATTTAATTATCTGCATCAGTCGGATGACGAATTCTGATTTTCAAATTGTTGTTCATTTCCCATGAAGAATTTAATTTTGTTTAAAAATTGTAAGATGGGAATGGAATCAACCAGCAAATCACATCGAACCAATGCTTTAAACAATTTTCTGTAAATTGATCAACTTTATGTCCCTTGACGAGAATCGGCAATTTATTAAATAACTGGTAACAATTTGTTGATAACCCATTTAAATGAAAATTGACGAGTTAACTGTTCAACATTGCTCTACATTTGATTGTGTTTTCTCAATCATTACAAAAACCAATTGATTAAATGATAATCATCCCACGAGAGCAAGGATAAAATGGCTTTATGTAATTGATGTTTTCTGTGGTTCCTCTTTTCAATGATATTATAATAGTCGAGAAAAAACACATCCAGTTAACAAGTTGACCTATTCAAAAAAAGAGTAAAAAAGACGAAGAAAAGGCAAGATTAATAAGGTTATATTGAGCATTACGCTGTTGAGTATTTGGAGGTTGCACTGGGAGTGTTGTTGTTGTCCTTTTTGTTTTGTACTCAAGATTCAAAATAATAGTAAAGTAAGTTGAAAAAGATGATGCACATGCAAAGAGATTTACATTTGGAAATAAAAATATTGGGATTTACCAAAGCTCCTGGAATAATCCATTGGATAGCAACAGAGCGACTACTTTAAGTAATCATTTTCATCCTCAACAAAAGTGGCCATAGTTGCAGTTTTTTTTGTTGCTGTTTGGGCCTTTCTATCACATCATTTAATAGATGCTGCAGTTGCTCATTTTTTGTATCAATCACTTGTATTGTTGTTTCCTTTGTCCCGATACTCTTCTTTTGCTTTGCCTTTCATCATCATACTCATCATTATAAACATTATCATTATTATGATGCAAGTGTATTCCTTTTCATTTCCTTCCTTAAGATGATTCCCAGTATCCCGGGACATGAACTGTCGATCAGTATATTATCATATTGAATTTCTCCATTTTTTTGGCAATTTTTTTCCTTCTCCTTTATGTTTTCTTGTTTTCTTTTTGTTTCGTTCCACAAGATTGTTGTTGTTATTCTTGTTGTACTTTTTACTCATCGATTTATCTTTCATTTTTCTTTACTCATTCCATGGTTCATCCGCATCCTTCATTGCTTGTCATTCCATTGATTGAAATATCGGGCCTTTATGATGGTAAAAGAAAGAGAGTTCAACTTGGTCTTTTCAATGCTCTATGCTTCTCTGATTTATGAACCTAAATAAGGCCAAAAAGTCCCAGAAAGAGAATAAAAATGGGACAAAGAAGATGCAAGTGAATGAAAGATGTTTGCTAAGGAACCATTCCTCTCTAGAAGTTGAGGGAAAAGATGAACACAAAAATGGATTCATTTACTCTTCCATGCTATCATCTATTCTTCTCTTGATTTAATGTTGTTTTTTACTTTGGTCTTGTGTTTCTTCATCTCCTATTTAACTTCTTGTTTGATCAACTGGATTAGCACAGGAATGATGAACTGTACTTTGGCATGAAGTGAAACTGGAAATGCGTATTCATTACTTGCTCGGCCAGTAAAAGTTTCAATTCAGAATATATGATATTGATGAAAGGTTGTATCAAGAATGTTAGATTACTCTTTTTTTCAAATCATAATTACATGTACTTTCAGGAATCTTCATTTCCTATTCCTATCTTCAGGTTGAAGTTATAATAATGGAGGAAATCGAAAAGATAAATCTGTAAAGAATAAGATGATACATTAGATTTGATATAAGTTGAAATATAAAGAAAAATATAATGATAAATTTTCATTCCCAGTGTGATAATGTTAATATATTTAAGGGGTTCAGAAGAGAAAGAGCGAAAGCATTTCTTTCATCAGAACTGAAAGATAACCTTTCAAATTGTAAAGTCCAATGGGAAGAAATGAAACCACTGAGATTGCTCATGGAAGGAGTGGAAAAGGTGTGTCTTCCCTGTGATAGGTTCTTATAAAGTTCTTATAAAAGTGAAGCAAAAAAAGGTTCATGACAAGAATGGTTACTTCTATGTATAATGCTTATCTGTGCAAAAGGGAATGATACTTTTGATCAATTTTCTTGAAATTACTATCAGTATTCAGAGCATTATTCTGGCTGCCTCCCTTCACTCCACCTTCTTTTTCTTGAAGGGAGTTGAAGAAATTTATAAGTGAACATCGAGAAAATAAGAGAAAGATAAGAGTTCGTATGCTGGATGGTTCTGTATTTACTGCATTCACGAATACTCGTCTTTTTTCCTTTAAATAAGTTAGCTAGTTTTTTGTGTTAATGTCAATTGTTGACTTTACTTTGTGTTTTAACATGTTTTATTTGTTCAACTCTTCTCAAATTTCATTGTCCTTCACTACTTTTCACTCCTTTTTAAGGAAAATCAAGAAAACAAGAGAAAGATAAGAGTTCGTATGCTGGATGGATCCGTAAAGACAGTATTGGTTGATGATAGTCAAAATGTTGCCAACTTAATGGTCGTTATTTGTACCAAAATCGGTAAGTTATACTCATTTTTACTTCTCTTTGCCTTTTCCTTTTTCCCTCTTTCTTTCTCTCTCTTTGAAGCACAATTCAAATGTTCATTGAGTCCCATTGAACCGGATAAGAAGTTATAATTCAAATTTCCTTGACTCTTTCGCTCTTCACACATAGAATTATAAGAAAAAGTAAAAAAGACTAGACAAACATACAGTTTATGTTAACATGCAGACAGTTCCGTGAAAGCAAAGGAAGCTATGAAAAGAGTCAATATAAATATACAAAGTACAGTCAAATACAGTCAAAGGGAACAAGGAGAAACGAACGGAATGATGAAACAAGATGTTGTGAGAGGCAAGGAAGAGAGAGAGAGAGAGAGAATGATTGAGAGATGAATATGATGAAAAATAATAAGAAAGATATTCTGTATATTGCTATAAAAGGAAAAATCTGAATCTTGAAAAGGTCGGTTTAAGGCTCCTACGCAATGATTTAAAAACACTCCTAAGATTGAATCAGCTTAAAAAGTTGTGTCTTGTCTTGTTGCTGGTTCTTGTTTACTTACTTTCGGCTATATTTTTCTATGAGTTAAACTTGTATACTGAAAAAGTTTTACTGCCATTTAACACACTCACACACAAATACACCAAATTTCCAGCCACGCATTCATTCATGAAAGTTTTTCATTCATCAGTTTGGGATTTTATCTTTTCGATTTGTGTGTGAGTGTTGCTGTAATTTGCGAAAAAGTATGATTACATGAAAAGCATGTAATTTACACCTTGTTGAAGGGAAGCATTGATAAACGGAACTTAGATCGGAAGTTCAGCCAGATTCACTTGAAATTTGTTTTTTCATATTTTGCTTCTTGCTGGTGACTTCCGTCAAACCTTGTATGAGCAAAAATGGATTACATGTAACAGTCGGAGTAAAAAAGTAGATGATTGAGGATGAAAGATGGGTGGTTTTATGGTGAAAAAAAACTTTCACATTGATTAGTTAAATTGAATGAAATAGGAATTTGAAAACTTTTTGGACGATGACCTTAAAAACATTTTAAGTAGCTAGATCAGGTCAGTAGCTGTTTCTATTCCTGACTTAAAGTTCTTCTGAAAGAGTAACTTAATTTCATCATTTTCATCCAGATGGTTCCTGGTCTTAAAGGTCTCCTCATCTTTTTTGGTTTCTTTTCTTGTAACCAACTTTGATCGTCGGATGTTTTTTCCTTTCATTTTCAATTTTCGATTTATTTCCAAGTTCGGAGTGAATTATTTGAGCTTTTTCAATGACATCTTTTTTTGATGAAGTGATCTTGATAGCCAACTCGAACCATACCTTGGACTTGATGACATTTATCTTTATTGACAACATTTGCGATTTCATTTGCTACATCATCACGATCTTGATCTTGATTTGGCTTAAAAATCACGATTTATTCTTTGGTTTTTCTTTGACTATTTCAGCAAAAGGTTCTGGTTATTAGCCATGTTTTTGTTAACAACATTATTTTCCATTACACTTTTTTTGATTTCTTGAATATCACATTTTATTGACATTATTGTTGCTGTAAGTTATTGAGTTTTTACTCTCGTCACTGGCCAATTTCGTAAATATTGTGTTGAATATCGACTTGATCATTGTTGATTTTTGCTCAATTTTCTCTTTATCCACCGCTCGTACATGAACCATTAGTTGATCAAAAAAGCAATTGGAAGAATTGGATAAAAAATCCACACTTATGAATTTCTTGTCTATCAGGTTTTCTTGATCCCACGTGGACAGGTGTCTCCAGATTTTTAAACTTTAGAGCATTAAGCTCTTCGTTAATTTTAAAGAATGACATGTAGAAATGACCGCCTTCGCACCCTTTACCAGGCGTTTATTAAAACCAGTATCAAGATAACTTAATTCACTTATATTAATTTATTAAAAAGGACAGTCAATTTTGAAAACACCTTTCGCGCATCACATGTTATTAACGCATGATCAGTAGCAGCTTTTTAGTAACAGGCAATCTTTTTAGCTTTGCCTGTGTCAATTTTTTCTTTCACCTAAAGGTTCAACTGTTTTGGGATTAAACTTTCTTCATCTTCTTCTTGTTTTTTTTGTGTTCATCACTTAATGAATCAAATCAATTTGTTATTAATTGTGGTTTAACAAAACTTTGTCTACACTTCTGAAACATTTAAGCTAATCATCTTAACAATCAACTAGCAGTAATTAACTTTTTTTCATCATGGTAAGTCTTGTTTCTCTTGCCTTGTTTATTATTGATGTTTGTGTTATCTCTCTCTCTCTCTCTCTCTCTCTCTCTGTGTCTTTCTCTCTTCTCTTGTTATCTTCAGTACAGGGTAATTCAAATATTTTTTAGATTATTAATTGTGCCTTAATCAATCATTTTCACCTCAGGATTGTTTCAAATTTTACACTAGTTCAACAATTGAAATGGTTAAACAAACATGTGAACGGTCATTGGTTTCAATCTGTGTCTGTGCTTAAACCCTTAATTTTGCATTTTTTGTTGTCACATTTTCTTTCGTTTAAATGTTATGGATTTATCTGGCAATCACTCTCATTTTTTCAGTTTCTTGCTTCTTTACATCTCAACTTTACTGTACTTTTTTGCCGTTTGTTTATTAATATTTAGCTCATACTGTGAAGCTTCTCTTTTCTACACTTTAACAGTTTTCTTCTGGCATTTTTTTCTCCTCTTTTCCATACAGTTTTTTAACATTAGTATTACTTTCTCTGACTCATCATTTATTCCTGATTATTTAGTAAAATTTACGAATACTCATGTTTTTCCCTTTACAGCAAGTTAGTTAGTTTTTTCTTGTTAATGTCAATTGTTGACTTTACTTTGTGTTTTAACATGTTTTATTTGTTCAACTCTTCTCAAATTTCGTTGTCCTTCACTACTTTTCACTCCTTTTTAAGGAAAATCAAGAAAACAAGAGAAAGATAAGAGTTCGTATGCTGGATGGATCCGTAAAGACAGTATTGGTTGATGATAGTCAAAATGTTGCCAACTTAATGGTCGTTATTTGTACCAAAATCGGTAAGTTAAACTCATTTTTACTTCTCTTTGCCTTTTCCTTTTTCCCTCTCTCTCTCTCTCTCTTTCCCTCTCTCTCGCTCTTTAAAGCACAATTCAAATGTTCATTGAGTCCCATTGAACCGGATAAGAAGTTATAATTCAAATTTCCTTGACTCTTTCGCTCTTCACACATAGAATTATAAGAAAAAGTAAAAAAGACTAGACAAACATACAGTTTATGTTAACATGCAGACAGTTCCGTGAAAGCAAAGGAAGCTATGAAAAGAGTCAATATAAACATACAAAGTACAGTCAAATACAGTCAAAGGGAACAAGGAGAAAACGAACGGAATGATGAAACAAGATGTTGTGAGAGGCAAGGAAGAGAGAGAGAGAAAATGATTGAGAGATGAATATGATGAAAAATAATAAGAAAGATATTCTGTATATTGCTATAAAAGGAAAAATCTGAATCTTGGAAAGGTCGGTTTAAGGCTCCTACGCAATGATTTAAAAACACTCCTAAGATTGAATCAGCTTAAAAAGTTGTGTCTTGTCTTGTTGCTGGTTCTTGTTTACTTACTTTTGGCTATATTTTTCTATGAGTTAAACTTGTATACTGAAAATTTTTTACTGCCATTTAACACACTCACACACAAATACACCAAATTTCCAGCCACGCATTCATTCATGAAAGTTTTTCATTCATCAGTTTGGTATTTTATCTTTTCGATTTGTGTGTGAGTGTTGCTGTAATTTGCGAAAAGGTTAATCAATTGAAATGTTTGAACATATTTGACTTTTTAATTCAATCTGATTAAGACGTGAGGGTCAAAATTAAGTACTGATAATATTAATGATTTGAGTATATTGAAAATGAGTTGTAAATTTTTATTCTATTTTCGACATTTACTCAAATCTGTTTCAAATTGATAGCCATCAAGCTGATAAGATAAAATTACCTGTTGATTGAGTTGAACCAACTCTTATATTTACTTGAAATAATCATGAATTTCACAGATGTCAGATTGTTTCCCCTTTAATCTAGTTTACCTGTGAAATAAAAAACAAATAAAGGCTATAATTTACATGGTTAACCTTGTTGAAAGGAAGCATTGATAAACGGAACTCAGATCGGAAGCTTAGCCTGATTCACTTGAAATTTGTTTTCATCATATTTTCTTCTTGCTGGTGACTTCCGTCAAACCTTATATGAGCAAAAATGGATTACATGTAACAGTCGGAGTAAAAAAGTAGATGATTGAGGATGAAAGATGGGTGGTTTTATGGTGAAAAAAAACTTTCACATTGATTAGTTAAATTGAATGAAATAGGAATTTGAAAACTTTATTGGACGATGACCTAAAAAACATTATAAGTAGCTAGATCAGGTCAGTAGCTGTTTCTTTCTGATCAGTTTCTTAAAGAACAAGATTGATTGAAGTTGCATTTTTTCATGTCCATCATTTTCAATTAACATGTAATTAAGAAATTGGTTTGAAATGAAATGAAGAAAATTGAAACTTCTTTATTGAGCCAAAATTTTCATCTTGACGATTTCATGGTAATTTGTTTCCTTTCATGAGCTCAATATCATCTGACTGATGCATTGAATTGTCCTTTCAAAGTTGATTGAAAAATTAGTTGGTGACAATAAACTTGTCATCACTAGATGGCGCCTACCTTTTCAACTTATTTTTGATAAAAAGGGAAAAAAACTTTTTCTTATTTTGATAATTTTTTCTGAATCAACTTTTATTAATTTTATGAATTTTTATCTTCTTCAGGAATCACAAATCATGACGAATATTCTCTGGTCAGGGAACCTCCAGAGGATAAAAAGAATGCCAATTATTCAACTGGTACGTTAACTCTTCGACGAGACAAAAAAGATCGAGATAAAACTATTGATGCAAAAATGGAACAGTTGAAGAAAAAATTGAAAACTGATGATGATCTTAACTGGGTTGATCACTCGTTAACTCTTAGTGAACAGGGTATTGGTGAAGATGAAACTTTACTCCTTCGACGAAAATTTTTCTTCTCCGATCAAAATATTGACCAAAGAGATCCGGTTGAGCTTAATTTACTTTATGTTCAAACCCGTGATGCTATAATTGCTGGAACTCATCCAGTAGCTGTTGAAGAAGCTTGTAAATTTGCTGGTATTCAGTGTCAAATACAATTCGGTGACCATGTTGAAGGTAAACATCGACCTGGATTTTTAGATTTAAAAGAATTCGTGCCCAAAGATTATGTTAAGATAAAAGGAATTGAGAAGAAAATATTTCAACAGCACATGAAACACGCTGGACTTACTGAATTAGAATCAAAAGGAAAATATGTTCAATTAGCTCGATCACTTAAAACTTATGGGGTAACGTTTTTCTTGGTTAAAGAAAAGATGAATAGAAAAAATAAACTTGTTCCTCGATTGCTTGGTGTTACTAAAGATTCTGTATTACGGTTAGATGAAAAGACGAAAGAAATTTTAAAATCATGGCCTTTAACTACTGTTAAACGATGGGCAGCATCACCTAATTCATTTACACTCGACTTTGGTGATTATGCTGACTCTTATTATTCAGTTCAAACATCAGAAGGGGAACAAATTTCTCAATTGATTGCTGGTTACATCGATATTATTTTGAAGCGAAAAAAAGCTAAAGATCATTTTGGTATCGAAGGTGATGAAGGGTCAACCATGGTTGAAGACTCGGTGTCTCCTTATAAAGCTACTGTCCTTCAATATTCAACACTTTCAAAAGGAGCCCAGCCTGAGATGAGTAACATTGCTTTACCTGCTATCCTTCGAGCTGGAACCAATGGATCTCAAGCAATCGTCACCAAAGAGATTCCACCTGCTTCTTTAACGTCAGTCAAAGGAACTGCTCATGTTGGCCATTCTGCGCCATCCGACACAGGGCCAAAAGTACCTCACATTTATACAAATGGAACCCCAAGTCCTCAAAGAGCTCTCATTACAACTACCGAAACATGCCGAATTACCATTGCTCGAGTTGAAAAAGACTTAGACGAGCCTACCGATGCTCCTTACTTCCAAACCTCGGATTCAATATCACTTCAATCGAAACGTGATCAATTGGATGTTAAACGATCTGCCGTTTCATCACAATTATCTGCTATGAATGCAGCCACAGCAAAGATTGTTTCCCTCACATCAGTTCCTGAAGATGAGATTGATGCATCAGCTTTAGATGCAGCGCTTTCTACCATAGCAACCAGTTTGCCTGAAATGTCAAAAGATGTTAAATTAATTGCTTCCCTTATGGATGATGATACAAAAGGTGATGGCCTCATTGAGGCTGCTAAGAATTTGTGTAATGCTTTCTCTGATCTTCTAAAAGCAGCCGAACCTGGTACTAAAGTGTCTAGACAAACTCTTATCACAGCTGCCAATCGAGTTGAAACTGCTTCTTATTCTGTTTTATCAACTATCAACGAAGAATATGAAGGTTATGACAAGGAAACTTCAGAGATTTTACTTAGCGTTGCTGGTCGCTGTTCTGAAGCTCAAGGATCTGTTGATACAATTCTTGATGCAACTGAACGACTTTTCACTTCTTCTAGCGATCCGCCCGAGATTATCCGTCAAGCTAAAGTTTTAGCTCATGCTACAATCCAATTGATAGTGGACATTAAAAGTAATGCAAAAAACCAAGAAGGAGATATTCAAAGAAGACTATTAGCTGCAGCTAAAGCTCTTGCTGAAGCATCAACTCGTCTCATGAAGGCTGCCAAAGGTTGTGCCACCAATCCTGAAGATTCTGTATCCCAATCTGCTTTGAGAAAAGCGGCTGAAGACTTGAGAATTGCTGCAACCAGTAGTGTACTCAGTGAAAAGGTTATCAATCGATGTGAAATTTCACCTTCTCGTTATCCTAATCAAGCCTGGAACAACGCAGTGTCCACTGTTAGCGGTATAATAGGTGACTTGGATACAACAATTATGTTTGCAACCGCAGGAACCTTAAATCCCGAAAGTGAATCAGACAGTTTTGCCACCCACAAGCAAACCATTTTAACATCGGCAAAGGCTCTTGTTGAAGATACAAAATCACTAGTTTTGGGAGCTGTTTCCGATCAAGAACAATTAGTAAATGCAGCCCAAAATGCGGTTACCACGATTGTTCACCTTTCAGAAACAATTAAATTAGATGCTGCCTCTCTTGGATCAAGTAATTCAGAGGCTCAAGTTTTACTTCTTAATGCAATCAAAGATGTGACTGCCGCTTTAGGTGATCTTATCCATGCAACCAAGGCAGCATCCGGCAAAGATAATGAAGATCCGGCTATGGTCCAACTGAAAGAATCCGCAAAGGTTAGTCACTTATAATAACATTATTAGATTTAATTAACAGCCTGTGGTATTTAAATTAATTTAACAAACAATTGTTGCTGACTGTTTTCGCTTAACATACACTTACTTTGCATTTACTCATTTCAAACTTTGGATACATTTTATTTGCTTGAAACGCTCATGGAAATTAATCTAAATCTCAACTCATTAATCGTATCATTATTAATTATATGAGAGTCCTGATTTTTCACGTTTTTTTAAACTTTGTTTCATTTTTTGCATTTGATTCCATTGCACGTTTTAGTGGTTCCTTATTATTAGTCGGTTTTATAAATGATTTCATTAACACACTCATCAAAGTCTTGTTGGTAGACTTTTTGCAGTAGTGATTTTTAATTGTCTCAGACCATCAAAGCTTGATTTTGTTATTTCTTTTGTTTTATTAATTGAGACAATGTTACTAATTTTGAGGGCAAATTTTCCTTTATTGTCAACTTGATTTTATATTTTATTACATACAATTCATTTCAAGGTTCTATTATTATTTCTTCTTTTTACACCTTTCCATCCAAAACTTATTCAAATGACTAAAACAAAACAAAAAGGTTGACGGTGAAAAGGAAACAAAAGAAATGGTCTGAAAATCAGCAAAAATCTCACAAAGACCATTCTGTCATCCGTGCTTCGTTCATCTTTTCTGTGGTGATTCTCCGATCCTCTATCTTTTTTCTCTTCTTTTTTGACATTTTACTCCATCTCATTATCACCTCTTCATGACATTTTTATCTATCTCTCCCTTTTTCTTTCAGTCTTTAAATAATTAACTTACGGTAAGAATCTTGCAAAGTTTTCCTTGAAAGGGTTGTATCAAATTATTGCATTTGTCTCATATTTATTTATCAGACGAATCATCACATCAAAACCAACTCAGTCAACAATAATCTTCAAATTTATATCCACAATTATCCTCGTTCTTATTAATGATAATATTTATTTCGAGAATTTTTTCATTACATTTTCTGTTTATGTTTACAATTATGTTTAAACAATTTATGTCTAACATTTTTTTTCTCGTTCTATCTTTTAGGTTATGATTAACAATGTGACATCCTTATTAAAAACGGTCAAAATAGTTGAAGATGAACATCAACGAGGTACTCGAGCCTTGGAGTCCACCATAGAGGCCATTGATCAAGAGATTAAAGTTCTTGATTCAGGTGATCCACCAAGTAAAAAAGGGTCTCCAGATGATTTACTTAGAGTTCACAAACCCGTTACTCTTGCCACAGCAAAAGCTGTTGCTGCAGGTAATAGTGGTAAACAAGATGATGTTATTGTTGCTGCTAATATGGGACGAAAAGCTATCTTTGATCTTCTTGTTACCACTAAACAATGTGCATATTCAGCCGATTCACCTGAAATGACAAGGCGTGTTCTTGACACTGGTAGAAGTTGCGCTCTTAAATACCAATCTCTTCTCGAGTTAGTTCATCAGTGCATCCAACGTCCTAGTGGAGCTTCAAGTGAAGAAAAACAACTATTAATCGAGAAATCACGCAACATTGCCTCTTCAGTTACCGAAATTGTATCTTGTGTTGAAACACTCAAAGGCGATTGGGTCGATCCAAATGATCCTACTGTTATTGCTGAAACTGAACTTCTTGGTGCTGCATCATCCATCGATGCAGCTGCCAAAAAATTAGCATCCCTTCAACCAAGACGAACAAGTATCAAGGTGATTTAAGATTCCTTGTTTATTAATTATATCGCTATTGTTGCCTTTATCTTCTTTGCTATGCTCAAACTCTTTATTGTTAAAGCTGTCTAGTTTGTCTCATAAATGTACCGCTTTTGAGATATGTTTGATATTCTTGGTTGTCAATTTTTGCAAAATCAACCAAGAATCAGACATATGCTCAGGATCGCTACCAAAAAATCATCAATTCTGCTTTAATCAATTCCGCATAAGCAAGATTTCACGCTTACAAAAATTAAAAGGCTTACCTTAATGATTGCCAAATAAAATAACAATTCATAATCATCTATATCTGTGATCTTATCCAATATTTGGATGAAAGTCAACCTTTATCAAAATCAAACCTTTTCTATTTGTAAGCGTAAAGTCTTGTTTGATTATTGTTGCTCATCTTCAAGCTTCCAGCGAATTCGCATTTTTTCAATTTTCAAAAGCAACTAATTTATTTCATTTGATAACTTTAATATCTCTACAGCTCCCCGATGAGGATCTTAATTTTGATGAAATGATCTTAGAAGCTGCCAAATCAATTACAACTGCGACCTCAGCCTTAGTCCGTGCTGCTTCAGCGGCCCAGCGAGAACTTGTTACCACTGGCAAAGTTGCTCGTAGACCCATATCAACTTCCGTCGATGGTCAATGGTCAGAAGGTCTTATCTCAGCAGCTCGTCATGTTGCTGCAGCAACACATTCCCTTGTTGAAGCTGCCAATGCTTTGGTTCAAGGTCACGCTTCTGAGGAAAGATTGATTTCATCAGCTAAACAAGTCGCATCATCTACAGCTCAACTTTTAGTTGCCTGTAAAGTGAAAGCAGATCCTTACTCCAAAACAATGGTACGATTACAAGGAGCCGGTAATGCGGTTATAAAGGCAACTGATAATCTGGTCAAGTCTGCTCAACAAGCGATACAGCATGACGAGGAGCAAAGTATTGTCATAAGCCAGAGAAGAGTTCCCGTTATTGCACAAGAAATTTTAGCTCGAGAAGAAATTTTAAGGAAAGAAAAGGAATTAAAAGATGCACAAGAAAAATTAACGGCAATTCGCAAAGCAAAATACACATTAAAAAAATCACACGAGGAGTATCACGAATACCATAGTGAAACATCGTATAACAGCTCACCATCACCAATAAATTGATAATTGATTCCATTTTTATGCATTATCATAATTATCTCTATCATCGTCATCATCATCTTTATCATCATATGATCATATTTTTCAAATTTACATAATGGAAACGAAAGTAAAAATCAAATCAAGTTACTCTGCCAGAGAAGTCTTTGCCCTAAAGTTATAGATGAAAATAACAATATAATTATGCCTTATCAACAAAAAACGCAAGGAGATAAATTAATTTTTGCTATACGATTGAAGAAGAGATGGTGATGGGTTGGATGAAGAGGATAACAACTGAGAGAAACAAGAAAGACAACGAAATTGCATTTTATCTCGATTTGCATTAACAATTGATTCTTCGACCTTGTCTGATCTCCTTTTCTTGTCGTTAATCCGTATGTTTATGATCATAAACATTATGGTCAATCTATTCAAGCATATGGCTTCACCAGAGGGATTTAAATGAACAAAAGTATCGGCAACAATTGATGTTTGATTCCATGTTGAAGTTAAGCTAATTTATATCAGTTGATTTACAGTTAGACTTGAAGCTTTAACTTGATCATGAATTTTGGGTTAAATACTTTTGTTTATTTTCATCCAGCTGACTGGAGCTTCAAATATAGATATTATATTGTTCAATAAGTTGTCTTGTCATTTACTGTTGCAAAAAAAACCTCCACTCCCACCCTTTATTTACCTGATTATTATCTCTATTGTCTTGCAATCTACAAATCATATTTGATTGTTCGTTGAAAACAAAATGCATGTATCCTTTTCAGACTGAAAACTGAAAAATATCCAATTATTTTTGACGAAATATTTCCCTTGTTCAACAAATCGACATTTGTAATTGTAATCAAATTATAAAATTTTTTACCCAAAATCAATTTCATTTCAAGACCCATTTAGATTGAAGGATCCAAATCTGATCTAATTCAAACATCGCAACAAGACAAACACTAAATTTAACACGCATTTATCAGCAATCAATAGCTTAAAGAGATTAATGTAAAGCATATATTTATACGAATTAATTTAATTACATTTATTTCAATCAGTTATTCATTTTATTTTATCATTGATATTCCAATTTTAATTTTATGGGACAAGTAAATGAGCAAATCAAGTTGAAATTGTTACAATATAAGGTTAAATATTGAAAAATCAAAAACAATTGTTTAAAGCCTTGTTAATTAAAAATTCCGCTGTAAAATCATTATCAAAATGAAGCGTCTACGTTGCTAGGCAAAAGGCGCCTTTATATCAAACTTATAATTCCAGCATTTCAACCCTTTATTAACTTATTATTGTGATTGATTTGTTACTTTTTCTCATTACCTAAACAATTGTTAATCCCTAATCCTTAAACTCTTAATTCTAACCACTAATCAACTCCTTTTTTAATCTAAACATACTAATAATACACTTTTGTACAACCAAAGCCTGCAGGAGACAGCAAAATAACATATTGGAGATCATTTTCTCACTTCCAACTCTAAACCATTACACCTTTGAAATTTGATTAACAAGTCAAATTAATCATTTCATCTTCCAAATCTCTTCTTCACTACCTGCTATCATCATTGGCATTCCATTGCCTAAATACAAATCAATAATAGCTGTTGTCTTCACCCTTCTCCTTCACCTGAACATCATCATTAACCATTTTTGGTAACAGTCTAGTTTATACGCCAAAGTCAACCTTCATTTATTTCCCAAAATTGTTTCCATTTTTCAATTTTGTTAACATTTCATCCTTCAGCTGATCATTCACATGTTTTAATCATCATCATCGTATCTTTCATTGCCCAGTTTAACACAAAGATACGAAAAAAGTCTACATATTGTATAATGGATTGATCAAGTGTACAAAGCAAAAGTAACCAACAACAGCAAATAACTAACATATGATTTACAAGGTTTACAACAATTATAACCATAAATCCCCTATGAATATATATTCACAATTAATCCAATAATTTTACATTGATTATAATAATTATCTTGTTTTTTTGCTATAAGCTTAAAAACATAAAAAAATCTTATATCAAAATAAGCAGAAATTGCAATCAATGTTCGTAACATACAATAACTAAAATGTCATGTTAAGAAAAAAGAAACATGATGTCAATCATTGACTAATCATGTTAATCTTTCCTTTAACTGAATGCCCTGTGCTTCCGGCCAAACAACCAAAAAACTAAATTATAATAATCTAATTGTAATAAACATTTCTTCCTATGTTTGTCTAGTTTAACCCTCACAATTAACCATCTGCTATTGCAATCAGAATTGTGCTATTTTGTCAATTTAAACATAATCAACAATATCAGAATGTTAAATGAATAAATTATCAAAATTAAAACAAAACATTCAATTTATCCACAAAAATTACATTTCATTTTTATCTTTCAAACCCATTCCTTGCTATTGAATCATGATGATGATCATGGTTATTGAAATTATCCTTTTCGATGGTAAAAAGCGATTGTCTAATAAACACATTCATTGTTACCAATTAGAGTTGCTTATTAACACATCAAAATTAATTGGAATGATACTAATTGGAAAGTAAATTGGCTAAATGTTTAATTATGTATTCAAAATGGTTCCGTTATCAATTTGATTAAGTTAATAGTGAATGTAAAAACAATAAGAAGCTTAAATGTTGAATAAGATGCTTGTTAATCTGATTATGAACAAAAGTTGAACTATAAATGCAATTGAATAGGAAATTTGTCTTATTTTCATCTCAATGGTGCTTAAGTCAAGAAGATGAGGAAAAAAGATGAACATGATTAAGATGAGATGTACAATGTAAATTGTAAACGAGAAATGCATTATTATCTAATGATGCATCCAAAATACAACAATAACTGATGATGTTACAGTATTTTAATGTTGAACAGTTGATATATTGAATTGAAATCAGTGTTGAAGATAATACGAAAAAAAATATGATGAGAATCAAGATGAAAATAGAGGATGAATATGATGTTATTAGTCTTTTCAAGTCTTTTACCATTTTATTGACCATTATTTTGATCATCATTTTAGTCTTTTGTAGGAAAATCTTTGTGTTAATCATTTTACTGACAGCTTCAACCCTTATTTATAACGTGATTTATCACCAATTAATCAACAATTGAACAAAAATTGAACAACCATTTAGCAGCAATTTACTGTCAATTATCAAGAGACATTTTCAACTAAAATGTATTGTACTAATGCTTGGCTTTTGTCAGCTGTAATCTGATAATTAACAACTTCTGTCAATATGAATCTTCCATTTTTCAATCAAAAATCAATTTGTGCCTCTGAATTGACCTCAAATGGCTGTGATTAATTTATCAATCAATAAGCTGTTCAGTTTTATAAATAAAAAAATTAAATGAAAAATTGAGATGATTAATAAATTCAAATTGACCGCTTGAAAGGCATAATCGCGGTTTCTTTTTTAATATCTTATGACAATGTGAAATAAATGGCTCAACAAGTTGATCATCTTTTTTGTAATTGTATTTAATATTTAATTGTGGATAAAAATGGCTATTAATTTGAAATTTAATACATTATTAGTACAAGTTTGATTTTGTGTTATCCATCAGCAAAGGATTCATCAAACCTATCAATAAATGGATTGAAATTGGCCATTTTTAAAGCTAATGTAACCATAATTTTTTACAAGTGTTGATTTTTTTTGCAGCCCATCTTTGGTTTGTAATTGTTGTATTAGTTAGTTTGATTATCTATTTACCTTGTTTGAATTGTTTTTTTAATTTACAGTTAACTGGGACTGTGACACTCCATCCGTGATAGGGATCTGGATTGATATGTACCAAGTGTTTCTAGGGTTCATTGTTTTCCAACAGCTACTAATGAGGTGAGCCTTTAGATGCTGTCAATGTTTGCTGGCTATTATTGGTGTTATTATTAGTGTTTCCTTTTTTCATCATCTTTTTATGTTTCATCCTGGTTAATGAACAAGGAAGAGAAAGAAGAAGAAATTCGCAATCTTATTAATAATAATAATTGTGATAATCTTAATCCACGATGCATCAGTAATAATAATTGATTCAATAACATGACAAGCAATGTTAGTTTTTTCTCACTGTAAGTCATACAATTTCATCCCTTCTGTGGCGCACTATGATACATTCTTGAAACAATAATGACGTTAACAGTTTGGCTATCATAGTTTTCATCAATTCAATTGATAATAGTTTTGTTATAATAGTTAGTTAACATTCCTATTGAAGTATCTTGGTTATTCAGTTCACTAAATGGTTCAATTGCTCAAATATCAAGGGTTTTTCCAATCAACCATATTTTTAGCTCTAAAAATGCTTTTTTTATAACAGATTAAAGTCTGTAATCAAAAAATAAATGGGTCTAAAAATATATCAAAATACTAATAATAGAAACGCATTTACATCCAATAATATCTTCTCAGTCCCAGTCTTACAAGCCTTGTCAGTATCAAAAGTTGACAAAATATTTTGTTTTCCATTGAATCAAAATTGCTCCTTTTCTCATTAATATTATTTTCTAGCAATTAAAGTTAGATAATTTGTGCAATTATTTGCCATTTATGGTGAGAAAAGGTCAATTTTATCATTCTGGATCATATAACAATACGGAAATTATAGCAAAACACAATTAACTTTAATAATTCCCTGTTACATCAATTGTATCTCTAATCTTGTATTTACTTTTACAGGTTTTCATATCTATCGGTTTCCTATTTAATATTCTTGTCTGTATTTTGGATTGAGCCATAACAATTGGATTGTCAACCTCAATGAGCATTTCAAATGATAAGCTCAACTAAATGGTTATCAATTTTGATCAATTGGTAAAAAGCAGTCGGATAAAAAACGATTATGAACAGTTAAGGTTAGCCGAAAAAAAGAAAGAGTTAATCTGATATTAATAGTTACCAATTTATCCTCTTTGGATCTATTTTTTATATCAACTAGTCTTTCTCTGGAGGATAAAAAGGCAAAAGTTAAGCTTAACTTAAGGCAAACTGGAGAGATATTAAACTATCTGGAAACCATTTTCAGGTAATATCAACATTATCTTTTCATGAAGGATTTGTAAGTTTCAGTGATGATGATGATTATCATGTTCATACAATACAAAGTATCATGTCTCGACAAAAATCTTGTACAAATCGGTTGATAATGAGGCTTTTTAGTATGAAATGTATTTTTAATACTCTCTGAAATTATAATTACTTCAACTAATAATATAATACTAATAATAATGTCTAGTTATCCCAAAAGTATAGTTGATAAAGGTTTATAATCTTACCTTCTGTTTTGAAACCATGTTTTCACTTGTGTTTCACTAAGATTCAAACTTGTTGCCAAATCTAATCGTTCAGGTGTTGAAAGATACCTCTGAGTTTCAAATCTTGATCAAATATTTAAAAAGTACATTAGTTAATTGTCTTTCTTTGTTTCATTTTCAGAAACAAACCTTTTCTCAAGACCGTGCAGCTGATGATCTGAAAACACCGTTCTGGCTTTCCTCCGCCGATGAGAGGCAACATGAGTTGCTGCTTCCGAGGCAGCTCTCTGCATATGATGCAGTATTAAATCATGATGGTGACTTTATGATAAACAATTTTAGATCAAGATTCAGGATTTTAGGATCATTAATGGATAAAAGATTAAAAGATTGACAAAAATTTGGATCGAGACTTACCTTGCTGAATAGGCTGCAAAAGAGGGATGAAGTAAAGCAGCAGCGGCAGCGGCAGCAGCTAAACTTGATGGATCATTTGAGTTGTTTGGTAAAATTGTTTGATTGTTACCATTGATTGGATGGAATGAGCAATGATAACCATTGGAAGAATAAGAATTCAATGGATTTCCAGTTGAAGGAGAATGATGGTGATGATAATATGAATCCCTGATTTCTTTGATATCCTGACTTGTTTCCAATGTTTTCCTTTGATCAAACACAAATCACGAAAACAAAAGAAGAAAGAAACATTTAAATTAATTCATTTCTGCAAATCAAACTGGAATTGTTGGACAAAAAGCAAAGATTGGAAAAATTATTTAAAGAAAAATCTAATTACTCAGAAAGAATATCCTTAATGAAGAAAGACGAGTTTGGAGCCACAATCAAAGAGTTTGAACAATTATCACCTAATTTAGACATAATTGGATCCATGATGCACATCAATTGAACTTTATTTTTGTCAATCATATGTTGGTTAACAAAGCATAAAAAACTTGAAGACGTAACGAGTCAATCAAGTGCAAACTATTAGTTCAACCTGAATCGCAATCAATAATGCAAGTTGGATATGAGAAACATTTTTATCAACATTAACATCACCTCCCAGTTATCATCATCATCATTTCATTTTTTTCACTCCCTGAATCCAATTTCCACTCTCTTGTTTACCTGTTATTTAAACTCATGGTCTTTGTCCAAAAGAAGAAGAAGGAAGAAGATAGAGAAAGAAAGAGAAGCCAAAAGAGCAAATACTTTTACTATTGCGATTATTATTATCATCTTTCAGCATCCATGTTACCTTAGTAACCTTTAGCATCTTTAGCATCTTCACGCCCATAGCCTTGTATTTGATATTTTTACTGGTTTATCATTTATCAAGCTCCACCTTGGCTCTTTCTTGTTCCTCTTTCTTTCTCCTTTTCTCCTCATCTTCACCTCATCATTTTCATCATCCAACATCTCACTCTCTATACAATAACATGCTGATTAAAATAACATCAGCTTTGTTTTGTTTTTTCCTATTATTAACTCACTTCTTTTTGTAAAGTTTGTCTCTTTTTTTACTTTAATTCACTTAAGACTTTTGGATGATGATGAAAACGATGAGAATGATGATGATAATGTTACACGTTAATGAGCTGAATGTATAGTGTTAACAAGTATTAGTAATGAAATTGAATGTAAAAGTGTAACAATTGTCATTCAATTTGATTCACTTTTCTTGCAACCTTTACCTTTCATTTTACAAGTTTGATTGTTTGCTTGTTAACTATTGATTGTTGTGTTTTGATCGATCATCAATGTAATTGAGTGAACCAAATGAATTGCGTCTTCTAATCAACCTGATACTTGCCATTTCCACGAGTTAAAGTTTCACCTCTCAGCTTGAAGTATCCATGTTGTTAACGTTGACTCAATTGATGATTAACATTTAATTATTGGCCCTCTAATTGATTTTATCAATGATAATGCAAACCAATTAAATGCTGAACCATTTTTAGTCTACTTTTTACTATAATAATTGTATTTGGCTATTGTATTATGCAATTGCCTTGAGCAATGTTCATTTCAGTTGAATCCCTGTCTTCATTATGATTATTATTATGACAAAAAGAGGATGAAATATAATTTGACATGAAATGAAAAAAAGAGGATTAATCAGTAAAGGTAGGACATTTTTCATTGGTAATGAGGTTGCTTTAAAGTTGCAATTAAAATTAATGAAACATTTGACTGTCAATTAAATTGTTAAATGATCATTTGACTGTTAATCAAATTAACATTTGGAGAAAACGGGATTTAAATGGGAAATCAAATTAACACTAATTTACTTGATTTTGGTGTCAATTTGTAATAAGACTTTTCTAGTGTCTCATTGAAAGGTGTTGATGATGGTAATGATGATCTGTGATGATTGTAATGAATGTTGATCTTGAATGGGTAACAAATGTTCAACAATTGTGGATGTTATTACTGTCTATGATTATAATGATGATTATAATGAAGATGGCAAAAATAGGAGTGAGAAGCTAATAACAGATAAATCCCAGTAAGAAGATGAAGAGTAAATAAGTGAATGGTTCAAGGTGTAGTTGTCAAATGATGAAGCTTGTGTGTTTCCTCTGTTTTTTTTGTCAAATTAAGATGAAAAAGTGAGTTGAAGATGATGATAGAGATGAGGATGATGATGAAAAAATTGGGATGTAAAAAAAGGATAAGAAGCATATAATGAACAATCTTTGAGCGTAAAGAAGATTACATGAAAAAGATGAAGCAGGAAAAAAGTTGAAAGTGAAATGATCAACTGTTAACTGTGATCAAATAACAAGGAGTAAAGTGGTCATAATGTTGATGATGATGAGTATAAATTGAAATTTGAAGCTAAATCAACTGACATGATGATATAATAATCGTAACAACGTGCGAGAAGATTAGGAATAAGTACAACAGCGCCAACAAAAAAGTGAAAGGAAAAAGATGAAAAAGATTATGTTTAATACAAATTGACATTGATGCTTACATCTTAACAACATTACTTGAGGCCTTAAAGGATCATCATTATCAACTGCCAACTAAATGTTTCAATCAATTGATTATCAGTATATTATTAATTTCTTATTGTTCATTAAGATTGTCAATTTGATTGTTAGTCTAATTGCTTTGATTCCCTTTGTTTTTTTATTTCAAGTGTTGGTTTTGCTTAGGCCTAGTCCTATGTTTATGGAGAGACCTAGAAGCAGGTTAGTAAAGGTGCGTTTTATATCCTTTTTTCATTGTTATTTATGTTTTTTGTTTTATAAATTGTTCGCAATTAAATTGTTGTACATCTATTATTAGGTTTATTAATTTGTTTAAATGTTATAATATTAATAAGAGATGATTAAGCCAATTAGAAGTGCAACTTGTGATAATCTTCTTTCCATTTTAATGAGATCTTGTGTGTGTTTCCATAATTTCTTGCAGGCAAACGCTTCTTATTCATACTTTATATGCTTGTTATTATAATAATATAAATAAAAATGATTATAATAATAGGAGTGGTTAAACCAGTGATTATATGATATTAAATTTGAATGATTAAAACACTATTAAATTGGGTTCATTAGGTAAATGAGATTAACCTTTGTCTTTCAATGCTTTGTGGGTCTGTTTACAAATTTTCTGGTTCATCATTCATACGTGCTTTTTATGTGTTTTTATGCGCTTTTTCATGTCATTAAATGTCAATTTTTACGCCTTTCATGTGCTTATGAGTACTTTATGTACATTCAATCATGTTTCATGATCAGAGTTAATCAGTGTTTGATGATTTGAACGTCTTGTCCTTTTTTTGTGCCTTTGTTTGAAACTGTTTTTGGGTTAACATTTGGTCAAAGTAAACCATAAAAATAGATCATCAACAATCTTGTTCATTTTGTTAGGTGTTGTTAATATTAATCAATTGACTGAAAAAGATTGCTCATGATTTGATTTGTTATACTCATGTAACTTAATAATATTTCAAGTAAATAAAACAAGGTTAGGAGTTGATATAAAATGAGAACTGGGAATTTAATGTTAACAATTGTCAACAATTGACTAGCAATCAGTAACTTGATTACATTATTGTGTACAAAGAGAGGCAAAGAGTCCAAAAAAAGGATGAATTATGTTGTGTTAATATAATCTATTAAAGTCTAATAGTCTTGGTTATCCTCTTTTGTTCATATTCAATGAGGAACCAAATATGATGATAATAACGATGATGAAAATATCAAACATCAATACCATCAACAACATCATCATCATCATCATCAACTCAATTGATTTTACCTATTTCATAATTGATCATAAAACTGTGTTGTCAATATTAATATCATTTTGATTTGAGCAACTCTTATAGTAAATCCTTCGGAAATGTTTGACACATTTTGACATCAACCACAATTAAAGTGTTGATTGTTGTTTAAATAACACAAATTGCTCTCATTCATTCAATAGGAATACATTGAAACTCAACAAATTTTGTTAATATCAACTAAATTGCTCGACAAGTTGAAAATGTAAAGGTTAACCTCACATAAAGAGATGTTCAGGATAATCAAGTTTGATGATTCAGCTTATCTAATTACTAGCGTCTTGAGTCTTGTTAATTTTAACATTTAATTTAGACAGATTAACTGTTGAAATTTGCTGATTCTAATTAAACATTGTAAACAGTAGCTAAGCTAATCCATTAATTCCCTTATTAAGCTTCAATAAGCTAATACCAATGTAAAGTTAACATTAGAAGCAAAAATTTGCTGGTTAATTTTGCTTGTTAGTTTATTTTCATTATAACAGGCAACCTTTTTTCATAGTTTAACATTGATAATTAATAGTGAACGATGATCAAGATGAAATAAGGATCAACGGCTTTAGGCAATGAAATATTGAATAACATTAGGTAATTGGCAAGATAAATTATCAAAGTTATCCAGTTAAATAATGTTAATCTTGACCCAAAAAGAGCTGCCAAATAGATTTGTAATCCGCGCCTTTTCGATTTCCATTGAAAGCTTATTCCTTCCCAGCTGATTATCAATTGTTATTTGATATCTTCAAGTCCCTCTCTTGACATTTTATACTCATAATTGTTTCTAATTTTCAACATTTGTACTCGACTGACGCCTTCATTATTGTTGAGCATTACGCTTCAGCTTCATTTTTGGTTTGCTTCTTTACCATTGTTATGAGCCAACGTTGACCTAACCATTGCTTTGTAAAGCGACTAACTGTAAAGATCTCTAATCTGTTTAATGGTTTATTGATATTTTTGTATTATTGCTGATGATTATGATGGCGATCATGAGGATTCCAGGGAAAGATGATATTATACACGTGACCAATGGATTGTTATCATCATAAATGATGGAGTAACTGTTCAATTAATGATGCTAATATACCTACAATATATATATTTGTACATATAAATATTTCTATCCTTTTGCCTTGCAGCTAAATGTTTTGACAATAGTTAAGGGGGTAACAGAAAAATGTTAACAGAGTTACAAGTAATAATGTAATAATGTTGTAACAACCATTGTCAGTTAAGTGCTCTTTAATTTAATGAACCATTTCTACTAATGAGTCCTTCAAAAGACTGAAGTTTCCATTGTTGCTGTTATTAGTAATTTTATTGTTGTCTCAATGAGACCCTCGAATTTAACTGCATAATACAAAAGTCTAATGTTATTCCAGGTAAGTAAATTGTTGTAGAGATAGAAAGGAATAAAGAAAATATAGTTGAGTCTCTGAAATCGTCGCTACCTAAACTTTAAGCTATGCACACAAGCTATTTCCAGCAATTAGAGAAATCGGTAAGTCAGGCGAAAGGTCCGTAAAGTCTATTTTTCGAGCAAAGCCACTTACTCTGGTTCAGCTTAAGACTGGTGGCAGCTGCTTTAACTTAACTTATAATTTTAATTTTTAACAATTAACTTGATTTAAAGTCAAATTTAATTCGATTTACATTAAAACAGAAGCATTTAAGCACCATTATCAGCAAAATCAAGTCAATCTAGCAATTCTGGATATTATGTAAAGCTGAATAAGCCAACGGAAAGAATTGATGAATTCTTGATGAAAAATATCGAAAAAATATCAAGTTGTTCTGGACTTAATCTGATGAAAGGCTTGAATCTGTTAGTAGATTGACTTGATTTTGCTGATAATGGTGCTTAAATGCTTCTGTTTTAATGTAAATCGAATTAAATTTGACTTTAAATCAAGTTAATTGTTAAAAATTAAAATTATAAGTTAAGTTAAAGCAGCTGCCACCAGTCTTAAGCTGAACCAGAGTAAGTGGCTTTGCTCGGAAAATAGACTTTACGGACCTTTCGCCTGACTTACCGAGAAATCAAAATCATCAATATTTCCATGACTTCAATTTGATTTCATATCGATAATTTCAGTGATACAGTGTATATCGTAATTCCTGAAATTCCCGAAAATTCCTTTTTTCACATTTAATATCAATATATTTCAAAAATGAATCGATGCCATTTCTTTATGAAATCAGTTCGTTTTTCGCTCCTCTAAACTGGCGATTTCAGCATTTTTAGCTTCAAATTCTTTATTGAGGTTGCCAATCCTGTTGTGTGATGCGTTTAAAATTTCCGATAACTCTTCAATTTCTTGCCCCAAATCCTTTATTTCTTTTTTTGCTTTTTTATATTTTTCTTTTTGAATGTCATATTTTGTTGTAAATTTTTCCAATCTCTATCTTTTCTTCGGCTGTGTTTACGGTTTAATTTCTTTTGATGAGTGATGTCTCTGTGATATATTAAGGTAATACTGTCAATCTCCTCTCGCACATCAAAACCAATACCCAAAACTCGATAATTAATTTAACAAGTTTTTACAAAAAAAGCTGCTTTACGGTATGGCACACACGTCTGATCATGATGAAATTTTGTGGAAGAGTAGTACTCATGATCAAATATCCAAAAAAACCTCTTCCAAAAAATCCAAGTTCTTAACCTATCAGGGAGGGAATATAGGGGAGCTCAGACGTGCCTCGATCTTAGATGGATGTGCCGAAAGCATTCCATTCAAAGGACATTGGCCGAAGATACTTGGTTTGAATATATATCGGCTCAGGATGTTTTATGTAAATATTAAGTATTATTTCGCTCGTGGAATGAAAGTGGATGATGCTGTGAACGAAATAGGCCGCCCTACAATTTCGAAGTCCACTGTAATGGATATCTATTCATATTGTAAGGCAAGTGTGTATGCTTCGTTTAGATACAGGGGTTTTGCATATTTTGTGATTCAGGGCAACTCGGAGGGGATGGGAAATTAGTGGCCATCGACGAGATGGAATTTGGCCGAAGAAAATACAACCGCGGCAGGTGTGCTGAGGGCAAGTGGATCTTCGGTGCGATTGATCCTGAAACTCGGGGAATTCGTCTCGAGGTTTGTCCAGACAACAAAAGAGATCGGGATAATCTCATTCCGATCATAAAAAGCCCATTGTCCCCGGCAGTGTTATTGTTTCTGACTGCTGGAAACCGTATGAAGTGCTGGTACTTACACCTTACTGTAAATCACTCAGTCACTTTTGTTGACCACAGCACCGGTGCTCATACTAATGACATCGAGTCACAATGGAGACCGTTGTGGTTACAAAGAGGAAGTGTCAGAGGTGAAGATCTTGATTATTCCCTTTGTGAACTCTTCTGGAGAAGAGGCTGTCGAAACAATAATCTGGATCCATTCTCTGATATCATAAGAGCTATCAAATATGTCTATTTAGGTGTTGGCTGGTGATCGGAATGATAAGTGGAGGCGAAAGCGAAAACTGACCGAGGCTGCCGAGGCTCCCCACCTTCACGTGGTGTCAGCTGTTAGCACTGAGAGGTAGCAAATTTTGATAATTCAATCGTAAATTTCGTAATCGTCAATTTAATCGTATCGTCCCGTGCACTTTTTGAAAAGTACCCCGTTGATTCGTAGAACTTTCCCCGATGCGAGTGTTAAAAATTGAGTTTTAACGCATCTGAAAAAATCACCAAAGGATTCTGAAAGAAAAGTCAAGCATGTAAAAGAAATACGATATTAGAAGTGCTTTTAACGAAAAAACTAGCGAAAAGCTTACTAAGAGGTTTCAGAGGGTCCTGTGCAGAGCAAATACAAATGTAGATACAAATGTATAATTCAGCAAAACTTTACTTTGAGTAAAAGAACTGAAAAGTACAAGTTAATCAACAATTCGATTATTGAAATTCAACTGAAAATTGACAAAGAAGTAGTTGCAAGTACTCGACTGCCAACGAAAAGCTTAAACTTAACTTCCTGACCCATTGTCATCAGCAGTTCTCAAGTCTATAGCAGCTTTAGCTCCAGCTCCAGCTCCTTGTCCATAACTATAACCAACTCCACGGCCCAATTCCAATCTTGACCCATAACCATCAGCTTTAACACGTGCAACAGCACCACCTTCGGCTTTTGATTTATCCTCAATATCAGATGAACCTCCAACAGCACGCTCACATAGACTGTAAATAACAACAATAGTGAGGAAAAAGATAACTGATATATCACTGAAAATTCGCATTTCTCTTTATCAATAAGATGTAATTTTCGTCTACAAATGGTTAACTGAAATTTGTCAATATACTGTAACTGAAACTAATGAGTTTTATCGTTGAGATGAAATCTTTTTATACTGATTCTCATGAGTAGTTCGTTTGATCAGCTCATTTCGCAATTCAACGTATTCTCAGTGGTATGTACTGAATATTAACAGCGAACAAACAGGCAACTTTTATTGTTTGATCATTTTTTGCTTTCTACCTCATGATAAGCATAATTTAACTAATTTCTGGTTGTTTATTTTAGTTTGATCATTGATCTAATTGCGCACTGCCGGTAATGGAAATAAGAATTTACGGAAATAAAAAGCAAAAAAGCTGAACAAAGTGACTAATCGGAATCGAATTTTATCGAAGATAAATATTTGAAATGATGTGTTAGAAATTCATGTTTTGCTAATTTCTGCAAGTTTAAAACTAGAATAGATATGAGACTCATGATGGAAAAAATTGTCAAGAGTTACCTTCTTAAAGGCAAGTTATGTCATTTGTTACTTTAACCACATGATTTTAACCTGTGTGGATTAATTATGAGATTTCAAACAATACAAATATACCATAAAAATTCACATAATTTATCGCCACAGGTTAGGTCATAAAATTTAACCAAATATGAATAAGTTTATTGAAGGTAACTAATTTACGTTCGTGTTACACAAACTGATTGAATAAATACTGATTAATTTATATCCCTACTATTAATTTTGATTGCGTTGATTTTCAATGTACGTCTTATCAACGTTTATTTTATTTAACAATTTCAATTTTGTCCTTTTCTCAATCGTTTAGACTAAGATCTTTATAGTGAAATTGGGTGCAAATCACGATCATTGCTGCATTAAACTTAATTCAATCCGCGATTCAAGTCTACCGATTGACTGAGCCAAATCATATCCATTACATCGAAATAACAATGATAAGAAAAGATATTAGTTCAGAACAAAATGAAGCTATTCATCTTCAGGCTTTGATTCAGGTCAGAAGAAAATTTGGTTTATCCTTGATAATTGAAAAGGATGTTTGATTTTCACTACAATATAAAACGTTGTCCATATAATCTTTTTTCGTGTTCTTCTTCATTCAGAAGAAATCAGAATGCTCATAGACGCTATGAAAACAAAAATACAGCCATTCAAACGTCTAAAGTTCATTAATTAACTTCCTGTATTTCCATGAAAACATATGTTCTTAATATTATGTAACGCAGTGTAGTGCTAGGATGATTTAAATAGTACTCTAGTCTAACTATTGGCAATACAGTAGAGGACACTGTTTTTTGGTCGAAATGTGTGAATTTACTGTAGTCATAAGTTTTCGATTTATACTATATGGTGCATTATATTCTGGATTTTACGTCAATTTGATCATTGTCCTTTATAACACATAACACTAATGATTGATAACCAAAATTAAAAATTTGGTATTAGAACTTGTTTTATTTGATTGTCTAAGAGTATTCCGAGTATACATAAATATTGATTCTCTAAAAAAGCATGTAATAGGAAAAAAACTAAAGCAAAGCTTTTGGTTACATCTTTACATTTAAATGCAATTGCACAATTAGTAGTATTTATCGTCCTGTGATTAGTCGATAATAAAGACATGATTTTAGTTAAGAATAAATTTAAATAATTAATAAAGATAATGAAATTGCATTTTGGTTCATCACAGAAGATGATGATCAGTCAGAAGGAAAGAGGCAAATAAGATGAAAATGATAAAGAAAAAAACTATCATGAAAAATAGGCAAAAAAAGGTGATTAGAAGACAATTTTGATGATGGACGGAAATAGGAATTTGATGATGGAAGGATGAAGAAGATAATCTCTCAAATAGATCCGTTGATGGTTAAAGCAGCAAATTGTCTTGATAATTGTCATGTAATATGATGGATTAAATGATGATTATAGTGGTAAGCACTAAGGTGGGTTTGAGAAGGCAATTAAATGCAATTATTTCCATTTATGTTGATTAATCCAGATGGACGGCTCATTTGATTAACCACAGTCAATTTAGGTAATTTACTATCAGTTAAGAGCCTGATAATGTCAATGATAATTCGTCCATTGTGGTTTAGTTGATTGGTTTTGACTCCAATGTGAATTGCAATATTGTTATATGATAATAGTTACATAGGTCATGATTTGATGAATATATATATATTAGTTTATATACATATAAGTCGTTGAGCGCCAGACGAATTGTCCGTTTACTTTTAATCATCTCTATATTAAATATCACTCTCAGTGAACATTATGTCTTTTTATCTCGATTTGCGAGTTTGCTCTTTGTATTGGTTTTCATTTCTCTGAATTACTTCTTTATCTTCTAGTTCTAAGATTCATTCTCATCTTCCAATGAGTAATTTTCTTCTGATTCATCATAATATTCCTCTTCAATTTCAATGTAATCATCTTCCGCTGTTGCTTCTTGGTATTGCTGATATTCAGCAATGAGATCTAATACATTTGACTCAGCCTCTGTAAACTCCATTTCATCCATTCCTTCTTCAAGGAACCAATGGAGAAAAGCTTTACGACGAAACATTGCTGTAAATTGTTCACAGATTCTTTTGAATATAACTTGAATTGCTGTTGTATTTCCGATAAATGTTCCGGACATTTTGAGACCTGACAAGAGGATAAAAAGAAAATTAAGAATTAATTCCATGCAATTAACTTAGGTATTTTTATTCACTCACCTCTAGGAGGAATATCACAAACTGCGACTTTAACATTATTGGGTATCCACTCAACAAAATTGGATGAATTTTTATTCTGTGTTAAAATCATTTGCTCATCGACCTCCTTCATTGACATTTGGCCTCTAAAAGAAAAGCAAGAAATAAATTAATAGTTAGAAATAATAAATAAGTTGATATAATGATCAGAAAAATCATATTTTTTGTTGATATTGCTGCTGTACCTAAACATAGTAGCTACGGTGAGATATCTTCCGTTTCTTGGATCGGCAGCAACCATCATGTTTTTAGGATCAAACATTTGTTGAGTTAATTCGGATACAGTTATATTACGATATTGTTGTGATAACTTGGCAGTTAATGGTGCAAATCCTGACATGAAGAAATGTAATCGAGGGAAAGGAACCATGTTAACGGCAAGCTTCCGAAGATCCGCATTCAATTGACCTGGAAATCGCAGACATGTTGTGACACCTAAACAAAGAAGATAGAAATGATTAAATTAAATTATACCGTCGCGCAGACAGAGAGTAAACAAGGTAAATATAATTATAATTTGAATCCAAGTAAAGCCAATACGTTATTACCAGTAGAAATTCAATTTATAATTGTCACACGCAATCTTCAAATAAAAGCTGCTCATTTGTTTCATTGTTTGAGAATACAAAATCAATTTACCAAAATCATCTAATTGTCTAGAGATGAAATTAGAATAAAGTATCTAAATCTATTTCAAACAATCAACAACTAACACTGAGTTGATAAATAAAAACCAGATAGTGAACCAGATAGTCTAGTTATACAAAATAATGCATGGAAAGTAACCTAACATCAACCTGGTTAAATGACTGGATGGTAAAAAAATAGCCTAAATGATTTTGCAGATCAACTTATTATCATAAATTATGGTAAACTAATTATGATGGATATTTTGCTGATTTATGAATATTTACCTGACATGGTTGCTGAAACCAGATGATTAAGCTCACCATAAGAAGGTGAAGGAAGCTTTAAAGTACGAAAACAAATATCATATAAGGCTTCATTATCAATGCAGAAGGTTTCATCGGTGTATTCAATTAGTTGATTAATGGATAAAGTTGCATTATAAGGTTCAACAACAGCATCAGATACTTTTGGTGAAGGAACAACAGAATACGTTGTTATTATACGATCAAGATATTCTTCACTTAATTTTGATATGAGTAAAGTTCCCATTCCAGATCCAGTGCCACCTCCTAGTGAATGAGTTAGTTGAAAACCTGTAAAGAAATGGGAATATAAAAAAAATTGGATCAATAAATTGTTGAGAAGGTTGCCAAATAAATAAATTAATAAAAGTCTTTTAAATGAAATGCAATCAAGATGATTCCAGCCAATAATCAAGCTTTAGTTTTCATCTATTGAGGCTCAACTGAATAAATAAAATTAAATCTTGAGTACCTTGAAGACAATCACAATGTTCGGCTTCTTTACGAACAACTTCCATGACTATATCAACCAATTCAGCGCCTTCGGTGTAATGTCCTTTAGCCCAGTTGTTACCTATTCAAGCAGATTGAGAAAAAAAACCAAGAATTATAAATTGAATTGATCGGTAAATGTAAAATTCAATCAATTGATCACATCATATTGAGATTAAAGTGCTTGTAAATCAAATACAACGAGAACGACCAATTTAAGGCAAATTAAATATATGGACCATTGATCTGTGAGTCAAGATAAAGAACCAATTAACTAATGAATACGACATAATAATTGAATAAAACTATCACATAAATTACATTTCTGTTTACCAAGCTTTACTATTACTAATATCTAATTGTTTGTTGATTTTACAATAACTGTTATTTGATATTGACTCAAATGATGGGAAAAAAGCTGAACTTACCTGCACCATTGCGACCAAAAACATAGTTATCAGGACGGAAAAGTTGGCCATAAGGGCCTGATCTGACAGAATCCATGGTTCCTGGTTCCAGATCAACCAGTACCGCTCTTGGAACATAAGTATTTGACTCTGAAAGAAATGATAATAGATTGGAATAATTAATTTGCATAATTGATAATAATGTTGACAGCAGGGTGTAATCTGGCTCATTAGAGGTTAGTATCATCATAATCATCCGAGTGGGAAGAGGTAAATGATTTGTTAACGGGCTTGTTTACCAACTTTAATGTTGTCAAATTTTACAAGCAATCACTTGAAACCAACTGGACTTGAGAGCCAAACTTTTCAAAATTAACAATTAAAATGCATTTTAAATGCATTTTGATAGGTTGATCAATCAACATTTGAATCGTCATTTAAATAATCAAGTTTAAGGTTGAGATTAAAAATTTGGTTAACACAAAGAAAGGAACAAGTTATTTTTAACATAGAGTTGAAGACATTAGGCAAAAGCTTGCATCAGGTTAATTCAGCAAGTATTGATTAAGAATCAACAGTATTTACTGGAAATGATTATTAAACAATAAAGCCAAGATTGGGTTGGGATTAAGGTTAACATACTAAGCTCAATAAAAAAGGAACCATTAAAAAGGATTATGCATAAATAGGAAAATGCAAAAGAGATTAAAATATGGATGTACAGCTGAGTAAAGATATCGTCTGGTAAGTTTGGTTTGCAGTGAAGGCAAAGAGATGGTAACAATGATGAACGTGAGATAAAGAATTGAAATAAGCAGAAACGGAGATGAATTTGATTCAGCATTGGTATTGACCCAGACAGTTAGATGAGGGTTAGAGAGTTTAAAACAAATGAATTGTTCAACTTTTAGCCTCTTCTTTCATCTTTTACCTTTTCTTCGCCATTTCATCTTCATTCTTTTTCCTCCGTTCCTACATCTACACTTTTTCTTGATAATCATCACCATCATCTTTTTTTGCAGTTTTCTTGTTCACAATGCACAATAACATGTTAGGTTATCTACATTCAACAAGTTTTTTTTCAAATAATAATTGAGAGAATGACGCATCCCTCCCCCTTTGCTTCTCCTCTTTCTATTTTACCTCTCTTTTTTGACTCAACCTTGAGGTCATTAACATTAAAAAATTTGGGAGTCGCACACATCCATAAATACATGTACATAAAAACATACATCTAACCGGCGAGAAGCTGAGGGTTGAGGTTGAATGATTTCAAGTCAATTGTCGTCCTTGTTTGGTGCAATATCATTTATGGTTAACTAATAATAAACATGAGGAGGTAAAAGTTGGGAGAGGGAGAGGGGAGAGATATAAAATATGAAATTGAAATGTGAAAGGAGATTGATTAGGATAGAGATGGAAATTTAGGGTGCAAAAGGAGATTGACGCGATTTTAGGTGAAAAAGATTCTAATTGTAAATATTTGGAGATTGTGTCACTCAAAATTTGATGATAGGTAAAGCACAAGTGGTGATAACAGCGACAAGAAGCATAAAAAGTATAAATGGTTGATATAAAAGGGCAAAGAATCACGCTAGACATTAATAGAAGAAAGAGAAAATAGAAAGAATAAGGGAAAGGTGAATTATTGCACTACATTGAACATGTTGATGATGGTGGTAATGTAGAGAAATAGATTAGGTTTAATAATCCAAGGCACCTTATCTTCAAGTGATAACACTAAGAGGAAATGCATGGATAAAAGGTGAACAAGGTGAAGAAAGTGAAGATGATTATGATTATGGTGATGATGTTGGTGAAATCCAGAGACACTTGATAATTTAGCATATTTCAATGAGAATCCAACCTGAGGCTTCATTGTAGTAAACATCGATACGTTCCAGTTGCAAGGGAGACTCCTCGTGGTAAGCACCTTGAGCATCTATACCATGTTCATTTGATATAACTTCCCAAAACTTTGTAATCCGGTGGTTATCGAGATTGACATCAGAACAGAATAGATGGACGACATAAGAGAAGAAAAAAAATAAAGTTAGTTACTGGTAAGAAATGAAAACATGAAAATTGTGTTGGTAAAGATGAAGTTGATCATGATGAAGAAAGCATATGATGAGAATGGATCATGATAACCATGATGACTGTAAATACTCACTTTGGCACCGATTTGATTGCCACATTGACCAGCTTGGATGTGGATGATTTCTCTCATTTTTAGCCACTTTCTTGTTTGACAAACTCAGCGTATATCATGTTAGGCTTTTTTAACAATACAAAAAAATAGTAACAAACACATATAACAAACAACAATAACAGTCAATTGGATAAGGAGAAAAATACGACGATGATGATGGAAGGATGAGAAAAAGGGAGGAGAGAGAAGGTGAAATTGAGAAAAAAAGAGGAAGAGAACGAATGATGATAATGATGATGAAGATAAAACTCACTATATTCTATCTTTCCTCTACTCATCTAATAACAATCCTTCAACACACACATACACATGTTACGTCACTTATCATGTGATTATCTTTTTCTCTTCTGTATGCTAAAAGGTAAAATAAAAAGGGAAAGAAACGCAGAAGATAAAAACATAAGATGAAAAAGAGTCAGTAGAGAGGGAGAAAGAGATGATGAAAAGCCGTCAAACCTGGTCCAAACGATGTGTAAGGCTACTTTTGGATAAAATTGACCAGCACTTTGTTGGTCTACCTCGTCCTTTGAAATTTAATATCTACTTTTGTGATCTCTTCTGAGCCAGCTTTTATTTCATCTCATCTTCAGTTAAAATCATTATCATCCATCTTCTTTCTTTTTTCTTATCCTCATCAGGTCAGTCACGATAGTAGCGTTCTTGTTTAGTCTATTATTTGCTGTTGATACCGTCTCAAGATCAAGGTCTTAAAGGTCATTGTTTAAACTTGAGTTTCCGTTCCGATTCAAGGTTAAACTTTGAATGAGTAATATCAATTTTCGGATTACATGAAAAAATCGACTAAATAGCCTGAAATGATTTAAGCTGTTTAAAGATTTAAATTTAATGACCAAGGTAAGTCAAGAAATGAAGAAACTGGAAGCTTTTTCTGGTTGAGATTTTTTTAATTTAAACCCATTCAAACTTTACAGTTATTGTAACATAAGATACTGATTGAATTCATCTTTTGCTTGACGAAAAATGTTTTTCAAGGAAAGGATTAAGATCCAGAAAAAAATGAGAACTTGAAATTAATATTAACGCCTTACTGCCAGCTGCTGTCATGTTTGATATAAATAACGCTTTCACTAGCTAGAGTTAAACTGATATTTAGATGAAGCTTAATCTATTTATGTTGACAGCATCAGTTTAAATTGAAGATAGCTTATGAGTTAAGACTTGTTATTGATTAAGTGAACATCAATCAACTCAATATTATTCAAGATTGAAAAAGTATTTCAAAGATTATCTCAAAAGTAAATTGGCTGTAGAGAAATTTCAGCAACCTCTTCTGGATCTGGTAAAAAATTTACTTTCGTTTAGCTTAGTTAAACTTAATTTGCACAAATAATATCATTGAAAGTAAGGTTGCACGAAGTGTTTTTTGCTTAAGAAAATCGATAAAAAACAATACAATCATAATTACTTATATCGATAACCATATTTCCGAAAATCTTTGAGGATCACGTCAAATTCAACTTCAATAAATCCTTTCGTGTTGACTTTTATGACTCCTCGGTCTTCTGATTGTCCAACGATTTTACTGTCAATAAATTCGGGCTGTTTACCCAGAAGCCAAGAAGAAAATGAAGCAAAAAGTGACGATGCTTGAGGTACAAAAGCTGCAATTCGCCGAGTGTGATGACCAGGTATTGGTGGAATATGAGTTGCACCATAGCCGAGAACGACGTCATTTCCAAATGAATCCAATCCATAAACAGAGAAAATGATTGATGGCCATTTAAATGGATTGCTGCTTCGAAAAGTAACATCAATTGATAGATTCCATATTGACATAGAACGTGAATCTCTGGTTGTGCTGGCAACTTGAGAGCAGCTTTCTTCTTGTCCGCTAACCACCATCCAATCTTCACCAAAAAGAAAACAATATTTGCAATAAATATTGTCTTTACCAGGAAATAAACCACTGACAACTTGACCTTTCACAGAAATCAAGAAATTGGCTGAAGTTATTTGCATAGCTTCTCTAGCGATGTCTCTTTTGGTTTCTTTTTTCACTTCTTCTGCGGTTTCCTCCATCTTTTCTAATTCATTAGCTAACACAATTTTTAAAATTAGTCAACAATAAACTTTTAATCCAGATTGATGTAAAAATTATCCAAGCAAGATTGCTTCGTATTTGTTTTCTTTTCCAAAGTGGTTTCCAAGGAGAATTTCGATATGTAAAAAGTCAACATATTAGATGAAAACAAAATAGGTTTGTTTTAACACGGGCTGTTGAGAGCAAATGAAATTGCCATTTTTCCTATTCCTCGTGACCAATCAATCTTAATCTAACTAAATCAATAATATCCAAATAACAGAACTAACAGCTCAAACTTATATACAGAGGCTGGAACTCATTGTTTGTTTATAACCTTTTAATAGTGTTCACTCAGCGCATTTAGTTTGAGTCCAATTTGAATTGTGGGAAATTATTAATTGTGCCTCAGTAACCGTTCTGTTTCCATTTGATCAACGCTTAACAAAGTTCTTCTTATTAACATAAAGTACACCGCCTTTGAATTTACCAACTTGATAGTCAAATCCTTTGACAGCATTTGCATCTCGTTTTTCCTTCTTATTGTTTCTGCAAGAAAGAGTGAAAAATATTAATAGCAATCCAGAAAACAAAGAACAGTAAACATACTTAGATTTCACAGGTTTTTTTATGCCGGATTTCGCATTGCGCTGCTTTTCCTCGTCAGATAATTTCTTTTCTTGAATTCTTTGTTGTGTGAGTTCTCGATAGTTTATAGCTTTTGGTTTCTTTGGCTGGAAAAAGATAAATGAATGTTAAATCGTCAAATTTGTTGATCATTGTTGATATTGTAGAAATTTAAATCAACTAAATGAGAAAATGTAAAAATGTAAATTTTACCTTAGCTCCAAGTTTGACTAGAAGAGCTTCTTTGGCTTCAACTTTTTTGTCTCGATCTAGACCAGAAATGGCAAACTTGAAGACATCATGTCTGAATTTTTTCATTTGAACTTCTTGCTCTTTCACTTCTGACTCATAATCACGTTTTTTAGCTGCTTGATTCTTCTTCGCTTCCTCCTTTGATATGGACTTTTTATGCCTGGAGAAACTGACAACCTCCACTGGCTTGCTAGATTTTGCAGATTGAGTTGTTTTCATCTTAAATTAATAGCCAACAACGATAAAAATCAAATCACTCAGGCTTGGATAATATCTATGAACACAGAAGAGAGTAAACTTATAAATAGGATCAGTTGAATATCAAACATGGCAAATTTTACTTACTGAACGATAACACCTTAAAGTATCTTATTAACCAAGACCATGGAATTATAAACAAGGCACAATTAAAAAAATAAATTAATAAAATAAATTATTTTGAGCTCAAAACATGTTCAAAAGTCAATGCGGCATTTTCAAAAGAGCTACTGCGCAGTGCGCATGGTGAACATATGTTTTGGTGAAAATTTTTGTTTTTAAAAATATCCAAAATTTTTTGCATTTTATTGTCATTTTGCTGTGATAATACTTTTTTAATTGAATATGTGCCAATACAATCTTTTATGAAGTATTATTATACTTCATAACGTTTCTTTTTCAACTTCTTCAATCTGTCAATCTAACAATCTCAAATGGCCATTCAACTCACAAATACTATATTTGACGATAACAAAAATGAACGAGATTTTTCGAGTTCAAACTCATTGATTATTTCGGAACGCCATGCAGCTTCAATATTTGAAGTAGTTTGTATGTGATACTCTATTCGTTACATACTTTCTGGTCATTATGGATTTACAACTTTAATAAAGCATTTTTAAAGTTACTTGTCTCGATACAAAAAATCATGTTTTATGTATCTTGGAAAAAGTTGACTTTTCTGTTCTTTCTTGCTAATTTGGTTCTGATTTTTCAGATGTACCTTTTCATTAGCAATGAATGTGAACCAGCTTTTCCAATCCATATAACATCCGCCAATCGTAAAAGCTTAACGCCATCAACTCTTCACTATCATCTTACTATAGTCATTTTCGAGTTTGAAACATTTTCTCATGATCTCAATTCAACTTTAACAACCTTTTGCGCTCTTCATTCCATGATTAAAGTACTCATTATTAGCAATGAACTACCTTATCCTCCATTGCAACTTCCATCCATTTCAACTTGTAATATTCATCTAGTTGTAACTCGACCTGATGTAACTAAGAAATGGCAAGACACTGATCCATTGGCTCACATAAAAACCGACTATGTTCTAATAATTCCACAGTCTATCATTTTTCATAAAGAAACACCTCTTGATCATCTTAAATTCAACTCACTCAGTGATAAAAATTTCATAGTCATTCCTGTAATTGGAGAGGATTCTTATTATGCATACACTTGCCTTGGATTAGACGTTGATCTGAAAAGATGGAGCCTTGTTTACCGCCACCTCGACGAAAATACATTTAAATGTCATCTTTATCAAGGTGAATTTGCTTATTTCATGAAGCGTGATGTTTTAACTAGTCTCAATTTACCATTTGAAAAACCATTCCAGGAGTCTCTTTCAATACAAGCTAGAATTCGAGGTTTAAGGATAAAATTTGAAGATGATCTCAAATTATGGAAGAACAGTGGATGGCAACCGAGTGAAAGAGATGAAATGAAAATGGAATCACTTCGTAAATCTCGTTTAGCTTCTCTTTACTGGAAATTGCAAATCAAAAAGGTTACAACCACCAACGATGAAGTTGAATGGTATGGCTGTAAAAAAACGTCTCCTCGGTGCTTCCCGACAATTTTTAACAATACTCCAAGTTATTTATTTGAAAACAAATGGACACCCCCATGCTGCTTAGAAAATTTAAGAAAAACTGCTCGCCATGTCTTCTCTGTCTTGGAAAAATGTGGAACTCGATATTGGTTGGAAGGTGGATCGTTACTTGGTGCCGTCAGAAATTCTGATATCATTCCGTGGGACTTTGATGTAGATCTAGGAATTTATCAAGAAGATATAAACAAATGTCCGCTCCTGTCTTACGCTACTAAGCAAGCTGTAAAGGACGAAGAAGGATATGTCTGGGAAAAAGCAATGGAAGGAGAATTCTTGAGAGTCCAATACAGTGAAACTAATAGAGTTCATGTTGATTTGTTTCCATTTTATCCTAAAAATGGAATTATGACCAAACAAACATGGTTCCATGACCATCCTCAGGATAAAGAGTTCCCTGAAGCTTTTTTAAAACCATTGATTAAAATACCTTTTGTTGGATGGCAAGCCTATGCTCCAGCTAATATTACTCAATTTTTGGAATATAAATTTGGTAAAGGTGTAATCGATAATCCACAATACCCGAATCCAAATTTACTATCTTATCCAAGCTCCAAAGAATCTGAGTGAAATACAAATCTGCTCAAATTTGATTAATATCTTATATCAAATAATGAGATTTATCTTGTTCAACTTCCTTCTAATCCACCGAAAAATTAGTCAAATTTTCATAATCAATGTATCAAATTCACTTTTATACTTTTCTTCAACATCTTCTTCGATCTAAAGCATACAAGGTGGATGTAAAATATTCATCTATATAAAACTAGCATAGCATTAATTTATTCAAATAAAACTTGAATCATCAAAACTTTACTCAAATAATTTGCGAATAAATAACTTTAATTTATAAGTCACAGCGATTTTATGTCAACCAGACCAACTTGAATAATGTGAAAAATCGCATCAAGTTGATTTGATTAATAGTTTTTGATGGTCACTTTAATGACTATCATTGAACCAGTCAAGCAATGTTCGAATTATAAATCTACTCGCTCGAATTATTTCGATCTAATGCTTTCAGAGTCGATGTAAAAATTTGCTGAAACATTTCAATCGCATGCAAATAAACTTAAACAATTTTAAAAAATATTAAGCCAATGACGATTCTTTGTAGTAGCGCAAACAAGCTAAACCGTAATTTATTCAGTTTAATAGTTTAATTGGACATTGAAAATAACAATAATTTTAACATTTACAGTTGAATTTTTGAATTTAATTTCTGTTACATAATCTGAAAATAAATAATCCGGCATCGGTCTATTCTTCGAGAGATTGCTCACAGTTGAATTAGCTATTTATACTACTTTTATTCTAAATTTGGATTCCATCGCAATTAAGTGTTTCATCTGTTGAACTCTTCTTTCAATTGAAACATCAATTTTTCTTCAAATTCTTAGAATTTTATTCACCAAACCTTTTCTGATATTTATTTGATTGATACTAATGATTGAGATAAATGTGAAAACTCTGGACTCCAAGGATCACCATTTCTCTGTTGATGACAATGTAAGGCGTTTAACTGTATTACAGCATAACCTAATATTTACCTTCAACCTGATCTAAACTGTTATTTTTTAATGATTCTCTCCACTGTCTTTAAATAAAATGTGAACTATTATAGATAACTATTAAAGCATTCAAAGAGCTGATCGCTTCAGAAGTCGCTATTCCTGCCACAGAGCAGAGACTAATTTATTGTGGTCGGGTTCTTCAAGATGACAAGCCTTTATCCGAATATGGTAAGTTACTGGTTTTAATGTATATTGTCACCACTCTATTACCATAAATTCATCAGTTTTATTCAGCTTGTTTTAAAAATTTCTAGATGTTTCGAAATATTTTTCAGCGTTTTAACCAAACCTATATATCTCACCTTGTTTTACTCTTCATTATTTTCCTTTGGTCTATTCAGATGTAAATGGTAAATCAGTCCATTTGGTTCAAAAACCACCAAGTCTCTCTAATTCAGCTAGTTACTCAAACTCGGGATCAGATAACGCAACTGGTGATAGAAATATCAGCTCGTCAGGCGGAGTAGGAGGAAACAATCCACCAGAAACAAATCAGCAAACAGGAAATAGATCAGTAAATAACTTGCTTCTTGGTACTATCAATATACCTCAAGGGTTTTTAGACGTTAACCATTTGGTTCTCAGTGTATCAACTTTGGGTAATAATTCAGCCCGTGGTAATCAAACTGCTCGTAGTCCAGAGGAGCAACGACCATCAGTCAACGTTCAAATTGATCTAGGTCAAATTCAAAATATTCACCCCGCTTATTCACCTATTATTCAAGCATCAGCTCCTATCAGGGTCGGAGTTGCTACTCCTGGGGGACCAATAACGATAACTCGTAATTTTAATCCTCTCAACCGATCTAATATTGGGCCAAATCAGTCATCGACCATGCCATCTAGAGAAATGCGAGGTGATGAATGGCAAACACATGTACCTAATGATTGGATTCCAATAATCAAAGAAGATATTGATCGTCAAAAAGTACTCAGTCGCCAAAGGCCTTTTAGTGATGCTTATAATAATGGTAACCCAAAGAAAAAGAGGAAACAAAGTGATAACCCTAGAGACAGGCAATCAATTAAGCCCTTTTCCAATTGTCTTAAAGATGCCATCATTGCAACTAAAGGTTCTCTTCCTCCAGAGAAATGGGAAGAGATTGAAAATAAAGCATCAACATCTAACATGAACACACAATATGATAAAGAAGTTGATCGATTGGTTAATGAAAGACTTGCTTCTGACAGTGATTTCGACGCCGAAAAATTTTGCGTTTCCTACCAAGTTTACAAACCATTCTAATGAAAACCCACTAAACCCCAGTTATAGAGTTAATGTGATGATCTTCAAGTCTACATTGTGCTAACATGTCTAAATGACCTTATAAAATTGAAAAAAAGGCCAGTGAAAGTGATGCCTGATGGTATTATTCCTTCTTCATGTAAGATGCCTTCTCGTATTCATTTCCTCTTCGCTGATCATTTCTACACCAATGAAGCAGTGTTCAAGGAGAAAGCAAATCTTCTCTGATAAACTACAAATTCATATTCAACAAGTCTGTGAAAATAGTTCTGTTACCGCTAACATTTTCTTCATATTTTTCCTCTATTCACTATCTTTATTATTCATCCTACCTTCCTCTTTTCACATCAAAATCTGACTCGATCTATTTTAATTAAAACAAGAAGCAACTTTAATTTGTTCAGCAACACAGTGAATTTCTCAATTCTTTTACAAAAATGGACTTTTTTTGCAAACAGATGGAGCGAAATTTCAATGAATAAAAAATAAAATTGTGTGGAAAGATTTCATCTTGAATACCCACAAGTTTAAATCTTCCATAATCCACGTTACGTTATCCTTCTACTAATATGGTTGGTTATTACTTCTGCATCATATTACTTTTGTGAAAATTAATCAACTTGATTACATGAATTCATTATTAATAAAGAGAAATACCATCACCAATGAAAAAACAGTCGATAAATCAGTTATCTGATATCTTTCTTTCATGGATAAAAATGCGAATTCACATTAAAGTTTCCGGAATTGTTGAAGACCAATAGATGTGTATCCTGCAAAAAATGCTGTAATAATAATGACAATTTCAATTTCTTTCACTATTTCGCTAAAACTGGTAATGATTCTGATGAAATCAAAGCATACCTTTTCAGATTTAGTTCTAATTTAAAGTTAACTTCGCATATAAATGCATGTAGATATTCAATAAATATTTTATTGTTTACAACTGATATGCAAAAAATAATAAAGTTTTGGCAAAATTTTTATTGATCAGATGAAAAATGAGCAATTTGATTACTCAAAGAAAAATCAACGTAAATCATGATAAATAAAAAACAATAAATTAGAGACTTTGTTGTTTCTTTTATGGCTGTATGAGAAAGTCATGGTGACCATAAGGATGAAAAGAAATATTGCATTGTTTTAGACTAAATTAATGAACAGAAATGAATGGATAAAAAGTACCGAGAAATTTGTGTTAATTACTCCAAAGTAAAGCATGAGTATGATAAAAGAAAAAGGTATCATTAGAGTCACTTGAAAATTTTGGAATGATGCTTGATAAGTATTTCCAATACTTGAATCTCTTGATCCCAAGAGTTCATTTGGAATGGTTTGAGTCCAATATTAGGCGTTCGCATTAAGGTGGGACACAAAACAGTCGATATATTGTGAGCTGACATTAAATTTTCAGAGGCATGCTGAGAAACCCTTTCGAGGTGAGCAATCAAGTATTGGAGCGATTGGTAGTGAGCAGGAGGTAGATAAGTAGAGATGACATCTTTTAGACCAGAGATTTTCTCATCCAGAGGATTTTTTTCTGCAATATAAATAGAAGCGAATTAAAAGAATTGAATTAAAAACACTTTTTTTGCATTACTTACTGAGAGCAGCTAAGAAATGAGGATAGGCATCAAATGTTATCAATGGAATGGGTAATGATCTTAGATACATCTTTAAAACTCCAGTGATTACATGGACATCATCACAAGTTTTGAAAACCTGTTCGGCTTTATCCCAGTCTCTTTCGAGAGCTACTTTAATAGCTTCGACATCATCTGATAGACCAGAAACACGGTAGAGTCCTTCAGTATTTAATCCACGATTTTCGATTTCTTTTACACATATGTCAATTATGAAAGGTCGAACTGTATTGCAAGCTTTAACCACGGCAGTAAGATCGATTCCGAAAATTCTGTGAATATGCTTTAAATCAGGACAACAATCATTTGGCACTTTCTCAGAGCATTTACGATGAGCATTGAAACCACAATCTATATGGAATAAAATATAAGCATTAATATTGAATGAAGAATCAAAATTAATTTTGGTAAAGGAAATGAATTGAAGACAAACCTTCACACTTAAGACCTTGAGCAAGTAATCCCCACATGAAATTACCACAATAGTCACAAAAAGGAAGTCCCATGTAATTATGTGATTTAAAGACATGTTTCTTCTCAAACATTTGAACATCTATTACATCGTCATAAACTTCGTCGTCGATATCATGAATATCGATTCTTTTTATACCATTCCTGAGATCGTCTATTTTAGTAAGCTCTCCTTGATCCTTGAAAAATTTCTTTTTTTGTAATTTATGTGATTTCTGCAGAGTATAGTGAGGTGTTTCTTCGTATGCAACTGTAAAGGAAAAGGAAAACGAAATGAATGAGGAAGCTTGCTTCAATAAAATGGTCAGTAATGTTGAACTTACCATTGCTCATAGAGGCAATATAGTCACGGGCATGAGTCTCTAAGTACATGATGATTAGACCATCGGCGACCAGATCATGGACCGTATCAAATCTTTTATCACCCACAAAATGTTTGCCATCATAATAGAGGCGAAAGTGTTTCGTCTGTTTTTCAAATCTGTGAATAAACGAGAGAAAGATAAATTAAATTTGACGCCATAACAAGAAAAATGTGCGACTAGATTGTACAATATTGGTTTGAGTTTGACGTTAAATTATTATCACATATCATTAGTAATTCTTTTGTTTCTCTCTCATTTGAATGGAAACAAACAGATAGAAGGCAAAGCCTCATTGTTGATATTTATCACAAAAACATTATCTCCTTTAAAGGGGTTTTCGTGGATCATTATAGATTGGGAATGAAGTAGACCAATATTTTTTAACGTGTGTTTCAAGGAATGAAATGTTGTACAAACCTTAAGGATAGTGTGTACTGATGCTGAGCTCGCACGGATTCTCTGACCAGATACCGTCCATCCTCACCACTGAGTAATTTGTTGGCTTCTTCTCGAGTGATTTTACCATGAAATTCTCTACCATAATGAGGTGGGCGATCAGGTATATAAGTTTGGCAAACAACACGTTTAGGCTTTGGGGCTTTTAATTGTAAAGTGTACAAATCATGTTTCCATAAAGTCTCCAATTTAGTTGCCTCAATATCAGCAAGATTTACATTTGATGACATGATTCCTAGGTATTTTTGGCACCACAATAACAAAATAAAACCGTCACAGTGAATAATCTTTACCACTTAGATATTTTTTATTCAATGGTGTTTGTTGAATACAATCGCTGGTACTGATAATAATATGGTGATGAAGATGATTGTTGCTGTTGATAGCAGCAGCAAAAGACAGCAGAGCTGGTTATGTTGATTTGAATTTAACGACTGGGAGTTGTATGGGGCACAAGTAGACTGTCCTTAAGTATGAAATAAGTTTTGATTTTGATGATGATGTTAATGTGATGATCAAAGGCATGTAACAGAAAACCTCAAAACAAACCAAAAAATGCAGAGAAGCAGAGAATAACATAAGTAAACATTCAATCTATGGGTTTACGCGAATCCAATATATGATTTAAATAACTGGGTTGGGCACTGATTATCATAAAGCAGGATGAAACAGATTATAAATTGAATACAGTAGAGTCCAGTGGTTAGGTTAATAGTAAGCAGCAATAATAATAATGATAATAATAACGAGAATAACCTTTACACTAAAAAAGTAAACAAATGAGAGACTTTAACTAAAAAACAAAAAATGTATGCAACACTTTTCTGATTGAAATGTAGATTAGAGCAAATAGTGAGTGGAAAGATCAACGAGGTAGCAAAATAATTGCTATTATTATAATCCATACTGAAACGTTTGCTCAATTAAAATAAATTGAAAAAGATGAGGCAGAATTGTGAGAAGCAAAAACGAGAATGGAGTCTGGTCCATGGCTTGGGAAGAAGACATTTGTTGAGAGAAAACAAAAACCTCTATTTACATTTGGAGTCTTGAAGACGTTCAAGGTTTGCTTATGGTGTAATTAAATGAGGTTCAAATATTTCCAATCGATCATAATATTTGATATGTTGATTATTAAAGGTAATATTTTAAAGCTGTTAGACGATTATCTGTCTGAAGAATACAAATAAGCAAAAACAAACTCATCAACTTGTAAATGCTTTTTTATTTCAGTATTTAAACAAGTCGGAGAATAGTTTTCAACCTTTTTATATTGATCTGGACTCGGGATAACACAATTTTAAAAATACATACATTTAGATTATTAGTGTCTCGGCACATTTTAAATATTATTCACTCACCACTAGATGAATATTCAACCATTACTGTAAAAGAAAGTAACATTCACTGTAATCGATACAATAATGCAAACAGGTTTACCTTACAATCTTGTAATAATTAATATGATCACTTCATTTGAATGTCAATACGGTAACATTATTCATGATTTCAGACTGTGTTGGAAATCATCAAATCTTCAGGCTTTACTCTTGTAGTTCAAGTAATTTACATTTACAATTAAAGTTGAAATCACCAAAAATTTCACCTTTCAGTTTACTTTGTAATGCTATTGAAACAGACTGGAAATGGTAAAATACAGCTAATTTTGTTTCAAGAGTGAAAGCAAAAGTGCGGATCTAAAATAACAATGACTTGAACCATTTCTCTGATTTCTATTCAAGTGATCGTAAAACTTCACAGGGCTAGCAAAACATGAATCAGGTATGGAGAAGAGTTAAAAAGCAAATTGTCCTTTTGATTCTATTTTCACAAATAGCTACTTGATGACAAAAATCCTATCTGAGATTTTTCCTGATCGACTATCGTTTCCAAACTAATAAAATATGCAGCCATTCGATCAAGCAATTAATGGTATAAAAAATTTTAAGAAAATTTGTTCAATTTTTTAAACTTTAAATGCTCGATTAATAGCCAATCAAACGGGTAAAAGAAGCTAGAGATGTGATGGTTACTGGTTAGTTCGGTTAACAAAATCAGTAACCGCAGTTAAATCCCCCTAGTTACAAGTAAGCGGTTGTTTTGTGGCTACAAATTTGAAATGCCAGAACTTCAATTTGAATTTTCAACTTATTACATTGCTTTATGGTGTAAGGCGACTGCTGGTCGATACAATACTTTCCTTGTACTGATTGAATCGACAAATCTCACAAGAGTGTAACATGCGGTAGAGCGCAACAGTTTTTATCTGTAAATGAAAAGAATTGTTGATACATTGTTGTTTAATTTAATTATTGGTCATGAATCAAACATATTTAATAAAAGAATAAATGCATTGTTTGATTTGATTCAACAGTGCATTTTGCTATACATTTGCAGAGTGTGAGTTGAAAACGAATATAGAAAGAAATGATTCTTTCCACAATAAATTATCATCTTTCTAACCATGGAAGAAAATTAACAGCGAGAATCGATAAATTTCTGAGAGGGTTAATTTTGCAGCAAACATTAACAGAAAAGTGCTTTGAAAAACAGTGTGAGAATGAGTTTGATTATGATTGTGTTGAAATGGAATTATTGGCTTGATTGGAAAAATTGATTTAATGGCTAAATGTTCGAATCTGTAAAAGAAGAGAAAAATGTTTGTTACTCGATTGAACTTTAAAATTACAATTTCTATTACTTTTTTCGAATTATCTTCTTTCAATTCCAAGGAAATATTCAGCAACTCCAAGAAGATAAACTGTTTGGGCAATTCCGAATAATGGAGCAATCACAATCATTCGACAACCAGCACCTTTGAAAAATGCCAAGAAGCCTTCATTATGATAAATTTTTGTAAAAGCATCTATCACTCCAGAGTATGTACTTTCTCCGTGAGCTCGTTTTAAAACTTGTAGACGAGTCTTGACAACTGTAAAATAAACGAAAATAATAAATTTAAATTAATAGAGATCCGTAAGCATACAGTTTGTAAAATGTGAATTTAAACTGTAAATAGATTAAGAATCGTCATCAGTCGAGTGATAAATTGGAGAGATAGAATGAAGTAAGAACAAAAGGATAAAGAATGTTGAACTTCAAGCATAAGACTTAAGAGTAACCTTCACATATTACAATGAGCATTGAAAAAAGAAACAACTAGAAGTTTTGGATCAGAATCAAAGAGCATTGTTAAGCTTGTAAAGACAATGACTGACGCATACCATCAAACGGATTAACGATGAATGCTGCAGATGAGCCAGCACCACATCCTGCCAGAAAAGAGGTCCAAAAGACTGATGATCCGTCTGGTCTTTTAGGGCCAAGAGCATTCAAGTGGGCAAATAACGGGAAATAGACTAATGAAAAATTGACATCGCGTAACATAGTTGCAGTGGCACCTCGATATAGACCTAAAATTCCTCTCTTCTTCACTAGTTCCTTAGCAATTTTAGTAGCTGAGATTGGTACATTTCCATCAACTCCTTTAGCAGCTAAACAAAGGAATAAGAAAATAAAAAGTTAAAGGAATGATAAATCACAATTCAATATCAATCTAGCACTGTAGCTATAAAGATTAGATTCTTGTGCATTTTAACACTTACAAACTCTTCCAGCATCTTGTAGTTGAATTTTTAAAAGCTCCATTGGTGTTGTGACGATAATTTGGCACAAACCAGCTCCCCCGCCAGATATGAGTTCAGCGCCTAAAGATAATTTACCAGCAGAATTGCATAATCGATATCTGAAGAAATCATTAGCTGCTAATTTGATAGCCTTTTCAGGCGTTACCAATAAAATATTCACTGCTGATCCACGGTACATCCCGGTGAAACCTTCACGGTGATATGTTTGACGAAAACAGTCCATTAGTCCTTTGTACATTTTGGTTCCATTAGGTCCAACTTCTTGATTTTGGAGACGAGTTTTGACCAGATCAATGGGAAACACACATGTAACCCCAATAATACCGGCAATGCCTCCATTGATTACTTTTGGCACTAGCCTGTTATAAAAAAATAATATTTTTGCTTGTTTACATGAATTGTAAATAAAGTAGATGAGTGATTGATTGACTTCCTTCATGACAAGATGAATCAATCATTTAGATAATAACTTACGGGAATTGTTCCTTCATTTAAATAGAGTTTATTGTTGCAGAATAAAGGTAAGATCTCAAAAAGTGAATCATCAACGGCAAGGAGCAACAAAATAATAGCTTGTGGGTAATTGAATTATTAAAAATACTTATGTATTGTTGTATCAATAAAATAGCCATTGTAGATAGCCATAAATAGGGAAAAAGAGGAAAACAAAAAAAAATGACAATTTATTAAAGCCAAATAAGTGATTGCAATGTTACTATAAGACAGTAAAAATATTCAAATAAAAATCTATTTACCTTTTAAATTGATCCCCTCGGTTTCAGCATACTAATCAATCTTCTCCATGTGTTTGAAGAAACATTGATTCAACAAGCTCACCAGTTGACACAAGTGAGCTTGAATGATAATTAAATTGTTAGAAATTAATATTTACAAAAAAAACAGAAGATGTAAGAAAGGCAAACCCAAAAATACAATGTGGAAGGGTTCCTTGACTGGCTTGTGAGAGAATGTGAGAAACTGGTAAGAGAAAGAGAAATGGAAAGTGAGTGAAGAGATGAAGGAGAAGAAAAATATTGAACAACTTGAGCAACTAACGACGTTAGCTGAAGACGACAATGAAATTAATGAAGTTGGCTGAAGGAATGATTGGAAACGATTGAGGTTTTACTTTCCATCCATTTATTAATCAGCTTAGATATCAGATGGCATTTCAGGATTGGTTTGAATAATGATAAAAATTGTTTCATTTTTATTAATAAACACAATTACACAATATGTAACATCAAGATTTGCTCTTAATTGCAATTATATTATCAAGATAGTCTACGATTATAATTAATATCAGATATAAGATATTCTCATGATATTAATCAATCAACTAGTTGATAATGTACAGTACTCTGACCTGCAAATAAATCAGATAAAAGCGATGAGAAAAAGAAGCTAATAGCACTCCAATATTTCATTCCAATTCTAAATTTAGATTATGACATGTTTAAATGCCTACTAATTTCATTTTGATTCTTATCAATATCAAAAATTGCATTGAAGACAAATAATACTCTGGTTTCAATTGATACCGAAAATTGAAATTTGCATTTAATTTCAACATTAAAGTTGACCTGTTGCCAACTAAAATCAAATTGTCACTGTTGTATCAAGAAAATTTATTAATTTATTTAGATTATTTAGGTTAGCGTTGACATTGATCTTCGGAAACTCCAACCTGCAAGCAGATTGTGAGCCATTGAAATGATTTTTGTACAATGCTTTGAGACAAGCAAGTTAATAAAAGTTATATTGAGAATATTCACTTTCAGTTAGAGCATTTTGATTTGAGTTATAAAATCTGATTAAGAAATTTCTTTTATGATTATCATAAAATTGAGTAATTTTTCATAACATTTTTATCCAGTTTTCTTTGTCACATCTTCGTTTTTCATGGCTGGCAAAGCAATTGGCTCGGTTCTTTGAATAATTTCATTATGTGGGCAGTGTCTGATATGGTTGAGAACATCATGTTTTTCATCAAAATACCAATTTTTGATTTCAGTGAAATTAGTGCTGAAAGCCCATTTCTGTGAAAAGAAAGAAAAGGAAAAATTATTAGCATAAAATACTGTCAGATAAGGTTTAAGATTACAGAGATCAACTGAAATTGGAAATTAATTTGATACCTTTGATCCAACTACCCAATGAAGAGTTGAATCTTTCGAAACTCGTCTTTCCCATTGCAGTATAACAACGCCACGTTTCTCCAAAAGACTTGAACAAATTTCCCGCATACGACTACAGGTCATTGAAAGATTGTTGAGACTAAATCCATCCAATAAGGAGCAAATTTGACGTAGAATCTAAAACAAAAGAATAACTCTATTAGTTTATCACATTGAATATCAAGGTATCAATCAATATATCATTGAACTTTGCACTCAGTAAATGCAAATATTGTAGATCAATAAGATTGATATACTCTAACTAACTTACTTCATATGGAAGACTAAGAAGAGATACATCACTTGGTTTATTATTATCACAATCAGGATTCATGATATGACCAAAACTTTCGACTACTGGACTGAAAGTTATTCTTGTGCCTACAGGGTAAGGATGAATCCTTCGTTGAACAAAATTACACCCATATTGCCATAGTGGACATCGGTGTTCCATCCAGCCATTGATAGAGCCTAGAATATCATCGTGGAAATTTTGATTATGAGATCCATACTCATCACGGCGAAACTCTTGTGCACATCGGAACGTGTACATTAACTTGGGTTTTGCTTGAAAGGGTGCAATCGAATTCAAATTAAGGTCTAAACTAAGAGATGTATTGTTTGGTAAAATGGGTGGTTTGGGTATAGTTCCAAATGGTTGAGATTCATCTCCAAAATTTGAAAATTGACGTACTTTTTTATCACAGTCAAGTTCCTCAGCAGAAATAGAGGCAAGTCTATCTGAAAGAGAGTCTAACGGTGAGTTATCTCGATAAGATCGTTGGTTTGGATGATGGTTGTTAACATGATTGTCATGATTAAAATGGTTGTTCTGATGATTATATTTGCAATTTTTAAGGTGTGATAATGATCGACCATTCAAACGAGCACAAACACTACTTTGTAGACCAGGTGGAGATTTAGTCATTTGCCAAGGTGATGAATCACTATCATCATCAGAAACAGTTTGAGGTGTGATAAGGGACGAAGTAGATGAAGAACCTGTAGGAGCTCCATTTTCTTTAGGTTCGTGAATATGAGCACCACAGTAAGGCTGCGAAAAGAGAAATAAAAAAAGGTTATTTTAATGAATCAACTAGAAATTGCTTAAACTGAGTAATCAAGCTGCAGAAGTGATGATGATGGTGAGATTGCTTCTATAAGAAGTAAAGGGTGAAATTGAATTTTTACATCATTTTTGATCTGTCAAAGTACTTTTGAATCACACCTAACAGCAATTATTTGAGAAATTATTTGATTATTAGTCATGGAATTTTTGAAATTGAAATGAATTTGTTGGTTATTCTGGGGGATAAATATTGTAGGAGTCAAAAGTAAATAAAATGAATCCAAAATTAAACATAACCTTGTTAATGAGTATGAACAGAGATTCAAATAGCACATTAATTAGTGACAATGTTTTATCAACTCATAGAAATGATATTTCTAAGCATGATATCTAAGTAAGCCAATCAACCTTCGATAGGTACTAACAACTAATGATATTCAAATCAATAAATAGAGATATTCTAAAAAAAGCAATTCTCTGTATGAATTAGCTATAAAAGGATTTGATTTCAAAGGTTTGTACTTTAAGTTGTTCTGGTGATGAAAAGTGACTCATAAATGCTTCAGTACAACCAGAAAAAAAGCTTTAACAAGGTTCGTTAATAAGTTTGTTTTTAAATCTTGTACAGCTCAAATAATGGGTTTACGGAAAGTTGATTGAGAGGTTTTAGATAGGATGATAAATTGAACGTGTTCATTGCAATACTTTCGTGCGTGTAAACTAAGGGTTAACCAACTGTAGAGAACTAAACCAGTACTGAAAATGATCAATTGAGGAAAGATTTTACACCATTCTCTCTACCCACCAATATCACACCATCATCTCTTCTCTTAACTCCCGTGGTAAAGGGAAACAATCATCCATCCGAGAGATCAACAGGGCATACCTTCAAAGGAACAGCTGGATATTTGCGAGTCAAACTATTTCTTAAAGTACACCTTGTTTTACGAGTTACCGTCCACAGTTCTTCAAGCATTCGTTGATCTCTAAGAGTAAGGGCTACATCTAATTGTTGAGTATCCAGAGAGTAGGTAACGGGTTGAGTTAATTTACGATCTCGAGTATAAATCGGCCATCGATTCCATTCAATATAACAATGTATTACACTAGCGGGGCAGCGAGATATATGCTTGGACAAATCTTTACGTGGTAAAAAAGCGGGACAGCCAAAGTTGTGATTAATACAAAGAATCTAAATTGAATGAGAAAATAATGAATGAATAAATAGATGATATAAAGATGCAAACAGTGTTTACCAACAAAAGGATCTTTTAATGAGTTTATTTATCTCATGAAAACGCTCAACCATTAAATTGGAAATTTTATTAAAACAAAAAGCTTTCTCTCGCATATTGAAAGGTTGAAGATTTGTAGCTTTCTTTCTGTTAGATTTCGTAGCAATGAAGTAATTTAGACAGCTTTGAGGCGATGTGGTAATCAAGGGAGTATAAAAAATGCTGCAGGCAAAACTAAAGTCATCCTTTGTTCATTAGACTTAAAAAAATTGAACAGTCAAATCGAAAAAAGCATCCTCAACTCTTTGCTGATTTGCCTTGACCTAAAAAACTGTGAACCACAAAAATTATTTTGCAATTCTTAAGCACTTAAATTGATATTTCCTCTGACTCTGCAGGTATCTTGTTTCAGATTTAAGATGGTTGTGCTGAACGGAATCGAAAATCTCGTTGAAAATAGTCAAAGTTCCCACTTATTGAACATACATTGTATCACCAGTTTTTCAATTACCTTTTCATTTGCACAGAGAAGCTGATGTTCATCAGATTTACATCGATGAAATCTAAAGCCACAGCCTTCTTTACAAGATATGATAGGACAGGCAGCATCTCGAGCGTTTTTGTAACGACATTTAGTAATTTTTATGCAATTATCACAATGAGAATGGTCCTCTGGTTCGTGTTTCATCGATATGTCTGATTGAAGGTCACTTTTGATGGGTTCATTGATGGTTCCCGATATCATATAGGAGGTCTGCTCCATTCAATGCCAAAGACAAAGAAAGAATGAAATCGATGAAGATTTATATGATGACCCTCTGTGATATTTGAATTGAAAACCAGCTTGGCTTACATCAAACCATGAGCTATTTTAAAGTGTTGAATCTTAATTAGTCAAGTCGGTAAGAGTTTGAGTACGAGTACCATCTAAATCAGTAGAACTAGTAGTTGAATTATTGCATAAAATATAATATAAATAATATCAGAACGGCAAGATAATACTCTATATCATCTGTGTGAGACACAATGAACAGGGAAAAACATTATTTTGTTGGTAGACAGTAGCATGAGTCAAACAGACTATGTTTAGGAAAGATTACAGTGGAATTCAACAGGAAACACGTTGAAAGTACACTTTGATTGCCATACTTAATCGGTGGAAAGGCAAGAATTTAAGGTAAATTATCACTTTGTTTACGTTTCCATAGAATGGATTGGCGTAGGAAATAGACAAAATAGCAATAGCAAGAGCACAGAGCAAAATCAGAAAGACTGTTAAAAAAATAAGACTATTTTGACATTTGAGCAAGCCCAAACAAATAAAGAGAATGATTGAAACATGAAAATAAAAATCGAGGAAGATATTTCAATAATTGAATCATCTGTAATGGTAAAGCTGTTATCACAAAATAAAAAACTACTCAAAAGAAGGATAGCCAAGAATCAAATGTTAAAAAAGTCAAGTCGTTTAAATCAGATGTTGAACAAGAAAAACAAGTAAACATTAGTAATGTTACATTACTGCCTTCTGTTGCCAGGTAGAAGAAGAACACGATCCAATTTCAATTTTTCATTAAATTGTGAATTATTAACTTCATAGGTTCGATTAAAATTACAAATTAGAATCAATATTGTAAGCAAGACTGTAAATCTCCAGCAGACTTGAATAATTGGTACTTCGAAAGTTATTCTTTGACTAACCTTTAAAATACAATTTATTATACTTTTATTTCAAAGCTATTCCCTTTGATAGCAAATGTTGATCAAATATCGCCGAGAAATATTGGTTATCAATTATAAAAATGTATGATGTTTAGAAAAATTTTTGATTAGTCAACTTCTTAATGAGTAGTTTATTTTTATTTGCAAAATTGACATGCACTTATTCATTAATAAGGATGATACAAAAAACGCAAACTTGGTTTACGAACTTGATTTGCCAAACTGAAATATGTAACAGTAACTATAGATAATAAGTTAAAAGTCGTTGAAATTGTCCTTCTTATCAAAATTTTTACCTTGCATGATTGATTGTTGATGAATTGATTTTTCAGCAACCTTTTTATTTTACATCCAAATAGGATATTAGTGTTTTAATAAAGAAATCTCGGATAACACTCAATGGCCATAACCAGAAAAGCTCAACAGTTCTTAAAGTTTTAGCTATTTATGTGAAAAGCGCAATCACTACCTGAAATAAGATAATAAAAAGGCTATTAGAGGTGTATGTTTAACCTTTAAAAAATATCACAAACTAACCTGTAAATCCGGGTGGACAGATACATCGAGAAGTGCCATTTTCTTGAAGACATGAGCCACCATTATGACATGGGGATTGTAATGAATGAGAATAATTTGATTCACAGTCTTTAACTTGTGATGCTTGAATTGTTTCATTAACCATATCAATTGGTTCTCCGTTAACAGATAACTGCAAAACATTAGCAGATTATAAGATTATAAGATTTAGACAAGTTAACATTAAAATCGATGTCTACTAACCTCAGAAATACACCCGTGAAAACCTTGGTACCTTTCCATAACTTGTTTTGAATATTTAACTTTTTTCAAATCAATTCCTCCAATATATAATGGAAGACGAGTATTTATACCTTTAGTTTGCCCAGGAGATCGTCCTTTAATTGGTTTTGAATCACCAACAATTAAAGTTCCCTCATTATGCTCTCGTTCAGCTTGAATACTTATCCAAACACCATTTAAAACAAGATTAGATGATCTAATATATGCTGGGCCTGAACCAGTGTCAAAGATAAACTCGATTGCTTGTTTCCTTAAAATTAGAGCAATAAAATCTTCTGATCCGACAGCATTTTGTCCCGTATAAACGATGACCGAGTCTTCCAAGCTGATAGCTTTAATTTTAAGGCTAATTTTAAACTTTTCAACTGACCCATTAGGTACAGAATAAGCAGCATACGATAAACCGGTAAACAATGGTTGGTTTATTTTGATGGACTTTTCACAGTGGTCTCCATCATAACCCATTGGACAGTGACACGAAACACCTGCATTGTAATGGTCTACACACACACCAGGTCCACAAATTCCTGTATAACAAGATTTTCCAATCCAAGAACAGCGATCACCTTTAAATCCTGGTGAACAAATGCAACGGTATCCACGAAGTTCATGAGATTCAAAACAATGGCCACCATTATGACAATTAGATGGAGAACAAGTTTCACAGGATTTAACTCCTTTCAAAAAATTACTTGGACGAGTCATTAAACTTTGTTCAATATTACGAATTTTAAAGGAAGAAATGCAGCCCACGAAACCCTTTTTGTGATCAACTGTTGCTGGTATAGAAGTGAAATTAGGTACGCCTCCAATGTATAAAGCCTCTCTTAAGTCAAGTCCAATGAAACGACCTTTTGAATGGCCTTTGACTTGAATAGTTGAATTGATTGTTAAAGTTGCATCTCGACGAGACCTGAAAATGTGAATTACATGCCAAGCTCCTGTAAGAAGAGGACCAGGAGATCTCATTGTTACCACTCCAGAGCCAAGTTCAAATTTGAAAACTAAACGTGAGTCTTTGAACCCAAGTGAAATGAAATCACCTTTATCAGGAAACTGTCCACTAAATAAAATTAGACCATCTTCAGTTGAATCAGGGCGAAGAATAAGTTCAAGTTCAAATTCAGAGTATGCCTCTGGAATTGAAGGTAATGTAATGTAGCCCGCTCCACCTTCTGTAAAACCGGCAATCAATCCGGTAACGTGGAGAGCAATTTGGCACTCGCTTGTTGTTAATTCATTAACAACTTTACATATGTACAATCCTGAATCTGTTGCTTGAGCATTTTTTATTTTCAATGTTGAACCCTCAATGATGCTTGAGTTGGAAAGAACTGAACTTTGTTTGATCCAGGTAGTTGAAGTTATCGAGTTGGCATTTTTAGACTTTTTTGGGCACTTAAGAACAATACTTGAACCAGCAACAACTCGTCGTTTAAAAGCTAAAAGGATAAGAAAACACTCGTCAATTAAGATGATATACATTGCATGTTTCTAAATTGATAAATTTAAATACTTACCATGGATAGTGAGCATGTAATCTCCATTAATTATACCATCTAATGTGTGAGCTTGACAACGGTAAGCTCCTCCGTCATTTCTTCCAACGTCTTCAATCGTTAATTGGCCTCCGATTACTTCAATATTAGAAGGGAGCGATGGATAACCTAAACGATACCAGGTAACTAAAGGTTCTTTAACTCCCGACAGCTGACAGTCAAGTCTTAATGTATCTCCAATATCAATATTTTTTTGATTTGAACTGATTTTCAAGGAAATTGTTGGCGAGTCTGTAAACAATTGAAAATATAAATCAATATTTGCACTAATGAATGAAAAATGTTATACCTTTAACATTGAGAGTTAAAAAATTACTATCCATGTTACCAAAATGAGAGTAACCTTTGCAAACGTATCGACCAGAGTGATTGACTTGAATATCTCGAATCCTAGAAATGAAATAAGTCAAAAATTAAAAGTAAAATGAAATCTAAATGCTTACCTGAGTTGATTGTCAACGAAATCTACTCCGATAGGAAATCGTGCTTCTTTGCCATCCATTTCATAAGACCAAGTTACATTATAATGGTTTTCTAGTCCTGGACAATTGATATCAATATTAGAATGAATTAAAATATTGATTTCGTTGAGAGTATCATTGATATTCATAAAATCGTCTTCTTCAATGTCCTCAATAGAACCATCAATCATAGTAGGCTTGTGCTTATTCCGCGAGTTTGGTGTTACAGAAACTGTGGAAAGTGAAAACAAAAGAAATGAGTATGTTAATGAATATATCCATGAAATATGAGTTGAGATAATTACTTACCACAATAATTTTCATCTGAATTGTCCAGACAATCAGGAACACCATCACAGCGTAAAGTGTCATTTATACATTTTCCATTGGTACATGGAAAGAAGCCAACACCACAACCTAATAAATTTGGACTTTGTTATAATGAAAGACATTATTTAATTTTGATTGATCTAACTAACCTAAAGGTTTACACGATCCACCTAGACTATTAGGATCTCCAATGTACCCAGGGGCACATTTTTCACATCGTCTACCTTCAAATCCGAGAGGACACGAACTACATGTTACATCATTATCAGCATCTAAATAGCAGGTTGGAGAGAACCTAGAAGAACAAGAAATTTGCTGATTAGACAGAAGACTGAATTGTTGATAATAGATAATTTACCATTGTGGAGGAAAACCTGCTGTCCAAAGGCTAGCCAATTGAAAGGATGGATTAATATAAGGACAAGGGCAAGGCTGACAATCATTGACATGACCTAAAGTTGAGTTTCCATAATAACCTCGAGCACAGCGTTCACAGTTGAAACCTTCAGTGTTATGTTCACAGTCAATACAGCGACCAGAAAGCTCATCACATTTAGAAGTATGTCCATGGCATGAGCACGCTAGGCTTAATCGGACACATTTACCAAGCCATAAATCATCATTATGTCTTATAAATCCAGGAGCACAAGTCTGGTAACAAGAATACAGAAAAAAATTATTGCTTTTTAAATTTCCTTTTGTAACAAACAACATTTGCAGGTTTAGACAGAAGTTTACCTCGCAAGAATTTCCCTCGTAACCTTCTGGACATGAACATTTTTCAATATAAACACCAGTCTCTAAATCAGATGAGTTTCTATAAGAACCGGTATCCATTCTCAAATTGAGAATACTTGATTCGAGAAAAACTTCATCATAACTGGCTCGAACATAAAAATAGTCAATATTTGCCAAAACTTGCATTATATCAGCCCTATTAGCTAAATGTCGTTTAGACCATTTTTTTCTTAGGTTGACTTCACCTTTAGTCCAAAGATTTTCCCAAAAACGTAGTTCAACTTTATTGTCTTCGATAGAGCTGTGTCCATCTATCACATCGTAATATAAGGTTATTCCATTTCCCGAAATAATGATATCCCATAGATGAGGATCGTGTGGGGCAAACGGAGTGCGATATCGAAACATGTACCGGAGATAACCACCATAAGAATTAAGCTGCGTTTGAACAATTGAAAAGTAAATCGCAAAGAAAAGTTAAATACAATCATATTACAATTTGGAATGCAGATTTGGACAGATGATTTGAATTTACTAACCTGGTTACCGAGAAACATTTTTGGCAAACTCCAGTAAAGAAAGGCATCATCAGGTGTATCAGCATCAATTGCTTCATTGGTGAATTTGAATTCTCTGATCGATGGACTGTAAGTTATTGCTCTTTGGTTGGGAGGATGAGTGTAACCAATATTTACGTAAGATTCATTGTTAATCTGTCTTAAAACTGCTATTGTTACATCACTTGTTAATGGTATCTAATGGGATTTCAAGAGAAAGGTTAGACAATTATCAAAAATCAGTTTAATTTTGATAAATAATAACTTACTTGAGTTATCTTCAGTGAGCTACTGTAACACGTATCTGTGATACCAAAACAATGACACCTTAAGCAATCAAATTGACTCTGAGCTTGATCATTGAAATATGGAGGATAACATGAACCAGAACGATCTGAAATTAGGAGGAAAATATTTATTTCATTGATTTTTTTGTTGTGATTAACAATAACAGCAAGATTTTTTTCATTGATATCAAATAAAACTTACTCTTAATGGTTAGTCGACAATCGTTGTGACCTTTAATCGAACCTTTGCTGTTGCTGGCAACACAAGTCCAGTTACCTTGGTCATCAAGTACCACTGATCTAATGATGAGTAAACCGAAGCCATCATGGTTGGTCCAACTGATTCTTGGAGTTATTTCAATAACTTTGTCATTGAAAAGCCATGTTATTACAGGCAAAGGCTTACCAAATGCTCGACAAGTTAAAGTAACATTGGAACCTTCGACAGCGATAGCAGTTTCAGGAGGATTTTTCAAGATTGTTGGAGCAGCTTGAAATAGGATAACAAATTAATAGGATAATAATTTCTTAAAATATTACATTGGACTAGAATGTAAAATTATCTACTTACAGCATCCAATTTCATCTGAAAAATCTCTGCAGTCAGGCAAAGAATCGCATTGAAATTCAATAGGAATACATTGACTATTGTCTGTACAAGAGTATTCATCGTATCGACATATCGAATCAACTGATCGTTGATCTGAAGATCCAAGCAATTACAAAAAAGGAAGAAATCGTTTTAAAGGTTTTTATAAATCACAGAGTGTAAAGTATAGAAGTGAAGAAGAAAACAAAACAATCACAACTGAAAAAATATGAACTTGAAACCTAACTTGTCACAATTATTTTCACATACCACAATCAAGATCACCAGGACCTCGAGGACAACCTAAATAATCACCTTTAGGTTGACTGGAAGTTGAGGGCGGAAAGAAAATAATAACGGCAATTAATAAGTCAATCCATGGCATAATCAGGTGGAACATTAACCATAGATCAAAATTTAAATATTAACAAAACGGTTGATGATCCAATGAATCCAATCAAAAGTTGCTTCACTGATGTTGATATTAGATTAATTTTTTGAAATTTTCATCGATGCTGAATTTTGCCAGACACAGGCTTCAAAATCAACAAGTTAAACTGTTGAGTAATAAAAACATTCAGAATTGATAGAGATAAACATAAACAAATGAAGCGTTGCTTTGTAATTCACTCATTAAAACACTAACAGCTTTATATTAAAATTGGTTTTATAATTGTGTTGTACAATTGTGGTGATTAAGATTAAGGGTAAAAGATGTAAACAACGATGAGTTTGGCGATGAAAATGAAACGTTACTTGTTTATCTTTAATGTGATATCTTTCAGCTGGAAATGGACAAATAGGTGATTGGTATGAGATAATTGTATCGATATTGTTTTTTTCTGGTATCCAATATACTTGATTGATTCACCAATTCAAAAGTTGCAATAAAAAAGTTGAACTAACCCAGAAAATTATTGCATTTGTATTGCTTTTACTGTATTATTTTATTTTAGGTTCGTGGTAAGTGTTGATTAAATATCAAGCAATACATCTAATGTTTACTGGTTCCAGGTTGGGTGTAATCAAAGAGCAAACTCAGCATGAACATAACTTTGAAGAGAATCGACTATCTCAGAGCTTCGAGAATATCGAATCTGATTCTTCCATCTTCATGAGTCTCTCTTATTAGTCTCATGTTCTGTTCAACAATACAGTCTCATTCCGTATTGATACAAACTGATATTCTGTTGAGGATTGAATGAAGATGAATACGAAATAACCGAAAAAGAAGTGATAATTGTTAACTATTATTGAAATATAATCTAACGAAAATAATTTAGATGATAATTCGGTTAATTTTGAATTTTTGTAAAAATAATTTCTCAAAAATATGGACGAATAAAATAAAGATTCAATTTTATCATAAAATCCCAATTTATTTAAATAGAGTTTGTTATTTATTTAAATTACTTAAAATAATTGAAAAGTCTTTACCTTTGAATTTGATACAAATTTGAATCATCCCATTTCAATAATAATGAAATACATTGACAAGTAGTAGTTTATAATTTAAAAAAATAAATCAGATTTCTAATATTTTGACTTTGATTAATCCAATCATAATTTAAATCCATATTTTTTAAACAGTTATTGAATATTTATAAATTAATTCAAATTTTAAGCTTGAGAACCTAATAAAGGACTAATGAATAACGTTTAATGAGCTTAGTGGCTTATAGACAGTCGATAACCAATATACAATCAATTTGGTAATCAATCAAATAGAACAGTAATAAACTTGTTTTATAAAAACTGTTATATTTGATTCAGTAACTACCTTAAGCTGATTAACCGCTATTTATATCCGAGACAAAATTGCCAATATCAATAATTTAAATATAAAGCACTTAAATATCAATCTTCGTCATCGTAATCGACTGCACTTTGACTATCTTTTCTTTTAAATAATTGATTAAGATATGCTTTTCCTTTATCAACTAAACTATCTTGCTTATGAGCTGGTTTGATGTCCGCAACTTGATTGGAATTGGCTCTGTGACCACCATATTCCCCTAGATCTTCATTATATCTACGAGAGTTGCCAAATAATCGAGGCCTGAATCGTCCAAATCTATTTGCAAATCTATCTCGCAAAGTTAAAGGTCTTTGATTTTCCGAATCTTCTTCGTCTTCATTAGATTCACGAGATGGTTGGAAACGATTTCTATTAAATGGAAGATTGCCTCTGAATCCAAGAGGAGCTCGATCAGAAACATCACTTCCTCTATTGATTTTAGGTCGCTCATATTCATAGTCTTGAATTCCTGTTCCAAAGTCTCCACGATTGTCTGATCCATATCTATTGTTATTAACTAATCCACCACGGTTAGCAAAAGGAGCATTGGGCAACTCATAAGGCTGAATTAATCCAGGATTTCTAGGTCGACCAGTTAAACCTCTGTTAATTCCTAATAAATTTGGTTGATGGTTAACTCTTCCGCCATATCCAGGAGCTAATTGATTGTTGATTGGAGGCGATTCTACAGGTTTCTCTGCTTCCTCTTCGTCATTTGTTTCTTCATTTTCTGTATTTTCTTCAGCTCCTTCATTTCCATCACCATTTTCAGACTGAGCTGCAGCTTCCTCTTCGGCTCTTTGTTTCTCTGCTTCGTTCTTTTGTTGCTCTTCAATAGACTTTTGAATATCCTGAAGATCCCCTTGACTTAAAATACCTGGAGGAAACAAATCACCGGGAAAGTTACCACCTTGGAAGTTTTGGAATTGAGCTAAATCAGGATCATTAGATGGGTCCTGTTCTCCTTCTTGTTCAGTTGACTCATCAGCGGCAGCAACTGTATCAGCATTTGTCTCATCATTATTATTGGTCGATGCGTTTTTATCTTCATCGTATTCAGGTTGTTCTCCATCTTCATCAACTCTTTCATCAGCTTCACCACCTTCCTCGTTATTATCTTCATTGGCTTCTTCATCATTATTATTACCTTCGATAGGTTCTTCCTCGTTTGGCTGAATTTCTTCATTGGATCCTTCATCATTTACCGGTTCTTCAGCACCATGACCACCATGATCACCTTGTTCGCCTAAATTTGACTGAGGCAAATCCGTTTCACCTGATTGATCATTGTTTTCATTGGAGGCTTGGTCACCTAATCCGAATCCTTGATTAGGTATATTGACATTATTTCCATTTCCATGATTTAAGTTAAGGTTAGGATAATTATTAGGATAATTCGGGACAGGTTGCTGCAATTGTTGTGGCGTTCTTGTGTTAAACCCTGAAATTATGAATAAAAATAATTTGATTAACGTAATTGCACAGTAAGTAAATTAACAATCCAAGATAAGCATAAGTTTAACAGAAGATTAGACTATTTAGTCAACTTCCGTTTCAATGAAAAACACCAAAATTAACTTTTAACCTTAAACTAGTTTTGTATTTGCTTTTCAAGGAGCTTTTGTTGACTTAAACAATTTTTTGATATCCTTATTGAAAGATAAATAGCAATCAAAATTTAACAATCTAATTAAATGAAAATAGCTCAATTAACGGTTAAATTTTGAGAAGAGCTTTTATAATAGTTAATTGATCAATTTGATGCGACAGTTTTTGTTATTTGTAGTACAAACAAGACAAGGTCTGATGGAGTATATGTTAATTGTATAATATCAACCATGAACTAATTGAAATTGTATCAGACCAAATAGATCACAAGATCTAATACATAATAAGTTGTTATCTAATTGTATATCTAATTAGTTGTCTAAATTTTTCTTAAAATAACTTAAATCAACTAAAACACAATACAACAATGGATATAAAATAATTTGGGTAAAATTACGACAAAGCAATGAAAATTACCTCTTTGCGGAGAATCTGGCATAACTCCTGATAAAATATCTGATAATTGTCCGAATCCACGATTATTATTATTATTATTGTAATTGTTATTATTCTGGAACTGATTACCATAAGCAGGATTTCTAGGCCTTGAAAAACTCTGAGGATTGTAAGCTCCGAGTGGAGCACCAAAATTGTTAGTTGGACCATTGTTGCCATTATATCGGTTGGGTTGGCCTGATAATAGATAATTAATCAAACTTGATAATTAGTAATAGTTGAGATGATAAAAATAAGCTTATGAATTTCATCATGCAAGTGAGTTTGTAATCGAAGGTTATTCAAAGTGTCTTTGGAAATGTTAAGGTAAAATTTAACACTTTTTTCCCGAGTCAAAACAGAATCGGGGAAAATTTTTCAACTATTCACAAAATTCTTATCTATTTGTGATAAGTTCAAAAATATATCAAGTCAGGATTGTCCTGAATTTTGAATTTACATTTTTTTTCGAGATCGTTCGAGTTCGTACAATTTGGTTTAGCGAATAGTCAATCAATCTTTACTCACCTCTGGCTTGAATATATGGATTCTGAGCTTGCTCTTGTCCTTTCAAGATTTCCATAACACCATCTTTAGTTTTATTAACTCCATTGGGTTCAGAATTAGACTCGGCTGATTCAGCTGAAGATGTTAACATTTCATATAAAACTGAACTGAAATCAGTTAATGATCTAGCCTTTGGAATCCCGACTGTTGAAGGTGTTGAAGTCACATTGTTGAGATTTTCACTTAAAGATGAGAAAAAATTTAAAGTTAAGATTAACACAAATAATATCAACTGCATCTTTGCATTAACCAGGTAAATATCCTGGTGTTAGAATCGATGTAAATGTGAAACTTTGATTCGTAAAACTTGAAACTGATCACTTGAAAATTTCAATAGATTGTAAGTTATTTTTAACAATAGTTCAAGAGTTAAAAAGTCGAATTTGAATCACAAAAGAATAAGATATTTATTTTAAATGAAAGTAAGAAAAAGATTGTTTAACAATTTGGAAATTTTCTCACTCGATTTTCTCTCTCGAACATTGATTATGGAAATTTTAGGCAAAAATATGTTGACAATAACCAGTGAAATCAGTGAGTTAATCAGTAAATTTTGCGATAAATGGTTGAGTAGAAGCCATTACATTGGGAAATGGAAAGATTGGAACAGCAAAACTAAAGCAAGTGAAGGTTAACTCGGGTAAATTATATTGTTAAGGTTGATGAATGAATTACTCAAGCAAACAGCTGTAACATGGAATTGAGAGTGATGAAGAAAGGAAGGATAATTGTCAGAAATTGAGAAAATAACAATAAGAAAAAAGGGTAAGAATAAAAAAAAAGTAGGAAGAGCCTAGGGAAGTTTATTCAATTCAATTTGCACAATGTTATCGATCATCCTGATTAAAATAGGAATCAATGAGAAAAAAAGAAATCGGATCTGAGCCTAAATAATAGTGACCCTCGAAATTGAAATGATTAAATACCATTAGAAAAATTTACACCAAGCATAAAGAATCCTGACCCAACAGGTAGCCAAGTTTTTATGTGAAAAATAATCCATTCTTGCAGAGCATTGCTCATTACATGTAACTAATGTTTTCCAAAGAAATCAAGAAAATCAGTAACCCAAGAAAGATGAATAATAAAAATGTAATGTTCGTTGGAAAACTCTTAAAGCCTAAGCGCTATTATTAAAAGATCTAAATTTCAAGATTACGATAAAACCAAAATTCATTGAGGCACAGCTTGAAAAGAATGATAAATTCGAGGAGAAATCGGATTCAGAAATTCCGATAAAAGTTTACAACAGGCAATTTTTGAGATTTGATTTCAAGATCTTACTGTTTATTCCGTACAAGGTTTTGGTCAGCTTAGCCATAGAGAGTCGTGGACGATTCAGGAGTCAGGTTGATTTGTGAGCTGGTTCAAAGCCTTGATCCGAATAAATGAATTGATACCCGCCAGATTATATCTAGTTATCATTACCAGCAATTATTTTTGATACTAAAATCATGGTTGAATTGGTTTGTGTTCAATCACCACTGATCTTAGTCCTTTTCTTTGGTTTTGAAGTTAATTCAACCTTTGATCCGTCTTTTTTACTTGTCCTCATTGTTTTCCTCATCTTTTCATCGGTTATGCTAACATAGCCAGAGTTTTTGACATAAAATCTCCACAATTGATTTCTAGAAATAGTATCTGTATTGATGCCAATTCTTTTACTGATGGTGATTTCTTCATCTTTGTAATCTTCATGATCAACAAGCCAAATTAAATCACTAACCGATAGATCTTGTTTGTTTATGGATTCTTTATCAATATCTAAGGCGATACAAAGTTTACCTGGTCCATTTGAGATTTGTTTGTCATCCATAACAATTTTTTTAGACACTGTTGTTGATGACTTTTTAAAAGCTAATCGGTTGTCTGACTGTTCTTTCAAGCCGGATACAGGTTTAAGAGCTCGAATCAGAACAGCAGCTCCTTCACCATTTGAAGATATATTGAAACAATGGTACATACCATAAGTGAAATAAACATAAGCTGTACCTGGTTTCATGAACATGGCTTCATTTCTTGGTGTTTTTTTACCTTTGTAAGAATGAGAAGCTGGATCATCTTTACCAGGATAACATTCAGTTTCAACGATTAAACCAGCTAAGACAGCACCAGTTGACTGACTTCGACGGCAAATTATCTTTCCTAACAGTCGTTTAGCCAATTCAAAACACGAATGAGAAGTAAAAAAGTGTTCCCCAAGTCTTTTGTCACTCTCACAAGTCTTGAAAAACCCAAACAAAAAACCCGGTAAAAATCGACGAAAAAATGAGGAAAACTAAATTACTAGAGAATAAAGATAATTGAACTTACTAAAAATCGACCGTCAAGTGGATCATGAATGTTGTCCATAATCACCAAATATCAAAATCAACTTCAATTAATTAAATCAATCGTAATAAAACAAGAAAAACAGAAACAATGATGAAACCTAAAGCTGCTTAAAGATGAACCAGTGAGCAATCATTGAGGGTAAAATCAAAAATTTAAATTTGTAACATAGTAAACAAGTCAACAATTTATACCAACTGGACTACAACAATTAAGTAATGATTTCATTTGAAACAGGGAAAAAATTAAATATTTTGAAATAAAGACAGATGATTGAGATAATAAAAGAAACTGGACAAGACAATAAATTTCGTAAGATTATCTTTTTTTAATGTTAGCGAGGTTAAACTCGTGTTGACCAAATGATTTTAACTCAATAGCTTCTTTGAATATATCACTTTTCAGGATTATTTACCTGATCTATTAGATTATCTTACAATAAATTGTTAGACAAGCTGAATTAGAAGTGCTTGAAGGTTTGGACAAACAAATAAAACAAGAATTGTCCATCAGTTTAATTACTCGACATTTTTCCTTATGATCTATCATAAGTGGAACATAATATGTATATCAAAGATTATGAAATGAAGACAATAATCGGGAATCAGTTAAAACAGATTAAGATGTGATGAGAATCGAGGGGAGGGAAATAATTCAAAAATAAAAATCAAGTCAACATTTCCGGATAAAATAAACCAGAGTGAATAAGGTGAGAGACGAGTTTCAAATGAAATTAAGGTTTCACTTTCCCTAATATACACAAAATACAAACCTGTTCATCTTCTTTCACCTCAACCTTTCTCCTCCTTTCATCCCTTTCAATTTATCGTTAATGTTTCAATTGACATCATCAACATAATCATAATCATGATGATGGAAACACACACATACAAGCAATTCGAACCAATATGATTAACATTATAATAAGGAAAGAAAGTGATCCACGAATTGAGATGAAAACGCTTCAAGCATCATTGGGATGTGTCCAGTGTTATCAGAATGACAAATAGGAAGATCGAAGAATGGTAAAGAGCTTTCATGATGGTGGTAATAGTAATGATTAACATGGTTTGTGAGGAAATACAAGAGTTAAATACATGAATTGATTGGCGAAAATTGTTCAAGGTAGGTCAAAAGTATAACTTGATTACATATTAACCTTAACACATCTCTTCGCTTGAACCAGTCTTTGAATACGGTTGGTCCATTGTTTATAATTTGCTTTAGTGTGGATTGTGTCACTGTTGATTAAAATTACAATTAACTATGAAGTTAAATCCTTCAACCAAACTACTTGTCTTGACCATTTTAAGTAACTGGATATGGTTTACATTGGCAGCCAACAATTCATCCAAAAGTCTAAAATCCAAAGATAATATCAATTATTTTGATGGAAGTTTACTGAAAGAAAATCAGTTCCATTTTGCTTCAGCTAAAGATGAGTTATGTGGATTAATTGTTCCCGGTTTACAAATGATGACTCGTGGTGTTGATATAACCAAACTTGATTTACTTCATGATTACACAGCTGACAATGACGATGGATTTGCCCGTTGTTCCTTCATAGAGTTGACTTGTAAAAAAGTAAGTCCAATTGTTCAATTGCTTTCATTATGGTCATTTGATTCCTTTGTTCACCAAATTTGACAAAATGCCAGGGTTTAATTAAATGGCGTCTACTAGACTAGATTTAATGATTAACCTAGCTTAAAGCCTTGATATTCAACCCTGGCTAACCATTTAACCATTAAGATTGTTATCTTTTTTCTGGTTTTAACGGTTAGCAAAAATATAAACAAAACACTATATTAGATGTGAATCAACTCTTATGCTTTGGTAAGACGTTAGTCAAAGTTCTTGATACAGAGACATTTAAATGTTATCATTTCAGTTATCGTCTGACTTGAGACTAATTTTTTTTTTGTTCTTTTAATCATTACAGAAACGGAAATTTTTTCTAGCTGGAGCTGCTTATGATGTTCCTGATCAGGTTTTAAGCATAGATTTACTTCCTCGTGAAACAATTAAGACTCATTTTTCAATTATATCCAGCCTTGAGGAGATTAAAAGTGAATTTAAAATGACTTCTGGAATGGATGAACCCTTGAATCGTGGTGCTTTCTCCAAATCAGCATCTTACAAAACCTATCAATCCATTTTATTGAACAATACTAAAACTATTGCCAGTTTACAGCTGATTACACCGACAACAAGAATCAATTTGGCTCCAAGAACTTCTCTTCGTAAATCTTTGTCCGAGTTTATGGAAGATTTCATGAGTGAAGAGTTACCAGGGCGTTATGAGGAAGCACCGGAAAAATATCTTGAATTCATTGAAAATTATGGAACCCACTATTTTAAATCAGCTCTTTTCGGTGGCGTCTTTAAATATTTGACTCAAATAGACACATCAAAGGACAAGGAAGATTCGAAGCCCCTGACTGACGCTGATTTGACCAAATCAATCAATAATTATTTCATGTCTTTATTGAGTCGTAAAGGAGTTGTTAGCAAAGTATTTGAGAAAAAGGAGAACAAAGCTTTCAGGGAAAAATTAGCTACTAATCAATCTTATTATGGAGGTGATGCTTTCCTTCTTGAGGTTGACCGTTATGAAAATTGGTTACCGACTGTCCCACGAAACCCTTGGTTGGTTAATGGACAGTTTGGCTCAATTACTGAACTTATCCGAAATGAGACAATCCGTCATGAATTGAACAAGGCTATCGAAGTTCACATGGGACTAGCATATATTTCAGAATTGATAAGGTTGGCGACTAATCAAATGAATAAATTTCCAAACAAATTAGCAAAAACTGGACTTTTATTGGAAAAAATAGATAAAATGTTGAAATTCCAAATTCCATCTTTGGATCAAGTCAAAGTAATGATTAAAGAGCTAGAATCATTAAAATTCATTTCAAAACTAATTCAAATTTAACGCAAATCAAATGGATTGTAAAAAGAATGTAATTAAAATTAAAAATCGAACGCCAGTGGAGCTGTTTTCAAATAAAATGTATTAACTTATTTAAATACAAATTTATTAACTCGGTATTTTAATTTTCAATACATTTTCGATTTTCGAAAAAGTGTTCCCCAAGTCTTTTGTCACTCTCACAAGTCTTGAAAAACCCAAACAAAAAACCCGGTAAAAAATGGACGAAAAAATGAGGAAAACTAAATTACTAGAGAATAAAAATAATTGAACTTACTAAAAGTCGACCGTTAAGTGGATCATGAATGTTATCCATAATCACCAAATATCAAAATCTACTTCAATAAATGAATTAATTGTGAAAAACATGAAAAACAGAGACAATGATGGCTGCTTTAAAAAAATGTATTCAATTTAATCAAATACAAACTCATTAAACATTTCAATTTTTAACACATTTTCGATATTTAAATTGACGATATCGATTTGTAGGCTTACAATTAGAAATAAAGGGTTTCTTTAAAAAAGGACAATAGCTTCGGGTGTGAGCCAAAGGACCAGTCGCGCCACATATCTCGCAGACGTGTTTAACTAAGATTGGACAGGTAACTCGACCCTGAGGATCTCGCAGTGTGTGGGATTGGTAAAATTCCTCCGTTTCCCCATTCTTTTTACACAATACACAAAAATATCCGGGTCTCTCTGTGGTCCTCCTGTGTTTGAGCAGAGCAGCTAAATTAAATTCATTGATTTTTTTCAACATATCGATGAGTGACGAACGGGCATAAGGGTCAAGTCCATAATCAGACTGCAGGCTTGATGATGAAGAAGAATTAAAAGATTTAACTGAAATAGACATTGTAAATTCAAGAAATGTAATAACAAAACACGAGCAGAAAAGTATAAAGTATTGGTCAAGATGCAAAGTTGAAATAAATCAAGTTTCAAAATGAAGTGTTTATAAATACAAAAATGGCGCTACTGACAAAAGCAAACGATGTAAGTTTAGTGAGCATGTATTATAGAGTCACATGTTTGAAGCATAGAGACCAGCTTTACCCTTTGCATTGGTTTTACTGTTACCAAAAGTTGGTTGTTTGTCGGTAAATCAAACTAGTCTATGTGTCTAATTGTTTGCCTTTATCTTTGATCAATCTCTTTGTTGATTGCCGACATATCTGAGGTAAGTGAACAATTCTTATCAAACCAAACTTTTAAACAAACCGTCAAAAGGATAATGTAAAACAAAGTTGATGACTTACAAGATCATCTGGTTAACCAAATATGTTTTCAACTTTTAATCATCTTGCTTATTGCTTAAACTTATCATTGTTTTTTCTTCTGCAAAACCATTAATATTTATAATGGACAATATTTGAACCTTGTTTACCATTTGCGTTAATTTGTTTTCACTATCCGTTGACTTTTTTCAATTTCATACATTTTGATTTAACCCAAGTTTTCTTATTCCAGCTAACTGTACCATTCGATATGTATTAATGTCCTTTTCGCATTGGATATGATAAGAGCAACTGAACAGTTACTTACCAAGTTAATTAAACGATGGCCATTGTATGACAAGCTTGGCTTTTATTCATTAACTCCAATTTTTGTTACCTGTGGAGCTGTTTTTGAATATTTGTGCATTCATATGAGAATTAATGGAATAACATACTATTCAACTGAACGAGATAAAATTTTCAAGCGAGAATATTTTAAATATTTATTGTTAAATCATCCAGAAGCTGTAGAGAATGGTCAAATTAAGGGGAAAAATTGAAAAACCCAAATTAACTGATATACTTGAGGAAGCTCCAACAAAGGCAAGAGTGTTGAGAGGACTTTTAATTCTTGGTACCGGTATTGCTACAATGCTTGCTTATAAAGCTATAGCAGAGAGCAAAATGGTGAGTAAACTGTTGCTGGTATCTAAAATTTACGAAACTAATTATCTTTTCTTTATTAGGTAGATGATACATATAATGCTGGTATGGAACGTTATTATGAGGGTATCAAAGCTCGAGATGAATACATAGCTTCGGTTATCCGAGAACACTCCGAACCTAAAGCTCAACTAGACGGCCAAAAAAGTGATCCTAAACGTTAACATATTTGTAGATTTATACATGCTAAAAATGTAGATATAAATTTAATTGGTGGAAATATTTTGGCATCCATTAGAGTAAATAAATGTCATTTCAAAACGAATAACTGAACCACCACTGAATACATCTACTCGCTCTTCATGTCTCAACAAAATGGACTCTAATTAAAAAGACAAACTTTGACCCGAGAAAATACCAAATGTTATGAAAGAATAACATTATGACACACAAAAGACCAACTCCTGATTGAACTTTATAATTAGGTCTTTTTACGGGATATGGTTTAGTAATGACTGCTGTCTTCTCCGTAGGTTTCCTATTTCAGGATAGTAGCTAGTTAGAGATTCTAAATCGTGCTTCAATTAAGTTGTCACGTAAGCAGAAGCCTGAATAAGCGTCATTTGCTCTAGATAAGTGGACAGTTGGATAGAAAATACTAGAAAAAACACCATCTATTGGGTTTCTACTCTCAATTAAGTTAAATAAACAATTAGATATTTGAAGCGTCTCAATAAACGGTGTTGTTTACTTGAATCTATCATCTAATTGTGCGTTTATCTAGAGCCACTGAAGATCATTTAGCTCATCACAAGCCAGTGACACCCTTAACTGTCTAATGATTGTTTATAGAACTCTAAGCGTTGTTTTGAACCCATTTTGTTTATTCAAATAGGAATGTAAAACTCACCATCATTGGGCTTCTCTAGTCAATCATTAACCAACTACAATTATATTTGGTTAGCTAGTTGATGGGTTAAATTTTCGGACAAAGGATACTATTAATCACCATTAGCTGGTTCAGGTCTTTCCGAGCTTATCTTATGATCTGTTTCAATATTTAAAATCATTATCCAATGTAGATTCCAGCATCAGTGTCTTTTTCACCATAAGTGCAGGTTCAATTTCAACAGCTAGTGTAGAATGTAAAAAAATAATTAATTAACTGTTTATGATAAATATGATGATACGATCTTACCTTTCGTCGGTAAAGCTAAATAAAAACATCCAAACTCCAGCTGATTTGTACTGTAAAATGTTAATGAAACGGTTTATATTTTTGTCATCAACTTTTAAAATTAAACTATCGTTAAATATATTTGCTATAAGTTAGTCAAAATTATATAAACTTTTGATGATCGTCAACAATTAACTTTAATCATTATTTAATTAAACCTTTATCAAAAATTATGAACAACAGTTTATATAAAATAAGCACAAATACATTGTATCAAGTGTTTTCGAATTCGAATTTACTTGCATTTTCTCTTTAAACAGTCAATGTGTTTCTTTCAACAGCTAACATCTAACTATCGCTATGTTTTATTTACGCGTTCATAATTAAATCTATTTTCCGATGTTTCGATGATAAAATCATCAGTAAGTATTTAAATTTGTTATTAAAATTCATCAAGTCTTAACAATGATTTCAAGTGATTTAAATATTGACTAATGTAAGCTTTCTTCTGGATCATTTCAACTATTTTTTCCAATGGCATAGGCAATTGGCTATTATTATCTTCCTAGGTAATTATTTTTCTTTTAATCACCAAAATGGCTGATAATTTTGTTAAAAAGTTGAAAACTTGTACCTTCACCTGTCGTCCTCGAAGCCAGAAAACAACAACCTTATTCAACTGTCCAACTGAGGTAATTAACAAAGTGTTTGACTATCTTGATCTTCCTTCATTGAGTCGATTGGCTTTCACTTCCAAATCTTTGAGAGACTTAATCCATAACTATTACATCAAACCCCAAAATGGATACAGACGATTATTATCAAATCATTTCAATTGTAAAGGTATGTACGTTTTAAATTATTTTAATCATAATTTGGTGAAGTAATTATACTAACTCTTACATGTAATTGCTCTAACAATTGTAAGTTTAGATAGCGTAAAGCTTGTTGATCTGAATGGAAGCTATCCTGAGTTAACGTTAATTTTTACATTTCTCTTCACTGTATTTACAGATTTTTTAAATCCTGGTGACCAAGATGAACGGGCCAAATCGGATCACATTAGCTTTTTTGAAAATCTTGGTTTACTTTTCAAACGGTTAACTTGTTTGTATCCAACGGATGAAAGATTAGGCCTAATGGTTACCTTCATGCATAGAGTTACTCAAGGTTTACCTAATCATAAAACGACGAAACAAACAAATTACAATGCAAGCTTTGTATTGAAGTGTTTTGGGACCTTTCTTCATACCATAATTATTGGCTGGGAAGAAAACGAATGTATCAAAGTGTTCCAATTTTTAGAAACCACTTTTGAATTGGAACAGGTCGTGTCCGATGTAATCGACTCCATGCCTGGTGAAAGCAACGGCTGTGAATATTTTGTTCGATGTTTTTACCGGTACATATGTTTGGATCGTCTTCGCAGACCAGAGGATAAACGCTTTTGGATATCAATGATTATATCTAAATATACTAACGACTGTAAATCAGGTTCCGATGCCTTTAGTATTATGGCCAGATTATTGATCATCTTTTTTGGTCCACTAGTTCTTGATGAGGAACTTGGAACACCTATGATTGCTTGGACCGAATTGACATTTAGATTTTTCACCAAAGAGCTTCATCTTCTAGGCCAATACATTCAATACTTTAATCAACTCTGGAGTGATGAGAAAATTTTCCACCTAATCTCCTTCATCACCAAATTTCCTGATCCATGGTCACCAGAAAATATTGGATCTCTTTTTTACCTTTGCGGGGAAAAGATAGTCAAAGCTAGATTGTGGCACCATTTTGTGAACGGGGAAATAATGCCAGCTGCTAATGTGATCATTTACCAAGCTCTTGTTTGCCAAAAAGTCAATGGAATGATTAATAATAATATTTTAGACATGATCGAGGAGTGTTTATCATCCAACGTGTCTACTGAATTGAAGCAAGAATTCATAACAGCTCTTCCTCAGGCATTCACAGATGCTTACGCTGAAATGGATATTTTGGTTGATGATGAAGATGAACGCGACAGTAAAGATTTACTGGACATTGTCAGTTCCATGGGATCCTTTATTTTTTTATTAATCTACCGTCATTATAGTTCACTAATTTGTCCAACTGATTTAGTTATCCGACAATTAACTTACTAGCTAATATGCAACAATCAGAGGTTGAACTTAGAAACACTTTTCAAATATTTCTTCAAATTGTTTAATGTTAAACAACTAACAATCTTTTTCCAAATCAAATACTGTTAGTTCAAATCACTATGCAGATTGACCATTAACCAAATTGGTTACAAATTGAATTAAGCTCATACCCTTTTTTATCATTTATTTATTTTCTGTAATTTATTATGTACAACATATTTGCTTCAATAATAATCACAAATTTACTTCCTCATTTCAGTTTTGATTCATTCGGTGATGATCAGTTATGAACAATTACAGCAAAGTTTATTTTGTCAATAATAATAGTTATTATCAGTAACAACATTAGGAAGTCAAAAGCAAGGGAATTGAGTAAACAATTTATTTTTACGGACAGAAGCAAGCCTTTACAGTTAACGATTTCATTATTATATTCAATCACAATTAACAACTTAAAGCCATCGATAAGTTTAAAAAAATTCAAACAAAAATGTTTCAATATCACTAAAGAAATTGCATTTTAAAATCAATAATCAAGATATATTCAGAACTAATCTAAAACGAAACTAAATTCGTTTACTATTCTATTCGACAGTTTGACATTTATTGCATTGACTCTATGGAATCCTTTTTGCTTTCGGATTATTACTATATGTTAATGATGATTAGTGATGAGAATTAAAATTTAACATCCAAGCTACCAAAGCAAATCAACTGATTCAGCTTCAATGATGAAAAAACATCTATTTACCAAATCAATCGCAGTTTACAAACGCTCCTATTAATATATTCAATTATCATTATTAGCAGCATCATTTTGAGTAGTTTACATTACCAATTGTAATGATAATCAAAGTAAATTATGAATTAAGAAATCGTGTGAATATGATAGTGATAATAATCATAATGACTTCTAACGTCCGTAAAAGTAAACTGTTGCCAATAATTCCTTTGTCAATGTTATTTAAGACTTGTTTTTATCATCGATAATGATTGAGATTAAGCAGCCAGATCTCCGCTTGGAACTTCTTCAATTGCTGTGCGTTTAATCAAATAACTGGGATTGTTGGTCCCTCGATAATCAAACAAACTTCCTGGACTACGCTTTGCCGTTCCTTGAATTGAATCGACGTCCGGACTTGAATTGGATGCCTCCAAAAACTGAAAGAAAAAGGTAAAACAAAAGCGTTAGGGAATTTCAACTCAAGTTTATATAAAAGTTAAAAATAGTAAATTAAGTTTAAAATCGATGTTTTCGAGACAGATTACAATTCCAACAGAATACTGGTAAATTGTAGAAGTATTTTTTTCAATTCAATATCAAAAGTTGTTCCATAGAGACTTAGATTTGAATTGTATTATACAATTCGCATCATTGTAGAGAGTTTTACTTTTTTTCATAATTGTTTTCCTTCCTATTCTTTCTCGCGGGTATTCAGCATCAATAAACTACTGTAACTATTTCTAATCCTATTTCCAATTCACTTAATCTTATTAATATTGTGTAGATATTGAAAATTGTTTAGCCTCATTCTTCATTATATATTAAGAGCTTCAACGACCAACCATGTTAATTATTCAATAATTAGAACTAAATATTTGCATATTATATTGATGAACTTTGACAAATTAGACAGACATCAACCTGATGCTTATTTCCTCAATCATGACAATTATATGTAGGAGGTTAATGAAATTAAAACCATTGATATTGTATAATCAAATTTAATCACTCATGGACAAGCGGATAAAAGCATCTTTTAAACCTAATTCACAGTCTGATAAAATATGTTAGTAGACTAGCTTTAAAAAACCCGATAAGTTAGGACCCAAAATAAACTACAATTTGGAGAATCAAAGGAAAACTTACCATTCTGAGAAGCTCCTTAATCTGCTCTTTTCTGGTGTCATCATTCCTGGTTGGTAGATATCTCGCCGAAACAATGGTTGACACAATGACCACGACAACCATGGTTAATAAAATGTGATGGTATTGTTTAGATCCAAAGTTAAGCATGATTTTTATTTTGATGATAAAGATGAACGGAGGATGAGAACCTCGTATTTAGAAATGTTTTATTCAATTGAATTGGAACACTGTAAGAATAGAGAAAAGAAATAACATGAATAAAGAGAATCTTCATGACAAATGGACAAATGCAAAACACAATGGAATCAAAATTTATTTGATAAAAAGATAAAGTAGCTTTCATTCAACACTTGGAATCATCAAAATATCTCACTTAACCCATGAATCTTACAAATAACCATAACCTTTTCAACATTTTCCATTAACATTCAGATTCACACTCATTATTATAACACCCTAAAATACACTGAATTGAAACTTGAACAAGATTACATTTAACGTTGAGAAAGTTTTGAAAATGATTGAATTTCAACGATCACTAATTGCTCGACCAATAGGAGACAAGGAAAATGTAGGAGTTGTGCAAAGCGCGAAACTTGAGTCTTGCAAATTATCAAAATTTATTTTGACATTTTATAATCAAATTGTTACTCTTTTTTAACACTCGAATTGAATAACAGTCGCAAGAATTAATATCTGTTTGAATGGTTACTCTATTGATTCTGAGTTATTTTAAAATGTTTCCCTTTTTATCACCACAATTGTGTCCATTGTATACAAAAGTGTCACTTCTGTTTTTTTTCACAACTTATTCTATTTCAAGAGCAATTTTTAGTTTATTGAATGTAAAATGGAGGGATCTAATTTTTGTTTGTACCAAGTTAAATCACGTCACAAGTTGGAGACCAAATCAACATTTAAATGTTCATTTTAAATTAGATTAGTTTGGTAGACTTGCGTTTAAGCCACAGTCAACAAAAGCCAAAGCTTGATTTAAGGAAGGACTAACAGGACATTTACTGCTGCTCATCCAATGGTAAGTACATATAACGAAGATCATGAACCTTATCAAATTGTCTTAATTTTATTTTTTTCCTTCCTTTTTTTCTTAATGTAGACAGTTGCTATTGTCTTGATGGAAGCTCATGGGAGTGAAGGAGTATCACAAAACCAAGGTCATTATCGATCAGAACCATGGAATAAGAGAAAAGGGTTTACTAAAGATGATGGAGGTTAAGCCTCAAAACTCAAGTTCTTGAACATGATACATCACCATTTCTAACTTCTGATTGATGCTTGGAATCAGATAAGACGATCTTATTGTGAGCTATTTTCAGCCTGTCAATGTTTACCATCTATTTTGAATCTCATTGTTCAATATGTGTTACGTGGATTATCTGGTCGCCTGACAGTTGAAATTTTTCCTTCCTCTTCTCAACACCAGGTCATAAACATTTTTCCCTATTCAAATCTCTTTTTCTGTGCAATCTTCATTTATATTTCCATCTTACTCATGATATTATCCTTTTCTTCCTACTTTAGTGTCATAATGACAAATTATTCTAGGCTGATACACAATGAATCATCCTTTACCCATACCGAACCAGCTCTCAACCCATTCTGGTGAACAAGATACACTTCTCTTTTTTAGGCAAACAAAAAAAGTCAACCAGCTTTACTCGGGTAATTTTGAAACACTGGTTCTAAAGGATTAATCATGAGAGAACAATTAATAGAATTAACTAATTAGGAACTACATCTTCCTAACAGTTCAAGATACGTTGATTCCAGTTGCTTTACTAAACTCACACTCCTTGATGGAATTACTTGACAAAATCAACATTTTCTACATTTTGATTCAGCCCAAATTTGCCAACCTTTTTAGCCTATTAACTTAATGATTGATCTTTTTTTACAGACAAATTATTTCATTCAAATGACAATCAATCCAAATTTAAATTATCTTTTACTTATCTTTTCTATTCTAGTTTACTTTTCACCTTACTGAATAAGGCTTACTCTGAATCATTACATAGAGTCATCATTACATGGAGTGAAACCTTTTATAGTTGATTGACTGCTGTAAAATTGTCATTCCCATCTTTGTTATTGAAATAAATTTGTTGATAAAACAATGAGACTGGTAAGTTTAACTCTATCTTTTTCATTTTCATTTAACTTTTGAATTAGATTCTAATGTTCTGATGTTGAACTCTTTCCAGATTTTACCATTTGGATGAACATCCTTATCCAATGAGTTGGGAAGCTTCTGTAGCTGGAAATTGACGGTCCATTCAAGTCTCGATTTATGTATTGGTCAATGAATATTAAAATTGGAGTGAAATACTTCCTACCAACAATAATCTGTCCAATCATAAATATTATCATCTATTTATTTTTATTCATGCTGGATCAACAATGTTACAGAACATTTAACAGCATCTTCTGTAACAACATAATCATTATCATGGCCATTATTGTTACAGCCATTGCTATTAATATTTGACCTTCCTTCGTTTAAATTATACCAACAATTTAATCAACTTAGGATGTTTCAACAGTTTTTATGGATTTTACCAGCTCTTCCGACATTGTCTATCTTGCTTTGTTTTGCCTGTTACTAAAAAAGCTATCACCATCAAAGACACAGTTTGCATCAACTTGGATTGAGATGGAACAAGGAAACAATATTATAATAATTTACGTCAACTATTAATAGAAATGTCAATGTAATTGATTTGAATCAATGTTTGTTCGTTGCAAATCATTCAATTTGACTCATGGATTTTCACCAAAAACAAGATCAAAATGAATTGCTAAAAGCTATGTTGATTGCAAGCATTGAAACTCCGGTTTTGGTCAACATCCAACTCTTTGAATTGAAGCAATCATCTAATCGTTGCTAACAGTTTGGATTTTGAATCAACAATTTAATACAATTTGCCTGCAGATGTACAATAATTAGTCTAAAAACTGAAGCTTCAGATTGTTTACGTTGTAAGATTGTCTCTTCAACTCATTCAAATTTCATCAATTCATCTAAATATATTATTATGTAAAGCTAAAGTTGCTGAAAATGTATTAAATTGCTGTCTAATATTTTATTAACTCGCGTGAATTTTAACCCTCAAGGGTGAACAATATAATTAATTTAAAGTAGATGATTAAAATGTTGTTTACTCTTATGTTCATCAGCTAGTACATGTAAATAGTTACATGAGTTATAATGAAATTAAGATTTAGCTTAAATTGAATAAAGAGTTATTTACGTTTTGGTAAAGACTGAATAGTTAAACACGCATTAACCTGCTAATAATTATCAACTGTTGAGTTATCATTGATGAAGAATCTTTTAATCACTGTTAAATCTGGATCAATAGGATGATGGACAAAAGGATGAACTTTCGGAAATTAGATTCCCACTTTGACTGACACTTATTCATATTAATAGGTTTTAACTCGTTGATTGACTGGACTTTTTGTTGTTTGACATAATACATTGAACTCCAATGGGACACAAAGATTCAACCAAAATGCATTCTCGTCAGAATAATGATCATCTTGAATGCAAATGAAAAGGTTAAGGTCTACCTGATGAAGATCTGTGTTAAATATCTGTGATTGATTAACTCAATGAAATCATCAACTCCAGTTAATCATTGATCAGCTCAACCTTTGCCTTTCCCTTTGAGGTTATCTCTGGTCCTCTAGTATAACAAATTACAATTTAGTCTTATTTACAGCTGAATTGTTATGAAATTGTTTGAAATAGATTTAACAATTTCATATAAAAACAAAAAAACGTAAGATCAATGCAAATGATCAGTTATTTTAAATACTAATCTATTACAACCAGAATCAACAATCTAATTGTTTCACGAGTATCTCATCCAACTTTGATTGTTGAAGTGAAATGTTTTCGTCTGAAGTTACAATAGTTGAACGCTAGTTTCTAGCTTATGGTGTTGACTGACTAAATTACTTGAACATTTGAAACAATTCTGACGATGGAAGTAATTTTTCTCTCTCAATTGATGATTCTTAGGTGATCAAATATATCTTGATTGATGAAATTAAGTCAATCAACTTGAAAAAAGTAACCTTGCTAAAAGCCTTTAAGCTTCTTTAAGCTGAGGAGAAATGGCTTTACTCAACTGTTACTGTAAGCCGCAAATTTGATAGAAGTTACTGTTAATTTGATTTGGTGAAAATTATGGCGAGTAAAATTTTATTAAATCAATGAAAAGTCTTGAAACAATTAAAAATGAATAATTGTTGAAAGAATGGAGTGTCCATTATCCAAAATCCAATGTCGGATTAAAATTATCGATCTAACTGTTAGATCCATCCAGTATCGGATTGTATCATTTATAATATCTTACATATCAACTCATAAAGCGGGAATATCTTGATTAATGGTTAACTCACATTTTTCACTAATTTATTATCTTTTTTATAGTGTATTTTTAAAAATAACTGTCTTCTGAGTGTCAGTGAATGGATTTTACAATAACAAATCAACTTCATGGTATAATTTTTTGACTCAGAATGAAATCAACAATAAGATGATGGTGATGAACGGTGAACCAGCTCTTGATGGTGGCTCTAATTGTTGATAATTATGGGCTATATGAGGTTGATATTTCCCATTCCTCTGTGGTTTATACTACATTAACAAGATACTTGGTCATTTTGTTAACTACAACTATGAATTGAATCGTAATTTTGATAAAGCTTTACAACCAAAGGAAATGTTGAGCCTACTTTTGAGGGTTACTCTTTGTTACATTTCAATCCTTTTCAATTTATTGTGTTTGCTGTTGAATACATTTGGATGGACTTTTCTGCTCTACATCTGATTAACTTTTCTCATGTAAGTTCTTACAAGTTCACAAAAAAAAACCCAAATTTTATCTTTCTTTTTTCAATGCTACACTCATCTTGTAATGTGGCTTGTATTTCTTTTACTTTCAACTTACCATCTTCTTGTATCATCTTTTATCCTAACCTTTTTAGACGCTCAGAATACAGTGAACATGAATGGACCATGATGAAATGAAAACATCAAGAGGAAAGGCCCAACATTTTTTTCACCCTAAATTGGAATTGAGTAGTGTACAAAACGAATAAAAGCCATTTTGGTTTCCCTACTGGACAACGAATGTTTCCTCTTCTTTTTTTGGACATTTTCCCTTCTCTTTTCGTGAGTCTATATTTTTGTTTTATTATTCACCAGGGAAAAAGCATCCCGATAATGTGGAATGTTTCATGGAAAGATGATGAGAAAAAAAAGTAAAAGGAGGCGGAAAAAACAAGCAACATGATAAAAAGTAGATCAGCAAAGTGGATGAAAACCCTAATAAAGCCTCAAACAACTCAACTCAGCCATTATATTAGCTCACCCATCATCTGAATTTGTCGGTTAACAAATATCCATTTTTTTCATCCTGTTAGCACAAGTTAATCGTTTGATTGAATGATGTCAGAATCTTTTATGTTTGCCAGATAAAATGACGTTAATAATTTTCAATACATCATGTATGATTTTCCAATTCCTAACCACAACTCATGATGGTCAAATTTAAAATTGTTATATCTATACAAATACATATTTCAATTTCATCTAAACTGAATTTGAAAAGAGTATTGATTTATTTTCAAATTGTTGAGCACGAGAAGTTCACAAAACATTAAATTTGACTTTTAGGGTTTTCTCAATTTTCACTAAATTGATTTCTGCACTTTGAATAAACAATGAGTGGCAATAATCAGTAAATCTCACAAAATCCCTGTTAATTCCGCCACTTTTAAAATGGTTGATCCTTTTTGTCTTGATTTATAAGAGCCATGATTAACTCATTATTTTGTTTCCATTCCTCTAGTTGTTTCAACGATACTCATCATATCTCTCTTTTGATGGCAAAGTCATTACCATTGCTGCTTAGCAAAGTTACATTTTTGGGACTAAATGGATGAAACAAGATGAAAAAATGTTATTCTTCACTCCAAAGCAAACTGTTGGATTGTTTCTTGGTACAAAATTTCCGGTTCATGAAAGATAAAAAAATATTCTTCATCTCTACATTACGATAACAGCAAAGCTGACATACAAACAAACGAGTAAAAAAGAGGACCCAAAAAAAGCTCTTCTATTATATTCACATTTATGTTGATTTCGGTGCTGCCTTTTCAATAAATTACCAGATGAACAATTACACTTTGGGTATCAACATTTTCCATGGATTCATTAAAAATCATGAGCATGGTCTGGTTGGGTCTGGAAAGACTGGATAACATTTGACATTATCATCTTCATTCTCTGTCAATGGTTCAAATTAAATATTTTTTTACATGGAAAAATTGTTATACCGAAAAACAAAAGCAGAGAGAACAGAGAAAGCCTATGAAAGACTCATGAAAGATGAAATTCAGAATTAAGATCAAGATGTTGATAATGTTGGATGAAAAAAAAGCCTTTTGGACACATTGGACTCATCATCATCCCCATGCCTATTATCTTCATTATCACATTATAGGATTCATCGTAAACTTGTTCATTGTCATCAATGTTCAACTCATGGGCAAGGTCAAAGAAACACTTTCGGATGGCAAACTTTTCTTTCGTCTTAATTGAACCTAAAATTGTTGAACTGTTTAACAGTTTTTATTTCCGTTTTACATTAGCCATGAGTGAATCATGATTTAAAAGCATTATCGTCATCAAAATCAGCAAAGATCAACAATTAAAGGTTAAAGTTAACAGTGTTCAAGCTAGTGAGAAATAATTGACTCGAGATGGCTCAAGATTGATTACTTCAATTAGATTATCACAATTTACCTCTGATTTAATGAGTGCGTATTGGACAGGTTATCATCAAAATATTTTTCAATACAAGTCTTGATTGTCATTCAAACTGTTATGATATTAATATTATTGAAAATGCCATGAAAAAATTACAAAAATCTTTTCGCTAGTTATTTTTGCTTCATGCTTTCTGATTTAATGTTCAGTCAACTGTAATTTTTCATTGTAACACATTTACAAACAATCTTTTGTTGTATTTTAAATTTTCTTGCCTACAATTTAGTTAACTTAAGCACAGAGGTTTGCATAATCAAACAATAATAATTGCCTCAATGTTTAACAATTAATAATTATGATAATAATGGCTTGATGTAATGATATACAGGGAAAAGGTTAAACAATTTTTTTGATGCTAAAAAACTGATTGATGTTATTGTTTGCTCAGTAAAACATTGTCTTCCCTGATTGTTGATGAACGTTATTGTATCCTAATTACCCGAAACTTTCAGGTTAATCTATTTCTTATCTCATCATCTTCAAAAATTGTAATCAATGAATGTTTAATCGATAATCTGAAGCAAGGTAAACACACAGAGGAGTAAATAAATCACAGGTTAATAACAGTAAAGAATTGCAAGAATGGGATGAATTTTCAATGTTTACCTTAACAACAAATAATCTTAACAGACACGAAATAAAAATCTCAATCTTTACCATTCTCTATCATTTTCAATCAAAATAATAATCACCTTTGCTTTGATGATGCTAAGGTGTTCATTGATTACCTATAAGGAAACAATTTGAATCTCAATAAGTTCATTCAATTTGGGTTTACTTTAAATTCAACTCTAACCAATTGTCAATGTAAACAAAAAAGCCTTAAGCTTAAAAATTGAAGGGTAAAAATAAAAATAATGATGAAATAGCAATTCTAATTGATTCACTTCAGATCAAATTGACATTATGATTAAAGATTTAGATTCACTCAGATTATCATGGAAGGTGAAGACGGAAATTCAATTTTCAATATTGACAATTTAATGGTTTTCAACATTTTACCTTTCAATATTTTCTGCTTTCAACTTTGCCTTTCATGAATGACACATCTCAATGAAACAATCAATTTAAATTGTTTTTTAATAGTCAGATATATCCAGAAGCATGAAAGCCTTTTTTTGCTTCTTTTTTAGACCAGCTTTACATTTTTGACACTTTGCTTGATCATAGATTATTTTAAACTCACAGTTTCATTGAATCTTAGGAACCAATTCAAATTTAGGTCAGTAATGGACTGAACAAAAGTAATTAATCTTAATTAATTTAGATCTTAAACTTACACTTTAATAAATGTAAGTCTGGCAAGGATTTGGAGTTGACCAGATCTTGGTTGGACTCTACCCGGCATAATTAAAATGCGGTCCCTCAACTTGTTATGATATTATCAAAATGTGTTTATGTAAGAGTTATCAATCATAAATTAAGTTAATATCTTGTAGTGTCTCTTAAATTAGTTCAATGAATCTTCAACCTTTTAATTTTAGATCTAAAGGAAATTAAATTTTATCAAGGAAACTTGACTCGACAATTCTTTGACTCCTTGATATCTTTCCAATCATGTGATTTAATACAAATCTACTTGACCTCTTCATCTTTCTGTCTTGAATATCCTATTTTTTGATTAACTCTTTACCCTAAGGTTGTATTCAACAACAAAAAGGATCAACTCATAAATTGGTGGAATCTTTGTTTACCAATTACAATTTTGAACCAATCAAGGTGTGAGGTAAAATCTGAGGTAATGTATAATCATTAATATAAATTTATTTATTGTAAATGGATAGTCTACGTTATTGTTTATGTTACATTTAGACAGGCAAATTATATCTCAAGAGACTGTATGTTGAATCGTTTATCTCATCATATAGACATCACCATCATAATCATCACCATCACCAGCAACTTCATCAACACCATCACCAACTCCTTTACCTTTTGATCATCACCTTCATCATTATCCTAACCATTATTATTACCACCAATCCCATTAGTTTTCTTATGTGTTATTATAATTCAGATTTACAAGACTAGATTTCGTGTACTTCCAATGCAAAACATTGATCAGAGAACGAGTTTTTCACCTGTTAATCATCTGTTAATCACAGGGAAAAAAGCAACCTGGAATCCAATCACTCATCAATAATGTTATTAATTAGTTCATCCCACAATATTTGCAAATATTTACATTTACTGTACGAGCAATTGATTGTTAACCAACGCATAATTGATTTTTTGTTCTTGTATTGTTTCCATTTCTGTCTCCAATAAGGTGAAATGTACATAATATTACATTAAATTGTCTGGTAGTTCATTGGCAAGACTCAACCTTTCGTGTTAATGTTGATGGTTACCAATACGAGATCGAGTTGACACTACAATTAAGATTGATTGTACAAAGTGTTCAACCAGAAAACACTTAAGTTAATCAAGCCTAACTATTGATCGCTCCTTTCTTGTATCAGCTAAGAAACAATTAGATGATAAATTTCTAATCCATCTATTCTAAGGTAATCAATTAGATAACCTAATTGCAATAAGTTTAACAATCTCATAAATTGTTTAAACTGATCATATTTTGCCATTAAATTCACAGACACTCATAACACCAAACGAAAGTTAACCCTTCACAAAGTGAAGCTAGTTCAAAAGCAATCGATTGATTGTACTTGAATTAGATTAAGATGCATAAAAAACTGATTGATTACTCTTATAAACTGTTAAATTTAAATTTGTGCAACAATTTAAAAGGCAATTTGTCTTGAGCAACTTTTAATTAGTCTAATCATATTGCTTTCCAACCCATGCCAGAAATAACCTGAAACAACTTTGGAACAAAATTCCAAATTCCAATTCTGAATCTAAATGCTAAATATAATTTTCTTTTGTTTATTTATCACTAATTAGGTGGGACAATTATTTATTCATACCATTAATCAATCGGATTCCAAATGAAGACAATTATTCATAAAGCCAATTCCTCATTCAAGTCATGATAAAGGCAACCAAGCAACATCAACAACTCATCAAGAGACGATTCATCCAATTGTTTCTACAATTGAATTTCTATTTTCCTCATTGCGGAATAACATTATTATTAAGATTAATTTAGTTTCACTGAATAACTAATTCTATTAATATCAATCCCAATCCCAAGATTCATTGAATAAACTGATGAAAAAAAGGACAAAATGTTGTCATTTTTTTGCTCATCATTTTATACAATGACAAATGATATTAATAATTGAAAGCAACCTTTTTTTGGGTTTCAATATTTTGAATTGAAAACCCAAATATAAGGCAATCAGTTAAATTTATCAAATAATCATAACTATAACCATCTAACAATATCATTTAATGGTAAATTACATTTGACTCGATTACTAGCAACTAATATTGTTGCTGTTATATTTACTTGAATACACTTTCTGGTTTTCAGTTAATATAAATTTTTATTATCTCAACTTAATGAGCATCAGAATCATCTTTCATCAACAATTGTAACCATCTAATCAATGATAAAGAGTTGACATGGATGGTAAATTTTCTGGTTCGCCATGTTGACTATTGTTCAACTGATAATGATGACCATGAGGATGATTATGATGTCCAAGATGATGATGATAATGGGTGAAACAATAATGAAAATTAAATGATGATCAACATTTTATTACAATCTAACCAATCCATCATTTTTCGTTTATTATCATCAGATTCAATATTTTGGATTTCAGACTCAATTTAATGATGGCAACAGTTTTTAATGGCATCAACAATTGAAATTGAATTATCAATCACAACCAACATGATCAAAGACAAAATGGATTAAAGTAAGGGTAAGTTTTAAGAAGATAAACAAAAAAATTAGAGTTGAAAACAATCACACAGATGATTTGAATGACTTACAATGGTGATATGAAATGTTTAACCTAAATTTAGGTTGATACGATTATATGATGATTGGGTTAAATGACAATTTAATTTACTATTTATTATACAATTATAAGTGGAATCACTTGAAAATATAAAGTGTACAAATGCATTAATAGTGATTGTTTTCCTCATTCCTAACCTTTTCCTTCATGAAATCTCTGTTGCATAGATAATTGTTTTTCCCCTTTATTTTCAGATCTAACCAGATGAACAGCCAACTGACCAAAACATTAACCGATACAATCATGACACAACATAGCCATAAATAATACCTAAAGGTTGGACATCAGATGAAGGGACCAACAATTGGACACATTTTCAAGTTGAAAGGATGGAAGCTGTTGAAGCTTTGTCAGATTTAAAATGGATTTGAATTTTTTCAAACTAATCTCACAATTATCAACCCAAATTGGTATCTACAAGTGAACCCAATTGTTAAAACTGGTAAATATTTAACCTGTGAAAACCATTTATTTAAAGGTTGAAATGAACGTTGAAAATGTTGATGTTCATAAAATTATCGCTTTTGAATGTTCATTTCTGGTTGAAAAAAGATGAATCTCTTTTGGGTTTTCACCAATCATTTCTTCTTACACAGATTCATCATCTAGAATTTTCATGTTCATCTTTGAACTTTTTTCCTCTTATTATTTTATTGTTTGATACAACTGTTTACCCAACAAAATCTGTTGTTGCCATGTTTAAGTCAATACATAGGAACAAAATGAAACCTAAAAGTAGTCGAGTTTACAGAGCAAAGTTTATTCAAAGATTGGTATTTTTTTTATTGATTTAATAAAATATCCATCTTGTTTACCCTTTAATATTATTGTCTACAGTCCTGTGAGCTTTTAATGTAATCAAAGTATAAATTCACGTATTCAATATCATACAAATACCTGAGACTTAACCTCTTTTTTTCTCGGTAAAAATATCAAAAATTTGCGTGTAAAAAACACTACAAAATGTTGTACATTTGTTTTCAATGGCATACATTTTAAGATAATTTTGTTTTCTTTGGCTACTTTTTTCTTATTTATCCAATGACCATTATTCAGACTAGAATCATGTTATCCATGAATCTCATTCTGAACTTTACCAGTTGAAACAGTTAATTCAATAAATCATTGGGAGTGACTCAATGACTATCAAATTACCAGCTATTTGCAAAGCCTAACCTTAACCTTTAACCGATTTCTGGGTTTTCAATTAACATTTTCATTTCACTTCGTGTTTTTTTGCGAAATGTTATCACAATTTAAATTATTTACAATTATGTGATGCTTTATGTTTGATCACTAACCATGATTTTATTACATGATATCAAAAATGAAGACTCGTCATTGAGTCTAAATGGGTAAACAGACAACAAATGGTCTTGTTGATTATGTATTTAAGGCATTAATTGTAGCCATTGAAATGTTTTTAAAGCTTACATCAACTCATTGTAATTAGTTTTTAATACAATCAGTAGTTTTAAATCAGAATTGAGTCAATATTGAAGTCTCATTTAAAGTCAAGTCAACTGATTTGGTTTAATCCAGGATTCACTATTCAGTGTGTTGAAGTTAAAAGATGTCAACTCAATACAGAAACATTGTCAAAATTAAGGCTAATTTCATTCTCAACCTAAAACCAAATTTAACCATTGAAGTCAATTTAAGATGCGACATTTAATTGCACTTAACTTGTTTGGTTAAACTGGCTTTTAGTGAAAGTTAAAGTGAACCAGGAAAACAGAAATTAATTTTTTAGCTTTTATTATTCATAAAAAGATGTGAACCCAAATTTGGGTTAAACAGACAAAAGGATTTTGGCGATTTTTTTCAATGAATTTCACATCATTATTGTCTAATAATAAGGTTAATAGAAACAAATTGTAATGATTCTTAAACACTAAAGAAAAAGGTTGATTGAGAACACTTTAAAGTTTATTTGTTTTACCTGAAGCAGTTCAATGTGTTGCCCCTTTTTTCATTTGTAAACCTACTGTGATTGTTTTTCATGTTATTGTTTTTATTTTTCAGTTGTTCGTCTTTCATCTCATTTTTTTCGTGAATTCAGAGTCAATTGTTACTGTTTTCATGAGTAACTTGAGGCATATCGTGAAAGAATGGCCAGAATAACAAGAAGGAAGCAAAAGTGAAATCCTAAATGAAATATATTGAACTGTTAAAGTGTAACAGTCAATCTCAAGATGATTCCTGTTGAGACTTCAGTATTTCAAGTTTATCGTTAAACTTGAAATTTAATAACATTTAAAAGGTAAACTTATATTGATTACAATTGTCAGTGAAAAAGTAGAATCAAAAATCAAATTAAATTCAGAAATATAAATCAAAATTTATGCTTGGATTTGGATTGGAAAACAGCCATTTTGGATCAAGTTATCAACATTCAATTGTAAAACAGTGTAAATATTAATTAAAATCAAGTTAATCTCATAATCTAAACTAAATATTATTTTTTGGTGAAGATTGAATCCAAATATTTGGTCAAGATCATTGGTCAAACAATGTTTGATCAGATTTGTTTCAGACCAAAATTTCATTACAAATTGAAACATTGATTAAATTGAATCTTACTTGATCAGTAAATTGCAGTTTTTTTCCTCTTTTTAAATTAGTAAATTAATGAGCATTCAAATTTAAGGTTAGCTTAAGCTTTTCTCAATCAACCTTTCTTTGCTCAACAAAATCCTTTGAGGTTTAACCAACTTCATGAAGTAAATGAAGTAAAAAACTCAACGATGAAACTCAATTGATGGTTAAGAGTGAATATAATCAATCGATTGAAGCTTATGATTAATATTTATAACAATTACTGTTTAAATTGTTGCCATTAATTTATAATATACATCATGTTGTACAACTTAACCAGTAATGAATTGAAACCTTACCATAGTTGCTCATTTTTTTGCCAATCTTAAATACATACACTGTATAATAAGTACACAATTACTGAGCATAAGCTTATTTATTAATATGTTTCAAGTTAATCAAGCAGCTACTAATAACTGCATACTAAATTAATAAATAGTCAGAAAGGGTACAATTATAATGATAATGAAATGAATAAATGACTGGTTAATCAGGAATATACACGAAGCCTTTTTTACTCACAAATGTAAACTGAATCATTTGCCTATGGAAATGAAAATATTTGCAATTTTAAATTGCTTTATCAATGGATTGATAAATGTTAATTGTAAATCGATAAGTATCTGTATTATCCTTTGCGACTTAAATTGTGAAATTGTTTAGAAATGGGATGATTATTGAGTTATGGTTTTAATTGTTAGCATGTGATGAATGCCAATTTTGGTTGACAAAAGGTTAAGGTTAAGGTTTCATGAACAATTTACTCATGAAGTCAAGTGAGTTTACTCGATGTAACTTGGTTCAAAAATGTATTAATTATTGATGTTAAACACAATTTGACAATTTAATAGACTAATTATTGTCAAGTGATTCAAATTTAGCTGTTAAATATGATTTCGCCAAGGATTTTTGCAATGGATAGTGAATTTGAGCCGAGGCCTGAAGAACTGGTCATCATTTGTTATGAAAATATGAAAACAAATCTTATTCAGATGCTGTTCAATTGCTATTATCCTTCCATCTTAGCATCCCATCATCCTAATTAGCATTCATATCATCATATTGATTATCAAAGAGCTGATTAGTCTGCTATAGTAATCAAATTAGTAATGTTTACTAATTTTATACCTTTCTATTTTTTCATATTTGTTTTTACACCATCACCAGGAGTCTCACAGACGAATGGAACAAATGGAACAAATGTAACGACTGTAACAACTGTAGCAAGTGTAACAAATATAACAAATGTAACAAATACATTGAATCTAACCACCCCCACACCGCCAGTAAACCGTACTGGAAACGTTACATCCCGACCAGTATTGACGACATTATTACCAAAAATAAATGTAACCACACCAGCACCAAACGCTACCAATTTTACCGAGAAAGTACCGGTTTCAGAGGGAAAAGACAATTCAACCAAGTTTGCAGAAGCAATTATAGCAACATTTTCCGATCCGTATTATTATGCATCAGTCTTGGCCATTTTTTCAATCATCACAATAGCCGCTGTCAGTTGTAGCCGACGAAATGAACCAGGAGTTTACGTGAGTAAATCCTATGATTCAGGAATGTACACAGAGAGCAATGAAAATTACTACATTGGTAGGCCTGTTATGTCCCATCATTATCACCATCATTACGATTCTCAATTGTCTTCTTCAGAGAAGAAACCAAGGACCGTATCATCTTACCTTTCCTCTATCCTATCAAATAAAAGTGCACAAGAGGTCCAGAAGCCGTCAATTAAGCGCACTCAATCCAACGAATCCATTGTATCCATATCATCATCAGAAGGACTTGATTTGGGTAAAGTAAAGGATAGTAAAAAACCGAGCAAAACAAAAGAAAAGAAAGCAAAACGTGATAAAAAGACTACACCGAAACAAAAGTCTCCTGACGGCACAATTAGCGGCAAAAAGTAAGTTTACTGGAGATGCCGAGTATCGATCTCGGTACCTCTCGCATGCTAAGCGAGCGCTCTACCATCTGAGCTACATCCCCGTTGATGGTAGGAAAGCGACAAAATGTGTTGCCAACAAAATAAAACACTCAACCTGTTCTTGGTTACGATCATATTGTGCGTCTCCCCTGGTAACGGTTTCCATAATCACCAGCGTGTAAATTGAAAGTTACATTTTCAATTGTAATTCAATATTTGAATATTATTCAATTCTCGTTTTTTTATCTCAATCTGTGAACAGTGCAATTTCAATTGTTGTTTTTATTGATTATAAAACAATGGGTCTATTCAAATGTGTATCTTAAATCTTGTAAATGAGAAGCTTTCCATTGTATATTTATTTTTATAAAAGGATATTTCACATTTTACTTCGTATTAACATTACATTACGGTTTCTTTTGCTTTTGTAATAATCTTTTTTTGTTATGCTGTGGTTTATTTTAAGTGATTCACAAGTAAAGTTTAGAGTGTAAAGTTTTCTGGGCCCTTTGTGTTGACGGTTTATTTTTGATTCTCTCTGGTTCCTCTGACTCAATCTGGTAATTAACATTAAGATTCTTTCATTTGCTTGTTTTGCTTTTCTTAATTATCTGTCTTTTTTTCTTTTGTCTTTCAGATCTTTTCTGTTCCTTGTTGCTGAATGTCTAACCAGATATCATGAAGGAAAAATACAAACCCCTGGACTGTAGATTGATTCAGTCCAAGCTGAAAGGTCATCTTTATAACTTGCATTCATTATTATGTGATACAAGTCTTTATTAATTTAGCTATTGTACTGATTTACAATTGATCATCATTGGCTACTGATCTTGTATTTTGATTGACTTGCTTATAGATTCTGTTGGTGGCTATTCTCATACTGCTAGGTAAGTCATTTACCTTGTTCTCATTTTTAATTCAGTATTCAAATGGTCATTGCAAAACGAAGGTGTATGATGACTGAATATTAATTTTTCCTAATTATTGTTAATTATCAACAGGTGAACGTGACATAATCCGATGCAATCGAAGACAATGATAATTACAAATCAAAGTGGAAGCGCTGCAACATTAGTTTTAATATTGATATACATGATTAATAATAATAGCTTAATTTATACACTGATTGGTATTGCTTTTAATTAACAATGAGCTTACTTTTTTAGTAAGTAAACTTTAATCAAGTCACATTTGATAGTTAATTGATTGCAATGGATTACATTAACTATTTAACACCTTGATAAGATTGGTGATTCCTTTTAATAATAGTATTGCATCAAAATTCCTAGTTTGTTTCCAAGCTTCGTACCTGATAATGCCAATTAATTAGCTTTTTGGACACTTTTTAAGGTCAGAATAAGGTCTCTAAGGTCCTAACTCTACCTTTCATAAACCTAATTTTGTTTATTTCTTCTATCCAATTATACACAATTACAATAATATATAACACATTTTATCAATTGACCGCAATTTATATTCACATTAGGTCAACTTGGATAACTGGTCAATCAATATTCACAATTATTATAATCACAACATTCACTCGAAACAGAATTACTTTCATGATTGGAATATGGAATAAACTGATTTGATGAGTTACCATGTCAATTGTAAGTTATACAAAAAGTAAATTTCAAATTTAATAGACATTTATTAAGAGTAAAAATGCCTTCTATTCATTACTATTCAGTCTTGCTGAATGAAACGGATAAGCATCTTAAAAAGTCATTTGTGTCATACAATCATAATTGATTTGAAAAATTTTATCTTCTCTTTCTCAGATATTCTGAAATTGAATTGTTTGAACTGGAAAACCAAGACATTTCATGGTCCAAAAACTAACCAGTCAGGAAAAAATAAAAGCAAAACTAATGCAAGGAACTGTAAAGCTCATCAACATCAATTCACCATCTTCATAACTCATTTCAATTTTGAAAATGCGAACTCCCTGATTTTATTGGATGTTTCCCATGATTTCAAACGAATGATAGAAAAACTAAAACTGAAAAGTCCGATGATAAGCTTCATAGTAAAAGCTCCATATCGAGAAATGAGAGACACAATGAGAAAAGAATGGAAAATCAAGACTATTAAAAATGAAATTATTACGGGGCCTCAGTCATGTCGAAATGTGGATGTTAATAGTGCATCGAAGTTGCTCGACGGAAAGACAATCAAATTCACTCAAAGTTCCTTTGTATTTACCATGCCATTGGAATGGTTTAGATAAATAAGATTATGTATTTTGTTAGCTTGTTGATATTATTTGATACATATTATATCTTGTTAAATTATTCAATTCAGATAGTTTCATTTCATGACGATTCATCTTATGAGTTATCACGTAGAAAATTGCAATTCCCTCAAAAAGACCATAAATCATTGGTCGCTTCTTAATTTACAACCTCATCAATTTATAATTTGAATTATATACCGTTGAGCTGGAGTCAAATGGTTTAAATCAAATTGCTTTCAGTATTCAAATATTAACCTTTATTGGTGAATCGATGGATTTAATTTGTCAATCTGTGAATCTCAGAATCAAACAATCATTTGCTAATTTAAATGGATTCCTGAAATCAACAGTAGTTTTGCATGAATCGATATATTTATGGGTCGAGAGTGACTTAGCGAAATAACAATCCGTTCAATTAGTAAATTAATATATCATTTAGCTATCAAAAAATCAATCAAAAGGTAGGTCAACTCATATATAGACTTATTCGCTGAGAAAAAGTTGATTAGATTACAATTAATTCTTGACCAAACCTGAAGCAATAGACGAATTTTCACGACACTAACAATCTAATAATTTAATGATTCCATTGTAACTCTGTTGATGAAATTAAATTAAACAAGAAACTTACCCAAGTGTTTGAATGTTTTCCAATTTATGTTTGAAGTTGTTTAATCGCACGAAAGTGGATCAATTTGGACTCCTCTGGTTATTAAACAGACTCAATCAACTAAATGATTTACAGTAATTAATATTTATACAGTTGTTATTGTTAGAAAGCTGAAAACTTTGGTCAACAATCGTGTCAACTTGATATACGAATGATTCTGAATAGAGCAATGAAATTGCTTTTATACAAAATGAAAAGGGTGAAGATGAAGATGAGAATTGGCTCGACGCAAACGTAAGATGAACATTAATCGTAGGAAATGATGAAAAGCATTTCATTATAATTTTAAAGGCGCATGGTTTTCAATGTTTAGTTGATTCTTTGATCAACCAATCAACAGTAGATATCATCATTTGTTTATTAATGAATACAGGTTAATTTAAAAGTGAACTGATACACATAAATTACAAAGGCATATTGTATTACAATGTTGAGATTTACAAAAAGTAAAGGGAAGGTTAAATTAGTTAATGTCAATCATTTGACTGTCACAATTTGTGACGCGATTTAAGATGCCTTTCTAAATCACGTCTACGTACGAGTATTTTGGGACATTTTTTACATTTATAAGGCGATGAAACAGAACCTGAATGATGTTGAGAATGCAAACGAATATGTTTATTTAGATTTGAGGGATCAGAAAATGGCCGACCGCAGAATCGACATGATAATGGTTTATGTCCAGTGTGAGTTCGTAAATGAATTTTGAGTCCATATTTTCGTGTATACAGCTTGCCACAAAAGACGCAGATATGACTCCTTGGTTCTTTGGTGCCAAATAGAGTTGAAGTTACTACAGTTGTAGGCTGAGGTGAGATGTTTGTTAAAGCCTCCGGTGTTTCTTTTGTATTGCTTTGACTACAGGTTTCACGAGAGCTTAAAGATGACAATGATGATGAAGAAGATGACGATGTTCCACTGATTTTGGCTGATAATGGCGAGGATGATTGAGAGGCTGGAATCACTAAAGGTCTGTTTAATTGAGAAACAATTTGTCCAGTTGAATTGGAGATCGAGTTGTTGGAGAAAAATAAAGAAGCAAGTGATACATTTGATGGTGAACCAAAAGTTGCGTTTAATGATACAGTTGGTGACTGATGAATTAAGCGATGGTGATTATAAAGATGACGATGATTAGATTGGTTAGTTAACTGAATTGGACAATCAAATGCTAAATGTATTTTCAATGGATTGGGTTGACTAAAAGTAGATTCACAATAATTACATTGATAATTTGAAATGTTTACAATATTTGATGGACTTAGAAAGGGAACGTTTAAAAAGTTCAATAAGTCAGAGGCAAACCATGCCTTAAGTTCAACACCACTTTTAATTTGCTTGATTGTTGTTAACAGTAAAGACTTTTTCTCAGTATCCCAATGAATTAATACATTTTGTTCAAAACAATTGTCAGCTAACCTAATCAAATGAATCCAGTCAACCTTTTCACGAGTTTCAACAACTCCAAGTTCAGACACATAAGCCTAACAAGACAATAAAAGGTAATATGTTAATGATTGCTTGATTATACAAATTGTTGGTCAATCAGAAGAATGGAAAATCAAAATTTAATTCTTACCTTGATTAAATGTTTAGGTTGGCATGGTTTGAGTATCTTTTTAATAGGAATAGGCCTACAAGCTGGTAAAGATTGAAAGCCACTCGGAATATCTTGTTCAGCAATAACAATTGTATCCAAATTATCATGACTCGTTAATTGAGACCAAGAGTCAAGTTGAAATAAGTTGTTATAAGTCATATTTACAGGAATATTGTCATTAATCATTACAATATTGGTGCAGTTAAGATGATGGCTTTAATTAATGGCATGAAACAATTGAAAAGATGAAATAATTTAAAGGTGTAAAAGCAAAGGTAAAATATCACGAGTAAATAAAGATATTGTCAAGTAAGTTGCCCTAATCGATTAGATTTACGAGTAGATTTAGTTGGTATCCAAACACACGCACAGACACACGCGACAATCAACAAGTATCACAATTAAATGACTAGAAATAGTTACAATCAGAGAGACTTTTAAAACCTGACTAGGCCTGTTGAATACTTGTAAGGTCAAATTGTATTCTAGTTTATTTTATACACAGTTTAATGGTAAAATTGATGTCAGCACGCGCGAAACGCACTCCCAATCACGTGCTTCCTCCTTCCTATCATCATCTTTTATCTTCCTCTTTCCTCCTCATCCCTCATCTCTTTCTTTCCTCCCTTTGTACAAGCTGTGGAACAAGTGTTTACAATAGCGACTGCCTTCTATTAATGTCCATAAGCCATTTAACTTTTGGTTAATCTTTTTTTTTACTCTTTACAATTCCCTATTAAATTACATTGTTGAAGGTTTGTTTTATACCTTTGCTTGTTTACAATTCATTAAATTATGATTGTAGTCTTGTTCAATCATTACAGGTTTACTGTATTAACATGTTTTCAAGATGAAACACGAGTAATGCAACTTTGTCTCATGTCTTCCCTGGTTCATACGCATTCAGTTTGACCAATAATTACAATTTTACTTTCAGCTGGTTGGTTCACTGTTGTCTTCAAAATAATCATTTGTATTATTTTCCCCTTTGATAATGATTCTTTATGGGCTGATTGTAATTACATCATTTTTGGATGTTGATTATGACCAATTTTGATTCTTAATTGATGATGGTTGGAAATATAAATGGTAGGATTGTGAGATGAAAATAAATTGCTTTAAGGTGCTGATGGCCAAGTGATGAGGATGAAAGATGAAGAGTGAAAATAGTTGAAATAATGTTGCTGATGGTGATTATGATTATGGCGATGTTATAACAGGAAGAGCACAGCTGATGCATTTCCCTGTCCAATATTTGAATGAGCCACCGACTTTGTTGACTGGTTTTTTTATCACTGAATTAGTTATTCTAATTTCTTTGGCAACACCGATTGTTGCAGTTCCCAATCAATCAAGTATCACAATAAGAGATGGAAAGAGAGAAAAGAAGAGAAACAATATTAAAATGATGAGGAGAAACAAAGTGTCATCAAAGAGGAATGCCATTAAATTGTCAACAAGATCAACAAATTATCAATTAAGATTGCTCTAATTTACATAATTAGCCATTGTTTTGCTATAAAAAAAGAGTTAATTTGATAAAATTGACTAATATTCAGCCCTTTCCTTCAGTCATTTTCAAGACAAAAAGTGATGCTCCAAAAATGATGCTAGCTGACAATTTAGAGACAATTTTCTTTGCTTTCAATCAAACATTTTGGTTCATTAATGATGTTGGTACGCTTCCTATTTTATATGCAATTAGAGATGCCTTTAGATACGCTTTTCACGGCAACTCTACCATTATTATTGAAATAACAGGCCAAATAGGCTCCACTAGGCCTACGATGAACCATTTTGTCGCGACTCCTTTCATTGCCAATTGATATCTTTTCCTAGGTTTGATTGAAACCTTCCGTAACAAATCAACAGTTAGTAACCAACCTAAAGAAGAAGAAAAATAAGAGTGAAAAGATAAATTTATTAAAGAATCGAGATGGAAAAGAAGAGGAAAAATTTGAAATTCAATATTTAGAGTACAATTAATAGTTGATGCGAATCAAATCAGCGGTTAGAGATGATCATTGATCATTGGAGCAAATGTTAAAGCACTTGTTAATTGAATGAAAGCGTAAACCCAGCAACTCTTGATTAAGCTGAGCAGCATCATTTGCACTTGGCAATAGTTGCAAGCAAATGGTTAAAAATATGTTTGATCAATTTTAAACAATTTATCATTGATAAACCTGCTTCTAACAAATGCCTGATTTGATTCATTTAAATAATTCCAAAAATTTTACTGGTAATGTTGTAAAATCAGTCGACATTTAAAAATAGTTTCAATTGCTTTATCAGCCTAAAATTGAGACAATATTCGGTAAATGATTTCAACTTTGTATTTTTAATGATATGGAAATCACTAGCAATAATCAAATTAGTTAATCATCAGTCCAATTATCAATCAATTTTGAGATTTTGTTGGTTTGTAAGTCAAGGCTATGAAAGTGAAAGTTCAATGTTAATTAGAATCATAATCACGCTATTTGGCCATTATTTTGGCACATTATTGTGGTAGACTAATTTCAATAGCATTTCATTTTCAATTTACTCGACAAATATTATCTTTCCAATTGTTGACCGATTCTTTTTGTTATTTTAAAATTTCACTTTGATCGATGATTCTTGAATAATATTTCAATATTGTATAATGACCTAGTTGAATTATAATGGCAATATCAACTAGATATAAATCTAGATTGAAAGATACTAAATCTAAAAAAAGATCAAATGCTATTGAAGAAAAGCAAACATTACTTTTTTATGTACATAAAAATATATATGTTAATTAAATGGATTCCAGCAAAGTAAACATTTATAATTGACGTGTCCATTGTTGTCTCAATGAGTCCAGTATTGGTATATTATATATTGTATTACCTAGTATAGAAAAGAAAGGAAAAGAAGAGAAAAAAGACAAAAAATGAAATAAAATTATGAATGAATTAAAAAGGGGTGAAGTATATAAATGGTTGATTGGATAAATCAATCAGTGTAAGAGACAGAGATTGAGTGTAAAGAGGAGTGATTCACTGAAAATAAAATATGAACATGATGAGTAAATATTGTGTTAACTTTTAGCAAAAGCACCTATTGAAGGACCTTTTATTGTGCCCAGAAGCACAAAATAAAAGGAAATAGGAAGCAAAGTGAGGGACGAATAAAGAGGATGAAAATGATCCTTCTTGAGTCAACAAGCATCAAATTAAAATAACAAGACCAGAAGAGAGAAAACAGAAGCAAAAAGTACAATAAGCAGGGAGCGAGATCAAATGATGATGATGATGATGATGATGATGATGATGATGATGATGATGACGGTAATGAAAATCGAAAGTAGAGAGGAAAAGAAGAAGAGAGAGCGAAAAGAGAGTGAAGATATCTTTATATAGCGGTTGTTGGTTTGTGTCGAGGTGTTGAGACCATCATGCCAAGGTTAGATGCACAATCGAAGTCAAAGCCAAATAACATTAGGACAACACCTTGCATGTTTCACATGAAATTGATATTAATCACTTGATATAGAGATGAGCAATCAGTGGCCTGTTTCTGGGCTCAACAATTTTTTCCTTCAACAATTGAGAATTGCGATTAAAAATGGAAAACCAATCACCACCAATGACAAGTACCATTGCCAAGTCTTTCTCCTGCTTTCAATCTCTGCCTTTTTCGCTGATATCTTTTTTTTTATATGTGTCTACATTGATGCACATAAGATCATTTCAATATCTTGCCTCTCTTTTGTATATAATCACGAATCTCCTGTTGGATTTTTGTTCATCCTCTCTTTCAATAGTTGTAAGTGTATATCTCTCCTTGGAGTTTTCAATGACTTTTCACTGCCAAAGCCAACCTTCATTTGAAAGCGATTAAATCCTTTTGTTGCCTTTTAATTGGTTCAGAGGATTAACTGGCTTTGATCTTTTATGCTACTTCAAATTTTAGATATCATAATCATCGACACCAATATCACCATCATCATGTGTAAAAAAAGGGATTAACTTGGCCTTTTTGCCTCTCCATCTCCTCCTCCTTCTCCTCCTCATCTTGTTTCCTTGTTTTTTTGTCGCCATCCCAATAAAGCCATCATCGTGTTCGACATCTTTGCTATTAGCTATAATATAAGAAATAATAATAACTTTGGTCAATACAGTATTGTTGTAGCAAAAAATACTAAGCATTTTGTTGAGGTTTGTTAAAACTAATCACCATTTAAATCAACATGTTTTTTGGCTCACAACACACAATAGCGTGTATTTGATTAGATTTGACTTTATCATTTAGAAAGGCTGATTCAATTATGTTTCACTTTTTAAGTCCTGGATTAAGCTCGACTATTCAAGGTTTCAATGAAAAAGATGACAAATTTAGATCTAATTTGAGTTTAATTTTAACCATTAGATCCATTGTGTTGTTTCTAGACAAAAATGATTGATTTAAAAATTGCGATACAACGCTAATATGAATATTGTAAAACTCACCTGATTGCAATTTTGTCGAGATCTCGTTTGATACCATTTGTTTTAAAAATAGTGTAACGCTAATACGGTCTCCGATGAAAATAATGAATTAATCAGGCGCGTGTAAGTATCAGTAAATACCAAATGGAAGCAGTAGATCACTAAGTATGGCAGCAACTGTTGAAGGGTTGAAATGTTTCATAAAAATAAAGTCGTTAATGAATTTGAATTTATAGCGTAATTTACTTACCTGGCAATAAATTTTTGAAAAACAATCATTTGCGTTAATTTTAGTCAAACTGAGTTTCAGCAAGTTGCACGAAAAACTTGTCTCCAATCAATTAGATCATTGTCGGACCAAATACAGAAAAAATGCAATTTATTAATTAATGGCTAACACTGAAAAAATTAATGTTGAAACCAGCTTGAATTAAAATTGCTATAAAAACTGTTTTTCAGGCTCAGGAAAATCAGTAGAGTTGTGATCAACTTAAGATACAACTTGATCAGGACGCGAAGAATGTTTTCCTTCAATTAACTTACTTTTAAGAAAAGAATCGTAATTCACAAATTTTTTACTTGATTTCTAATCAAATCAACACCAGTTTCATTTCTTCAATCGTTAATTCAACTTGAATAGTCTTTTGATCTGTGAGTTATCAACCAACCAACAAGTCAACATCAACACCAGTATGAAAGTAAGTCATCTTTTGCTTCTGTGTCTCCTGATCTCTGTTACCCTTTCAATGGTTGAATGTGGTGGGTGGAAAATGTATGAAAAAAAGATGAAAAAGTTCCATAAGAAAATGAAAAAGATCAAGAAGGAGAAGATGAAGGAAGAACCTGCTCATGAGATGGAACATGGCGGTGGTGGATGGGGTGGTTATTCCGGAATGAGCTTTGGTCGGCGTCGTCGATCCGTTGAGTATAAATACAATGTCTGGTGAGCTGATATCAAAAGACAATGAAACCCAAAAAAGCTTGGAGATGAAAGTATCCATATTTCCAGGTTTAACTCTTTTAAGCCAAACATTTTACCAGTATTTAACATCATGAATAGGGCAATTATTCACTAATATAGAAATTAAATGTTTTAATTAATTAGTTTTGAACACATCTAAAAAGGATCCACCAAAAATTGAAAATGTAAAAACAAATAACTTAAAACATATTATCTCATATCTACTCACTTTCTTTGTTTACAAATTTATCAATAATCATTAAAGGCGCGCTCCCTTTATTTTCAATTTTCAAAAATAACTCTCTTCACTTTTTTATTAATGAACCAACAAATGTGTCTACCAATTAGATTTTTTATCAAGTGCCGGTTTTCACCGTTCTTACCATGGACTCAATTACTATATTCCTCCTTTTGATTATTCCAGAACGACAAATTAATAGGTAAACATGTTTATGTTGCTTCAGTTTTTTTTCACTCAACCACTTCATTTCAAAGAGTAACTTTGACTTCATTTGGTGCTTTTTCAGCCAGTGATTCTTTCAATTGTTTTTGAAAGTATTAATATATTAGTTTAGATAACCTGAATGATTAACCATCGCATTTACATCGGATTTAATACAATCGCAATTGGTATCTCAAACAATTTATGTTTCCCCGAAAGAAATGATGTCAACTCGTTGCTATGGAATAAAAGTTGAAAATTGCAATATTATGTAAGTAATGTGCCTTCTTGATCCAGTTTTATTGTTAATTTTCAATTATCTGACGATGATCTTGCTCTATTTGCTTAGGTGGGACTTTTCAAGAGTATTCAGTTCTTATGTACCAGTGATGTCTTGAGAAAAAAGCTTGATTAGCTATCTAAATCATAGGTTTTATTACCCAAAGACAGATCAAGTATTACTTTTCAATTCATCTGTTACGCAAAAGACTCCATAGAGATGATAAGCCTTTCAAGTCTGTCTTCATTGTCATTTGACTGGCTGATTAAATCTTAACCAAGGATTAAGAATTTAAATCATCATGATTTTTGTGATAAATCTTGTTGCTACAGATTTTCTCATTGACGGTTGCATGACTTTTTGGTGCCTTTTGCTCTTCTTAAAACAAGCTGTAGCTGTTAAAGCAGTTAATTTACAACGTTAGTTATTTTTTCTGTTTTTGTTTCAACTCTTGCAACGATAAAATAGAAATATCTATTCTGTTACTTCCATGTTTACAAATATTTGATTTGATAGAGTTAATGGATTGAAATAAAAAGCAAATTCGGTGATAGCTTGAAGCTCAAAATACTTATAACTTCATAGGGATCTGTATGGTTCTTTTTTCAATATATCTTTAAGATTTATTTGCAATCAGATTTAGATTTTCACCTGAGTTTCCAACGATAAATTTAAATTTTAGTATAGAATGATTTCTTTGTGCTCTTTGAAATTTAAAGTATTTACATTCATAATCTAGCTTTTAAAATATAAAATGTAATACATGAAACCACAATTTAAGTTTTAACATTAATATCTTTTATTGAATTTTGACATTGAAAACATTGTAACACTTAAAATTGAAATTTTTTATTTGATCATTTATTCTGGATATTTTAGACCACTGTCACACAGAATCGTTACTACCCAAGCGTCTTTTGGTAACTGTCCTGATTTCAAAAGTTTTATGGCTGCAGCGATATTACCACCTGTTGTAAAACCACAGAAAAGTCCCTCTTTTTGGCCTAAAAGCTTTCGATATTCAATTGCTTCTTCGTCACTTACAGAGATGGAATCATTGTAAACCTTTTTATCAAAAAGAGTAGGAACACATCCATATCCTGATCCTTGGAGCAAATGAAGAGGCTTGGTGATGGTGCATCCAGCAATGGGTTGGCAACCCTCTGGTTCAACCACAAAACACCGAACGTTTGGATTCTTTTCTTTTAAAAATTTGGAAGTTCCAACAAAACAGCCTCCAGTTCCACATCCAACAAGGAAAGCATCGATTCGTCCAGCTGTTTGTCTCCAAATTTCTGGTCCTGTTGTTTCATAATGAGCCAAACAATTTGTAGGATTGTTGAATTGGTCAACATAGTAAGCATTGGTTTCTTCTTTAATTTTCATTGCGGTCTCCTCAGCGGCAGCAACATCATCAGCAGTCACATTACCAGGTTTGCCCGTTACTTGATCAACAAGGATCACATTGGCTCCCAAAGCATTCATCATTATTGCCCTTTGAGGACTGTTACCCTTTGACATGGTTACCGTGAATGGATGACCCATAACTGCAGTTACGCAAGCTATTCCTCCTCCTTGATTACCAGAGGTTACCTCTATCACTGATTCACCATCCTTGAGTTGGCCTGATTCTTTGGCTTTGGCTATCATGTAATATGATGAACGATCTTTAAGACTAGCAGTAGGATTGAGGAACTCACATTTAGCCAAAAGTCGCCCTGGTCCGGGCCATAGTCGATCAAGAGCGATTAACGGAGTGTTACCAATGAGATCCAAAGCACTTGGAGTAATACCATTGATTCGGTCGACAGTTGACTCAGTCATTGTGGCGAAAAATAATATAAAATGTAGTCTGAAAGCTAAAAAGTTTTGAATCGAGACTTGAAACGAGTCTTAAATAATCAACTGAATTTAACTTGAGATGTTTGGAAACCTTTACTTTTATACCAAAATAAGTCTCACTTGGATAAACTTGTTTGATAAAAAGAGAGGGAAGTGAAGATACTAGATGAAGATATTAACACAATGATAATGTAACTAAAAAGCTACATGCATAAAGACTCGATTTAGCTCTGTTTAGATTGAAATCACATTTATGAGAAAATTTAAGAGTCTCTAATCATTGATTAATGTTCATGGTTACATGATTACTGATTCTACAGATTCATAAAGCATCCAAAATGAAATTGATTAATTGATTTTCTCCTCCATCCATCGATAATACATTTAAAATGCTCATACTTTTTACATTGGATTGTGTTGATTTAGTTTGTATCTTTCATAATCATTGAATAATTATCTTAAACATTTGGAACTGTTTACAGTTCAAGTTGTTTTTTAACGGTGTAACATTTATCAAGATATTTATCTAATCTCGTGGTTAATTATCTGACATTGTAGCTTATTATTTATGTCTCTGTAGTAATAACTTATTAGCAATTAGACGTTTCAGGGATGACCTTCCTACTCAATCAATTATTCACAATTAACTTATTATTTAAAATTAAAGTCCTTGATTCACAATAGTCAAGGATACAAACTTTTAGTAATGACAGACACAGAATTGGTTAAATGAGCTAAAACGGCACAGATTGGCTTATAAATGCTATAAAGTTCAAATATTGTGCTTTTGACTTCACCCATTCCCTAACCATTTAGATAATATTAGATCTCTGGTTAAATTCAAAAGAGCGCTAAATGTTAGCAACTTTAAATTATTGATTGATCCCTAAAACAATGGCTAGACATATCAGATATTGAACCCAAAATTGTTAAAAAAATTGAACACTTTTATACTTCGGACACAGATAGACAGATTTAATCAGTTAATTCATTGTTATTAGTAACTAAATAATCCCCTTCTTTTGAGAGAGGAGATGGATGATAACCAAGAGAGAAAAATGACAAGAAGGAGCAGAGAGGGAGAAGGTGTAGAGGAGACTTTGAAGGATAGATGTTTTCGTTTAAACGACCATTCAATTTAATTGTACCATTTAAATTGTATTTTTCAAGTTGCTCAATATCCGTTAATGTTAGAAGGATGAGTTCATTTTTACCCAGTGACTATAGTATTGATAGATACAACGGTGTAAATATTGACCTGGATAAAGTTTCTCAATCGATGCCCGATGCAACTCAGGACTCTGCAATTTTCCTCAAACTTCTCAATGGTAACACATTATTTTCTTTTGGTCAGCTGTTGAAATGCTTCTGCATTTCTTTTACTCTTTCTATTAAGATATGCTAATTACGATTATTTGGATTGATTACCATAAGGTTCATTGAAAGAATGGCATGATAAAGGATACCGAGCAATTTGGTTTACTGTCAAGTTAGCTAATTCCAATTTAGTTCCTCTTCTCGTTAAGGTATGTTTTCCAGTAAATTTTAAATCCATTATAGATTTTTCCATGTGCATATAATTTACTAATTTTCGCTTGTTTTTAATGACAGACTGGGTTTGATTATCACCATGCAAAATCAGGATATGTGACGTTGGTTAAATGGATTAGTCAAGATGAACCCAATAATATTCCAGCTTATCCCTACACTAACATTGGCGTTGGTAAGATCTAATTGGTTTGAAAATAATTTGTAGAGCTTGAATTGTGATCTATTATCAAAAGTCTACATTTAAAGTAGCATTGCTTTCAACTGTTTGTATACCAATTTGTTTTTTATTTGTTTTTACAGGTGGACTTGTTATGAACAGTAAAGACGAAATATTGGTTGTCAAAGAAAGGTATCATCTTGGATATCCATTTTGGAAATATCCTGGAGGATATGCTAATCAAGGTGAAGATTTTGGCGAAACTGCGGAAAGAGAGGTTTGGGAAGAGACTGGAATAAAAACCTCATTCGAATCTGTAATTGCGTTCAGACATTCTCATAGGTTCCAATTTAAATGCAGTGATATTTATTTTGTTTGTAAGTTAAAGCCCGCTGATGAAACGAACATGACTCCTGTCAAAAATCTTCACGAAATTGCTGATGTTTGCTGGATGCATCACAGTGAACTCTTGCCTCACCTATCACCTTTCAATGCATTTATATTGAAACATTTTATGTCAATTAGAAAACAAAAATCTCAATTGGTTTGTCAAAAGATGGATTCTCTAATTGGTAATGTTGATGTTTATTTTGTTGAAAAGGATGGGTCAGAATCTTGACCACAAAAAATCATAATATGACTAGTTGAGACCATTGCTCTACAAACTTGGTTTGTTAATTTTGTTCAAAAATTTTATTTTTCATCATGAAGTAGTTTTAGACAATTTTTCAATTATTTCCATTAAAAATATACAGATTTACAAACTAAAGCCGAATGTTTTACGACTCTCGTTGGTTCTTATTGAAAGTTTTATCATCAAAACTAATTTACAAAATAATAGAAAGAGATTAATAAATAATCGAAACAGCATTAAACAAAGATGAAGAAAATTAACAAAATTGAAATGAAGGGGTAAATATCCAAAAGAACCATTGGAGAGAAAAAAACGTGAATTATTGTATTTTTCAGGAATACAATTTCACTCCATTCGTAACAAATGCCATGTGAATAAGCTAATCTTAATTTGGAAAGGAGGTTTTTGTCTGTCGTAGATCCATTCTTATGATGACTTGAGATTTGAAAATGTATAAGCTAGTTAAAAGTATCAAATGTTATGGTTTTTATCTTGAAAATTTATCAAAATATTGATGCGATATGAAAACAAAACTATGGGTAATAAAGTTAGTGGGCAGAAACATAAGTTATAAGTCATAAGCAAAGAACCTGAATCGGCCATTTGTTAATTTTTTCATCAAGCGGAAATTTTCTTGTTCAAGAATTCAGGTTTTTTCTTGCTCTAAATCAGCAAGTAAAAACGGGAACAGGTTTTTTTATCGTAATTTCTCAATAGACTTCATACTGTTATCAATATTGTAAAGAAACTTCAATTCAATTGATTTATGAACATTGAAAACCTATTTGTTATCGATTGAGATAGAGATGACTTGAAAACATATAGTAACATAAATAACGGTTTGAAAAATACGAGTCAGAATGAAGGATGTACAAAAATTAATACAATGAAAAAATGAAAAGGTTGATGCGAAGAAAAGAATGATGAAAAGAAAGCAATATTGATCAGTCTGGTTCCTCAATAATTTCTGCTACTGGCTTGTTGAAACTAGATGCTTTAAGTGGTTCGTCATCGCTTCTTTGTTTGTTTTTGGCCATTTCCTAAAATCAAATAACAAAATATTAGGTTAAAATGGATGAAGCTGAATAAAGAAAGGTGTGATAACTGCAATCGCACTTACTCTTGCCCTAGCAACTTGTCTCTGTAGGTTATCCAGCTCTTTTTTATGCTTAAGCTCTGCTTCCAATTCCATCGGATTCAAAGGTCTTGTCTGAAAATTCGAGAACATGAAGGAGTATGTATTAGACATAATGTTATGATAACGGTAAGTAAGATAGGGAACTTACCTTTCTAACTTCTTTCAATTTATTTAGACTTTGCAATACAACTGAAAGACCATTGGAAAGAATTCTGAATAGCTGCTGAAATTTGCCCGTGTCATCAACAGCAACACCATCAACATAGCTTAAACAATCTTCTACGGTCAACACGTCATATTGCGGAAGACCTTTAGCCTTAGCATCAGCTGTGGCATTAGGTTGTTGAGATTGAGGTCCTGTTTGCTGTTTTGGCGTTTGCTGACTAGCATTGGGCTGATTTCGTTGTTTCTGTTGCTGTTTGAAAAAAGATGAAAGCTATGATGAAGTCATCTAAAAAATTTTACTAGAAATAATTGTAATTACCTGTGCTCGTGCCTGAGCCTGGGCCTGGGCTTGGGCCTGAGCTCGAGCCTGGGCTTGGGCCTGGGCTTGAGCTTGGGCTTGAGCTTGGGCTTGGGCTCTTGCCGCTGCAGCCAAGTACGCAGCTGCTTGAGCCTGAGCTTGCTGGTGCGCTTGCTGAGCCTGTTGTTGCTGGGTTTGTTGTTGCTGAGCTTGTTGTTGTTGAGCTTGAGCTTGGGCTTGAGCCTGCTTCAAATACACATAATAGGCATTCTGATTTCCAAAATTATAAGCGTTAAAAAATTCACTATTGGTGTTCGGCATTTGATTAGGTCCCTGATTGGGGTCTTGTTGCTGGTTTTGCATGTTCTGTTGGAACTGACGGTAAGCTGCTTCTCTTTGTTTAGCAAGTTCCTCGGCAATTCTTTCTCTCTCAACTTGAGCTTCTTTTTCCTGAAAATGAAAAATAAAGTTAGAAAATAGTTTGATACTGAAAAAACGAAGGAATTAATCACCTGTTCATATTCGTTCCAAGCACTTTTTCTTTCATCTTCAGTTAAGTCTTCTTCAGGGCGATTTTCTAAAAGCGAATCATGTTCATGATACTTTACAATCAGATCTTTATGGTTTACAATTAAGTCTGCTAAAAGTCGATCTTTAGGTACATTGAGAATCGGTCTTTCCTCTCTAGTATCAGGTTCAAATTTATACAGTTCTTGAAGATCTTGAGCTCTAAAGTGACGACCCACTTGAAGTTCATCAATGACACGAACTGAAAGAGATTGTTTATAAACTTGTCTTTCATATATTTTTTCCTCCATAGTTCCTTGAGCAATAAATCTATAAATGAACACAGGTTTGATTTGGCCAAATCTATAAATTCTAAAGATTGCTTGAATATCATGGGTTGGATTCCAAGAAGCGTCAAATATGATACATCGATTGGCACCAACCAAATTAATACCCAACCCACCAGCTTTAGTTGACAAAAGGAAAAGGCGAGCTCTTAAATTATCTGGATTATTAAAAATATCTATATGACTTTTACGTAGACCTCCACTGACAGATCCATCAATTCGGAAATAATCTGATCCATGTCTCCATGAATAAGAATTGCCAGTAGATTCCATTTCCCGAGCTCTAGATTCAAGACAGGTTTCAATAAAATCGAGAGTATCAAGACTTTGAGTGAAAACAATGACTTTGTCTCCAATTTTCTCGCATTCATCAAGTATATAAAACAAGACTATCATTTTCGAGCTCCATTCCAATTTATCCATTTCCATGAAAGGAAGTAGATTGTAGAACCAGCAATTCTTGAATTGTGTCTCGGGATCATTATCAGGTAATTGAGGTTCTTCAATTTTTGCTTCTGACTTAGCTGATCTTGTTCGAGAAGTCCATTTTTTACAGACTTCGTTATCACTAGCACCATCAACTTCACCACCACCATTACTATTTGAATTGCTATTGCTATTGTTGTCAACACCATTTTTGGCCTTCTTTTTACCTGATTGCACTTCTTTGTCACTTTCAATTATAACATCAGAATCTGATTCAGACATTGATTCTTCCTCTTCAGTAGTGACAAAATCTTTTTCATTCCGTTTAGCTTCAGCTTCTCTTCTTTTGGTATGGGCACTATACAGGAGAGCTGGATGGTTCCAAATAAGACGTAAATTGGCAAAATCAGCAAGAAGAGCAGAGCCTTCACGAGCAGACATGTTGTCCAAATAATAACGATACAGTTCAATTTGTTTTTCAGTTAATTTTATACTAACGATGAACTCAAGTTTAGGCTGAAGATATGGTTTAAGAACACTGTAATCGAATCTTTGAACACAACCATCAAGTAACTTATGGAGAACATGAACACGTTTTTTCATGACAACTACATCACCAGGCGTTGAATCGATGTGCTGACCATTAGTGATTGGATTCACAAAACGATTAGTAAATTCCTTTTTGGTACCAAGTAGATTCGGTTTGACAAAATGTACCATGACATGATATTCATCGAGATTATTTTGTAAAGGTGTGCCAGTTAAGATAATACGACGTAGAGTTGATATCGAGTTGACTGCTTTATTGACAGCGGTTTGACTATTTTTGAGTACGTGACCTTCATCAATAACGACAATGTCAGGTCCAGGTTCGATAAGAGCTTCACTGATAATGTCACGAACCCATTTCGGACATTTCGGTTTCTTTCCTTTTGGACTAACTAGCGTAGCAAACAAAGTGATGCCACAAATTAACACACCACCTCGTTGTCTCCAAAGTTTAAATGTTTCACCTCGTTGAAGTTGACTTTTAGAATCACTCAAATCGAAAAGAGGAAATTCCAGAAGACCATCGTCTTCTAGCCATTGACGAAATTCAGAGATCCAATTTTTAATGGTATTTACAGGACAAATGACCAATGCGTGCTTAATATGTTTTTTGATTAAACGGTGGGTGAGAATGGTGTGAAGAAAAGTAATGATTTGAAATGTTTTTCCTAAACCCATAGAATGGGCCAAAATACAACCAGATCCGTCTTCTTTAGCCTTATGTACACTTTCAATGACTGAGTCCCACATAAAACGGATACCTTTGACTTGATGACTTTTCATTTGTTTAGCTAATTCAGGAGCAACTTCAACAATCGGTTCACGTGTATCTGGATCAATCTCAAGAATTAACCGAGACGGTTTTTCAGGGTTTATTTTCATTTCATTGAGTAAGAATTCATTATAGAGTTTCTGCCTTTCAGCAATCCTCTGAATACGTTCTTTCTCCCTTTGACCAGCGGCTCTAGTTTCTTCTTTAAGCTCCTTTTCTGTTAACAGTTTTTTAATGTTCTTTCGGCCTTTACCTTTCTTTTTGCCAGACTTGTCATCTTCATCAGAAGACAGAGTAACCTTGAATAAAAATAATAAGGACGAAGGTTAGATATGATGAATATGAAATTCAATAGATTTACAGTTTACACCAAAACTTTCCTTGACAGATTCATTTCTACCCCTCAGATCACAAACAAAACCTAACATAAGAGCATGAGCAAAAACTAACAGCTTGTCAATACTAGCAAAAGGATCCAAATCCAAAGACAAGAATTGAATAAAATGTAATTAAACAGCTAACAAAAAGCATTACTATGGGCACTTAGAAATTTTAATCAAGGAAAAATGTTTTGGCACAACTGAAATAACATTTGTTAATTGAATTTATCATTTTACATACAACTCTACGGCGCTTTGATTTAGGTTTCGGTGTTTCTTTTTTCAATAGCCTATTGTCTTCATCTGTACCAGAATCAAGTATCTCATCAGGATCTGATTTAACTATCTCATTGTCCGTAGAGATCTGTGATTCATCTTCAGAAGAAACAACACGATTCCGTTTTTTACGAGAACCTCCGGCAGCATTAGATTTCTTTTCTTCACTAGGGCCTGCTTCTTGGTCATTTTTACCTCGAGTACGCCTGGTTCTCCTGGCTCTCTGTATTGGTTTTTCATCACTTGAATCACTACTCTCTATCACTGTCCAATTGTATCTACTACTACTTGAACGAGTCTTTTTGATTCCTTTACTAGTAGAAGCTTTATTAGGAATCCAGGCTTCATCATCACTGGAATTATCACTATCACTGTCAATCACTTTTCTTGAAGGTGTCATTTTTGACCGGTTGACAGGACGACTAGCCTGCTTACACCATCTTAGATCTAAGTCTTTAAAAACATCATTCTCCATCTGACGCACTCTCCGTTGGATGGAGTTTGCTGAAGCTGTCGATTCAACCAGTTCTTGAGGTAATCTAACAATCTGAACTGAAGCCACGGAGCTAAGACATTTATCATTGATGACAAAGGAGGCTATGCTGTTGGTATGTGTAGTATCTGAGGTTGAACAAGAATTTTCTTCAGCTATTTCTTGTTGTACTTCAGAGGCAGCTGTAGTTTTGGCAGAGTTTGACTGGTCACTTTTCACTTTTTTGTTGATCACTTTTTTTGACTTATTAACATTCTTCTTTTTATTAGTGCGGCTACCATTATCAGAATCATCTGATTCTGTAAAACTAGAAGCAGACTCACTGATAGAATCAGTTCCTAATGTGAGAACAGATTCGTTGTCAGAATTAGCTGGACCAATTGTATCATTTTCACTATTATCAATATCAAGAACAGAAGCACTTGCATCATTTGGTGGAACTTCATTTGACAAATCTGCTTCTGGAATAGATTCTTTCGGGGTTTCGTTATCGTCCAGCACTTTATCATCCAAATTTGTCTCATTTTCCGTTTCTTGGTCTTCTTCGTGTTGTTGCTCCATTGCACTATTTGAAAGATTCTCTTCGAAGATACGTGGATCACTATCCACTACTACATATGATGGGTCACTGGTCCTCTTGGAGGCATCTGAAGAGTCTGGATCCTCCACGTCTATTTCATTTGATTGTTCTTCTGGTTGGTTTGAGTCATGAGAGGCACTACCATTGATAGATGTTGATTTTGAACCAGGCTCACGTGACTTTCGTGGACTCTCGTCATCGGTAGAACTTGAATTTGATGAAACACGGTCACGCTTTTCTTGCACATGAGGCCTAGAAACAGATGACTGGGTATGCGTATTGGAAGAATATTTTTTCGTGGAGTTGTAAAGAATAACTCTAACATTTGCAGCTTTTTTACTTTCAGGCTCTTCTTCTGTGCTGTCATCAATTGAACTTTCATTAATGTTTAGAGAGCCACCAATATTGGTTCTAGGGATTATTAGTATACAGTTATCATTATCTTCTGACTCTTCGTCGGTAGTTAATGAGGGCTTTAAGGGTTCGTTTTCTACAGTAACTTTTGGTGATTTCAACACTTTTTTGCCAGGTGACTTGGCTTCATCTCTAACTGGTTGAGATTTAATTTTTGGAATACTAATGATAGGAGATGATGGTGGGTCCATAGGGTAACATGTATTTTCTCCATTAGTGGAACTTGTACCATTTGTTTTACTATGATTAGAGTCGCCACATTCTGAACTCGATGTGTCACTAGAATCTGAATCTGTTTCTGAATCAGTGTCATCTTTGACTCTCGATTTTTTGGCTTTTGTTTCTTTCTTTTTCTTGGTAATCAATTCAGCAGCGAATTCAACGTCATCTCCTTGAAGTGATGTGAGTAAGCTCTGAATAAGGCTCCTTCTTGCTTTCGGAGTCAAAGAAGTGATCATTTTATCAATTTTCTTGTCATCTTTATCACCGGGCTTTCTGGTGGACATTTTGCTAGGCATTGGACATCCACACCTGAAATACACGTTGTTGAAGCTCTTTAGAGAAATCTGAATTTAATAAAGATGAAAGGCTGCATGTTAAAGGATGGAAATCAATCACAGTTGAGAAGATGAGACAGCAGACCGGTAATGATTACCCGCTGATGAGTAACACTTAACATATAATAAACAAATATAGTAATTATAGGTTTAGTAATAGACAAGTTAGGTAATATTAAATACACATACACAACGAGGAATAACCAGTAGTAATGTTGATAAAAAATCCAGTCAGGCTTTGCACTTTGATCAGCAAGTTAACGTTAATGATAAATTAATTATTAATTAATTTTATGCTGCTGATGAAGCAGGAGTTAACAAGCGTTTATAATAATTAAAATAAAACTTTAGTATAGCGAGATTCACAAGAAAATTAACAATTAACATGGAAAGTTAACACAAACGATAAGATGTTGAAATAATCTACCATTTGAACCTTTTGGCGGCACAAAAGATTGAATCCATGACAACAGGCGGAATAGTTGATTAGCAATTTGTTTGATCAATTGAATTGTACTATTGATTTAAATTGTTTTCAAAACAATCTTCTACGAATAATTGCAAATATTTGTAATTACTATCATACAATGTATGAATGTTCTAATAACAAACTCATCATTTAATTTCGGAGCGGCTTTTATACTCATTTTCGCAACTTTCAAAGCTAATTAAAAGCCTTCAATTGTTTAGCTCGATAAAGCACAATTGAAATATAAAATATGCAAACAATTGTATCAATATTTGTTTGTTCAGACCTCTGATTTACTCAAGTATCAAGATTATAGCTTGTTGGATCTTCAGTTGTAATTTAATCTTGTCAATATGCTTATTTGTTTTGTGAAATTTTAAAATGATGCTTAATTACGTTTATCATGTGCAAATTCAACATATAACTTCCATATGAATTTTTGTTGTTTCATTTTTCTTCCATGATTACAGTGGAACTTTCGCGACCATGAGAAATAATCCAACTAAATTGATCCATATTTACGGCATGAATTGACAAATCAGTTTTGAATATTGTCGTTATCTCAGTCTTCTCAAGACATGTTATAGCTATTATTTGCTGATTAAACGTGTTGATAGTTTTGAATCCGAAATTTTCTGGCAGTCATCTCCTAATTCAGGTTGTCAATCAATTATGTACCAATAACATCTTTTTGTCACCATATCATGCTTTTAGAGTCAACTTCATGGTAGGTTGTAAACTGTTTACGTTGAAGAGCCTGTTTCAGTAGTCAACTGGAAAAGAGAATCACAATATTTAGATTTGACGCAATCATGTTGTGATATTGCTATACCAAATGCACTTGAGTTTAGGGTGCAATGAGTAAATCAGATAGAAAAGGTTGATTCAAAATTGGTTTAATCTCTTTTAATCATAATTTCCATCACAATATAACAAGTTGAGAGCGGAGTTGAATAAAAGAGTGAGTGAAAAGACATTTCCTGCAAAAAAATACAGATGTAATTAATGAGAGATAATCCATAAACATTTGGAATCACAAGTGACAAAATTATCTGTATCCAAAAAAAGGAATTGGACTAATGTACAATTTAAATTGCTTTTTTTTGCACTTCAGTTGATTAAGCATTGAATGATTTTGTTATCAAGCGGATCTAACGTAGTTAATTCAGTCTTTTGACTTCCGCTTCTTCTTTCTCTTGTTCAGAGCTGTATCCGATGAGTCGGTGGGTGATGAAGGTGCTTTTAATGAAGATGGAGATGGAGATTTTGACAGTGACAACTTCACAAATTGCGAATTCTTTGATGAAGTAGAAGATAGTGAAGATGAAGATGAAGATTTTGACAATGCTTTTGAAACACGGCTATGGTACCGTTGGGCTAAGGAATTGATTATAGATAGAAGAAAGTAGATGATCATAGTCATTACTATTTTTTCAAATAAAGATGCGATCCAATGTGGCTTGTTGACAACTTTACCGTGAAGTCGTTCTTTTTGATTAATTAGAAAATCTCTAAATGGTTCATGCAGGTATTTACCCAAAACGGGTAAATCTTTGATTTTATCAACAAAATTTTCCAATAAATTTTCATTGAATGCAATAATGACAAATAATTTTTGTATATGCATTTTGATGACAGCTTTACCTATCAAGGTAGCTCCAAAGAATGTCCAAAAAGGTACCAAGCAATGGCCACAAGTAATTCCAGCTAAATCATATACAGGATTTGGAAAAGAGGCACAAAAAAGGATACCAAAGAAGCCAACTTTTTTGACTAGGAATTGTACCCATGAAGATGCTCTGTCAAATTTATCTGAAATATTATTGATTATCCTTGATATAAGGCTGTTCTTTTTATTACCACCACCTTTTTTTGATCGACCATTTTTAACTGATCCATTTTTTTGCTTACTAGCTTCTAGTAATTCTTGAGTTTCCAGCTCTTCAATTGTTCTGCCCGATAAACGTTTAACTTTAGCCATAAAATAAGGCGGTAATTCTCCAAGAGCAGTACCAGCACCCCACATGAAAGCTTCCAATCTAACCTTTGATATTATATCCCACACAGAAACAGGCCTTGAATCAGGTAAATCTGGACAAACGATTTCATCGGGATAAGGTGGCTCAGGAAAGCTTAAACTTCCACATTCATAAGCAGCAAGAGTTACTTTTGCAATATGTGGTCCAAGGTAGAGGATGAAAGTATGGAGACCGGTTCCAAATCCTACAGATGACAAGATACCAAGACCAATCCAATAGGCAGACCATAATATTTTTTTCCAAATAATATTGAAATATGTAGAATGAAAATCTTCGAAATAATATGAATAAGTTATCAATAATGTTGCAAGGGTTAGTAAAAATAATAATGTAGTTTTTAGATGTCCTTTTAACCAATGAAAACATTGATAAGTCAAATATAAACTCTCACGAAGAGCATAATCAATTGTGGCTACCGGTTTCTTCCATAAGACAAGATTCTCCTTCTTTGTATCCCATATTTCCATTATGAGTTAGCGACGGTCATACAAAGGAAAGACGGATAATTAATTTTAAAGATGAATGAAGAAAAAAAATAAATTCAAACAAAGATAAAAAACGAGAACAATTTACAAATTTCAGATTTTTCTCAGATCACAGTGAGAAATGTTTCATGTTAAAGGTAACCAATACATGTATTATACATGATGTTAATGTTAAAAATGTTAACGCCATCTATACAAAAGAGTAGAATGTAATTTATTTCTCAATTTGAAACAAATTATCAAGTGTGACTTCTATTCTCATGGTATTGTTCAATAACAATATCTAAATTGGTTATTAGCAGGTGATTGAAGCTCAGTGATCATGAAATGGAAATTTTTAATCCATTATGTCAACGTGGATAACAATACAAAAGCAGATAAATATTATCCACACATTATTATAATATTTAAAAGGCAACATTATTCAAACTAAGCAACAAAATAGTGATGACGATACTAACCAATTGGATTTGCAATTAACATCGACTAAAATTAAAATATAAGTCATATTATTATCAGTCATTGTTTGCGAATCAATGAATCATGGTTTTGCGGGAAGATTGCATTTCTTGAGTCACAGTTTAAGATTAGATTTATTGATTTGTAACAATTTCTTATTGTCTTATTAATAAAATATATCGCTCAATTAATATGGTTCAAAATTAGTCATCATTACTCAGGAAAGCTTTCTGATTATGATTATAATTCAGCTTTAATGTCACTTATTAATTAGTAATTCTAATAACCTAATTTTCTAATTATAACCAGCGATACTTCTGACAATGTGAAGGTCAACATAACCTAATTTTATTGATAACTAAATCATCTAATCAAAAGAAGTGACGATGTAATAATGATTATTATATTTAAATACTGATCGAGCTTCCATAATTATAAACTGGAAGATTGGAGAGGCAAAGATGGACAGAAATTTAATATAATATTGTTTAATAGCGATAATTGCAGACAAATTTAGATGACCTAAATAATCACCCATGAATGTAACACTCTTAGATATTGCTCAAATAAGGTAAATTGGCTGTTAAATTATGATTATTGAATAATTACTCCCAATTTGAATACAATAGTAGTCAGGGTTGAAATAGCTTTTTACTTGAGTGCACTGGCTAGTCGCGATAGCTTTTAAGGCACCGTCTACCCTGGTCAAGTGTTTCACTGGCCATAGGTGCTAGGCTTTATCCAGCTTAGCTGGGAATCCATCCGAAGGTATGATGGGAATAGGATGATGATTGATGATCATTAAGAATAATTAGACCAATTGAAGGTGAAAAAAATTATTTGAGACAAGATAATGATAACTCGGAGTGTTTGCCAATAAAGCTGCTTTGTAATTTCTTCCAGCCATTAAATCATTTGACACTAAATTACTTGGATGTTTTTGAGGAATTTAGACTCGTCTAAATTTCATTTGCCAGAAAAATTGAGATTAATTATTATTAGAGACTTGTTTACTTGATAATGAACCTTATGGAACTGGATCATGAGTTTTTATGATAAAAAAATTGAAATACATACAAATAAAAGGTTATCTAAAGCTAAAAATAATTGATGATTGGAAACTTTTGTTACCATGAACTGTCCAGGTTATTTCTGGATAATTATACATGAAAATTAAGAGGTAAAAGTCAAAATATAAAATCCAGATTCAATGGTTTTGTACAACGTGGGTGTTTTTGAATCAAAAGTTGAATAAAAAAACTAATTCTCAGGAATAAGTTACAAAAAAAGTCATTAAAGATGATAATTTTAGGATGAATTGTTAATATACATATTTAAATATGTACAGTATATTAACCAATATACTAGCAACATCATAATGTAATTAAAAGCACAACGTATATCCTTAGGTAACTATTTTGATTAAGTGGTCACAACATCCAGCCTTTGTCTTTTTGGCCAATTTTCTTCGTTATTTTTACGATTGTTCACTGTGCCTTCGTCTTTGATCGTCGAGTCTTCATGATTTAAATCCTCAGGTGAATTAAGATTTTTGAGATCCGAAGCTTTACAAACATCACTTTGCTTATTTGTTTCATTATACGAATAATCATAGCTACTAGGCCAATTTACTGAAGCAAGACCAATTAGATTGCCTGAGTACTTCATTGGATGATTACTCCAACTAGTTGTTTGAGGATCATAGAAGAAAAAATCTTTTGATGATTTGATTCCAAGAGCTAATTGCGAACCGTTCGATGCTAACAAGTAATTTCCATAAAGTTTACCCCGCAAACACCGAGCTCTACCTTGGCCGATCCCACATCTTTCATAGAGAAAAGCTGGTTGAGTTGTGACTCTTTGAGGCAGAGTTAAGTCAATAATTTTTTCCTGAATCCTTTGCAAAACGAATGAGCTTGGTTTTATAGGATCTTGAATAAACGAAAACGTCCCTTTTAACGCAAGCACCTTGCACAAGATGATCATCAAATTTTTTAAAATCATTCTTGATTTTCGCTGGCCAGCAGCAATGAGTGTTGCTCAAATCATAATTTTCACGGCATAATAAAATAAATTTTCCCTTTGATTCAAGAAGAGAATCATAATGAATCGGTCCTTCCAACCTGCAATCTTTCCATTTATAAAAATGAGAATATCCAAGAGAATATCTGTGGAGAAGGAAAAGATATTAGTCAGTTTTGTCAACATGTTTTGATAGTGTTTTATTTGCTTATTTCTGCACACACAAAATGTTAAGGAAACAAGATAAAAATCGACCACAGAGGTTAATAACTTCTCTGGTCATGATGCACTGATAAAGCCTCTATTTGGCTGTTGTGTGCATCAGTTCATAAAGTCAATGTACTTACTTTGAATATCTGGCATTTAATAGCATCAGACGGTAATAGTCAATTAATTCTGAGTCGAGATAGCGGAATGTCTTATTACACCAGTCCACTCGAATACCTCTTCTACCAGAGTCATAAAAAATATCAAATGACTGGTCTTCACAAAAAATATGAGTAGGAAGGGTTACATCTTCAGTAAAAGTTCCAATAAGATTCCACGACTCCGATTGGAATTTAAAAATAGCGATATTTTTGGAATCATTAAGATAAGAGTAAATGGCGAGTAAAGAGGTTTTTGTAGTTCGTGAATTTTCTTGTTCAGTTTTGATTGGAACTAAGGGTTCATCATCAGAGATATTTAATTCCTTGATGTATTTATTATCACGAATAGCAGAGGAACCTTTGTTGTCCAACTGATCCCAGCGAATCAGTTTTAACAGCTGAGTTAAATGTTGTTTCCTTGAAGTGGAATCATGGTCAATCCATTTGATAATGGCTTTAAAAACATTATATTCTGATTCGATCCATAAATCTAGTTTTAGCACATACTCTAGTGTGCTTAGTGAAAAGGCAAGGAATGACTTGAGATTTACAATTTTTAAGAAATTACGATTAATGAAGCAATTGATGGCTTTAGTATTGATGAGCTTGGATGTGTCGGTTACTTGATTTAAAATGGTTTCTAGATTATCAACAGTAAACTTGTCATAAAGAAAATTTGAACAGGCACTTTTTAGCTCATCTATCATTAAATAATCAGCAATGTCATATAAATCAACCAAATATTCAAACTGCAACTCCGTTTGGCCGTTAATCCATTTAATAAACAGATCAAAACTGGATTCATCAAATTTAAAGTCAACTTTGCTTTCCTTGGATTCCTTGAAATTGCTTGCAAGTAATCCTTCGAAATATGGCACTTTGGAGCAAAGTAATTTCTTAGAGATGTTGTACGTTTTTGAACAATTAACTATTGTTAGTAAATCCTTCACATCTTCTTCATGTTGAGACATATTAATCAAATTTAAGATGACAATTAAGGAACTGGTTAAAAGTCACATGTGGAAACAAGAGCCAAACAACGAGGGTTGTCATAATGTGACAGTCATATTTGTGAACTAGAAGAAGCGCGCAATATGAAATATGAATATCTAAAGATAAATGTTTTTCCTTCCCTATTTACTCATTATGCTGAAATTCCCTGAGAATTACAATTATCTGACAATGTGAAAATTTGGAATGACAATAACATCAATAGGAAGAATTTTAATTGAATCAAATTGGCTTTTCTGCATGTGGATCAAATAACCATCAAGATAAGCAGCTTTGGCTTCTAGGACTTGCAATCAACGAAAATATTGAACAACATTATGAGGAATTATATTGAATATCGAATATTGAATAACATTATTATTAACGTATAAAGTATTTTAATGATTCCCAGTTGATACTTTATCTTGTTTTTTGGTTCAGCAATGGTTCGACAAGCGAAATTTAAATTGTCTTTATTTTCGTTTAACATTGTGTGATTATAACAATCAGCTTGAAACAAAATCAAAATGAAGTTTCTGCTTTTGTGTTACAGTAACCAGTGCTTCTCTAGTCAACAGGATTCAGACAAGTCTGTTGAAAATAATCTTCCTATTTGGCTTGATGAGACTGATGTAGATTGAGAAGTTTGTAATGAAATTCATGATCATAATAAAATTTTCTATTGAAATTGAAAAAAACTGCTTCATTTGATTCCATTCAATTCTTTTTGTGCATTATTATCCATTCAGCTTGGACTCTATGTGACTCCCTTGATACGAGTTATTTTGTCGATTATTTAGTCCATTTTGTTATCTTATAATGCATTAAAGTTGTCTTTCTAACAATTTGTCTTCCATATTCGTGTAATTAGCTAACCTCATTTTTGGTTGTTAAAAGACACAATTAACAGGATTGTCAGACTTATGGGTAAATGGGAAAAAATGAGTAAGAATTGATTTCTTTCACATTTAGATTATGTTGTTTTGTAGAGACTTAAAACCTGGATTCATTTGTGTGATTTAAAAATTTGTCTGATCAATAGTTTTGAAGAAAAGCGATGTCGTAGTTGGGACTTCGATCGCCTTTTGTACAGTTAGGAAAGCAGATTTTTTCGTGAAACTTATTTGCCTGATGTAACTTATGCTCATCAAACAGAAAATGTACTTATTTCAAGGAATAGAATTTTCTGTTTGCTGTAAAACAGATCAGTTCAATTTTCCGTTAAACTGGTCGCTTTCTGTTACCGTGCAAGTTAGAGATCTGAAACTCATTATTTGTCCATAAAACTTATTGATTAACATCTTGGGTTGAATAATTTTTTCAATTCATCAAAGATATTTATGATTTCGGCCATTGGACTGAAAACTTTTAACCTCAATATTTCGAGGATGGTAGCACTTACAACCATCATTCTTTCATCAATTTGCTTCTACACTGATTAGTCATTTAATTCAGTTTCATAACTGTCCATAAGAGCATTTGGTTCATGATATTTGGGCTTTAAAGGTACAAGAAACAACTTATTTAGCAAAACAAACTCATCTTAACCAATTTACTGGTAAATAAACCCATTTTCTGGTTAAAGTCACAAATGAAATGCAAAGAGTGCTGCAAAATGCTCGAACATTTGGGTAAATATTTTAGACTTAGTGAGTTTTGTAAGGATACGAAAACTGAACCCATTGGTGCTATTAAAAATGTAACCGAACGATAGTTTTCTGGAAAATCGAGGTCAAAGATGTAACTTCGATCGGCTTTTGTGCAACTTTGGAAGCAGATATTTTCACAAAACTCATTTAGCTGATGTATCTTTCAATGACCAACCATGAAATGGTCTTATTTAGACGAATAACACTTTCTTTTTTTGTAAAACAGATCAAGTTCGATTTCAACTTAAAGTAACTTACTTTTAAGTTAAACCGATTTCTTTCTGTGACCGAATGAGTTAGAGAACTGAAACTTTTTATTCTTGTACAAAAATTGTTAATACACAGCATGAACCAGATACTTTTTCAATTTATCAACAGTTCTCATGATTTTGGCCATTGGCCTTAAAACTTTAAACTTCAATATTTCGAGAATGATAGCGACCACAATCATCATTCTTCGACCAAACATAAGTTTTTATTACAGATTATGATGTTTGAAAATTTTAGATAATTCAAGAAGCTGCTAATAAAGTTATTACATTATCTATTCAAGTTGACAGATTTAGAAAAGTTAAATGGTTACTCATGGCGTGTTAGGAGAATATTCATTATTAAGTGAATTAGCTCAGATCGCTGTGGTTTTCAGTCATATTATATTATAAATCATAATAATATCTAATGCTTAGTCGAAGAATGATGATTGTGGTCGCTATCATTCTCGAAATATTGAAGTTTAAAGTTTTAAGGCCAATGGCCAAAATCATGAGAACTGTTGATAAATTGAAAAAAGTATCTGGTTCATGCTGTGTATTAACAATTTTTGTACAAGAATAAAAAGTTTCAGTTCTCTAACTCATTCGGTCACAGAAAGAAATCGGTTTAACTTAAAAGTAAGTTACTTTAAGTTGAAATCGAACTTGATCTGTTTTACAGAAAAAGAAAATGTTATTCCTCTAAATAAGACCATTTTATGATTGTTCATTGAAAGATACAACAGATAAATAAGTTTTGTGAAAATATCTGCTTCCATAGTTGAACAAAAGCCGATCGAAGCTACAACTTTGGCCTCGATTTTCCAGAAAACTATCGCTTGGTTACATTATTTAAAAGCACCAATGGGTTCAGTTTTCATATACTTACAAAAGTCACTAAGTCTCAACTTTAAACTGAAAAGTTCGAGACTTTGACAGCACTCTTTGCGTTTTATTTGTAACTTTAACCAGCAAATGGGTTTATTTGCCAGTAAATTGGTTAAGATGAGTTTGTTTTGCTAAATAAGTTGTTTCTTGTACCTTTAAAGCCCAAATATCATGAACCAAATGCTCTTATGGACAGTTATGAAACTGAATTAAATGACTAATCAGTGTAGAAGCAAATTGATGAAAGAATGATGGTTGTAAGTGCTACCATCCTCGAAATATTGAGGTTAAAAGTTTTTAGTCCAATGGCCGAAATCATAAGTATCTTCGATGAATTGAAAAAATTATTCAACCCAAGATGTTAATCAATAAGTTTTATTGACAAATAATGAGTTTCAGATCTCTAACTTGCACGGTAACAGAAAGCGACCAGTATAACGGAAAATTGAACTGATCTGTTTTATAGCAAACAGAAAAGTCTTTTTCTTAAAATAAGTGAAATGTCTGATTCATCAGCAAAAGTCACATCAAGGGAAATGAGTTTCCCGAAAAAATCTGCTTTCCTAACTGTACAAAAGGCGATCGAAGTCCCAACTACGACCTCGCTTTTCTTCAAAACTATTGATCAGATCAATTTTTAAATCGCACAAATGAACTCAGGTTTTATATATCTCTACGAACTAACAGAACCTAAGTTTGATAGAAATTAATTTTCGCCCAATTTGTGTCTTTTTAGTGATAACTATCATTTTTGTTACAATTTTACCTGCGAGATTTTCAAAGACTCACTTCTTAACTCACGGAAATTAACAGGAAACTTTTGGCTTGTCGATCATTGAATAATCATATGCAAATATTTGAATTCCAATGTCTTTTGATCAAAAAGATCAACAAGAGATGAAAATTGGATACATGACCTTTAAGACAAGTTACTCTGGAGCAAATAGATTCTTACGAGGGATACGTCTCAGGTGTCTCAATAATTTCGGGTCGAGACCATATGCATTCGATAGAGCACAAAAAATTATGCATAGGGTTATCGTCTCCCGTTTCGGAAACTTTCGCATCACGAGTAAATTGAGGTCGAAAGACCAATTTTCACGAAAACATGCAAGTTCTTGAAATTTTTTACTTTATTTTTATTACATTTATTAAGGTTTTCGGACCTGAAAAAATGATTGGTAATAATTAAAACTCTGTAAAATGTCATTTTCACCACATTTTGTACATATTACACTTTTTCCTTTCACCACCAACACTTTTTGACTATTGATGCAGCTAAAAGTGGTGAAAATGACATTTTACAGAGTTTTAATTATTTCCAATCATTTTTTCAGGTCCGAAAACCTTAATAAATGTAATAAAAATAAAGTAAAAAATTTCAAGAACTTGCATGTTTTCGTGAAAATTGGTCTTTCGACCTCAATTTACTCGTGATGCGAAAGTTTCCGAAACGGGAGACGATAACCCTATGCATAATTTTTTGTGCTCTATCGAATGTATATGGTCTCGACCCGAAATTATTGAGACACCTGAGACGTATCCCTCGTTAGAATGCTATTGTCAACAGAAATCAATTCCTAAATGTAACGTTACCTTTTTAATCACCAGAAGTACTTATGTAACTCATGTATATTATTATACTGTTAGTGAATTAAAATTGATTGTAAAGGCCAAGTGAGTTTTATAAGGTTAGGGACCCACAAAGGTATAGTTAAGATGATTGTCACCTTCAACAGGATCACCAAAATTCACGGTCATTCCTGTATTAACAAATACAATTTACATGGAAATGATTGAAAAGGGATTGAGGTTCAATGCAACAACAAAGAGGGAGTGAAATAACATCAGTTTAGGTAATAAGTCCAAAAATAACAACAATTGTCATAGGAACCAATTAACCAATCTGTTTCTATGGTTATGTCTTTTATTTTTGTTTATCGCGACCACGGAACAACAAAAAAAGGTACAAATTGACAACAAAAAGCCGGTTCAACAGTTGTCATCCATTATAATGCAATCATCCATTAAATTAGCATAAAAATTAACTCTAAATACTGGACACAAATTAAAAATATAAAATTCATAAACAGCTAAAAATCATACAAACACAAAACCCAAAAATTACAAGCAAACATAGCTATCAACATAAAACACCAGATTATTATCCAAAAGTAAACACGAAACATTTCACGACAAATTGTTGATCAGTTGAATGACTGATTAGTTGAACAGTTAATTAACTAAGAAAATAGTTAAAAAATTATTGACAATCAAAAAAACGAGCAAATATAAATAACGAGAAAAGTGTGAAAACCAGAAAACCAGAAAACATAAAATAACGGCTTGAGACAACCAGCCCAAGAAGAGGTTACAACGCATGTCTATGGTTTGTTATGAATATTTTAATAATTATTTCAGGTAATCATTAAGTCTTTTCACTTTTATTTTCAACAGTTACTCGATAAACGTCTGTTCAACACTCAACTAGGTTACCGTTGTGTAAATCCTCCCACTTTGGTGTCTCTTCAACCATTTATTTTGTTTTCTCCTGTCAGTGAACAACTTTTTTGCTTCTTACCTAACCTTGTAATACATTTTTACATGTGAATCGCCGTTGACAATGTTTACTATTGACGCTTCCATTTCATTTTCTCGGTGTTTCTATCATTTCAACTAAACTTACATCAAAAACTCGATAAAATGCATCACAATCATCTTGTCAAACACGGGGAAAGATGATCTTAAGTTGTGTTCAATTCAATATCTCCAGTGAAAATCAATTTCTTTGCTTATTCTTATTTCTTCCCGGTGAAGTGCATCCATCTTGATTATTTTGCCGGTCATTTCTTACCAACCAACATTGTTTATGTTTCACCTTATTTTAAAATTAAACACTTGACTCAATCAACCAATTGTCAATTCATTTCATCTTTACCATAATTATGGGTAAGTTTTCACCAGATTTACATATTAACATGTTTGCCAGTCTTAAGTAAATCATCAATCCCACATTATGATTAACATTATGTTTACCATTAAGTTAACACATTAACCTAAATGGTAAACAAAATATCTGGTTGTTTCACTTGTTGTGACCAATTTCGGGTAAATCAGCTGAGAAATGATTCCACCTAATGAAGATGATTTATTTGATAATTGCGTGTTATAATTTATTATTGAGCATAGTTTCACTCGACATTCAAAGTAATTTATTGTGATTAAATCATTATTTGAAAGGCAAATTTAGCCAACTTATATAACCAAGTATCAATATCATAGTTTATAAGTCACGTTAAAAGATCAGGCAACTTTTGTTTTACAGTTTAGGTTCAGTAATCAATTATCATGATATTTCAAATTAATCAAATAATAGTCCAAACATATTGTTATTCAAACCACGATTTAAACAACATGACAACAATAATCAGTAAACTCAAGTCAAAACTAATTTAGATTCATATTAATCCATCATAAAGTCCAATCATCGATGTATAATCAGATTAAGTCTCTAAAGATGTTAACAATGAGATGAAATGGAAATGTTAATCAGCTAATTAGCTATTCATTTTCCTGGTAAAATTACAATCAAATTAACCCATTTTCCATGGCAATACTTTTACTCCAAATTGATTAAACCTTATCCATAGATTTAATTGCAATCCAGCCAAAAGTGATACAATTAATGCAATGAGAAACAATCTTACAAAATGAGAAACAGCAATTTACTTTAAATAACGATGACTCGCATCCAAACACGCAAATTGATGATAATCAGTTGACCAATATTATTGATGGCAATACTGAATCAAGAATGTAAATAATATCAAGTGATTAATCAATAGTAACAAGAAAAACCAGAAAAACATTCAATTTAGAGATAGAAATAACCAGAAAGTCCAGACTTGAAATTAAACCCAAAAATGAGGGAAACCAGAAAACGCTGAAAGAACGCTTAACCTAAAATTTGATTGTAATTTTATTGAAATTCATCTAATTATTATGGAAAATGTTGATTCATTTGTAGAAATCACTTTCTGGATCATTACTTGATTAAAAATATTTAATCAAGTGAATTGAAAAATGGTAAAGTGTTTACCTTGAATTGCATTTACTCCCAATGATTGTGATCAATCCTTGAATGGATGTAAAATATTCTCACACTTTACTCCATTATTGATTACTGTAGGTAATTATGGATTCATAAGTCGTGGCTATGTTTGGAAATGAAACTATTTTTTTGACCAGCTAATCATGAAATCATGGTTGGTCAGTTTTTCAGGTTAAGGACATTTAGTAGCAACTTGTTCATGTTGTAATCGGTGTAAAAATATTTTACTAGGGCAACCTCAGGGAGGTTGATAAATGATGAAAAATGTAAAAACAAAAAGCAGTCCCAATGTAATAACAGGTTCATGTTTAAATTACAACTCCTCAAACGAAGACATTTCAATGTAATGTGAAGAAGTGCAAAACTATGTTTACGGTCTGATTAATTTTAATCACAATCTAAGCTGACCTCATTCAGCCATTTGCATAAGTTAACCTTTGTTAATTAGCTAATCTAATCATATGAATCAGAGGGAAATTTATAGAGAACAAAAATGAAAATTATTTTTGAATCAAGTGGAATGAAAAACTCCAAGTCATCTCAATATTTACAGAGCTCATTGTTTTATCCTTTGAAAGTTTAAGATTTATTGTTTTGTCTAAAAACAGATTCATTGGAAAATGAAATTGTTACGATTCCGAAAACTGATCATTGAGTCTAATCATTTCTTGGAAAAGCGAAATATGATTTGAACATTTGAAAAACTTTTGCATCTCTTTCGGTCAACTCATGAAATTATAGATTTTTGATATTCTCTCAAGTCAAAGGTCACACTGACTGGGCTGTTTTGTTTTCTTGTGTTAACCTCAATTTGTAACAATCAATACAATATTGATTATTAAATCATTGATCTTACTTTTCCATTGAAAATATCGCATATTCTGTCCATCCATAACATTTTATTTCCTCACTTTTTCATTACATTTACTGTTGAAAGATTTTAATCGAATTCTTACCATGATAATGAAGATGAATGGAGCTTAAATTGAACGGAAGGATCTCAAGTTGATTGATTATAACCATTGACAGAAAAATATTTAAATATTTCTCATTCTAATTCATAAGGATAAGAGCAAAATAAGATCAAAGACAAAAACAAATCAATCTTGTTTATGAATTTCAGAGTTTATTTGGGTTGATACTATATCATATTCCTTAATAAAATCTAATAATTCATCAAAGAATGTTAATTGTGGGCCCTACCATTCTCGAAATATCGAGGTTTAAACTTTTAAGACCAATGGCCAAAATTGAGATAGCTATTGATAAATTGAAAAGTATATCTAGTCCAGGATGTGTATCAACAAATTTTATGAAAGAATGATAAGTTTTAGTTCTCTAAATCATCCGGTCACGGAATGAAGTTAGTTAAAGTTAAAATCGAACTTGATCTGTTTTACAAAAAAAGAAAATGTTATTCCTCTTAATGAGATCATTTTATGGTTGGCCATTAAAAGTTACATCAGCTAAATGAGTTTTATGAAAATATCTGCTTCCATAGTTGAACAAAAGCCTATCGAAGTTACAACTTTGACCTCGATTTTCTAGCAAACTGTCGCTTTGAGACATTTTTCAATAGCACCAATGGGTTTAGTTTGCATGTCTCTACAAACCCACAATGTCTCAACTCTTAGATCAAAAGTTCGAGACTTTGACAGCACTCTTTGCATTTGATTTGCAAACTTAACCAGAAAATTGGTTTATTTACCAGGATATTGGTTAAAATGAGTTTGTTTAGCTAAATAAGTTGTTGTTTGTGCATCAAAAACCCTAGAATTATGACCCGAAAGCGCTAATGGAAAGCTTTTGGATTGAATTAAGTTATTAATCAGTTAAGAATCAAATTGGTGAAAGAATGATGACTGTAGGTGATGCCGATCTTGTGATATTGAGGTTAAAACTTTTTAGTCCAATGTCCAAAATCAGGAGAACTGTGCATAAATTGAAATAAGTATTCAATCCAAAATGTGTACCAGCAAATTTTATGGACAAATCATAAGTTTCAGCTCTCTAACTCGTTTATTTACACAAATAGGTCGGTTTAAATGGAACTCGAAATGATCTGTTTTCTAGAAAAAAGAAAATGTTATTTCTCTAAATAAGACCATTCTATGGTGGGTCACCAAAAGTTACATTAGTAAAACAAATTTAATGTAAATATCTGCTTCCGTAATTGTACAAAAGGCGATCGAAGTCCCAACTTTGACCTCTTTTTTCTCGAAAATTGTTGATCGTAGAAACCTTTCAATAACATTCACGAACGCAGTTTTTATGCCTCTACAAACCAACAGACTCTAAATTTGAAAGAAATGCATTTTAACCCGTTTTTGCTAATTTGTTTCTCAATATTTGTGTCAATTTGCTTATAAATGTGACAATTGTGTCTTTTTAGTAACAAATGTTTAGCTGTCTTGTTATGCGATTGAGAAAAGCACGTATTCCAGTGTTTACCATGATTGTGGTCAACAAATTTGAATGTTCAGACACTTTATTTGAAACTTTTTTCTATTTAAAGGATTTCCTCAGTGAATAAAAACATTGCATGGACTGTTCAGTGTTTAATTATTAATGAAGAAACGTTTATTGGGTCAAGAGCATGTTAACATTGTTGTTGTAATACTTGATTAACTTATCAGGTCATTACAAGATTAACTGATCCATAGTTTCATGGATATAAAATTTAAGGAAATTTAGGTTAAGTTCGATTAGTTTGTAATGAATGCAACGAATTCACATTAATCTTCACAGATGATTGATTCCAATGAATTGTAATGAGCTTAACAATTGTTTACTCAACCATCAATTGACAGTCAGTGTTCAATTGCAATTTTCTGTTCGAAATCTTTTTGATTCAATTTTCAAAACATTATTTAAAGACTTTAAAATAATTCTTTCCTCTAATTTGCATTCTTTATTAATCTTTCACAGGGAATGAAGTGATTTATTACATTACAATTTGGTCGTTTTTAATCAGAGTTACCCTGCTTACAGCACCAAACATTGACTATTCACATAACATGAGAGTCTTAATGTTACCAAAAACAGTTAAACCAGGAACTCTGATCTATAGATTGAAAGGTTCTCATCCTGATTCAATTCCGTTAACTTTTGGTGTTAAAGGACCAATCGGACGTAAATTATTGGACATTAAACCAGCGGACTTTCGTTCAGCAGATGTATACTTAAGATCCCTTTTAGAGGTAAATTATATTGTCTATCTGAACTGCTAACATCTAAAGCAAAGGGGCAAAATGACAATTACTGTTCACAATTGAATTCCTGTAAAATCTATGAGAATCGAAAGAAGCAAACAGATGAATGCCTTTAATCAACAAACTGACTAGCCTTTGGAATAGCTATAAATTTAATAACTTGAACAGATTGCTTGAACATTTCAACAGTTCGATTGATTTCGGATAGTTTCACCTGTCACCGTTTGTGTCTTTTCATAAACCCTTAAAACTCCTTAGTTTCATAGATTTATCACAATTAACTCTCAACAGAACTAACAATCAAAATAAATACTAAATTCAAAACAGTCCCTTTGCTCAGGATTTTCGCCAATAATTTTATTCAATTCGCTGGAATGAAAATGGAATCTCAAATTGAAATGTTTTTCTTTCAGGAGAATGATTATAATTTAACAATTTTTGTAACTGACGGTAATCAAACTACTGAAGTGGACTCGAGGATAATTGTTACAGAACCAGAAGGTCCAGTTTCATCACCTTTTATTGATTTTCAGTCAATTTATTTTATCAATGAGGTAATCAAATGTTTCCAATATAAATTCAAGTTTACCGATACTTAGCAATTAACTTATCCTTTTCAATTGCCAGAATTCACCACATAATTCAACAATTGGTTTTGTTATGGCAAAAGACAAACAATCAAGTAATCTTCCAGTTATGTTTGAGCTTAGGGTAAGTCATTGATCATCACGCGTCGATTGTTTGTTTAATTGTCATTGAATACTTCTTAGGGTTCGGATAATTTTGCAATAAGATACATTTTTGGACCTAAAGGATCGAGTAAAGCGATGATTTTTCTTGTAAAGGATGTTGATTATGAAAGGAGAAACATCTATCCAATGACTATAATAGTAACGGTAAGTAACTTGAATCATTGAATATAATCAAACATTTCAGTTAATCACTTTTTTCCGTGCAATATTTTCCCTTCTTTGCGTTTACAGAATGCCTGGACAAATGAAACAATTGATACTCGAAACATTGCATCAGTTGATGTTCTAATTGTGGTTCGAGATGCTGAAGATACACCACCAAGTTTCGTCAATTTACCCTCAGTTGTCCAAATATCTGAAGATGCCGAGACTGTAAGTAAAACAAGTTCAACAAACCAAATTAAAAAATGAAAAATTACTTATAGCTTTGAAATGGCTCTGCTAAAAATGCTTTGATTTCTAATTCACAGGCTAGTTCTGGTTGATAATTAAATAGCATTTGAATTAGCAAAATAACATTATTATGACAAGAAATGATTTTAAAACATTCCCTTTGAACTCTTTTGCATTGGGCTTATAAAAGTGAATATTTCTTATTTGGATTTTGACTATCGATCAGGAAGAATGATCGTGTGAGACGTTTTTAAACATGTTTGATATTATATGAGCTTTATTAAGCCTATCTGTCAGATTAACTAATCCACAGTTTATTGGAACGATTAATAATAGTTTTATGTGTTATTATTGCAGGGAAGCATACTCGATACTATCACTGCCCAGGATGGAGACGTTGAAATAAATAGGAAAATTGTTTATTCTTTGGTTAAAAGTAAGTGAATTTTGATGGATTTATTGACTTTTATACAAAATCTTATGTTTGGTTGAAATGACAATAAATTATGTTTGTCTTCACTTTTTTTGCACTTTTACAGATCCATTCAGCAATTATTTTTCATTGAACAAAACTACCGGTCAATTGGCTGTTAAAGTTTCAGGATTAGAGTTGAAAGCTATTGTTGGACTTAATAATCCATTTATGCTGACAATTAATGCAACTGAAATTGTTCCTGAAGAGGAAATGGAAATTGGACTTCCAATTACGACAAAGGCTTCCATAGCATTTGTAATTGTTGCCAATCAAAATCGTCCACCAACATTTGCAACAAACAATTTGAAGGGCTTTATTGAAGAGAATAGTCCAGTGATGGCAGCAATTCGCTGGTTTAATTACAGCATACCTCGAGTTAATGATCCAGATTCTGGTCTTAATGGGACAATGGATTTAATGTTGACTCCAATTGATTCCGATCAGCATAATAACATGTTCATCATCCAACCAAATTGGGGTTTACGAGAAATAACCTTTTCAATTTTACTTGGCAGTGTAATTTCATTGGATTATGAGACGGGTCCAAATCAAATTCAATTTAAGGTTAGTTAATCGCTGGTTCATTGAAACACCAGTCAAGCCTGAATACTTTCAATTAATGATCAAAATGTAAATGTTTAAATTATTTTTGAATCAAACATTTATTACGCACTTTCATGGTGAAAAAATGATATCAAAACAACCTTACATCGATCAATATTTTCTTGATTGATTCTCACTTTAAAGGTTATATTGATACTTTTACAATACTTCAAATCAATAATTCAAAACAGGTTCTTTTATTAGTTTACAATAGTTCGACATTATCACTATTATTTCAATTGTTAAACTTATTTTATTATTTACAGAGTTATCTATATTTATTAAAATAGTTCATTAAAATTGGACGAAATTAATTTTGATTGAAAACAGTAAATTCAGAGAGTCGAGACACTAGAGTTGAATAAACATTTTAGCCATGAAAATTAATCAATGAACGAAAGAAATCAATTGAAAATTTCTAATGAGGTCAATAATTTAAGTCTTGGATTGATGAATGTTTTATTTATTGCAGATCACTGCCACTGATCGTTCATCATTGAAAACATTATCATCTGAAGCATTGGTGGCAATTACTGTCGTTGATGTAAATGATAATTATCCACAATTCAAACAATCTTTGTACAATGTTACTTTGTATGAAAATGCTTTGCCTGGAACTAAGCTGGTTCAGGTTGAAGCTAGTGATCTTGACAGTGGACTTTTTGGTCAGATCAAATATACTTCCATTAATGGACCGATTGCCAAAAAGTGAGTCCATCATTTAAACAGTCAACTATAAAAGGCCATTTTTTATCAATTTAATATCTTTTACTCCATTCGTCTTCCTATTTAGCTTTAATCTTGATCGAGATAGCGGCTTGATAACTCTGAAATCAATTGATGGAATCGATCGTGAAAAAACATCCGAATACACATTAACAGTTGAAGCCCGAGATGAAAACGGCTTTGGTTTATCTAATGTAACTCAAATTCATGTCACTATATTAGATGACAATGACAATCAACCTGAATTTGTTCAATCGAGATATGATGCTGTACTTAATCCAGATGGGTTAACGTTTACCCAACCTTTGATGGTTAAAGCAATCGATGCAGATGAACCAGACACTGTCAATAGTCAAGTTGTTTATGAGATTATTGATGGTAATTATCAAGGAAAGTTTATCATTAACAATAGCACCGGTTTAATCAGCATAACAAGACCTTTGACATTCAATGAAAACAATAGAGAGAGTAGACTAGCCGAGGAATTCAAAATTCAAGCATTTCCAACAATTGTATTGAAAGTCAGGGCTCATGATCAAGGAGTCCCATATCGTTTTTCAACAGTTGAAGTGTTTGTTCATCATAAGGTAAAGTCATTCTTTGGTCCTGTTAATATTTTTTCAAACAATTTTAACATTTTTTTCTATTCATCTGTAACAGGATTTTCTCAATAGAACTGTATCTTTCATTGTGCCTCAAGATGATAGTCGAGTTAGAGATAAAAGATTTGATATTGAGAGGTAAGCTGAATATTTTATACTTTCTGGATTGCATTTACTCCAACACTGAATATTGTTACTTCTTGAACTTAACAGAGGATTGACTCGTTTAGCTGGTGCTGATGTTCATATATATTCAATAAAATCCATCCCATTGGGACCTAAAACGAGCCAAATCGACGCTTGGATCGCTTACCCGACATATACAATAGTTGATTTACGCAATCTTGGAGTCATAATAACTGATCTAACGGGAAGTCAACTTCCAGTTCCCAAGGATCCTGTTCAACGTGAAACCATTCAAACAGCTGCAATTTACAGGAATGATTATGAGCTTGTCTTGTGGATATTACTATTTTTAATTGTTATAACTTTACTCTTCCTTATTGTTCTTCTTGCTGTTTGGTGTGCTTGTTATAGAAACGATCGTAAAACCAAGTGAGTTTCAATCATTAACTTTTATTTATTATTTCAGCTTCTGATTCATTCGTTTTTCCTTACAGAACTCTGTTAGAATCCATCGAACCAACAAACAGGATTATTGTGAAAGATAAGTCAACAAATCATTCTGAACAAAATGGTTCATATTTACAACAGTCTAAATTGACGAAAGTCTCTGATCATGAGACAATTGTCAATGAAGCATATCGTATGCAAGATGATCCCCAACGTGATTCATCCAAATCCCGTGAAGATGTAACAAGTTCAAGTGATACACGAAAAAGAGATTCCAGAGAGTCAACCGTCGGAAAACAATCACAATTCAAGAGAGTCCGGCTAGGGCGCAACAGGAGAGTTCGGGTTAGTCCTGAGGTAATCGGAGAAGCGGAACCTATTTATTTAGAGGACTTTACAGATGATCCTGAATACTATATCATGAGACGACCAAAAATAAGAAGACCTTTACCTCGTCACAACGCTATCGATGACGAGGACGTGCAAATTAATCAACCAGAATCAGGGACTGTTGTATCAAACGCCGTAAATAATAACTACTATCTTTTTTCACGTCGATCTGGAGCATCAGAAAAAACAGATCAACAGCCGATTGGAACATCAAGAGGCCCAGGCATCCAAAGAGGAGGATCTCTGAGAGAACGAAGTCTGTTCCCTGATCATTTAGTTGGTGATTATAGAAGTGTAAGTGAAGCAGAGATTCGGGATATTAAATTAGAAGACATTGAGGATGTTAATGTAACAACTGAAGTCAAACAGCCATTACCTAGGGATCAGTCTGATGATGAATATATACCAAGAAGGAGTTCTCAGTCAGTTTTACCACCAAGAATAGAAGTGTTGAGCCCGCAGTCTACGGCGAATGACAATCATAATCGAATGCATAACGTTGATGAATCCAATTTACCATATAAAAGTGGTAAAAATGGCAACAGCAGCAGTAGTAGCAGCAGTAGCAGTAGCGGAAGCAGCAACAGTATTGGCAGCAAAAACTCGACTAAAACCGAACCACATGATGATAAAGTACCATCAAAGACCAGTGATTTACCGGGAAGTGTTTCTAGCTTTGAGCGTAAACTGTTTGATCGAAGTCCCAGTGAGGGATCAAATATTGATATGGGGTTGCTTGATGGAGTTGTCACAAAAAGTGGACCGAATTCTGCGTTAGACTCTTATGGTATTAATGAAACGAATGATGAGGTACCCAGATCAGAAGAAGTCAATAATGGCGAGTCAAATTCAAATAAAGATGAACATTCAGAACAATGGAACGTGGCAAGTTATTCCGCACAATCGTCTCCTGATAGTTTGGGGGCTGGAAAAGTCAATACAGGAGTAGTCGTGGTAAATCACAATGGAGTAAGTCGAAGCGTGATTGGTGATCATTCTGATCATTCAGACAGATCAGATTCAGATTCAGGAATCGGCAGGAATCGATTGGATAAAAAAATGCATCTTAAGAACAGTGATTTAATGACGAAGAAAAGCATATTCACAATAGCCTTTGATGGTGTCAAAACGGATAGATTGAGATCAGCAGATTCAATTCCGCCAACACCTTATGTTTAAAGAAATTGAATCAAACCAATTGAAAACTGAGCGTTAACTCTGTTTCTTGCACAAAGATGATTCCAAATTGTTATGTAATATAATTTTTGACTGTGATAATTGTATAGAGAATTGGTGATCTGTTGCCAATAAAAACTAATTTTTTTCGAGCTACAAATTCGCAACAAAAATGATTTTTCATCAGTCCATTGTCACAATAACAGGGCATTCATCTTCTGGCTCTTCTTCAAAATCCCATTTATATTTGTCGGTTACTTGACTTTTAAATCTTTCAGCTGCTTCCTTGAGCTTTCTATCAACCATCTCGTTCGAAAAAAGATTGAAAAAGAAATCACGTAAAACGGAAACAAGAAAATTTTCATTGTCCACAATATCGACGAAAATATCCTCTGGAACTTCCTTCAGCTGTAAACTGAACACTCGAATGAAGTTTAAATACATAGAGGGATATTTGCTAATAGCCTGATCAGAAGCACATAGTAGTTTTAGCATAGCTTTCCATTGCTCGAAAGAATCGTTAACTTGTCCAACAATAAAGGTGACAAAACTAAATTGTAATTCACCGAGGATATCATTTGTATGTTGATATCTCTTCAAGGCCTCATCGAGAGTGTACGTTTGATCAATAGAATGTTTTGTCAAATCACTTGGATTGATTGCTTCACGAGGAAGCTTTGGTAACTTTGAAAGCTGGGTAAATTGAATTTGTGAATTAGGCTCGACTTTCATGTAAGGCATTAAGTTATCAACAGTCAATCGTTTACTTGTACTTGTCTCAGGTTGTTGAACATCTTCTGGATATCTAAGCGAAATCATTTCGGTAACTGATTTAATCTTTCCACAAATTGGATTAAGAATTTCTAACACGGTCAAGCTGATATAATTAGTCAAATTTATCCAGTGTTGATACTTTCTAAATGGATAAGGAGCCAGATGCTGGTCCAAAGAACCAATTAAATTGTCTTGATAGCGCTGAAATTCATCAGCGTCCAACAACTCGCTAGAAATGTCTTCATTTCCACCATCCCATTTACGAATAATCACTTCTTTAGGTTGAAAGAAGTGAAAGAATCCCGTTCGAGGGGCAATTTCGTTCCTATTCTTACTATTCACAGCACTATAATGAATAAAATGTAATCCCGGTGGTATCATTTTAAATCCTTTAAATTTTTCTCCAACAGAATAATCACTTAAATCAATTCCAATTGATGAACCAATAGGTAAATCTAAAAGCAAGAAAAATCCACCTTCACTTAGCAAATCTCTGGCCGTATTTTGATCAATATCAAGAGTATCCATTGGTGATTCTTCAACACTCATTATTAATTACTCACAATTTGTCAGTCATTAACACAAATTGCTAATACACTCACTGAAAATTTAAACTAACCAGCTGTTAATTTTAGCGCAATTTTAATCTTCAATATAAAGTAGTGCCATCTATGAATTTGTCAAAACTAGAGTTTTCAGGTTGATTAACAGTTTGAAACAATTAATAAACAACAATTTATGCATTATTTTTTACTTTTTATTTAAATTTTCTATTGAAAGTTAACAGTCAGTTAATAAAATTTTAAAAAAGAAACTTCTTTTTGCTAAATAAACATGCTTCTTTACAGCATTAATCATTATTATGTTTCGTAGTTAAAAATTAGCATACATTGGCATCTCAGCAACACCACACATATTAACACCTCTCCTCATTTTGAAATATCCATTATCACCCCAATCAGCTCCCCAACTGTTTTTGACAATCCAATAGTCGATTCCATTTGAATCTGTCCCAAACCCAACCAGGGTAACAGCATGATTAACTTGATTTGTACAGGTATCATCATCATAGATTCCTTCCCAATAAAACGTCAAATAAGGTGAGCTACCATCAATAGCCACTGCAATGGGTCCAATCTCTCTAACAGCCAAAGCAAGTTCAGTTTCATCGAGAGGTGTAACAAACCCAATAGTACGAATTTTACCATACTTGAGCTTGACTTGTTGGTCCAAACACACGTAATCTTTAGTTAAATAAGGATAATCCGTAGCATCGACAAATGGTTCATCAGCTAGATAAGTGTAAGCACCAAGCATGTTACCACCACCACAACCTTCATTCCCATTAGACCAAGAACAATCAATCAGTTGCTGAGCAGATGCATTAACTAACTGGCCCGTTTTTAATGCCCATTGTCCTTCAATGGTACTTGTTGTGGCGAAAGCCCAGCAAGAACCACATTCACCTTGATCAACTGGTGGGTTTACAATCCCATGTGTACGCCAGTCAAAACTAGATCCTTTGTCACTGGTGACATTGGCATCAGTTAACCTCGGCTTGAAAAGTTTGAGTTGGGCTGATTTCAGGCTAGTTGAGGAAAGGCCAGTCCTTTGTTTAACCATTTCACCAGTAGTCTAATTGTAGTCAAAGAATGATTAGCCAACTTCAAGGCGACACTTAGATGACACACAGCGATTTAGAAGCATAACTTCAAACAAAAACATCCAAACACAGAGACAGAAACTCGACCACTTCAGATGAGCATCAAGACAGTTGACACAATAAAAGTACATGTAGCATCAAACATATAAACACAATGTCGTAGATCCATATTGTTAAACTTACTTTGTCAGCATATCGATTCAAAGAGAGCTTGAAATTTCTCAAACCCAAATCGGCAACAGTGTTGTGTTTCAATATCTTGTTCAGGTTCATTCCAAAAGCATATTTACGGAAATAATCATCAGCCGAGAATGAATAATTTTTACCATGTCTAACCTAATAATCAAACCAAAAAAATGATAAACAAAACCTAAAGAACATTAAAAGCTAAATTTCTTACCTTATAAGTTGTCCAGTAAGAGTCCAGCTCATTTTCAGATAACTCTATGGATTGAGTTGGAGAGAGATGCAGAGAAAGCAAAATGAATGGGAAAATTAAGTAAATCATTTCCAACGAGCAAAGATACAGCAATTGAATTAACCAAATAGACAACTGTGATCATCTTTTTAAAATAAACTGTCGATAAACAATAAGAATCTAAGTGTGATTACCATTAATAATGATCATAAATGGTATAATAACGGATCTAAAATCAAATAATACAAATAGCCGTAATTTATGACTCCAAATGTAACTGATGTTAATTGATACAAAAACTGATTGCCTCTCGATCGCATAATACCCAAGTGAACGGTTACCATGTTTATATTGATTTAATTGGTGCTTAACCATTATAAAATTGTATTATGGCTATTAAGAAATGTTTACAATTCCTATTGACGTTTTGTTATAGTTACAATTGTAATCAATTGATTCAAGTTTGATTGCTTTGAATCTTTTACTTTATTCTTGTCAAATATTACATTTACACTAATTTAAATCCATTTTCTTGTTTAATTTAACATTTTCAATTAAAAAAGAAAGAGATTTGTTTATAACTTTGGAATACAATTGATATTATTACAACAATTAAAAAGCTTATTGGGCTGCTTGATTATAGTTTTACAAATTTCATGATCTTTTCATTTTTTTCGGGTCTTTCTATTTTGTGGGATAAATTGCAATGAAACAAATTGATAATCGTGATTATAAAAGGACAAATAAAGACAGTGATTAGTAAATTATTAATGCGAAATAAATCAATATCTTTGTGACCCAATTTTGCTATCATTTAAGTTGACTGTTTCTGCTGTTTGTTTCAAGAAGCGCTGCCCAATTTACAATAGAAAGTGATTAGAAACATTTAATATTTAAAATCTGGTTATGTTAATTTCTGAATCAGATTGTTACCATTAATATTAATGACTAAACAGATTGTACCAATACATGGTTATGCATGTACTAGAAATGAATTTAATTTGATACCTAAAATATAATTTATATTGAATCACTGGTGATGATGATGATGAGAAAGTTGATGATAAAGACAAAGTGTTTGATGTCCAATGGTTAGTTGTATATCAAGATTGGCCATTAATTTCAGTTCTCGTTGTTGGTACAGAAGGAAACAAAAAAGTGATGATTAACGAATGAAAAAGATTCAATTGACTGAGATTCATTACATTAACAATAATATTTATCATTTTAAGGATGGACTCAAATAGTAATGCAAAATGTTAAGCAAAAAACACGAAGAAGCAAGATGAGAGAAATAATTGAAACTAAATCAAGTTGCAACTGAAATTCAACAACTAAACGTGAAAAAACAACAGAATGATCGGAAAAAGGTTAATTTAAAGGTGAATTAAATCTTGTGAAGGGTAACTGGTGTACAATTGATAAGTAAATACATAATAAACCTGGAATTCTAGCGTTGAATCAAAATCAAATTGAGATTTTTATGGACAGTTTCTTTTTTCGGTGAATTTTACTTTTGGCAAATCTAGTTGAAGATTATGAATTGAATTAACTGGGGAAAAAGAAGAGAAAAATTCTTGCTTTTTTCGGTTGTTTCATGTTAGGCAAATCTAAAGACACAGTACTGCTTTCTGAAGAGTTGAAAAATTGCCATTGCATAAAAATGACAAGATATAGTGATATTGTCATGGAAAGATGTCAAAATGATTAAATTATGAAAGTCTAAAGTTGAGATAAACTGTCCATTTATCTCGAGATGATTTCTGTCATTGAAATGACATGAAAGTTTATCATCATCAACCTGCAGGGTGGATACCTTATTAAACTAAATGAAACATAATTTCAAAAAATGAGAGGAAAATAATGTAATTGTGTGCGAGAAGATAGAGGTGAATGTGGTTTTGGTGAGACAAAAAACATTCAACTACTCAGTGTACCTAAGATTAAGATTATCTTTTAGGTATGATCCCTGATCAGGTTGATTGACGATTAAATGATGATTTGAGATAGAAAGAAATGTGAAATATAGAACTACAGAAAGAGATAGAGAAAATTAATTTAGTAATGAATAAAATTGTCATTGATCTAATAGCGAAACATGACTCTTTTTTGAATATACTATCACAGGATATTTTTTTGGAAATAAGAGTTTTCGTTCATCTTGCTTATAATTTTTTAAATCTTTCGGTTGATTTGTCGACTAAGCATATGTATATATAAATATTAGAATAACTCTGTTTAAATGTTCGTAGGATTAATTGAAAAAGCTTTCACAGCTTTGACAGTGACGTTGATTTCCCTGTAATAATGTGTTGTAATTAGCCTTGTAAACGAGGTTGTTTAATGGATTAAAGTGAAAAATCCATTTTCGTTTCCAGTGAAATGAGGAATGGTTGATGTAGAATGAAATGGAATTATTATCCAGGGCGACCAAAAAACATATTAATCTTTCAATTGAATTATCTATACTTCTAATACCTATGAGAACGGGAGAAAAAAGTATCATTAGTAAATCACATAACACATAAGTTATAAGATTAAAAGAGCAGGCAAGAAATGGTTTATTTAAATGAATAAATTTACCGATAATAGTTTGGTTTAAATGGTCCAGCTTTATTGAGACCCATAAATTTGGCCTGGTCATCAGAAAGCTCAGTTAAATGGGCATCAAAAGTGGGTAGATGAAGGCTAGCAACATATTCATCTGTGAAAAGAAAACAATTGAGATTGATGAATTGTTACAAGGACAAATTTTCATGAGAGTAGACTTGCAAGTATTAGCAAAATCCATGAGATTACAATGGATTAGAATAGGCATTTTCTTACAGAATAGACGAATAAATTGAGTGACTGAAAAAACTGACAGAAGTGAGCTAAAAAATGAAGTCTAAACTAAAATAGAACAGAAATATTACAAGAATTAAGATTTAAAATATAAGATGAAGTGTGTGTTGAATGCAAAATAGCTTGTCTAACAGATGAATGAAACCATGTTAGAAAAGGCTGAGAGAGTAAAGAATTATGAATCTAACTAATTCTTGTGATGATAGTAATCGTATTATCGCCAATAACTTGTGATCACATTTCTTACCCATTTTCTTGGGTAGCAAGTAAACATCAGATTTATATCTTCCAGCTGGAGCATTGTATAATTCAATTAAGGCTAAGGCTTGAGTTGCAGCGGTAATGGAAACGACGAATGATGGAACGCGCGAACAACTGAGATTGATGAGGCGTCCCTGATAACCATGAAGAAAAGGGAAATTAAAAGATAATAAGAGAATCATTAAATAATTGTATGAGTAATCAAAGAAGGGAAAACATTCAAGGTTATTACAGAATAATTAAATGATAATCAGAAGGTAAACAAAGGCATCAAAAGGCAACAATTACCTCGGCAACTAGAATAATCCATTTACCATCAGGCCAAGTTATGTGATCAACGGAAGATCGAACTCGTTCCCAAGTAAGATCCGGAGTTCTTAAGCTTTGCTGTAAATGATGACAAAATTGAGAAGAAAAATTAAATTAGTAAAGTATATTGTATAAGATAATTAATTTATTTTCATACAGTTAATTAAAAAGTGATAAAAAAGAGGAAGTAAAGTGAGCATTGATTAAAAAATAATTAACTTTTCAATTAACGTTTTTTTGTAAGTTTTCAACCATTATTAGCTATAGAGAAAAAATGAGTGAAAGTTAAGTGAAAATAACATGCCCTTAACTAAATTGCACTTTACTATGAAATAGACATTGTAAGATCTTTTTTGTTATCAAAATGATGAATATGAAAATTAGTGTATTATAATATCTCAATAATGTATTAAAACCTTTGATAGTAAATTAACGTTACTCAGTATAAATTATTTGTATTATAAAATGAAAATGAATACTATTAATGATTTACAGTTGACTGAATTTAGGGTCTTGAGGTGTGACAATTAAGCAACCACTGAAATAATGTTATAAACAATATAAAGTGTACAAGCTTTAACCCTAATTTCAAGGCTTTCCTCTTTTTTTGATCTAAACTAACATTGTTATTGTGTTCAATCAAGCAATCTTTTAGTAACAATAATGATAATCATCATGTAACTGAAAGTAATGATTAATAAAGTCACAAACAATGATTGGCACGGGACAAGGATTGATTGAAAATTTTTACACTGTTAACAGTTAATCAATAACCAATTTAGTTTTCAACTGGTTTTTGTGAACACAAATATTGAACACAATATCAAATGAATGTGAAATGATGGATTAGAAGGCTCACCACGTCAATTTCGGTATTTGAATGACCCATATTACATATTATACAGCCCGACTTAACAGTGTCAATGTGATCTCGGGTAACTACATTTTTGCTTCCAGTGGCAGTTATAATAATGTCCACTTTACTAATGACTTCAGAAAGGGTAACAACTCGTAAACCATCCATACTAAATAGCCATTTTATGTAAAAATAGCAAATAAAAGAAAATGGAAAAACATTAATAAAACGGAAGTTATTAAATTTGAATCATAAAGGTTTTAAGAGAAAAATCAATCTATTTGTGTGATTAAGAAAATAAAATGTCTCCTTCTTTTGTTGTATTTTATTTCTTGGTATCTTACCATGCTTGAAGTGCACAAATTGGATCGATTTCGGTAACATAAACAACGGCACCCATTCCTTTTAATGCTGAACAGCATCCTTTACCAACCTGATGGAATTAAAATCAATGAAATGAGAATAGAGTTCAATATTAGGTTAATGAGGTTAATTTTTAAGAATGAGTGTGATATTGGAAGTTTGATTAGCTTACCTCACCATAACCACAGACAACGACTTGTTTCCCACCAAACATGCAGTCGGTTGCACGTTTTAATCTATTCATAGTGAATATAAATGAAAGTGAAGGTTGAACATGACGCTCTTAATTTACATACAATCAAAAACTAACAATCATGAATGAAAATCAATCTTAAATAAGGTTAATTTTTCATTTACAGATAGGTTGAATTTTTGATAGGAAAACAAAATCACTCATTTTTCCAATCTGTCTGTCACTTATTAGCCTAAAGTTGTTTCAACAAATCTGTGAATCATGTTCAACAGACTAGATAATCGAAGTTATGAAAAATTCTGAAAACGTACGCATCAAGGATTGATTCTCGGCAGCAATAGAGATTATCAAATTTGGTCTTTGTTACAGAATCGTTGACATTCATTGCTGGAACAGTGAGTTTACCAGCTTTTGAAAGTTGGTACAATCGATGGACTCCAGTAACAGATTCTTCCACAATTCCTTTAATTAAATTGAATGCGGCTGGATATTTTTTAATTAGCAAATGAGTAGCATCACCTCCATCATCCAGAATCATATTTGGTTGCCATGATTCAGAAGAAATGCTTTTATCGATACACCACCAAAAATCTTCCTCTGTTTCTCCTTTCCATGCATAAATAGGTATTCCTGTCAATGTAAAAAATTCATGATTTACTGATGCTCAAATAATTTATATAATTAGCTTACCAGCTTCAGCAATTGCAGCAGCAGCTTCATTCTGGGTTGAATAGATATTACATGAAGCCCATCGTATACTGGCTCCTAAGGCCACCAGAGTCTCAACAAGAACCTAAAAGTAGAAAAAAATGGTTGATTGTTTAAATGAACAAAAAAATCTAAGCTGACTATTTTTAGTTATGAAAAATGAGCCATTGTAACGGTAAATCAAGAAAATAAATTATCACATAAATAAGTTAAAAAGATAAACGAAGACAAATGGCTTTATAAATAAGAACATGATTTGAGTTACTAACCGCTGTTTGAGCATTAATATGTGTACACACGATTATTCTAGCTCCTTTCAGAGGTTTATCATCTTGAGCTCGTTTCCTCAAGGCAATCAAACCAGGCATCTCTAATATGAGAGAGAAATCAATTTGAATTGACGAATGAATTTTTTTTCAAATTTCAACAAATCTCCAAACAATTTGTTGCAATTGAAAAAACAAACCTTGTTCAGCCATCTCGATCTCTTTGCGACCATACGGGGCTTGTGAAATGTTTTTGACACAAAAATCAGTGAAGCCTTTAGAGGTTCGTTGAACTTTATCCCGAGGAGAGGTTCCGGTTTCATCTTCCGAGCTTGATTCTGTATAAGATGCTGTAAAAAGAGAAGAATTGAAAAGAGAAAAGAGAAAAAGAAATGAAAAACTGATTGAATATAATAGAAGCAATCAATAAATGAAGTAACTTGGAAGCTATTTTTAAAATGATAGTCATAACCGGAAAATACTTGTATGAGAAATCTAAATTACCATTACTCAGTTTACTGAGTGGGAATCAATGATAGACTACAACTTTTACTTTCAATGACCACAGTGGAAAAGCAATGAAGAATTCAAATGCATGATAATCGAAATATTATCAGATATTAGATACTCAATAGATGAGGATAAAAAAAATTGCACTGATAGCCTTACAATAAGCGATCATGATGATCTAGAATATCTTTAGTACTTATATTAACGTTATTTAAGTTCTCATGAATATAAATCCAAGTCAAAATAACCCATTTACAAAAAAATGGTCAGTTGTTATCACATCAGCTGTTTTGGTGAAAATCAATGCATGGGTGATGCTTGAACTACACATAGATTTCTTCAACTAAATGTTATATCAGAATGAGGCTCAGGAGATATTAATGATGATGGAGATAGTGGAAAAGTAATACTTACAAGCTGATGAAGAGACGGATGTTGATGAATTACGCCGACTTCGGTTGGTGGTTTTTTCAAGACCGGTGGTCAACCTTCCTATGGGAAGACTCATTCGTCTTTTTTGTCGTTCCTTGAAAGATGGATAAAGCAACAAGGCCTCAGGAACCTAGTAAAGTTGATAATAATGGTAGTCCAAAACGGTCAAAGATAATAACAAACCGAGAAATGGGTAAAAAAATACCAGAAAACAAATGCCAGGAGAGAAAATATCAAAAAAGCAATGAGAAAAGGGTATACAAAGTAAGAGAGTAGAAGCAAAGATAGGCAAGTAAGGAAGGAAGGGGAAACAGTGGAAAACTCAACAATCAAATTATAATTAACTGGATATATTGATAGAAGATAAAACTAATTAAATTAAACATGATGAATAATAGAGCCGATTGGGAATCAACAGGGTAACAATAATTTGATAAAATAATAGATGATAACAATAATTACAAATAAAATAATTGAAAGGAAACTCGTTTTTCTTTCTTTAACAATGTTCACTATTATGCCAACCAACTTTCACTTCACTTGAACACACAACCAACCAAAATAAGTAAATCAAACCTGCTGCCATCCTCATGTCTTTCTTTACTTTAACCGTTGTACTTTTCAGTCTATTTTTCTTGTCGAACACTGATTATGCATGATAAATAGACATTTACTTAATATTACCATTTCAATTGTAGTTAAAAAATAGTGACTGGAATCATCAAAGTCTTGATATTTTCCGCTTTTTGTATTTGCCTGAATTTCCCACTCTATTGCTCTTAATTTCACCATTTTCACCATCCTGCTCAAACCGTAAGCGGGAAATTTTATTATTAATGCCATTTGAATGATTCCTATTCAAAGATTTATCAATTTCTATTGTTTAATAGCGTTCAATCATAATTATATTTCCATCTTAATGCATCCATGGAATTTATGAATAGATAATTGTGAGTACATGATTTTTTACGGACTTTAACAAGTGAAGATGGAAAAGATTGAAGTAATTTGAAGAAAAATCATTACCAACGTTCAATTATTCACACAAATATTTACTCTTTGTAAAATCTCAACAATTACGAGTCTCAACATAGACTTGAAATTTTGTCGGATTTTGAAAAATACTAAAGGAGTAACTGGTAAAAATCAATCAGAATCACCAGACTGTTATATTATCATTTGGCCTGAAGCTTTTGAATTATCCATTTGATGACAATCTTGTAGAGTTAAAGATGAGAAGCCAGCTATTCCAATGAACAATAATTACTAGAAATTGTCAAATTTAATTGGAATTGATGACAATTTTAGAAAGTTCATTATTGATTTTACATTAATCTGGCTACAGAACTTCCATGAGCAGTTTGTGAATACTTTGGCCATGGATTATTCATTAATAAAACTAACCAATAGACAATCAAACAAACTGAAACTTAATCATCAATCATCAAATGAAAGTGAATCTTGTAACAGGGAAAACAATTTTCAAAAACGAACATTATTTCATTCGCTAGATGGCGTGAGTAAAAAGAATTGGCGGTAAATCCTATGAAAATTGAATGAAATGTCTGATTCAATTTCAATTTACTTGAGTGTTAAGCAGATGATATAATAGCATCAATTAATACCAAACCAATCTAATTTCATTATTTCTTTCAACATAATTGATTTATTGTTTCCATTGTTTTCAATCCTTTTTATCCTTCAAGGATCATGTAAAGAAATCCTTCATCTGAGCAATTATTGGTGCAAGTGATTCTCAACATGGAGTAATCAAATTACCTATTTTTATAATTAATTGAAGTCGTAAGACTTTTTTACCTTTTCTAATTATATAAGCTCTATTTGCCTTTAATTTCATCAACCTGTTTCTCTAAGTGTTTTTATAATTAGAGCATGTGTTTCAACAGATCGTGTTTTGTGTATAAAAAAATGCCAAGACTGACTTGTTAGAGGCCTAACAAGTAAAATGGTGAGAAAAGTTGGAAAATGTCTAAACCTCAATTAACCTGAAGACATCATTAACAGATTTATTAATACTTTTCATCTCGTGTTTGCTTTTATTTTTCCGAGAAACCAACCTCCTTCATCATTTTCGTCATCATCATCCTGCTTCTTGGACGTCTTGGTGGAAATTATTTTGATTTAGTTCTTCAGATTATTATTTGAAAGATTTTTATTTATACGTTCGAGTGCTGCTAATTTTGGCAGAAACATAACCCATCTTCATCTACCATGAGTTATCCCGAAAAGGTCACCTGTTTTTCCTTCAATTTTACCCCCCTTTTCACTTACCACCAAACCTTGCATAATTTTTCTAGTCTTTATTGAGGTCAAATAATTCAAAATTACATTTATTTATAACTAAACCATTTTTAGTCTGGTAACACTTGATTTAAAGCAAACATCAATTTGGTATTACAACTCAAAGGACAACTTGAAAGCAAACAAACGAGCAGAAGAACGTAAGTTCATTAATCATAACCTTGTTACATGTTTTACAATTTTACTTCACCATAGTAACTGATGTATTTTTTTCTTGTCTTACCCCGTTAATCACAGTTTACCTGATATCAAATGATACCATTTTTGGCATAACATTGGGTTGGTTTTAACCAGGCAACAGATGGTGTAACTGGCAACATGGCAATTCTCTTAAGAATCAAATCAATGTTAAATATTGACCCTGCCTAAGTGGGGTTACACCAGTTTTACATTTTTACAAATTACATCTTAACCAGCCCAAATAAAGGATTCATGCAACTTCAACTTGAAAGAATAATTGGATTTACTATTCCTTCCCAAGAATCCTTGATCAAAATGGTCATAAAATTACATCTTCTAACATAATTACCAAACATTCAGCCAAATTTACCATGAAAAGATGATGAACACAGACAAAAGGAGAAACCATGGAGGAACACAAATTGAGTCAACCATGGTGAAACCAAGCATTGGAAAAAAATGAATAACCTTCATCATTATCATATAAATGAATATATTAACTATCAACATGACAGAATCACAGAAAGAATACACACAAATACAATTTAGTGGTAAATTTCAAAGCTTCACCAATTATCAGACAAATGCAAAAGCGTCCATTGATACATGTCTTAACAATTGGACAAAAAGGAAGACCAGAACATGGAAAACGAATTGACTATTCAAAAGGATTAACAATTTACTTCAAAGTTACAATCAAAAGCCAGACCCAGCTCCAGAACGGAACAACACTCCTGGTAATATGGAAGGTCAACAAATTCCGTTTTCCTGGTCAATCATTAAATCCAACCTTCATCTAATATTTATTATGATTCAATATATCATGGTGCATGGTATTGAATGTTAGTGTTATAATATAAATGGTAGAGTTGGCGGATCAAAATTAATCAATCAAACAAAGAGAAACAAGTGGAAAGAAAATAAATCAACAGTAAATAATAAGGTGTGTTAATAAACTGAAAGTAAACACCATTAAATGTTTAGTGAATGGTTATTTATTAGGCTGTCTTTGGTATAAATATAATATCAATTGTCAACCTAATTTAATATCACAACATTTGACGCTCTAAGAGGAAAAATGATTTAATATTGTTCTATGGAATAATTTCTTCTCACATCCGATCATCACCATTATTCTTATCATTAAATCACCTTACAATTCAACCAAAACACAGACAATAAAGGATTCAACTGAAGGAATGTTTTAATGTAATAAAAACGGAAATCTTACAATATCATTGTAATATTTTCTAGATTTATTCAGGTTGATGTTATGAATTGCTGGAAATCGTTTCATTAACATTTAAATTGAAAAATTTTTTTCTCAAAAGATGAGCCTAATTCAGTATCGATCCGAAATTTGAGCTCTTTTGCTGCCAAATATATTTACCATTAATATTAATGTCGATTATTTATCGTAACTGATGAGTTTCATCTTTAACCATTGAACACGATTCTGAATGAAACTCAAGTTAATCACAAAGTATAACATTGACAAGAACCTAGAATGATGATGATACAATTAGCTGTATAAGTAAATATCAAGAGTAGCTTAGTTGGGTTAAAATTATGCTTTGTTAACATTTTACTCTCTTGATATTATTTGTTTGAGTTTATTGTTTGATCTTTCTACTTTTTCCTGGTTAACAAAATTTCCTGATGACAGGAACAAAAATTGTCAAATGATGAGTTAAATTGTTGACTATTGTAAATAAAGTCAACCTAAATACGACATGAAATGAATTAACAAGTAAACATTATCATTGGAAAGTGTAAAATTGAATTGTAATATCCAAATGTAATGAGTGATGGATATGTAACTCTATTCAAGGGAAACAAAAAGCTATTTTTAGCTCTACAATTGAACAATTATCCAGATTATTCAAATATTGTTACATTTGTTGGAAAGTCAGGATAATTGTGAAAAGTGTCATTCAAATGAAAATGGCTCTAATTTGAATGACACTTTTCCCCAATCAATTAACATTAAACAAGAAAACTTCATTTGCAATGTTTATCAGGTTCAACAAATTTTTTGATGAAAAATTAATTTCGACTTTTCAATTTCCTTTTCAGGTTACAAATGATGATTCCAGGGTTGAATAAAAATTTCAGAACTTTACTTCTGCTCGAAAAATCAAGACAAGAATGAAAATCAAATTTGCTGCTTTAATGAACCAAAAAACCAGTAAACATGAGAAATGAAATTTGATGATGGAATAGGAAAATGAGCAACTTTTTGGAAACAATTTTTATCCAATTTCTGGTAAAAGCTTCAATTCTGGTTAAATGAAGACACAGCAATTGATCAAGACTTTTCCCAAGGAACCACTAAATCTGATTCAACCAGATTTTGTCATTTCCATCAAGAAACTTGGCATTTAAATTTAACAAGAAATGCTTATGGATTCATCAATTAGAGTCTAAAAAATGGCAAATTAATTGCAGTTTCATTTCAAGAAAACTTGCAAGTCTTTTGAATGCCATTGAAAAGGTTAATTAATATTACCTAAAATAACCATTAATCGATTGGAAGGTGATTAACATTATTTACAAGTTTACCAGTTGAACCGTTATGATTATTTAATAACGTTTACTTAGCTAATGAGAAAGCAAAAGGTGAAAAAAGGTTGAAAAATGAAAGGCAATTCAATTTAATCGTAATAAGCTAAGCAGTGTTTACCAGTTACTTGAATCATGTTTAACTTTAGTTTTCAGATTTAATCATTTTCCATCTTCCCAACCTCTTCATTATCTTCCTCTTATCCAGTATTAAGCACTAAAGTTAATTGAGTTTTGTATCCATTGAAGTGTCCAAAAGAAAGGCCAAGAAACTGATCAACTCCAAATCTCTTGGCCACTTGAATTACCTTTCCCATTGCCATTCCTCTTTATCCTCTTTATATCCTTTTCACTCGTCATCTAAATCGCCCTCTTAATCACTGTTTTTCACATCATTGATGCTGTTGACCAACTCAATCAACACTCGAGGTGTAACATTAGTCAAGAGATGTTTCAGATTTCAGTTGATCATCCAAGGATCCAAGATTAGTTTGAAATTAAAGTGAAACATGGACCGATTCATAATCGATTTAACACTCTTCTCGTTTACAATATCAAGCTGTTAGCAAATTATCTTTTAATAATAACTCAGGTTCAAGTAATTTCAGGTTTCAAGAACATTAACTTTTCCAGATTTATCTTGAAATGTTTACAATTGTTAAAGGCAAATCTTGCGATTTGAAAATGGAAAATTATTCTACAAATTTTTCTCAATTTATCAATAATGAATAGACTCATGGAATTGCATGGAAAACTTACGTGAGGGAAAGAAAATGTTCATTCAATATGATTATGATATTCTGAATTGCTCAGTGTTTAGTTGACTGCAACTAATCTGGAAAGATGGAAAAAAATGTTGGTCTATTGAAGGTAAAATAAATGATTAGAAGTTGATCGTCAGATTTGATTAGTATTTTCAGCATGAGAGTAAAGTTCATTTGGAAGCTCCAACATTCATGTCTATCCAGAAGAATAAACAATTTCCTGAGATTGCAGAGCATCAATAATTATCAGAGCCACAAAGAAAAAACGAAACTCAATAGAATGTTAAGAATCAAGTTTGACTTTTATTGTTACAGGGACTGAACAGAGTTCATCTTTAAACCAAAAATGCTGCATTTAGTCTGAATAAAGACTTGCATTCTTGGCTTTATCCAATGTTTTTATAAACTTAATTTTTGGTTCATTTCTAGCAGAAGGAATTCCTGGATAGGAAATTTCTTTATCATGTTGATCATGATTAGTATTCCTACAATCCCAGTCTGTAATAAACTCTTGTCGGGTCTGGGACAAATCAATTTAAAACAATTTCTCTGATAGAAAATTATCTTTTCATAGAAGGATAAAGACCAAAATAATAGGGTGAACTATTTAGCAAGCAATTTTTCGTTATGCATAAATTATGTGTTGAATTTTACACTAAACTCATTACGCTTATCCATTCTTCAAAATGTTCTGTTTTGTGATATCGTAAAAATGTAAATGCATGAGAACTAGTTCATTTTAACTGACTGAAACCAACGCAATAAAATGGATTAGTTACAGTTTACCCTGAAAAATGAATTAAACTGATTTATTTTGATCTGCTAGTTCGCAGTATTTAAATATTTTGAATTTAAAATCGCAAAGTGCTACGATTTCATTTCTTGAAAATATGTTTAATTGTGTGAAATAAAGTTTACAAGAGCAATGAATAAAAATTGAATGTTATGGAAACACTTTTATCCTTTGGTCTGCATTAGTTATGAACATGTTGCAAACATCAACCTATCCGAAGCATTCGAAACTCACGGAAAATGGCCTTCAAATTTCATCTAAAGGTCGAATAAGGACCTTGAGTGATCTTGAGGGTTTAAAACTTATGCTTCTTCAATCTGCAAAAGCTCACGGTTAACAATTTTGGCGCTTTTGAGTGAGTTTCGATAATGATACTAATTCTAATTGTGGTTATTTGCATGCTGACTAATCATTTCTCAAAATGAGCGCTGACAATATCAATTCTGAACAAAGTAAGTTTATTTATGTTGATCAATCAGGTGACTAATAGCCTATCAAATGCATTCCCAGCTGTGATCAAACTGAAGCTGAATGGTGAAGATTATCATGAGATCTAGGTCAGACGATCGCTCGCCGAATTCGGTCAGCGATGACTTGAATTGAGCTGATTCATTATTCACGACATCGAGCTTAATCGTTGCGCATATAATTTATATTAATATTATTATATTCCAAGCGTTCTTTAACTTTTAGAGGGTTTTGAGCTATATTTCGATAACTAAACTTGACATAACAATATACTAACAATATACAATAACAATACATAACAATATATATAACTTGACATATTTTTTTATAAGAAAACTCCATACTAAGTTGCAAATCATTTCTTAAAGTGGTTTGTCTGTTAACATGTTTACAAGCAACCAAAAAGTGAATTGTCAAAATGGCATAGCTGAGTAACAATCTTCACTTCGCTTTGCTGCGTTCCGATGATTAAATTTGGTTTTTATAGCAACGGTTTCATTTATTCGTTTAAATGTGAATTTAGATTAACATTAGTTGAGTTGCAACCCTGGCTTATATTAATTTCCATTGCAATTTGATTTCCTTCCCGAGTCTACAAAAAAATGAATTGATGAAAAATTGTACAATATCTTTGACTATTAATGCTAAGCTCTCAGATCAACTAGGAACTTGAAATTTCTCCATACAAATTTCTCATGTATTTTTTTTGCTATATTTCAAGTTCAAGGTTATAAAGGTCGTAAAGGTCGTAAAGGTTATAATGAATCGCTCTTGATGCTACTAGAGATCAAACTTGATAGTAACATTTGCTTGCAGCAAAAGTTAACCGTAAACGTACTATATCAGTATAATCTTATAACTTATTGAATATCATAAACTAATTATTACCTAAGAGCAAAGATAATAATAAAATAGATTTTGTTCACCTTCAGCACTTTTCTCTCGAGTATTTGAGGAACAGTTTCGATACTGAATGGCTTGATACTTCGTCAATATGTATTATCTTTGATTGATGTAAGAACTGAAGAGAGATGATAAACGATTAATATTGAATTCAAAATTTGCTTTCCAACGAGAACTGATTTTACCATGAAAGCTTATTGCCTTTGTTTCTTTTGTTTCTTGCTGTCTTATAATCCAGATTAACTGAATTGATTCAAAATCTTAATCATTCAATGTTCCATAATTGACTAGCTGCCAATGAATAAACAATAAATTAATATAAACATGAAAACATATTGAAGTAAAATTTCACTTCAGCCTTCATCAAAGACTCGATTTAACCATTTTTGAACAACCCAAATAAACTTAATTGTTTCCTCCAACAATTCTTATATTGGCTCTTCAAATATTGAAAATTAATCGACCATTTAATTTTGCTGAATAAATCAATTCTTCAAGTGATAGATGAAGGACTCGAAATTTCAAAGCATGATTAAAGGTGTTAAAAAAAGATGTAAACATTTGAACCTTGAACAAACTGGTGAAACTCAACAAGAGCTTAGCAATGAAACTGATTTTTGCTGGATCATTCCAAGCGAGTTCATTTCACATCAAACACACAACTCAATTGACAATCGGACATTGGATAAGTTTATTGTTTACCATGTTTTTTCATGTTCAAATGGATTTTCTCAGTTTTCATTTAAACTCCAAAATAGAGTGCAAAACCTGGAGAAGAATAAGAAAAGGCAAAACAAGAAAAAAAGAGGAACCAAAGAAAACCAGAGAAAATGAAATTCAATTCAAACCTGAAAAAAACCTAGACATTGATTGAAGACAATGAAAGAAGATGAATAATGATAAACAAGCAAGAAAACAGGAAAACAAAGGATAACAACATCTTGTTCACCATGTTCATCATCTTTCACCATGTTGAGAAATTGTTCACAAAATGATTGTTTTTACCTATTTTTACTTGGAAACAAGTTCGCCAATCACAATAACCATGAAGAAGAGGAAAGACATAAGACTTGAAGATTAATGATATTTTTATTCAACTAACATTTACTGTTACCGTTTTTAAATTTTTCACACTTTAATTTGTTATCCTTTGCACACTTTTTAATAACAATTGATTGAACTGTTAAACATGCATCATCATTAACTCATCAACATCATTCACTTTTGCTTCAACTATTGATGAAGAGGATGAACGATGGATGATGATGATACAATGAAATTTGAAGATCAAGAGTAAACTGAGAGTTTTGTTTTCTTTTTTGTTTTCCTTTTCCATCTTCTTTCCTTTTCTCCTGTTTACTCATGAATTCAGTTGAAATGGTTTAAAGTAATACATAAAGGATGTAACATTTGAAGGTGAAACCCATTAACTAAGGAATCATCCAGGTAAATAGAGGGAAAAAGAAGGCGATCAATAAAAAAGTGCAGAAAAACTGGTAAATTTTGGTTCCAATAAAGATTGATGGTTGATTCTCAATGGATTTTTGGCAAACTTTTCATCTCCTTAACCATTTAAATTGTCATCAAGAGACTTTTTTCAGTTCGTTTTTTCCATCTATTAATATTTATTTTCAGTTGTTTCTCTTGTTTTATTTGTAATATAACATATAAACTCGAGGTAAAAGTCATCAACAGAGAAGAAGAAAGAAAAAAATGATTTCTTTTATTCATCAATGAATCGTAATTCTTCCATTGGAATGTCATGATGACAATGACAACTCATTCCAATCAGTATAAACGATTGAAAAGTGTGACTTTCACAAGTCACTTATCTTTGGCCAGATTTAGTTGAATCCATTTCATGGATTTATCTTTCATTCAAAAGTCACTTTCAATCAATACAAATGATTTTCATTATTTCGATTGTTGAACATTCATCTGCAAGAACTTTGCCCGAGTTGCCAAAAATTTTGTAAACCTTTTCACATTTTATTCATTTATTTATTGGAAATTTTTCTTTCTCTGGAATCTTTTTTTCCATCGAAAACTGGATTCAATCTTTCACTGGATTCCCTTATAATTGAATATTTTTGCTCAATTTTCTGAGCCAACATGGAAAGTGAAAGTTTCTCTCTGAAAATTATCTGAATGTAAACCACTCAAGGTTTAGAAGATTTTCAATTTTTGGAAATTTCTATTTGCTGATTCGCAGTTTCCATCCAAGTTGACCATTTAATTGAACTCCAGACTCAAACATCTGTATCTTTGCTTCTTAGATCGATAGTTTGCTATTACAACTTGATAAGTGGTTTGCTTCAATTGTGGCTTTGATTAACAAAGTCACAATTTTGATTAAATTTTGTCCTTTTTCATGTTAAAGTGTCTTTTCAATGGCAACTTTCAACGAGTTTTATTCACCAAAATTCATTTTAAACTCTTCACTTGCAACCATTTAAATCAACTTTACCAACAATCTAGAGCCATTCATTGACTAGCCTAATAAATTTAACCTAAACTTGTTTCATCTCAAGTCGACTCTTGACAGCATTTTTTGAAAGATGAGTTAAAAAGTGGTCTTCCATCACCAAATGGTCTAATTTGATTATCATTTATTGAGTTTAACCAAAAAACCTTTCCAACCATTTTCAAGATGACATTTTTCAACTTTGATGAAATAAACCTTCACCACAACATTGTCATCTTTCAAGACTCAATAACAATGAAAAATAATTGAACTTGAAGCCAACAAAACCACCAATCATCATCTTTAATTGTCCATGCTTGTCATGAACCATTCTAATTCCCTAATTTGCTCGGATTAATGAGTTACTGTTTACTAACTAATTGGCAGTGTTTCCATCAAATGTAACAAAATATCGTCAAAAAATGTCTCGAGGTTGTGAACAATATTGTTTCACATTGACTCGTGTTAAAAGCACTAATTGCTAACATTTGCAAGCTGCCAAGTTGATTATTGACAGTTTTCCTGCAAATCTGCTTTTGTCAATCAGCCAATTGAACTCGAAATTTGATTCAATTTTCGACCATTCAATTCGTCTAAACGATTCTGGATAAACATATTTTTCTGTTTTTGGTTTGCTGACTTTTGCTTGGTTTCATGAGAAACCTCATCATTGAACTGTTCATTGTTCATTTGTTTCAAACATGAAACTAATTGAGTTGAAGTAGGCAAGAGTAGGATGACAAGAAAGGTTAAAACATACAAAAGATGACAACTTGTTTTGTTAATTCGAACTCATTTTCACTTTATTTTCAATCTTTTTTTTCTTCTTCTCCTCTTTTCCACCCTGTTCCCTGATTTCCATCTCATGTAAATTTCACAAGTCAAATCGATTGAATAAAGGTACTTTCATCTTTCCATTAGCAAGTACACTTGAAGAGAGAAGAGTCGCAAAGAAGGAAAATGTTTAAGTGGAAACAAATCAAACATGAAATGTCATGGAATGAAAGAATTTACAATTTTCTTTTCACCTTTCATTTCACTTCTCATTGTCAAACCTTTTCCTGAATTCACTTGAAATTTCCTCTGTGAATGGAAAAAGAAAAGTACTCTTTTTTTCTTCAATCATTTTCTCAGTTCATCAAATTCTACTTTCATTTTTCCCTCAAAAATCTTTGATATTCAACAAAAGGACAATGAAAATGGCATGAAAAAAGTCTTAAAATGCATTTCAAGTTAACTATTAAAAAGTGAAAAGAAATGTTGATCTTTTTTTCAACCAATAATGCAACTTATGCTAAGTCAATACTAATGAGTGTAACGGGTTAATCTTGGTTAATGTTGTTATTAACTTGCTTCATCAACCACAATCCAATTGATTGTTAAAAGGTAAACCAAATTAGGTTATCCAATTACGCTTATTAATTCCCTAGTCTTGAAACTTAATCACATTTACAAGAATAATAATGAAAAAGAGATTTGGTTGAAAGGTATGAAGAGCAGGAAAAAAAATGTCTGAAATGCAGAGGAATGGAAGGCGAAACAACTCGGAATTTGTTGATTCTCACTGAGCCTTGATTCACCAAGAGACTTGTAAATTGTGTTACAACAAATTGCATGTGAATCTATTGATGATCCAAAAAGGTGTATCAATCAAAGTCAAGTAATCAAAATGTAAATTAAACTGGAAGAAAAAAATATGCAAAGCAAAGTGAAGGAAAGTCAATAAGCTAGTGACAGCTACAATTAATGACTTTACAGAGTAATTAATTTGTCGACAATTGAGGGAACAAAAATGAAATTAAAAAATCTGTTCTAATTCATGTGTTTGGAGTAAACTTTGAAAGCAATCATTTGGCTAATCAAAAGCCTCCATTTGGACCATTAAATGTGAAACATTGTCCTATCCTTGACTGATTATGGTTTGTTACCCAGATTCAACCCAAACTAGATCATCTATTTTTACTGATGAAGCATAGATGAAGATTGAAATGCTCAATATAAGGAGGAGGATGAAGATGGAAGAAATGGAAGATGAAAAGGTTAAAAGAAAGAGGAAGGATGATAAAGATGATGATGATGGGAATGGTGGAAATGGTGTAAAGGGAAAAAAGGCAAGACATGAGAGTACAATGAATGGGAAAAAACTGAGACTAACAGTATTCTGTTGGATTCTTGTTATGGGTCGATAAAAATGTTACAGAAAAGGAAAGTAAACGTTGTTATAAATACCTCATGTCCTTTAATACTTTTCAATGATTCTCCTTCCATTGATTTCGCCTTTGATTGATCACTGATTTCACCAATTATATTGACGATTGATTGAAAGTTGTATGCAAAGAGTTGACACCTTTTCACTATTGAAAATTTACTTTAACGATTCAAAGGTTTACTTGAGATTACTTGTGAATCCACAGAATTTCAATAACTTTGTATTTTCTCAATTTTTCAATTCTACTTTTTTTTTACAGTTGGTTAAGCACTTGATCAAGAATGCAAAACAATTGTATCTCAATAATGGCTGAGGTAATGATGAAACTTTGGATAAAGAAAAAGGTAAAATATTTTGGTTGATTGTTTGGTTCAATGACAAACTTTGTTTGATGTTGAGATTGCAATTGGTATTGTTTGCGATGATTGTATTGATGCAAATATTAATGATGAAAAAGTCGATGATGAAAATTTTGGGTTAATCTTTTCGATTCAATTTTTTATCTCTTTTTTCACTCTTTTAATGAATCGTTTGATCGTCTTTCAACCTTTTTTTACTCTCTGGTGTTGTTTCGTCCTGAACACTGGACACTGTATAAAGTGAACTCTTTTAGCTTCTCAGAACAAATGTCATTGATTACAGCATCTTCTCTATCATTTTCGTGTTCCCTCTCTTTCCTTCTCTTTCTCTTGTTTTTCCTCTGTTTTCATCTGAAATTATCATCTCACCAAACTTTTCCTGGCTCTTTCTTTACTCTATCATCATCTCCGTCTTTTTGTCTCTAAACTCTCTGTCTCTCTCTCCTCACTCCCTCTCAAATGCTCAGTCAGTTGTTGGGACACTCTCAATGCGAGCTCCTTTTCTGAAGATGAGAAAAGGCAAAAAAACATATTTCAACCCTCATTCAACTCTGAATGATTTTTTTCTTCATAACTTTTTTCATCCTCAAAGCATCATGAAAAAGCTTCTGCCATCTATAGTCTTTCAACCAACTTTACCAGCAAAGGTTGGGAGCACAGAAGACTTATTACTGTTACAGTTGATTCGTGATTCAGCTTGTCACGAAAATGAAGATATCGTAATTTCAAACGGATTTATTCAAGTTATTATCTAATAATAAACACATGTTTGGCCAGAAGAGATGACATAACGATTAATGACTGATGCTACTGGAATTGAAGCTGCTGTTGATGCTCCTGATCCATTATTTGTTGCTGGTGCTGTTGATGAAGAATCTGAGCTAGCTGCTGCTGATGATGCTGTTGCTGCTGAAGATCCTAAGCCAGATACTCCTGATGATGAACCTGATCCATTACCTGATGATTTTGATCCATGGTTTGATTCTGTAGAAGATGAGTTAGCTTTCTTATGATTTCCGAAAAGGTTTATAGGCATTTTGAGACCGATAGAATTCCATCTCGATAGGCTGTTTGCATCAACAACGGTTTACTCAGTTATTTAGTTATAAACTCGTCAAATCGAACATTTTGGCTCTGAAATCTATGTGCATTCAGTTACTCACATTCTTTTCGTCAGCTCATTAAACAATAATTTAAATATTACATTATATTATTTTGGTTAAGTTAGTATATTGTATCTTTCCATTTCAAAAATCGATTCATTTTGTTTGATTAAAGCTTCTGCAAATGCTTCGAAATTTATGCAATGACACTTGGTATTTCTGTTCTGAAAATTCTGTCTTCAGTTGCCGAATAGTTTTGTTTTTTTCATATATTTGCAATTCAAACGCTATTGAAAAATAAAATAGAAACGCATGCAACAATCAATAAAGCTATTTTACAGCTTTCTTACCTCTTACTTTTTTATTATCCGTTTGGAGATTGAACACTTGACAAAGATGAAATTGGTTAAGATAAATGATGTAAGTAAAAATAGTAAAGATGAAGCAAAAATCTGAATACTACGACAATACGGCATACTCTTAGGCCATATTTCATATCTTTTTCACTATTTTCGATTCGTGACGATCAGAATTGGCCTTTTCAGACATTCCAGCATTTACGAAACAGGAAAATAAGTGAAATCCATATCATTAGATTTTTCGTAATATTTATATATCTATCTCTTTTATACAGCATCGAAAGTAAAGTTAGAGCTGGTTACGTTATCTTTTGCCCATTGTTTGGTAACCAAGCATATTTTAGTAGTCAATTTTTAGAGATAAATTAAGCACAATTAACATCAACACGAGGCTCATTGGTTAAGGTATTTAATCGTTGTTGATTGTGTTGATAAATCTCAAAAATTGACTACTAAAATATGCTTGGTTACCAAACAATGGGCAAAAGATAACGTAACCAGCTCTAACTTTACTTTCGATGCTGTATATAACTTATATTTATTAATATTAAGTCTTTACAAAGGTCAACAGGGCTTAAAAATCGCGTATTTCATAGTTCATTTTAAGGAGTCAATGAGAGGTCAAAATTTGCATGACCTAGAATTAGCTTAAGAATTTGCTCTTATCGTTTTTCTTTTTGCGGAAACTCATAGTCCGTGTTGAAGTTAACAGTTAACAATGAACAGTATTGTTGTCCATTCACAATTAGAGCAATTAATACATTTATCTATCCTTTACGATTATCCTTGATTTTACTTGATTTCATTATTACATTATTAAAGTCAGTCTTGATTACTCCGTTCAAGTGTTCATGATTAAACCAATACAGTCTAAACGAAATATTTAACAGGTTATGGGCTCATCGTGCTTCGTTTATTAGTTGCGTTTAAAGGTATTGTTTTATTAATCATTGACGAAACCTATTTACACCATGGAAGATTCAAAATCTATATCAATTGAAAAATTAAACCAGGAAAATTGGATTAACTGGAAATTCAAGATCAAGTTGATCTGTGAAGACTTGGATTTGTGGAATATTCTTACCGGTGACGAGAAAGGTGATAAGTTGAACGGTCAACAGTTGACTGCTTTTGTTAAGAAGCAGAAGAAGTTGATGAGATTGATTGCTCTTAATGTCGAGGATCAGTTTTTAACTCTCATCAGAGACTCGAAAGATCCAAGAGCTGCTTGGATTAGTCTTTGCGAAAATTTTGAGAAAATTTGTCTTGCAAATCAGTTCAATTTACGGAAACAATTATTGAATATCAAATATATATCTGGGGATATGGTCAAGCATATTAATACTCTTATTGATTTGAAGCAAAAATTGGAAGCTATCAATCAGACTGTCAGTGATAATGACTTGGTTATTGCATTACTTCAAAGTTTACCGAGTACATATGAAACTCTGATTGTTTCCCTTGAATCTCAATTCGGTTCATCAAAAATTGACTTCAATTTTGTTAAAGGTCGTGTTCTCGAGGAGTATAATCGTAAGCTAAACCTTGATATAGCAAATAATGATAGTCAGATTGCTTTGCTAACCAGTAAATTGAGTATCAACAACAACAACAAGAAGCAAATAAAGGCAAGTAATGCTAATAAATTAAGACAAAAGCGCTTTGGAAAGTGCAATTATTGTAAGCAAAAAGGTCATTGGGCTCGAGAGTGTAAAAAGAAACAGAATGACGAAGATAAGATGAAAGATGCTTCTGATTCTGTTAACGTTTCAGCACTAATGGTTAATACTGGAACTAACCATGTTGATCAATGGTATATTGACTCTGGTGCTTCTTCTCACATGGTTAACAATCTTAAATGGTTTTCTGATTTCAAGTATATTGAAAATGTACCAATTACACTTGCAGATGACAGTAAAATTAATGCTATTGGTATTGGTACAGTAACATTGAAAATTGAAACAACTGGTGGTATCAATGTTATTAATCTAATGAATACTTATTACATTCCTAAATTGGGTAAGAATCTATTGTCAATGTCAGTTGCAAGTGCAAATGGTGCTAAGATTTTGATTGAAGCTGGATATTGTTCGATAAAAAATGGTAAAAATCGGTTATTGATTGAAGCAAAGTTGATTAATGGTTTATATCAGATCAAAAATATTGTAAACTCTTCTGGTCAATGTAATATTGCAAATGAACTCAAAATTGATGAAACTGTTTTATGGCATCGAAGATTAGGTCATTGTAATGTTCGAACTGTTGAAAGGTTGGTTAAAGAGGAGAAACTCAAATTATCGAAACAAGTAAACCATGATATTGTTAAAACTTGTGAGTCATGTCTCTACGGTAAACAAACAAGAAAACCATTTGAAGAGTCAACCTCTAAGTCATCTGAGTGTCTTGACTTAATTCATAGCGACATTTGTGGTCCTATGCCAGTTGAGTCAATTGGTGGTAATAAATATTTTCAAACGTTTATTGATGACTTCAGTAAGAAGACATTTGTTTATTTGATGGCGAAAAGAGATCAATCTCAAAGTATTATTATCAAGTTCTTGAAGCGAGTTGGGAATAGCAAAAACAAAAATGTAAAAGTATTACGTACAGACGGAGCGAAAGAGTTTATTGCTAAAGAGGTTGAAGATTATTTATCACTCAATGGTATTCAACATCAGCTTTCTGTTCGTTATTCACCTCAGCAAAATGGTGTAGCAGAACGAATGAATCGTACAATAATGGAAACTGTTCGTTGTATGTTACATGATGCTAATATGACAGATGAATTTTGGGGTGAAGCTGTTGATACAGCAGTTTATCTTATCAATCGTAGACCTAATCCAAGCATTGAATTTAAAATACCTGAAGAAATTTGGTCAGGTAAACCTATTGATTTTAGTAAAATAAAGATCTTTGGCTGTTATTGTTACGTTCATGTACCAAAAGAACTTAGAAATAAGTTAGAATCAAAAACACGTAAATGTATTTTTCTTGGTTACCCTGAGAATCAAAAGGCATTTAAAGTTTGGGATGAAGCTGAAGGAAAGTTGATAGTAACTAGAGATGTCGTGTTCAATGATGATATCGTTGATAATTACACTGATTCAGCTAACTTGTCCGAGCACCAAAATACAATTGTTAAACCACCTTCATCAATGCTTGAACTTAATAACAGACAAGACAAAAATATTTGGTTAAAAGCAGCTCAACAAGAAATGGATTCATTGATTGCTAACAAAACATGGGAATTGGTTGATCATCAGGATGAAATGAATGTGATTGATTGTCGTTGGGTATTTACTTACAAGTTGAATAGTGATGGTTCGATCAATCGAGCTAAGGCAAGATTGGTTGCAAAAGGCTTCAAGCAAATTCCATTTGTTGACTATGATGAGACCTTTTCACCAGTTAGCAAGTTCACATCTATTCGAGCTGTACTTTGTATTGCAATGGTAAAACAAATGACCTTAATCCAAATGGATGTAAAAACTGCTTTCCTCAATGGTGAACTAACTGAAACTGTGTACATGAAACAGCCCGATGGTTTTGTACAAGATGAAGGTAAAGTTTGTAAATTGAGAAAAAGTATTTATGGATTGAAACAAGCAGCATTGGTTTGGTTTAAAGAAGTTGATGGAACTTTGAAAAGTATTGGTTTTACCAATTTGAACAATGATACTTGTATATTCAGGCGAAAACGTGAATCAGATGAAATCTTCATAATTCTTTATGTCGATGATCTTCTTGCCATTGGATCGAACGAAAAATGTTTGGTTGAATTGAAAAATCAACTTAATCTTAAGTTCGATATGACAATTATTGCAAATATTGAACAATTTCTCGGCATTAACATGAAGTGGGACAGAAAAGAAAGTGTCATTTATCTATTTCAAGAACGATATATTAATGAGATACTTGACAAATTTCAAATGACTCAATGTAAGAGTGTTAAGACTCCATATGATGGTAACATTAATATTGCTAAAACTGAACATAAAAATCTAGCCCAAAACGAATCGTTTGTTACTCGTTATCAAAGTGCTACTGGTTCTTTGAATTATCTTGTAACCTGTACAAGACCAGACTTGGCCATTATTGTTAGTATTTTATCCCAATTTAACTCGAAACCAGAAGAACATCATTGGTCAGCAGTTAAAAGAGTGTTTCGATATTTGAAGTCAACTGCAAAATTAGGAATAAAACTAGGGAATAATAAATGCATGTTTAATTTAGAAGGTTTTGCCGATTCAGATTGGGGTGGTGATAAGATCGACAGAAAATCATTTACTGGGTATTTGTTCAGACTCAATGGTAATCCGATTTCATGGGGTAGCAAAAAGCAAGCAACTGTAGCTTTATCAACTACAGAAGCAGAGTACATGGCGCTAACTGCAGCAACAAAAGAGGCAATCTGGTTGATGAGGATGCTTAATGAATTGGGTATAGATATTGATATTGTTGAATTGTTTGGTGATAATCAAGGAGCATTGAAGTTAGCTAAAAATCCTATTTATCATTCAAGAACGAAACATATTGATATTCAGTATCATTTCATTAGACAAGCAGTAGAAAGTAAATTAATCAATCTTAATTATATTTCTTCAGCTGATAACTTAGCTGACCTTCTGACTAAACCATTACCTGGACCAAGATTCATGAACTTATCAACAGAAATTTTATGGACAGTTGATTGAAACTCGTTGTGAAATGACAACAAGGGTGGCTGTTGAAGTTAACAGTTAACAATGAACAGTATTGTTGTCCATTCACAATTAGAGCAATTAATACATTTATCTATCCTTTACGATTATCCTTGATTTTACTTGATTTCATTATTACATTATTAAAGTCAGTCTTGATTACTCCGTTCAAGTGTTCATGATTAAACCAATACAGTCTAAACGAAATATTTAACAGTCCGTAAGCAATCTTTAGCATAAATCTTTCGCGCTTTATGACTGTTAACAGAAGTCAGGTTGAAAAAACGTCCAGTATATTTAATTTGAGTTCATTCATTTTTGCTTAATAAACTCGTCCAAATCAATCAATAGGTTGTCATAAATCAAGAAACAATTATTTTAATCAAAATATCTTGATGACAGTCCTCATGACAGTCCTCATGAATTCAACAATTGAAATGGTATCAATTTTTTCAGAAAAATGTAGACACGATGACTAAATTAGAGATTAAAAAGGATGAATAGGTTATTCTTATTCATAGCAAAAACTTACAAAACAATTTCAATTAACCTTCCTATTCAAATTGCTAATTCTTTAAATTATTCTAAATTTTTAACTAAAAACAACAAAAGACAACAAAAGGAATCGTTGAATAATATTGATGAAGACACAATTGTTCAAATATTGCTATGACATTTAGCGACTATTGTATCTAATATCTACGGTTAATTAGTTGCTAACTACTTTTGATTTTCATGAACTAAATTCCAAAGTAAATACACATAGTTTAACAAAGAAAATTTAAATTTTAGATTTTAACTTGGGGAAGCTTCTAAGCAAACGTTAAAGTTGTTTGTAAATGTTCATTAATGTTTAGCAAACTTCTAACTTGTATCAACAATATGCTTTGAGGGCGTGCTTTTCAGAGCGAATACAGTAGATTTAATAAAGAAAAAAATCATAAGCATTTCCTTTTCCGAACGTGTTTAATCAGATCCCATATAAAACTGCTATAAAACCCAGAACTTCATCAATTGCAATCATATCATCTCAAATTGAGACAAGCAAAGTTCAAAAACGATCACTTTAAAATGTTTATTGTAATGACATTAAGCTTAATAATTCTCGCCACCGCTATCACTGATGGCCAGGGCCAAGGTGGGTCTGCCCAGGGTGAGTAGGGTGGAAACGGGTATGGTGCAGGGGGTAACGCAGCAGCTTCAGCTGCAGCCGCAGCTGCAGCCGCAGGTGCATCCGGAGCCGCAGGGTCTGGTTATGGAAACGGGTATGTTGCAATCGGTGGGTATGGTGCACGGGGTTTGGGAGCAGATTCAGCTGCAGCCGCAGCCGCAGGGTCTGGTTAAGGAAACGGATATAGTGCAAACGGTGGTTATGAGGCGTATTCTTGGCAGCAGGATCAGCAACACTCGCAGCAAACAAGGCAAAATTAGTAGCTTGAGAATCAGCTCAGTTAAGTTCACTAAAGCAGACATATTTGCAGCAGTTGTATCATTTGAATAATGTGCTTCAAAAAATAAAAACCACTATTAAATGTGAATATTGCAATAAATTGCGCCGTAATGTTATAAGATATGAAATAAAGTGGGAAAATTAAAATACTAGAAACCGCTTCATTTTTATCTAAAAGGAGGTGTAGCAAAAAATCTGACTTTCGAGTTAAGAGTTATTTCGGGAAATAAACTCCTCTGTTTCTGTGCAACAGATCACTTAGATTTTCCGTTAAGCCATTTCATGACCATGATAGCTAGAGATCTGAAACTCATTATTTGTCGAGAAGTTGTCGGTACACATCATCGATCGAAAACTTTTTTCAATTTATCAACAGTTCTCTTGATTTTGGCCATTGGCCTGAAAACTTTGAACCTCGATATCTCGCGAATGTAAGTACTCACAGTCATAAATCTTTAACTAATCATTAGGTGCTAACAAAGGCTACAATAAATTGAACATTTTGAATCATTAAAATTCATACAAAAAAGTTATAGCATTGAATTCCTTGAGTTGCCAGATTTTATACTTCGTTTATCAATGTGAATGATTATTCAAACACAAATCTTATGACGCTTTAGAAGTTTATTCATAAATGAATTAATAAAATCAATTTTTATAAATATTTAGTAGTTGAATGTTATAGCCCATGTTAGCACCTAATGATTAGTTAAAGATTGGTGACTGTGAGTACTACCATTCGCGAGATATCGAGGTTCAAATTTTTCAGGCCAATGGCCAAAATCAATGTCCTAACCCTTAACTCGAAAGTGAGATTTTTTGGCACCACTCCTTAAATTAAAATGTTTTGTAATAAAGCATAGTGAATAATATTAAAATAGTTTCATATTTGAAGAAATAGCCAAACAGAGGGAAAATGAAACTGTCTTGACTCATGAACAGGTTAAACATAAACCAGCAAAAAACATTGGCCAGAATTTTGACCATGGGACTTAAACCTTTGAGCCTCGATTGTATATGATTTGCTCATAAATGGTAGCACCTACAAGGCAATAGCGCTACACCTACCTAATTCTTGGTTGATTTCGGAGCACACATCATGTTTTTTAATCTAAAGGGATTTTGAATCATTCATCGAGTTTCTCATGGACAACTCCTGTATTTTTTGTTTTTTGATCTCGATTATAGCCATTCAGGAAGCATCACATACAAAGATTTAAAGTTGATCAACCTCTCGGAGTATCTGATTTCATTGATTTCAATTTAACCATATAACATAGTTTGATTAAAATCCAATTTCAATTCAACTCTCACACAGTGTGTTTACTCTTTGTTAGATGGCGACTCATGCAGAAAATATCCGTTTTGTTAAGTCTGACTGCATTAGCTTTGATCATATCAAAACATATGACAATAAAATTCTTAACAATTTAATTTAATTCTATTAATAGATTTTTCAATAATTAGACAAATATTTCACAAGATTAGCAGGTCTTAATTATCTAATATAATAACAAATAACTGAAACTGGCTGAAAATTCGGTAAAATAAGTGAACTTTTTCGTCAACTATTGTTTTCTGAGAAATAAATGCTCTAAAGGATTAATATTAAAATGATCATTCAAAGGCTCAACATCTTTTCGATTAACACTATTCGTAGATAACTGTTAGGTGCTATCTGTGATCATAAATTGACTCGACTTGATTCATAAAACCATCAATAAATAAGATAAACTTGACTAAAAATTTACATTTCGTTTTCTGCTCACATGATGGCATGATGGTTCACTTTATCGAAACATCAAACTATATTGTTTAATACGAATCAGTTTCATTAAAATAGGGAACATTGTCCGGGATGATTAGTTGACTTGAGAAGCCTATCATTTATCATCTCTGAGTAACAGAAAAGTCGTGAAATATTCCAATTTCTTTATAGTTGAAAATGTCATCGATAATAGTTGCCATAACTTTTTGTTCAGCAATTATGTATTCTATTTCGGTGTTAAATGAGTCAGTCAGAAAGAATGTTTTTGCACCTTGAAAAAGCCTCAATCTCAATCTCTCTTAACATTTATTGAGTTTTTGTAAAGCAACGAAATCTACGGTTTGAGCAGCCCTGAATGAAACAAAAGATTGAACCATGAAGAGCGCAAAAATCAGAATGATTGTCAAACGCACAGGCTCAGATCAATTATAGACTTAATGATCTGTTTCTCTTTCAAATCGGAAACAACCTGTGAAGAAAAAGTTGAAAAGTAAAAAAAATTATCCGCTTGTGAAGGAAAAGCGAAAAAGAAATGAACGAAAAAAAGATTAGGATTTTAGTTGGAATTTACTTTATGATAATATTATACCATTAAAGTGATAATATCATCATTCATATTTACACTCTCTAACCTCAGTAAGAATTGACTTTGACTCGGTCGCCATCATCACATCATCATCGAGAGCATCATCAGCATCGATTATTATTATTAAAAGGAGAGGGAAAAATATATATAATGTTGGCTTTTGATCCAACTTGAAACTTGTTTACTGCAAATGGTGACAATTTTCAGGCGAGAGAAAAAGAAAGAAAAGAAAAAAATGGTGAAAAAATTCATTTTTTACTTGACCATTTCCTAAACCATTGACAGCGCAATAAAACTTGGAGTGAAAACTCCCAGATCATCAAATGATATAACCATTTGGTAGCCTTTGATATCGAATTTGAAATGAAGATTGTTTCTTTTGCTTTTCAAAAGCAGAGAAAAAAAGAAGTTTTGCTCAACGTTATACATTCCTGATTCATGAAAAAATTTCAGTTGAAAAGGTAAAGAAGATGAAATGCTGGAAAGAAACAAAAAAAGACAGAAAACAAGATGAACGTTAATTTGGTTCAAATCAAATCTCACCGGACTTAGGCTGGTCAATTTCACTCCAAAGTTAAGTTTAACCTTCAAGATTAAATCATCAACAAGGCAAGGCTCAATGGACTAGAAAGACGGACTGAATTATACAATTTTAATGGAATTGCAAAACTCGGATAAGATGCGAAAAAAGATTCAACTTTTGGTTCGACTTTTGGTTCAACTTTTAGTAACTGAAAGTACATCAGCTTTGGGGTGAAGATGATGAAGGATGGCAACATTAAAAAAGGTTAAATTGATGACAATTCACTTTGTCATTCTTTACATCTTGAGCTTCAGATCTTCGAGCAATACTTGGTTAGTTTGGGTTAAATTATGGGTCAAAGGAAAACCCAAAAGAGTAGAAAAAAATGTCCATATTTTGTTGATTCTTGATCCAGTTGGCTCAATCACAATGCGAATGGACATTTATTGGACAATTTATTTAATTTTGCTTCTACTCGGTCATCATGTTTACACCAATTGGTTGACCATTTATCGTTTATTAGCACAATTTGATTCTCAGTTACAGTGAAAAGGTTGACTTCACTATTTGGCCATCATTATCATGAAGAAGTAAAACAAGGAAACAAAATTCCAGTTTCATTGCATGCAATATTTACACTGATACAGTTGATGTTGCTATTCATTTGGAATAATGTAAGAAGCAAAAAATGACTTTTTTCAACATTTTTTTACTTATTACTTTTATTGCTCCAATTAATTACAGATTTTCGTCTTTTTTTCCATCCAAACTTTTTCCATTTCCATTTTGCCATCAAAAATTCAATTGCAATTCTTGCATTCAATTTCCATTAAATCATTTTTGTTAACCAACTTCAACTAATGATCATCATGTTAGTTAATAAATTATCATTCTAATGAGAAGCAAACCCATCAAGTTTATAATAATCATGGAAAGGTAAAGACGAATGTCGGATCAACCTTTCCCTTTGCATTCAACATTAATTGATCATCTCAATTCTAATGACAAAAACTTATTAGTAAATAAGATTCCAAAGATTATCAATAAACCATGAGAAATACAAGAATCATGAAGAAGAGGAATGAATGATCATTAAATCGTGATTTAGTTTTTTAATTAATAACCAAAAAAGATATCCACAAAACTCGCAAAAACTAGAGAAGAGTTGAAACATTTGCTTTGCAATTCACCAGAAAATTGAAAATTAGATTTGGTTCGAAGATGCAATTTTCCAAAAAATGAATCCAAAGAAAATGTTTCTTGGAATATTTTCCAATTTTAATGATCTTGAATGAACGTCAGCAAATTCTGATTATGAATCGATGAATCAGTAAAGTGAAACAAAGTAAACCAATTTTTATCTCTTTGTCTTTTCTCGGCTCATCATGAAACCTTGAAGGCTTTTTCAGCTAATTTACTTTCAAATTAGTCTGGATTGACACTATTTTTGCTTCTCTTTTTGCTTTACATTCAATTTGCCTTGAGCTTTTACCAAATCGCTCGTCCCTTTGCCACAGCCTTTGCTTACAATTTTATTCATGTTCATTTGGTGGGAATGAAATTGAAATAAACTTTAATCAACTGCAAAGGTTTAGTTTACGAACAAGAAAAATTGATTGATCTCAACTTTTCAAGTCAATTTGCTTCAAATAGTCATTATTTGCACTTTTCAATACTCGAGCTTTTGTCATCATTTAACAGTTTTACTGCCAGTTATTAAGGTTATCATTTTAATCAGAATACAAAAGACAATTTAGTTCAACTTGCGTTGACTAAACTTGACAATGGCAACTCTCCATTGAGAATTGGGACTAATGAGAAGGAAATTCAATTGTAAATGAATAATACAGTCTGATAGATACTCGAATGTTTGTCAAATTTTCTTTTTTTATAATTTTCTTTTCTCTCGACTTTTCTTCTTACCAAGTTTAACCAATTTACATGGAAATTTAATCTACTCTGTTGACTGTAAATATCATTTCATGTCAACTTTCAGTGTTAACCAAAAGTGTTTAGTTTGTGTCAAGTTTACAGTCCAATGGTTGGAAAAACTTTTGCTGACGAATGCAGAAAAGGAAAACATGAGAAAATTCATGAAAAAGATACTTTTGATACTCGTAAATGGAAACAAAAATAAGAGAAACTGATTTCTCGAAAAAATATTTAATAAAAGGTAAAGTGATGTCAACAATTTGATTGGAAAAAACAATCAATCATTCAAAGAGAAATTTAATGATTCGATAACAATTTGAATTTCAATTTACATTGTAATCGAATGGAGCGAAAAATGCAAAACTTCGAACTCATTCTCGACTATTTTCAAGATAATTTATGAATGCTCATTGAGAGTGAATTATTGATAATTAAGTCTTTTTGCAACGAAAAGAGAATCTGATATCGAATATTCAAGTGCAAAGATCGAAATTGGATTCCAAGAGTTGGTAAAGAGATGAGGTGAGGTTGGGTGAATAAAATGAGTGTAGAACAGGGGAAAAAAGAAAAGAGAAAAAACGAAAATCGAAGGTAAATTTCGTAATGTAAACTAGTTTAGTCGATTGAATTAACGAAAGGTTCAAATTGAAGTGAGTCTTTGAATTTGTGATGCAAGTTTGATTCAATTTTCACTCTTTTCCTGTAACTTGCAACCATTACATTTGATTTGATGTTGAACGAAAGGAAGAAAAACTTGAATCTGAATATGCCATTTGAATAAATATCACAACTTTTCACAAAATTTTCATTCTCATTTAATATTCTTTTAACCCTTTTTCGACACCTTTTCACTTTCTCTTTACACAAATGATTTCTCATTCCAAGTTGACTCTCGACATCTTACAGACTTTCCATGTTTTAGAACTGGTGAAGAGAAAAGAAAAAAAGTAAATCAAAATTTCCATGCAACTCGAGTGCATTTACATAAAAAAATTACACTTTCTTACAACGAAAATCACAGAGTGACGAAAATTTTGATTCAACTTGTATCAACTTGAAGGTAATTCAATAAAAGGAAAGCTAAATGGTTTATTTGCGTTAATTGAACAAACCTTTTCTTTTCGTCAAACTCGAAGTGAAATCGTGAAAAGAAGAAAGTTTTGTTTACAATTTAAGAGTTACTCTATTTGCTACCAATCATCAAACTAAATAATATTTCAACTGAAAATATTACAACAAACAGAATTATCTATTTATCATCTATTCCATTATTTATGATTTACTTTTCCTATTAAATTCAGACAAATCTCATTACATTTACTTGGCAATAAACACCAATTATTGCTCTACATTCACCTTATAACAAGATATTTACATTTTGATTAACTTTCACTTTCAAAGAAAATTTGAAATTCAAAGTCGATAATTGTGACTAAAGAAATAAAAAAGTTTTCAACAAAAATTCCAAATGGTTGAATTTCGACCTAATTGACATGGACAAGTGCAGGTTGAATAGCAAAATGAAGAGCAAAAAACTTGTAAAAAGGTTGAAGATGATGAGAAAAGCTAAAAGGCGAAAAAAAGAATAAAATATTTCATGTTAATAAGGCAAGAAGAAGAGGCAATATTAATGGTTTTTTTGGGTTACCTCATTACCTGTTGGTGCTCATCATCAAGTTAATGGAGTGAAAACTGTTTTCGGTCTGTTTCCAGTGGATAACTGTTGTAAGTATACTTTTACTGATCAAATGTTTAACCATGAATATCGCTTTGGACACACTTAGATAATAATGTTGCAAAGTTACATTGTAAGTTTGGAGTGACAACAATAGTGGAAATGGTAAAATATGAGAAGGAAAAGTTTCAAGAAAAGTATTTCAACAATGAAATGCTTGGAGACGAAAAGAGAAATGAAGAAAAGGAAAAGAACCGAAAATCATATACAATGTGATTCGATGGTGATAATGATGAGTTGAATGTCACCTCAAGAGAAGAAAAATGAAAAAGAAAATGACAAAAATTTTCTCTCTCAAGGTATACCTGTTGTTGATGTATTTTTATCTTCTTCTTCTTCTTCCCATTCCAATATTTCATTTGATTATCCTGCAATTTTTTATTCCTTTTTTCACCAGTTTTTCCTTTCCTGTCCCAGTCATAAGCAACTCTGTTCATGACAATTTCCATGATCCATTTCAAGATTGAATTGGTATTAATCTCGAACTTTTTTTTCTTTTCTTTTGGAATCAATGATCAACTGCAACATTTACTTTTACTATCATCAGAATCATCATCATGTACAAAACCTTTCGATTTCTGGTTCCATATTTTTCAATCTCTCATCGTTTCTGTTTTTTTTGTTTCTTCAATTCCTTCAACTTTACAATGATAAAATCACCAGGGAAGCCAAATGCACAGATATAAATCATTTTAAGTTTTGTTTTTACTTCAATCTTCAAAATTACTTCGATATTTGATTTACTTTTTTTTGTCTTTCAACTTTTCCCTTTTCTTTTACTATTAGTTGAAATGATTTTACTACATTTTCCACCTTCTCATCGTTAAGCAAACTCTACTTTGAAAAGTTGATCTCTTTTCATATCAAGTTGAGCATTAAACAAACAACTCTGTGACATTCATCTTTTAATATGAAAATTGTCTACTCGAGCTGTGAGTAATGTCAGGACAAACAAGAAAACAAATAAAATTAATACACAGTTTAACATGAATATGGATGGCAACTAGATTCTGGTCAACATTCCCTTCCAAGTAGCTTCAATGTTATCCTTTTTCACGGTCAAAATGTTATTTTGTTTCAGCTTTCAGTTGGAAAGGATAAAGTAAACTGGAAAATCTGTAAATAAATATGATGAGCAAATAAGAATACAAAATGATGATAAAGTGAGACAAAACAAGAAACTTGTAAGGTTGAATAAGATACTTTACCTTTCAAAATGTCGAGTTTTCTTGTATATTATTTATTGATATTAGTAACTATTGACGCGAGGACAAGATGAATATCGTTGTAAACACTTCTGTTGTCAACTGAAGTTGACTCGATTATTTCACGATTTTAGATTAGAATGAAAAAGAAAGATTTCTATTTGGAATTGTACTAGGATTTTTCGCCGAAGATTGATTCAATTTCTATTCATTTCAAGATAGATTAGTTTTTTTGATTGAATTTATTGGCAATCAGTTTTTGATACAATTTGGTTGTTAATTCATTCTGGATTCGTAGTTGGTTCATTATCTGACTCCATTCTCATTAAACTATTTGCTTTAAGCAATATCTTTACGTGATGTCAACTTGTTTTGACCAAATTTTCTTTTCATTTTCTCGGTTCAATTTCAATCTGTTTAACTCAATTTTGAACAACTTTGGAAGTCAATTTATAAAAGAAAATTTTCCACCGAATTATCGAAATAAAATCAAATTTTCGGCTAAACTTTATTGTTTTATAAATAAATCCTATTTGCTATGCAGCTTGGGAGTGAAAAATTTACAACACTTCAACTGCTAGAATTTCAATGAAATTTTGACTTTTCTTGTTTCGAGCAAATTCTTAACCTGTAATAATCTCTATTTGAATCTTGTATGATTGGCAAAGTTTTAAAGATTATCCATTCAGATTGATTGAATGCTTAAATGCTGTGAAAATAAATCTCAAACAAGATGCACAGCAAGACCTGAAACTAACTCTTCAACAATGATATAAGATTTGAATAGATGATTTTCAGTTTTTTGTAGAATGTTTTCCAAGTTTCCAGTTCTTTTGACTGATAAATCAGGATGAATCGTTCTCGTCACATTTGAGCTTAGATGCTCTACTGTTGCAAAAGCAATGATTTTACTGAAACTATTCTGGCAAGTTAATACTTCAAACTTTGTTGATAAATTTTTAAAAATGTATCCAAATTTTGTTCGGTCAACTCGACTCCTTTAATTATTAAACGAATAATTTGTTTGCGGTTTCAGGTGAACATGGATTGGTGTACAACATGATTAATTGACCTTTTTAACAGCACAGCAAAACCAATGTGGCTTTGTGTTTGTTTCATTTGATGACGATTTATAGCAATGTTACAATTTTCGTCTTTACTATTCAAGTTTCCTGGCATTGTAAAGACAGAAACAAAGCGATCCAAAAATTCCTGCAATTTAGGTAAGCATTAGTATTCCCATTTGTTTGATTTTATTCCAGTAATAGACCAATGTTACTTTGTCTTTCCTTGCATTGGTCACTCCATGTTTATCTCAAGAAGAAGATGAGGAGAAGAAAAGAGCCAAAAAAGGCAAAGTTTATTCTCATTTCCCACAGGAATGGTCACGGAAACTCCTCTTGTTTGACCAAATAAATGGAGAGAGAAAGAGATTCGTTCAATAAAGTATAATAATAGAACGAAAAAGAGGACGAAAAAAAGCAAGACTAGAAATGCGATGAACAAGAAAAAGAAATGATAAAAATTTTCAATCTCCCAGGTAACACAAGAATATTGAGTTTCATCTCATGATACGAGAAAATCATTTGCCATGTAAACGCTTGCAACTATGGAAGCAACAATCTCATTTAATAATAAAAACTGTAGACCAAAAAAAAAGTTGTCCAATCTCAATTAAGTTACTTTTAAATACAATGTATACCTGGAAGCCAGAGGCATGAATGAAATACAATGAGCCGTTTGATGAGAAATGAAAATAAATTTTATTAAATAACCAATCAAGGGAAATGATGGATTTAACATTTTGACTTTTACAGTTTCCTTCATTTACCAATTTGACCAGCAACATTTGTCTTGCAATTTCATCAGTTATGTGCTAATGTTATCCATCATTTTATCCACTGAATGACCAAATACAACAGCCTGAGGACAATTTAATCAAAGGAATAAGAAGAGAAAGAAAAAGAAGAAAACCGAGAAAATCGAAGTTGGCTCAAGTTTCAATTTTACCTGTTAATATCAGGTGAAAGGGAAGAAAAGAAGAAAGGTAAACCAAAAGTAAAAGCAAAATAAGTTGATAAATATTGAAAGGAAAATGAAGAAATGAAAGAAAACAAAAAGCAACAATTGATGAGAACTGAGAACAAAAACGATGGAAAAACTGAATCAACTGTTTATCATGTCCGTTTCTTTTGCATCTTCTAATGATTCTTTCATGATGAACATGAAAAACTCTGGAAATGGAAAAGTTCTTGTCAACAAGTTTCGATAATTAATTTGGGCGAAGAAAATTGTTGCATCAAAACCAAATTCGATCGTTGATTGGGAGAATTCCGATTGATTACGATTCGGACGATGTTGAATGAACAAAAAATCTGTTGGAAAAATGAGAAAAGAGAAAAAGATCTTTTAGTGAAAAGAAGAAAACAGTTTCAAGAGCAATTCTGAATATTATTCATGGTGCATTACTCCATGAGAATCCAACAGTGGAATGAAGAGTTACTACACTTTGAGTAAATATTTATTCCAATCTGAATATGCTTCTCAGTTTATCTTTTTTGTTGTTTCTTCTCTCGATTCCATTCTTTTTTTTCCGTTGCAATATTTTTATTTAAATTTTTACCTTCAACTTTGTTTTTTACTCAAGTTGAGACAAAAATTTAGTTCAACTTTTGCATCTTCAATCATTTCGTTCAAGTTTAACCATTTAAAGGCAACATTCGTCATTGTTATCAATTCATTTTCTTGTTTTTACTTTGCCTCACATTATAAATGATGTTAGTCTAATAAAATAAAGGGAATGTGAATTAGAATGGAAACAAAATTGAATCAATTCATTAACCATTTTGACTGAATTGCGGCCAAACTTGAATCATCATGTGAATAGGAAAATTGCTTTATTTTCACTCAATCCAATTATTATCACTATTATTATCAGCATTATTATTATCACTATTTTTCTTGCCAACTATTAATCTTGTTTATCTTCGCTTTTTTTTCTTCTTTGCCTCTTCGCCTTCGTTTCTACTTTCATAAACTTTGCTCTCAGCGTTAATCTCTTCCCAGTAAGGAAAAAACAAATGCAATTATCAATGGAAAATCAAAGTTTCCATCATTAAGAGTTTCAAATATAATTTCGTTGAAACGATAACCTTTCATTTGACTAAACTTGTCCATTGCCTCTTAACCTTCAACGTTTTCAAGTTTGACCGAATCTTAATGTTGAAGAGGAAAGAAAAAAAAACTTTTAAGACAAAAAAAAGTCTAAACTCGAAAAGAAATGTCAGAATTTTTTTTCGCTTCTCATGAAATTAGTAGTTTGTTGTAGCATGCAAAACCAGAATGTCATGTAAATCACTTTACTATTATTGATTAGGCGTTTCAAGATGGGCCAAGTTGAGGGAAAAAAAGTTTCCAAAAAAAGGCAGAATAAGAATGAAGAAGATATAAAGATAATGCAGATTAACATATTATTGAGGTTTTACTGGTGATCCTCATTTGAGCAACTTTTTTGTGCCTTTGTAAAGTTATGATAGACATGAAGGATGCATTATGGTTACATGAAGATGAGCAGTTGCAGGATAAAGAGGATGATGATGATGGGGATAAAATGTAGATGGAAATGCACATGGAAAACATGCAACAAAGATATAAACATGGAAAAGAGTGAAAAGAGAGAAAAGTCAATATAAAGTGAGAAAATGTTGGCAAATGTTGATTGAATGGAGAACAAGGAAGAGAAGGAGAAAAAAGAAGAGAAGAGGTTTCATCTTCCTTCTTGGTTCATCCTAATCATGGTAAGATGAATAAATATCTTGGATAATAAATTGAATCAAGATTATGTACATATTGGCTTGATAGCATTGAATGTATAAGTGTGAAGATTAAGACGAAAGAATTGAAATGTTTCTTCCATTCAAATCCTTCATTGACTCTCATGTAATATGCAGATTCATCCGATATTTGCATCATTGTATTCATTGGTTTCATTCAATGTGTCTGGTTATCTACGAACACAGAAAATCTCAATTGAAGTTGAGTTTTGACCGATTGTAGAGATTTATTGAAGAATTTTTGCTTCTTTTTTCGAATGAAATTTTTTCTAAATTCAGTTTGATAGTGAAACAGAACTTTTGTTGAAGTTTATGGAATTATCTGATGAGTTCATTTTTCCATTTTTATTCATTTTCGATATTCACTGGAAAGGAAGGAAAAGGAAGTTTTACTTTATTCAATTGAGAGGTGATAATGGATAGAGTAAAGGGAAGATGAAAATGAGTAGCCAGCATGATAATATCAGGATGACTGGGAGTTGAAAATTCTTTTCACGCTTTCAAGAGAAAAGATAATCTAGTTTTGTTGACTCATTTTTGCTTTTCGTCGTTTCTTTCCTTCTCTAAGCTTGTCTTCATTTTACACTCTTTACTCTGTTACTTGAGTTCAATGAAGAAGAAAGTGAAATAATGAATCAGTTACATGAGGATGGTAATGAAGATATTGAAAGATGCTGGGATTGAGTGGAAAAACAAAGAGAATGGTGAAGATGATGGAAAATGTCTAATGAACATGGTGAGAATAATGGTGAACCTGTAAAGAGTCAGGGTGTGAATTCAGTGGAAAAGTGAATTAAGATGTCAAAATGGGTTGGAATTGCATGGAAAGTATCTTTACTCTTTGCCTTTTTTTCCTTCAATAGACTTGAACCATCATCATGATTCTCTTTCCATCATGAGCATCACCATCATGATAATGGATGAAAAGGTGGCAAATGAAAGGAGAAGCAGAAATTTGAACGAAAAAAAGGGTTTCTCTTTTTACTTTCTCTTTCCATTCAAGATAAACTTGATAAAAGTTCATTTGTCTGAGCAAATGAATGAAGGAACAAAATGTTTTCTCTCTTCATCTTTTTCTTCTCTCCTTCAATTTCCTACCAAATTGTTGTTTTTTCACTGTTTTTCATTTTCTTTTCATCTCTTTTCACATGGTTACAGTTGAAAGGGCAGAAATGACAAACAAAATGATCATCAATAAAAGTAAAAAGAAGAAGAAGAAACGTGGCAAAATGGGAAAATATCAACATTCATGGAGACGAAAGTTGGGAAAAATTCTTTTTCGACAAAATAAAGAATCAATTTTTCCTCCTTGTTCCTACTCAACATTCATCTGACTCATTGATATCAATGAGTTTCTCCTTTTCCCTCAATTCTCGAGTTTACATTATTTTACTCTTTTCACTCCCAGACTGTTGCAAGTTATAAGAAAATTTTCTCATTTTGAAAAGACAGAAAAAAGGAAAATTTGAAAAGAAAAAACTATTCTCTGTTCAGTGCATGATAAACTGATATTGAAATTAATGATTCTTTTGATATCAAGAAAAATTGACTCAAATTAGGTGTAAATTTGAAACACATTTATCTCTATTTAGAGTTGAACAAAAGAGCGAAAAAGCGAAAAAAACTCTTTTGTTTCAATATGGAATTACAATTGGTTTAAAAGTTCTCAAAAATTCTAATATGATTAATCATTTTTCTTCGCATTTATTAGATAATTAATTCCCAAATGGTTCAGCGGAAATTCAATTTGAAATTCAATGAGATATTCATTTGTTTTTCCGTGTTTACTCAAGTTTCAATTTTACCATTTCATTGAGAAGAAAAGTGAAAAACTTTTTATTCTTTTCAAGTTTATATTTAAAACCCAAACTCATGATCAGAACTTTTCAACAATTAAAGAAATTCGATAATTCCATTTCGATTTTTTAGCAAATCGATGAATATCTTTTGGAGTTAAATAGGTTTGGACAGGGAGTTGAGAGAAAAAAGTGATTTTCTTTTTCATCGAAAAGAATCAAATTGAAACATTGAAATAACAAGAAAGGATGATAATGTGATGAGAAGAGGATGCTTAATGTAGCATGTAGAAAAGCATATTAAACATTTCATGGAACGTAATTCATTGAAGGAGAAGATAAGAGGCTGAGAATGATAATGATGAAAATGGATAACGATTGAATAAGATTGAGCAAAGGGAAGAAAAAAAGAAAAAGAAAAAAGTTGAATTTCGAGTTTTGTATTTTCTTTTTCATTTTTCCATTGATATTCTTTTCTCTTGATGAACCAATAGAATGAAAAACTATTCATTTGTTGGTTTTATAGAGTTGAATAAAATTTCAAGTTCTGCAAATTATCTGAAATTATCAAACTTTATTCGCGTCATTTGATTCTTTTCTGATTTTTACTCTTTACATCAACTTGTTCAATATCATCAACTTATCATTTGTTAAAATACTTTTTACTTGAAACTCATTCTTCTGTGAATACAGTTTGTGGAAAAATGAACAAATTTCTCTATTCTATCAGTTCCATGGTTATTCAAATAATCAGTCTATTAATGAACCCTCATTCCATGACAATCTAATTTGATCATTTCTCAAAATTTCCATTTCTAAACTGAAATCGTAAAAAGAAATCAAACTTAATTGAATGTTTTTCTTTCGTTTTTCAATTCAATTTCATCCAAACGAAAATCTTGATTGGAGAAAACATGAAAAATTCAACATTCTATTTGTTTAAAGAGAAAATCATTTCCACCAAAAATTCATTTTCCATGAAATTATTTATTTCATCGAACCAGAAAAACTGGTCAAATGGTGAATCTCAAGTGCAGTAACTCGATTCATGATTTTTCTTGATTCATTTTCCTCAAATCATTATCATTCGCTGGAAGAATTTCGAGTTTTTATCAAGTTCTGTTTTCGAAAATTTGTTTTCGAATTCATGATGAAGTTCATTGGAAATGTTATGCTCTGTTCATTGATTACATCAAAGTTTTTCTTTTTTGTCACTTCATTAGAAAGTCAGAAGAGACTAATTAATCAAAAATTTTATTGTTACGAAGTTTTGCCTTTTTGTTGGTGAAACTTTTTTACTCGAATAATGCATTCAATGTTGACTGATAACAATCCATTCATCACACTGAACTCAATCTGAATCAAGTTGAATGAAAAACTGTTTTTGTTCAAATGTTCAATCCAATTTGAAATGTAAAATTGAAAGAAAAGCAAAACTCTTTCATGATTTGTTTCAGTGTCAAAATGAAGAGAAGAACAAAGCAAGAAAATTCTCAACTCGAACCAATCAAAATAAATGTTTGGATTTTGCTTTTTTCACTATAAATTTCACGTTCAACATTTATTCATGATAACGGTTCTTTCAATGTCATCAAGTATTGAGAAATAGTTCAACTCTAATGGTCAGTTTTACTAACCATATGCACCTCATGATATCTTTTCATGCATTTGTTTATTTTCCTTTTTCTTTTGCAACTTCTCTTTTCCTTTTCACACCCATTCCAAGCCGAATATATTCAAATTGTTCAGTTTCAATGAAATAAACATTTTCTTTTTTCCCTCTTTTCTAATCTCTTGTCATCTAACAACCAAGTGACCTTATCCAAGTCAATGTATTTCACCATTTACTCTCTTCATGCAATAATCGTCCAATAAAAGCGAAAAAACCAAATGAATAACATTATCATTCTCATGATGGTTAAAGGTGATAAAAATGAATTATCCATTGAAATAGCAAACTGAAATTTCCTTTTCATCTCTTTGGACAGAAAAGACTTTTCAATTTCCGTTTCAAAAGCACTTTCAATGAAACGAAAAGAAAACATTTTAAAGTTTGTTCCTTATTGAACTCCAACTGAAAACCATGCTAATGCAACGGTCGACAACAATTTCACTTTACCTTCAAAAGTAGGAAGCAAAGAAGATTGCTCTCGAAGTTTTCAAAACTAAATTTTAATGAAAAATTATCTTTTCTATCATTTCCCCTGAGTCTAATAATTTTCCTTCTGTTTCATATTTTTAGTGAAAATTTTTCTAAAAATAAATGATAAATTTGCATAATTGTAAAAAACTATTTCATGATAATTTTCATCATTTTGAGTTTATTCAATAATCGTTTACATTCATTCAATGAAGTGAATTGATCAGTAATGACCCTCATTTTGAGCTCAAAATAGTTGTCTACTATTTATCTGACAAGGAAAGGTTACAGAAGTTACAAAAGTCAACTTTTCCACGCTAAAAATATTCTAATGGATCATGAGCTTTGGTCGAGTTTTTCGTTTTGCAAATTTTCGAGAGTTACATTTCGATCAATTTTTGCATAATTCAATGTGTTATTTCGATATTGCGGGTCTATAATAAAATCTGTTTTTTATCATTTTTAATTGATTCATTTTGCGGTAGAAATGAACTGTTGTAATTTGTTACATGGCTAATCTGTTAGACAACCACATTTAGATTGATGGCCTCAGCCTCAAGCTATTTTATCTTTCAACCCTCAGACCACATGCTGTCACTGGTTCTTCCATTTCATTTTTCCGCCTTTTGTTTCTTTCAAGTTTCTTTTCTTACTGAACCTTTTCATATCAAAATCATTATCTCACTCTTAAAACATAGAGATTTGAGAAAAGACCAAATCTACAACAGTGAATCTCCCAACAATTTTTAAGCTGCATTTTAAAGATGCCAGTATCGACTCGAAAAAATGATCGAGACAAGATCAATCTTTCGATTCACTGATTTTCTGTGCAAATGTTGACTCAAGTCATTGAGGAAAGACCAAAACCCTAAGAAATTTATCAATTCATCAGTTAGTTTTGTACCTTTTAAGTTGGTCGATCTCTCTCAAGAACTCGAATCTTTGAAAACTTTTTTACTTTTCATTACCTTCCAATTTGCCAAGACAACTAAATAGCATTTTCAAGCAAAACCAACAAATGATTGTACTCAGATAATTGTTTCAACATTTATCCAATTAGCCAATAGTAAAGCAATAGACTTGTTCTTCATTTGATATTCACATTTTGTGCATAAAGGCATTCGAAGATGGTGAAAGAATTTGTCTTGAAATTTTCCTTTTTTTCGCCTTACTTTTTGTTTCCATTAAAATTGATCAACTGATTATTGGATGGTTGATTAACAAATCTAATTAACTACAAAAACTGATGAAAATGTTGTCACATTCAAGGAATTTACAAGGCAAAATATTCACTTCTAGTTAATGCAATAAGAAGCTTGCAATCAAATTAGTCGAAATTTTTTCTTCTTCAGACTTTATCTGTTTGACTTTTCTTGTTCATGATTTAATTTGATTAAAAGTCGACTAATTATCGTTGCAACTTTTATCTACACTCAAGATTGGAAAAGGGAAATTAATCGAAAAGAGAAGATACAATTGAATATTAGAATGAATTATTTCACTTTTCTTCATTTTCCATTCCAATGAATGCAATTGTTGGAAGAAAACTATTGATAACAATTGTCATTGCTTCTAATGACTTACCTCAGTGTTTTTTGTTTGTCATTTCAACAATTTCCTTCCTGATTATCTGTTAATTCCTGTTCCTAATCGTCATTATTATCGATTGAATAGGAAAAGCTAAAGAAATGAAAGGAAATAAAAAAAGGTAAGAAATCCAAGTTCAAGTTATTCTCATGATGATAATATAATATTAAATATGATTCTTATTATTTTATCTCTTTCTTCAATTACTTTTGTCTTCATTCATTCATTTCTTATCCTCAAGCATTCTTGACATTCTTATCTCTGCTCAATATATTTATTCCAATTTCAACGAGTACATTTCAGTGCAAACACCGAACAAGCAAAAAGTTCCAAATGATTTACACTTTTATTCCAAATCTGAATAGTGTTCAGTAGAATGAAAAATCGTACAAAAAATCGAAATTAATCTTTTTTCTCCAATTTAGTGAAAAAAATATTCTCAAATGAACAATGAACATTTTCGTGTTTTCATGAATAACGATGATGAAGAAATTGGAAACCAAATGTTGGACTGTTGCTTGATGAAGGAAAATGTGTTTAACAAGCCATTGCCATCATCAGAATTTGATGATTAATCTGAATAATGAATTGGAATGGAAAAATCTGACCTTTTCCTTTCGAACACAACATTTGATACATTTTCTTTTTTCCATTTTCTCTTGTTTCTTTTCTGTCTCTTCATCATTTTTCTCCCTTTTCCTACTCATCTCATGATCAATGGAAAATGCATTTGATAAGAAAGTATTAATATTACCATCAACTGTCAAATGCAATATAATGCATTATTCAGCTCATCAAAAATTAACTTAATAAGTTTATTTGGGTGTCATTCAAAGGGAATGGAATGAATCGGCGATAAGCAAAATTGCTCAAATTAACACAAATATGAACAAGCTTGTCAAACATTTAAACTGTCAACATGCAACTAAATCAAATTAATTGTGAAAAGGGAATTTAAAATTCATCTGTCAACTTGGCAAGAATCAGAAGCGAAAATTTTCCTTCTTCTTACCAAAACCAGAATCGAGACCAAAATTTAAATACATTTCATGGTTAAAACAGTTGCAAGGTTAACACACAAAGATCAAAAATGTTTATACTTTTAATGACATTTAATCATGAAACTGCAACAAAACTTTTTTTCAAATTTTCTTTTTCCATCAAATGAAACAATCAAGATTTGTTTACGGAAAAGTGGAATTTTTGGTTAAAATATTTTCAAAATTTTGCACATTTTTTCCCTTCTTTCTTGGGTTCTTTCATGAAACTGATTTTATTATCACCATTTCACCTCTCATGGAAGGTGATAGATAAGCGAAAATTGTTTCAACCCTTTTTGTTTGGATAACATTTTCTTGTTGTTTTTTTACTTTCAATGTTTTCTTTGTTCTTTCATGTTTGATGTATTCAACAATAGATTAGAGTCTAATAACTGTCATCATCAAGTGTCAATCAGGTGATAAAAGTAGCATAAAAATTCATTGAAAATTTGAATGAGCAAATGTTTGCTCAGTAAAACTGTCAAAAAGTAAGCAAGGAATATTTAATGATCAATTTTTTGCCATTTCACTTTTCAAATCAATTCGAACCAAACAAAACGCTATTTTATGCAAAAAAATAGACATGAAGATATGCAAATGAATATCGAAACGGAAAACTTCAACATTATAACACATTTGACAAACAAAATTGAACAATTTTGTTCGCTCATAAATTTTCAATTTTGAAACATTCTTCCAACAGAGCTCAATATAATTCCAAAAAAATTCACAGCTTCAAATGTGTGTTCCAAATAATCACGAAGACGCAAGACGCATCGATAAATATCGAAGTGCAAAACGAGCAAGTTTAAGCTTGAAATATATTCGACGAACGAAAAGAAATGATCGAATTTGTTTTCATCTTGAATTTTGAGAATTTCGTTCAACAGAATATGATGCTATGAAAAAACTTCTGCAGTTTGTTACGAATAAAAGTATTTCGAAGTTTGAATTTTGGAAATTTATTTATTCGCGGTCCATCAACTCTGAATTATCAATGACAATTCATAAAGAATAATGTTGATCTAAATTTGATTTTAATGGTTTTCATATTGAAATGAGTTTGTTGAGGTTTGAAAAGAATGAAAATGTTTAATGGAAAAACTTTTGTTAATCAATCAAACGTTGTTTGAGCAAAAATTGTCATTTACGTTTAATGGCAACTCAATTCCTTTGATAATTGCAATTAAACTTGTTAAAGTATGAAAATTTCATTTAGCGCAAGCTGTTAATTTGTCTCGTTGGAGCATTTTTGGTTTGTTGGTTTTCACTTGAACAAATAGTCGAGTTGAAGAGGAAAAATTGAAAATTGAACACAAACTAAACAAATGTTATGGTTGAGAAAATTTTCCTGGTTTAATGGTTTAAAATTGAATCAAATTGCCATTGACCGTTAAAGGGAGTTAAAAGTGTGACATAGACTTGCTCAATGGTTAGCAAGTTCAAGATCAACAGCAAATTTCCCTCGAGAATTGAATTGAAATTTGTTTCCAACTTTAATATTCTTGAAGCAAAATAAAACTTTCAGATTTGGGTTCAACTCGATATTGCCATTTTGTGCATTTTACTGAACATTTGTTATTGACTTTCCCAACCTAATTGATTAACAATAACTTTTAAAGGTTAACAACTTTTTGCTTCAACTAAAGGACGAAACAAAAGTTGATAAACATTTCCAAGTTAAACGCAACTTTATGAAGACAGTCAAAGATGGAAAAGGTGAAGAGAGAAAAGAATTGGATTCAATATTTTCTCTTGAGAATTGTGTTAATGTTGGAAAAAGAAGTTGAGAAAAGAGAGAAAAGTTTTGATTTCGAATGTTGAGAAAAGTTGGAAAGTTGGATAAATTGAAGAGGAAAAACTCATAACGTTAGATTATCTCGACAATTGATGAGCTCAATTTTGCCAATTCAAATTGCCTTTCAATAAACAGTTAAGACAAAGAAAGCTTTTCCTCTTAAGTGAGGTAAAAAAAGAGTTGAAAAAAATGTACTCAACAAATCCGAAAAGCTAATTCTGAACATTTTCCTCTTGCAACAAGAAAAGTTGCCAATATTAGTTGGAAGGAAAAAAATGAGCAAAATTCTTATCAATGATATTTTGTTTCAACTTGTTTCGATATTAGCAACTAAAGACTCTATCGATTGAAAAACTACAAAAAAAAAGTTATATTTCAAGTTACCAATTCAATATCAACTTACAAGAAGAACTAAAGTTTTTTTGTTCAAAGTTAATGAGAGTTTTGAAGTTCAATTGTTTAAATCGCACTTTTCCTCGACTGTAATCATTGACATTAGAAAGACTTTAAATAAAGACTCAATTATCTGAACACTTAATAGTCATACAGATAATGGATCCAATAATCGTCGAATTTTAATGGAAAAAATTTCTCTCAATTTCGATGGAAATCATTGCAATGGATTTTTTTTCTCGTCTTTTGTTGACCCAAAATGAGGTGCAAAAGTGTTGCCAAAAGAATGGAGAAAATGGCTCGAGATGACTTTTCACTCCCAGTCGACAGGGAGTGAAAGTTGTTGATATTGTTCATTCTTTTCAATTTGAGACATTTTTAGATAACAATTTTGCTCTTATCAGTCAACCGATATAATGTCAGGTTAAGTCAATTTGATTACATCTTTTATCTGATTATGTGAGAAACATAAGGAAAAAAAGATGGAAAAGACAAAAATTGTTTTTCTTTTGCAATCCTTAAAACTCGAGTGAACCACAAAGAAACTAGACTTGACTTGTTCATCTTGTAAAAATTATCTTCAACTGGACCATCATTCTGATGGTCAAAGTTGATCATAATGCTTTGCTTTTACATTCCCTGGTCATCTTCATTTTCCTTTTTACTTTCACTGATCTTGCATTTCCACTCCAAAGAGCTATAAATCTTTTCCTTGCCCTTATTAGGTGCACATCATCAATCTTGAACAATTTCAACTTTCACCTTTTTCCCTCTCGAAATCATTTCTCTGTTCATCCAAATTCATTAACATTTCTGATTAAGCCAACGCCATACCTTTTATGTGTCTCTTGAAGAGCCAAAAGTTTGCAAAAAGCAACTCAATTTCAAGAGTAAAATTTAAAGCTCAGAAAGTCATTCATGCTCAAAAACTTCAACTGCAAGTCTGACAAGAAAGAGAAGCAAAAAAAACTAATTGAATTCATTCAAATGATTTGCAATGAATCTGAGCAAAAGATCGCTTTTGAATAACATGAGAATAAACAAAGCGCATTGAAATGGAAAGTCTTTTTCAGTCTTTTCATCGTTGTTTAAAAATAATCTTAACTCGAAAAATGGAAAACTTGAAAAGATAAAATTTTACCAATTTTCATGTTTTTTTCTCCAAAACTCATGAATTCTAACAGAAAAAGTTGATTCTATTATCTGCCAATTCAGTTTTACATTCAACTGTCAGAACTTTTTTTTTGTTGGAAAAACAAATTTTTCTGTTTAACTTTTATTTTCGTTTCCTTTAACCATTTAAAGCCCATTCAAATGAAGAGAAGAGTAAAACTGGAAAAAAATTTTGCTCATTTTTCCAAATTTTCAACGTTTGTTGGCTTTTGTGTAATAAAAGTTTAATTTCCACTTAGCTCTAATGATGTAAACATTTAGCCATGATAACATGAAATGGTGAATAGTTTAATTTGATTATTTGAATAGTTGAAAATGAGAAAAAAAGGTAAACTCGAAAAGAGCGAAAATCGAAAGAGTTTTTTCTTCTTCTCAAGTTATTCGAAGAAAAAAGTTGCAGAAATTAATGTTGAACCAATCAATATTTAATCAACGCTTTTCCATGTTCTTTCCTTGTTCCATAATCATGAACCTTATTGAGCTCAACATTGGTTGATTAATGATGGATTCACATTTTACGGTCAAGTATTTCATGATAAACTGTATTAAACATTAATCTGAAAAGGTGAGTTGCATTAAAATCAATCGAAATCTCATTGGAAATTATCTTTTTTTTCGCTTCACAAAAATTCGCCAAACATGAAATCAGAGTTTTCCCAATTAGTGCCATGCAAAGGCCATGAATCGCACCAAGAAAAAGAGAAAAATCTGTAAATGATGAAAGATGAGAATTTCATGATTAAAAGAGAAACTCGTTTGTTTCCAAAAGAGAAATGCCTTTTTCTCATTATTTATTGGTTACAAGTTTTTTCTCTTCTGTTCACAGATTATTTTCCATGTTCTGGTCTGGAATGAGACTAAAGATGGAAAGAAATGAATTGTTATTTACTCCAAGTTATTATTAATTGTATCGATGAAAGGTTATCATTAAAAGGTGAACACAAAAGTTAACGATAATAATGAAATGTATCATGATTTGGTGGTGGAAATTGATATGAGAGAAAAGGCGAGAAAAAATGGAATCCCTGCCATTGGAACTTTTGGCTCATTTTATCTCTTTAATTCTTTTTAAGATTCATTATGAAACAATGAGAGCGAAATAATTATCACCTATCAATGTTCAACTTTTTTTCTCTTTTCTCTCTTTGATGGACATTTAATTATCAATTTAACACTTGGAGTGATTAACTTTTTTTTCACTCTCATTTGTATTGTTTTGTTGCACCAGTTTTACACCAATTGAACAGAATATTTGAGTTGAAATTGTTGAGCAAAATTTTGCGTCTAAACTTGTTTTCCCTTTCAAGTGAATAATGAACATGAAACATTTAATTAGTTGGTTCATCATCAGCAAAATAGTTACTCTTAATTGAACAGAATCAATCTCGTTGTCTGTTAGGCTTTTGTTAACCTCAAAATTGCCTTATTTGCTTCAACAAAAGTTTCAACTTTACTCAACCTTTTCTCATCCAAGTTGACTATTATTAATAACTTCATCATGCAACTTGGCTTTTCTGAGATAACAATCTAATTGAACAAAATCTCAACATTGGCCAAGAACTTTAATCCAATTTTCCTTTTCGTTCATTTCATTTCTTCAGTAAAGTTGCTAAAGATTTTTCGCTTTTCTCCTTTCATTTACATTTCAATTTAAATTTCATAACCTGACCATTTATCTAACTGGACAGTCTTGCGCTTCAATTTGTTCAACTTTACTCTTGAAATGTTTTGCTTCAGAAAATGTCTAAATTTTTTCTTCTTCTCTTCTGTTTCATGAATTGAAATGATGACCATGATGAGATGGAGAACAGAAAGGTTTAAACTCTTGAATGATTCCTTCGAGAGTTTATCACAAGAAGCAAAAAAAAATGTGCATCTTTTTTTCTGGGTTTTGCTTCTTCTTTTTACGTTTCTTTTTGCTTTTTCCTTCCATTTCACTAGACACTGAACAGATTCATGAGAAAAGGCAGTAAAATGTCAAGCAAAATTACAAGTTGATGTTGAGCTGAAAGAGCAAGGAAAATAATTTACTGAGCAAAGAGAAGCGACTAAACAAGAAGTAAACAGGAACAAGAGCAAACAGCGAAATATCATCATTACAATATCGAGATTCAAGATTCATTTTCTCGATTCAATGATATTCTATCCATTGTAACCTTAACCCTGCAAGTGTAGCCCTAGAAATGAAGTGATGAACAAAAGGTAAAGATGTTGTGATGGAAAAGCAAATGAAGATTGATAGATGAAGTGAGGATAAGTTGAGATACAGGTTGAGCTCATGGATGTGTATTGATGAGAAGTAGTTCAGAGAAAATTCAAAGTTGAATTCAACACGAACATGGAATCAATCATAGAAAATTTGCAATTTTCTTATTCTTTTTACCTTGAAAAGTGGTTCTTCTTCAATTGTGGGAAAAAATTGTCGATTTTTTGGAACTTTTCTCAACTTGAATTTTTTCTGCTCAATATAATGAAGGAAATTAAGATGGAAAAGCGAATTAATCATGAAATTTGATTTGACTAGTCTTGGGTTTCCATGAATTCAGGGTTGATTACTTTTTTACTTCATTCCATGTTTCCTTTCATTATCGGTGTTGATTCATGTTTACATGATATTGATAGGGAAAGAAGACAAAAAAGCAAACAGACAAAACTTTGTAATCGGAAGTTTTATTGGCAACATTGCTTAACCTCAACTCATTGGTTGAAACTTATTGAATAAACAGAGAGTATTGAATATCCGGAATGGGAAAGGTTGAGGAATGAAGATTCATGAGAAAAATATTGCTTCTATTCAAGCGAAGAAAAAATGAAAGCGAAAATGTGAAAAAAATGTTCACAATATTCTCGTTATAAACATGAATCAGACAATTTTGTTCTCTTTTTTTGCTTTCTTTGATTGAAAATCGTCGTGATGAAATGTAATAATTTGAGAAGAGAAGAAGAAATGAGTTATCAAAATGTCGAGTTGTAATGTTGGTGCCAATATTGAGATGGAATGATGTTTAACGAGAAAAGAACAACTTTTACTTTGGTTTGTTTTTCTCATTATGTATGCACATATTACTCTCTGGTTGGCAACTATTTACGTTTGCTCTTTCAATCAATGTTAAGAGTTTCTCGTGTAATTATTATTATCAGATATTAACTATTATTTACAAAATAATATTGATGGTTACAACTTGAATGCCAATCAATATTCATTATTCATGTTTATATCATCAACATCGCTATTGCCATTTACATTTAGATGCATTGAAATATTGTGTCAACAATTTTTGTTACATGTGAAGTCGTATTTAAATTACATCGAGTGGGTCAATGCAAATTTGCTTCGTCTATTGAGTAACACTTTTTACCACTTCATTTGCTGATTAAATGGCAAAGTTGCCAATCCTAAGGCAAAGGATTTTGTGCATTTGAAGATGTCAAGTTGCTTTAGTCAAAACTTCAACCTTAAAATATTATAATAATCGTGCGAATTCGTTATTCAAGCACAAATATAAACTAATGAAAGATGGATTAATACTTGTTTTGTGCTGGAGCTGCAACAAGGTTTCGTTTTTTTTCTTTTGTTTGACCTTCACTTTGTTCTGGAAGCGTATGGTTCCCAACTACTTCTGTCTTCATATTGCGATATTAAGTGAGATTCCTATCATTGCCGGTTGAAAGTTTTCTCAGCAGATTAGCTAAGAGCATATTTTGGTAGATTCCTGACACGAATTTGGACATAACTATCAGAATCGATGCGAGCATCCTATTGTCTTCATAGAGATTCCCTATCACGAGTTGTCCTTCGTATTTATTGCTCAAGAGGCAATTCATTCGTCAACAAATGTTGAAATTGGCCCATTTCAAGATAACCTTCATTAAACAGTATTTCACTCTATTCTCCTTCCCTTTTCTCAATTTCAATCAAAGGTTAAGTAATAAAGTGCAAACATTGTTCATTTTTTATTGTTATAACAATGTTCACCAAACCATTTGAAAATTTATTATACAAGTGAGTTGGCCAAACTTGGAGTGAAATGTAACAAAAAGAGCAAACTTGAAGAGAAGAAAAAGCAAAAGAATCAATTTATCTAAATTGTTTACAAATGAAACAGATAATGGAAACGGAAAAAGAAGCAAACTTTAACCCAAAAGAAAAAGCATTACAACGAAAAGACCAACAGAACCTAGAAAAATACCATTTCATTACATGAATTCAATTGTGAATAATTACACTTCAATGTTTCTCCAAATTTTTCATTAAACTTGATCAGCAATCTTGGAAAGCATTCAAAGTGCCCTGAAAAACAATCAATATCAATAAACATCAATAATTGTTATAAATTGGTAAACCAAGTTTAATCAATCAAAAAGAGCGTTTCCAAGTGAAAAGTTATTTTCATTTTTCATGTTGCAATTAATCAAACAATTGAAAAGTTAATTAACGATGGAAACTTTGCAAATTGATTTCAACATGATTCACGAATTGAAAAATGTTCAATATTAATCAGCTTTAGAAGAGACGAGAAAAAAAGTTTCTCCTGAAGCAACAATTTTAATCCGTTTGAGCTGCTTTTTCATGATGTAAATGATAAGCTGTTTCCATCATCAATACAATTAATATTTATTACCATGAAAGATGAATATGTAAAGTTTATTCACTTTTATAAATGAATGTCAGTTTTTTAGATAATATTTTATCATGGAGAAGATGAAAATAGTGAGAAAACTTTTCTTTCTCTTTATTCATGCAATATCATGTTTACTGACTTTCCTAGTCAAATAATAAGAAACTCATCATTTATTTATTGTGTTCATTGTGCTCATGTTTCAATGTTTGAATAATATTATCAAGGAAGGAAGAAGAGTAAAAAGAAGAACAAAAAAACAAAAAAACAAAAAAATTCATTTTTCTTTAGTTTCATCTCTTTAACTTGTTTTTGCTCGTTCAATTTCAATAGAAACCTTTATGCTTACAAATTGTAGTTTTGCTGAAATGTACCGAGAATTGAATATTGTGATAAAAATGCACCTCATTCAATATTTATCCAGATGAATAATGATAATGATAAAAGTGAATAAGTGTGAAATGAAATATTTAAATGTAGAGTCAGATGCAATGACTTTTTAATTGTTCAATATCATTGAAACTTGACTCAATCCCTTCAATGTCAGTCAGCAGTTGAAGCTGAAATTTTGAATAAGAGACTGCACTTATTTTCATGGAAAACTTAAAAATTAAAAAATGTGACTTCTAACAAAATAAAATTCTGCGAATAGATTGGATATGGATTCGGATAGTTATATTGAAAAGAAAACAAATTTATCCTGTAAACTATCGCGAATTTAATTTATTATACTTGAGATAATCCTAAAATCTGATTCTTAGTTTTTGATAATCCTTTATCCTTTATCATGCCAAACTTAGGTCTTGAGGCATGAATTCAATCGTAACACTATTTTGATTCAGTTGATAAAATCTCCTAAGTTTATCAACACTATAATAATGTCAATTAGAGGCCGAATAAAGAATTGACCTTGAATAACCTTGAGCGTTCGAATGGTGCGTTTGTTCAATCTGCATAAGCTCTTGATTAAGTCTGAGGTCTGTAAAACTAACTGTTGTGAGTTATGCATGCAAGAAGGCGTAAAATGAAAAAACGCCCGGTATTATGCTTAATTATCTAATTGCTCGACAACGTTCCCCATCAATCATAGAGTCACTCCAATAATTATTGCCAGTCGATTATTTAATATTTGATAGCGGCTAAGGGCTGAAAAATCATATATCTGATGGTTGTAAAATGTGAGATAACATTATTCTTCTAGACAAAATTAACAAAATCAATAAACTGATCAACTCAGTTTTTTTCTGGCTTTGAATGATGATAAAACGATTTTTTTCCTGTCAAAAGATTGAAAAGTCAAGCTGCATAATGGCTCAGGTAAAATGAAGAGATAATCAATCGCACCAGGCAATTTCCCTTTTGTAGGAGTTTGTCAATCGGACACGAAAAACAATGCGGAACTTCACCATCTTTATATCCGGTCAGTTTAACAAGTTGGACAAACGTGCCCTTAGCTGCTCTTATGTTGAATTTCAATCAATTTTTGCACTTTCGAAACCAAATTAACAGTAATACAAATGTATTTTGATGTACTCATTGTCAAAAATAAATACTAAATGATTTTGTATATCTTTTTTTTTGTTCATACATAATTTTTCTGACCTGTATCAGTGAATCAAATGTTTATAGCTCATAAAGGATATGATTTATGGCATATGGTTCCGTTAATCAATTCAATTCATGAAAAATTGATTTAACTTTCTTATGATAATCGTTATGAAAATGTGACTAATAGTTACCGGTCTAGAAAATTTTGCGTTCTAATTTCAATTAGAGGTCAAGTGAAGAATTGACCTTGAAAAACCTTGAGCTTTCTAACTCATTGTTTTACACCAACTAATCTGCATAAGCTAATGTTCAATTCTGAGATCTGTGTCCCAAACCGTTCTTGAGTTATCCCTGCCCGGTATTATACCAAACAATGTCTATTTGTTAGATGTTCATAACTATTGCTGGCCAAAAAACATACATGTTTCTCTACCGTTCAGTTCATTGATTGGTTGCGAGAAAAATTCAGTTCCCGTTCATTGGTGTAAGAGTTATGAAGATGTGACAAGCATTAACTGATCCCAAAATTTTTTTTCCAGAAACTGACCTTTGAATGTTAATTAAAGGTTGAACTACGGATTGACCTTGAATAACCTTGAGCGCTACAACTTATCATTCTGGAATCTGTGGTAGCTCAGGTCTAAGGCCTGAAGCATTAACCGTTCGTGAGTTATGCTTGCAAAAAAGCGTAAATTTTAATTGAATTTCAATCAATTTCAATTTGATTCATGATTAACCATGGCACAATTAAAAATAAAGATTCATATTTGTTTAATAGATATGTTTTTCACGTTTATCACGCGTGAAAATCTTCACGCGCTCCTTTATCTCTAAAAAAGGATCAAAAGTTGTCCACCGGCACTTTAGTTGGTCAGGACCCGACTAAAAGTTTGTTCAGAAAAAACAAAATTGGTCCAGAACAGGACATTTCAACACTACTGGTATATTAAGGTTGCAATATTTAGCCTGTCCTCGTTGGATTGTTTTTCATTCAGTTACCTTTGGGTTGTCTTGTTCATAAACCTGAGGTTTCGTGAAAAATGATAAGTCTGAACAGACGAGAATTGCCTCAAAATCTTGTTTGTTTCAATTCGTCCGGTTCCAATTTTTCGAATGCAGTTGTATTGGTTCAAACTAAATAGTTTTATGCTCACAAGAAAACTGATAAGTTTGTTTAATTCTGTTTCTAATGAAAGCTGTTATGCTCATGCAAATGCAGACTTGATACTTCACATTTGACTAAGTTAGTACTTATGCAACAAAAGATTCGCCTGATATCGAAAGAAAAACAATGATGACATCTTGGTTACAAGAGATTGTGAACTTATCCACATCTTGAATAAATCTTGAAGCATGGATAATATTTTCGAGTCAAGTAAACTTTATTAATGAATTTTGTTTAAATGATAAAAATGGATTATCAGTGACACAGCGAGCACATCAGAATCATCTTTACAATATCAATCATCATCAGAGTTGGTAAAGGAAAAGTAAAGAAAACCAGAAATATTAGATGCAGAGAAATTTTTCTCTTTTCTCGCATTTTCTCCTTCAAGACTAAGTTTCCATATCATAAGGTAAAGCATTATCAAATGATGTTTAGTACATCATTAATTATAAATATACATATTTATTTCCTTTCACTGTCAACTCTTTCCATACTTCCAACCCATCATCATAATCATCATCAGCATAAGGTACAAACAGTGTTAACAAATTTTGTTTGTAATGCAAATGCATTTTAAACAAAGAATGGCAAACACGGAGACAAAACTCATGAACCAAAATACTTGTTTAAAAATGTAAATACAATTGTGAGAAAAGAAGATGAAAAAACATCAAAAATTTTCACCTTTTCCTCTCTTCCAACCTTTTGTCATGAGCATCATTTTCCACTTGATTCATGATACTCTTATCAGGAAGAGGAAAGAAAAGTATAAACAGCAAACATTAAAATTGGCAGCCGTAAAAATGGATAAACTCATTCACCAGAATCACCCAAAGTTTTATTCCATTGATAGTGAAATGGAAAAGATGGTGAAAAGGGAACAAAAGATTACCATCAATGAAGTTATCACATCTTTTCATACTCAATGTTGACCAACAAAAGTTGAACATTTTCAGAAAAAAAAGATAAAAATCGAAAAATGATGAACAAACTTTTAAAGGTAAACCTGAAATGAATTGCGACAAAACGATTATCGGTAAAAATGATGAAACCATTGAATAGATTATTGGATCAAACAGTTGCATTGAATAATGGCGAGTTTCATTGTCATTTCCAAGAGCAATTTGTTATACTCAATTATCCATTGTCAGTCACACTGTTTCAATTATCATCATTATCATTGCTCATTATTCATCTTGTTATTAGCATTTATTGTTGGACAGGCAAGAAGCAAAAAAATGAAACTTGGTATGTTATTAGTGAATCACTAGTTACCAGTAAAGGTAATCTTAAGGTCAACAATGATTCCTTTTTTTCCTTTGTCCTTTTTATTGTATCATAATGTACATCTTGATTGGGTCACAGTTAAACTGTACATAGTTGAATAGCCAATTATTGGAATCCCAATGAATAAACTCATGTCAAACCCTAAACAATTGTCAATATCGACTGACAAAAAGAGCAACTGTTATCCTTTACTCCAATCCATAAAAGTGTCGCCTCATTTTTAATCAATCGATATAAATACATTTTCATTCTTTCATTATCTCGAACCCTTTCTCTCTTCACCTTTCAAAACACTATTCTTCAGTTTTCATCCCATGATTCTCTTTAGCAAATCCCTGCAACTCTGAACTTTTCTTTTACTGATTCGACTCGAAATTCGTGTTTCATCACTTTGCATTTTTCTCTATTCACTTTAAACTCATCTTTTTCAATGCTTTCATTGTCTTCAAGTTTCTTTCAACGAAAATCTGATCAACATTCATTGTCCTCGAACACCATTCATCTAATTTACAGGTCAATCCGCTTAAAACTTTTACTCAAAGATGCGTTGATTAACGAATGAAAAAAAACATTTTGGATAAAGAACTTTTTTTCGTTTCTTTTCGATTTTCTCAGTTCTTGATAAACAGAATGTGTAACGGAATTATTGAATGACGTCAACGGATGGACCAAGTCCAAAGTGGCAACTTCGAGTGTATTGCATATTTGAATGATGAGAAGGATAAAAAAGCAGAGTGAAGACAAGATGTGAGCTGAAAAAATGTTGCAATATGAGTGATAATGCAGGCATACGAATGAGAAATGATGAAGAATTGAGAGATTTTTGCTTGATGTAAACCAAGCGAAACAAATGGATGAAAGATTCTCCATTTTTTTCGCCTTCATCTTTTTCTTGCTTCTTTTTTCCCTTTAATACTTTACTTACTTTTCTCATCATCTTTTTTTACACTCCATGTTTATATCTCAAGAGGATTCTCTATTATATTTAGATGATACTTGGATAAAATGGAATCAAAAAAGCATAACCAAAAGAGAAAGAAAATTTCAAGAAATAGATGAACATCAGAAAGAGTAAGAGAAAGAAAAGAGAGAGAGAGAGATTGGGGTGGAAAAATCAATTACGAGGTGAAACAGCTCAAGTAAATGGCAATGATTTTGGGTGTGAAAATAACTGAGAAGAATAGAAAAGAAGACGAAAAAAAGTCATCTGAAAATGCAAAGAATCGAAAAGCATCTTGATAATAATAATAAAAGATTGAAGTTGCGAGAAGAGTAAAAAAACAAACAATGATGAGGATAAAGAAAAGGAAAAGTTGGCATCATTTCATGATATAACCCAAGACTCGCCGGAACAATTTCATTTGCATTAATTGTTTAATGTTTCATGTGACAATCAGGCAAATCTCAGTAGGACAGTAAAGTGTGACACTAAACAAGTACTAAAATTGGTCAAGAAAAATGGGTCCACAATTAATGGTCAACATTGGACACTTGAATAAAGTCTATGCAATCAAAGTCTGGTCCAACTTAAGTCGTGACAAAAACATCTCAACAAGTATTGACCAAAAATCTCATTGGCAAACAACAGCCAAGAGCCAAGTACCTCAACCTAGAAGCTGCTCCAGTCTGCATTGGATTTGCACTCAAAGAGGGTCAGACTCGAGTGACACTTTACAGAGTAAATAATGTCGAACCAGCAATTCAAATTTAATGTCATTTCTTGTTGTTTCAGTTAATGCTTTTTCAAGACTCATGAAAATGAAATCACTTATTCCACTTTTCTTATGTTAAATTTATTGCATCAATTTTTAGCCAAAATTGCCACTGAGCAACAACGATACTTGACTCAATTAGAAGCTTGACTCTGTTAAATGAATATAACATAAATTTAATGTTTATTCTACCTTTTTACTGTTCTTTTTCTTCTTGCCTCATCATCATGATGAGTAAGCTACCTGTTTCTCAAGTGAAATCATCATTTGGAAAGAGAAAGGTAAGAAAAGAGTAAAAAAAATTTTCCAACAGATAACCTCTTGAGAATCATCTTAAGATAATTTGGTAAAGATTATTATAACGAGTTGCACTTCTCATACCAATATACAGATAATACTATTATCATCCTTTTTTATCCTTCCCAGTCTTTACTCAACTCTCTGCCTACACTTTTATAAATAACCAAAATAAATATTCAAACGTTGAGCCAAACATTTCAAACATCACTGTAATGCCTTACAGGAATTTCCTTCAATTTTTATAAACGAAACAGAATCAAAGAGGAACACAAAAGTTATTATCTTATTTTGTTCTTTTCCTTCTCTATTTATAATCAAAGATTATTCTGAACTTTTAAAGCAAAACTTTTTCTTCCATTGCAAGTTGAACTTCAATCTCATGAGTGAATTAAAACAAACTCATTTACGTTCACATTCAATATCAATTTAACTTTTACCTCTTTCATTGTCCAATAAACTTGACTTGAAAAGATGAAAAAAGATTTCTTTTCCAACAAATTCTCATTCATTTTCATTTCTCATTTCAAATCTCATTTTACCTTTTCCATGAAACTAAATGCAAAAGTAGAAAAATGTTCGATACAAGTACATTAATAACAATATGTAATTTGGAGAAAAGAGAAAAAAGAAAAGAAAAGTTTAAATTTAATGTTTTTTTCGTAAAACGTTTGCTTCTCTCTGAATTACTTTCATAATTATACTTCAAGTTTACATCAAATTTGTATTCATTTTTAGATTATGAGATTCGAAGAGAAAAATTTTGAGAAAAATTATCATGAAAAATCTTTGATTTCCATTCGATTCTTGGCATTCGTCAATTATCATGATCAACTTTGCTTGAGGGTAACAATCAATTCCAAAGTTACCAATAGTCTCTCGAGGATAAAATGTCTTGGTTGATTCCCAATCAAAGTAAAGACAATTACGATTTTATTCAATAACCAGTCGATAAACCGTTATCTGTTTAACAGTCTTTTTATTGGACTTTCGTCTTCAACATTTTCTTACATTTTGTGACAAAATTGCAAAGTAAATGTTGAAATAAATGTCAAGCAATATATTGTAACTTGATAAGTTTGCGGATTTTTCATTCTTTTTGCAAACTTTTTTCTTCTTCTCCTGTTTACCTATTAAAGTTGAATCAGACAATTGCAATTGTGTCTCAACAAATTGAATTATCAGAGACGAAACAAGTTTCAAAGATAAAGTTGAAGAGAGTGAAAAGAAAGTCGTAAAATTAATCATAAATATTTGATTCTGTCATGAGCCAAGCAAAACATGATCACATCATTCATCAATAACTCAATGCAACCAATGTTTGGATTGTAAATGTTGAAACTTTGTCCAATAAAAAGTGATGAGATTATTGTAAATTCAATAAAAAATCATTTCTCTATTTTGACAGCATTTGATTAGCCAAAGTAAAAGTTTGAAGAGTCGAGTAATCTCATCATTTTGGTAAACATTTTCATCGATATTATCAAATTACAAATTGAATACAAAACCAATAAATTTGAATCCAAAAATAGAAAAAAAATTTCGAAATTCTTCCAATCGTATTCTAAGAAAAGGAAATTAATTAACTAACTCGAAAAGTAAATCGTTTTCCAGCAAATATTAATAGTTGAAACGAATTTTCGTTTCATCAATTTCCAAGCTCAGCCAACAATAAAACCAGAATTTAATCAATCTTGAGATTACAGAACTTCTGATTTCAAACAACTACGACTCAAATTCGCAAAATGAAATTCGATTTCAGGAAGTTTTTGGAAATATGGAATTCGAAGTTTATTTGGGCAATCGAAAATATTATTTCAGAACTTTGCAGCGAATATTAGCTTGAGCTTTTTGTCTTCATTTCTTTGACTCGCAAGTGTTTTGTGGCAAAAAAGTCGACAGAAGTTGAAAATTTGATTCAAAACGAAAATGAATTTCGACTGTTAATCACATGGTAATCAAGTTGACAATGGAGACTCTTGAATTCATTTAAAATGTGACTCTAGAGCTTCTCGTGGAAACCATTTTCTTTATTCCAATTGTTTGAAATGAACTTTTCAACAATTAAATTCATCAACATTTCCTCTCAATGATTATCATCATTAATGTTGAAAGATGATTGTATACAAATAAGAAAAGGGTTCAAGAGTAGAAAGGACAAAAAAGCGACTTTTCATAATTAAATTAATGAGAAGTAATTATTTTCATTTGTGTTAAGCAACGAGAGAAGAAGGCAAAAAAAGAGTTAAATTCAATTTGCATTTGAAATTTCGTTTTAATTTCCTCTCTGGTGACAAACTTGTTCCTGTTTGTATACAAAAAGAGAAACTGCTTGATAACCATTCATGGAATCATCTTGATTACCATGAAAATTATCTCACCATTATGAGAATCATCATGAGCAAAAGAGGAAGAGAACGAAAAATTGAATTAACAAAAAAAAGCGAAAGAAAAAAAAACAAAAGACAAATGAATTCCGAAAATGTTCAAAGTACAAAGTCAAAGAAAAAACTTTTCCAATGCAAATCAAGACAGAGCATTCAACCACAAACCAAGTCTCTTTATCGACTAATTGTTCATTAATTGTGTCCATTGGAATGGAAATATTGGCCATCAATCAAAAAGACAATTTGTTTCATTCGCATAGAAGAATCATATTCAACAGAACTGTGAATAATCTGGGACTGAATAATGATAACCTTTTCTTACCTTTTACAAGTTTTATCTTCTCCTTTTGGTTAAACTTTACTCCATCGAGACAACACTGTTTTCATCTGTTCCCTGATTAGCCATTGAAGTCATTGAATCATTTTCATTGTCACAAAATGCTTTTGCTTCAATTTCACTTTTTGCTCTTCATCGGTTCAACCAGTTGTACGAAACTTGATATTATTACTGAACAAGGCGGAAACGTGGTACATCTCTTTAGGATTTGATTGATTACCTTTTCTCTTCCCTGGATGGTCCAACCTTTTGTTTTCCTTGGTAAAACTTTTTCCCTCCACTTCTCAACCCACAATCCAGTTGAGAAAAAAGATTTACAGTGAAATGGGCAAAGTTTACTTGGTAAGCCTAGCAGTCTATGTTGGTCGACTATTTAGTTGCTTCTTTGTGTGTATCATCATCATCCATTGATGATCATTTTGTATTATCCAGATGAGAATGAGGATGAGCCTGAAGAAGGAGATGAACAGGATTCACTGTTATCAGAGAAACATGGAAGCTCACTGCAATCGATAACATTGATCATCCTGAGAATATCATTGGAACCAGGATAAGTTAGGTTAATTGGATTGCGTCCAATTCTCATTGAATAAAGGCAACCAATAAAACCCTTTGTTATACCAATGTTGTCATAAATTTTGCTCGAATTGCTGGCCGTTACATGGCCAATGAACAGATTCTCAGCCAAATCCAGATTCTTCAAGTCACCTTCAGCTGAACCAGCAACATCTCGCTGTTTATCAACCGTCAACAGTCCATCTCTTAGGTAGCGTTTGGCAACCAGTTTGATTCGTTCACGAGTCGATATCTTTTCCAATGAACGAAGTATAACCATTCCAGAGCCAAGATTGTAACGAAATTCAATGTAACCTAAAAGAATAAATTTTTTCGTCAAAATTTTCTGATCTAAACTTTTCTCCTGTTTCGTGCAAGATAACTTTTGATGAAAACAATTTTAATCACAATTGCAATTAAAAGTTCAACTTGAAAAATGACTCAACGATGGAGAATAAAAAAGATGAATGAAAATTTAATGCAAATTATGCTAAGAGTTGCTTTTTTGCCTCAATTTGTTATCTCTCTTTGTTTCATTAAAGAGCAGAGAATTAAAATTGAAACAAAAAAAGCTTTCAACTGCTAATTGATATTTTACTGAGGTTGAAAAGTCTGAAATGAAATATCAACTATTAATGCTACATTTTGATTAATCTACTTGAAATTGATTTTTTCTTCTTTTTTTTCTCCATTCTTTTATCCTTTAGTCCTGGAAAAGGCAACTCTTTAATTACTCTTGGCGAGATTAGTTGTCTGAGTCAAGTTGAACTCGAAGGATTGAATGTTAATCTTGTGGATTATGTTTTCTCAAATTATCACCAATTTCGTTGTAATTGAATAAAAGATTCAAGTGGATGAAAAAAAAGACGAAAAGGAAACAAAGTTTGCATGAGAAACAAGGAAAAGTTGAACTTGGAGAAAAAAAACAATTGAAATCAGATTCTTCTGCAACTCACCTCCTTTGATTGAAATTGAAACAAAATCTCCTTCACCATTGGCTGTCTGTCCATTATAAATGAGCAATCCATTTTCAGAAAAAGTTAAAAATTCCATTTCAATGGACAGTCGAGTGTAGGCATTGAGTCGAGGCATTTCAATGGACGATTGACCGAAAAAGGATGGAATCGAAATGGGTTTAGTCAAAGTGGTTGCCTTTACTTCTGTATTGTTGTCGAGAAGGAAAAATGTTGGCCAAGTGCTTGAAACTTCAGTCTCATTGGATGTTGATCCACTTGATTCTGAAGATGGTTTCTCTGAATAGCTTGATGAACTTGAATCTTGAAAAGTTGTCTTGTAAACTGTTGATCGCTTTAACGGACTCAGTGTAAATGTATTGTCAACCGGGCTTGTTGAAGTCGAGAGCAAAGGCAAGGTTGATGATAATGATAGTGTGGTTGGAGAGGAGAGAGAAGTGGTTGTCATTGTTGAAGAGGCAGAAGAGGTAAACGAGGCAAAAGAGTGAAGAGTTGAGAGTGGCACAGAAGATGATGTCAATGATGTTTTACTGTAATGGTCGCCATAGTATATCGACTGGTTATCATTCATGGTCGAAGTTGGACTAACAGTGCATTCACCTTGATAGAGGACGGTCAAGTTTTTCTGCATCCTACATGCATACAGATGCAGTCCACACTCTGAAGGATACGTGGTTCCATCCGAGGCACAAACTCGCTCTGATCCACTCCCAGCCAAGCGTTTACGAGTCACATCTTGTTGACATTTCATGTCGCAAAAACATTGAACTTCACTGGTTGACACGTTGCGACAAGTGGCACCAAATTTACACTCAATTTCATTGCAAGTTGAGTTGTAAATTTTGATCAACGAAACTAGAGATTTAGAATAAAAACAAAACGAAAAGTTCAAAAGTTAATGTCAAAAAGAAAAAAATTTACGTTAAAAACGAAAGCAAATTTTGACGTCAAGCTTAGTTACTAATTTGTTTGTGTAAAGATGAACTGTAAACATGAATAATTGAAGAGTTTGCATTAACAGAAAAGGTTTGAAAATAAATCATGAAACTTTTAATGTTCTTGTAAACACATTCATGTCGACTGAATGCAGTCTTGATATTGGAAGGAAACTTGACTTTTCATTGCTGGAGGTTGGACAAAAGAGAGTGAAAAATGGAAGGGAAAAGATGATCGATGAAACGGTACAAACCATCAGCACATCCATCTGGAGTTAGAACAGAATCTTTTGGACAAACGTTGCACTTCATACCCTGAAGTCCATGTTTACAGATGCATCTGCCAGTCATTTGTTCACAATCATCACGAACAGAACCATTCATGTTACACGAACAAGCTAAACGAGAAAATGAAAAATTTAAACAACAAGCATCATCATCATTAGTTAAGCAAACACATTTCTTTTCTCGTTTTTTTGCCTTCTTCATTCAGCATAATAAAATGTTCATTAACACAAATGATACTTGAATAAAGAATGGCAAAGGCGAAGAGAGAGAAAAAAAAGAAGTGAAAAAAAGAGATTTTTTCACAATAACATTTCTATTGACTGGGTTTATGCTCAATGATTTTGAATACAATTGTGAACAAGAAAACTAAAAATGTCAAAAAAATTGAGTCAACCAGAAACTCAATCCCAGCCTACGTTGACAGCCTTTATGTTTACCATTTCCATTCAATGTTTATTTCAAATTCAACATTATTTACATAAAAATGCATCGTCCTACTAATCATAAGTGCCAATCTTTTCCAGCTCTTAACCTTTGAATAGCTCTATTCGCCCAGGAATGAAAACAAAATTCAACTCAATTACCAAAAACTTTATTTTTCTTGGTCAAAGTTGATTCACAAATTCGAGTTCAAACTTAAATAAATTGAAGTCTGATTCGAATTCATAACTTCTAGAGTTTCAAGTCTCCAATACGAGAAGCTTCCAAATGTTGAGCGACATTATTTGATACTAAATTCGAATCGTTTTGGGTTTTTATTTCAATTAATTATTTATAGACCGAAATTCGATTTATTCGAAGTCGAACTAGAAAAAGTCAAAAATTTTGTCAATCAATTCTGTTTAAGAAAAGTAAATTTTTGCGTAATTGATTTAAAATTTTGACGAAAATATTGGCTATTTGTTTTCATTTCGATTTTTGGGCAAAACTTTTTAAATTCTTTGAAACTCGAAGAAAAAGCTTTCTTTTCGACTTTTCAACACTTTTAATTGAAATTGTCTCGAGAGTTTTACACTTTCTTTTCTTGATTCAGATTGAAATGTCTGCTCTTGAGAATTGATTGGAGCTCATGAGTACTTATTTTTGTGATAACTTTACTTTCATTTATAATGATATTCTAGTCGTGTCTACTAAATTTATAAATGGCTGATGGGTTCAACCTTGAAATTTATATTATAATAATAAAGAGAGAATCAGAAAACTGAAACTTTATCGATCACAGTTTAATGGTGAAAAATGTTTCCCTTGATACTTACGAATACAGCCAGCATTTCCTTCAGAGATTTTGTGCAAACCCCAGAAACCGGCTTCACATCGATCACATTGAAGGCCTCCAACACCAGGTTTACAGTGACACTGGTAGGTATTTGGATCACAGGTTAATGCATAAGAACCAAAACGATTGCAGTTACAGAGGGAAGGACAACCAGCATCATGAGCTCCTGGAGCTGGAGTTAAACCATCAGGACAACAACCAAACTCGGTTAAGGTACAGTTTATCACGGTTCCGAGGTTGCTTTTGTTTGGACAACATTTTCCAAAATTGTGCGTTTGATGGCAATAACTGTCTTTCGGACAGTCCGAGTTTGTACTTGAATCATTTTGTGAGCAAGTAAACTGTGGACCAGGCAACGGTTCCTCTTCACCATTACACGGAACTATTTTACTCTCTTCACACATGGAACGATTTTCAGGCTTAATATCCTGCTGACGACGACAGGCTTCTTCTTGAAGTTTACACTCATTCTCGTAAAGACGACCTTTCAACAAAAGAAAAGTGCAAAGTAAAAAAATCAAAATTCAATATTCAATTCAACAGCATTCAGCCATTTGGAATATTTGATTTGACTGAAAATTTGACAAAATTGATAATTTATATGCAACAAAATTGTCAAGGTAAAAGTTGTCAACTCAAAGCATTTGAAGAAAATGATAAACTTGAAAAAAAGTGGAGAAAATGAAAAATAGAAAAAATTTAAATTCTTTTTCCATATTGTTTCCAAAAGTTGATGAAAACCTGAGAGTTGAATGGCCATGTATTACATGAATAGAAAGGTTAAAAAATGACAACTTTTCTTGTTTTGCCTCTTTTCATTTCCTTTTGAGAATTTGATGAAAACTGCACAAAGAAGAAATAATTTCAATGGAACAAAGGCGGAAAAACAGAGAATAATGAAAAAGATGGCAAAGATGAGGAAGATGAAGAAGATGAAGAAAAAGGCAAAACAATAACATCATATGCATTTAGATATTAAAGTGACAGTAAAGTTTTCAAGTGAATAAAGAGGAAAATTGCAATGAAAAATGTGATGAAAATCAATATGCAAAAGAAACTCGAAAATTTGCAAACTTTTCAACTAACAACTAACCAATCTTTAATCATCCATCATCATTATCATCAGAGGCTCGTCTTTACTTGTGTTTAATCTGTATTAATAGTTGTATCTGTTAATCTTTCATTGGCATCTTTCCTTTTCACTTTTGCCTTTTCTTAACCATCAGAATCCAATCTAGACTGGTTCCAAGTGAAACTCATGTTGACATGAAAAACTCTTTGCTTTTTCCCTCATCATCCAGACATGAAGATCAATGAAGATTTTTCAAGTTATACAAAGTCGCTCTTCCTTCTTGTGATGCTTCTTCTTCTTCTTGCTCTTTGCCTTGACCAAAGTTAAATTATTAACCTTCTTTTGTTGAAAATAGTTGCCTTCTTAATCTGATGGACAAACTGAGTATCCTCAGACTGTATTGACCGGAATCACAAGATTAGATATTCAACTTGCAACTTTTCATTTGCTTTTATTGAGCTTTTTTTTCTTTTCTACTGAACTCATCTGGCTGACAAGGTAATGAAAATTGCAGAATAATAAAATAACACTTTTTGCTGTTTCCCACTCTTTTCGAGGATAACATTTAAATGATGAAAATTTCGATTTCGATTGGTTGTTTTATTATTCAACATTTGAAACTTTGAAACACTTGGAAGATACTATTGAATAGTTTAATTTTAATCAACAGAAATGTTAATGACTCGAGTTGAAATGTGGAAAAAGATTCAATTTCAAACGATTCAGTATTGATTGCAATTCAACTGCACATTTAAAATGCTTCAACTATCACTAATTAGATGAGAAAAGTTTGAAACAGTTTTCTGTTTTTTATCAATTGACACTTTACAAAAGAGGAATTGTTAATTGTTCATTCAATTGATTAATTAATTTAGCTTCATTGTGAGTTTATACACTTACGATTACTTTCAAATAAACTTTAAGCATGATTAACTACAGTTAAGTTCACTTTAGTCTGAAACACCTCCACATTTGAATCTTTGGCAAATGCTAAAAAAAGCTTGAAAAAATACAAACTTTTCTTTAATGTCCCTTAGTAAATCTCAGGAGAAATTGATTTCTAAAATTGTCACCATGAAAAAATGATAGAATCGTTTGGAAGGATAAATGAAATTTTAAAAAATTAATCAGATGACATTTTAAAACTGATTGATGGGAAAACTGAGAAAAGTGAAATTTCTGAAAATAAAATTTAAGGACTCGACAAATTTGTTGCTCCGAATTTCAAAGAATGACATTTTCAAGTTTTAGACACAAAAGTTTAGACTCACCATCACTACCACAGACGGGATCTTCATCAGACTCTTGGGACGGACATGAATAAGAGCAAAGGCATTGAGGCACACCATTTTTATCATAATCACAGGTACCTCCATAAAGGCATGTATTTGGATCACAAGTTTGTATATAACCAGCACCTCCAATAAGCTCTGAAGTGCCAATGTGCCAAAGTGCCGAATGAATAGAAAAATTTTTGTTTAATTTTCACTTGAATATTGACTGCACAAAACTTGAAATGAGCAATACATACCACTTGTTTCAGAACCTCTTACGTCTTGACATTCACCGTAGTAGGCGACTGTCAATGTTATCCCAGTTGAACACATAGAGTGTCTTAGGTGACACTCATTGGTATATGTTGTTCCCTCTGAAGAGCACACTGGCTCGAATGAAGTTGGACAATCGGTTGGGCAAATGCATGAACCTTTTTCACAGATGGCTCCGTATTTACAGTGAACGTGTTTACAAACATCACAGGTATCATGGTAAGCAACCAAAATAGCAACATTCTTTTTACATGCATTAAGGTTGAGTAGACACTCATTTTGATAAGTTAATCCATCGGTTCCACAAACACTAATACCACCATCCTTTTAATTGATGTTGTTTAACGTTTTTGTTTTTCGTTTGACAAATCATTATGATAATGTTTATAATGATATTAATCACACCCATTAACAAGATAATTAAGATAATGAGAAGACAAGAAGGTAAGTTTACACACATTAAAGGTGATTTATCAGCAACGGAAGGTAAAAAGAAACAGAAAGAGATTAATGAATTGTGAGGCAATTTAAACATCAATCAAGCTCTTTGCATTGATAATTTTTGTCAACCAATAGATCGAAATCATTTGAAATGAAAATTGTCGTTTTTTATTACATCACATGTTTATATCAACACATGATGTTGAGAAAAGATTTTCGAGAAATTCGATTCGAATTGAACTGATTTTCTTTCTTTTTGGGAAACATCTAAAATGAATTTTTGGACATTGGGTCAAGTCGTTTGGGAATGTCAAATGTTTGAAATTAATTAGGTTAAGGGAAAGGGCATTGAAAGGGATTTGATTAAGCTTACCAATGGACAATCTTCTTGGCAAATACACTTTTCTTCTCCTGAATAATCATCTTTAATACAAGTTGATTGATGACTACAATTAACTCTTTCACAGATGTACTCTTTGTAACCAGTTGGAACTGTGGGCGATGAGGGAAATGATGATCATGACAAAGACGAGAAAGAAGATGAAGAATGAAAAGAGAGAGGAGAATAAAAAAAGATATTAATAATTAACATTGTTGTTGCATTTCCTTTAACATCATTTCACTGCTCAATCCTAATCATGTGAAGCAAAATGAAATCAATATTGATTGATTGGTAATCACAAAATAGCAACCAATAAAGAAGCAGAAAAAAAAGATGGGAAAAGTTTTAGGAAGATGCAATGGAATGATTGTCGTTGAATTGCATCAGAAAAAAAAAGTTTAATCTCGTAATAATGACTTACTTTGAAAATAGATAATTGACGCTGAAATTAAAAGGGCAACTGCAACAGACAATATTGATGTAACAATGATAAAGGGAAGATAATTTGACAACACTTTACGGCATCGTGTAAGTAAAGAGGCTTGAGGTTGAACTGAAGGTGACTTGAGACTCTCACTTGACTGCACTGACTTGGACCTTGTTAGGTAGGGAGAAGCGTCTCCATGCTGGACTTGGGTTATGTGAATGGCTGACGGAGACTGAGGTTGACTTTGAAGGGAAACTGCTTTCAATTGCGGATGGGAATGGTGAGCATGATGGACTGCGGAATAATGTGGACTTGGATGTGGATGGTGATGGTGATGGTGGGCTGGATGAGGGTTGGAGTGAAGCGTTGATGAGGGAGGATAATAGTCGCATACTGGTAAATTTGAAACGTGAATTTCTTGGATGGATGTTGTATCATAAATTGTGCCTGGTTTGTAAGGTTGCTGGTTGCACATTGAACACATTGAAAGCACTGAATCTTCGGTTGATGATGAATTGGTCTGATAACCGTAGGTTGGTGTTGCCAAAATTGATTTAGTTGTGGTTCCTTGTAAGGGCAGTGTTGAGGTTGAGCTTGACATTTCCGATGGATTGATTGATGGAAATAAGTCACAATTAAATCCTTGAGAAAGTTGCGTTTCTTGAACATTTTGTTGGTATACTTGTTGTTGCTGCTGTGGACTATTTGTTGGTACATTTTCTTGAAATATATTTTCCAATCCAATGTAATATGATTTGTCACAAAAATCATCCAAACCTTTGCTTGGTTTCTCATCATCTTGGAAAACATTAATACTCTGTTTATCAACACAGTAAACATGACTATAAGGAGTTGATTCCATAGCTTATTCAAGTGTAAACAATCAGCTAAATGAGAAAACTTGTAAACTTGAATCCGAGTGAAAGCAAAAAGAATGTGTTTATTTTTTCAAGTAAACTCCTCGTGTTGTGATTGAACAATTAAACTTGATAAAACTTAATCCGATGTGATTATTTTTAGGAAAAAATGAGAAAAATTCAACCTTCTCAAGTTTCCAATTTGAAATTATCATCACGACTAATTCAGTCATTTTATTGAAGTTTCTTTTTGTTACATTTTCCGATATTTCATTTTTACTTGAATTTTATTCATTTAGGTGGGTAGAAAAATGAAAGTTTAGCACAAAATGTGTTTATTATTAAGAAAAAAATAATTGATTTAATTTTCGTAGATCACATTCAAAGGCTACATTTAGACTGAATTAAATTTTGTTTACATCAATATTGCACTCCTTGTCTGTTGAGGAATCATTCAACTCCCAATAATAGGAAAAGGGAGTTTTCTTGGTTTATTCAGCAAACCCATATGTGGCCATCTAATGTCATAGAAGCAAACTAAAGTAGTATAGCGTAACTTTTTGGGCTTGATGAGTTAATTCGTTTGATACAGCACTTTTTCGAACGATTTTTATCCACTTTGCCACTAATCACGTGCCCATTCATTTGTTGAATAAATATTTTGAGTCCGAAAAGCACAATACTGAATATCATATAGACATGAACGTAAACATCTATTGGTTCAAAAATCAGTACGGGTAACACCATCTATCATTACAAAAATATAACTTCATTCATACAGAATCTTAACTTTAGTTTCAAGTCATTTTTTACAAATAGAGATATTGAAATGAAAATAAACTGTATAGTTTCATACCAAAAACAACCCATGAAAAGCTTGCATAAACCATTGAGTCACGTCATCTGTCTCCAAACTTGTGTCTCGTTGCTAGAATATGCAGACGAATATAATGTTATTTTATAGAATAATTGATTAACTGAACAGTATGGTAACCCTCATATCCTTTGAAAAATATTAGTTATACAGAGCGTTCTTTGCATTTCACGCCTGTTTTGCAGCAAATACTCGCAAACACTAAAGTTTACAGACCTCGGATTTAGAATATCATCTCCAGAGGGTTGTAAAACTGAAAGTTCTAACTATCAAGGTCATTCATGGTTAATCCATCATTCGACATCTGATTAACATTTGAAGGTAATTTCTGAAAGTTTAAAATTTTTTTGATCGTTAAATGATAGTTGAATGTCTAATTTTCTTGCCATCTGAAAGATAATCGATTGATTAACTCAACGGGAAGGTATGAATCTTTTGTTCAAGCCTCGACATCTGGTTCATCTTATGATTTATATGAATAAGCCCGATTCAGCAAGACCAACCTGACTCCGAATTCGATAAAAATTTGATATCGAATATGATTAAGTTGAAAGTTTTTTATTTTGAATTAATGTTTACACGATTTTATTCAAATGCTATCTTTGAATTCAAAGTCACGTTAATTGTTTCATTTGCATGATAAACGAATGACCAATGTCTTCATCTTTTCTGGACAATACGAGTATCTATCAGTTTAATTTGTTAATCATTGGTTCAGAAAATGGTTTAAATTTTTGTTCATCAAAAGATAAATATTCATCTGTTCAACGCTTTTTTCTTAAATGCTTAATTGGTGATTATGAGTGCTTTCAAGTCCGTGGTTAGGCAAGAGTAATAAATTGTGTTGAGTTGACCATTAAAAGGATTAAAATGTATTTAATTAGTTTTTCAAGAAATGCAGCAGAGTTTTGCAGCAAATACTCGCAAACGGTTAAGTTTACAGACCTTGGATTTAGAATATATCTTCAGAGGGTTGGAGAACTATAAGTTCGAACGATCAAGGTCATTCATGGCTAATTTATTATTTGACCTCTGATTACTATTTAAAGGTCATTACTGAAATTTAAATTTTCAGATCGTTAAATGATAGTCTTATGTGTGAAATTCTTGCCATCGGAAAGATTAACTGAACGGCATGGTATCATATCTTTTAACCAGCATGAGTTATGAACACAGCCCAACATTATTCTATATCCAGAATTTTGTACTCTCAAAAATGACCCTCAAATGTTAATTAGAGGTCAAATAATGGATTGACCATGAACGTTGACCATCAATCAGAATCAGAATAAAACATGACCATGTCACACAAACCATATTAAAATACAAGAGAATTTTCGATTGACATACAAGTTGTCTTTTATGAATGTAAACTCACCTACGCTTATGCCTGCAAGAAGGGGATGTTACGACGTGGTCCATATTCAGAGTGTTATTGTGGAGCTCTTAATGGATGGCGAATCAAGACAGACCGCAGGACTTGTTGCCTTATTCTTGAATATTTATATTGTATGCTTAACATAATGTAGTCACAATGCAGTCGTTATGAAGAGCTTTAATACCGACCAGCTTATGGTTATGTAACAGCTAAAAGACTCTTCCCCGCATCGGCAATTTGCAAATCCGAAAGGCTTATTTCTTTTATTTTATGAACCCCTTTGGGATCATTACTCGTAATATCTTGTATTGGGTAGACTCGAAATCAAAGTCTATGCGACTTATATTCCTTGATAAAAACGAATAAAGAGTTTTATAAAATAACAATTTAGCAATATTTTATTCAATGTTATTTTCTGAATAAAAAAGTTTCATTTGATGCCAACTTTTTTACATTTTAAAAGTTCAAAGTATAAAGGCTACAATTTTTTCTTTTCCAGCTCACTTTTCCTGGACGATGAAGTGCAACGACATGGCTCTCTATGCGATGAATTTACTATCTGAGAAGAATCTCGTGTTTCACGGCAACTTATTCATGTCACAGTTATGATTGACGAACGAGTGGTAAAAGCAGAATCTAAGGCAGTGTATAAACTGAGTCAACAAAACGACCAAATTTTCAAATTAGATTGAACTCGATTTGATCAAAATTCCAAAACAGAAAAAGTTACAAGAACCAAATTGATCTCGAACAAAACATAAAAGTTGATATCCATGAGACACGTGATTCTTTGCTTGAGCAAAATGAATAGCAGAATATTCCATCGCATATAATCGACAACAGATGTCACCATTTGTTACATCAAATGTTCCAGTGTTGGTTCAGAGAAGGAAAGATTGTTGAGTGAAAAAAAGATCAACTTTCAACAAAATTTTCTCTCTCATCTGGTTCATCATCCAATTTACATTTTGACTTTACACTGAAAGCAGCAGCAGAACAAAATGAACCAGCATTAAGTAAATATCTTTACATTACAATATTTTGACTTTTTTTGTACAAAAAGGAAAAAAAATTTTCTTTATTCTCCATTTGTTTCCCAATCTCAACATTGAAACGTAAACTCGATTCAATTTTATTGCCATCCAAGTAACGTCAGTACCAATTTGCCCGAAAAGACAGTTAACAATGTTATCAGAAAAGTTGTTCCAAGTCGATGTTGACCACCTTTAGCTTGAAACGTATTTACAACTGAAACAAAAAAAGAGACAAAAGTTGGTCAAAAGTTTTTCAATTTATAGCAAAAATGTCAACATTTCAATAAATCTTTTGCATCAAAATGTCTATTAATCAGAAGACAAAATTTTTCTTTTCCAGTTTAATCGACTATTAAATGCGAGAGGAAAAAATGATGTTTTTATACGACAACCTGTCAGTGTTACTGATCCATGAATCTGAAACATGACAAATTTTGATTGACCTGAATCACTTTATTTTTTGTCTTCTGTCAAACAAGCCCGAATATCAAAATAAAAGAGAAGATGAAATTTGATTGAGTTATTTTCTGTTTATCATGTTTTTCTGTTCAACATTTTCCAATGTAATCCATCCGATAAACAAGACCAAAGAGAGAAGCTTGGTTGACAGTTTAACCAGTTTGCTAAGCATTATTGAATATGGAAAAGTGGAGAAGAAGAAAAAAAGTTGCAAATATTGAAACATTTTTGGATTATAAACTTGGAAGACTGAGAATTCATTTTGATGAGTTAAATCTCTTTTCTATTTTTACTCTTTACCAAAAGATTCAGAGCATTTGAAAAGTTGCAAAATCTTATTGTTTAGTTTAAATAACCCAAAATAGACTCTGCCATTGAATGCGATTAAAACGAAAAATTGGTTTTCCCAAAAAATCCAAAGTCAACATTGACTTTTACCTAATAGAGACAAAAGTATCATGTCATGAAAGAGATTCAAGTTGAAAGATAACTAATTATGATCAACATTGAACACTAACAAATATGTCATATTCAGGAAATATCATGTCAAATATCATGGCCGATTAAACTGGAAATGAACCATTCAAATTGTAACCCTTTACTGTCAACAGAAGAAAAATAATGATATTCATTCGACTGTAAATTTGACCAATTAGAACATATTTCATCATGAAATTTTCCGTTTCACTTTCAGAGACTTTTCTTGTCTCGAGTTAATTGAAACAATTGGAATGAATTAGAAAGGAAAAGCAACATTTCACTGAATAACGAAAGTAAAAGATAATGGAAAAACTCGAAAATTTTTTCCATTCGAAGCGATCTTAATGCATGATAATATTTACCTTATTTAATTGAATCTAATCAGACAATGTCAACCTTGGAATATAATTAATGGTTTCACTTTTTTTGAGAAAATATTTTGATGTGAACTTGATTAACGTTTGGAATGAATTAAAATGATTGAATAGTTTAAATGCCAATGATAATTGTTGAATATGACAAGTAAATTGTGTTGGTAAAGTTCAATTATTCGAGATTGTAGAGAAAAAAAAGTTTTTCAATCCATTCTTTTTTTTCTCTACTCTTCTTTGCTTTACTGTAATATTATTTATTGCTTCATGTAATTTGTCAGAACATGAATAGGAAGGGAAAGAAAAGGAAAAAAATGAAATTTTTCAAGTTGAATTTATTGAATTTGTAAATGTCAAGTGAAAACAATGAAAGGAAAAAAGTGAAAAATAATTATTACTCTTGCTCTGGAAAACTTGCTCAGACTAAACTGTCAACGATAGAAATGTTGTTATTATAATTGTCAATCTGTGAATCTAATCAATCATTATTAGTTTCAACAAGCTTTCAAGAGCTACTCACTTCATGATGGATTCATTGGTTAATTTAGACTCTATAATGTGCTTTGAAATTAATTATAATGGCTCAATATCCAATTGTTAATCTCAATAGTGAAAGATTCAGTCGATGAAAGATTTTGACGCAAAAATCAATTTGTACTTATCGACGATTAAACCTGAATAAAGAATTTTTCCAGGCAAAATGGTTTCATAAACTACTTTTAAATATCAATCATGCAAAATGCTAAAAGACTGAATGCAAATTTGATGATAAAACAAAAACAATTCACAATCTTATCGACTTCAAGATTTCACGCAAAAATCAAGATAATTTATGTTTAGCTTCTGTGCCTTCCTTAGATCCGATCGAACAGACTTTTGACATAAAATCTAGTTTCAAAAATTCTTCGGAAAAACAAAGATTCAGAAAAGTTCTTCTTTTGCACACTTATTCTTTTTTGGTGCTCAGTTTGTTTAATTGATGATTTGATTTAGTTTTGAAATGTTGAATGTTTTATAGCCATTACTTGACTACTTACCTGGAGTATACATTATTTTTTGTCGTTTGACGACTTTTTTGTTGGGTAATTGAAGTGTTACCAAACACTCGAATATGGACGGTTGAAGGCCAAATTTTTTAATTAAAGTAGCATCATTGATTAAACTAACTTTACGAACATTATATGCATGACGATGTTTATCCTCTTCTATTCGGGTATCAACAACTGTCACTGGCCACGGATTGGTACCATTCTCATCTCCTATTCGGTAGATGCTCACTTCAGGCATTGGATAAACACCTTTTATATCACAACGAAGAAGACCCGTTGAAGATTGTGTGTAGGAGGAATGAGAGGGTGATGATGATAAAAGCTCTTCGAAAGATGGATTTAAAGGTGAATCTTCTTTTGAATCTCCACGAGTTTTCCTCAAAGCAGAAGGCATTTCCTTGACTTCTCGAGTATAGTTAAACTCAATCTTGGTTGGTGGAGCTGTCAGGTTGGCAACAAATGGCAAGTCAAATGATGAATATTCAACATTCATTTTCAAGTGTAACCATGAGTAGCCAAAGGTTGAACCAAAAGGAGGGATAAAATGAAATGAAAAATTAATCCAAATTAGGATTAAACAGAGAGAAATGGTTTGGCAAACCATTAATTGTGAGAAGAAAGTGCAAGCAAAAATCAATGTAAATGGTGAACCAGATGAAAGTAGCAGGGTAAATTGGTTAATGATGATGTCCCGTTGTGAGAGGTGAAAAGCATCAGGAAGAGAAGAATCAACAACCAGTGGTCAACAGTGAGATGAACAATGGGATAATCAATTTGTCCATTGTGTATGTTGCATAAGATTGCATTTCCATTCGAGTGGTGAACAAGAAAATGTAAGAATAGAGAGAAAAGAAAAGAGATTTTTATTAGTCGATTTTCATTGTGCAACGATAATGGAAAAAGAAGTTTGGATAAAAAGGATTGACTGGAGATGATGTGATAGAATGATGAAGAGTTTCTCCTCATGTGAATCCTGGCATTTGTCTATGGAACTGACTGAGAGTCGAGAAATTTTATCACTTCAAAAATGGACACTTTCTCTGTTATGGAATGCAATTTATTTGCTTTTATCAGATTATGCTATTTACTGTTTGATTAAATATGGCATTTTTGTTTTCTAATTATTTCATCATTTTCATGATTCTAAATGTGCCAATTGATTGGATGTAATATAGTCAAGCCTGGGAGGGTTTTGCTTGCCTGGTTTTGATAAACATTTTGATGTTTGAAGAGAAAATTTTTATCGAGAAAAGAATTTCACTTTTTTTCTTACTCTTTCCACCATAATCATGATGGAACCCGGAAATCAATGAAACTCTTCAGGAAAAGGGTCAGTTAAAGAGTCGGAAACCGGAACTTGGCAAGGCAAAATGAGCAAATAAATTGATGTGTTCACATAAATATTGGTCGACTTGGAGTGAATAAACAAAATGGAAAATGTTTCAAGTGTTTATTTTTTCTAGGAATGAATAACGATTCCAATAACTCTGAGTTTCCAGAGATGAAAAGTATGGATATTAATAGATAAAGGTGAAAGTTGAAGTCTAATTATATGCGAAAGTGTAAAGGGAGTAAAGAGTAATAAAGTTGAAATGGTAAAGATTGATGTTTATCATCTGGACAGAATGAGCTCAGCATGGAGGCAAACTCATGATTTTGCGTCTGTAATAGGCAATAGAATTGATGAGAATTGGTAAAGAATCGTAAATTTGCTTGGAGTGAGAATGACTGGGAGGAGAATCTGCGTTATCTAATTGGAGTTGCTGGGAGTGAAAAGTGGGAATGAAAAATATTCAGTAAATATTCATCAATATTGCAAAGTGTCTCAAATTTTATTTGTATTTGAACCGAGTAAACATTTTGAGAGGAAAGAAGGAAAAAGATGAAAAAAAATGTCGAGTTTTGTCCAAGTATTAATGTACATTTATACGAAGTAAAAGCAAAAGCAATATTTTTCTTTCTGTTTACATTTATATGGATATTCTTGTCTCTCATTGTAAGACATTTCATATTGATTTTAATCTCATTCCCTGTTTTGTAAGAGCGTATAAATATGTACACAGATTGACCACAAGTAACAACTATAATGGACACTGCAAAATGAGCTTCGAGTTCAACAAAAGAAAATGTTTTTCCTTCTTTTCGACTTTGATTTAGAAAATGTTTCAAGGCAAATCATTCAAAAGAAATGAACAAATGAAATATGTTTTATCCATTCAAGTGTAAATGGAACCATGTCAAGTTTGAAACATTTTTGGATCAAAATTTTGGCCAAAATTCATTTTCTGCTCTTTTCTTGCTTAAAGTTCATTTTATTCAAAAGTCTAAAGATTGACTGAAGAAATTTTTTTCCTTTTTCCTTCTCTTCGAAAGCGAAATTGAAAATTTTACTTTTCTAGTTTCTGTAACTTTTTGGTTAATTGCAACTGGAAAACTAATTAAGATGAAATTGTGTTTCAACTTTGAGTCGACCTTTGCTCGGTTAATTAATTTCATGGCAATCTTTTTTCCATATTCATTGAGAGCAATAAAAGCTTCAAATTGAACCAGAACAAAACAATTATTCAAAAAAAGAGAAAAATTTGTTATTGTTTGTTCCATTTTCTCTGTTTATTCAGTCTCTCCTTTTGCCTCTCACCGCACTATTCAGCTTTTTCTGGTTACTTTACTTTTTGCGATTCAGTTTATTTGGTCAATTTGCACAGGAAATGAATTTCAAAAGTGGAACAATTGCAATGAAAGGGAGAGAAATATTTTCTCTAACAAAATTTGTTCATTTCAAGAGAATATTCATTGTACCATGATGATAAAAAAGGAACAGAATCAGATACGGAAAGAATGGACACAAAAATCGATTCATCAATTGAATAGTGATTCCAAGCCATTGACACAATTGCAACACTTTGCACATTCAAATTAATTTCATATCAGATTATCTATTCATTCATCACTCGCCTTCATGCTGCCAGTTCTCAACCAATTTCCTGATGATAACTCGCTTCAGGACATTCATAAATCAATCTTCAAATCCACTTTGCAGAATCTCATCATTAACTACAGAAATTCCAACCATTTAGACTTATCAAAATGTGCAAAAATCTGTAGCATTTCAAGTAAAGGCTGGAATGAATTACAAATTTTGTCGAAGTTTATGGAAAATATTATTTTGAAAAATTTCGATTTCGAAACTCTTTTTGTCTTTCCTTCCATAATAATGTTTAATTAAATCATTTACTCGAGTTGTTCATTAACAGTTGATAATTTTGTTCATCAAATGCTGGAAGTGGACAAAGTTGAAGAGCAATTTGAATAAATGTTTTGAAAAGTAAAGTATGAAATTGAAAATGAAGTGAAAGTTTCATCAATTGTTTTGGAGTTTGTTTGATTGAATCAATGAAAAAAAGCATTTAAATGAAGAGTAAACCCATTATGAGTTTGAATTGAAAAGTTTATCATTTGAACCATTCAAATGATACAATAATCTACATCATGATGGGTGTCACTCTTTTCACAACTCATTCCAACCCATCATCATTACCGCGTTGATAGAGATTTGGTTGACGAAGAAAGAGAATGGAAAGAAATGCAATAATCATTTCAACATGATGAGTAACCATAATGTAATAATGTTGAAAGAGAAAAGATTATTTCATGAAGAGAGAAGAGAAAAAATTGGAATCAATTCAAATTGCTCATTGCTATTCATGGTGTTCATCTTATTCTTGCCTCGGGTTCCATTTGTAACCTTAAATCATGCTCAAGTTCACTCGACTGGATGAATATTTCAACAGTGTTTGTTCAATAATATCGCCACTTTCATGGTTCTAATAAGTATTAACATGAGACGAAAAGGAAACTCGAAAAGCTATTTCTTTTTTCGAATCTCAATCATTTTCTTCTTTTTTTCGTCAACATTTTTGTAGCAACTGAAGCCTTCTAAAAGGCTGCCTATGATCGACTCTGGTTTAATTGGAAATCGATTCAAGTCATTTAGAGATTATCAATCAGTTTAGAATCAGAATTATCTATTGAAATTGCAATCACATTTCAACTGCAATAAAATTCCATATCGAACAAGTTTGAAATCTTTTTTTCTTCTCAACATTTCCTTCTTTTCTCCTCATCAATTAGCCATATTCCTTGGGAGTTTTTTCAATTACCTTATTAACAGAAAGTCATCATTTTAATGAGTGTATTAACGATGAGAAAGCAATCTTGAAATAAACATTTTCTGATTTTCTATTCGAACATTTATTCCTTTTTTTTACCACGTTAAAGATTTTTTCATTTTCCATGATAATAACTATAATAACTCTTTTCCTCTTCTAAATGAGTACAAATATTGTTTTTAAATCAAACTCCATGTAAAGATATGGATAAATGAATAACTTTGAACATTGACTTGAGTGAATCATAATTTATGCAAAAAATGATAATTGCAAGTTGCAACAGTTCCAAGAATCTGGTGCAAGAATGATGCTCTTTGGTTGATAAACATGAGCATAATGATGAGTTCGAGAATAAATAATGTTCAAAAGTAAAATGAACTTTGTTCAAAGGGAAATGCAAACCAATAATGAAGAGTAAAAAAGATTGAATGTGAATAAATTTGCTCATAATTTGAGTTCTCAAAGGCAATAATCATTTATTCACATTGAAGAGCAAAATACATTTCCATTAACACAGAAAAGGTTAAGAAGCGAAAACAGCAAAATCTTTGAAATAATGATTTCGATTTTTACAAAATTCTAAATATTCGAACTTGAAATTTCTGTTTCGAATTTCAATTGGTAAAAATTTTGTTCTTACAATTACGAGAAATTCTAGAAATTACAAGTTCTTAAGAGTTCAATTTTGATTTATTTGCCAACATTGATTCTGCATTGGAAATGTTCATTTCTGTAAATCTCTAGACAATTTTGTATTGAATTTGAAACGATTCAACTTGGAATTGGTTTAAATTGAAATTAAACTATTATTAAGTCGATAAATCTTGGCGTAAACAGAGTGCAGAACATGTTTGACTTTCAGTGTTTCACCATTATCAATGAGCAATAACAGAATCTTGAATTTTTTATGACTTCCTATGAAAGGAAATAGAATCAAGAGTGGAAAAAAGTAATTCTTAATCAACTTGCTACTTCGCTACTTTTTCACCTTTCATTCGAGCTGCTCATTCTTATCGTATCATTAGTGTTATCTTTATTATTATTATTATCATTATTATCATCATTATTGTTATTATAAATCAATAACATTCATTATGATTGATGAAGCCATTTTATGTTGTACTTTTTCTGTGTTCAGAATTTTTCTCTCAATTTCTTAATCATTTTTCTTTTCTCTTTTTTCTCCATTCATTCAATATTTCATTCGCCAATTCCAATGTTCACTCACTTTTTGCACAATTACTCATTGAAACCTTGTATCTTATTCAATCAAAGTTGATTCCATCAAAACACGAATAAGTAAAAGAATAAACTTGAATCGAAAAAATTGATAAAAATTTCACTCCCAGCTGGGAGTTAATTATTCAATGACAGATTTTTTAGTGTAAAATCAATTCTTATTTTCAATATTTTCACAGATTCGCTCATAATTGACAGCAATCAGAGTAAAGACACAAATGATGAATATTAAACATTAAAATTCTCAATCTTATTATTTTATTTTATTGCATACGAAATGGTAATGAAGGATGAAATGGTACATGGAATGACCATGATTTTGGAATTTTACCAATTTCGATGGTTGACAGAATGGAAAATTCAGTAACAGGCAGAATTTTGCTCTCAGTCTATCAAACAAGAAGTATAGAAAAGAAGATTTTATCGAGTTTCATTTTTTTCTTTTTCTTTTCATCTCAAGGGAAATTTCAAGTGAAATATTGGATCGGGAACCAAGTAAATATTTATATGGATTTGTGTTGAGATACAATGTAAGCATCAATGTAACATACAAATGTATCTGAGAAATGCTCTGTTCAGGTAACTTCAAGGTGAGTAAACTGATAATCTTGAAATATGCTCGATATTCAGACTGGTTTATTTCGTGAATTTTTTCTCCTCTTTTAGTCACTTCCTTGCCTTGATGACACTTTGCTTTACTTTTTTCGTGAAACACTCCAAGTCATGATTCATCGATGTCATTGATACCATTAGAGTCAACTTAACTCATGAATGCTGTTTCACATCAGGCATCAAGTTTGCACTTTTTTTCTTCGAATTCAATCTCAACATTTCAACATTTGTACGATTTTTTTCAAAACTTTTTTTTCTCTACTGATCGATACCAACAGACAAGCCGCAATTATACGATCTTATGTTGTTGGCTTTTATAAAGACATTAAGCTTTTGATTTATCATGATTCAAGTTGTATAAATAGTTATTGAAATTTTGTCGGAAATTGTAGTGAAAAGGTGAAAACAAGAATAAAATGCAAATTTTGAAATAACTTTTTCCCTCACATTTTGTCGAGATCATCAAACTATTTCAGTTTATGCAAATTCAATTTAATATTTCAACGATTTCTATTTAAAGTAATCAAACAGTTGATATTCAAGAGCAACAAATGCGACTCAATTCATCATTAAAAGGGAAACTTTTGTGCATGAAAAGGTAATGAAAATAAACTTAGCATCCAAAGTATCAACTGTTGGATTGAAAATTTTCAGAAGAAAAAATAAATTCTATAAATATCATCTAATAGTAACAAATAGAGAGAGAAATGGTTGGATTAAAATATTAATAATAACCATTCAATATCATGTTAATTCCAAGTGATTCACTGATTTACATTTTACCCGAAATAGAAAAAATGGAAAATTATTTTTTCGAAACTGAATAATCACAGCAAAGTAAACCAGAACTGAATGGTTCGGGCTAAATGAATGCAAATGTTAAATCACAGTTTCACCATTTTCCAAGCTATTCATTAGAAGAGAAGTTAAAGTTGAAAATGTGAAAACAAATTGTTCTGAAAAGCAATTGAAAGCAAGTTCTGGTAAACATCAACAGATTAATTGACTTGAAACTTTATGAAACATTTTAATGAAAATGATTTTACTCAGCAATTAAGAGGTAAACTTTGAAATTAAAGTTAAACTTTTTGTCAGTTTCAACTTAATCAGCAATTGAAGGTAAGAACAAAAAGTGTAATAAAAAGCACTGAAGTTGGCGTAATGAGTAGAGCAGAAATGGATGGAAATAATAATAAAAATGAAATGATGATAAACATTATTATTACCGTTATTATCATTACTTTGCTCATCATATTAATTGTAATGAGAGTAATGATAATTTACTTTGATTTAGTGGTTCAGATTAGGATGAACAAAGGCGAGTCGAGAAAAGGTAATGAACAAAAATGTGGCGCAAAGCAAAAAAGAAGAGAAAAAGTGCATTTTCAATGGAAACTTTTTTTCCCTCATCTTTAGCATTTCACTCCCACTTTTCAACCTGTAATTGACCTGAATGCTCTTGAAAAAGGTGAGCGAAAAACTTTCTTCTGGAAAAAAACACTTTAAAGCTTCTCTGCAAATTGAATAATGAAAATTGAAAATAAACTGTCGAGTGAAAAGGTTCATCAAAGAATCACTTGAATAATTATCAAGTACAAAACTTAATGGACAGAAAAGAGAAGGAAATTTGAGGAAAAAAATGTTGATGAATTGAGAGGAAAAAAGGGTTTTAAGAAAAGTTGAAAGTTATTAAGATTTGCACAATTTAATCCGACACTTTGAATGTCAAAGCGTTTCGAGTAAAAACAAGTTTTAATGATTTTAATGATGAGAACAAAAAGTGAAAATGATTTTTTCTCCAACTTTTCAAACTCGAAAGTGTTAATCAATGTTGAAATATTATTTTCAAATCAACTTGAACAACCAAATGAACCTCATTAACATGCTCAACTCATCATCACTTTGTTCATGAATTTCACATTTTCACTCTTTGCAAGAGAAGAGCGAAAGAAAAAGTTTTTTTCTTTTCACTTTTTCTCCTTTGCTCATCAGCATGTTTCGCCAAATGATAAAAACTTTTTCTTACCTCAATCCTGCTCATAATCTCATCATGCCAAATGAAGTCTTGTAATCTTACTTTATTAGAATTTCCTTCTCATATTCTTACAACTCACATGGGAACCTCTTAAATGAAATAAAGAAACATTTGAAAATGAAAATGTTGATGAAGGAAGAAAAGTTGAGGGCTAAAGATGAGTTTGATGATGATGAGTGTTAAAAAGGAAATAGGAAAGAGTCAATCAAAAGAGACGAGAAAATATTAACAACTTCATTAAAGAAGAGGCAAAACTGAGGAAATTGCTTGACAATAGTAATTTACTTGATTCTCAGTTCATTTATAATCAACTTTCATTTCACTTTTTCAGTCAAATATTCAAAATCGCTTTCAACTTTACTCTCAACTTGATGGATATCATTCAATTTTCCACCCTTTTTCACTCTCCTCATGCAATGGGCAAACACAATTTGCATATTAATCAAATGAATCGAAATGAATTGATGAGCTTGAAAAGTTGTAACCAGAAAATGTTGCACTCGATAAACAAGGAAAAGAAGAAAAAATGATTACTTTTTTTTCTCTTTACTATTTTTGCTGACAAATTTAACAGAAAAAAAACAGTTTTTTCTCATTATTTTGATATTTTCTTCATTTTATCCTTTTCGCTTTACCTTTTTTTGTGCTGACGATTCAATAAGAAGCATAAAGTAGACAAAAAGCAGTTGAACCATCAACGATTACTCAAAGTTTTATCCCAAAATTACACAGTTTCATGTTTGCTTCATCATTCCAAGTTGGTACAAGTTGAGTTTTAAATGAAAAGTTGAAAATTGTTGAGTAAAAAAGTAAAAGAATGTTTTTTTCTCCTCTTTTCGTAAAAAAAGTAGAAAAAACAATTTCGCAAATTCTCAGCATTATCAGCAGAAAATGATAAGTTTTTCGTTGTAATCCATTTGATGAGCTGGGAGTTGGAAAAGATGATAATGATAAAGGCGTGTTCACCATGTTAATAACAGTCTTTTTGGCGATTCCTTTGAATCATCAGAAAACGTTCGAGTTGAAAAATCGGTTAAAGATTTAAAGGCAAATAAAGTGTTTAATAATATATTTAGAGGTAAAGACTAAAGAAGAAGAGAAATGCAGTTTAAAATAATATCAATATCTTTTTACGAAACATGTTATTGCCTATGAAAAGTGCGATGTTCAACTTCCTCAGGGTAAACGAAATGAGCTTTTTCAACTTGAAATAACTCGAATTTCTCATTCTCTCACCTTTAATTTCCATTCTTTTTTCATCACCTTTTTATCGAAATTGCTGTGAAAGGTTTTCTTCTTTTCTTCAATAAAAATAACAGGAAAAGACAAAAAGCATAAAAACGTGAAATTGAATGATATTAAAGCTAAACATTTAGAAACATGCAAAAGAAAATGTAGAAAAAATTTATTCCAATTTCAATCGTTTGCTCTCTGAATATTGAATATCTTATTGATATTGAAAATTATCTTTTACTTTTCTTCAAATTGATTCTTTTCCATCTTTTCGGCAAATTTTTCAATTTTTTATTCTTTTCCTTTCAAACCTTTCTTTTGACCCATTTATAGCTAGTGAGGTGGTTGCACAGGGAAAGGTTGCTCATTGAGAGGTTAAAAGGTTTTGAATGCCGTTAGACCTTTAGTCAGGTTTAAGGCCAAATAGCGTGATAAACAACAATAAAAAAGTCAAATTAGTGAAGGAAAAGTGAGCCAACAAGATGTAAGGTTATTAGTTGGGAGAAGAGAGGAAGAGGTGGAAGATAATGTTCAGGGGTTCAGCAGAACACACAGTCTTTTACTCTTGGTTCATAATATGTGTGTTAAAAGGCTGTTTAGAGCACCTTAAAAAGAGATAAAACAGAGACAAAGGAGTGTATTCATTGGAATAGATAATAATATCATGCATTAATATAACCATTTTGTGAATATCCTAGCATATAAAAGTTGCCCTTTCGCTCTTCTTTCTCTTCTCTTCTTCCTTCTTCTTCTTTTTTTCCCTTTTTTCACAAAATGTTTGCTTCTTTGCTGGTAACAGGTAATTTCACCAATTTATTAGCCAACCCAAGTCATTTAGATTGGATAATAATAATAACTTTTGGCTTAAGCTCTTTCCATAATATCCAAATTCATGATTCCTTTAGTTGTCTATTTAATCTGATAATGGTTAGACTCAATGTTTTGGGAGAGTCACAAGAAGATAAAGAAAAATGGTTCCATAAATGGTAAATAATAAGGATTCATCAATTGAATTTGACTTTTTGTTGTCCTTTGATGAATCGCTATTTCATTCATTTCATTCGAAAAAGTTTTTCAGTATTTTTCTACTTTTCATTTTCATGGAAAATTGCAATTTTCACTTTCATGAACCAATATTTGATGATGCTCATAACTGTAAATGTTGAGTCGAAATTGATATTTGCATTTTTAGACTGTTCAAACACATGGAGTTGCTGTTGGCTAAATTTTGGTAACTTTTAGTTTTTTTTCTGGTTTTCTTCCTTTTCGTTTTCTTTTTGGTCACTTTTTTGCTTCTACTTTTTTCTGTTTTTTTTCAGCAGAAGAGTAAAGTAAAAAAGCCAAATCGAGATGTTTATCATCATTTTTGTCATGATATCCCAAGTGGGACGAGAATACATGGTAAAGTCATGTTGACGGTGAGAGTAGAAGAAGAAGATGGTAGAAAAGAAATGGAAGAAAAATAAATAGATGGACAAGATATTAATAGAATGGACCGGAAATCTCTTGGTGAAACGGAATGATTGAGTGAAAAATTTCAAGTCAAGTTTTTTCCCTATCAACAGTGATATATTGATGATGAGAGAAATGATGAAAGTAGAACAAGAAAAAATGAGAATTGTTTACGTTGAAGTAATTTCATGGTATCCAAATAGAGAGTTGATGAGTGGATCATATTTCGGGCCCTGCAGACAAGATTGATAAACTTGATGACATTGTTGCCAAGTGAACATCATATTGATATTTTCATTAAAATCGACTTTCAATTCAAATAGTTCCCAATATCGATTTGCTAATCAAGTTTTCATCATCAGTTTATTACTTTGAAGAGACTGCAAAATCTACAGTCTTTTGACTCTCTTGTCCAAAGACAACCTAACAAGGCTTAGTTGCCAGGTTGAGGATTGATAAGCTTATGCTTCTAAGTTTGTTGGTGCAAAACTTGATGCTTTTCAAATTCGTTTTTGATCGAAAAGAGATTTTGATCATGAATTTGGAATTTCATGATCGTTGGTTTAATGATATTGATTTGGATTCTATTACCTTTATTTTTTGATAACTTTCTTGGAGTGAAATGTTGCTATTTTTTTCTATTCTTTTCTAATTAGCTTTTGTAACAAAATTTTCTTCTTCTTTATACACAATGAATCAGATTTGTGAACTTTTCTCATGCAATCCTGGCTGATCTCATGTTAATTTGTAAATAAATATTTATGAAAATGATGATATGATAATGTAAAGTAAGAAGAAAAAGGTTTATACTGAATAAGTAACTAATCATAATGAAGATTAAATGGGAAATTGTTGAATAATAAAGTTTTATCTTTACTTTTTTTCCTTTACTTCGTAAAAGATAATTTTTTTTCTTGGTTTCAGTGAAAAATTGATGAGTACAATTATATGAACTAGCATGATAAAGTGAATGTATATGCAAAAGTAAAAGACGGTGGAGATGAGGATGAGGATGAAGATGGAGAACCGAAAGAAGATGATGATGAGGAAGAAGAAAATTGGAGAAAAGTGATTTGCAAATGGATCATGATGCGTTCAATTGGTGATAAGCAAATGAAGAGTTAAGAGATTGATAGGAACAAATCCTGTGTGCAAAATAAGAGTATGCTTGAGATTTACAGAAGCAATAGTTTGATGAGAGGAAAGAGATAACCATGAAAGGGGAAGATGATGGTGATAAGGAGTTCATGTTGTGAGAAGAATAGAGAAAGAGTGTGAAAATAGAGAGAAAATGCAAGAAAAAAAGCTTTGCTTGACATTTCAAGTGCAATTATACCTGACATTGAGACTAAGTTTACCCATGAGATGATTAAAGGAAAGCATTTGAAGAAACAAAAAGCAAATTGTAAGGTAAAGTAGGCAAAGGAGAAGAATAAAAAGATAGTGAAGATAATGATGATGAAAGGATGGACGATGAATAAAGGAAAGGAGTAAAAGGAAAAAGAATTCAGGATTAACTTGATGTCTCCATGAATTTACACAGGGAAGAATGGAAAATGGAGAAATAGCTAGTAAAATTGTTGGTGGTGGTGATTTTTGCGAAAGAACTCAGGAGAAATTACAAATTTCCAAGCAAAAAAAGTGTCATACAAGATACGAATAAAAGCTAAATATAGTAAGTTCCAGAAAAAAGCTGAACCTGTTACTAGTCTTATAAAGTTACTGGCTTAAATCAGCGATGTTCATGAAATCAGAAAGCTGTGTTTATTATTCTTAACGCCTGCTTGAAGCATAACTAACGAGCGGTCGATGCTACAGACTTGAGATTTGAGTCATGAGCTTCCACAGGTTGAAAAACCAAAAATTATAAAGTTCAAGATCATTCAAGGCGACTTTGTTATTTGAGTTCTAAATGGCATTTGAAGGTCATTATTAGAGTTCAAAATATTTCTTGTTGGACGATTCTTGTTTAATGTTCATAATCCAGGCTAGCCAAAGGATATAGGCAATACAAACTATGCAGCTGGTCAATCGATGCCGATAGACATTCGTTGATTGGCCCTATGTGGCTTTTAACTTGTAGCAAAAATCAGCTAATTCGGAAACTTTACTCTCAAAAAATGATTTTCATTGCCATTTTGGGTCAAATAAATTAGTTTTAATTACCTTAAGCGATGAAAGTTACTGTCCTTCAATCTTCAATTCATATGGGTGAGGTCTCACTTGAGGTCATTAGCATAAACTTTTAGTGAGTTATGACTACAAAGCTATCAAGCAAAGTTTTTTGAGATTAGTTCTTTTATTGAATAAAGATAATCATTTATGATGTTGGTGTTTTGGTTATCGTTAACATGGTAAAGAATTCTTTTTCCATGAGCTGAAAAAAACTTAATTCAAATAGTTGAACGAATAAAATTGGGATATGAGATGTGTTCTTTCAAAAGTCATTAGAGGTCAAATAACTAGATGACATTGAATGTCCTTGAGACTCCGGATTAATATGCCTAGGCTATAATACGCGCTAATAGGGTAAATCAATCACTAATATAATTCATATTAACTCATGATTCACTCATAACTCAAAAGATATAAACAGCTAATGATAACAACAAAAAGGTGAAATTAAATGATAAAAAGTTGATTTAAATGGAGAGGAAAAGAAGTTATTTATAAATGGACTTAGTTATTTGTTAAGCTGCCATTACTTGTAATGTTTTGATAAAAAGGATAGAAAGTTTGGTAGAGATGAGATGAGGGAAAGTGTTATAATTAAGTATGCGTTTATCAAATAAAGTTTCATCTTAACAAATCATTCCTTTTAATCTACTCGACATTTTGAGCGGTATTAAATCGTTGAAATGTAAAGGCATTAACATGTACTCCTCTCATGCGTCTCGCTTCATCTAACTTTTATATCTGCCATTCAGTTATATGACCTCTAATAAGCTTTTGAATGTCATTTTCTGAAACTTTAAACTCTTGCAGACCGATTGGTGTTTGTGATATTTGACTTAAAATGTGTTGAAAATTCAAAAGTCAATTAGAGGTCAAATAACTAAATGACAATGAATGGGCTTGAGACTCCGGATTAATATGCCTAGGGCTATAATACGCGAACAAGGTAATTATTCCTCATAGTTCAAAATCTCTACCATCACACTTGTTAAGTTATGGTTTCAAAACATTTGACCGCTATGAACCTCTCATATGAAAGAGTGAAAATTTCAACAAATGTTTCTATTTGATTTCCTGAAGTTAACTTTACCATCGATGATCGATCATTGCAATTTTGATTGACGTTCAACTCGAATCTGTTTAACGTGAATCTCTTTAACCAAATTGAAAATGATAATGAATTAACTTTCCTTTTTTAGCCTCTCAATCTATTGAGCGATAATGAATGAGCAAGTAATAACAAAACAATTAATAATAAATGTTATTCCATTAAAAGTGGGAAAAAACATTGGCATGAAAAGAAGGAAAGAAACTCGAAAAATCTTTCAACTGAAACACACACACACACATTCACATTCAAGTGTTGATATAATATTAATAGTTTAATGAATTATCTTTCAACAATCTCATTGGTGAATGGATGGAAAAAGAAGAAGCAACAACAGAAATAAAAGAGAGAGAAAAGGATAATTAGTTTTCATGATAACTTCAAATGTAATAACTTTATTCGTTTGTACCTTTTTACCTCATCTTATAAGTACACGAAAATATCACCTTGTTTAGCTTTCATTTTTCATTATTAACTTTTCATCAGCAACAAATTAAATTATCCGTCAAAATTCAATGTTTAAATTGGCCAAAAATTGAATGTTTCCATTAATTAATGAAAATGCAAAGCAATAAACTTCAATCTTTTCCATTCAATAGTTTTATATTGCTTTTGACAAGCCAAATGGTTCAACATGGAAGGTGAAAAAATGGAAAAAATGAAATTCTATTCACGTCCAACATTTTAATTCGCATTTTTTGTTTCTAAATTTCAACTTGTTCTCCAAACATCATGACAAGCAAGGTGATCAAGTTGAACAACACAAAAAGTTCTGTCCAACAAAATTAGCAACTTCGATCAAAGTTTTTGGAAATTAGAAAATTCCTTTTTCATGAATATCTTTCAGAGAATTTTCTGAATTTTTCTTTTTCTTTTTTATGAAAAGTTTTATCTGCTCATTCCATTTCCTCTGTTCCATGTTTTATCAACTTATTACCATCAAAGATGAAGGAATGAAAACAGTTACAAGATCATGAGTTCAACTTTTTTCCAATATTTTTCTTCTCAACAAATGCCAGAAGTAATCTGATGAAACTCTTAAATGAACAATTTTCTTCTAATATTATTAAATTTTGATATTATATCGTCGATCAAAGGTAATGATAATGATTCAGGGAATGAAAAGGAAAACTGATAAATGCTTTTTCAGCAGAGAAAAGTTGCAACTTGGAAAACTCTTTTTTCCACATTCTATCTTCAGATTGTTTCAGTGTTTTCCTTAGTTTCATGAGTTGATTACAATAATAAAAATGAAATGAAAAAACCAAAAGTTTCAATGAAATAAACGATAAAGTTCAACAAATGAGATAATCATATTATAATGGGTTGGAATTTTTGAAGAAAGAAAACAGAATTTCATGATTTTCTCTTAAATAAATTCATTGATTCATTTCATAGAAAATTGAGTATGAATTTTTCGGTTTTCCTCTTGATTTCGAAAATTGCTTTTTCTCTTTTCTTCTTATGAGTTATCAACATTCTAATAATGAAATATCATTAGAATTCAACATTTTTTTCTTCTTTTGTCAATCAGTATCATGCTGTTCTCACCCCATCATCTTCAATTGGAATTTAATTTTTTCTTCTCTTCTTCTTTTCAGTTGGAGAAATTTTTATTTCCTTCTCAGAACTTTTCATTAAATCAAAGTTTCACTGAATTTTGCTTTTGTTCACTTGAAATGAATCTTGCTGTAGAGAGAAAAGCATAAAGAGTAAAATCTCTCGAGGCAATTGTAAACACACTTTACTTATTATTGTATATTTGATAGGAATCAATGAACTGAGAATGAAATAGATTCACTTTGAATGCACTGCATTTAGCAATGTGAAATTGAATGAAAATTAATAGCGTTTAATAGCTTTAAATGAAAAGTGTGAATCAAATAGTCTCATCCATTTCAATTTATTGGTTCGAGTTCAAAAACAATGTCAAAAGTTCACAGATTTAGTGGCAAGGTTCAAACGAAGAGCTGAATATCGCTTTGAAAGATCATTCCAAGAAATTTCAAAATTTTCATCTCTTTCATCTCTCAATGCAAACGAAGGCACAATTATTGAACTCATCGATCTGTTTCGATTGGATTCAAATGAACATTTATCGTCTTTTCTGATGAAGATTAAAGTTGAGCTTCATCAGCGTTTTGCTAAGGCATTGTTCATGGAAATAGATTTTTACTGTTTTTTCTGGATCAATTGCAAGTGAATTTCCTTGTGCATTACTTTGAGAACTTGAACAATTTAAAATATTTGGAAAATTTTCTTCTTGTCAGTTATTATTTCATCTTTTTTGTTTCACACTTGGATTGATAATTTTTTGTTAAATTAAAAGATGAGGCAAAAAGTGAAATGAAAATGGATATTTTGAAAAGTGTCGTGAAACTTGAGATAACTTTATGAAAAGATGAATTTTTTCTGGAAACGTGTTTGCGCTGTTGAAATGAAAATTGAAGGAAAGTCAAGGAGGAAAAGTTATTAAAGGTTTGAATATATTTGATGAGAGCCAGTTGAATGGAAGTGCAGAGGGAAAAATGGAAATGATGGAAATGATGAAAAGAATGAAATTGTAATTGAGAAAATGGGAAAATTGAGCAAAAAAAGGGCAACAAAGTATAAAAATAAAGTCATTTCCAATTGAGAGTAAAGATGAAGATAAAGATTTAAAGTGGGAAACGAGGAAAGAAATTTGAAGGACGAAGTAAAGTGTGACTAGTAAAATGAATGTGATGATAAAATATTGTTCAGCAGAAGCACAGAAGGCAAGAGAAGAAGAGAAATGTTTGCAAAAATGTTTTACCTGAAAGAGTAATTTTTCAAGGAAAAAGCCTAAAAAAGTTAAAAAATGTTGAAGGAAATGTATGATGATGAAGATGAGTAAAGCTTTAGTTTTGCCTATTTCGCCTAGTGAGGCTCAAGTATGTCCGATGCTCCAGTTTGTCATCTAATTTTGATTTAGATTGATGAGTTTGGCTTGCAAATTGCAGACACAAGAGAAAGAATCGAGGAAAAGATAAAAAAGTAAAAGCTGAACAGAGCATGGAAAATGGTCTTTATTTTGATGATCCAAACGTGTGACTTCTATTTTGGTCTTGCCATTTGCCGGTAACAATTGCCGGATGAAGAAAAGAGAATAAAATTTTTCTTCTCTTCTTTTCTCTTCTTGCATGCTTTACTATCCTTGTTTACTGTTGTACTCATGTAACCTATTCTGGAGCAAAGGTTGGAATACATTGAATGTTTCATTGTGTGTTTAGCTTAAAAAACCATCAAAGATGCATTATTTTTGCAACATTGTGATGACCTGTCAAAAGATGTTACAACAATTCTTTATTCAACTTTTCTTCTTTTCGCCATCTTTTGCTTCTTCTTTTTATCATCGCTTTCTCTCTATTCTTCATCATCATTATCTTCTTAATAGGGTTAAAATGAGGTATTTTCACTATTCTTTCACATTCATTCATTTCTTTTGACAACTTTTTCCTTTCTCTTCCTTCCATGAATCATTAGTCTCCTATTATTATTAACACTTAATTGTCTCGATCAATTTTTACTCTATTATTATCATGGAATGTATCGAAAAGCTTTTCAAGAATTGGTAATCCATCAGACATTAGGTGACTCGAAAAGGTGTCAATTCCAATCAATTGCTATCAACAGTTTGAAGATTGTTGATTAAAGATGCAACAATTTAACAATCATCGATTTCCAGGCGGAAGCGAAAAAATGGAAAAAATCGACTTCGAAATCTAACTTTTTACACTAAAATTCATCGAATGGCAATAAAGCGATCAGAAACTGAAAACTTTTCAAAAGCGATTTTCTCACATACAGAATGCGCTTCATATCGATGAAAAGCTAAAACAAAATTTGATCTTTTTCAATTTCGACTTCGAGTAACAAGAGAAAGTTTTCGTATCTTCCTTAACCCATTTCTTTTCTCGAATTTGATTCTTCTTGTCTTAAATATCAACCAAAAATCGAGTTCTCGAGTAACTCAAACTTTTCGATAGAGATATTCATTGTTTGGTGACAATTGAAACAGAAATGAGTAAAAGTAGAAATTTCTCAGAAGCGATTTTCTCACTTTCAGAATACACTTGAAATCGATGAAGTCGAAATTTCGACATTTTTGACTTCGATTTCGATTAATGAGAAGGAAATTTCCGTTCAATTTTCGCATCTTCGATTGTCGATTTTTTTCGAAGAAAATACTAATTTCCTTGCTTCAAATATCAATTACTGTTCTTTTATGTGACATTTAATGAATGTTTTTTTCGCTCTTGTGACTTGTTTCTTTTTTGCAACATTTTCCTTCTCTGCTTCCGTAAACCTGTTTAGTCTCAAACCTTTTCATCATGATCATGTTCACTTCTTATCTTTATCATCAAGCCCAACGCCTAAGGGACTCATTACAGGGTAAAGACAGTAAGACAAGTTAACAAGGTTGATACATGATGAGTTTGATGAAACAAAACAGAAAAGTTGAGTTGAAAAGAATTGGAATTAAATGAGAAATCCTTTCAACAATAACCAGTAAATTGTCGCAGTTTAGTAACTCTTTCAGTCTTTAACTTATCAAGTTAACTCTCTTTACTTCAATACAAATAAAGTTTCCAAAAGATACTCAAAATTCCTCAACATTTACTCCACTTATTGGCGTGAAAATTGTCAGCAAACAGTAAAAAGTAAAGAAACACTTTTCTCTTTACTTTTCAAAATTAAAGCAACAAAAAATTAATTGAGCAAAATGATGAACAATTTGCTTCTTTTCAACCGATTGACTAGCAAATTTACCATAAAACTTGAACCGTAAAAGGATAAGATAATGATGAACAAAATGTTAACTACTGTTGGAGCAACATGAAATTTACAGGAAAAGCAAAGTTTCTTTTTTCAGGGAAAAATGTATTTTCTCAAAACGATTTGGTCTTTAAATTTGACTGAAGCACAACTGAAAGCCATTTAATTGACCAAAGAAAATGTTTCACCAATTTTGAATTTTATGTTATTTACTCCCAGAGATGAGCGATAACAATACAAGAATAAATGCCTTGAAAAGCTTAACCTTAACAGCCAAACTAACGAGCGCAAAAAATGTATTTAAAGTAGTCCAAGACTCGAGAAAACATAAAAATGAAACATTTACTTAAATGGTTAAACATATTGTTTCAAGAGTAACTTTACCAGTTTTCATAATAAAAACAGAGTTCATTGAATCGAGCAAAAGTTGAGTTTAAATTTAAATAAATTTCAACTTTTTTTTCGACTCGATATGTTCTGTTAACCATTTGCTCATTGTTTTAACCTTTTATTTTCTTGCTTTTTTGCCAGTTCTGTCCTGTTGTTAGAATAGAAAAAAGAATAATTTTCAATTTTCTGTTTACTACAAAATTCTCAAAACACTATTATTGTTATGTTTATTACTATTGTTATTATGATTCTATTTATTGTTCTTTTTTTCTTCTTTCCTCAATTTTTTACTCACTTATTCTGCAACAGAATTTTCTTTTGAAACATTAATATCAAGTCCATTCCAACTCACCCGAAACCAGAATATGTTACCAGTTTGTTATCCCATTAAAGTCTTAACGATCAACGGAATATTCACATTTAAAGAGCTTCGAAGTTTTATCGAGCTGAAAAATCTCGAGTTTAACTCTCGATTAAAATGTTGACTCAAACATTGAAGTTCAATGTTTTTCCGTTTTCACTTTTTCTTTGATTCAGTTCTTGAATCATTAATTATTGTTGTTATGGAAGTTCCAGATTTTCTTTGAACTCAACTTGTCGAGATTGTATTTACAACTTCATGTAGTGTTTAATCCATCAGAATTAATCCGATTAACATCATCTAATTAATACTCTATTTTCATGTGCTTAACCTAAAGCAAATCATCTGAAAGAGAATGAAAAAGAAATGTCTCTCTGAAAAAGAGTTTTCTCTCAATGATTGATGACCTTTTGATCAGTTTGAATTTTCAAATGAACGTCGATCAAAAGTCGATAACTTCAAGTATCAAAAGTATTCAAAAAGAGATTCTTTGAGATGAAAATTTCCATTGAGTTTTGTGTAAAGAGTAATTATTGTCATGTTTACCTCTTCTTTATCTCCATCAATTGAGCAAAAGAAATTAATAGACTTGAAATATTCCAAGCATGGAGTTTGTGTTTTGTCAGAAGATGGAATGGAATAAAAGTTCAATTATCTTCTCACTTCTTGTTTATTACTAATGATAATTTAATTGACTTTTTCTGTTGTTTCTCACAATTTAATTTCATTTCAAATGAAAACGCAAAACAAAAGTAAACTTGAAGAGAAAGTTTTACCTTTTATTTAATCAATTGCAATTTCAATCAACTTTAACACTTGAACATCATTTAAATGAATTTACAGTTTCTAACAAGTAATAAAGATGACACAAAATCTTTGAAATCAACTTGTAAATTCAAGAAAATCATCATTCATCATGTAAAGTTAAAGTTACAAAAGTTATCCAAACTAGTGTTTGCAAGTTGAAACTGTTTCATAGAAAAGTTTGCAAAAAGTAATAAAACGTTTTCCCTCATCAATTGGATCAAATTATGTATCATCATGTCAGGTTGAAAATAACATGGAAAATTGAAGAAAAATGATCAGAATTGATCAGAAATTCGATACGAAAAAGGGTAAAATTGCTCAAATTTCAATTAGTCGATATAAATAGTTTTTAAACATTTTCAATAAAAAGTAAACTCGACTCAAAAGGAAAGATTAAAAATTGTTGCTCAAGAAAATTGTTTTCATTCAAAGATGCAAACTACGATCATTTTTTGAATAAAATCCCTCCATATCAAGTTGAGAATAAAATGCAATCTAAAAGAATTGATTGGAATCTGGAAAATGAAAAATTAATCTTGGATCGAAAGAAACATGTAAAATCTTTTCTCACTCGAAATGATGAATTTTCTTGAAATTGCTGTACAAATAGAAAAGTTGAGATTGGAAAATGAAATTTCCAAAGTCGCCCAAATCCATTTGCTCAAACATATCGACTAATCTCTAAATTCTTGTACTTTTCGAGTAACTTTCTGAAAGCTTTCGCACACTTTCAATGTGAACTAATTTGACTTGTTATCAAGAGTTATCTTCATCATCACAAGTCAATATTTTATACTTCATTTTGTTGTAACACAAGTTGACTATAAAGCTGTTCAAATAAGCCACAAAAGCTTATTATATCAACAACTTGCAACTAACATTTATTACCAGTTGAAAAGGATGATGATGATGATGACACATGCACAAACAGAAAGGCTGAAAAGTGTCGACAGATGAAATCTTAGATTAAAATAGAATTGTCGAGTTCGTAAATGTTGAGGGTGGCAAAGGCAATGTTGATGGAATGGGCAAGAAGAAAAACCGACAGAAAAAAAGATATCATTGGGTGTGTCAATGGTTATCATGAAATGATGGTAAATATCATGAATTGTGTTCAATGGTATTGATGTTGATTGAAAAAAACGAGAGAAAAGGAAAAATGGTGAAAAGAAGAAAATCACATTTTCTCCATCCTTTTCACCCTTCACAGCATCCAGACACTTTCATTATGAATTGATGAAAATGATGATGATGATGAGCTGATAAAAAAAAGTGAAAGCCAGAAAAAAGAAGTAAAATGGTCAACAATTTAGATTTGATTATTTGCTTGTTTCTTGTTATTATTTGATAAACTATTTTAACCATGATTCTTTTGATTCAATATTTTCCTTCTTCCTTCTTCTTCTTCCATATCAAGTTATATCACTTTACGTTATTATATTAGTACATCTTGAGTTTGACAGGAAATTTAATCTCATTGATTCACTGAGACTTCTGGACGAAACCAATGAAATATTTGCTTCACATTTATTTTTATTTTCCCAGTAATTCAACTTCAAATATGAAATCCATATGAAAAGGCCAGGCAACAACAAGAAAAGTAAACATTGATTACAACTAATATTATCATGATGTAAGAAATTCCATTTTGACCCTTTTTTCTTTCTCTTTTTCTTCTCTTTTCTCCTGATTTTGTTTTTTCTTCTTCTCTTCCTCTTTACGTTCCAATTTCAACGACATTCACTTCAACTCTTGAACCGTTATTATTATAATAAATATCTATTTATTATTAGCCTTGTTTCTCATAATGTTAACTCATTTTGATAACTTTCACCTTGGTGTTCAGCCTTTTCCATAATAACATCCATTTTGGCTCAATTCTGCTCTTAATATCCTCTAAATGGTCCAGTCATCATCATCATGACCATTATCTGCAAAAGAGTTGTTATCTGCTTTTCAGAACAAAAAAGGTTTTTGCTTTTGCCTCTTCAATTTCTTTACGCCTTGACTCATTTTCAGTGAAATGCAGAATTTGAAATTCCAATTTTTTGTTGCTTCTCACCAAGTTCATTTTATTAAGTCTAAATGGACCGAGTCAACTATGAATATTAATGCATTGGTCATATTGTTGACAGAATAAAATGAACTGATTGAACAGAATTGGAATAATTCAGGGAATCAATGTGATTCTTCATCTTTTCAGATCAATTGGAATCATTATTTTGCTTCAATCACAATTGACTGATGAGAGTCAACTTATTCAATTTTATTCGATAATTATCAACATTCGTATAAATTTTCGTTTTCATCTCGTTCCATTCATTAATAGTTTCACTCATCATGATGAATTCAACATTCTTACTTGTCAATTATTGAACTATTGCATGCACCAATCGATCAACCTTTTGTTTCAATTTGATTTAATTTACTTGGAATGAATGAGAATAATCAAATTGATAATTCTTTTTGGCCATTTAATCATTATAATCAGAATGATTGATTTTTTTCCCACTTTTCCATGAAACCTTTTTTCTATCTTTTTTTTCTTCAATCGTTTAATCTGATGAAACTAATCTTTTCTTAGTTTCTCCTGCTTTGCTGTAAGAAGGAAAGAATATGTTGACAAGCGAAATGCTCGATTATTGAATAAAAATTGCTCAAGAATAAACTTTTGCTTAATAGAGTTTTAATGAGCATTAAAAGGTTGATGGTAATTATCATGCAAATATGCTAGCTGAATATTGAAAAACTGCTTTTTTTCATCATTGAATTTTTTTCCTTGCCCTTCTTTCAGCACTTTTACAATGTTGACTTGTGAGTGTGACTACAATCAATGACTATTGTATGTGATAAATTTAAATGTAATGCAACAAGAAACAAGTGAAAAATAGCAAAATGTGAAGACAGGAAATGATCATGATGATGATAATGATGATAGGAGAGCCTGCCACGTTAATATTTGAAAATGTGTCAAAAAGCAATTTATAGTGAATCAATCATGTTAATTGTTTAAACAACGGGCTTGTTACCAGAGGGTTGCATTCAATTAATTATATGCTAATTAAGTCGACTCAAAAACAGTTGCTTTTCAAGTGAAAAATTTGCGCAACTATTCACCGTAAAAACTAGACCCAAGCAAGAGTCGAAGAGCAAACCAGGATCAAGCACCTTCCAGGACGAAGCAATGAGGGCAACCATAGCTTCCATCCGTGACAAACATTTTTTCATCTCTTACATAAAGTTGCCCCAAATGAGGGCTTCAAAGTCAACCTAGACCAACCACTTCGCAGCACTAAAATTACTGGTTCATCGAGCTTCAAATTTCCTGCCAGCATGAAAAGGCTACAAAGTAATAATTTACATTAATCGTCTTATCACGAGATGGACCCTAATCACCATTCAACCTGACCTAGAGGATGCACTTGCTAGGGTTGAAAAAGTAAACATATTTAGACCTCTTTCATCACTCCCATGACAACATTTGGCAGAAAACTTTTTATCCCCAAAAAGAAATGAAAAGGTGCAAAATGATGAAATGATGATGAAATTAATTTATTTACTCAGTCAGTCTGCCTCAACATTTCATCTTTATCAATTTGCATTATTGTTACAAAGGCAAAAAGTCTATTTTTGCTGTTCAATTTCCTTGACTTACAAATAAATAATTTCAACTAATTTCATTGAAATTCCGAAATTTAATTTCACCAGAAGCAACGTAGCAAAGCAAGGGAAAGGGAAGGGAGAAAAAAACAATCAACTTGTAACATGAAGAAAGTAATAATATTACAAACAAAAACGAATGTAAAAAAAGAGCTCAAAATTGAAAGAGGAAAAGAAGGGAAGCAAGAGAAGGACGAAAAGAAAAAACAAATAAATTCAACTCTTTTTTTTCCTTCTTCTCTGTATAATACATCTTATACCAATTCCAATATTCATGGTTATTACATTTTCTTTTGCATACAATTTTATTCCTTTTTTATCATCATTATTACTATTACTGTTATTATTATAAGGTACTCATAACCAGAAGAGATTGATAGAGGGAAGAGAGAAGAAAAAGAAAGTGGAAAAATAGAGAAAAGGAAAGGAAAGGAAAAACAAGTTATATCATTGATATTATTTCCAGTTAAATGGCATTATGCATACACAGCATGTTGTTATACATTTGTTATTCCTTGAATTCCCATTTTGGCATTCACCTTGATTACCAGGTTGAAGAGTGAGAGAAACAAGAAAATCATAGCTTTCATCATTATCAATAATAACATGGATTGAAACATATTGCAATGTATTAATGGAAGTAAAGTAAAATTTGAAGAAAAAAAATATTCACCTGAACGATGATGCAAATGCTAAGAGTGAAAACATGTTGACGACAAAAGCAACGAAGACGAAAATTAATGTTATTAAATGAAAAAAGGAGTAAAGTAAAGAAAAGGTGAAAAATGTTAATCAAAAGGACAAACAAGTTGATGAAGTTTGAATGAATAAAGGCAATTATTAGATTCATTAAGTTGCTCATTTTCATTACGGAAACTGTTATTACAAGTTGCAACTATTTATTACAATGTTACAGGCAACACAAACTTGTTAATAATGTTGAGCTTGAAACTGTTGCTGGAAACATTTTTTGTTGCTTGTAAATCCAACAGCTATTTGAGCAACTCTTTTTTTCCCTGGAAAACTCTTTTTTCTTTATTGTCATTTTGTTAATGTTTTTGCAGACACAAAATGATGACTAAATTGATGGAAAATGATTGAATCGCAAAGTCAATCTGTCTGATATTTGATCTTGAAAAAGGTCATTAAGGTTGATATTGATACAAGTCTACATTTTTTTCTCTTGACCTCAACTTTTGTCCTTTTTTTGTTACATTTTTTTCTTCTTCTTTTTTTGCTGTTTCAATGTTGTCATTGGTTTCGTTGATGAAAATTGAATAGTAAATATCTGATGAAATGTTCAATTTTATTGGTAAACTTTTTTTTCTCTCTTTACTTTTCTCCTTTGAGAAGCTCGGGTTTCAATGTGACTGATAAATCGATAAATTTTGTGCATTAAAAGTCTTCTCATTGAAGTCTTACATTAAAGTCTTATTTCAACTTTGATTGGAAAAAGTTTTTCCTTCTCACTCTACTTGTAATGAAAAATTCAGGGAAATGAAGCGCTTCCAGTGAAGTTTAATTTTTAATTGAATCTCTTGAAAGTTTATTAAACAAAGTAAACATTGTGACTTGCAATTGTTTATAAACTTATATTAATATCAGATAACATTGTCAACCAGGATCAGCTTATTTAGCCAGTGAAATATGATAGTCAAAGATGTAATAATACTGAAGAGAATTTGATATTTTTTTTCTTCTCTGCATTTCAGTTGAATTTTATCAAATGATGAAATTTTCTATTTCTGTTTAGACTCTTTACCATGTTGATCTAATGAGGGTTCAACTTGAAGCGAAGGAAAGACGAAAATTGAATTGTCAATATTGAACGGTTAGAGCGTAAATTTGTAAGAAACTCGAGTTAATCCAAATTTTTTGTTCGTCAAATGGACAAATTGGTTTACGTGTTTGGTCTGAGTTTTGTGTTCACCTAAGATTATGCTCTAAGCATATTAAGTTTTTTTTGGCTTTGGTCTTGTGATGAGCAACTTGGTTGGCAGTTAACTTGAATTTAGGTGTAATTTGATAGAGTAAAGTGGATGGATAGGAATACGCAGCCAAGGGAAGCGTAAAAATAATTTGGATAAATTCTCGGCTTCATTTTCTTTTCGTTATAATGTGAAAAAATGATGGTCATGATCATCTTATATGATGATCAAGATGATTGATCAAATGCCTTGGGCAAAGGCAAGAAGTGTATAAAAAAGTTGATGCGATTCAACAAAATGAAAGGTCGACCAAAAAAGAGAGAAGAAAAAAAAGATTTCTATTTTTTCTCTGTTAAACTTGCAATCAGATTAGAGGTTTCAAGTCACTCGATATCTTGGTTTGTCTCTTTGTTGGACATTTCTGCTTTTTTCTCATTTCGATTAGTTGGCCTCTTTGAAAAGATCAATTTCAGTTGAAACATTATGAAGGTTCTAAAAGGAAATGAGCAAAATGACTCTGAAACTAAGTTATCTTTGAATTACCTTGAGGAGAGAGAGAGAGATAGAGAGAGAGAGATGAGGAAAGAAATGATAAACAAGAAGTTTTGCTTGGAGAACAGAAAAAATGATGAGAATGATGAGTTTGATGGAAAAGATGATTTTTGTTGGTCACAATGAAGATGATGAAGATGATGGTAAAGATGGTGGCAAGTGTAAGACAAAAGTTCAGAGTAAAGGTAAAGATTCGCGTAATGGTAAAAGTTATTCATTTGGAAGAGGCGACAGAAGAGAAAAAAGATGAAACAATTTTTTTTCCTCTTCTCTTCTTTCCCTTCCCTGATAAAGTGTACCATGAAAATTGTGTCTCAACTAACATGGAAGCAATCAACAGTAAAGAAAGAAGATAACTAATGTTATGAGTTAATCTTTAGAGTCACAAGAGAAGAAGAATGAAATTAACTTGCCATTTTAATGGCAACAATTTGAACAATCTGGAGCTGAGTACAACACACAGGTTCAATTGATAACCAAAAGAGCAAAAGCTTTTGCTGAACAAAGAGAATGCAAAAGAAGAAGGAAAAAAGGAGGAAAAATTTCATTCAATTTTATTGCATAAAACGCAAGATAAACTCTCTTGGGAGTGAATACTGTTTATCCATGGATACAGTGTATAACATTTGATGAACTTGAACTCGCGTCCATCATGAACAAGAAAACAATCAAATTCAACTTTGAATTCTTTAAGAAGTAAAACACTTTTTTCGCTCATTTTCACTCTTCTTTTTTTACTTCAACTCTTGTCGTTGCTTCCTCACGTCAACGAATTTGAGTTCAATTTTACTCAGTTTTTCGTTGACTTTGGTTTTCGCCTTTTGCAGCTTTGTTGGTTTGCTTTCCTTTGAATATATTTCACTTTCGATTCAATAGTTTTCCGAGTTTTCCAGTTTATTCAAAAGTTGAACCATGAAAGGCAAGAAAACATGGAACGCAAAAATGATGAGAAACTTTAATATTTCATTTTGACTTTTCTTTTCCTTTTTTTCTCAGTAAACATTATTCCATCTGATGTTGTACATTGGATTGATTTCAATCTCTTTTTTTGAACCAGAATAAGAATCTTGTAAGAACTCTTTTTTTCTCGTTGCTTTCAAAGAAAACTTTGATTGATTTTCAATGGATTTTACTGTGTATTTTGTATCACTACCTTGTGTTTACTTTTCATGTTTTCACATCAATCAATTTTACTTTTAAACACAACATTAAGGCTGATGGGAAAAGAGGTAAATCTGTGCTTTATTGTTGTCCATTTTTTACCCTCGAATCATTCATCGAATTGAAAGGGTGAAATTGGATTCGAAATATTCAGAGGGCAAAAGAATATGTTGATGGAAATAAGCTTTTCCCTCCCAGTCTCTGGGAGTTGAACAAGAATGTCATAACCTTGAAGAAACCTTTTTTTCTCGATTCTTGTTTCACCGAAAAAAATTTCAGAAAGAAAATGAAATGAATCCAAGAATGAGAAAATCTGAAACAGAAAAGTAACCAAAATGAGGTTAAACTCTAGAAAAGGATTTCGATGCAAAAGAGGTTCAATTGGATAAAAGGTTCATGTTAACATTACCTGAGAATGTTTATAATGAGGTGAAAAAACGAAGTTCAATTTTTTCTTTTTTGTTCTACTGTTCTTTTTGGTCAGTTACTAACTAAAGGTTTACATGTTAATGTGTTGAGAAAATTTTGTTTTGAACTTTTCATGAAATGTTCTGAATGAACTTGATTTTTCTTGTTCATTGTTCTAAGCGGTTGGAACTGTGAACATTTGGAAAAGATGGAAATATCATTAACTCGATTATTCATGAAATTGGACTATTCTTTTTGGTTCATGACACCATGAATCTCTTGCAACTCATCTAAATGTTCTGAGTTACCATGCATTCTCATGGACGATTCATGTTCGTAGATACTTTTTTCTTCTCTTCTTTTCTCTTTTTCTTGTTCTTCTGTTTCCTCAATTACCTTGACTAACCTTGGCTGGTTCAATTGTTTTTTGACCTCAACAATGTGATAAGTATTTGGAATGGAAACGAAAAAAGAGGAAAAAAGGAAAAAAACTCGGAACTCATTGGTCAGTATTTTACTCTCTTGGCTTTCTTTTTTCTTCTTCCTTTTTCATCACCATTCCATCAATTCTGCATGAATTGTTTCAAATAAAACAGGTATTCATTTATCTTCAACAACATTCCGACTAATAATTTTACTCTTCCCTTTCCTTATTCATTATTCATGGCTTTCATCTTTACTCTTCTTTATTTTCCTCTTTTTATTCAAATATATATTCACTCATGAATTCTCAGCAAAATGATGGAAAAAATGCTAGAATATGAGCCTTTTCCATCAACTTTCCATCATAGTGGAAGACAATGAAGCAGATGAAAATGTTGAACTTTCAACTTTAGTTTCCACTTCTAACTCAGTGTTGGTCTTTATCCTCGAAACAAGCAAGTTTCTTCTTCCACCTACGAACAGTTCAGGTTGTTAATCAAGAATTACATGAATTGTGAAGTGATTTGTTTCCAACTAATGAACAATCCTCTCTATCAATCATTCAAAATGCAATTGACAATTCATCAGGTCAAAACACTTAGTGATTAACTGTTCTGTGTTCTGTTCAATATAATATTAATGCTTAGATTTTAGAGTTTAGATAATTTTTTCAGGTATCATTCAGTCAGGCAAGTTTGCTTTTGAAAAACTCGCATTTGTTTCAATTGATAAAAGTTACGAACTTATAAACATCAAAAAGGAGTCTGTTCACAAAGAGTATTGGCGTATACGGTGTTGGCTTTGAAATTTATTTGTAACGATGAGTTGACTTTTTTAGATTGGTTGACGTTTGTTACGTGCTCATAGCTCATGCCAGCCAAAGGATAAGAGTGTTTCCATACCGTTCAGTTAATAAATCGAGTTCAGCGAAAATCGTTTCTTTCCAATGAATCGGAATTCGACCTGAGACCGACACCAACCAACCAAAAATTTTTTGCACTCTTAGAAAATGACCTTCAAATTTCTTTTAGAGTTCAAATAACGGAATGACCTTGAATGACCTTGAGCTTTCCGACTTAAAGTTCTTCAATCTACGGAAGCGTATGGTTCGAATCTTAAGTCCTTAGCAGCAACCATTCTTGAGTTAAGAACACAAACAGGTAGAAAAATAAAAACAACGCCCAGTGTATGGTTTGGTATCATGGGATTGTCCATCAAAAAATACACATAAAGATTGATTGCAACTAAAATGTAAATTTTCTGACTTCTCTTCCTGCACAATAAACAGGATTGAATCAATCAGGAATGAAAAGAAGCGATTTTACTTACAATGAAAACAATGTTTAACTATTGTTCAAGTTGTTTTTTTTCTGGTTGAATCCAGAAAAAAAGTTGTTAAATAATTATTTGAGTCAACAAAATAAAGACAAACCTATTTACAATTTAATGGGTAAAGAGATTGAACGAGAGGAGTAACAAGAGTAAAAAAGAGCCAACAATGTGAGTGATGTTTCAGATCCTCCTACTGATGTTACCTGTCGAGTCTCGTTAAGCCTAAACAAGACGATGCTACAAGGGTTACACCTTGATCTTTTACTACAGCAACCAAGTGATGAGCAAATGTAAAGAGGCGAAAAGAAGAGAAAGAGCAAAAAAAGATGAATAAAAAGAAGAAGAAGATAAATTCAAACTGATTGAAATGCACATAATTGAATTTCAATTGAATTTCTGTTCACCCAAAAGAAAAAACAAGTTCACTTTATTTCAACTTTTCATGATTCTCTTACCTTCAACTCTTTACTGATTTGTGCTTTGCCTTGTTTACTATACCAATCAATTTTAATACATGTTTAGACAAATAGTTTACACAGTTTTCCAAGTGATTCATGATTTAATATTAAATACACAGAATCATTTCAACTCTTCTAATATTACCTGTGTAAATACCAATTCAATTTGATTTACAGACTTTTCATGTTTACCAAAAGTTTTAAAATTTTCAGATTCATTTTTTGTTCCAACAAATTGGTGTCATTATCAACACTTGATGTTGCTTGAAAAAAAAGGTTAATTTCAATCGAAGATTAAACTTTCAATAAATTTGTCTTCTCTATTAACATTGCCATTAACATTAATATCAACATAAATAACAAAATAACAGACTCAAGAACATTATCATTTTAGATTTCAATGAAATTGGATTAAAGAGAGAATCAGATTTGTGTTGAATATTTAACCATTTTTTCATCAACTGAATCACTTGAATAATTTATTCATTTCACCTTTATTTATGCAGATATAATATTTACAAGAAAAGGCAGGAAAACGGTAAAATGTCTTTTTTCCATCTCTTCATCTTCGCAAGAAAATTCTTTGTCTTAGAATGCAAAACAAGATGAAGCCAAAGTAAACCTTTTCATTCACTCTTGTTCCTCCTGCAACATTAGTCTTCTGTCAATGTAACTGGTTCATAAATAAGCATTGAAAAGTGATGCGTTCCTCTTGCCTTTGAAACAATCTCTACTCATCCTCATCTTATCTTCAACATCACCTTCTTTTCTCGTTTTTTTCGCCCCTTTCTTCGCTCTTCTCTTATCAATAAATTTAATCTCGACTTTTAATTCAAAAATAGTTGCTCCAAATGTTTGACAACAAAAGAAGAGAAAAAAAGAGATTCTTCTAAATCATTTACTTTTTCCTGTAACTAAATATTTTTCACCAATTTTGTTTCTCCAACATCAAGATAAAGTATAAAAATATTCATGATTCTTGGTTAACTTGAAGTCTGTTTAAATTCAATTTAACCTTCGACTTTTGCACACCTGAGCGAAGTGACCATTGACGAGATTAAAGATTAAAAGCTTGTAAGTTGATTGAAGACTAAATGAATAAATGATAGATTTAATTTAACCTTTACTTCGATTCCTTTTTTACACGATTTTTCCATGACATTTGAACTTTTCGAGCAATGGAATCGAACTGTAAATGTTAATTTGATTACAATGTTTGTAAATGTTGTCATATTAAGCGTTTTACATTTGAATAATGATTTGGATTGGAAAACATTTCAAATCATTTCTCATGTGATTTGGGTGAAAATGATTTGAAAGGCAAAATGGAAAAGTAGAAAAAAGTTTATTTCGCTTCATCATTATCACTATTGGGTTTGCTTCTTTCTTTAAACTTTTCACTTTTTCTCTTCTTCTTTTCTTCTCTCATCATCGCCATCATCATTATCTTCTTGGTAATCCTCTTACAGTGGTGTTCACTGTTAATACCAAACATGAGTATTTGCAGATTAATTTGAAATGAATTAATCTCATTGCAAATAATTTCCAATTGATTTGATTCTTATCAACATTGTAACATTTTCCTTGTGAACAGATGAAATAATCTCACCAACATTATCGACTTGATACATTCTTGATTTACGCTAATGCGCCTTGCGATGTGAATAAAATATGTTATCATAGTTTAATGGCACGGTTCAATTGGAAGGCGAATCAATGGTGAATTGAATGGTTGATGGAATGAGGAGAGAGAAGAGAATAGAAAGTTTTGCGAAAAAAATATTCTCATTGTTCATCATTTCAATCATTATTAATATATTTAGTGTCATTAATAATGGAACAGGAAAATTGAGATTGATTCAAAAGATCGGAAATCACGGCAAGGAATGTTATTGCCTTTTCAAGATTTTCATATCTTCAGTTGAGAACGTTTTTGGTTCAGTTCATGATGGAAAAGCGACTTTCAGAGTAAAGATAAAAACATTTTTTTCGGAAGGAACATTCTGATAAAATTCGTAAAATTTCATTTTCTTTTGAAGCTGATTTGAGACAAATTTCGATATCGAAAAGTTGCATTGCAAAATTATTCGAACATTGTAATGAAGCGGAGAAAATGGAAATGAATTGAAATGAACTGGAAAGTATCCAAAAAAGAAGTTCGTTTATTCAAGAATTACTTCTGGATAAAATCAACATTATTGATCTACAATTTTCCATTTTTTCGTCATTTTCGATTTCACATTCTCGACGGTAAAAGTCGCAACTTTTTCCATATAATTTTTTATTTTGATTCAATGAAATCAAATTGAATCAAACTTACTTTTGGAGTAATTTTCTCACCAATAATTTACTTTCATTACTATTTAGAGTAAATAAATTTGCTCAAATGATTATTGTCTTGTCTGATGAACATTGAATCAATTTTGGTTGAACAAGAAACGAGACAAAATTGCATTTCTTATTATCAATTTTGCGTTGAATTAGCTGAGAATTGATGAGCAAACATGAATAACCTGAACATTTGGCGTAATAATCATTGAAAGGAAAACACAAAAATGACGAAAAAGGATTTTTCAAAAGAATTGATATTCCACTGAATTATAAACAAATCATTTGCTAATACAAACTGATTAATGGAATCGAAATTTTGAGACAAAAATTTCGACAAATTGAGAATCGCGTTTCCATCCAAATGAATCGAGTTAAATTGAATGCATTTGACGAGAGAAAAGTTGATTTCAATCATTGATTAGTTTATTACTCAAGTGAAAGAGATACTTTCTCAATTTGTTGAGTTAAACATGATGTTGATAGAGAAGAACCTTGTTGATTAACTTTTCTCTCTCAATTATTTTTGCTTCAAAATTCTGTTCACTTTTTTTTCTCTTCCTTTGTATACATTCGACTCTCAAAGTTTCACATTCACATGGGAGTTTCAAGAGTACAAGTTGATATCCATGGTAATAATATCATAAATCAAATGTGACTCTTTTCATCTTTTCTCATCTTTTTTTTCCTTCTCTTCTCGGTATTCATTAGTTGAGTTTTTTACACTCTTTGTGCCTCTTACTAAAGCAATCATGTTCAACAACATCATCATCTTCATGTTCAACAACAAGATCAAAATCAGTCTCATTAAACTCTCAACAATCAAAGGATCACCATACTAATTAGTTCACTTAACGCAAACGTTTTTTTCTTCATTTTCTTCTTTAGTTTTTCTTCCAATGAAATTTGGCGAAAAACATCTTTTTTTTCGCAAACATTTTCTTCTTTGTATACAAAATTGTTGTTTCATTTGATGTGGTGAAAGATGCGTTGACAGGTTCAAGATGATGAGGCGGAAAGTACGATATTGTTGAGGAATGATGGATTCAATGATAAAGTGAAAGTGATGATAAACAGAGAATCTTATTGTTAAGAGGAAAAGAAGTGTTTGTGTTCGGGAAAAGTCAGACTCTGAACGTTTTGAGTTTGTTGGAAAGCTCAAAGGTTTACATTATTGGAATGAGAATGATTGAGGAAAAGAGTAAGATTGATTGGGAGATTTAACTGGATTCTCATTTTGATGAAAGTTGAACTCACAGTGAAAATGATAGAGAAAATGGCAAAATCTTTTCTTCTCACATCATTCAACATTCAATGGTCTTTTCACTCTTCGATATCACTTAAACGATTCACACAACTTTACAATCCTCAGAAAAAGAGAAAAAACAAAAAGTCTAATAAAAATGGTAAAGATGATGATGACCAAAGAGAGAAAAGTTGAAGCAAGTGAGAAAATGATGATCATGATGATGGAAAAGGAATGAAACCTTGGATTATCAGATTGACGAGATTTACCATTCACAATTCAACATTCATTGGGAAAAAGGTTTTAAGCTTTGTTTTTATTTGTTGCCTCAACAACTCAATCATTAGTTAATCTGACTCGTCTTGGTGACACTCAATTTGCTCAGTACAAAGGGATGAAAGAAGATACATTAAAAGTCGAAAGGACAAAGGTCTAATTGACAGTTGAGAGAAAAAGGTGAAATTTTTTTCTTCTTCTTTTTCCATGAAGTTGGAAAGAAGCATTAAAGGAAAAAAAGGATTAACATTTGATTGGATAATGATGATTTGATGGTAAAAGTATGGACTTTAATCAATATTCAATGCAAGTAATCTGATGATTGGTTTGACTTATCCAAACATTTGTAACATTAGAATCACTTGAAGGTTAAAAATGATGAATTCAACTTTTGTTTGTTCAACAGATTTAATCGAAAGAAAAGAAGATGATTTTTATTATGAAATGGATAAACATGATAATTGTCTTTTCTGTGTTTGCTAATCATTCCCTGAAATTGGAGATGGGATGAGGTGGGTGAAGAGCAAGTTGAAAGGCTTACCGTAAACAATCATTTTTGCCTTCTTTGAATCACCATTATCGGGTGACATGACGACACATGAATAGTCACCAGAGAGATCGGTTGTTGGCTTAATTATGTTGATTGCTCGGTATTGGGTTAAAGGGTTGGCAGAGTCGATGGAATAGTTTAAATTGATTCGACCCGAGAGGCGTTTAGATGCATGACGAGAATGCCTCTCAGGTATCCATTGGTAAATTGGTTGAGGATCATCATTGAGAAACCATTTAACAACAATCCGATGATCTTCACCTTCATTTAAACAATAAATACAATCCAAAACTATGCTCTCTGTGGTTCCATTTTCAACCAATTCGGGAACAATTAATGACCGAATTCCCCATTCACCGTCATTACACACTGAGGATGAAGAGGTTGAAGAAGGCGAAGAATAAGTTGGTGAAGATTTCTTATATCCTTGGAACAATTTAGATGCTGTTGCCATAGTCAAACTTGACAAGGTAAACAAAAGTGACAACCATGATGAAAGAATCATGTTGCTCTTTTTTTTGGAATTTTAAGGTAAATCAAAAAATTCTATTGTTGAAAATTATTTGGTGATTACACAGTTTTGGTGGTTAATGATGATTATTGAACACACACTTGGTGTCACTTGGTTTGTATCTGAGCTGGGAGTTTATTATTCAAATGTTATTCACTCCCAGCTCTGCACTTATTTATCAAGATGATGTAAACACTGGTAGACAAGGTGTTGTGATTGAATATTTTATTGATTCTGCACAGGTTAAAGGACTAACTTTTTTCTTGTAAGATTTACTATTTACTAATCTTTATCTGGCATCTCAATCATGCATTCAATTCATTTTCTCATTCAGAGCTTATCATGCTCTCACTCTTGCTACTCTTGCTCACTCTAATTTGCGTTTAATAATTTTTTCTCTTTTTCATTCTCTTCTTCTTAACCATCATCATGTCAACTATAACTTTATCTGTTACTGTTACTTTTTTTCCTTCTCATCCTCTCCTCTTCTCGCCTCCCAACATCATCATCAACTCACTATTGAATTATCCTTGCGCGATTACACTCATTCACAGGGCCCTCTCTCGACGAGAAAAGGCATCATCAGACCGGCTTACTTTTTTGTCAAACTTTAGCTTCTCGCCATTTTAAACTTTTCATTTTTCGCGCTTTTATTGACATTTAATTTGAACCTTTCACAAAGTTGAAGATTTGGCGCTAAGTTAAATTGAATGAGATTCGTCTGGTTCTTTCACATTACAGCATTTCTCGTCTCATTTCATCTTCTTATGAATTTCTGACCTCTTCTTGTTCGTTGTCAGCATTGGTAATAGAACGAGTAAGTGCAGAAAAATTTAGTCTTTGATTTTATCCAATGTTGCAAGAACCTCAAAATGTGTGAACCAAAAAAGTCCACTCAAACACCTATTTACTTGATTGGCTTGAAACTGGAAATCATATGAACTTCTGCTTCATTTACTCACTCTATTTATTCAATGTCGAAAACGATCGAGAAGACGAAGTGAAACGATAAATGCTGTATTACTTTAGTTGATTTGTTTCTAAAAAATTTTTTATCTGTTTGCCTGATCTGTGAAATCGGGTCCAAGATTCAACTAATCAGCAAAAATTTGTATTTTCGGGTCATTTTGCATCACCACACTGACAAGGAGCGAGAAGAGTTTATGTGTAAATTGTTAATTGCAATTTTATGGTTAAAACTGATTTAGTTATTATACAATGAATGTTTCCTTCATGCTAACAATGCTTCATCTCCGGATAAATAAATGTTTACTTTCCCAGCCTCAAAACTTGACAAACAGTTGAAAACATTTCATTTTGCATTATTATTACAATAAAAAACAGATCTATTATTATAACAATATCAATATTAATAAAAGTTGATTAAAAGTTTAAAACAATTACATTTCCAAATAATTAAACATTGATTGTTTAAACAAACCGAAAGCTCAAGCTCAAGGCAACATAACATTTCCTCACCATAATGCAAATACTCATCACACGGAAAGCTTTGAACCTTTTCATTTTGACGATTATTGGAAATTGTTCATAATGCAATCACTCGTCACTATTTAAACAGAATTTCCTTTCATTCTGAAGTCCACTTGAGTTTGATACGAAATGCAAAACGACAATTATGCTATTCAACTCGACATTTTCATCTCTAAAAATGGATTCCCTTTTAATGCAAATACCATTTCTCAATCATGTAATTATAATGACAATCTAAAGATCCATTAGTCTGTGTGTTTGGTCTCATCATTGACATAATGATGATGATCAGAAGAAGAAAATTGGTCGAAAGAGAAAAGGCAATAATTGACAAATTGCTATGCATCACATTTGATTAGAATCCAAATGACTTGGTATATTGCAATCAAATAAAACATTAATTCTTGATCAATTTTCTCTTTTTCTCTCTTCCATCATTTCCAACTTCATGATTAACCCTGAATGTTTTTCAATGCACATCACCTCTTTAATAGTTTTAAAATGCATGTCAAAACATGTTTCAATTAAACACGAAACAAGTAAAAACACACAAAAAAAAACAATTGAAACAAGTGAAGGAATCGAAGCAATTTTGGCAAATTGAAATGAACAAATGTAAAGATTTTGCATTTCTTTACTTTCCATTGTTTGTTCAACATAAAGTTTGAATATTGTTGATGTAAAGTAATGGACGAAACAAGAGGATGTCCTCTATTTACCGGAATAAGGATTTTACTCCATGATTACTTTGAACAAATTAATGGACCAAGAAAATAATACAATATTATTATTTTTTGTGTCTCATCATCATCATCATTTCAACTTTATTTCTTTATTTCCTCTTATTTCCCTTTGCTTATCCACATTGACTTGATATGCTTGACCGGATGCCCAATCATTGATCTACCAACAGAAAGAATCGCCAATATTTCCTTTCTGGTCACCATTATACTTGATCAGCTTTTTTGCCTCTTTTTCTTCTTCTTCTTCTTGATCGTCTTTGCTTCTTCATCTTCTCTTCTTTCATCAATCTAATAACATTTATGGGCTTACAAACTATCTTTTTACGGTTCATCTTTAACCAAGCAATATAAAAGCCTCAACATTTGCTGCTTTACCTCTTAACCTTGTAATTCATCTGTTGTCTTCGGCCACTTTCAATCAGTTGTTGATAGCCTTACAATCCCAACCGGACAATCCTTTTCTTGCCTTTATTCTGATTAAAAAGATTCAGTTTCACAGGCAGCTTCAATGATGCAGCAAACCTTTTTTTTCATTAAAAGATTCAAATCAATGTTAACCATTTGTACAAGACTTTTACTCGACTCATGTCTTTTCTGATTGAACATGATTCGATCTTTTTTTTAATCAAAATTTTCTTTTCGATTCAGATGATATTTCCATTCGATCTTTTTTTTTAATAATGCATTCTGTTTAATCACCAGAGACATTATCATCTCACATTACGTCCATTGTTTGGTCATTGTAATATTACATTTCCAAATGTAATAGCAATGGTAAAGAGTATAAGTTGAGGAAAGTTGAAGTTGCAACTTGGATCAACAATTGTGATTACAATTTGTTCAATCATAGCTAAACATAGATTCAACTGATTGCATTTACGGATTACAAGACCGCAAACAAGAAAGACTTTTATAAGAAGCAAATAAATATCTTTTCATCTCTCTTTTGTTGATAATATAAATATCAGTTGAAAGTAAAAACTAATAAGTAAAAAAAGAAGGACGGAATAAAGGTTGAGCTCAACTAGCAAAGTAGTTATTAATCTCATCTCATCATCTGGAAGCCATATAGCAATATGATGTACAGTTGACAGAATCCTAGTTGATATCAATCAAAAAGAAAAGATAAATCCGTTGAGAAGAAGAAGAGATAAAAATAAGGGAATTAAATTGAATATTATTCAATGTGATTAACAATGCGAAAATAATAAAAAAGTGAAATAAAGTCTTGGATAAAAAATGTTGAGCAAATGGGATGAAAATTAACAATCGATTGCGGTCACATCAAGGTTTACAGATATTCCGTTGCCTCCTCACAACCAAAGACAGGTAAGACTTATTTTGACTCATCTACAGCAAATATCATTTTTTAGCATTTCTGTACTTCAATCGATTCCATTCGATGACTTGAAACCTCGACTTAGCTGTTAGCTTTCTGCCTCTGACTAACTGTTCAAACATTGTGTCTATGCAGTTACAATGGTTTTGTTTAAATGCAATCCCAATTTGGTAAACAAAATGTTTCTTATTAATAGCGGGTTAGAAAGCAATTTGTTTCAATGGAAACTGATGAATTGTAATGATATTGTCATGATGAATGTACATTAATAAGTTATTTTTGGGCTGATAGATGATAAATTTGTGGTGAAATGAGGAGAAAGGAGAGAGAGAAAAAAATGTTACTAATAAAGTTGTAAAAAGAGTTTCTTTAATAATGTTGAGCATAAGTTTTAATAAGAGCCAAATGTGGTTTCATTTGGCAAGAGTAGAGGCCGACTAAGCACAATGTTGATGTTGTAAGGTTATTGGTTCAGGGTTAAATTGACGATACAATCGACCCTTAGGCTTGATAAGATCAACAACAGGCAAGACACAGATTGGCATGAAGTGAGAATTATCGTCATCTTGCATTATTTTTGTGAACATTAATCGTCTGTCATTGACTCGTGGTGATGATAACATAATGTTCAAGTTAAACAGGGAGTAAGAACAGAATTGGACAGGCAGGGAGAAGATGATGAGAGTGAGAGAGAGTTAGAAAATGGATCAAGATGATGATTGTTAGTGGATGAGGGTGAGAAGAGAGCATAAAATGGCAACAGTGTGCTTCAGGGTGAACACAGGTTGGGAATATGAGAGAATAAGAAAATGATAATAATGAGATGGAAAAGTTGTTTTTCGATATTAGTTTAACAGGCAAAGGCGAAAAGAAAAAGAAAAATTGTGCTTTCATTTGGTTTTCTTTTTTCCCCATCTTCTTCATCTTCTTGTCGACTTTTTCCTTTGTGTAAATATTTGTTTCTTGTCTTGTACCATCGTCATTATTATTATTATTATAGTTATCATTATTATCATTCCCAGTTTCGCCTTTTAGTGTATCAATTTTGTCACACTTATTCTTGCGGTTTCCATGTTGGTTCAAGCTTTCTTGTTATTTTGTCCAAACAAGAACATGATAAAGTTGCCCTTTTCCATGAGAATTTTATTTTTGCATTTTACCAGGGAGTGAATCATATCAATGATAATCGATTTGCAGTTTTTATCGAATTTTCCATCTTCTGTTGACATTAATTTATAAATGATCAAAATGACAATAAACATTGAAATGAAATTTAACCTTTTTTCACAGTCACTTTCAACACTTGATATTTAACCATTTTGCACAATTTAACTCGAGAATCCGTTTCTCATAACACAATGATTACATCAAAGTTGACATTTTGATGGCATTTCAAGATTCTTTACTCATCAAATCTTGCCTTTTGAGATTCCCTCAACTGCACTCAACATTGATGCTCACATTACACATTGAACCCAATCCAACCTGACCTTGCAATGTTCAAGTGCTTTTGTCTCTCAAGATCATCATTACAATGGCAAAGGTGAAAAGAAGCCAAAAGAGGCGCGCACATTTTGGCCCTTTTCAAATGCAATCCAAGCAGGGAATGAAAGTATAAAAAAAGTCTTCTCTTGAAAACCTCTCGAGAATGCAACACTAAATTGGTGGAAGAAGAAGAAGCAAAAAATTACCGTTTATTTAGATTCAAGTTGAAGCTTGTAATGGATTAAAAGATGCTGTTATTGTTGGTACTGTTCATGATGATAAGGATGATTATTACAAGGAAATAGAGTAAATATCAAAGTGTAGTTTTCTTGTTCATCTTTTTTCGCTTGAGATAACCTTTTCTCTCTCTCTCACATTGATGGCCATTGATGATTCTGATTTGGACAAAAGTAACTCTCAATCCCAGTTATTAGTCATTCTCAATAAATTTTCTCTCCCTTTTATTCTTCTCCCTCCTTTTACTCTCTCCATTCACCAACTTTCTTCCTCATCTTGCTCATCTTATTCGTCTTTTTTCGTCCTTCTTCCTTGCCTTGGCGTTCGCTTCATTTTTTAACAAACCTTCTTTCTCATCTTCTTTTTATCCCAAAAGTCCTTTTCAGTTATTAAATGTCCCTTCAACTGGTTCAATCACTTTTGTTAACCTCTCTTTATCATCAACATCATCTTCAACTGATCCCATGTGTGATGAAGCTCATTCCCTTGAACAATAATATCAATGAATTAAGCGGAAAAGAGAGCAAAAAAGAAATGAAACTTTAAATTATTGATCAAATCTGATTTCATACTTTCATCTTCTTCTTTCTTTTCATCATAAAAATGGATAAAAATAGTCGACATTTCAATGTAAAGAGTAAAAGTTTATACACTTTTACAGAACCATATTGAATCTTTCATCTTCCTCATCACCTTTTTTCCTCTTCTTTCTTGATTCTTTTTTAAAGTCGATAAAGTCCAAAATGAAGTAAAAGAGCAAATAACATCGATGGATCATCATTATCCTGCTCATCATGATAATAATAATAAAATAAACACATTCAACTAATCATGTTCACAATGAGAGGAAAGCAATGGCGAAATGAAAAGGATGCAGTAAATTGAATTTTATTGGACACAAAAAGCCCAATCATATTAAATAGCAAGTATATATTGCCACATCAACGGGAGTCACTGGCATCATCATTATCATCATCATATATTCTCATCACTTTTCATCTTTTTTTCTCTCTTTTCCTTCTTTTCTCAATTTCTTATCACCAATTTTTTGGCAGTTTCATCACATTTCGCCCTTCTCCCATCCTAATTCTTCTCATCATCATCATTATCATCACCCTTATTATCATTTCTTTTCATCAACTTTCTTTTTTCACTTTAATCTTTTTCTCTACATTTTTTTTTAAAAAAAAGATCGAACACATTTTATCCCTTGTTAATCTCATTTTTTATAACAAACTCATTTTCTCCCTTATCAACTCCTCCCTGTCATTATCATCTTTACCATCATAATCATTATCATCCAAGTTTTACATCATCCTCATCAATAGCAGTTGCATCTTCCCTTTTCTTGTTCATCTTTCAAAGTGAAAAGAAGAAGCAGAAAAAAGTTTTCCTTAAGAAAACTTTTCTCTTTACAAACATCATCATGGAAACAACAAACAATATTCAATAAATTATCAAGTGACAATGTTTGTCTTTTTCATCCCTCTCATCCTCCAAGAATCTCCCTATTGCTATTAAACCTTTTCAGTCTCTCCCCATTCATCCTCATCCTTTCCTGATAATTTTCTTGCTCCCAACATCAAAAATAATAACAGTAAAAATAGAGTGGTAAAAAAAGCAATAGAAACGCCAAAGTCAACAAACATTTTTCTTTTTTTTTCTTGTAACAATAAATATTCAATGTAACAATGAAACCCATTACTTATACAATGATTATGTAAAGCAATAGCAATAATATTATTAATGACAATTTATAATGAGCATATAAAAGCCATTATCATTTTGCGTTCAACTCTTAATCTATTTACATACTCATTGAAAGCTCATTTTCTTGCGGCTAAAGCAACCCTCAACATTGTCTCCAACCTTAACCCAAACAGTTGCTCTTGTTAGGACTAAAAGTGAACACTCCTTTGGCCTCTTTACTGTAAACCTTGACTTTAAACTAAACTTTAACATTGATATGAGCATAAAAATTCAACTCTTGGACTCTCATTACAGTCGACATAATACAGTCTTTTGAGCAGATTGTTATGGTTTGTTATTGTATTAGATTAACTCAATAAAAACTCTTTACATTTCTAAAGCAACTTTGCAAATGCTTTAAACTCATATTTTTTTGCTTGCTCCCTTGGTTAATGTGTGAGTCAAAACATGATGATACTCAATAATGCAAACTTGACTCTCATGAGAACCATTTCAAAATTTTTCATTTCATTTGCATAAATGGAACATTTTTATTCTTCTTTTTTCTTCTCTCTCTCACTCTGCTTTTTTTGCTGCTGCTCCAACTCTTTTGCTTCTGAATCAAGTGTCCTCGTCGTTTTAAATTGGATTCTCATGTTGAAATGATATTTTTTCACTAACTTTATCACTCTTGTCAGGTTAGATATTCCAATTGAATTTTCATGCAATGAAAAATTCATCCTTAAATGGAAAGAGTGACAAAATGAAAATGGTAAAAATTAGTCGACTGTAAACAAGAGTACTTTTACTTCTTGGAAAAGGGTTGAATTAAAGTAAATAGAGTATCACAAATAACAAACAAGTTGCCATTATTTGTACATTAAACTCTAATGCAGACTGTTATGTAAGGCAATCAAAATTTAGATTACAGTAATTTAGTTAAATTAATAGCATTAATAACATTTAAATTTACAATTTTATTGACCTTAAGGTTTTGGTCAAGTGAGTTGGAAAATATCATTTCATGTTTGGTTAAATAAACTTTGTTTTTATTGGCAAACAAAGACAAAGAAGATTTCATTTTTTTTGTTTTCACCATTTCCATTGTGATGATGATGATGAAGAAGAGGAAAATGATGGTTTGCCATGATTCAACTGTCCAATGAGATTATCTTGAAACTGACGGATGAACAATTGACCATTTAATCAACATCATAAGTCTTGGTTAAATTGGAGTGAAATTTGTTGACTGAAAGGGAATACTTTTTGCTCATGGAATAACATGTTTCACTAAATATTTGCATAACAATGTTTGATTGAAAGTGAAAAGAAAATTTGATTCCTTGTTGTTATGGTGCAGAAATGAAAACATGAAACTCACCAAACAGTATTATTTGTTTTACCAATGCCTTTGCCTGCACTGAAAAATGATAATTGCCTTGATATGGGCAACTTTATCTCATTTTGTTGAGGCAACTTTAGCCAGGTTTACTGTCAAAAGGATAGAAACTTGAAATTTTGTTCTGACATTAAAACTTTCACATTCACTGGTTCTGTTAATTATTGTTAACATTTAGTTTGTAGAATGCTCATGAGATTATGTTCGTAATCGAATTTATTTGCCCTTTTTTGTTGGTTATGAGTCATGATAATTGCAGCATTGAAAAATGAGTTTGTTGGACTGAAGCTTTGAACCGATCATTGACTCTTACTTAATAGGTAAGACAAAATTTGCACCGATTCATTTGGAATTTTCCAGCGTCTTAATATTAATGTAAGCATCAGTTTTTAGTAAAATGACTAGCTAATGGAAATCTAGTTAGCTTGTGCAGGCCATAACTCCTTTCGTGGGAGGTTAGTGTTACAGTTACACTAGTAGTCAGGGTTAAGTTAATAAAAAAGGGTCAGCGTTAAGTTAATTTTCAGGTGCCGCCATCTCGGTGATAATTAGTTTTCAGAGAAACTAGACAATAGAGAAATGGACAAAATCAAATTCGATCTTAAAGGTACTTATGTTTTTTGCTAGATGGCGACTATGAAAAAATCTCCAATTTTCTTAACTTAACCCTGACTACTAGTGTAGTGTATATGCCGCCTATTCAGACTCAGCTATTTCTCGTCTTATCAAATATTTCACGAATCAAACATGTTAGGAAAATAATAATTGAGCTGGAAGCTTTTGAGAGTTGAAGGACAATCGTTTCGAATTTCAAGGTCATTTTAGGTCATTCAATCCTTTGACCTTCAAACGACTGTTGGAGATTATTTCGAAAATTCCACATTTTCCAAAGAAAAACTTGTAAAGTTAAAAGTGTGGGCTATTCAAAATGACCTTCAAAAAAGTCCTTTGCAAGTCAAATGAACAAATGACTTGACGTGACCTTAAAACTTTGCAACGATTGTCATTCAACTTTCAAATGAATACAAGTCAAATATATGGGTTCGCGAGATATGGGATAAAAAGTGTAGAGAAAGAGGCTGATTAGCCTGTAGTGACGATATACGGATTCATAATGGCTCTCTAATAGCACAATAAAGTGTCAATAAAATAGAATAAAATAATCAAAAATGAAGAATAAAGAACGTATAATAAGATTCAAGTGATTTAGTCAAGCTCAACTAGGCCGATCCAACAATCTCTTAACAGTATCAACAGGAAAGATACATGTTCGATACTCTGAAAAAGTACCTACCGAAGAGCAGATAAAAATCTTGATTTATTTTTGAACAAATTTTTCTTAATAGTTACAATAGATCATAAGAAAAGACTAACAGAAGAATTATCTGAAAAGGAGAGAAAATAACTTCAAAAAAACATCACACAAATAATATGGCGTGATTCTGTATCCGGAAGAATCTACAATCATTAGATCATAGGGAAAATCAAAATCTAGAAATCAAAAATCAGAGTACAATGAAATGGATTTGGAAAACAAGTGATAAATCAGAAAATCTAAAGGCAGACAACTTTATTATTGGTGAAGAGGAAAATCCGCACCAAAGTCGAATCGACGACAATGATACTGAAGATCTTGGAAACTTCCTAGAATCAGTCTTTGTGGACAAGGAAATAAAGAAAATCAAAGAAGCTATTGATATGTTTGATCTCCTAGAGAAGACAAATATCACAATCTGATACTGGAAATCAAATTAAATAAAGGCCTTCAAGCACCCAACGAAATAAAAATGAAAACAAAGAGATCGGAAAACATAAAAGGATGGGAAAAACTTGGAGAGGTGAAAGAAATGACCCAAGAAGACATTTAAAGGTGGAAGAATTTATCAATGTAACTTGCAAGGTAAACAAAGAGATGGAAATGCAATATGAGATAATAAGTCTCAAAGAAGGTACGATAGAAGAGATTAAACAAATAATAGTTAATTGTAATAAATAATAATTATAGACTGGTTGTTTAACACAAAGTCTTTAATTTGCTTATCTCTTAATTTGATCATTCTATCATTTAGATCATGAACTGCAATTAGACAATTCTTCTCTGGGAAAAGATCTTCAAATTTCATTTAGAGGTCAAATTCCTGAGTGACCTTGAATGATCTTTAGCTTTCGAATTTAAAGGTTCTGCAAATTGTAGCAACTCAATTTTCGATCTGAGGTACGTGGCAGAAACTGCTCTTGAACAATAACAGTTAGTTAAAATAAAAAACGCCTAAGATCAACCAGGATTGACCTTCAATGACCGTGATATTTCGAACTATAGTTCAGCTAACTTTTTAAGATGATGTTACAAGTCTGAGGTCTGTAATATCAACCATTTGTTTATTGCTGCAAAACAACCTTAAAATGTGACAAAAACTTCAATTATAACTTATATTTTTGAAGAATATGAGTCTTTCAATATCGTTATAGTTAATTAATGTTTTTTAGCAAAATTTGATTTATCTTTCTGACGGTGCTAGTTACTGGTAATTAACATTAGTCTTGACATCAGTCGGCAGTGGCTTGCACTCTCAACAAATGACCTTTGATTTTATTAAAAGGTCATATATCGGCGTGATCTTTCATGATCTTGAACGTTCGTACTCAGTTTTTCAATCTTCGAAATCGTATAGCTCTGATCTGTGGTCAATTGTTCGGGAGTATTGACACCAAACGATAAAAAACGCCGTGCGGGATCAAATCTTCCACGTAAAGCTTCTTCGTAAAAGCAATAGAAAAAATACAGTAGAGTTAGAAATAAAATTTTATCATGAAAGATTATCGCTAACGCAAGAAATATTCTTATGAAATGACACAAATTAACCTTAATGTTTCAGTTTATACGGTATGGATAATATTCCTATTAATAATATTGTCGAATTCCAAATTTACCGATTCATAAATTTTATCAATACGGTTGGTGGTAAATACGCTCCAAAATGCTATTATGGCAAAAATGCTGATGACAAAAGACTAAGGTATGACTGGTAAAGAACGAAAAAATACACTGTAATCCAGGGCTGATTTGGGCGAATCAATCCGTTTTCAGGCTTTTATACCGATTTTTTAATTATTCATGGCAATAGGTGAGGGAAATGTCGAGTTTTGAGGTCAGTTCTCTTTGTGAACCATTCTAACCGTTATCAATTTTTTGAAACGGGAAAATTCGCGCTCCGCCATTTTGGTCGAGTTTCGGCAACAATTCCCATGATTTTTTAAATTTTTTTCATTCCTAACTATTCTACCGATTCAATAGACTGCACCTAATTTGATTTCATGAGCCCTTATTTGCTTACTGCATTCACACAAACTTAATTCGGGATGATCACCAGTAAAATTAACTTTGAGATTTCGACGATAACTTAAACTTAGCACCATTTGAATTGAATAACAAATTTTGTCCTCTAACAAGTAAGTTAATCGGGATTTCCGAGTATTTTCCGAACTAGTTGACCAAACTAATAAAAAAACATGCATTATTAACTCGTTATGTGTAATGATCGTTTGAGAAAATACCTATGATTCAAGGAATGTAATTTATAATTCCAGTGTCGTGGAGATCTGAACACTCGGAGCTTTAATACAGAAGCAATGTGACGAATGGAAGTTAAAATAAACTCAGGTTGAATACGCTTTTGCACTTTGATTTCAATTTAAATGGATTGATACATCCAAAACCACCATCGAATGTTGGATGCAAGATTATTTCTTGCAAACTTGTTTACGATGGTTTTTCGTGGAAATCACCTGCAATCAAAATATTCCATGTGCTTGATGAGTTTATAACTTGGAAAGCTTCTGTAAAGTTTACATTTGTTGAACATTTACCGACGATTGAGTTGTTTAGTGATAATAATGTTATTAGGTAATAATGATGATGATGATATTTCGTTGTTTTCTTGCAAACAAAATGCTGAAAAATTTATATTGTTGACATTACCACATCAAGTGTAAAACTCGATGCACTTAAAGATGAAAAATGAAATTTAACCTGAACGTGATTTGGATTCATTTCGTAAATTGCGAGGTCTAACTGTAAAGTTTAAAACTGAATGAAAAAACAGCATTTTCGGTAAAATTTCCATTCTCCTCAAAACAGATCAACATTATTTTATAACTGATTTAGTTTGATTTTATATTTCACCTTTTCTTCTTTCTGATTTAATTTCGTTAAGTGAGTTCAATTACTTTGAAAATGTTGAACACCAGAGCCAGTTATGAATGAGAAAAGTTGGAGAGAGGGAAAAAAACATTCAAAGTAAATACCAAGTTGTTACAATATTACTGTTTGTGGAAGAAGGAAAATGTTGAAGGAAAAAATTCTTATTAAAACATGATCAACTTAAGGTAAGAGTAAAATTGACCGATAAATAACGATCAAACAGTATTAGCATTGAAAGGTTATTATCATCATTATTTGAACTCTTGTTCTTTTATCGATATCTTTCTTCAGCTTGCCTATCAACTTTGAAATTCATCGAGTTATTCGAGTCTATTGTATCTGATCAGCTCACTTTAGCTCAAGATATACACTTGGCTCTATTAAATCGATAGGCTGATAAAAAAATCATTACTTGAAAGACTTTTGGTCCTGTATGCTTTAAGTAAATAGATATGGATAGAGAAAGGCTTTTTGCTTTGTTTATAACCTCATGAGATAAAGAGTAGATAAAGTATAGATGAAAATAAAAGTAAAAGTAAAAACTCTAATCCAATAATAATAAATCACAATTGATTATAGTGATTTTCAAGGTAAGTCATTTCCTTGTTTAATATTTTTCCGTTTCAAGTGAAAATTTTGTTCTTAATACATGATAATAACTTTATATTGTTCTATTAGAAAATAAAGGAAAATGTATTGGATAAGAAGCGAAACTCAAGTGAATAAGAATAGAGTGATGATTATGATGATGATGAGAGGCTCAAAGGGAACGGACAAGTGGAAAGTGTATTGCAAAGTATTGCCATCATTGTCACTTTTACCAAACTAATGGAAATGTGTTCAATGAGAAATTGAAATTTTCATGAGACTAAGTCTAATGGCTAAGGTATCATTAGCAGTGATGGTAAGACGCAGGGAAATTTATGCTCAAATTACCTTTTATCAATGTGTTTAGATTTTAATTGGGAATCCAACGATTCCATGAGTCGCTTCAACACCAGGTGAAGAAAGAGACATTATCAACGAAAGACTGGTCGGATTCGTTAGAGCTCATGACAAGCATTGTTGACCCTGCATAAGTAGAGATTCATCTTCAATTTGACTGTGGTAACAGTTGCCAACACTAGCTCACAGGCTAAGTCTAATAGCGCAAGGAACATTGGTAACTGTGGAAGCTAAATGCTGATTAGGTGTGGGTTTAGTAAACCTTGCTGTTTTCACGTGAACAAGGGTTTTACACTCTCTTCACATTGGTCGTGGTTTGAGCACGAGAGTTGAGTGAATGCACCTCATGCACATATTGCACTCTTCCTATCAATACTGAAATCCAAAAGCGAGCTAAAGGTTACCCTAGCTTCAACAAGCTTCTCTAGTTACAAGAAATCTTGGACTTTTTTATCACTTTTTGATGGAAATTTATCGAAACTTTCGATTTGGGCTTTTAATTTGCATGGAGTTAAGATTGATTTTGGCTCAATATTGAACCGTTTCAATCAAATTTTTCTCAATCATTAGTTTGATACATTATTTTGAAGATTTTATTGCTGATCAGTGATTATGCATGGTGAGCAAATATATATCGCATTAATACCAATCATGGTAAATAGATTAGGTTAGAAAAGTAGATAAAGAGAAAATTATTGGTTGAAAGAATCGCTTACCAAATCGATTTCTCATTTAAATCAAATCTAATTATCTTTTCCAATGCAAAAGTATCAAAGTAAGCGTTATTACGAATTGGACAAAAATGACATTTACACTTTTCCCCTTTCAATCCGAGTAATTGAATGTCAATACCAATCCAATTTCAACATGATAATGCACCAGATAACCAATTCTTATTTCCCTTTCAATCACATTATACACATTCAAATGTACCTCTGAAATAAGTCAAACTCCATTGAGAAATAAAATGAAAAAATGTAACTTTTCTAATTGATTTTCAAAAAGAATTGAAGGAAAAAAAAGTTCACTCAAGTTTCCCCAATAACTTTACAAGTGATTTTTGTTTATCTAAAACTAATTTCTCGCTCACAAATCAGAGGCAAACTTATAACTGTTCAATTTAACTGTCAAATTAGAGATTTAATTATCTCTAATGTTGCTTGCAGTTGTAAGTTTTGCTGTTGCAATTGAAGTTGCTTTGCATCTACAAATCTCTAGCGTCTCTGTCTACTGATGTCAAAAATGTCAACCCAATGATTGATGATAATCTGATGCCAGGAAAGAAATGGGAGAAATGAAGATAACAGGAAGCTTAAGAGTACCTCATGGTATCAGCTTATTCAGTTGTCTGTATAAATCATCAATGGAATCAGGTGAGGAGAGAAGAATGTTTAACAAGAGAAACATTTTTTTGCTCGAAAAAAGAAAAAGAAAAAAACGAAAAACTATTCCAACATTGCATGCATCTTACATGGTAATGATAATGATGATGTTCAAAATGAATAGACATTTTGTTTGCTTTTCACTTGTTTTCCAACTAACAATTGTCATAAAAAATGCAAATGTCAATTTTGTTTGAATCACAAATTCATTGGTTTATTGTTAAAAATTTATCAACAGGCCGATTTGTTCCCATGATGATGCTCATAATTTGAGATTCTTAATCAAGATAGATTATGATTTTAGCTTTTTTTATCGTGCTCCTCTCATGATTCGGTTCCTCAAAATAGAAGATGAAGTAATCAAAAAAAGGGAAAAAAAGATTGAACAAACTTGCAACTCGACATTTTATATTGCATCTTTCACCATTACCATCATCATTATCATTATCATTTATTCAATGATAATTTCAATTCTTATCCATCTTGAATATTGTCATTTCCTCTGCTTCTTTCAGATGGTTAAACAGAAATGAAAATTGATATTGATTTTTATTTTTACTTTCAGTTCATGATAATCATTTGCTTTTTCAACTACATTTGTTCGTAAAACTTTGCATATCAAATTTGAAGCTCACTTGGAATCCAATGAAGATATAAATTTGGCTCGTTTCTAGAAACTTTTGGTAATGAATTTTTCTAACTTTTAAATTGCTTTAAAGGCTCAAGTTATCTGGATTGCCATAAGTAATCTGTGAATTTGTTAGAATCATTCTTACAGAGCTTTTCAATTTTCATGGATTTCAAGAGTCAGTTTAAAATTGAAAATCAATGGACTCATTTTTTGAAAAGGAACTATTTTCAGTTGTCGATTTGGAAGTGCAGCTCTCATTTGCAGATTCATTCTGATTATTCACAATTCTGGACAAGTTTATTGCAGTTTGCTGATTTTCGGTGTTCGATAATGTTATTAAACTTTGACTTGGCTCCATCACAGAAATATATTTGCCAATTATGAACCATCAAGAATCAGAATGACCATATCTAGCAGCTAATCTCAGTACATTTGCCCGTCTGAACAAAATGTCTCCAAGTTAATAGTTTTTGTCCTTGCTTTATCTTTATTTTTATGATTCATTAAAAACGTGAAATGATCTAATAAAAACTTAACAAATCTAAATGATGGTTTCCCAATGTTTTTTAAATTAAAAATCTTTATGCACAATATTATCAATGACAACTTGTAGGATCTATTTCCTGGAGCAATTTTTGTGTAACCTTAAATCTACCCAAAAATATCAGTTGAATAAAGTTTTTCATTCAAAGCTACCAGATTGCTCAGTACTGCCCTCTCTTGTTACCCATTACATTCATTATATTCAAATGTTCAAACCTCTGCATCGAGAAGTTATGAGACATACATCTTTATTTCAGTGGTAAAATGATGCCTGCAAGTCAGTCTCTTTCGATTTATTCTTGAGAAATTGTCCAAAACTTTACCAGTTGTGCCGTATTCGGTTGAAATTCTCTGTACATACCTAATGTCTGCTTAAATAGGTAGCTCATGGATCTTGATTATTTAAACAGAATTACATCCTCGTATCTAGAAGTTGCTTTTCAATTGTGAGGTTAGTTCCTTGACTTGAAAAGAACTGTTTTGAGGTCAAAACATTAAGACTTTGTCAATTATTTCGATACCCTTAGTAGCAAGCTATTCAAGTCAAAGCTGGGTAAAAATTGAAACAATTAACTTATCTTCACTTTTCACATTTAAACCTTTTAAAACAATAAATAATCAACCTCACGCTCTTTTTTCTCAATAAGTCTCGCTTCCAATGTTGTCTAATTATCAATATCTAATACAAATCACTACCAATAAATTAACCTCAAGCATCATTAAAACGTCAACCTTCCAACCGACCATGATAATGGCAATAAAACATATTCAGGGCAACATTTCCATTGACAGAGCAAGTTTTGCATGTAACAACATCAACCGGACAATATTTATAGTCACCATTTAACCATTGAGTGGCTTATCATTAATGAGATTCCCAGTTAAATAAAATCATTATATCAACAATCCTATCAATATAATAACTTTTTTTGCTCTCATTTCTTTTTCCAATTTCAAAGAGTTATTGTTATTGCCAAAAAGTAAAATAAAAAGGTATATTAATTCACGATAAATGTGCAGATTAATGTGAACCCAACAAAGGCAAAGGTAAACTTGAATGCAAAGTAAAAATGTTTGATAATCAAGCAAACAGGGAACACATTTTCAAATGAATATTGATAATACAATAAATAATAATTTGGTAAAGATGATGGAAATGATATTTCTCGCTATTATCGTGAAATGGCTAAAATAATCTAATAACTGCTGTTTTTTATTTACGTTCATATCTGATTGGTAAACTTTGAGTACTTATTAGAGTTACGATGGTTCAAGTTTTACGATTAAAAGATTTACTGTCCAACTACGAGTTTCCCTGGGTATTAATCGAACGCTTTTATTGAATGTTCATTTGCCAATGTGAAATTGTACTTTTATTATTACATTAAATAACATTATTGTTTCTTGTCTGTGACAATTTATTCGAGTAAATGAAAAGTTGAAATACACAGAAAATGTTAATCATCACCAGTTTCTCATCATAATCATTATCATTATTATTATTTCCATTGGTTAATGGGCAATAAATTTGAGGAGAGACGAGAAAAAATTGCTCTCAACTTTACTCTTCAGTTTTAATGGACAAAAGGATAAAGTGATTTAATCACGTTTCATCATGCAAATGGATCTTTCATGGAGGTTAAAAAATCAAATATTAGGGTTTTTGCTGTGAGAAAGTTTTGGCTATCAAAATGAATCGACGAGGTTCAGTTTTCGAACAAGGATTTTCACCTTTTGAAACCTTTTGTCATTGTCCTTTTGTTATCAAATCGATTTCCGAACTAAGTTCAAGCTGTATTGATGTACATTTGGAATTTTGGTTTCAATTTTGAACAGACAACTAGAAATTAAATTTCAAATACAGTCACTATCGTTATAATGCACGCATTTTCAGCGTTATTCAGCATTATTACCGAAGAAATCAATCTGATTGGAATTTCATTGTGTTTTATTTCTATTTCTTAAAATATTAATTGATTCAAATAATTTGCTTACGTAAAATATAAAAATGCAAGAGATCAACTAAAAATGTTATAACTTTGCAGGCTGGATTAGATCTAGCAATTTAAACTTAACCATGTTCGGTAAACCATTATTTTCTCAGTTAAGAAATCAAAGAGTCTAGGAAAACTTTACTGATGTACCAAGGGTTAAGAAATAATGGCACCAATTTTAAAATTAAATAAAATGTCAAATTCTGCTTTTTTAATCAGATTTATCTTATAAAGTGAAAATTCAGCCTTTTGTCTTTGATTTTTTGCTATGGCCGTAATTTTGGGACAGACAGATAGCGCAAAAATCGATTTTTAAAAAGAGTCGATGAAAAAAGTTTTTTAGAGCTTAACATGGCGCTTCTATGGGAAATTGGAAAATTTATGGGTGATTTTGATTCTTGACTGTTTAATCGATTTTAGGGACAATCCCCAATCAAAATCAATAAAAAATATCGAAAAAATTTCACACCAAGAATACTTCAAAAAATTACTGAACCCTTGCGCCACCGCATCTACTTGATATGAAATTATTTTAATTGAACTACAATGGCTCAACTTTCAACTCAAAATTCTAAGGAACATCAAATTTCAGAACGGGGAACTTGGTCCGTTAGTATGTGAGCTTGACCTTATGATTTACGTTAACTCTGATCAAATTTCCTCAGTTAAGGTAAGAAAATTTCCCGTCCAGATCATAACCTGTACGCCGTATTGATTTTTATCAAGCAAATTAAATGAATAATTTTTGATTATTTGATTTTCAATGGTGAGGGAAAGTCCAAAAGTCTCAATGAGAAAGGTTTCATCGGTCGTACAAAATCATCCAACCCCAGTTCTAAGGATTTTCAAAAAGAGACACCTTTTTCCAGACAAAACAGAGGGAGAAAAATTGCCCGAAAATAAAATTCACGGAAGAATCAGCTTTTGTGTTCGTTTGAAACAGATGATGCGATTGAATCAACACAGGAAAATATGGTTCTCTGATGAGAAAATTTTCACACTAACAAAGAAGCCAAGAGAGCCAAAAGTTAATCAATTGGTTGAACATCCACCACAGGTTTATGTTTGGACAGCATTATCATCAACTAGATTAATTGGTCGATATTTTTTCAAAAAAATGTTAATTCCGCTACATATCAGGAGTGTAATTCAAATTTTTTCATTCCAAAGCTTACCAGGCTTGAACAACTCTCTCCCAAAACATGGTACCAACAAGACGAGGCAACGCCTCATTGCACCAATGATTTGAATTCATCTAAAAAATTTTTCGGTAAAAATTTAATTAGTCGAAGGAGTGACTTTGAGGGGCTCCAATGCGCCTGAACTTAACCCTCTTGATTTTTTTGTGAGGTTACATTGGTAACCTTGTCCGACAACAAATCCCTTCCGACCTTTCTTGATTGAAAAATTCGATTTCTGAAAAGTTTAATTGTGTGACCCCTGAAATGTTGACCAATTCAATATTAAATTTTGAAAAAAGAATTGATAAATCTATTGAGACCAGAGGTTCTCATTCTGTTCAACTCCTCTAAAATGTTATTGTAATTTTTGTTTCTTCATCTTTACCATCGACCATCTCTCACATTACCATTATCATCATCGATACCTCACTTTTATCTTCATTATCCGAATTTGAGTACAGTTTTATCACACTTATTTTGACAAAAAAACAACGCCGTCTATTACATGTATATTGCCAATAGTAAGACGAAAGTACTATCCTAGCACTGTTTATGCTAGGGCTAGAGTTTGGATACCAATAGATGACTCTGATTTTTTTGCCAAAATAAGTGTGAAAAGACTGTAAGTGATAATTGCACTCAAACGCAACACACTTTAGTTCATCTTAAAGAATCAATCAGAAAGTAAAAATATTCATGACCTTGGATGCGCTTGAGAATTAGCTCTTATCCATTTGCGGAAGCTCATGGTCCGTAATCTGAAGTCTGCAGCATCAATCGTTCCTGAGTCATGACTGTAAACACGCAATAGGATAAAAAAGATCAGTATATTTACATTGAATTCATTATTCTTTGCTGAATAAACTTGCCAGATAAATCAACAACTTTTCATGAATCACTTAACAAACATTTCAATCAAAATATCTTGATAAACAACCCTCATGACTTCAACAATTGAAATGGCGAGTAACACTTTGTCAGAAAAATTTGGATTCAATGACTAGAGATTAAAAAGGCTGAATAGATTCCTAGTGATAGCGTAAAACTTACAAGATATTTTTTAATTAATCTTGCATGCTAATTCTTGTTAAATTTCGAACGAAAAACAACACAAGACAACAATATTGCAAATAATGTAGATATGAAATCAGACAAAAAGAATCTTTGAATAACTTTGATGAAGACACAATTGTTCAAATATCTCTATGACATTTAAAGATCATTGTATCTAATATCTACGTTAATTAGTTGCTAACTAATTTTGACTTATAAGAACTAAATGTTAAAGTTTTCTGTAAATGGTTATTCATGTTTCAACAAACTTCTAACTTGTAACAACAATATGCTTTGCAGGCGTGCTTTTCAGAACGAATACAGTAGATTGAACAAAGAAATCATAAGCATTTCCTTTTCCGAATGTGTTTAATCAGATGCCATGAAAATTACCATTGTCTAATGTTTATTGTAATGACTTTAAGCTTACTAATTCTCGCCACCGCTATCACTGATAGCCAGAGCCAAGGTGTGTCTGCCCAGGGTGAGTATGGTAGAGGGGGTTCGGCAGCAGCAGCAGCAGCAGCCGCAGCCGCAGCAGCAGCCGCGGCCGCAAGATATGAAATAAAGTTTAAAAATCAAAATACAAGAAACCGCTTCATTTATATCGCAGCGTGCTTTTATTGTTTTCGTGGCTATAAACATTCATTCAATGAATTTCATTGCGTATTTGTTTTTTAGCTTTAGGCAAGCAATAAACTGATTTTCCAGATTGTACACACATGCTCATTGCCTTATTGTTAGTCGCGCTTATTTTAGATCGGTGATGCACTCAATAGACCCTAAGCTCAGATGATCCATTTTCTTGGAGTCGGGTTCCTAGCAATGCATTAAAACGATCATTAAAAGTCTCTTAATCCAAGAGATTTAGTCACGGTTAGAACAGAATAACATTGAAAAAAATTTCTAATATTTTACGGAATATTTGACAAAATAGTTAGCAAAAACAAACAAAAAAATAGCATAGCTCATTATCACTGAATTTTCAGGCGATCAATCTATTATTCTCTTTAAATACTTTGACAATATGGCATACTCTTACTTTGCTAGACATTATTTGATACCTTTTTCACTATTTTTGATACGTAAAGATCAGAATTGGCCTTTTTAGGCCTTTCAGCATTTAGAAACAGGACAACACGTGAAATGCATATAATTGTTTTTTGTATTTATATATACATCTGTTTTACATGATTTATGCTTAACGAACATTTAAGCAATCAAAAGTCGCCTTTGTAGTCAAAAAGTGAAACAACAAATCAAATCGTTATCATTTCATTCTTGTTTAGTATAAAATTTATTCCGATTCATTGACTCGTTTCATCGATTCCAATGAGTTGTCAAACATAATTATGGTAACAGTGATAACTCCGAGTTTCGAATAGCAAATTTGGCACGCTTTTTCCGTAGATAAATTCTCGTCTCTTCATTTTTCTTTTTTTCCCAGGTAACATATAACATTTGATTCGGATGCTGATTTTAATGGATGAAAATTTACGCTATCAGTAAAATGGTGTTAAGTGGATTCCAGATTGAATTATATTATAAACTTGCTTTAGCTATTAGAAGCCCAAAAAGATTAACAATGATAAGCAAGTTTGATGGGAGCTTATCGAATAAGGAATCAGTTAAAGATGTTAACAGGTTTAGTAACAGTTGTAATTAAAATGTAAGAGGAAAACAAAGAGTGAACGGCGAACGGGTAAAACATGGTAAACAATGGTGATAAAAGTGAATCGGACATAGAAAAATGACCAGAAAAAAGGTAACTTTTCATATTTAAAAGAGAGAAGGAAATAAGAGTGCTGATAATACAATTGGATACTAGGAGAAAGGGCAGTATAACTGTTGGCACTGGTTTTTACGGTTTCAAAATTACCGTCGGTATTACAATTTAAAATCAGTTTCACAAGTGGTTGTGGTGGAGTTGGTTTTTTAACGTTGGATAGACTAGATTACAATTGGTATGAAAAGTCGTAAATTGGCCAAGAGCTGTGTTTCACAATTTATCTTAGGCTTTAAAATTCCATCTTTACTTCATTTTCCTCCAACTTATATTGTCTCCATTCCAGGATTAATGGTTTTGTTTTTTCTTCCTTGCTTTACTTCATTCGATGAGTGGTGATTATTACATTATAGTGTGGTTGATGATTATGATGATAGTTTTAAGATGAAGATATTTTTTTAAACATCAAAATTACGAGTTTACTCGACAAGAGTCAAAGTTGAAGAATTTAAATTATAAATCTTTAACCTTTTCTCCTCTGAATTGAATTGATCTTTAAAAGTTAACATCTATTTCAAGGTTTACTTAAAATTGGCGCTTCTTTAAAAAGATGAATGTTGATTGGTAGATGAAGTTTGTTTTGTAGAGTATCCAAGAGAACACATAAATATCTTTGCTATGCTTTGATTCGAATCCAACTTGTCATTGGTTCAATATTCTGGTTAAATTTACCAGAATATGGTCGGTATTTGGCCAAAATTTGCAAAAAATTGTGTAAAATACAATCCAATCCTTTTTCAAGTAAAATAATTTGCCATGACTTTCCATAATCACAAATCAGGCTTGACATTTCTGTTGAAAGCCTCAACAAAGTATATACTGAGAATGGACTGATTTTTGTATTTCAACAATTGTACACATGGAATCCATTTCCAATCTCATTGGTGGTGATTAATTCTCAACAGATTCTCCTAGACTGTTATCTTCTGCTATATCAGCCATCATTGGTTTCGTTTGATTGTGATTAGCATCTGAAACTGTGATTTCATCATCATCTTCTTCTGGTTCCTCCAATGTTATCTGAAACTTTATTTTTTCAGCTTGTACGGCCAAATGTCGATTATCTTCTTCTTCCTCACTACCAGGCTGTTGTTTCTCTTGCTTTTCTTGTGCCTGTTGTGATTGTTGATTGGTTTGCGATTTATTTTCAGATTTGTCATCTGATGGAGGACCTGTTGACAAGAAATAAAGAGATTAAATTAGTTTAATTTCAAGTCTCTCTGAGTCGCATGATTGAAGTGAACCTACTTGCTGGGATTTGACTCTGGAACCAATCTCGGTTCTCTTCTAATGCATCCAAGATTTCCTGTGCATCTGGGTTAACTAAGTCAGCCCATGTTTCGTACAATGGATGGACAATATAATCGATGAAGCTAACCTGTTGATTAAACAAAAGATATAGATGGTTACATTACAATTAAGGATACACAGAAATGTAATCGAAGTTGAAAGGAGAAAGAAAACCTTACCTGATACTTTTCAATAACAGTATTATGTCGATCACACATCGGGCTGATATCAAGACCTTGAGCTCTTTCTTTATCACCTTGTATGAAAGACTCTTCAAAGATCATATTAACCCAACGACGATATAAATGAAGAGGTTTTGTTGGATTACTTAAATCGGCACAATGAATGATATTCTGTAAAACTTGTATTCGCTCTGTGTAATTATCTAAAAGCAGAAATCCGGACCCAGCAACTTTCTTAGTTTCAACCATTGTCTTTAGGTCAGCTAAAAGACTTAAATGTTTAGACATGTCTGTCGCAAGAACCATATCAATAGTCATTTTACGTAAAGTTTGACGCTGTTTTTTAGTTAACTTGTCAAATATATCAGATAATTCATCTTGAAGAATCTTAAAGGCAACTGCGAGCGAATGATTTTCTAATATGGATTCATCATTATACATTAAAGCCAATTCTGAACTGGTATTGATTAGATATTGATTGGTAACACCGGGATGGTCGATGTCGTGAATGGCTGCTGAAAAAAGTACTGCGAGTATCTCTAAATCAGTAAAGACGGACTGTAAAAGAAGCAAATTTGAAATTAGATATTTTTAAACGTTTAAATTGCATTTTATGCAATTTGATTTGATTTGATTACCTCAAGGGCTGGCGCTAGTAGAAGGACGTGGACAGATTGTGTGACATCAGCAGCGTGGGTACTGTTATGATACGGTACATTGAGGTAGTGCTCTTCTAGTGTCATTGCACAAGTTACAAATTTCTTGGAGGATATCTTGAAAGTTTTGAGGAGATCCCTTTCCTGAGTTATCAAAAATTGTTCCAAGCGTGAATAAGTAGTCGAGATGAAAATGAAATACAAAAGAATAAATGGAAAAGAGGAATTAGAAATTGTTTCCAAGTAAAGAAGATTAATAGAGAATAGAGAATAAAAATAATATTAAGAAGATTATCTAATCTAAGGTATGACGAGTATCCTTTACTTCCAAATGGGTGATTTTTATATTGTTCATTTCTTCATCTATTTTTTTTCTTCTCTTTTCTCAGATTCACTAGACAATGAAAGTAGGAATGTATACTTGTGTAAATCAAAATCCACACAAAAGTATCAAAAAATACTTGAGAGACAATCATTCTTACCCTAAAAATTGTATACATGGTTGCTGTAAGAGGATGTGAGTTGGAGTATTCAGCAACCTTAAATACATCCAAACCCCATTTATTTACATCATTGAAAAGTTTAGCAAGCTCAGGTTCATGGATTGTTTCAACTCCATATTTAGGAAGTTTGGACAAACTGTTGGTATGGGAAAGAGTGCTTTTACGAACACCCGTTATTTGGGACATCGAAAGACCTGGTTTGGCTCTACCACCACTAGACTGTTGCGGTTGTGATCCAGATGAGATACCAGTTGGCATATTTCTACAGATATTGGGGAAATTAGTAGCTCCTGAAGCAACTGAAGCAAATACATGAGCTTGTAATTGTGAAACTGATCCATCTTCAGCTCTTAAATATGGTAAATCAAAATCTTCTTGTTTATCTAAAATTTAAATTTATGATGACAGTTGAAGTGGAATAATAAAAAAAGAGATAGAAATAAAACGTTAGATACACTTAAAAATGTTCAATAATGTGTAACTAAACTATCGTTTAAGTTTAATTTATAGTTTAAACTTTTCAATCAAAAGTCTTTTCGTCAATTCTTGCTTGTCAACAAATTACTTACCCAGATAAGTTCGTAAAAGATATTCTGAAATTTGACTTCCAGATTTTGACTCAGAAAAATGACTCAATTCTTTATTGAGCATTCTTTTAAATTTATTTGTAGCCATATCACCAACAGATCTGTGAGCTTGAATGGTTTCCAATTGATCCAAGCACCAATCCAATTCTTCTAAAGTATTCAGTGCTAAGTTTGCATTAACCTCCTCAGATGCTGATTTACCTTGTATCGGGAAATTGGCAGAATTGCTAGTTGAGGATCGTCGACTTTCCCGAGGCCTTCAAGAGATAAGAGATACAATAAAAAAGTTAATAAATATCAAACTTAAAAATTGAACAATAAAGCTCATTTGTAACCCTTTAAATTTTAAGTACAAATATTATTTTATCGCTTAAAAACTCAATCTTCTATTAATAAACTAGGCTAATCTTGTTTGATCCAGTAAAAATACTTGGGATTTTGCAACACAAATTTATCACATGAAATAACGATGCAAATCTTATTATATCTTTACTATACAACTGAGAATACAGAAATTGTGAAATAAATCAGTAAAATTTATTCACCAAACATGAACACTTGTTTAACTTACCTAGAAGCAGAAATCGGAACATTGGTAAGGTAGATGTAATTATTTCGCACATTTCGAAGGCTTGCCAGTATTTGGGCAAATGGTGTAACAATCACTTCTTCGCCATGTCTATAGATGAACAAAAAACGACAAAATCACATGAAAAAATGTTAATTAAAATCATTAATTGAAATTAAAGAATGCTTTGTAAATAAAGTAAGCAAGGAAAAAAACCGTTAACAATGAAATAAAAAAGGGAGGGAAATTGAAAAGCAGAAGATGTTGCTGACAAACGTAAACAAAAGGATCAGATGACTTGGTAGAGTAGATCTTTTGTTAAGTTGTTTTCAATGTTAATTTTAAATAATAAGTTACTTACGATTCACCGCTTCCGATTGAAGAATGACGAGACACTGATTTTGGTGACATCTCAAATTCTGAATCGGATCGATAAAGAAATGATTCACGACGAGAAGGCATGTTTTGGAGGACAAGGCCTGTGCTTGGACTGGTTGCATCAAGATGTTTATTGGGTGAACCGGAATCATCAACGTCAAAGCTATTTGACCAACAATACAACGGCAAGTAATTTTTTATTTTTTCCAGTTAGGATGTTATCAGCAATCAACCAAACGGTTAAATAATCATCAACAGGAATGGTATCATTGATCGTTTGGATTACAAGTGAAGATAGATAAAGAACAAAGAGAACAACGATAATTAGTTAAAGGTCAATAACAATTGCTGTCAAACTCAAAGAGTAGGGTTATCTTGATCTTTGGTCAAACCTCTAGCAATGTCACTTCGTGGGATTAGCGTTTTGGCTATTTTTCTCTAATATTTAGGTGAAATAGCCTTTTTGTTTACGAATTTTGTATACAAAAAATGATTCAATTTGGTATTTTTGATGTTTAACTAGACAATTATGTACATTATTAGAGGTTTGTTAGAGGTTTGACAATAGCTTTCTCTACATTTTCAGACATTCTTTTGCTCTTTGCTACTGATTAAACACCAGATCATATGTTGATAGATATTGAGATAACCAGAAGAGAGAAAAAGATTTTCTCTTTTTTTTCTTTCTGGTTCATCAATAATGCAATGTGTATAATGTAATTTGATGATTGCTGTTTTGTGATCCCTTTATATCTCATGTTTATTCCTAACTTGGATAGTTCTTTGTACTCATTCCATCGTGTTTACCTCTCTTTTACTCTGTTTTTTTATTTTATCCACAGTCATTCCACATATTTGTTGCAACTTCTATTCTATCCTGTAAGACAATGGAAACTGATAAAAGCAAATCAACTTGTATCAATTTAATCTTGATTGGTAAAGATTATTGCAGCCTCTACCCATTCGTTTGGCCTTTTGTTTCACTTGTTTTCTCTCCTTTTTTGACTCAATATGGTACATCAAAGACTGGTTTCAATGAGAGATGGCAATATTAACATGATCATAATTGAAAATGACTATCATGAAAAAGATACAGAAGGTAGTGGTGGAACAAAGACTAAACTGAATTACTTAATATCTCTTTCAGAGCTGTCCAACCTTCCGAATCAATCTATACTAATTCATACAATATTTCAACTATCTTCATTCATGTTTACTGATACGATTATCTACCAATAATTGGGTTGTTTAATCTGAAGGAGAAGAAGACAGTCTCATGGATTCAGCAATAATTCCAATGGTTACTTGTCGTTACTTTACATTCCTAAGATCTCATTGTAATGACTCTTTTGCTGTTTATTGAGGCAACCTTCAAATCAGCTCAAATCTATTGATTGATTCATCTATCTGTTTTATTTTTCATGATTAAAATTAACCATGCAACCAACTGTAAGTATCTTCAGTGTCAATTCAATATCAACTACGTTTGCCTTTTCAATTTTTTTATTGATTTTCCTATCATTTTCTTTTTCCAGTTTTTCTTTTCACAATTAATCTTTGGTCCATCAGCAAATTAAGAGAAAAGGAGAAATTTTCATTCCCTGGCAAACATTTACATTGATTATGCGTAAAAGTGGCAAAGAAAGAACATCGATTCAAGGAGAAAATTTTAATTCCATGATTGAAAAACAGCATGAGATTGGTAATGTCATTTTGATTGATTCAAGTTGAATTATTGATGCAAATTTGGAGGGAGAAAGGCAGCAAAACGGGTGATTCAAAAGATGCAGAAAAAAAAACAACACAATCATCAAAATTTGCTTTCCAAGTAATTAATATTTAATTTGTTTTATAATAGGTAGCAATAAGGTAAATAAGCATGAATTTCAAGAATCACGCATAGCCTTTATCCTCAGTCTTTTTACATTTTGCTTTTCTCCTTACAAATGGTTGCTGGTGAAATGAACAAATCATCATATTGTAATTTTCACTCCATTCATCCTTGATTTATCCATCATATCTTGATTACTTTGTTTTGCCTCACTAACTTTGATAATTTTTCTCTCTCTCTTACAGAATCAATTGGTATCATGTGAAATTCAAAGGTACACAAGAGTTTCTTCAAGGCTTCAAAACATCCAACTTCTTCTTGTTTCAACATTTTGAAAATGAAATTTGAAACCAATTATAAAACTCAAATGAAATCAGATACATCTGATTTGATTGGTTTTTTGCTTTCAATTTAAACAAACCAAATATCATTCCACTCTTCCAGTAGCAACTTGGAACAGAAAACATAAGGAAAGCTCAAGTTGAAATCAATGGTCAAACTCAATGTTCCACTTTTCAATTTAATTTAATTTCATCAATTGTAATTGAGTTTCCATTTTATTCAACTTGCTTTCTTAAAAGCATCTTTACCATAATCTTGATATTCGTAAAACAAAGCTCTAATCTGGTTCAAGTTGAAATAACTGATGAGAGACAACATAACCCTACAGATATTTGATTTAGAGTTATTATTATCTTGAAATGAATTTTCAAAATGTTTATATTTATGTTTTTTTATTTTCTAATCTTCTCATTTTCTTCATCTCCAGGAAATTGTATACCATTAGCCATTTCCCTGAGAGTGAAATAACTATACCAATGGATGGAAATGAGGCAAGGATGTAAAATTTGGCGGCAAATTTTCATAAAGAATGAAGAAAATCTTATCTTGTCTGAGCAACTTTTCACAGCAATAGTTTATTTTTACCGAGAAATCTTTCAAGCACAAAAAAGCAGGAGAACATCGAGACTTTTTCAGTGAAAAAAAAGACAAATAGTGAAAACTCAACAGCATCGATAAAAAGGAAGATGAAAATTCAAGAAAGAAAAAGGAATGCATGGATTAGGCTCGATACAATTTATATCGAAAATTGACTGTTACATCGTTTAAATTCTGAGGTTTGTTTACAGATTTTTCTTCAGTTTTGTCGTATTTTTCCTTAGTTGATCAATACTTTTTTTCCTCTTTTCAAGCTTGTTTGCTGGAAAAAAGAAAGCAAATGATCTTTATTGTGGTTAAAGGGTCATTTCATCATTGAAGCATATTGCTGAATCCTTATTTCTGTTTACATTTAAATATATTGAATTTAACTTTTATTTTCTCTGTTCTCTTTTTTTCTCCAGGTTATTACATTGACCTTGTTATAACTGTACCATTATTTTCAACATTCCTGTTTACCTTTCTTTTCACGTTGCCTGATTCCATTCCATCTTTTATCTACAATACAAGATTGGATCGAAGCTTAAACAAAATAATAAACTCTCTCTCTCTCAATATTTGACAAGTTGAAACTTTCTTCAAGCTCAACCAAGCATCTAACAGAAATGAATTGACACAATATTCAAGGATTTTTTTTACTCTTTTGTTGGATTTGATGCAAGATAAAGTTTGAAGATGATTCCAAGCTAAAAAATACACTCAAATGGAAAGGAGGAAAAAGAAGAAGCTCAACAAAAATAAGGTGAAACAAGATCAAAATCATTCATCGACCAATGTTATTTCCTCTATCATGTTGAACTACACAAAGAAGGACTCTACTTAATCTCAGTTAAAGTTATCCTTTTTGCCTCAGTTCTTATTTAGGTGAGTATAAAGTTGAGTAATTTATTCCATTAAACACTAATTACAATTACACCATGCTTATCATCTTCTTTTTTCTCTACTTTTCTGATCTTTTTTCTTTTTCTTTCTATTTTTCTATTTACAGCTTTTCCAATTCTTGGTTCACCTTTTTTTCCCTCCAATCATGGTGAGACACCTTTAACCATCATCTATACGTTTAAATTATTTGTTTCGTATTGATACAAATGGCTACTGACAGTTTCACTTAACACTGACTTATTGGCCTCATTGGATTCAACTATTGGATTAAACAAATTGGTAATCTTGTATTGATTTTTGTCTTTGCCAGGTTAAAATATTTCTTACGATAGTCAATTGGATTATTTGAATTATTGCAAGATTGCCGATTGAATTTCAATCGTCTCTTGCTTTTTTTCATTAAGCCCCAATTAACTTGCTCTAATCTTAATTTACAATTAATTTTTGCAACTTTTCTTCTTTTTTCTCTCTCTCTCTTTCTAGCTTCATCTTCAACTTATCAGAATAATTTATCGTCTAGAGTTGAAAAAGAAACAAAGAAGAGGAAGAAAAGCAAAAATTCAAATGAGCTCATCACTATTAATAGTTCCAATCTGATTCATACTCTTGTTAGTCTCTAATCTTACCTATTCTTCTTGCTGACTCTCATTTAATAGATTATTCATTCAACAATTATGCTAATTTTACTTATTTATCAATGCAATTGTTGGTTTAAGTGAATCCAATTGTTCCTACTCTTGACGAGTTAATCATTGATATTGAATAAGTATATTATTTGTAAATTTAGTTTTACCGTTTAATTTGAAAATGATTATTTATCACTTTTTGTTGCAATTAGAAAATTAGTCTAATTTTTCTCTTTCTCTCTTTTTTTCCAGGTAAAATTGGACTCTTCATCATCTTCACATGTTCATAATCATTTACTTGCTTTATAATTGCTATTTTTGGCTTGTGGATTCATTTTGATTGTCTGTACATTTCCGTTTCCTTTGCTTGGCTCACCGAATTACCATTCAAGTTTTACCCTTTCATTCTTCATCTTCCATTACGTTAATAATCACTTCTTGTCCATTCTCATTAACTTTTTGCCTGGGTAAAAGTAGAGGGTAAAGAGAGAGAAGATGAAAAAGAGCAAAGAGGGAGATTCTTATGATCATTTATTATCATCTTATTCAGGTTACCTGTAAAAACCTTTATTATCTAACCTAACATTGAAATTACTTTTTCAATGACTATTCCTCATCTTACTTTATTCAGCCTTTCTCTACTTCTCCCAATTTTATCTTCTCTTCTTTTCTCTCTCCTTTTATTTTTCCAAAGTAAGTTTCATCTTCCATTTAACTTACAATTGATCCAATCTATAATGGTTTTTGTATAAGCCTCTGTTGATATTAGATGAACCCTGACTTTAATACGATTTTCAATTGTATTATTTTATCCAAAAAACGAAACATCACTATCCAATTGATTTTGATTTTTTCTCTCTTTTCTTCTTCGTTCGTTCACAGGTTTCACATTGCAGCTCTAATTTACTTGACAAATCAAATCTGTTTCACTGAAACCTATCAACATCATCAGCATCAATTTACTACATCACTTGGTTCATTCTTTACCTCTTCTGTTGTCCTCTGTTTTGTTGGAGTTTTTTTGTGTTGTTTATTTCTGCTGTTGCTCATGTTAATCATGATGTTACCATTCAATTCTGCTCAATTGTTTGCAATCAAGCGAAGTTAACTTACAACCATTTATAAGATAATATCCATCCATAAATGAAAGACAAGATGAACACACACAATGATGAAATATAATTACTTTCAACTCTGGAGTAGCAGATAAATAGGAATTTGTTGGAAAGTAGTAAAGCAAAAAGTCAAGTTTTCTGGAGTAGAACAAAATTTTACCAGCGAAAAAGATCATTCAATCAATTGTTTAAACGTTGAGTAAACGTAAACAGCTAAAAGTCAACAAGTTGATACTTTTTCCCCTGTTTCATGTAACTAAACCAGTTGTCAACAAAAACGAATCAGCATGCTAATTTGTTGAATGGAAATATAAATTGATTAAATTAGGCAAATAATGGTTTTATATTGATGGCAACACAAGATTGGTGGAAATGGTGACATTTGCTGCCCATGAAAATTAAAAAAAAATTGTCAACATTCTTGCTGAGTCAATAGACATTCTGTCAGCCAACAAATTTCACATCCAAAGCAATTTGTAACACTGGAAAGGCTCAAGCTGGTTGAACAAAGAGATTGTTGAAAAATGAGTTTTTTTTCTAAAAAAATTGGAAACGAATCCAGATCAAAAATGAAAGGAGCAAAAATCAACAACCAGTTGCTTATTCACCAAATAACTTTGCCTTGATAATGAAATAGGTATGAATCCTTATTATTTGAAGATTCATCTTCAATTGCAGTTGAAACATCAAACCAGTAATATCAATATTTATAAAGTATTGCCTGTTCAATAGCAACTTCACTTCATAATTAATTGTTCTCATGCAAATCTCTCTAAATTTTTTCTCTTTGCTCTTTCTTCTCATGTTTTACGCAGTAGATAATGATAAATGTTTCAATGGATGATGGACTGATTTTGATACAATTCAAATTTCATGTTTCTATCACTTGATGGTTTAACATGAATAGAGTTTTCATTGAATGGTAAATATCATTGACTTTAACATTACACATTCAAATCGTTTCGTTTTTATGTAAATGTTGACTAAAATTGTTATACTGATTCGTTTTCTTCTTTTTTTCCCAGGTTCCATCCGATTCTTTTTTTTACTCATCTCTAAATTGAAAATTATCATCTAATCAGGTTCACCTTACAGTGTCTCTTCCTGTTATTCAATATACAAAATTGATTCAACATAATAATCATAGTTTATATACAAGCTCAACTTTTTTTTCACTGTTTCTGTTTTTTTTTCTTCTGCCTGCTTCTTCACAAAGGAAAGCAAAAGTGTAATGAAGAGTTGGAGGAGATGGCAAAGAGGCAACAAGATGAATTGAAGGATGCTTTTTCACCTTTTGATTGATGCTAAAATAACAAGCAAAGGATTGCTACAAAAGTAAAGATAAGCAGGGAAAAATATTTTAAGATGAAGTGATATTGAAGACAATGAAACCAATGTTGTACTACATGCATCATCTTTATCATATAAAATGTAACTTTCTTCATCTTTTTTATATCATCATTATTAATTTCATTTTCTTTCCCTCTCTCTTCTCTAACAGTAAAACTGTCACATCGATTTTTACCTTGATTAATGGTCTTGTAATGATGATGATGATGGTCAAAGGAAAACTAGAAAAGTATCAAGAAAAGTGGAAAATGATAAAGCTGGAAATAAGATGAAGAAGAAGAAGAAATCAAAGAATGAGATAAATGACCATCAAGATGATACCACAGGTTTATTAGACAAGAGATGACAATAAAGAAACACAAGCAATCCAAGAAGAGGAAAGATGGCAACTTTAAAGACATTGAGAGTAACATGGAAAGATTGAATGGAAAAGGTGAAAAGGAAAACAAAAGAGATTAAACAAGTTGAATGAACAAGATTAGGAATCAATGCAATTCATTTTTCAAGTTTTAAAGATTATATTTTCTGCAAAGCAACTCCGATTTTGACTCTTTTCCCAGTTGTTATGATAGACTTTGAGAAGAGTTAATTAAAGAAGAGCTGGTAAAAGATGAGAAGATGGCCAAGAAGAAGAAAACAAGTGAAAAAATGGCTGTTATCCTGAATTTGGCATGCAATTTACCATTGAGAATAATAATTATCATTATCGCGATGAAATGGCTTGAAAGAAATGGCGCAACGAAAACAAAACCAAGAGTAAAAAGTTGCAATGGAAAGCAAATGTAGTTTAAACTTGCCTAATAACCTGCTCTTGATGTTTTATAAGATGTAATACAAGAGTTGTTAATAACCATTCTAACCTGAAGAATGTTTATTTTCAACAATCAATCAACTATCCAAGTAAACAAAACTGGTACAACTCTTGAACAAGCTTCTGGTTAAAAGCAAAAGGATTCATCATCAACTTTTTCATTATTAATCTCACTCTTCAACTACCAACTCTCTTCACTTTTTCTGGGTCAATTAATGTACTTTAAACATTAATTTACAATTTACATTATTGGTTTGGATCAAAAATTTACAATTACAACAGTCTCTCCAGTTTTAACCATTTATTGTTAAATGAACAACATTAATTGTGACTTGTTTTTTTACCAGTGTTTGCCTTCATTCCTTTTCATTTATCTTAATCAATGTACATATCATTTCTCGGAGTGTTGGTGCATTAAACAAATGAAAGGCAAACACACAAAAACAATTTAACATAATAGTTGTAATAACTTTGATAACTGTTGGTTATTTGGTGAAAAAAGCTCATCAGAAGGAAAGAAAACATGGAAAACATGGAAAACATGGAAAACATGGAAAACAATTACGCTGCTGTTGATTAATTTAAACAAGGTATTGAGCTAGTTTAATGTAGTCTTGTTTGTTATACTCTTCATCAATACACTGACAAACTAATCAACTCTTGATTACCTTCAACTATTGTAAAGCATTAAAATCAATTAATGTTGTCATTAACTTGGTAAAATTAATTGATTTTATTGTTTCATTGAATACATAAAAAAGACAATATTAATTGTACAAATGTTGATAAAAGTGTAACTCAAGGTTTTCATTACCTGAGCAAACACCAACTGTAATAATAACCCAAGAACCCAAATGGTTCAATTGAATGCTTAAAATGTGTATATTTTAACATATTAAGTAACATATGAAACTTATTATTGCTTCTGATTGCAAGTATTAAATGTAATGAAGCAAAATGATGATTCAATTTGAATCAATTTTCCAATTGATTAGAGTTGAAATGTTTCGATTAAACCTGAAACTTGATTTATTGATAAATGGTTTAATCGAACAAAGCAAACCAATTTATTGTTAACATTAATCATCTACTAATAATGTTGATTAATTGAAGTGTTGATGAACAAAAATTAATCAAAAGGTGTGAAAAGTGCATCTAAAAGTGTCTGTCAAAATACAAAAACTAAAGCTTAAAGCTTTAACCCTAATCTGTTGAAATTATCAAAATGTTAAATGGTAAGTTGATGTTAAACCTTTAATGTCAATACAAATCAATAGGATTAACCTTTTTGATCAACTTTTCATTTTAAATCGTTTAAAGGTAAAAATGAGTTAATCTTGTTCCCCAGTCTTGAACCTGGTTTACATTATTATTGATGAAACAGCTTGAAAGGTTGATTTTGCTGTGTAAACAAGTTGACAAAAGAAACCAATGGGAATAAATGATGTGAAATTGCTTTTGATTGCATTTTGAGGTTCAATCGTTTCAACTTGATCATCATTTAATAATCAATGGCCAGTAAATGGACAAAAATGAGGTGAAAGTTGTCTGCATGAATCGTGTCAATTTGGTCAACTTTACATTTCAATTTGGACACTTGGAAATTGCATATCAAACATAATTGGTTTAACCCAGTCCAGGTCAAAGATATTGTTTCAAGTCAAGTCAAAGTCAAAGCTCAAGAGATTTGACTGTAATCAGTTGAACATGAACAAAATTGATGATCAGGTTAATCATCATAATCATCGTTATAAACATCATAAACATTTGCCATCATCATAGAGTTACTAAATGTTTTTCAGTAAATGGAAGATTAAAAAAGAGCAAAAAAAGCTTAAAGTGAAAGTGAAGAGTGAAAATGGTTAATTGTAGTTAAAATCAATTAACCATAACCTACCGGGTTCAAGATGATTGATTGTTGGTGAGTGAATGATAATTTGTTGTGATATTACACAGACATGAGAATGGTAAGGAACCATTGTTGATGTTCATTGAAGAGAAATAGGAAGAGGAAAAGAATGGATAGAAATGGGAAAAAGGCAGAAAAAAAAGAAAATGGAAAAAAAGGAAAAATAAAAAACCAGGTAAAAAAAATAAATGATGATATTGATGAAGATGAGGAGAGGAGATTGATGTTGACAGAAGAAAGAAAATGAGTCGACAGGAAAATGAAAGGTAAAAATTGGAGACGAATTGTGAATGGAAAGAAAAGAGAGAGAGAAAAAGATGACAATTGATTACTATTTTTTGCTTAATTTATCTTTGGGTGTTACCTTGACGAGGATCGATTCCTCGTAAACCTTGAGGCTAACCTGATACCACCGATAGGTCTCAACTCTGAGGGATAAGATGATCGATGAACGTGATGATGATGAATTGGATGTGAGGTTGTCATTGCAATTGAAGCTGATTGAGATCGTGTTGTGGTTAAACGCTGACGACGCTGTTTACAGGCAAATGAACTTGCACTTGATTGGGCCATACCAATGGCTCCTGTTAAACCGGTTGTCGGTGAGTTGCTTGATGAATTGCTGTTTATACTGTTGGTACTGTTGCTGTGGACTGACTCGTTTGGACCCGAGTTGACACTTGAAGATGAAGATGAACGTGCATTGGATGTGACTGTTGGTGAACCTATTGGTCGTGTGGTTGTTATCACTGTTGACACTCCAGGTTGTTGGCTTGATGAGGTTAATGTTTTACCATTTGATGAGTTGGTCGATTCATGATCCGAATCGGCATCAAAATTTTTCATATTAAAAGGCAATTTAGCAGATTTAGATTTACGGTAAACTTTTGATTCCAATTTTGCCTGTAAGGATGGTGAATGATCAGAGGTTGACTCTGATTGTGAATCACTTGATTTGGAAAATATTGGTTTTTCAATGAAAAACGATTGGACCCAATAGAGAAACATGTGAATCAATATAAACATCTTTTAATCCAACCAATCCACTTGAGATTCCTCATAATGGTTCACTTTAATTCCTTTGCGAGTCTGCGATTTATAACAGATTATTGTTGCTATTATTTTCAGCCCTGTTTATGTTCACCAATAATAATCATCTTTACAACAACAAATGGTAATGTCAAGTGTTTGTTTACCTTTTTCCATCCTCATGGTGCAATGAATTTCTCGGTGAGATTACGTTTTGAAACAAGGTAAAAAATGATGGCAATAAGAGACATTGGCTAACAATTAGTAAAACCTTTTACTGTTTAACAAGTTTAATGAGACGAAATTTTGTCCATGAAAAATGACTGTAGACTTGGCTAGTTACAGACCCGAGTTGATGCAGACAAGGCAAAGGCCTTCCCATTGGAATCAACCTTTGCTTTTGGGTTATGACGAGCAAATGATTTGATTTTAAATTAAAATCTCACATCATTGCAACACTGTTAAGGCAGTTAATCTCACTTGATCGGGTCGTTGTATGGTCGACACATGGACTGACATGGATAGACTGAACAAAGAAATGAAAATCACAGTTTTAAGGTTAAATCAGTGGATTGCAGTTGAAATCATTTCGCAAATGTTTCCTTTTACTTCACTAATGAAACCCGTAACAAGATGAGACTCAATCTGATGATGATGATGATGATTATGATGATGGTACTGGTGATGAAGAGTAAAAAGAGAGTAGAATGAGGTAAACAGTAAAAGTCAATGGAAAAACCTTTTTTTCTTGGTTAAAGATTCTCTTCATGTGATTCATGTTTCTGTTATGAGTTTAACCAGTCAGATGGATAAGGAAAGAGAGAGAGATGAGAGTGACTTGCTCACTGAAACTTTCTCAATCTTTCTTCTCTTTCCATTTGGTGAGCTCTTACTCTTTGTAAGGCTCATTCCTCTCTTTCTCATTATGACTATCATGTTGTATAAGAAGCAGGTCGATAAAAAGAAAAAAAGAGTAAACTCTTTCGCTTCTCTTTCGACTTTCAATCATGATGAGAATGACGACAATGATGATAATGATGATGACGGTATATTGAACATGCGTCGAGTTAATTCATTTTCATGATGAAATTGTTGAAACTTTATTCGTCTCAAGATTTGTTCCTTTTCTATTCTCATATTATTCTGTCATTTTCCTTCCTTTTCATCAACATTTTGTCTTCTCTCTTTGCCTTCTCAGTTTAAATGTTTTGTTCACCTTTCAACTCTTTCCATTTACCTTTCATCACTTCGATCAGAAAATTGTTTCAAATCTTCTGTCATCATGTGATAATTAACCATGACGTTGAGCATATAATTATGAGAGAAAAACCTTGAAAACTGTAAACAGAGAAGAGAGAGAGAGAAAATAAAATTGAAGATGAAACTGATAATTTGACAGAGCAACAGCAAGAAAGTTTCAACAATAAATTGAACAAAATTCAAGTGATTTTGTAAGAAAAGATGAGAAAATGAAATTTGAAAAGGAAAAGAAATTTTTTTCAACTTTTCAAACGATTTTCCATCATCATCATGATTATCCAGGGTAAACTTGAGTCAAAATTGAACAACTTTGCAACAAAGCCATTGAGATAAAATTGACACAAAAAAGAAGAGAAAAAATTTCCACCAAAAAACTGGTTTTGACAGAAAGTCGACTTTGAAATTTGCAAACTTTCTTCAGTTCATGACATGGAAACTCACAAACAGATAAGCGCTTTTAAAATTCAAGGCGAAAACAAAAGTCTATTTTTCTTTTCAGCTCATCTTTTATTGAAAATGAACAAGAAAGGGAAGAGAACATTGAAAATTCGAAAGATTGAACAAAAACAATTTCGTGAAAAATAGAGTTGAAATGGAAACGTAAAAGGCGCAACTTGTTCAACTCTAAATGGTGAAATGCTGGTTTGCATGAGAAATGGATGATTATTGTAATGAGAATTGAAATGAAAACACATAAACATTAACATTTACTCCTGTTTTTCCTTCTAAATTTCAACTTATCTCACAGAGTTTTGTAATGGATTCCAATTGCTGGGAGTTTTTCACCTCCCAGTGAGTCTGTAATACCATCATGTTTAAAGAAGTAAAACAAAGAGAACAAAAAAGTGTTTTTCCAACTCAATTTTTTTCCCTTCCTCTATGTGCTTTGAATTTTATGCTTATTAAAAATAAATATCATGATAATACCATGATAATGTTATGAGTGAAAGTAAATGCTGAAAGAAGAAAAAAAGAAAATTTAGAATCTAGAATTTCTTGTTTACTCTGGAAATTCTTGTCATCAGACTTTTCACCATTACACAAGTAAATGAAGTTTAAAACGAATCAATTAATTGTCTTGTTTTCATAACAGAAAAAATTCAATTGAACATTATTCCAAGTCTTTCGAAGCTTAACGATTCAAACGATTTCAACATTTTATTGTCGCTTTTATTGTTGAACTTTCTGTTTATTGTTGAATGTAAAAGTATCATTTTCCAATTGAGTATTCAATTGAACTCAACCATTTGATATTAACATTTTTCTTTATTGTTATTCGGATCTTTTATCTGTTAGCTTCTTCTTTGTTCATCATATTTTTTCATGCTCTTAAGTCTCTTCTATTGATTGCGTTTCTTGAACACGGCATTATCACATTATTATGTTGTTGTTGTTTCGCCATTGTTGTTTGATATGCAAAATGAGGGAAAAGGATTTGCATTTGAAGAAGCACTGGATGAGTGGAAATGTGAGAAAAATGAAATTCTTAATGAAAATATGTACTTGATAGTGAGATTGGATGGAAACTCAATTCATGTCAAAGAATGTAAAGTTAATATAATATTATGCAAAGAAAAAAAAAGCTGAATAAAAGGATAATTAAATTTTCACAGTTGAATGGGAGAAAAGTGTAGAAGACAAAAAATGATCTTGAAAGGTCGACAATTGTTGGCATGCAAATTGAGTTGCTGGTGAATGATATTTGAATGAGTATGCAAAATTGTTTTCGTTGTAGATTAAAATCGAGAATAAAAAGGCCATTTGAAAGTAGTCTTGGGTTTATTATTAATTAGACGAAATGCAATTTCAATTAGACAATGGAATGAAATGAAAATGTTTTGATCATCAATTAAATGCTGATAGTGATTTACAAAGACATAACATTCTATACCTTTTGGTTTGGTCAAATAAATGAGTCTATGAAATGAAAAAGATTGTAAGTTTCATCAAGTCAAAAGAGTCGTTCTTGTCATAGAAGTTGTTTGAAGCATTAGGATTTAAAATGAATCCGATAACTAAAACAACTTTGCCTATTTCGAGGTACAGTAGTTTGAACCGATAATGAACTGAACTGTAACCATAGCGTAAGTTATGTCATGGAACAGAATGGCAAAATCTTGAAAGGAGATGAACTTGTTTGATTAATTAGCTGAAAATTTTCCATTATAAATGTGACGAAATTTCGAAACTAGTTTATCTTTGTTGATCACACTCTATCACACATCTTTCTCACTCCTTTTTCAAATTGAACTTGCCTTGACCTCAAAGGGGAAACATGATAAGATGACTTTTTCTGACCATCTAAAGGTCCAATGTCATTCTCTATGTTCCCTCACCAATCTGTATATAAATCATAGACCTGATCTAAATCACTTTGTATTGCAACTTTAAACTCTCCACTTCACTAGGTCTACCCTTGATGGAATCAGTCCAACAAGAGGGTCCAACTCAGGTGGCTCTTCAATAATCAGTTCCATTCTCGCCGATCCTTCCACTCCAGTCACAATAATGAAAGATGTTTAACTAACAGTTTATTGAATCATTGACTGCATCGATGAAAAACGACAAGGAATCTTGTCAAGCATTTCAACGCTGACTCTTTCAACGCAAATCATTGGTTAAAAGAGTTCAAAGTTGACTTATAAATCACAATTCAGAAGATTTCATCTTTAAAATTTGAGTTTGGCAAAGGTTTCAGAAATGGCAAAACCAGTCAATGTCAATTCGATTACAACTGTCTCGATCTAAATAGTGTCAACATGATTCCTTCCGATTCACTTTGAGCATCACTAGGAATTTTTGACTCTTTCATCGCAAATACGATTCGTATTTCTACTTGAATGTAAATCATTAAATTACTTTTGCATTATTATTGTGACAAACAAAAGTTTCGATAATCAATTTGATTCTCAAGTCGCAAGTTTCTCCAAACCAAAATTCATTTTCACCTTTACCCACTACTTTAAATACATCATGCAATGCTCATCATTGCATCAAATAAATGATGTCGCATGTTTCATCCAATTAAGACAACCTTTTACTTATTTTCATGATAACTTTTCCATGTTACATTTCATTGTTTTTTTCCATGATATTTACTTCACTTTCAAACCTTACCTTAAATGATATTCATTAATATTCACTTCAGGTTTACATAATTAATATTTAACTTTATTTACATTTTTCAAAAGTTTATCTTCATCATTCTGTCATTACAAGCGTCTAACAAGTTTCCAGGTAAAATGATTGTTTCTTATCAAAGTAAAGCTTATAAAGATGGAAATTTAAAGTGAGAAAAAATTCATGGAAAAATAGAATGATTCTAGACAATGGAACAGCAAGAATGAAAATGATGAGCAGAAGATGAAATTTTACTTCAACTGCGAAGAAAAGGTTTGAAATGAAGGTAACGAAATGAGGGAAACCTAAAGGATTTATCATTAATCTTTGCACAGTTAAAGATTTATCTGATTTGCTGACAAAATGTTGACTTTTAGTGGAAACTTTATTTTCCCTTTTCTATTGGGTAAACATTTAAATCAATGTCGAAATGTTGTTCATTTCAAAGTTGAAATATTTCTCCTTTTTGATTCTCATTTTGTTCAAGAATTTCTTTCTTCCTTTCCTTCTTTGTCAACCTTTCAACACTTTCTAATTCAATTGAATCTGAAAAAGAAATCAAATATCAAATATGTAAACGTCAGCATTTTTCATGAGTAAAAACTCTAACTAAGAGTAAACACTGACAATGAAGGTAAAATAAATCAATGATAAACTCGGTTTTGTTGGTTAAATCAAAATTCTGTGAATAGGTTTTGTCGCTGGTTTTCAGTTTCTTTTTCTCTCTCTCTCTCTTTTTCTTGTTACCTTTTCAACAGACTAAAACTAATTAACCAGAAATGAATGTTATCCAACGAAAAAATAATTTCGTTATTAATTCAATTCATTGGTTGGGAAGAACAACATCTTTCTTTTACCGTCAACTTTTATCCTCGAGATAATTATTTTTCATCACACTGATTACTGAGTATAAAAGGGAAAATCACTTTTTCCTCATTTCTGTACAACAAAAACTGTAATGAACCAAATTATGATCAACATTTTTCAAACCTTTTGATTGATTAATGATAAATGTCCATTTTAATCGGAAACTCAACTTGAATAGAAACGTTTATCAGGACCAAATCAACATTTAGGATCTGATCATTATCATGAAAACCGTGTGAACAGTTAGTGTCACTAAACGAGTAAGAAAACAATTGAATCAACTTTCTTCACATTGATACCAGATCAAGTTTTCAAAACGCAAAACGCAAAAAAGAACCAATGAAAGTTGCAATTGAAGTACGCAGCACCAACGAAAGTTGCTTAAGTGTCACCTTTTTACTGCATTATTAATCGTCAATAATCCCAATTTTCAGGAAGATTTCATCTTAGATTTAAGAGTTTCAACATGATTTTATCCAAAACTAAATCTTCCAACAAATTGCTTTCAGACCCAAATCAAGAATCCTTTACAAAAAAATATTTGCTCATCAGTCATGAAGAATTGCAAAAATATCACAATCTTGACAGTTTTGTTGCAACATTTTGGTCAATACACTAAGGCTGTCATTTAAACGATACAAGATGAACCATGAGTTGAACTTGGATACCTTTGAGAGTAGCAAGTCAACTCGAACTGATATAAAATTGAAATATTTATGAGAATCAATTCAATTTAGTTACAAACTAAGTGTAATGTTTCAAAGGAGAATCAATACGTTTTCCTAATAAAATTAACCAAACTCTCTTCAAACATTACTTTCCAATCTAAATTGTTGTTGCAAAAAACTTTTCCTCAAACCTTTTGATTATTGATAAAGCAAGTTGATTTTTAATGTAAAACTTATGCTTCAATTGTAAAGCGCTTAAAATGGATTCACACTTGATCAGCATAAAGACAATTTCCAGTTAAACTGGCAAATTGGTTAAACTGAATCAATCCCATCACTGAATAATTGAATAAAAAAATAGGTTAAATGGTAAACACATTTGCTAATCGTTTTACATTGAAAAGCTTTGTTAATCCAAACTTGAGCAAACAAAGTTGCTTTTCTCTCTTCAATTCAGATAATCCAGTCAACTTGATTCACATTTCAACTGCACAAGTTGAAGCATGATAACAAAGCTCATCATGGATCATGTAACAGCCAACAAAGACATGGAAAGTGATTGTCACAAGATTTATAATTGTACAATTACCGAGTTAATGAATGAGAAATGGTAAGAAAATGAGAACAAAAAAAACATTTTGTTCTTCATGTTTCAAGACGAATTTGATGGCAAAGAATTTCAATGAATAATTTTCATTCTCATTAAAAACAAGCCTGATGAAGCTACTTATCATTTCCATTCAGAATTGTCTCCAACCAAAAAGTGGAGAGAAGATGAGAAAAGGAAATCATTTTCAATTGCATTTTTCGATTCAAACAGTTTGATAACCAATCAAAAGAACAAAAAGAACTGAAATTTCATTTGTATTATCATTTTCCTGCTTCAGGCGAAATTCAATGAGAAAATTGGTTTTCACTTAATCCACAGAAAAAATCATTACAAGCAATGTTTCAAAACATCAGCAAAGGTCCAACTTGTTTCGATTCAGTTTCCTTCAAACATTTATTCCATTTGATTGAGTTTGCTGATAACGAACATTGAAATGAGAAAAGAATAAAAAAATTCTCTTTTCTCTTCCAACAATTTTATATCGAAATCATGATTAATAAAAGCGAACATTTTGGATAATATTTTATTCGAAACTGTCCAGTTTCTTCGAGCCTGACCAATTTGGAAATTGATTTTCATGCAAATTTCGTTGGATCTTTTGGTTACCTGAAATTGTAATCAAAGTTCAATTGATTCTAATTGTCTATTCGACTAAATCTTTTGATCTTTTGAAAGAAATTTTTTTCTCGCTTTAAAAAGTGAATTTTCCATTGGACAGAAAAGCTTCTTTATTTACTTTTCTGAGCAACTTTCGTATTCATTCAACTGAATTTTATTCCTGACTTTGCATTGGGTAAAACCAAATGAATGCACTTTGTTTGCATTAGAACATGAAAGTGAACAAAATTTAATTTCGAAGCAGTTTTTTGTTTCTTCATTTTGTGTAAATTGAACTTCAATTTACAAGTTTACATTTTTACTGTTGAATCCATTGAGCCATAACCAGGTGTGAGGAAGCACAAAAGTGCAAGAAAAGTTGAAATTTTTCATGAAAAATTTGGAATGAAATATCGAGATAATTGGAAAAATGTTTTTTTCATTATTTCTCATTTACCAAACCTTGAGTTAATGACAAGTAAATGATTGTAAATGTTGGAGCAAATGCAAAATTGGAATTACATGGAAAAAGAAAAATGACATTTCATGATGCAAATGAAACACTGGACTTCGATAGTTGGAACAATAAATCTGAGTAAATAACGAAAATGATATTGATGTTGATAAATTGATTGATGAAAGTTTCATTTGATGTGATAAAGTTGAACAGAAAGGGAATGCCTTTGGATAAAAAATGAAGAAGAAAAAAACTGATTCTCAGGTTATTCCAACTCAATAATAAAGTTATCATGAATTTTCACTCCCAGTGATTGTCAATACAATTCGCATTGAGCTTCATTGATCGGGAACCTTGTAAATAACCTTGAATCAAAGTCAAAATCATTCATCTTTTGAAAAGTCAAACAGAGAAAAGAAAAGTTTCAATTTTTTCTCAATTCCATTCATCTTTCTTCCTCTCTTCTTCCCTCCAAACAGGGAGTTAAAATTTGATAACTCAAAGCAAAATGTTTAGACAAACAGTTTCAATTGTTTATCAGTTTCTTGTTTCATTTCACAAAAAAAAAGAATTCACTTCTTTATCAACTCATGGTAAACTGACCAACGGGCATCTCTTCATGTTTGTCTTCTTTTTGATAACATTTATTCTTTCCTTCAAATTCTATACCATTTCTGATATTGTCCAATGGTCATTCATATTTCATCGAAAAAAAAGAAGACTGGGAATTGTAAACATCTTATTTCGACTTATAAATGTTTTAACTTGATATTGTTCAAGTGAATGGAAAGATTGTTTTCTTGTTTTTTCATGTTTTCATTTTTTCTATTCCTACTGGACTTTGAGATAATATTCAAATGCATCTTCATGATGGATGCAAGGTTGCTGTTTAATATAAGATTTCCGGTTGACTGAAAAGCATGGAATGAACATTTCGTGGAAAAAGAGATAAAATTGGAAAATAATGGATAACCATCATTCATCTTTCGGTGTAACCAAATGGAATCAATTTCGTCAGTAAATATTTTCATCACCAAAAAATCGAATTCATTGTTTTCAATTTATCAGTTTACTCAGCGAAATTGGATTCGAATCAAATATCGAGCTTCTTTAATACTTGCGAGTTCAACTTCAACAAGTTGATAATTATGATTGGAGTTTAAGTCAACAATGAAAGTAAATGGACAGAAAACTCAAACAACTCGAGCTTTGCATTTTGATTGGAAACTTTTTACCGCTTTAATTGGAAATTCAAGCAAATTCAATTAAAAAGCTTTCAAATTTGCATTTCTCGTTGCTTCCTTTCCACTTTATTCAACTGATTAACCTTTTCAGCAACTCATAACAATCAAAAATCGAAACTCAATTTATGCAAATGTTCAACTCTGCAAATGCTGTACTTCTTCAGAAAATCGTTTTCCGATAAACAACTTTTCTTCTGAAAAAATTGCTTTCAAATGAAAAATAGATTTCGATCAAAATTAATGTCATTAAATTCAGTTTCATGTTGAAGATTATTTACAAATTGAAACAAAAAGTAAATACGAAAATGGATGAAAATGAATTTGCCTTTAAGGTTACATTTTCATGTAAAAATCGTTATTGACAAGTTTTTGATTAAGTTAATGACAAATCCAAATGCATTTTCAATGAAATCATATTTGATTGAAATTGCAAAATTGATTAACTTTTCCTCGCTCCAACAACTTTTCACTTTTAATTTGCCAAAAAAAATATGTTTGAACATATTGAATGTAATGAAAACTGTACTGGAAATGATTACACTTGGAAAAGGTTAAGAATATGCTTTTAATGTTGATATAAATTAAAAGCAAATGTTGACTTTGCCTCAAGCTCAACTCTGAACTTGTTCACACAATGATGAAGTTGATTAAATTTGGAAAATTTGTTTTTACCATTTCTCCATTTGCTTTTTCAGCCAACAATAACATGCTTTCAAAGTGTTAATTTGAAGGAAAAAGATTGAAAGCTAAAACATTAATGGTCGTTTTACCCTGAAAAAGTATCCAATCAATATCAACTTTGCAACAATATTTTCAATAGTTTATCAATAATGAACTTTATTCAAGTTTGGCAATGAAAAATGTTTTCATTTTGTTTTCTTTTTTGCTTTTCTTTCTCTTTTCATTGAAATGCTTTAATTTAGTTTCATCTTTTATTCTGATCTGTTTTCGAGTTTTGTTCGTTTTTCTGGTTAAACATTGTACATAGCATTGGATTCAGTGATGATAATTGAATGAAATGAAATAATAACGATTATAATAATGATGAAAATAATAATGGTAAAGTGGGAAAAGGCAAAGGGAAAAGTAAAGAATTGGTTTAGTTGCTGTTTGAGCTATAAAACTTGAATTAGCGTCGCGTGATTCTGTCCCATTTCATATACTTTCGTCTGCTGGGAATGATAATGTTTTATCGAGATAAAGTGATAAAATTGAGGGAAAGACAGTAAAAATGTAATAAACGAAAGAGAAGAAGGAAAAACAGAGAAATTCCAAGGAAAACATAATAATATCAAATAAAATCTTTTCTTCATCACATTCAGTCAACAAACATTTGCTTTAATTTTGTCCATTCAATTGCAGTTGTTTTCGTTTCTCCATTTTTCTCATCATTATTAAGGAATAAAGAATAAAAAATCTCAGCCTTTTTCAATCATGAAAAGATAAATGAATAGAAATTTTCTATTGAAAAAACCAACAATTAGTTCAAAGAAAGCTGAATGAAAAATTGATCTTCGATTACGGAAAATCTTTTCGATTGATTTTGTCAAAAAGGATTTCTGAAACATTCAATCGAAAAAAATCGAATCGATAGAAAATTTTTTTTAATTTTCATTCTGAATTTCTAAGCAACAATTGAGCAGAAAATTTTGCAAATATTCACATGAACTGAAATTTTCTAGTGAAAAGTTAAAAATCAAAAGAATGACTTCAGGTCGGAATTCGAAAGGAAAACTTGGAAATCGAATAGAAAAAGTTTTGGTTTTAGAAAATCTTCGAAAATCGATTTTGAATCGACAAAAATAGCAATTTTCGAATTTTGGAAATTCAATTCTAAAAGAAAAGAAAAATTTTATCAATTTTCTATTGAATTTCGAATGAAGAATTGATCAGAAAATGTTGCATTCACATGGTGCCACCTATTGAGAATGTTAACAGTCTAATTGAACTGAGCAACTGACTGATGAATTTGCAAGTTGAATCTGATTTTTCAACTTTACCTTGTTAGCTCAAAATATTAGAGTTGGTTGATTACTGGTAATCAGGTTGGCGAGTGTTTTTTGAAAACATTTTGTTGCATTTTGAGCTTGAAAAGGCCACCATTCACATAAACCAATAATGATAATGGTAATGATGATTAAAGTTGAGTGTCAACGTTGACGGAATAACATTTTTCTTCATCTTCTGGTTGCCTCATTTTTCCTAGCCTTGTTAATGTTAACGTTTCAACTTGATGAACCATTTCTCTGTACAGGTTATACTTATTAGTCTCATGGGTAACAGGGAAAAGTCTCTTTTCTTTCTTGCTCTTCTTTCGTTTCACTTCATGTTAAAGTGCTGGGTAATTGTAAAGGGATAAAGTTGTCTCATCATTACAGTCACCATTATCATACATGATCATCTTCATAGACGATCATAATCATCAAAAGTAAATTACTTTCAAGTAAACTGCTCTAAAAGGTAGTCAATATTGTTTATCAATAATAACCAGTCATTAACTGAACCAAATTCACTCGTTTTTAATGAGCCAAAGAGTCATTTAATGCACTATAAGGACAGTCCATTGAATAGGAATTTTGACCCTAGGAATAAACTCAGAGCTTCGAGTTTGAACATTTTTGCAAATCGAGAAAAAAGTAAATTTTGATTTTTCAGTGTCGAGTGAATTTTCCAAACTGGATTTTCGAAAAGCAAAACATATTCCAAACTCTCGTACAAAACTTTGATTCTGAAGCTGCAAGTCGTTTTGCGCATATTTTTAGTTCCAATGAAAAGACGATTAAAACTGAGATAAATGTTTTAAAGGTAAATCGAATTTCCTTCTGCATCCAACTTTTATTAATTTTTTATTGGAGAATGGCGCATCGAATTTATTCATAGTTCGACTACTTCATGACTTGAATGTGAATATTTGAAATGATATTTGCTTTCAAATTCTAGACTTTTTCTTGTTTTTTTCTCAAATTTGATTTACTATTTCGTTTCGAGTTTTCGTGTTTTTCATTTTCATATTTTCTTGCGACAGTAAAAGATTAATTGATGAGCTTTCATGAACTGGAAGATGAATGTGAATGTTGATTTGCATCAATCATAATAAATTGATGAATATCACGAGTCAATTTTTCAATGTTTTTTTCAAGCAGAATCCATTAAAATTGTTTAATGTTGATCATTGCTTTGCGTATCGATTTGACCCGAATGCTGGTTCTACAAGTAAAAGTGATAAATGATTGTTTTGCTTAATTTGTTTACTATTAAAGTAGAAACTAAATAATCTCATTCTAACGGAGAATGAAAAGTTCATGTTTAAACTGTGATTGATGCTCTATTCATGTCGACTTAAGAAATGAATTTTTTCCTCAACAAATTGACATTCTTTACATGAGTTGACTCAGCTAATTATGAGCACAAGGTGAGTAGGTTGAAGATAATTTAATGATGAGATTATCATGAAAAGTGAAACTTTTTGTTGAAACTTGTAGACTTGAAACTAGATTTTCATTTTTCAACTTTTCACGAGAAAAATTGAAATCCCTTGAAACTGTCTGGAAATTTGGTACAAAAATGAATTCCAATTTTTCTGTTTTTTCTCTTTCAATCAATAAACCCTTTTAACCCTGGAAAAGCTAATGGAAGCCTGTTCAATTGAACAAAATGGCGAAAAAATTTAAAGAAAATTATTGATTGAAAAATGAAAGTTTTATTGGACAAAAGTATCTGAAAAGGGTTCGATTCGATTTGAAAATATTTGGATCATTTTTCGTTAAAGGAAAGAGTTCTGAGAAACTGAATTTTCTCCACACAAACTTATAACAGTTTCATTTCCATTGGAATATTGATTACAGAATTTGGCTGTTTGCTATGAATCAGATAATAAGGAGAGAAATGTTTACATTTAATAGCCTTTCTCTTTCCATGTAAATATTGTTATACTTTATTTGGATCAACATTTCTTTGCTCAATGTAATGAAAAAAAGGTGAATCAATAAGTGTGATGAGAAATGCTGATAAGAGCTTTTATTTGCTGATATTTTTCCCTCCCAAGGATCACTATTTGCTCTCTCAGTGTTGGACAAGTGTATTCCTATCATCTTCAGAACGCAGGATAACCAAGAAAATGATAATTTTCTTGTGACGAGGAAACTATGAGGCAACTTATTCTGGATGAATCAAGATTCATGGTTAGATAATTATTATTAACTTCATCATTATTGGTGATATTATTCACTGTGCATATTAATCAAGTGGTAGGTTATTGGGTGTGTTAGTCAAATGATTGGGTGTCTTTAGGTCAACAGGATAAAATGACTTTTATTGAACATTAGATAAGTTTCTTTTGAATCTCAAAGTTTTTCCCATTTCTGGACATTTATTTATTTCATTTTAATGTTTTTTTATAAAAATTGTTATTTTTTGCTATTCAAAATTAATAAGGAATTGAAAGTTTCAAGTTGATGTATTCAAAGTAGAAGTGAAAAAGTGAGAAAAAATGAAAATTGCAAATGTTTTGGTGGAACAAATTGGCTGTTGCAATGCAATGATGGAATTGTCTGTTTTATTAATGAGCTTGAATGGTAGAGTTGAGTAGCACTTTGTTTCAATTGATTTTCACTTTTACTTTGAAATATTCATTCTAATATTAATAATTTATCAACCTTTTGTTCTGCTTGCAGCGCCATCTATTAACTGGTATCATAAGTAGGTTTGGAAAAGTGATTTTTCGATTGTTAAGAGTATCGATTTTTCAACCGATTCTGGGTAAATAATCGATTTTTTCGATTCCCAAAATTTGGTCAATGGACTTTTATATGAAGCAAATGTCGCAAATTAGAAAACATTGCGTAAAAATATCGATTAGTTCGGTACTTGTCGATACATTTTTAGAATCGATTGTATCGATTTTCACATACAGTTTCAATCTACACTCATTCATTAAAGTTGATTGACATGTTGGTCATTAAGAGATTTGTGTTTTGCTTCAACTTTAATTTCTTAAATTAAAATTTCATTAATGATACAATGATATCAATCAAGTTAATTTATTTTACAGATTCTTTTTCATTTCATCGGCAAACTCATCAACAGTCAATTTATCGATAGTTCAAGATTTATCTTGCTTCGATTTTGTGAGAAACTATCAATTGTTAAATGTCATTTTCAACTGTCGTTACCAATGAAGCAGAGTTAACTAATGTTATGATTTAGTTTTTGTAGCAACATTTAATAACATGACGTTGTATCATGATCCATCTCTGAAATTATTGCAACTGTCGTCCAATCCCTCTTCCCATTGAACATTGACAGATGAAAATCAGGCAAAATGATTGAGTTGAAATCTCAGTTGACTTTCCTGAACATTTAAGTAAAACAATCAAACCCTGGTGTAACCTATTTTGATCTAATCTCATCTAAATCTAACCTAAATCTGAGACTTGATAAAATGAGATGCATGTGAATCTAAACATTTGAATACATTCAATAACAATATGTAAATACAAAAAGATGAAGGATACTTGTGAGTTGCTTCAAGCCGTGGGTCAACCCATGAAACTCAACCCAGAGTCAAGTTGAAATGTCAACAACATTTGATCTTCATTGAGAGTTTATTAATAAGATTACTTGCTTTCCTCATTTCACTTGTAATAATATTTACGCATTGAGTCTAACCTGACAAATATTATTATTTAATCAAATTAATCAAATTTCATTTCACCAAATAAACAATGTCAAGAACCAGGTTAACCCAAAAAAACTGAGCACGCAATTTAAAGTTCAATTGAACTCGAGTTAGACTAGACTAGTCAATGTAAAGGGAGAAAATTAAACGAACAGAAAAAATTTAAATAAAATAATTAGTTGAAAGTGAAACATTGAAAGTGAATAAATGAATGGAAATGAGGAAAGCTCATGAGATATGAAGTTGGTCTCAATTTGCTGAGTAAAGATGACGTAAATTTTGAAGTGAAAAGAGTCAATGAAATTGCAGAAAACGGTAGAAAAGTCATTGGAAAGAAAAATTTCTATTCATTTCAATCTATTCTTGATGAAGGTTTTGCAGAGAGAAAAAAAGTTGCCTGATAATTGAACACTTGTCAATGTGCAAATGGACGTTAAAACGTAAACTGGACAAGCAAATATTTGGCAAATGCATTAATGGTCAATGCTAATGCTCTGTTGGTTTGACTTGGATTGACTTTTGCAATGATAAATCGTCTTTTGGTTTGATTGCGTTTCAATGAGAAGCAGTTAAGAAACAATATTTGCATTTGCTGTTGACTAGCAATTGACTTTTTTCTTGCTCTCTCTTTCTGTACATTTATCATGAGATGAATTTTGATGATTGGAGGGAAGTAAAGGAAAAAGAAAAGAATCTGAGCGAGAAATGTTTCCTTAATGATATTTTGTCTCATCAATGGCAACATTTCCATGTATTTACTTATCTCTGCTTTTGACCCTTTCACGAGTTTACTTTGCAATCGATAATTTATCATTAGAGTTGACAAAAAAAATATAATTATAAGGTTGTTCAAGACAAGCTGGTTGCATGACAAGAAGAGTCAAGAAAGTTTGCACTCTTTTTTCATTGATTAGTTGAGTGAAAAGGTGTTTAGTCAGTTCATTTAACTACTTTTCCAGGTATGAATAATGATTGTTGAACATTTGGTTTGACCAAGAGTTTAATTCAAATTGAAGTTGATAGTAGGCTGAGCAAAAATTAATGTCACTTTCAATGGGTTTGACTCAAAGTTTAATGTTAATCATTGGGTTATTTTGCATTATTATTGGTTCAACTAGAGATAAGCTCTTTTGATACTTGGTATCAAACATAACGGAACCTAACCTAACTCGACTCAGAGTTTAACTGATTAGTAAAGCTGATAAAAGGTTTAATCATCAGTTTATTGTTGTAAGCTTTTTCAATTTCAACTTGTGACAATGACTTTGATGATTAAAGTTGATCCTTTATACCTTTGAAATTGACACTTTTTGTTACTCAGTCTTAGAGTTTTTTTCGCGCTAAGATTAACTTACTCAGTCAATTCTAGATGAAGTTTACGTCGGGAAGTGTCCAAAGGTGATAAGAGTTTGGATGTTTCACGGCGTGAGATGATGGATGAAGTGTTTGTTGCCGTTGAAAAAGAAATGCTTCGCTTAAAAGATTTACGAATTTTGGCTTCTGAAGTTGATATTTTACGTTGGGATGAGGAAACATTGATGCTTGTCGGTGAGTGTGATGGGTAACATAGTTCATTAAACGAGCTGCCCAAGACATTAGTGTTTGATTCATCATCTTGTTCCATCTCTTCATTCTCATCAATCCAAGCATCCATTTTACGAGGAGACCAACTGGTCATGATGAAGCAAATTGTAGTCACAAGTTGGGATCAAGCAAAAAACAAATGGGGCAAAGAGAGTTACACAAAAAACACGAATAAATCAATCAACTTTGATTGACAGTGGATCTGTATGACAGCATTATGCAAAGTGATTAAAACATCATCTTGAGCTTTTGACTTTTGATAATTATGGTTAGTTTGAAAGTAAACACACAAAACTTAAAACAAATTGTTATCGAATACTTTTTGTTTTGAATGAAAATTGTTCAACAAAATAAATAACAACGATGATGAGTATCAATACATTTGCAAGGTAAATAATGATATTGATGATTAAATGTTTAAAATGAAAACAAGATCAACATTGATGTTCAATTGGAAAGAAGCAAATGGCAAAGTAAAATGTAAACACTAAAGTTGAAGAAAAGTGAACAACGTTGGTTTCGTTGTGACGAACAACAAAAAGAAATATTTTTTGTCTTTTTTTCTTCTATTCTCTCTGTTCTCACTCATGTAACTTTACTGTTCCAAATGGTGATGATAATGATGATGGAGAAACTCAATCAAGGGTAAACTATCCCAAGTTACTTTGAGTCTCACTCGAAAAGAGAGGAAGAAGAAGAAAGAAGAAAAAGAAGAGAAGAAGAGAGTAAATTAGGATAATAATAATGTGCGTGTGTTACAAAAATAGGGACACATTTTGTTCTCCCTTTTATTCTGTCTACCAAATTGAGAGACAGAAGAAAAAGGTAAATAGAAATTTGGTCGACAGAGAAAATGGAAGCAAGAAAAATGTCGACACAAGAGAGTAACATTGGCAGGCATTTTCATGGAATGAGTTATGCAAAAATGCATAACAATAACATTGTTTTCCCTTTAGTTGGTTCTCATTTCTGGTCAGTTGGGTTCGTTCATGTTTACCATTGAAACAATGGATAATGAAATGAAATTGAAAATTGATTGATTGACAATCGAATAAATCATTTCTTTTTAGGATAAAAAATTGATTTTCTTATTCATGATATTCTTAGCTTCATCGAGTCAAACTAATCTCTTGGGTGAAACTTGATTTTCCTAGTAAAAACTAAAACTCTATCGATCTTTTCTCAATGACGAATCTTCGGCTTAGCGAAATTTGGTTCCAACTTTCGTTGAGATTTTCGTTGGAAAATTTCAAATCGAAATTCATTGGAAATTCATTTTAAATTCGTCGCCACTTTGATCAACTTGTCGTAATGATATTGTTTGCAAATTCACTTGGACTCAATCCAATCATAAAATTACTGAATAGGAAGTGAGTAAAATGGAAATGCCCATGTTTCATGGATTAAGCTCTTCTCTTTTGTTTCCACTTTTTTTCAGATTATTTTTTCTTCTCAAAACTTTTCACTTTGTTCATGTGATAATCGCCATTGTTTACTTGCAACATTGTTTTCCAGTGCAACTGTTATCAAACGAAAACAAAAAAAATTTCTTTTTTTCTCAACTCATTATTCTGTTGATATCAGTGAACATTACTGATAATCGTTATGTTCTTGACAAGGACAAATTCTTTTGCATTAATCATTTTCATGAATAACATTTATCACAATTTACATCATGCACCATCTCGAACTTTACACTTTCAAGTTTTTTTCTTCTCGTTTCGCCTTTCGATTATCATGGTGTGAGAGTGATGATGCCAAGAAAACAATTGCAAGTTGAAAGAAAAATTGGTTCATATTGAAATGATATCATGGTTCTGTTCAAACTCTACTTTGTTTACCTCGAAACTCCATTAAACTCTTTGGTTTCACTTTTCTTTTTTTTGTGGTAAAAAATGTTCGACTCAACATTTTGCCTTCATTTACATGAATTAGAGTAAACAGTTGTATTACATGATGAACATGGTAAAGAGAAATGTTTTTCCTCTTTTCTTTTTCTCTCTGTACAAACTTGCCAGATTGATTCTGATGAAATTGAGAAATTAAATTTCATGGAAAAGGAAAAAATTGAAAGGCAAACATTTCATGAAATGCATGAGAAAAGAACCTTTTTTGATTTTTCCTTTTCCATTCAACTTAATGATTCTGGTTTCAATTTCAATTTCATTCAATTTGTAAGTTTACTTAAAAATTTTGGGAACATTTTTTGCGCTTTTCAACCTTTAAATACATCTTTTTTGGCAACATTTTTTGTTGCTTATTTCAACCGGAATCTCAAATTAATGAACTCGTCGTCATTTCAACCAATCAGACTCGATCAATGTTTCAACTCAAAAATTTGACTTTTATCGCGTATTTACTCTCAGAATTTATTCGTGTTTTCGTTATTCGAATTGAAATGTGATTAAAAGATTGGGAATTTGGTTTCAATCAATGTTACAACTTGTTCAATTGAACTGTTTGCATTCCTTGGCAAAGTAACCTTGTCATGTTTAATCATGTTTTATCCCTTTACATGGGTTTGATGTATTGGATAATAACGGAAACAGATTGTTCATTCAGATTGTCTCGAGAAAACGAAGATATTCTGTGAAAATCTTTCAAACTTTTCTTCAAATCATGGATCAATAACTATTCATTTTAGACAAGAAAGTTACTTTGTAACTTTCAAAAGTTGTTTTATTTTTATCGTTAAATTTTAAAGTCAAATCACGGCGTGCGAATAAATTATTGAATATACTTTCAATTTTTCCATTTATGCTTGATTCGATAACAGTTCAATTTGAAGTTGAATGTACATCTGAACTTTTCAGTTACTTTGTGCCTTTCAAGCTGCCATCTATCAATAGTAATTCAAGTTGTTAGCTGTATTATACTTCGAATGATGATCGAGTTACAGAAAATGAATTTTTTGGTCGAACACAACTTTTCTTGAATTTTGCTTCTCAAGTGTACGTTACGTTGACTAGACCACTAACTTATTGACTATCTTTATTTGTCTTTTTTATGTTAATCGATCTTTACAAATGTTTTTCGCAATTTCCGTATTTTTAACCGAAAAGGGAAAATTGTCTTTTCAGGTTAATTTCGTGATTTTTTTTTCTTTGAAATTTTCAATCTCAAATTTCATGAAAACAATCTTTAAATGATAAAAGTGTAAAAAGTTCAGTGTAAAAGTGCGCAAATAGTTTTCAATGTAAGTGGAGGTGTTTGTGGATAAATTAGCTTCTGTTTCGCTCGCTTAGTCGAAATGAAGTCATGAAGAAAATGAATTGTTGAAACAGAAACAATGAAATGCGCAATGATTTGAATGAGGAAAAATTTGGCAAAGAAAATCATTGTTTGTGATAATTTTTGAAAATGAATCATTACTCAGTGGAATTTTCAGTGGAAAAAAAATGTTTGCAGTTTAAAAGTGAAAGACAAAAAGTTTGCATTTTCGTGTTTAGACATATTTCATCAGTAAAACAATCAACTATTTACAGTGAAAGAGTGAAATTTTCACTCCAACATTTTGATCGTTACATAAAGCTGTTCAACTTTTCCCTTTCAACCGAAAAATTCTGTCAATAAATTGGTTGAGTATTCGAGTGGTTATTAGTTTTGCTTTTGCTGGTCAATCAAGTTTGAGGGGGAAAAACAGCCGCGACAACGATAATTAAATTGTAAGAGAAAGAATCGAAAAAAATGGAGAAAACTTGATGAAACTTTGTTCAGCCTAAAAGTTTAAAAAATATAATTGCTAGAGTAATATTGATGAGGATAACCGCAATGATGATCTGCTGTCGACTTAACCATTCTTTAAACTGTGGATCTACAAAGTAGAGCAAAGGATTGTGGGTTAATCTTTCGGCTCTTTCCGCTTCTTGACGTCGTTGTTCCCGGGTTGCATGGGACAGAACTGAAACTTCTTCCCTGCTCATAACTGGTTCTTTAATGGGTTTAGAGGAAATTGACTGAAGTGAGGGTTTCCTTTTGAGTGGGCCACTTTTAGTGCCACCAGAATCATTTGGTTTACTGGCGTGTGAGGCACCAGTTGAGGCTGGAAGTCGATACAATGAAGCTGTTCTTAAGGGTGTTTTTGTTGAGCTACTTGACTCGGACGACATATCAATCGGTGTAGGCAGTGCAAGTCCAGCATCACTCGAGTTGTCCGTTTCACGGCCTGAATCAATGGATGAACTGGTTCCATAAATTTTATTCAAATCACTTGAACCCAAATTTTGTGATCTATTAATATTTAAGCGACTAAAGGAAGGTGGTTCGAAAGACGGAGGTTTGCTAACTTTACCGTAGCGAGAAACTAGTTTTTGATATTGGTCTAGATGGTCGGCCGAAGAGTCGTCATTATTGGCTTGATATTGTTGGTTTTGATGATGAATAAATGCATGTTGATGGCTACTTTGAGAAGGCATTTGTTGAGAGTGTAAGCTTGAGCTGGCACCTGATGGAGCCAGTGAATGAGGTAAGCGATTCGATTGGTTCTGCTGCTCTTGTTGATGACTTTGATCGAACGTTCGATTGGATTGACTTGTGAAAGAAGAATTTCTTGTATTCTCATTAAGTTGGGAATTAGATCCAGAACGGAAGGAACCTCGACGACCACCGAAAGGTTCATTAACGTCTAGATACTGTTTAGAACCAGTTAGACTAGAAGCTGTCTGAGAGGGTGAAGGTGAAGGTGAATGGAAACGTTGAGGTCGAGAGGCACCTCGACGTATGGAGGAAAAGTTAGAGAGTCGACCTCGCAAGGGTACATCAGGTGAGTGCATGTTTTTAATGGCATCGGAGCCACCACATTGTTTAGCAATGCTATAACCCAAAGCGGAATCGGTTCGTGACTGAGCAGCAACTTGCTCTGATTGATCAGCCTTACTACGGGCCGTGGTTGTCCTGCTTATGGCAATGTCTGCCTTTTGAAGGGCAATCTGTTGAGCTTGACGAGCTGCACCAACAGCCGACTCTATCCTATCCCTGAGTTTAGAGGAACGTAAAACAAATAAGTGCTTCTTCTTGGCGTTGGTCACCAAACAATTGTTTTTATATTTTCCCTCTTCACGGGTTCCATCACGGAAAAAGGTTACTCCATAACCGTACTTTTTATTATTGTACCATTCACCTTCATACCGAAGTCCGTCCGATCTTTCACAAATTCCAAATCCACAGCGTTTATCATTCTTCCATTCACCCATGTAAGTTTCGGTTGTTGATGGGTCAGAGATTTCTGCCTCTTGGGCGAGGAACGAGTTGTTTGAAACTGTGTCTGGATCAATTGGATCACGAGATGAATGGTACAAATGTTTACTTGCAATGGGTGCTGAGGAAGCTGAGTCAATTGAAGAGGCAACTGATGATGAAGTTGATCTAGCTGAACGCATATCAATGTCACCTGTTGACTTTTGCTTCTTTAAACGAAATCCTTTTAAAAAGCCAGTCTTTTGTGCTGCTGGTGGTGACGTTTTATCACCCAATGAACTATGACGTCGTCTCAAGGTTGATGTTGGTTGACTTTTAGCGACAAGAACAAAGCCACCTCTCATGGTTGCATCACGTTTCACTGGATCATAAACTGACTCAGTTTCACTTTCCGTGTCGAGTGATTGAATCGACAAGCTGTTTGAGTTTTTCATTAAAACGTCTTTAGTAACACTACAATGGCCATAAGGAGCCGAATGACGCACTCCATAACCATGGCGCATACCACGAAGCCATTGTCCTTGATAAGTTCCACTGTCGGCATAAGTTTCAGAACCATAACCATCATGCAATCCATTGGCCCAGGTTCCCTCATATTTGGCACAAGAAACGGCTGAACCTCTAACACCATAACGACCCTTGTAACCCTGAGTCCATTCACCTTTGTAAATCCATTTACCACGAAACTCAACACCTAATCCATGCCGTTTACCATTAGACCATTGACCTTCATAAATGGCTCCACTTGGCCACTTATAGACGCCACAAACTTCAAATCCATAACTAAATGAGCCACTGTATTCACCTTGGCCTTTGGGTCCTAAATGAAAGTAAAGTATCGACAAAAATTAGAATCGGTGGAAACTCGACAACTTTGGAATCGAAGAAATAAGCAGAAAAGAAATCTGTTGCAATGAATAATCTATTTACCTGTACATACTCCATGGCCGTGTGCTTTTCCATCCTGCCAGCCACCAACATAGATTCCACCGTCGTCAAAGTCAAACCTTCCTCCGGCTGCTGATGTTGATGTTGGTTGAGGTGATGATGAAGGACTGGCTGATGGAGCTGGACTCGACTGAGCCTGAGACGGTTGACTATCTCGTTGAGGGAAATACTGTTGATCTATTGTTTGCTGGATTTGCTGATAAGTGATTGGTTCTTTCTTCATACTTCATTGTTTCACTTCCAACTCAATTCATAACTATAACGAAAATGAAATGATAGAGTAAAAGCCAAGAAAAAAAAGAAGAGAGAGAGAGAAAGAAGAAAAACAGGCAACGAGAAAATAAAATTCAGAGATGTTCATGAAGACTGATTGAGAGTAAAAGTTCTAAAGTTAGAAACAAGACACTGAAAAAGGGTCTAATTTTAGATGAAAATGAGCACACTTTGAATATCATCGCTTTTACTGAGGAATATGTTTTCTTGACCTAAATACCTTTCACACTGGTTCACAATTTACAGTTTCATTATGGTTTTGCCCTCATTTCATCACTCGAATGTTTATCTACCAAAACTGAACTCAAATAATTGATTTATACTGCGATGAAATCCTTTCCATGATACAAAAGCTTGCATCGACATGAGAAACTTTTAGTTCTTGTTGAGAAAATGAATTATCTTTTCGATTTCTTTCTTTCCCTTTGTCATTTCATTTCATTGGCATGAAGAGCTCATTACTGATTAAGCATTCGGAATTGAACAGAAAAATCGATGTCAACTACAAAACAATACTTTTACCTTTGTTTTGAATGAAAATTGTTCAACAAAATAAATAACAACGATGATGAGTATCAATACATTTGCAAGGTAAATAATGATATTGATGATTAAATGTTTAAAATGAAAACAAGATCAAACATTGATGTTCAATTGGAAAGAAGCAAATGGGAAATAAAAATGTAAACACAAAAGTTGAAGAAAAGTGAACAACGTTGGTTTCGTTGTGACGAACAACAAAAAGAAATATTTTTTGTCTTTTTTTCTTCTATTCTCTCTGTTCTCACTCATGTAACTTTACTGTTCCAAATGGTGATGATAATGATGATGGAGAAACTCAATCAAGGGTAAACTATCCCAAGTTACTTTGAGTCTCACTCGAAAAGAGAGGAAGAAGAAGAAAGAAGAAAAAGAAGAGAAGAAGAGAGTAAATTAGGATAATAATAATGTGCGTGTGTTACAAAAATAGGGACACATTTTGTTCTCCCTTTTATTCTGTCTACCAAATTGAGAGACAGAAGAAAAAGGTAAATAGAAATTTGGTCGACAGAGAAGATGGAAGCAAGAAAAATGTCGACACAAGAGAGTAACATTGGCAGGCATTTTCATGAATAAACAGGAAATTCGAGTCAACACTCCGCTTGATCGTTCATATTCATCCGATTAGTTTATTTCAAAATAACTTTCTTTACTCCTTTTCACGGAGCTTCTTTGTGAATTTGATCCAGTTAATCACACGACAATGGCCTTCGATTTTTATTGTAAATCAAGAATCGAATGAAAAGATCGAATAATATTCACTTCATTAGACGATTCGTGCATCAGCATCTTGTGGATTAAAATAAAAGCTAATGTTGAATTGAAAGACACCAGATGGCAATGGAAAGAACATGGAAAGTTGAAAAACAAAGTCGTTTATCATTCCATAGAAAGTGTTATAATCTCACTAAAATTTGAAGATAATTCACTAAAATAACCATCAACTTTGTTCCGAGTCTGTGCGCCTCATATTTCAACATTGATAACTTGCCGGATTCAATCCAAAGGATTCCCAAGATTGAGTCAAGAATTGTGAATATACCAATTTTATCTTCTTTTCTACTCTCAAGATGACGCCACTGTGTGCATAAATCAAACACTAAATTACACAGATTTAAATAAAGATTGATTTATTACCAATGGATATGACACATGAGTATTCATGAAAGCTAACAATGACCTCCGACCACTCATTGTCTAGATGTCTGCAAAAGTCACATCCAACGCTACGGTTACATTCATTGATGCATCAAATAATAAAGGTCATCGAATTGTCCTTGCCCTTGATCTTCGTCATAGTTTCATCTTGAATTTCATTTCAACCAATTTTCCAAAATTTTCAACATTTTCTAATGAAATGAAAACTTATAAGTTAAACTTGTAATTTAATTTTGATTAAAAGTTGGTGAGATTTTGAAAAATGATGAGACAAAGTTAGACGGTAAACAAATAATGTAATAATGAGATTCATCTTTAAACGATTTAGTGTGCTAAATTGCATACAAATGAATAATAAATCTTTAGTGGTTTACCCAGACAAGAACAGATGAACACAAGTTTACACAATGAACATGTTAACCATGTTAATGAGATAAACAGTTCAAGTCGACTGATTAAATGATGGATGAATTGTCGACTTGAAGGTTAAATGTCGCTTAAAAAGGATGGAGAACAAGAAAAGATGAAAATGAAAACAACCAAAAAACACGAAAAGCAACATTTCAAGTTTGATAATCGAACACAAAAAATTGGATCGATAATGAATGAATTGATCAAGTCAAAGTATGATGATGAGAGAAGACATGAGAAAAGAAAGGCGACAAAGACTGAGTTAAGACCAACATTGTCAAGTTGTTGTCTAGTTTATCCGGTGAGATTAATTCTGAAAAGAAAAGGAAAGAATCACAGGGAAAGAGAAGAAGAAGAAAAATCGCGAAAAGAATGGAAAAATAATGATAATGGTAAACCAAAATGAAGAGCGAATAAAGATGAAAGAATTGCAATTTTCTTCCAATCTTATGGCGAATCGAGGCAAGTATGAAAATGACAGAAATTGGAATAAAGATGAAGCAAAGTTGTGGGTAAAAAGATGAGCAACCCTGAAAAGAATGGCAATCATTTGTATTCTAATGATTTCAACCGATTTTCTTGTTGGCCAAATTAGATGAATAAATTTGGATTGTTCAATGAACATAATGACTGGCATTACAAGTGGTCATGATAATCAAGAAAATGATAGTTCAATATGCTTTAAAGGTTTGACCCTTGTAAAAAGCCTGAGAACGAGATAAATCTCTTTGCAATTGTTAATACAATTTCATGTACAAACTCGACATGAAATGATATTGTTGAATTTGGTAAACAATTGCCATGAGAATTGGTAATGATAACTTTTTCTCTTTTTATCTTTTTCTCCATGTTTCCATGTAACTTTCTCTCAACTGAGAATTTGCTTTTTCTACTCTTCTTTTGCGGACAAAATTTTTCTCCACTTTTCTCCATTTTAGTACTTTTGCCCTTCTTTTGTATGCTAATATTTGTTTCCATCTTCTTTTCACCACTTTTTTTTCACTTCGCTCACCAAACTCTTTTTTTTAGCTCAGTAAATAGATTGTTTCATCATTCAGTTTGCTTTTGTTTCATTTCATTCAACTTCAAGTTGTAAACTTTTACTCTACTTATTCAGTTTGCTTTTGCCTTTTTTTGCTATCAAAACCTGCTATTTTGACAGATGCAAACAAAATATTACATTATTATGCATTAAACAATAAAAATGATGAGCTTTGGAAGGGAAAAATTTAAAAAAAAACTTTTCATCATTGAATTCAAAACTTTTTTGCACAATATTCTGGGTTCACATTTTTTAGAAAAAATTCAGTCGATATTTCCTTTGTCTAAAATCTTATCTCATTCTGCTTTTAATGTCTTTTATCCACTTTATTTACACTCGGATTCACTATTGATTTCCTATTCAATTACAAATCGCTGCAATTTGATTAAACCCGAGATTCATTTGATTTTACTAGTTTTGATTCAGTTAATTCGTAGTGAATTTTTTGATGAAATGCTTCAATATCGAGATCATTTTGATCTTCAGTTATTGCTTCAAACTTTAAAGTTTTCTGAACTTTCTTCTTACTGTTGGAGTTGAAGTGTTAGTAAATAAATTCACTTGTAAAATCTAAACCAATCTGACATTCAACTTGTAATGTCATTTGATTCTGGATCAACAGATTAAAGTTCAAGTGTTTTGGCCGAATAGATACAAAATGAATTAATTTCGGTGTCCAATTGAGAATTTAATTGAAAACTCGAACATTCAATTTGATTTCCTAATAAAGTTGCATTACTCTCAACTGCTCAAGATAACAATAAAAATCAAGAGATAATGAAATTCTTCGCGTTTCCATGTAATAATGATAATATTATATAATAAAGGCAACTTTATCACTAGAATAAACTTGTTATACTGAAATTGCGGTTTTCTTATTATCATGTTATAATACAATCAACTGTCTTTACTGATTATTATCTAAACATTACAAGGTGTTATCTGTGAAACCTTAAAAGGCAAGTTGAACAAGGCAAAGAGGAAAAAAACAAAAACAAAAGAAAAGAGGATTTGCAAGAGGCAACCTTGACCAAAGGGATAATGTATTTGGCCATGAAAAAAGGCACAAATAATAAAAACAAGAAACAGATTGATACATTAAGAGCAGTTTATCGTAAAGTAATTCAATGTTGATTACCTTTTATTTTCATTCCCAGTGATTCGATATTATAATTCTGATAATGTTCCAAAAAGGACAAAATAAAGTAAAACAAAGTCTTTGATCAAAACAACCAAATAAACAATTAACTTTTACTCTTTACTTGGAAATCACAGAATCTTCAACCATTGATTTCTAGTCATTTCTGGATAATTTAAAGAAAATGAGCTCTAACGATAAAGAATTTCGAACTTCGAAATTTGGAGTTCCTTAGTTAACTTTCAATGAATTTCGGTGCATTTTTGGTATTGAAGGAGGGATTAGAAGTCCATTCGATTGCAGGTAAAGAAGTTTCAAGATGAGATTCAAATGAATACCGAAAGTGATCGCCTTCATCTAATAGTTACTTTGCTGAAACATCAGTTAACATCTTTTTATTAACCTCAACATTTGTTGTAAATGCAAATCAATATTAATTAGGCCAAGTTATAATGGATGCAACAAATTCATCACTAATCTGCATATTCATCTCATTTAATTCATGCAATAATTTATTCATTTGATGAGAAAAACTTGTATTTGATATCGGAAGCATGATATTGAATTTACATTGAAAATGCTTGGGCAAAGCAAAAGAAGGAAGAAAAATCATTTCTCAGGAAAAACATTCAAGGCAACATCCATCTTGACCAAGTCATGAGTTTCAAGCTGTCAGAATGCTCAGTTTTTCATTACAAATTTATGCAATTGAAAAAAGCATTTACATGGAAAAAGAAGAAAAAAAAGTTCATTTAATTTCATTTGAGAAAAATCAAAATTTGAATCTGATTTGAATTTTCTTTTCAAGGAAAAAAATGGTTCAATCTTTTATATTCCGAGCAACTTCATTATCAACGAACAATCAATTTCGAGTTTTGATTTTTTTTCTGCAAAATTTTCTCCTCAAGTTGACGGAAAATTCTCATCATGTAAACCATGGAAAATTCTTTTTTCGTCCAAACAGAAGTTTATGAAATTGAATCCATCATGGAAATTGTCTAGTAATGGATTATTCTTGTTTCATTGTTTCATGTAATTCCATAACAATCGAGTGGTTTTGGTCGAAAAGGAAATGTTCATTAATCATAATCTCCAACAATACTTTTGTATTACATTCGTCATGACAGTCGAGATGAAAAGATGTATCGATTGAGTGTTTAACGTTTAGTAAGAAAATGATGTTAATCTTGTAATCACTGGAACTCACCATGACTGGAAACGGTTTAGTAATCAAGAGAATTGCACTTTTGTAGAATTCGAATTTCAAAGTTAAAATTTTTGACTTTTCATGTTTTCAGATCGATTTTTTTCTAATTTTAGATTCGCTCATTTTGACATTAAAATTGAATCAATAGCAATCTGATGTAATTATAAGACTGAATGGAATGAATCGAATCATTGAAGGGAAAATAAACTGAAACATTTATCTTATGTCTAACAATCGTTTTTTCCATGTTTCATGGAACTTTCAAAACCATATGAATCAATTATCTAAATTTGAATAGAAGAGAAAAGAGAATTTCTTTTGAAAAATTGAGCCAAACTTGAAACCAATTTTCATGTGAAAAGAAAAGTTTCAACTTGGAATTGCAATCAAAACTCGGCGTCAATAATCAAACAACAGAAATCGTTGTGTAAATAAATGTAAATTCAAAAGTAAATTTTCGAGATTCTTCGAGTTTTTGGATTGTTAACAAGATTTTCAGACGTCAAAAGGAAAATGAATTGAATCGAAAATTTCGAAAGAAAAAAAAGAGAATTGCAAGAAAGTAAATGAATTCGAGATTCACAGGAAAATAATTAATATGCAAATGATTTTTTTGACATTTTTTGTTCTAAATTAGCTTCTTTTTTCTTTTCAATTTACAGGGAAAACTTACAAACAACTTGTTCCAACATCAACTTGTTCAAGATGACAAACCAAGTGACAAAAAGTAAAAATAAACAGAGGCAAGAATAAAGAGCGAAAAACATTCCAAGAGAAAAAAAAAGTTCATAATTACTCAGTGAAGGGATGGAAGGTTAGAGTTGATAAGAGCATTCATTGTTGAATGGAAATTCGTGATTTATGGAAAGAAAAGTTTGAAACTGAAAATTGTATGAAACTGATAATTAATAACATTGATAATGAATCAAGTTCATGAAAATGAGCAAAATTGTTTTCTCATCAATTTAATTGCAATCCAATTCGGAGCTCGAAAAATGTCTTAATTTTTAAACCAAAAGGAGGTTCGAGTAGACGAGTTTTGACATTTCATCCTTTCCTGTCAATCTTGCAACATTATTATCATTCATCTTGGTTAGCATTGAAAGTGTCAAGAGACGTTTTGATTTGGTTAACCTATTTTTGGGTGTTCACTTGGGCTTCACTTGTTCATCCTTGTTGGACTCTTTTTACCTTCACTGACTGTTTACAGCATTGCGTGATATTCAGATGGTAATCATGAATATCATCAGTTGCCTTGTTCATAATGAGCTTAAGGTTGATCAATAGAGAAGATGGAATTTGGGTGAAAAGAAGAAAAAATGAAATTACATTTTTTGCACAGTAAATGTTGACTTTCGAGATTCTTTGAAAACTTTTTTCTCGATTCTTGTTTCAAGTTAACATGAGCTAAACATGATGAGCTCAAATGCTGAGTAAATGACAAGAGATTATCACTTTAGTCTCATCATGAAATCTTGACAGAAATTAGCCTTTTCCCATTTCGATTCGACTTTTATCAAATTTCTTTTTGTTCTGTAATTACTTGGAGTTTCATTATTAGTCAATTTGGTTTTCAACTTTACAATTCGACTGAAAATCGAAAATGAAAATCTTCGAAATTCATCGTTTGCTGTTGGACAAGAAGCTGACTTTCAAGTACTTTTATTGTGGTTCATTTGCTTTTGAATTTTCCTTTTTGTCATCTTTTGATATTGTATTTTGAATAAAGGTTTTTTATTACATAAATGTTGTAATATTTTGACGCTTTGCCATCATTTTGATATCAAAACTGTTGCTATGAAGCTGATGATATTTTACTTGAGAATGTCAAAGACAATGATTTTGATTCAGTTTACACGCAAAGTGTTCATTTTTGACTGACATTTTGCTTTGATTTTTTCTGAGTCGTTCCGTGTTGATGGCAATATTGGCTGTTGCTCTTTGAATGGTGACAACCATCATTTCGAGATTCTCTGACTTGATAATGATAACAATCGATTAGAGATTTTCAAATATTGCTGTAGTCTTGTTCAGTTGGAATTTCACAATTTTAGGTTTTGTAGTCTTTGCCTGAAGCACATTTTTGATTTGATTGAATTTCAATGATTATTATATCGTTACTTTATTTGTAAATAGAATCAGAAAACAGAACTTTAACTGTCAATTTGATTTAAATGGGAACATCTTTATTGCAAAATTGACAAGTAAGTAGTTTATTCAATATGCTTTGACCAATTTCATTAACAAGTGTTAAAATGGACTGACTTGAAAGAGTTGAAAGAGATTCAACAGAATTGTTTCAATTCGTTTTGTTACGCATTCACGAAACAAATTTAAGTCAACCTTTAAAAATTGAGTTTCGGTCTGAACTTCAAGATGTCACCGCTATGTCGTTACTTTCAGTCCTAAAGAAGAGACTTGAATAAGATTAATTTGCTAATTGGCAAAACTAGAAATTATTTGTCAGTCAGTGAAGACTTATGCAGCTTAGTTGCTTCGAGTTGACAAGCAACTCAATCGGCACCAATTGTAATAGCATCAGTCTTGTTAATGAGTAACCTCTCCTCAGCTAGTCTATTCTTGTATGTAACAAGACAATGACACTTCGACATCGAACTCAATCTTAAACCATTCTAAAGGTTAATCAATTCAATCTGTGAGTCAACTATTTTAACTTATTGAATGACAAATTAGCTTCCAATTTGACCTCAAAGCCATACAGACAAATACTGATTTACAATGATTCAAGCTTTGAAAAGTCAAAGTTCCATGTTTTGCCTCGACCAATAAATTTTTGATTAAATCTAGCTTAAAATGAATTCGGGAAAGTGTCTCTAACCGCAGACTAAAGAGAAGGCAATAAGTGCTCAAAAAAACATGAAATTGAGTTTAAACATTCGACTGAAGAAGAATAACTTTTTTTGATTGTACCCTGTCAGCTTGGCCAAACTCGATAAAAAAGAGAGAAACGAGTGAATTTGAAATGAATCGAATTTCTTGAAATCGTCAAAAATTCGTAGTCATGGCTCTCTAGATTGTTATTGAACAATTTTTTGCTCCTATGAATCTAAACTAATGCAAACTGGAACTTGCCACAATTTTGTAACATTCTCAATTGACCTTGAAACATTTCCAAACCCAAAATGTCGAAATTGGACAGTTCGATATATTGATTTGATACTTGAAATAATCGCATTAATCAACCTCAATCTCAACAATTTTACTATGGAATGAGAATTTTTCTTCTTTTCTATTCAATCTTACCATTGTTCCCTCATCTTTAAATATTCAACACTTTAAGTCAATCAATTTTTCTCAGTCAAAAATAATTAACCTCAATTGCAATTTACTTTAAAGTAAATTAAATTTCCTTCAATTGCCAATTTGCATACCTGATTGAGAAGAAAAATATTCTTCGTTTTTTTTCAACAAACAGTTGCAACTTGAAAGTCAAATGCAAATGAACCCATTCGATTGAATTGCTTTTCAACTCTTTTTCACTCTCCATTTGCTGATCAAATTATCAATGATTTACCTTTTTTTTCTTCTCTTTGCTTGTTTCTTATTTGTCATCATGTTATTCATGTTAGCTCATGTTTGTGGCTATCATGGATTTTTCTTGACAACTTTTTTCTTTCATTCACTTAACCAATATGTTGATCAAACTGATAGACTGTTTTCGTGTTCAACTTGCTTTTTGAGGTGAAGAAGAAAAGAAAAGGAGAAAACTCAATTTCTAATTCATTTCATTCATTTCCCATGTGAATCAATTCATCATTTTGTTATTAAGTAAACCTTGTTTATAATTTATTCACATTTCATGTAATAACAGTGAAAGAGGAAGAAACTCAATTTACTTTAACCTTTTGTTTCAACTTTGAGCACAACAAGCCTCGAAGCAACCAACGACAGTAATACAGTTGAAACGTTGTCAGTGAAAAGTAAATGGAAACTGAATGTGGAATGTTTGAGCAGAAAAAAGGGAAAACTTGCAAGAAGAGACAATGTTGAGTGAAAATGAATTTACAGTCCGAATGAAACTGAATCAGTATTTATTCATTAGCTTTTTTACTCTATTTGATTCTGCTTTTCTCTTTGCTCTGTTTGCTCAATATTTTGTCTGCCAGTGAAGAGCTCTTGTTGCTATTGAACTTTACCTAATTTTATTCACATTGATTTAGAGGCAATTGATTGGTGGACATGGAAAAGGTTGAGAGAGATTCAATTTAAGGGAAAAGATGAGGTATAAAGAACAGGATAAAACTAATAAAGATAACAATAATGATGATCATATCTGAATAATGGGCGAATCATGCCTTGACTGCCATGATCCTTCAACTTTTGTCTTTTAATGTTAAGCTTTTATCAATACCATCAGTAAATACAACTTGACGTGAATCCTTTTGACGGATTAATCAAGAAACAATCAAAAGTCACTTTCAGTCAAATTTACTTTACTTTTCTGGCTTTTTGGAATTTCATTTTTGTCGAATTTTCGAAGCTGGAAATTTTCTTGGTTTTGGAGAAAATTTCAACTTTGAAATTGTTCTCTATTTCATCGGATTTGGTAGATATGTAATTCAAGAACAATGATTAACTGGATAAAACAGCGAAGAAACTTATCATGGTATTATTTGTGTGTTAAATCTCTTTTCATGGGAATTTGAGCATTTTCATTATTCGTAGTTGATAGAGATTTGTGAGACTTTTTGATCAATTGTTATATCGAAAAGCTTTTTATGAAAACAAAGATAACATTCGTATTATGATAACGATTAAACTTTTAGCTTCAACTGTGTGTCTCCAGCCTGGAAATATCCAATACCGGTTTGTGCAATGACGGATATGAATGGAAACTTTGGAAGACAAAACTCGTTCTGTGTTAATTACAGCAATGAGATTATCTCTTTTGCTTTGTTGCTTAAGTATCGATGAATATTTAAAGCTTTGACCAATTTGAAATAACTGTTGATATTGAGCTTTACCGAGTCACATTTTCAACCCAAAAATTTGAATTTCAGCCCATCAAGTCGTAAAACAATTTTCCAAATTCCAACACCATTCAGCCATGGAAAATTGCATCGTCAAATGATTAAATTTTCGTAGCTTCAAACAGTCGAAATTGGCAACTAACGAAAATCTCAAAATTTCTATAAGTATTTCCAACTCGAACTCTTTCAGTTTACTTCTGATAATCATTGAAATTGCGAAAACTCTTGAGGTGAATCCGGAAAGCAAACGAATTCAGCAGTGAAGCTTGCAATAAAAGCTAAATGAGAAGCTGAACTTCTAGGCTAGATTCGAACTTGCGAAATTGTTCTATTTTAAGAAAAATTTCGTTTTTGAGTTTCTCGCTGAGTTAGGAAATGTTGACAAGGAAATGAAAAACGAAACAAACTATCAAAGTAATTGAATACACAATTTGATTGTAAATCAGTGGAAATATTGTGTTACTTGGTTACTCTTTTCAATTACATTTCTTACATAGAATAGAAACGATACAAAAAATGGGAAAAAATGTAATGTAGTTGAACAGTAGATCACTTGATTCAATTGTTAATTAACCTTTTCATGATCAGACAGATGGAAACAACAAACAGAACAATAAGTTAGCAAATATTGGAAATGAATGAAATGAGGGAGAATCGAGAAAAGGATTTATCTTGATGTTGATGGGTTTCATTTGGAATGAGAGAAGATATGAACTCGAATTATCATTCAACAATCACAATGTATCTTCGTATTAAACTAAACATAATTGTTCAACTGTTTGAATAATATTCAATAAACATTTTTCATTGCGTTTTCTCTCTTTTCACCCAATCCATTCACATTCATCAAGATTGTCGCCATTAAGGGTTGACTGATGGTTCATTTAATAGTTTCAACCATCATGCTCCTTCTCTTGCCTCTTTTCTGGACAAATATCATCTTTTTATTTCCAAATCGTTTTCATCTTTATCTTTCTACTTTCAACTCTTTATCAGTATAATATTAATAATGATATCTTTTGCTATTCTGTTGGTGACACTGAAAAGATGGGAAAAGGGAGAAAAGCAGAAAAAGAGACAAATTTATCTTCTTTTTCCCTTGGAACGATAAGGTTTCATGAAAGAGTATTTTGTTTTATTTCCAGTATTGACATAATTTGTAATAATAACTCAACATGACAATAATGATGAAATTAATTGTCTCTTTCTTGTTATTCAAGTTAATGGGAAATTTGTTGAAACAAGGAAAACAATCATTTCCATTCCAATTCGAGAAAATGATTTACAACTTTTTTTTCCACTCAAATGACGATTTACGATCAATTGTTACAAAATCCAACTCATGGTTCAATTTTAACTTTCATCTAAAAGTGAATAATTGGCAAAACATTATTTCCAAATTTTTATCGATTCCTCAATTGGCCTTCGTAACTTAATCAAAACTACCCGAGAACAAAGCATTTCATTTGTTTTCAAGAGAAAAGGCGAAAAATCAAAGTGCGCTAGAAAGTTCGATGAAACTTTTTTAATAACATTTTTAGCTTGAAAAATATTCTTCAAAGTATCGAGAAATGGAAATTTCGAAATTTTATTTATTAGCTTATCGGACGCTATTCAATACAAACTTGTTGAATTTGGCATTCCTCAAAAGAATATCGATCATCGAAAGAGTTCGAAGCTTTTCATCTTAACCATAAAGGAAGAAATCGTTAACGGCATAATCTTTTGGTGATGGTTGAGCGATGAAATGTTGATTCGAGTTGGGTGAGTTTGCTTGAAAAATCTTGTGTTCCATGTGAGTTTATGCTTCATCTATTGGGAATGGACTGATTTGGTGATTGATTACAAAGCCAATAAAAGATAACTGATGAACTCATGAATTGCAGAGGTTTGAAAAGAATCAAAAATGACAAAATTCGCAAAAAAATGACTGCATTTCATTTTTTATTCAAATTGGCCAATCTAATGTAAACTTGTTTTCCTTCAAAATGATGATCAATTTTTCATTTTTCCCTCTCTACGTGACATGAAACATTATCACGATTAGTTGCAATATTTTGTTCCTTTTTGACAAAATCACGATTCAATATTGAACAGTGAAATTTGATTGAAAGTTGGTCCATTAAAAACCTTTAGCAAATATTTCACGTCTCTTCGTTAATGGATAAATTGCGGTTCAAATGACTAGTTTTGAATAGAAAATTTTCTTCAAAACATTTTCTTTTGTTGTAAAAAAACTCAATTTCGATTGAATTTCAATTCAATCCAATTCTTACAACATGAACATCGTTCCATCATGAACAACTAATCAGCTTTAAACCGAAGCTTTTTTTCATCATCAGTTTATTTTAGCTTCTTTAATTAACTTAGCAAATTTAATTGTTTCAAATTGAATTAACTCGACTGCAATTGACTCTTCCATCATTTTCAAGTTTCAAAAAACTTCATGTCAATATCAATTAGTCGAAATCGAATTCGAAACAAATAGAAAATTCTATCATCCAATCTCGAACAAACAAATTCTATGTAAAAAAGCAAGAAAAAATTTACTTTTCGAACAACAAATTTTTGAATTTTTCGATTCAAAGTTTTTGCATTTCGAAGTTAGAATTGAATTTCATTTGTAGTTTTTTCGTCATGAAATAGTTTCGAAAGAATGGGCTGCAATTTTCAACTTGATTATCACTTTTAATCACATGAAATGACCTGAAAAGAAAAGTGTAATGAAAAAGTTCTAGTGATTAATCGAAATGAAAAGTAATCTGGATTAAGAAAATTGAGAAACTTTTCATTTGTTTCAACATCATTAATGTTATTGATTAACTTGAAGGGATTAAAGGAAACAAAAGAGAAACTGTCATCAATTTTTTTCTTCATCTTTTTAATCATCATTATCATTACACACTTTAATACCTTCGACTGCAATTAATATCCAGCAACGTCAGAATATTGAAAGAGCTCAACCCAAGAATCAAGAACTTTTTCGTCGACGAATTTGTTCAACTTTTTCCTTTTCTTGAAACATTGAAAATAGTTTTATTAAATGAATAATAAAAGTTGCTTGATAAAAGATTTTGTTTTTGCACATTTCTGTCCAACTTTTTCTTCTTGAAATTCACTAATTCATCTGGTTTCTATTCAAGTTTTCCTGTGAATTTGTTTTCTCTATTCTTTACCTGTTTCATTTTCACCTTGTTTTGCTGGGAATCTCTTTCATCTTTTATTCAGTTCATCTTCTTTATCTGTCTATTCACAAGTTTACCTTTTCTGGTTCAGTTGTTGAACAGCAATCAAAGTGGTCAAATGAGTTTGGCCAACTTGAATCTCGACTCTTTTTAGAGTCTATTGGCAACGAAATTGAAATAAATTTTCTCGACAAATCAACCTTTTCTTTGTTTCATCCATTCAATTCGAATCGCATCAATCAATCGAATCTCGAGATTCACAAATTTTTCAATCGAAGCCACATTAATGTGTCTATTGACCTTCAACTATTTTTCATCTTCGACATTGAACCAACAAAGAAATATCACTTTACTCATCATTTTGCTTTGCAATCATTTGAATTGGAAAAAGAAAAATATGTTTCCCGATAATGTTAATGATGATCATGATGAAGATGGATGGACAATTCGATGCAATTGCATCCAATGAAGAAAAAACAGACAAAATTCCAAACGATTTCTTCTCTTCTCCTAACCTTGACCTTTCATTTTTCTCTTTTCCATTATCATTTTGATTTATTTTCCTTCATTTTCTGTTTGGTACCAAAATGTCCAGAATTGATTGAAACAAGGCGAACCAAAAAATTATCCAACGAAGAAAAAAAAGTTATAATGAATCTTCTTTTTTCTCTCCCTTTTCACCAAAAGACGAAAAGAGAAAAATGAAAATTGTTTTTCTTTCAAAGGTTCGAGTAAAAAGGGGAAGAAAAGAGTGGAAAATGATGCAATTTCTTGATATTTCCAGCAATGATAAAAGCAAGTAAATCCCTGTAAATGGAATCTGAATGAAGTGAACTTGAATAGCCTCTTGAACCAGCTTTGGATCAAACTATCAGTATTGAAATAAACAATCAAAAGTTGCATTCCTTTCCATCTTTACCTTAATACTCTTCAATCATTATCACTAATCCATTTTCATCTCTTCCAATCTCATGCCAAGTTAATCTCAAGACTCGAGTTGAACAAACAAAAAGATGAAACACTGTCCATGAAAAGTGAAGCAAAAAGAACGAAAATTTGTTCCAAAAACTGCAACATGAAAAATGGAACAATGAAAATTTTCTCCATGAAAACTCTTGTAATTACTATTTCTGTAGTTTTCTCAAGTTCATTACTTTTGCACTAAACATTATCAAAATGATCATCGCATAAGACTGAAGAGTCTCATCATTAATCAATTTAAGGCAATACAATTACTACAGTCAATGAATATGAAACTGTAACGAAAAGGAATCTAAAATAAAATTTGAAATTCGAATGTTGATAAGTGCGAAAAGCTTGAAGATGAACTCCCTGTAACTGGGAGTTGAAATGGAAGTGTAAAGTTTTCTTTAGATTTTACAATATTTTTTCTTCTCTTCACTTAACACGAGTTTCGAGTTGTTTCCTTATCTTCACCTCATCATTGATCAAAGTGAAGTTCAAGGTGAAAAAGGATAAGATAATAAGTATTCTCATGACGAGGTGAAAAAGGATGATAATGATGACAAAAGAAACATTTCAAGTTCTTTTTCTTCAACCATGTACTCTTGATAATGATAGCAACATTATCTCATGGTTGATACAAATTTTTTCCTGTTTTTCTTCTTCTTCGCTGCTCAATTCAAGTCCATCATATTATTTAATATAAAGTGCTAATTCGATCAAGATAAAGACCAAAAAGTGGAAAACGATGAAAAGTGCAAAATGAAAGTTGCAATGATATATTGAACCACTTCAAGTTTCGCTTTCAAGCCATTAATTTTGCTTAGCGAAACTGAACGTTGAACGATAAAAGCTAATAATCTGTTTCATGAAAGTTTCAGAAATGAATCAGGTATTTGACTTGATAAATTGTGTAAAATGTAACGCATTGTAAAAAGGCTGCTCATGAGAATTGAATCATTCCGAGTTGACTTAATTGACTGGAAAAACAAAAGGCAACTTTTTATTCTCAATCTCTTCCCTTTATTCAGATCATGTTCAACTTTGATTGATTAAATGAAACAATTAATTAACTTAAAGTGAACATTAATAACGACGAATAAGTTGAAATGCAAAACGAAAAAAAAAAGATTTTCCAAAAATTAAATTAACAAAACAAATTGAATTTCACTTTAAACTTTAACATTTTCGTTGCAACGAAAGAGTTTAACTTTCTTTCCCTTAAGGAACAATTTTTTCGTCTTTTCCATTGATCATTGTTTCTTATTCAATTAGATTCCACCAAACATTTGATTGGAATTGAAAAGAATTATTTGAGAATTAAAAAGGTTTAGAATTGGTGAAAACAATGTAATTGATTGGGTAAACAGATTGTCATGATAATTGTAATGGTATAATGAAACAAAATGTGTTACTTGGAATTCATTAGATGATTCAGTACCAAAGCTCGGAGGCATTTTGAATGAACATTCAAATGCAATTTTCTTTGTCTCGGTAAATGTTGGAGATTATGTTGGAAAGGCTTTAAAAGTTTTGCTGGAAAAAAACGATTTCGATTAAATTTTGTTCATTTGAGTTGAACTGGCAAAATATTTCATCTGTGATTAAGAAAAAAAGTGAGAAAAATCTTTTGGCGTTTGGTGTTGATGCGAAAAGTGTAAAGCAATGTTGAATGGAAAACAGTTTAACCCAGTTTGCTGGTGAAAAACAGGAAAAGAGTTTAACCTTTGCAAGTTTACTCATTACAATAATGATATGGTTTAAGGGTGTTTTGGGTTCTACTTTTGTCATGCATTTAATGATTGCTGCTTTTCCTTTTCTGTCCAATTCTGTATTGTATTTCATCTGAAACATTTAATACCCTTCTGAAGAGTGAAAAACCAAATTGGCCAAACAACAGTAAATAACGGGTAATTTAATAGTCTAGGTAAACCTGGCTCAACTCGTCTACAAGATTTAAATGCAAACCCATTATGGTTAAAAGCTGAATTTATTATCATTGTTTGAATAAGAAGAGATTCATTTGACAAAAAAAAGAGATTCTCTTTCATTTGTTTGCACCTTCTTTTGACCAAAAATTAAACCATCTTTTCAATCTAAACAAACACATGAACAATAAACTCTATTAATATTAATAGTGTTTCGTATGTAAAAGGTAAATGGAAATAATGTCAACTTTGTTTTCTTCCTTAATGTCGAGTCATTTTTTATTTATGAGTCGAATTGTTTTGAGCAACTAGAGAAGAAACTTTTGCTTGAAATTTTTGATGGACTTTAATCTTGGCGACTTTATCGATGGGTTTGAGAATTGATGGAAAATTGATTTTGATTTGTTTTCGATATTTTTGTTGCGTTTTTTTCGAAAGGTTCTTGTGATGGAAATTGATGAGCTGTTAAATGTTGCTGAAAATGGAATGAATTTTTGGCTCGATTTAAATTGAGAGTCAAGTGGTTAAATTTGCTTTTAGGCTGAAATGAATAGGTGAATAATTGTAAAAATAATCAGTTAAAGTGAAGAAATAAATTACCTTTTTGTTCCAATTGAAAGGAGAAAATTGTTTAGAATAAGAAGTTAATGTTGAATGGCAAGACTTTTGTATACACAGTTGTACAATCAGGTAAATTGGACAAAGTGAATGTTGAATTATTTCATGGTGAAAGCGGCTTTACAGAAAAGATTCATTATTCTTGTTTATTGTTCATTTTATATCCATTTTATTCAATTCTTTTCTCCATCTTGGTAAGCTCAATGCAATTGAAATAATCAAGTGATTCAATCAATAGCGATTGTCTACGTTAAAGTAAGAAGCTTAACTATTGATGGTTAATTTAAGTTTCATCTTCTTTGGTCAATCAATTATTCACTCTTGGAATTGAAACGGAGATGATGAAAGATTAGAGTTGCACAGAATTACTTTCGTAGGTTAAACAAAATGAATAAGCTGCAAATCCTTCAAAATCAGTAATCGCAATTTACAATAAATGTTTGTTACTAACCGAAACGTTCACAACGAAATCAACTGTCATTCAACTTCCCAGCAAAAAATTATGTTTTTTGATTTGAATTTATTTCTTTGCTGAAAAGTTCTTGAATTTTAATGTAAAATTCGGATTTTGGAGATTTTCGTTAATATCGAATTACATATTTCTGTCCAAAATACTCCAACGCTTCATCATCTTCTCGAAACGAAGTGCTTGGGAAGATAATCAAAAGTCAGCGAATAAACTAAAATCTTTCGAAAACTTTCGTCCAAATATTCAAAGTTTAGCAACGATTTTCGTAACGAAAGATTCGTAGAGAAATTTAAGTCTTTTCGAATATATTTCGTCGTTGAAATGATTATGCTTTATGCAAAATTAAGAGCTTTTTGCAATATCGATTTTTATTTTTGCCAAACTTAGCATTCAATTTCAATGTTACATTATCCTACTAATCAAATATTCACAAACAATTGAGTCGAAAAATATTTCAGCATTGCATCAACAGAAAACCATTATGGAAGAAAACATTAAAAGTGTATTTTCTTGCTAGTTAATCATAGTTATTATCAGATGCTGAAGAAAAACGAAAAAAATATTTGTTGCTTAACGTTTGAAGACATTTTTTGTATAACCACTATTCTGCTGTTATTTGAGCACAGCTAAGATGATAATGTTATCGATAAATGATAATATAATCTGTAACTTTGACGCATCTTGCTCGATGAAATAAGAAGAAAAAGAGTACAGAATTTATGGCACTCTTTATATGCGCATTTTTCTTTTGCTTTTGTTATCTGCTAATGATAATAAATTATACCTCAAAATTGAATAATAAATTATTATGATAAATAAATAATTGTTATCAACAGTTGGTAATAAGAATCATTTGAAATGGCATAAAAAAGTAGAGTAAGAAGGTTTAATAATGTTAATAATGAGTCAATTGAATATTTTTCCATCATTTTGATTCGTGAAGGAAGTAATGATGATGCTGATAATAATAATGATCATCATGATAATGTTAATGATATACTTTCCATTCAATTATGAAAACTGAACAAACTAATGTGAATCATTAACATTATCAATTTATCATCAATTTGTCAAGATTGTTTGATTAGAAGCACAAAGTTTATTAATGATGACAAATACATTATTCTGTGTAAATAAAGATGCAAATGTGACGAAACTCGAACCAAGTTGATGAGAAACTCAAGCTTGGCCTCTGAACCATTGGCATACAGTTTGAGTTTCCCTCCCAGCTCAAACTCAACGAAAATCTGGACTTTGAAAATCGAGATTCAAGGATTCTTCGATTGTTTATCAAGTCGTGAAAGTTGAATGTTTATGCAATTATTGATTTTGACCAGTTTCAGTGAATTCTTAATACTGGGAGTGATTATTATCTTGTTATCAAATGTCAACTCCCAGTGCAAGTTGATAGCTTTTGGTGGGTTTTTCATTTTCAATTGCATTTAATCACGAATTTCAGATTCTTGTCTCTGCATATTTGGTAGAATTCGTTGAAAAGAAAATTCTGCAATAATGATTTAGGTTTTATTCAGTTTTGTCTGGTTCAATATTGTGTAAAATGAAAAAATGAAATGATATTCATAATAGTGCTAAATTTCATCATCTTTTTTATGTTCATGAATGCATGATTGTCATAAAACGGCAGAAAAACAGAATTCAATAATAGTCTTTTATTCTTATTTATCACATTTTTTGCATTTCTCTTGGTTTACCTTTTTTGCACACCTTTTCATTTCAGATTTTTTTGTTACCCAATAGCTATCATCTTCCAACTCACATTTTAGACGATATTTTCAAATTTTCCCTTTTTCCTCCAGGGAAGGCTGAAATTCTGTATCTGTGCGTTAACAGTGGATATATTAAATATCATCTGATAAACTTTCGATAAAAGGAATTTTCGCCCATCATATTGAAAAAAATCCTTAACATTCAAACTCCAATTGAGTAAAATGATGAAATTATCTCCTAACTATAACTTAATACAAGCATCGATAAGGAATCATTTTTGTTCCTAAATTCAATATTTCTAATTTAAAGAACTTCATCTGATTCAAAGCGAAAAAAGATTAGAATTACAGTTGTTTCCATTTTTCGACTGGGAGTTTTTCCTCCCAATTTCGTTTCGTTAGGTTTCTTTGCTTTTAGCGGTTTTTTGCATTTTATTTACTAAAGATTGCAAAAGTTTTGATGGTTCTAGAGTTTATCAAGAAGTTGAAATTTGATAGCAATTTTATTTGTTTCAATTTATTGCAGAAGTTTCAAGTTTTTTAGTCTCATTTTTCATTGACTATAAATTGCGATTATTTGAGAATTTAATTTTTCGTTACAAAAATGAAATGAAAAAAGGTGTGAAAACAAATTGCATCCTTTATATGATTTTGAGAGGAAAGTGAATGAAAACGATCAAGTGTTGAAGAGTGAAAAATGAATTGGTTAAATTTATTTTCTCGTTTAAGCAAAACTCAGACAACATGAAATATTGAGAAAAATGTTGAGAATCACTTTACTCTCAAATATTGTTTCTTCCTCCCAATTGAGTTTATATTTTCCATTCTTTACGATGAATATTTTTCCTCACCGTTATTTCCCATTTTTATCATGTTGATGAGTTGAAGAAAAAAAACTAGTGTAATAACATTTTCATAGAAATGATTATAATGGAAAGAATGATGATGATAAAAGATGCTGAAGCACGCAAAGTTGACTTATTGGCCTGTCAATAGTGATGCAATTTTGTATTCAAGGTTATCAGGCTCAAGAGTGTAAATGATATGTCAAACAATCTTGCATACTTTTATGCATCAAAATGTTTCCTCTCGTCTGGTTCATCCCTGACAGGGAATGAAAATGTTGCAATAAAGATAATAAACATGATAATGATCGTGATAATAAAATATATTAAACATGTAACCAGTAATATTTGTTATATTTTATCCAACAAATGAGCGTAAGTCTTATTGAAGCCTCGAGCATTTTACCTTCAGACTATTACAATCATTATCGTTATCATCTGTGCTCATCTTTCATCATTGCCAGCTTTAAGTGAATTGATCGAACGAAATATTCAGTTGTCTTGTTGCGTAAAATTGCAAAATAAAGTATCTTTAGTTTCGTTTGACAGTTTAGATTGAATTTCAATGCTGACCTTTACATTTTCTGAACGATTCAAATTGAATTTTGACTTCAATTTGCTTCTGATTATCAAGTTACAAAGCAACACTGTTAACTTTGTTGGTTATTTAGCCGTCAATCTGTCACTGAATCTCTTACTTTAATGATGTAATGTTTTACATTTCATGTGAACGAACATTCTGTTTGACAATTCACCTTATTTGGCTTGTTTAACATAGCGACAATTTGACAAGCTGTTTTGACCATTGTGAAATAGGCTAAATATTTAATGGTATTTTTGTCTTGGTGAATGGAGAATGCTAAGAATTTTCCTGTTTATAAGCAGTGTTGCAATCATAACCTTCACAAGCAATCAAGGTGCTCATTCCTTAGAAATTTTCCAGAAATTCTTCTTTTCCATGATATCTATTATGTAATGGAAAAGTGAACTTTATTGATTATGATTCATGCCGCAGTCTAGACTCGAACCTAGAACCTTCACCTTGACTTACCAAAACCTTACCAATGAGCTACCCCAACGATTGAATTAAATCTTGGATTTTATGCTTTTTTAAACAGTTTCTTGTCACAATAATAATGCAAAATAATCGATAACTTTATCGATGGACTTGATTGAATGAAATGAGTTCTGGATTTTGATAGAAAGTGAAACCTGTCAAGATTCAAGTAAATTTTATTGACTCTGATGATCAATATATTGGCCTTTTTATTATTCAACACAAAGTTTGAAGTAAACAAAATTCAAGATGAAAGCTCATGTTATCTCTTGGTCAGGATAAGAAATTTAAATTTTCCAGGGTTTATTACCCTTGATAGTCTAAACTTTACAAAACTTTGCTAAACAGAGAAACAAATACATTAAAAGTGTATTTTGTTATTTGACGAACTGACTTTTTTTCAAGATTTTGCAATCATTCTATGAATCCAATTCATGGTAGAGAAAGCATATTCAGAGGAATAGACATGATCAAGATGAATATGGTTAACATCAAGAGAAACAAAATAAAGGATCCAAAAAACCAATAGCATTAATGATGATAACCTTATAATATTATTATAGTTGAATAAACACTCAAAATGAACACTTATCTTTATAAAGAGTTTTCGCTATTCTGATCTTGTAATCAGTTTCCATGCTAACCAAGTGTTCAGTGAATAAAGTGAAAAGTAAACATAATTTTCTGTTGCAATCCTTTTTTTCACTTTTCATTATTTCTTTGTACAATCACCGAGTCTGTGTGAGATAAAGTATGATAACTTGAAACTGGTTATTCGACTCAATGTCAATTCTTAACGTCATTACGTTCAACTGATGGAATCGAAAGATTGTAAAAGTGAAAGAAATGAATGAAAAGAGTTTTGTATCGATTGTGAAAGAAAATTTCGTGAAGAAAAGAGACAAAGTCGAATCTTTTCTTTGGAATATTTTTATGCAGAAAAGACGAAAAAATGAATTTGAATTTTCTATCCAAAGATTTCTCTTTATGCATCACTGAATTCAAAGGGAAGGGAAAAGGCAAAAATCAGTTGTTGACCTCTCGACATCATCTGAATCCATACAAGGTTCAACTTCTTAGATGGAAAATGAATGAAAATTTGATTAAAAGAAAATCACATTTTTCCAAATTATTTGCAAGATTAGATTGAGAATCATTTTTTGGTCTAAAGTTTTTGCTCTCGATTGAAGGGAAAATGTTTATTCTAAATGTGCAATTCATGGGCTTCCGTGAGATGAACCAGTTATTGACCACAATGGCTATTCAGTTCATCATCGTCTACTGTAGATTCACCATCAAACCTAATCACTGAAGACACACCTTGGAAATAATTGGTTGGCAGAAAGGTGAATAAACAAAAAAAGGAAAAAAATTGGCAAAGAAAAGAAAAACTTTTCCCATTTTCTCATTTTTTTCTTCAATGGAAACTCACTGAATCAATCCCTGACTACTGCCTATTACACCCATGAGAATAGACTCATAATCATGCAAGATTCAGATGCATAATCACCATTATTCCCTGAAATTTTTTTTCTTTTTCTTCTCACTCTTTCGCTTAATTCGTTTTATCTCATTTTTTCGTTAATCTTACTTTGCCTTTTTGCTTCTTGTCTCGACCATTAGATACCTCATGATGATGGTAGTCATGAAAGTGATTATCAGCAAAGTTCTGCGAACATTCATCTACTGTTCACCTCAGGTGCAACACACGATGGCAAAAAAACAAAGAACTTCCAATTCCCGAATTTATACAAAGTTACACCTTCAATACCTTTCATGACATTCAGCTGATAAAATCAGATTTACAATATTCTCTTCCTTCCTTGACTTGCAAATAGTTCCGTCTGAAGATTTTAAAAGTCGATAAGACAAGCTTTGCTCGAAGTGATAAAGATTTTCGTTTAAAAGAAATTCCCTGAAAAATCAATTTTCATTAGTCGATAAAAATGTTATAATTTGTTAATAATTTGGTTGAAAGTTTGGAGCAAAAAATGATAAATTTTATTCTTTTTTTCGTTTTTCCTCCTTGAAACTGTTTAGCATAAATAATTTATGAATTTCGTTTATGAATTTTTTAAATGTTGATGAATGATGTATAATGAGAAGTAATAAAATATCAATCAAACTTCAAGTGGCGAAAATCAAGTTGTAGAGACTTTCATTTTCTTACAATGAATTGAGGAATCAAAATTTTGACGGAAAGTATCTCAATGGAATGATGAATTGGTTGAAAAAAAAGATTTTGTTCAGTCTTGGTTTTGCTTATAATTTCATGACCTGATTTCATGCTCATTATGAAAATTTATTCAATATTATTCATAAATAAATATATTATATTCTTTTGTTTATCAATTCCTTCTCATTGGACCATTAAATGGATAACAATAATCATAATAAACAACAAAAAAAGCCAGTTCTGGTTGGCAGAATATGATAGAAGGAACAAAAAATAACCTCAAAAATATTTTTCACTCCCAGTTGAAATGAAAGGTTAAAGTCAAGGTAAGTTCAATTGATTAATTCAAACTTTTCTTTGTTACCAACTTTTATCTTTTTCACTCAACTTCATTAACTTTTCCACATCAAGATAAATCTTTGGCTATTAACGAAATGAGAAAAGTTTAATCGTCACTTTCATCTTTTTTATTGAACGTTTAGATAAAAGTTCTGATTGGAATAGTAAAATGTTTTCTTCTTTCAATGAGAAGAAAAAAATTTTCTGCCTTCATTATCTTCTTCATCATCATGGTTTAACAGATTTTCAAGGGAATGACGAATCAGGAAGGAAACAGGAAATAACTACAAACTCGGGTCAAAGTTGAATTTTATTAACATTTAACTTTCTTCTGTCGACCAATTCCATTGATCATGATACTTTTTTCCCTGAAAATTGAAAGAATGTTCAAACAGAAAAAGTTCCATTCCAAGAATAAAATTTCGAAATCGTTTGTCTTTTCATTCATGGAGTTTGAATGAACAACTTTTTCCATCTCATGAGCCTGTTGTGGTTTTACTTTCTAATTAGTCTATCAATTGTAATTAAAAACTCTTAGCAAAGATTCACTTTTGTTGCTCAGGAAAATGCTTTTATTCCGGAAATGCAGAAAATTTCGTAATATTTCGCCAACATGCTAACGATATAAATACACACAATTTGTATTCAAAAGGATATTTTGATTAGTTGACAAGAGTTGAAATAAATGATAATTGGCACAATTTAGACTTTGGATTATTTTTGTTCTTCATAATGTTCAACATTTTCGTACCTTAATGAGGTTCAACTCTTGTTTTACCTTTACTCTTGACTCGCTAATGAAAGCTTAATCAAGTAAAGGACGATGGAAAGAGAAGCAACGAATTTCACCGAATCAATTAGTCGATCAATTTTGCACATTTCTGACCTTTTCTGTCTTTCATCATTTTAATGTTCAAATTTCACTCGATTTTATCAAGTGATTTAATTTGTCTTTATATTTGGAGGAGAAAAGTTTCGAAACTAATTTCGAGTTTTTTCTGCAAAGTTTAGGTTCCATGAGAGAAAAATTTAAATTGAACTTGAAACTTTAATGATGCAAGTTTTGCATGGTAAATTGAACTTTTCCATAATCCATTCATCACTATATTTTCAATGTTGGTTCAACAATTTGCAAAATTCAAGTTTCTTTTACAAATCATTTGCAAAGAAAAGTTAACCACAGAAATTTTCACGCTGAACTTTATTCCAATTAACAGTCATTAAGAGAAATCTTTTTTTCTCCTCGAATTTCGAGTCTTACGGTTAACGACTTTCTTTTTTACATCCATTTGTGACATTCTCTATTCGAAACTTTCATAATCTTTTTTTTCTTTACCTTCATCGTTGACTAGTTTTAAATGTTGTTAGCAAATTAATGGCTAGTTTTTGTCAACCCTGTTAGCCAAGTGTAATGATTAATTCCAGTTTAGTTCCAGTGGTTGGAATAACTGATTGGTAAAAAAAAGTTGAGATTCTTTGGATTGTTGTTGTTGTTGCCTTCGACTTGCAGGTAACAATGTGACTCGTCTTTAGGTAACAACAATCCCTCAAGGCGTAGCTAATCAACACACACACACTTTGCAGGGAAACCAACAGTTTTTATTGATTGATTAAAGGTAGGAAAAACGGGAAAAGAATAAAATGGAAACTGATTAGAAGGTAAAGTAAAGGAAAGAAAAGAGTTTAAGAAAGGAAAACTAGCCTCTGGAGGATGAGACCTTGAACATCAATCAATGTAATAGCCGTAAGGTAAACAAGATGATATCCTCTTTGGGTCAGAAGAGAGTGACAAGTTAAACGAAAAGTGATGAACTGATGAATATTCATCGAGATATATTGTTGTTGGAATAAATCAAAGTATGAATAATTAAGTTTTTGCTCAATCTTTTTTTAGATTCACAACCGTTTCCAGAGAGATTTTATCATTCGATAGTCTCAGTAAACATGCAAAATTCAAGAGTTTTCATCACATTCTCATTCGTCGAATCTGAACGAAAAAAAATAGAAATTTGATTCGAAATATTATCAATGGAATTGGAATTTTGCATTATTTTCAACTTTTAGCATTCGATATTTTCTCACATGAATGTTGATGATACGATTTTATCGAGAAATTTTCGATATTTTTTTCGATTAGCAAAGTGATCAGATGCAAACTCGAATTTAAAGAATGGACGAAACGGCGAGAAAAGATTTTTACTCCAGATGTTCTATTCTTTTCGATTTGAATATTTTGGTGAAAATCGAACGACTTGGAATTTTTGACTTTTTCGAGAAAATTTAGATTTTATGAAAATTCAGCTTTTTAGGTAAGAATGAAACTCGAATTTAAATTCTTTAGAATTCTGAACTGATTTTGATGAATAGAATATTTGAATAACTTTGAGTTTCAAAGTTCATTGTTGACTTGAATTTTTATATGAGAATGTCGAGATTCGAAAAAAAAAGTTTGAAGTTAATCAGAAAAATAAACATTCGCAAATGAGATTAAAGATGAACCAAGGAAATGTGTTTAATGAGCTAACCTGACAACCCTTTTAACTAAGCTCTCAACTAATTTTGTTCATCTTCAACTTTATCAAAATTTTTCTTGTTTCAAAACTTTGCGCACTTTTCATGGATTTCACGTTTAAATTTAGCTCAAGTGAAATGGCAACAATTTTCATTAAATTTGCAAATAAAAATCTTGTATGATTAATGAGTCCATGCTGAATGGTTAAATTGGTTGAGTCAACTTTATTTGTTTTACCTTTCAACTTGACAAATTGACTTTCATACAACATGAAAGATTGAAGATGAGATGAAAATGTTTTCACATTAAAAATTAATCATTTGCTTTACTTTGCTCTTCTCCTTTTTCTTACCTTATCCTTTGCAACCTCTTTTCACCTGTTCATTTTATTAAGTTTAAGCTGTTAATTTCATTACTCAATTTGTGTCGAGAAAAGTGCGAAAAGAGAAACAAAATTCAAGATCAACATTAAGTGCGAAAAAAATGTCAACACTTATGGAAACATGTTGATGAAACTGATGAGCATCATGAACTTTGAGAATTTCGTCACTTTTCTAATGATTCGAATTTTCATAATTCCTTTGCCTGAAATGGTAATAAATTTTGATTCAAGTTCTGTGATTCAGTTGACGAAGTTAATGATGATAATCTTGACAAAGGTGAACTGTTTGGCCTTTTCGTTGATCTGTTGAGGTTTTTTTGCCTCATTTTTTCTCCTTTCCTTTCATGAAAGGTTGGGTTCAATGAATGTAATCTCAATATAATGAGAAGGTAAAAAGTGACAAAGACTGATGAACGGATGAGGATAAAATTGATGAAGAAAAAGAAAAAGGATAAAACAGATTTTCTTTTTTTCCTTCTTTCTATTTCTCTCTCTCGCTGCTCTTGTCATCGTAAAGAAAACCAAGTAACGAACTGAACACATAAAGATAAGTTTACTTTGGGTCATTCAAAATATTCTGAGGCAATAAAAGGAATCTGAGATTCTGAGGATTGAAGAGAAAAAGGTTTCTTCATAATTGTGCTGTCATTCGGTAAGCTTAATGTATTGCTAATCAATTAAATAATCATTTCAAATAAAGATTATTGCAAATTAAATGGTGAAGAGTAAAAATGTTGCTAATGTGAGTTATTGAAAGTTAATTGAAAGGCAAATGTTTCAACGAAACATGAACATTCGCTTTTAATGCTTTTGATGCAAAGCTTGAAAAGCGATCATGTTTTGCTTTTAAAACACTTCAAGTAATATAATTGAATTAGTGATGAATGGTTATCCCAATGTTATCCAAGTAAAAATTTAGCATCAAAATCAACTTTAGTCATTGTCAATCAATGCATTTTTACGTCTCATCAGTTTCTTATCTGATCTTGTAACTTGAAGGTTGACACAATCATTTGCTCCGCACTAATCGCCTTTGACAATTTTAAATCAATTAGCAGTTTCGTTCAGTTCAACTTTCAAGTAGTAAAACAATATCGCCTGATATCGGAATCAATCATTTGAAATGAATTAAACTTACGTTAGGTATTGATTGATAAATTTACAGATCTAATCAATCCTAAATTTACGTATGACTTGAGGTTAATGTCATTGATTCAAGGGAGACAAATGGTCTGTTGCCTCGATATCCTCCTAGACAATTGCAGTCAATCAAAAGCTAACTTCATTTGCAAAATGAAAACGAGTCTGATTCTGCAGCAAGGGCACCAAGAATCTGAAAATGAATTTGCTTGTTCTGCTGTTATTACAAGAAATCAGTTGAAAACCATTTTTCGTAAACACTCATTGAAGTTTCAGAATAAAAATCATAAATGGCTGCATAATCGATGAGCCAACATTCATTATGGGCATAAACTTGTACATTTATGATTTCAGCACTTGATTAGGTGACATTTGATGAAAAATTGTCTTGAAATTTAATTTGCTCTTGACACAAAAGCTGAAGAAGCTCAAGTGAAAACATATCTTTAATGAAATTCATCATCAATTATTGAGATGTTGACTTTAAAATGCAACAAAAAATAACAAAACACATTGATTTAATGAAATGAAATTCAACTATCAGCCTAGTTGAGTTGTGTGGTTCAAGTGACAATTGATATTAATCATGCTATAACTTGAACTTGAAATACTGTAAATGATCAAGATAATTGTTAAAAAGTGATAAGCGAAAGTACTCAAATTATATTAAATTAGATTTGACAAGTACAAAGTATTTTACAAAAAGAAGGGAAAAGAAGGCAAAAATAGCTTGGATTTTTTCCTCTTGTGTTGTTTTTTTATCATTTTTTATCACCATTATTATTATTTCAAGTTATAATAGTAATACTTTAAAATATAATGTGAGAAGCAAAAAGAAAGCAACAAAAAAGTAAAATAAATAAAAAAAGAGAGAAAAGAAGAAAATTCGAAATAAAATGAATGAGAGAAAAGTTGAAAGTAAAACTTGAACATGTAAAGATAAATACGAAATGCGAAAAGAGAAAAGAGAAGAAGAAAAAGAAGCGAAAAAGAAGTGAAAATAAACAAGAAAAATGCGATTTTCACTGAAGATATCATTTGATTTAAGAGAATGCTCTTGACAGATATTAAATGCTAAGAGGTAAGACCAAGAAGTTTTTATTTTCAACAGAATAAGAATGAAGGCAGAAATTGTGAATAAGAAGAATGAATGAGAATACTTGAGAAGGGAAAAGGATGAATCTGGAAGAATAGAGATTCTGTTCAAGTTATACAGAAGCAAATCATGATGGTGATGATGAGGTAAAGGATAATGATGATAATGAAGAGAAGAGAGAAGATGAAGAAGAAGAAGAAGGTTCTGACGAAGGAAAATAATGCAAGATGTAATGGGCCTTGCATGATGAAGGTGATGTGAGGTGAAGAGGATGATGGAAATGGTGAAAATGATGAGAAAAAAGGAAAAACCTTTACACATAATTTGTTCACCATTTTTATTTAACTTTTGTTTCCACCATTTATTAGAATGTTAATAATGTTAATAATGATGATAGTTGTAATGATAATGTCTCTTTACCATTGACAGCCAATGAAATAACAAATGGTTCAGCTATCAAACAGTCTAACGGTGAAATTTATTGCCTCCAATGGCATTATCCAAGTAAACCCATCGAAATTGATATTTTTTCAGTTTATTTTCAAAACTCACTTTTTCTCGTTTAAAAAGGTTTTCCTGTGAGCAAAAGCCAAAGAGCATCGAAACAAGACAATTTGCTTTCCAAACACAAGAATTTATTTCCAAGCCTTTTAACATTCCGAAAATTCTGCACGAATTTAGATGAGAGCAAACAGAGATATTTTTTTCTGTAAATTTTAATGCGCTTAGAACGACCTTTGAATCGATTTCTGAAATTTTCAGCCAATATTGAAAATCATTTTCAGGGCAATTTGATTCAGATAAAATTTCTGTTACAAAACTTGATTCATGAGATTTCAAGTTATGGAAGTTGAGTGTTCGAAGCAAAATTTTTGAAATGAGATTCTTCAATGGGTTTAATCAATCGAATGCTCGAAAAGATTTTTATCGTAAAATTAAAAGTTGTACTTTTCCATGAACAAGGAATGCTTTTTTTAAGAAGAGATCAGACTAAAAGTGTAAAAAGTGAGATTGGAGTTTAACCAAATCTTGAAATTAACTGACGAATTCATTGATTTTAAGAATTCAGAATGAAATGTAACTAACGAAAAACAATTTTTACTTAATCAGAGAACTAATGATTTCAAAAGTTTAAAAGAAATTCGATGTTTTTTGGAAACTGTTTTCCCTCCATTTTTAATGATTATTGACTTTTTAAATGACAAATCATGAAATTCCAATAAACTGATAAACTTTCAAATTCTCAGTCTATCATCTTTTCTTACCTTTGCTAGAAATATGTAACGGAATTTCATTTAAAACTTTTTCCTTCTCAATCAGTGTCGTCGTACTTTCAAGTGATTTGTAATTGATTCAATGAAACTCAATGAATCTAATGAAACTTTTAATGTCATTTATTCCATTTCCAGTGATAGTCATGATAATGATTGTTGAATGATAAAATTGTTTCTCTATTCTTCTATTTACTTTTTTTCCATCGTTTGTTTACCTTTTTGTTCGTCTTCAACTTTAAACTCAACTTCAATTGATGCAACGTTTTTAATGATAAAAACCAGTAAAAAGATACTGAATTTGAAGTTTTCCAATTCATTTAATATTCAATAAAAGTTTGTTAAATATTTAAATGTTTCCTTGTGTGGAAAAGAAAAGGTAAAAGGTTAATCATGTTTATTTGTATTAATGTAGTTATTTGACTCTTGTCAAGGTTTTGTTGACAAGAAAAGGTCTTTCACTGTTGCTTTACCTTGTTTGTTTTATTAAACTTTGCGCTTCTTCTGTTTACTCAAAGTTAAGGTGAGAAGTAAAATGATGGTTATGATAAAGGAAAACATTGTCTTTCAATGATTGAGTATCATTGAAGGGAAAACAAAAACTTTAACTGCATAAGTGAGAAGCGTAACAATAAATGTATAATTCATTAGTGAGTTTAGATCAAGATGAATCGAAATTAAATATTAAATATTGACTCAAGATGACAATGTTGAGTGGCGGTAAAACAGTGTTAACATCGACCAATATCTTTAATTGGAAAATAAAATTATCAAGAAAATCGTTCGTAATTCAACTTTTAACATTCGATCAATTTCCATTTTCGATCACTTCGATTCAACTTGCAGAACGATATCAAGATTTGAAAGGCGAACTTGTGATTTCAATAATTTTCGGAACAAAACAAAAATCTTTCTTCGTTTTTCGACTAACAGATTCATTCGATTAGGCAAACCACTCAAGATGCAAATCTATGGCTAGTTGAAGATTTGGGCTTGATGAAGGTTAAGGGTTGAGATGAAAAGGTTTGTAAGAATTTATAATTCGAATGATTCTTCATGGAAAAGATAAGCTGAACAGTTTAGGTCTTGAATTGGAAGCTTATGATTGGCAAACATGATCATTGCATGTAAAATTGGTCAAGATTTATATCAAGTGATATTAGGCAAGGTCAACAAGTTGGCTGGAAAATGTAACAGTTTTGTGATTCGAGTAACATGGAAACTATTATGAGGTGGAATAATGATGAAGCTAAGGAAAAGGAAAATGATGAACAGAATGATGATTAGAAGTTGTGTTCAGTGGTTGGCTGGAGAATGAACTGCAGAGGAGAGAAAAAAAAAGAGTTTCCAGATTGCAAGTGAGTATTGATTGTGATAATGATTGTTGGTGAAAGAGCATGCAAGTTGATGAGGGTTGAAGAGGAAAAGAGCAGTGAAGATGAAAATGATGAGAATGAGTAAATGAGGAAAGCATCATCAACTGAAACTGATTCAGCCGATTCAAGTGATTCCAGTGAACCCAAGTTGGTAATCAATGTTAACAAATGAACAACAATTTGATCAAATCAATTGACTAACAAAAAATACTTATTGCAAATTCAAATGAACAACCTCATCATGAGACACTTTCATTTCTCTAATTCCATTCACTCGACAGTCTTGCAGAACTTTCAAGTTTATTGCATTTTCACATTGAAATTTGATCTTTAATATTTTCTTTATGAAGGAAAAGTCAAAGTTGATGTCCAGTTGACAGGACAATTCAGAGGTTATCGTTTTCTTATTTTGATAACAAGCATGATTGATGGTTTCAAGTTAACAGAGTTAAATTGAAAATGTTGAACCTTTTCGAGTAAAAATTAATAACAGTAAAAGTTGAAAGGAAGAAACAAAAACAACTCGAAAAGTAAATTACAAATGAAATGGTGAAGAGATGGCAACTGGAAAAGGCCATTAAAAGACACTGAATATAAAGAGTTTTGAAAAGGTCAAAAAATGGGCTTCTTTTGATTTCTTTTTTTACTTTGCTTTTCTTGTTCAGACTTTTACAGAATAAAATGAATCTTGATTCAGGATGAAATTTTGATTGTGATGATCATGATGGAACTGGTCGTAATCAATCAAAAAAAGGCGAAAAACTTTTCTGTCAATAACTTTTTTTTACTCTTTTTGTTGTTGCATTATGCAAGAAAGTGAAAAACACTGAAATAGTGATTCTATTTTTTACATTATTTTCATTATTAAAATCACTTTTCGCTCAAGTTTACTTTTTGACGATGAAATCTGTGGATCAACTGTGCTTTAAAGATTCAATTTGCTGATCAAATCAAATGTTAAATTAATTCAATGAAAATTTATGGCTTTCATCAGAAAATAAGAATCAATATTCAAGGTTATATGGCAAAGTAAGGAAATATCAATCTGTGAGTTCAACTAAAGTTTCATTTCTGATTCCAGATAAAAGTTGGAGTTGCCAGTGACAAGGCAAAATGCTAATTGAACTTGCAACTGAAAAGTGTATCATTTTTGGTTCAATCACGAGCAAACATTTTGAAACAGGAAAAAAGAATCGAAATGGGATTGAAAATCATTTTGGAAAAAAATCTTTCGAAATCTATTCTGATTCTGAATTCTGTTTTCCGATTTGCACAAGTTAGCTTTGAATCTAATCAGAATTTTGTTTATCCGAACTTCGATTCGATTCTCGAGTTCCTGTTACACTTTTATCCGTTATTTCGCATTATTGTCACAAGATATGGAAAAACTTTTCAATGACCAAAGGCGGTTGCAGTAAATTTGATTTGCAGCTGATAAACATTTTCAGTTTATTCAATGTTCAATCGAGTTAAAGGTTCAAAGTAAATAAACATTGTGTTAATCAGTAAACTTTCCTCTAATGATATCATCGATCCAGCCTGAGGGACAATGAGTTTATGGTTATAAGTCGTGGGTCGATGTATTCCCAATGAAAACAGAGTCGAGTGAAACCTTTGGAGAAGCTAATTGATCAACTTTCGCTTACTGAAAGCTTATTGATTATTGCGACTAATAGAGTTGCTTTGATCCAAATGTACATTTGAATAACATTTCAAGCAGTTTCAATGAAAGTCCGAGTTGATTTATTTACAATTTATTCTTGTTGTTCAATTGAAAAATGATAAAAAATATGTTAATCTTTTTTTACCAAAAGTATAAACATTTATTTGAAATTCAATGGAAATGAAAGATTCTTCAAACGTTTGACTTTCAAGTGAAAAGAGATTGGACAAAAATTGAAATGAAACCACTTCAAGCATTGATCATATTACTGGCTGACTGGATTTCACTTTGCAAAAGTTGACCAAGTTAACAAAACAAGAGAAAAGGTGAAATGTAAGAAAAGGTAAAGGACAGTGTAAATGTAAAAAGCTAATATAAGTTGGTTTTTTTCGCGAACAAACTTTATCTTCTTCACATTCTACTTTGATAAATGTTGTACAACAGACACAAAACATGTCTTAAAAGGATTGGTTGTGAAGATGAAAAGAATGAAAATGTGAATGAAAGATGAAGATTTGAAAGCTGAGCAAAGCATACGCCAGGAATCTAGCTTGAAAAGTGACTGGGAAAAGTTTTCAGGAGAAATGGCAAAATCCAAAAATACAAAGAAAAAGGAAACAAAAATGAAAGATAAACGTTTCTCTCTGCTTTATTAAAAGTTGTTTATCATTCGTCAGTAAAACTCATTGAAAAAAGTTGATTTTTACACTTTTCCTGCAACTTTTACACTCTCTTTGTCTATGCATGTGTTGATGAATGAAAAATGTATGAAAAAAGTAAAGAAAGCGATGAACAAAAAAATGATGAACATGAGATCGAAACAATTTTTCCATGTTTTCCCATTCTCTTGCCTTACAATCATTAGATAACAATGAGCAGTCCAACAAAAAATGGCAAAATGCTTGTTTCCAGTGAGAAAAGTAAATGTAAAAACCAGATTCTGAAAGGAAATGGACTCACCCAATTCATTTGGAATTTTTTTTCATTCAACTTTTTTTCCTCTTTTACTAACTCGACTCGTTTGTTGCTCTTTTTCAATCATCATTATCATCCCCAGTTAGGTTTGTTTCCTTATTCAAGGTCAGGAAGCTCGACTGGTTATTATGCTATTCGTTGCTTCGCTTAGCTAAACGTTTCTCTCAATCGTTTTTGTTCTTGCCTTAAACTCTGTTCCAACCTTCAAAAGCAAAGTAATCAGTGTGGTGATGAAAGATTGAATAAAGACAATTCTAGTGACGTTTACATTCACAATCATATGAATCTTTGGGATCAACATGGGATAAGTGAGCTTCGAGGGAAAAGCAAATTTATTCAGCAAAGTAAAGAGAAAAAATTGTTTTTCCTTTTTTCTTCTTTCGTCTCGTGTTTAACAATTTGTATATTAATCAATGTTGGAAATTGATTAGTGAGTAAAAGCCTGAAATGGTTCAATCGTATGCATTCATTTGATGCGTAAAAGTTAATTGTGCGAAAAATTACGCTTTTAGTGAAAGTTTCAAGTTTTTTTTTCTTCTTCATTTTCTCATTGCAAGTGATGAGACTTTTGGTGATCAATTTTTTCGGTTTTGTTTTTTTCAGCTTCGTTCAATCTTTGCGTGACTTTGAATCATTGAAAATGAAACAAAAAAAATGATCAGCAAAGTGTCTAGATGATTGTTGATGGAAAGGCTTTTTTCCAATAACTTTGCGTTTCTTTCATCTAACCTCTTGCCTGCTCAAAACCTCAACCATTGAATTGTCTTCATGAGTTTGATTGGATTGGAAAATAATTTCCAAATCATTTATATCAACATTTATGTCAATATTTTTCTCCATTTCAATTGCCTTTCATTATTCCATCAACTTTTCGAGGTTTTTTCGTTTCTTTGTTTTCATAACAAAAACAGTTTCATTATTGATACAAAATGATCTTTTCAATTTCATTGATAAGTTATTGATCAATTTGGATAATTATTAGATAATCATGAATCGGTATCATTTGGAAGGAACAAAAAGTAAAGAATTTTGAAAATGAACGAAAATTGGGAAAAGGTAAAAGTTTGATTCGTTCAAGGTAAACTTTTCAATCATTACAAATGGTTACATTATACACATTGGATTATCGACAATTGAATTTTTAAAGATAATCTTGAAAAGAAATGTCAATGAAACATCTTTGTTCAAGATGGCATCGAATTTTTGTTAACATGTTTTCGAACGAAAAGGAAATGAAAGGCATTTCCCAAAGCAAGTTGTTCCCTTGCCAAATCAAGTTTCTTTTTTTCGCGGTAAAACTTTCATTTCCATGCTTTGGTTAACTTGATATTTTTCATGTGATTTTTGCAATTTTTTTATTCGTTGATAAAAATTGTTTCTAAAAGATCGACTTACCCACATATCCAGCTGTGACGACGTCGAGTGCTTCCTGGTACCGACAATAGTATCGGTGCTAGTCGAAGTCCACGGTTGGATTCAACCTTAGGCTGACCTTCATCTTCATCCACTGTGATTGAAGGTGCATTTAGCCTTGGATGATGATGGCCTTTGGTATCAACTATTGACTCTTGAATAGCCATTATGGACTCTATCCAGTCAAGTGTTGACGATAACAAGAGTTGAAAAAAGAAGCAGAAAGCAAAGGCTGAGAAAAGAATCACAAATTCAATTTTCTGTTTTTTTTATTTCTATTGTTTTCCAATGGAAACCAGTTTTTTGAGCACTTGATGTATTCAAATGATGATGGTATTTGAATTGTTGGTGTAATCACAAAAAGGTTCAACACTGAAGAGGAAAAGTTGAAAAGTGAGAAAAAAAAAGACTAACAATTATTTTCCTTGCAAAAAATTGAATCAACTTTAATCTCAAAAAGTGAAAGCAAAACTTTCAAAAGCCGCTTTACCTTATACAAAGGTTTGCATAACAATAATCAATGTCTGAGGGTTTGGCCAAAGTTGAAAAAAAAGAATTGAACAAAATTCGTTTAATCCTTGCTGTTGCACTTGACACAATTGACACCTTTAAATGGACGGAAACAACACTGGCAATATGGAAGACTAATAAAGATGACTTTGTGAGTTTTTTACCTTTTGCTGTTTTTGCAGGTAAAAAAAGTGGAAAGACTGCAAAATTGAAAGGAAGAAAAACGTTAAACAAGTTAAACTTGGAAACACGTTGTTGTTGATGAATCCAATGTTGTCAAAGTAAACAGTTGACAATGTTTTCTCACTTGTCTTGAACTTTACAAATGGTGATGAGTTGATGTGTTTGATGACATGAAGAAAACAGAGGAAACACGCAAGCTGATGATGCAGCAAACAAACAATTAGTAACAACACAAGATAAAGGTGCACAAGTGTGACTTGAAGCAAAGTTGATGGAAGCAAGTAAAGGCAAAAAGAGCGCAAGATTGGGTAAAAGCAATTGGTCGACTATTCCAATGGATGTTGTCTTGCAAAGGTTTGACTTGAAAATGACTTAAATCACAAGTGTGTTTGAAGAAATGATCATTTTGCTCTCTTCCTCATCACCCTCATCATCACCTTTTTCAGAGTAAAAAGCAATGTCGTCAGTGTCGCAGGGATGAAATTTTTCGAAACTTTGCTTCAATTATTCAGAGAATATTTTTCTTTCATTTTTTTCTTCGTTCTTTTTCTTTCCTTTTTCTCATGTTTTCTCAAACTCACACAACTAACAGAGACAGAGACAGAGAGTTGCATCAACGGACTCAATCAACTTTACCTCTTGAGCAGCCTCCCAACCATTCAACTCACTCAACTATCTCTCTCCTCCTTCATCATTATCTCTCTCTCTTCTCTTCCTATTTCTCTGTCTTTTTCTCAATTTTTCTCTTTCGGTTTTCTTTTCGTCCTTTTCTGCAAAATTTTTTTCTTCTCTCACTTTTTCGTTCACCGGTGTGACTTTGAATTTCACCATTTCTGCTCATCTTCATCATAATCATTACCATTGGAATCACATTTATATTGTTATTAAATTATCATTATCACTGAATCTCTCTTTTTTCATTGCAAAAATACTCGAGATAGTTCAACCTTTACACTTATTTTTACACTCGATAAACTTATTCTTAATCTTGATTTGGCGCAAGCATCAACACTTATCAATTGCAAAGAGCAACTTAAATCTCAACAATTGGCTTGCTCATCCAATAACATTTGCTTTTGAAAAATTGATACAATCTGAATACATTTTTGTTTCTACTGTTGATCAGAAAAAAAAGGTTTTCAAGTTATCTTTTACTCGAGTCTATCAATAGACTTGGCTACTGTTGACAACCATGGTTATTTATTCATCATCTTTACTCTCATCTTAAAGTGAAGTCAATCTTTACCCAAACTTACAGAAATTCAACTTTTCTAAAATTTTCTTCTCTCACCAAATCAACATTTTTATCCAACATTTTAAACATAACTCGAGTTCATAAAGGCAATCAATGTCACCCGACGCTCAAGCACAGTTATTAAAGCAATAAACCGAGTATTAAGTTGAATAAATGAGTGTAAAAATAAATCTGAGGACAAAATGTGTGTGTAATTATGATGAATTAAAGTTGATCAAATTGTTGAGAAAAGAGAGAAACTTCTGAAAATATTTTTCAAAAAAAAAGATTTTCCAATTTTCTCGTTTCACTCTTCGTCCATCAATCATTAACAGTTGATTCCTGGTCTTCAATGAATCAACCATTGATAATTGTACCATTTGGATTCTGTTTAATATCATTGACTTAACGATGTTCAAAAAGTTGATTGTTACCAATCAAAAGTAACCATTTAAATGTAAACAAATTGGATTAAAAGAGGGAAACAAAGCGTCTAATTGTTGAACAACAAGACTGATTCATGTTCATTACTATTCATTAGTAGAATGCTTTTCCCTGAAAAAAATGAATTTAATTTGCTTTTGATGAGTGTTTACTCTTGATTTACAGAATCACATGAGTTTCACCCAAAAATTGAACAGCTTAGGCTTTTTTACCATTCAAGGTTTTTTTGTTTCTTAAACATTTCATCTTTCAATCATTTAACAATGCATTTATTATACGATTAAATTGTGCTATTGATTAACATTCAACGTCATTAACTTTTCTCTTTAATTGCAATTTCGATTGTGAGCTTTCCTTTAACATTTTTGCTCATAAGTGTTCATCTTGTCACAGTTGATATTTATCAACTTGTGAACAACCTCAACATCCTTGGTAAGGTTGACTGGTTAATTGATGTAAAGATGCTTATTGTTATTGTGATTAAATGGTATCATTGAAAGATCATCATTGCATTGATTAAAGTGTTAACTTGCTGTTAACATTTTGTAAACACTTTCATGTAATTTCTTTATTCTAATCATAAACATGTTAACTTGAAATGACATTCATAGATAATCAATTTAATATCAACTTTGATTGCAACAATAAATTTAATTGTCGCGAGCTTGATGCCTGTTGCTTCCTAATACAATTTTAATCATTAAACATTTTCTTATCGAGAAAACAGTTGGGTTTAGATTCTGATTTTTTTTCTGGTTTCTGTCATTGTTTGTTATCTATGTTTTGGTATTTTGTTGCCCTGTTTAACTATTTGTATTGAAACCAGAGAAGTGATTGATTATTTAATTAATTGATTGATAGATTGGGTTTTGTCATTTTTGTCAATTGATTGTATCATGTTAATTAATCAGATTTTAGCTTTTGCCTTTTCTTTTTGTTTAACTCTCTTTACTGTTTGCCTTTACATCTCAAATGTCATAATCAATCAAATCATTATTGTCATGACAGAGTTAATAATACTTGTTTAAGTGGAACTTAATCAACACGATTAAGATACATATTAAGAACGGGCATATTACATATTACATATTAAGGATACATATTATGATACAGAACTGGATATTCACCTTTTTCAAGCGAGCATCCGATTGTATTGAATAATTCATTTTATCCATTGAAATATTTGCTAATATCTTCAATGGCTTGCAACCATTAATGGGTTCTTGTCGAGATAACAAGTGACACCTAATGGCTCAGAATTCAACTGAAATAACATGAATTATGCATGATACATTCCCTTGAAACAAGCTGAATGGCCTCAAGTTTGTGCTTGTTAGTAAGAAATTTTTAGAAATGTCCGAATCTTTAGTTGAGATCCACAATAACTCTAGAAGACTCGACTCTAAATAGCTTTCAATGGCAAAGATTAATGAAAACCGTTTTACTTATTTCCTCTATTACTTTCATTATGTGTTTAGGCTATTACTTAGCCTCTGGTTGTCCGATTTGCCTAAGAATGTGTCTTGACAGTTGAGAAATTTCTTGCTTACTGAGCAAACTGAAACTTCAGGCCATGCAACTTGTTCATGCGAGTATATCATGCATAATGTATGTTATTTCAGTTGCATTCTGAGACATTAGGTGTCACTTGTTATCTCGACAAGATCCATTAAGGATTGAAAGCCATTGAATTATCTTCATGAGTTTGATTGGATTGGAAAATAATTTCCAAATCATTTATATCAACATTTATGTCAATATTTTTCTCCATTTCAATTGCCTTTCATTATTCCATCGACTTTTCGAGGTTTTTTCGTTTCTTTGTTTTCATAACAAAAACAGTTTCATTATTGATACAAAATGATCTTTTCAATTTTATTGATAAGTAATTGATCAATTTGGATAATTATTAGATAATCATGAATCGGTATCATTTGGAAGCAACAAAAAGTAAAGAATTTTGAAAATGAACGAAAATTGGGAAAAGGTAAAAGTTTGATTCGTTCAAGGTAAACTTTTCAATCATTACAAATGGTTACATTATACACATTGGATTATCGACAATTGGATTTTTAAAGATACTTTTGACACACAAAGCAATGTCAATAAACATCTATCTTACCAGTTTTTTGAGCACTTGATGTATTCAAATGATGATGGTATTTGAATTGTTGGTGTAATCACAAAAAGGTTCAACACTGAAGAGGAAAAGTTGAAAAGTGAGAAAAAAAAAGACTAACAATTATTTTCCTTGCAAAAAAATTGAATCAACTTTGATCTGAAAAAGTGAAAGCAAAAACCTTCAAAAGCCGCTTTACCTTATACAAAGGTTTGCATAACAATAATCAGTGTTTCATTGAAAATATGAGTTTCGCGAGAAATTGAAATTTGCGTGTACAAGAGCGATAAAGGTGCACAAGTGTGATTTGAACCAAAAAGCAACGTTGATGAAAGCAAGAAATCAAAGGCGAAAAGAGCAAAAGATTGAATAAAATCATTGGTCGACTCAACTATTCATATGGATTAAATGTTGTCTTGCAAAGGCTTGACTTGAAAATGACTTTAAATCACAAGTGTGTTTGAAGAAATGATCATTTTGCTCTCTTCCTCGCCATTCTCATCATCACCTTTTTCAGAGTAAAAAGCAATGTCGTCAGTGTCGCAAGGATGAAATTTTTCTAAACTTTGCTTCAATTATTGAGAGAATATTTTTCTTTCATTTTCTGCTTATATTGTTATTAGACCATCATTATCACTGAATCCCTTTTTCGTTAAAACTTAAAACTTTACATAATTCTATGATGTCTTTTCGCCTCATCATTGAAATGAATATTGAATTTTTAATATTCATTTTAGTTCTGGAAACAGTTGACGACAAGATCAGTAGGTTACGCCATCTCTTGAGTAATAACAAACTGTGCATGAAGACTAATTTATCCGGTAAATTTGAAACATTAAACCATTGAAAATAAATTGATGAAACAATTTGCAATTTTTAGACTTTTTCAAATCAGTTTAGAATTGCCATTTTTAATTGCTTTTGAAAAGTTACACAGACACATTGGCTTTTTGGCAGTTGATATAATTTTATTGTATAAAAATAGGCAATTATCAAGGTACAACCAGGTAAAAATATTAAAGTTGTGTGTAAAATATTGGAATTTTGATGGGAAAAGCTAAGTATTTAACGTTGTGTGAGACTGCCAGCAAAAGGATTCTGTGTGATTTGAAATTGGATTGGTAAGGCAGCACAGAGTTTCAGTGAGACTTTATATTGAGTAAAGAAATCCTATAACTATTCATGGAGTGTTCAGTTGATGCTGAGCTTTTGTAGGATAAACATTTTACCTTTGTAAGAAGTAAACTTGTCAGCAAGAGTGAAAGACACAGAAGAGATAAACAAAAAATTTACCGATATTGAGCCAACATAAGTACCGTTGAATCCTTTTTACACAATTCAATTTTAGCTTTTAATTGTTATTTTACCATTGACAATAAACACGTACAATTAAATATAAAACAATGTGAAAAGAAAAGAAAAAATTGATCAAGTTTTCAAGACAATCGGACGAAAGATGTTAAAATATGGTTTAAGACGAGAAACAAAGTGATGGAAAAAGTATGAGTCAAAGTGTGAAAAATCCTTTGGAGGGAAACAAGTGAATAAAAAAGTCAACAAAACCATTTTCAACTCGTGTAACAAAGTGATTTTACCATCTTTTTAGACAGACCAACAATTTTTGAAATGTTAACAATCAACATTTTTTGTGATTTATGCTGTTCAATTAATAGTTATTTTAAATTTTGTTAATGGCTGCATCTCTCTTTGTGGTTATGTACTTTTAATATCAACAAGTAACTATTGGACAAGAAAAGTCAGACCATTGGCTCAATTTTACTCTTGTATCGTCTGTTTACCGTTCATTTATTTTTAGTCGTTTGGTCCATCATGTCACCGCACCAATTGTTGACCCTGTTTCTGTTGACTCTATCAACATGGGCATTACTGTTGTTTTCAATCTCAAGTGGAGTTCGCTTGGGTTTGGTTGGTTCTACCGAGGACATTGTTCACCATCACCGGTACAAACATAGAGTTGGACCTCACTCTTGCCCTCGATGTCGTGATCTTTCAACTCGTAATATATCGATAGCCGTTTTAGCACCAAACAACGATTCACTTCCATACTCGTTGAACAAAATTTTACCTTCCATCATTTACGCAGTTAAATCATTACAAAAAGTTCCCAATCTTAGTGCAATTGCCAATCGATCCATCAACATACTTTACCGAGATTCAGATTGTTCATCAACCACTGGTCCCTTGGCTGCTTTCGACTTTTACATTGAAGGAAACGCCGACGTCTTTTTTGGTCCCATGTGTCCCTATGTTTTGGCTCCGGTTGCCCGTTACTCTGCCGTCTGGGATATTCCTTTACTAACCTCGGGTGGACAAAATGACAATCTTGACCACAGATTTCCCACTTATCGAACATTGACCCGAATGAATGGTTCTTATTCACAGATTGGTATTATATTGCTTCAAATTTTACGCAAATTTCACTGGCAAGTTCTCGGAATGTTGTATCACAATTTCAAGGATCGAACCAAAGGCAATTCAGCTTGCTATTTTACATTAGCAGCAGTTTTCGCCATTCTCGGAACTCGACCTTTCCATCGAGATTTTGATCAAACTGATCCCGAAACGGATTACAAAAGGCTTCTCGAAGAGATTTCAAAAAGTGCAAGAAGTAAGTTTTATTCCCATATTCAAACCTTGTTTAACCCAAAGACCAAAGTTTAATCTCAATTTGTTTAGACTTGGTTAACTCATTGCAAATTCACAGAGAAAAAAGTAAAATCAAAAGAGCAATCAAGTTTCAACCTTTTCCCATCAACCCATTCAACATTGTTCATTCAACTGTTAACCTTTTTATTGTATTCAATATTTTATACCAATCACTTTCATCACTTTTCCAATTCTATTAACATTTCTCCAGATAATTCAGCTCACATTAGTAGTCAACTATTCCAAAAGAGCATTGAATTTACAGTGAAAATCAGTAGCAATCAAGCAAGTAATGTGGTTCATCTCACCAGAAGAAGAGTCAAAGATTAAGCCTTACTGAATATAATCATGACAAAATTGATTATTTTACAAATCTGCCATCAAACGAATTGCTAAATTCAATTATTGAAAATTGTATAACATTTAATTTCCTAACCATTGTTGAAATGGCTGCAACTGGAAGCAAAGAAACTTGTTGATCATTACTTTTCTGTCTCACCCTGCAGGCATCAGATCAATTGTCATTATCTTAACAATTCAATTTCATGAAAAATACAATTTTGCAAAAGGTTCAAGTCTGTTGAAAATCAAATCTCATTTCATCTGAAAAGCATTTTGTATTCCAGATTTTAAAGAATCGAAAGAAAATTTCAAACTGTTCAATTACTTTTCAATACAATTTGAAAACTCAAATTACAAACAAAATGATGTTCTATTTACAGATTGAAATGTTCATGAATTTGATTGAAATGGATCTTTGAAGATATCAAAGTTTGATGTAAAGAGAAAAATTTTGACAATCTTTTTCCATATTCTCTGAATGCTTCTCAGTGTCTAATCATGTCTTATCTGGCTCAACACTTTATCCTGTTTCATATTCATCATCATTTTCCACCTTTCATGGTAAAAGCAAAATGATATTGCAAACATCAAAAGCTTTAGTTTTAAAACGTTAATCGTTTTATGTTTCACTTCAATTTTTGGTATTAGTTGAGAAGAGTTGGCAAAAAGCTTTGAATGGTAAAACATTTGAAAATTATTCATCATTTTATCGTCAATTTTCATCATTTCCTTTCCTTCATTTTCATGTGAATCTTTTGATATTCAAACTAGAAAAATGTTTTACCTTGAATATTAGAAGCTTTTAGTCGAAGTCGACTCGTTAAATGGTGATGAATATGTTATTTAAAAAAGTTGTTTCAAGATTTATTCCAATTCATCTTGATTAATGAATTGCAACCAAATTTTTTAAACTCAAATCAATCAGTTTGACAAGTTTCTTCTTCTTTTATCCAAGTTACAAGTTTAACAATTGAGTAATTGATATTGCTTTTAATCAATGCAAATGATCATCAAGAGAATTGATTGTCAAAAGATTTGTCTGATTTCCCTTCAGAATTGTTAGATGCAAAAGCAATCTCGTAACGAATGCAGAATTGAACGATGAAAAAATATTGAAACGCTTTTGCCTTTCATTGAATTGACTCAAAAAACATCTCAAATGACAATTGATTTCACTAAAATTCTAAGCGAAGACAAAATAAGAATCTTTTGGGATTTCAATTAAAGCACTTGGAGTTAGACAAAATGATTACTATTAAGTTGTCAAGTATATTTGCGGTTCGATATCAAATAAAGAATCGACTGTAGCCTTTTTAGTTAAAACATTTGTGACTCAATGTCAACCAGCTAGTCCGTCCTTCTCACTTCTTCTCCTTCTCTTGACCTTACATTGAGTCCAAAGGGGGAAAACATGATAACGACACTTTTTCTGACCGTCTAAGGTTCCAATAGCATTCTCGCAGCTCTCACATCACCACGAATATAAGACATGGTTTTTCAAACAATAAAACACTCAGTTCTTCACCTTTGCATCTCTCACTTCTCTCCAAGTCTTCCCTTGAAGTTAGACTCAAATCTTATGAAATTTGTGTGTCCAAACACAAGAACTAAAAACTTTTGAATGAAAATAGAAAAGTTCGAGTAATTCGAATTCCGAAAGACGCGATGACAATTTTTCGAGGGTTTACTCACTGGCGTTGAAAAATATTAAAAATTGTTGTTCGCAGTAAACATTGTTAATCGAATACTTTTGTTGAAATGTTTTTATTTCTGATCGATAATTCATTTCTTTTTCACTTTGATTTCACGAGAAAAGTGAATTTAAAGTGAAAATTCATTGATGACACCTAATTGATTTGAATTGCTCAAAGTCAACATTTTTCGTCTTTGTTCAAGTTATGTTCAACTCGACATGAAAAGACTAACAAGTTTATCGGCATTTTCACTCTGTTCCCATAATTGCCATCTTCAACAATTGAGTTACATCTTTTCATATTTTTTTTGTTCAAGTAAAGTGGCAAAAGAAGAAAATTGTTATCACATTTTCACAATTTTGTTTACCTTGTTATTCATGTTGGAAGAAAAATTGAAACCCTGACAAAGAATATTAAAGGTTACATGGAAACCCTTAGGGTAAATCTATCATGGTTATTTTGTTTGTAAAATATTACTATTCACTTGGGTCTGACTATTTCAAGATTAATGTTCGAGAAGCAAAAAGGTTTTTCATTTTTTTTCTTTACCTTTTTTTCACTTGGTTTTGACTTTAAAAAGTAAATTTTCTTTTTCGTTCCAAGCTTCATGAAGATGAGACAAGTTTCAGGGTCTTAATGCTCATCATCTTCCTCAATCTTCCTGTTGATCAATCTTTCCCTTCTTTCCTTTTCATCACAAAGTTTGATTTATCTATCAATGATAAGATCACATTTCCATCGAAAAAAGACAAGAAGAGAGAGAGAGACGAAAACAAGATTCTATTATTTTGCTCACCGATTGGCAAGCTTAAAGCTCCATGTAAAACATTCAATTCACTTTGCTTTTTGTTATTTTCTTCATTTTTAGCCTACTTTTTCCTCTTCTTCTTCTTCTTCTTCCTTCACGTCATCCTCATGTTGCTATTTACTTAGCCAACTTCATCCTGAATCAACAGAGGCAAAACCGTTCAATCCATTTTCTTCATCCATTGTTTATCCACTGTTATCATCTTACCCATTCCTTTTAATCTTTTCATTCCTCATTGACTTTTACAAACATTAATACTATTATTTACTACAGCAGCAACTATTATTACCTTCTAATAATAGTAATAATCATTTTCAATATTGACCAAGTCTCTTGATCAATATTTGCATACTAATTGTAAAAGATTTTATAATCACATCACTAGAAGCAATTCAATATTTGCAAGGTTGCCATTCATGCTGTTCAACGCTCATCAACATTGTAACATTTATTTGCTTTATCTGATTAATTTACAGAGAAACATTAAAATCATATTCTGTGGACAAGATATTTAACCGATAATTAAATACTTTGATTCAGTCTTTTGGTTTTCATGCTTTTTTGGATCATCAAAATTCTTGCTGTAACAACTTAAAAATTACGTTCAATGTTTAGAAAATACCAAGTTTGAAAGTATTGAATTTGCAAATTTTAGTTGAAAACTCGCAAATTAGTTTTCTGAATGAGCGAATGTATTTAAGTATGATCTGAGATTTGCACAAATCAGCTTCAAAGGGAGTGAGATGAAGCCGAAAACTCTGGACGACTTGTGTGACCGCTTAGGTTAGTTGTGGTAGATCATACGCTTTTAAGTAATTTTTTGTATGCTAGCACTAACTCAGTCCCTTTATTCAGAATCAGACAAGTGTAAAACTCCCAAGTGATTTTTTTGAAATTTTGAGCGTCAATTCGTAATAATCCGAGTGAGCCAGGACATGATCTCGCGAGAAATGAGGACTCATTAATTTTACGGATTTTCGATATCAGTCATCTCTTTGACCTCCCTAGATCAATAGTTCAAGATATTGATACTACTTGACTACTGATAAGGCGTTATCTTTTCCAAGGTTTGGTAGTACAAAAAAATATAAATTCCACTAAATGTCACAATTTCATTCATCTTTAACAAATTGAAAAATAAAATAAGAGTTAAATTTCATTTTAATTTCACATCTTGATTGAACCTCAGCAGAGTAGTAAAATTTTATATGTCGTTCTAGTATAATGGTGCGCACCCAAGATTGATTAAAATCAACCTGGTTTAGCTTTAGATCCACGACATGCCACGAATGTGCTAAACGGTAATACCAAGATCACCCTTCTCGAACTTATTCATCAAATATTTTATGGATATAAAGTCAAGGGCGTTTGTACACATATTGTTCTTAAATCCTGGTGCACTTTGGATGGCATTTGACCAAGTCTCCAACAGGCGCGGACGTAACTTCGCTGGTCGTAGAGTGTTGTTATGGCCTCAACGGCTTGAGCGTGTTTTTCAATTCCAGACATAATCATAACACAAAATTAAGTAAACTGAGTGATGCAGCATAAAATTTTCTTCAAATTGACCTATCACATGTCACTATAGTGATCATAATAAGCGCGCGATATTCAAAAAACACAGTCATCGTTTGCTCAGGACTACCAAATAACATTTATTTTCAAAAATCCTTGTACTTTGTCACAGGATGGTTAACATTCACAACTGCTGCAGATGATTTGACTGATCAGTACTCAAGTGGCTAATTTTATCTTGAGACATTGATAAAGCGAGCTCAATGATATCGTATTGTAATCAATGATTCCGCTAGTTTCTTAGATTGCTTATCGATATAAGCAATGTATTATTGCTGTTGTATTATGGCCTTTTGCAGGTCGTTTTTTCTAGTTTTAATCCTGTTGCTGTACAATTTTGACTAACTCCTGATCATCGACAATCAAGCTCTCAACCAAATCCGCATAGTTATCTTCAATTGCAGTCTTTTGCAACAAAGAAGCGCATTTGATTTCAAACCTTTTGAATACGTAATATTTTTCATGTGAATAGGTTGATTTATTTAGGAGCTAAAGCTTAATGGCGAAAGGCTCCTCGTAAAAAAGGTGAACTACTCATAATATAAAAAGTCTGTGAGTTAACTCATAGCCGTAATCATAAAGAATATACTGAACTGATTGGGATCGAGCCCAACCTACAGTAGTCATTATCAAGAAAGTCTCGATCGAAGTAAGACGTGCTAATTACTATATCACGAGTCTTGAAAATAGATTTCTCGGGCGTTGATCAATAGAGCTATTCAAGAAAAAATCCACAGAAAAATACAGCACCCTATCATGTTCAGTTGCTGAGTTGACTAGCAAAGTTGCGTCAATCTTGTTCATTCGCAGTTTGCTGAAGATTCGTGGAGTTTTTTTGTGTTTTCTCTGAGTTTCTCTGGAAAATAACGAAAACACAAAAGATGATGATGAGATATCTGATGAGAAAAAAAGAGGAAATAAAGTGAAAAATCTGATTTTATTACAATTGATATGACAAACTTGAACAACTATTGGTTATGATGAATCTGATATTTCACCAAAACTAAATTTCTTTTTATTTACTCAACTTTAAACACAAGTTTATAATTTGGAAGCTAACCTTGAATAAAGTTTATAAACGTCATTGTTGCATCGTTTTTTGAGGCAAAATCATCAATCATTATCATGACTAAGACACTGTCTAACATGAGGTACCATGAAACAAGTAGTACAAAGTGAGGGAACAAAAAGTTGTCATGAAAGGCAAAGTGATGAGAGATGAATGATGAAAATTTCGTCGTCTTGCTGTTGATGAAGTTTCAAACAAAGTGACTCGAGTCGAGTTTAGAGGGAAAATGTTGAGGTAATTGAAAATGAAGATTGAATTTTGCCATGAAAACTGACAGAATCATTTTGAATTTTATGCAATTCGTTTACTGGTAAACTAAGATGAAACTTTTCTCTATAAAACTTTTTATTCCTTTGAACCATTAATAAAGAAAAGCAATGGAAAAGAGAAAAGACAAAAAAAAGAAAGACAAGAAAAGAAAGACTCACAGAAAAAAAGAGGAAAAGCCATCATGATGAGAAAAGATGAAACAGCGTGGACAAAAAAGCAACAGAAACAAGAGTAAAATCTTGTGAGGCAAGACTGATGGATTGTTTATTATGAAATATATTGTTAGTAACCAGAAAGGCATGAAAGATGCGATTACCTCATGAAAACCAAGTTTCACTTTTGCTTATCATTCCCAGTTGATCAATCCCTGTATTCATTGTGGAAGAAGCGATCAACAAGATACAACGAAAAGAAAGCAAATTTTTCCTCCCTTGAACCAATTCTGATTCCAGTGTAGAGGCCAACTCGACCAACCCAGTGTTAACATAATGCTTGTAACTATTATATTCACTCCCAGCTTTGCCGTCCCTTGTTTTCCCATCAATTACGAGTTACTTTGATATTATAATATCATGGTCAGAAGATGAACCTTTTTTTTCTTCATTTACATTTGCCACTTGAAATGCTTTACAATCATTGAACCCAAAAATGTAATTTACATTATTCAAAGCTCTTACCTTTAGACTGTTCAAAGTCAATGCTATAATCAACTTGGACACCTATCAAAGATGATTACAAACCAGTCGTCTCAAAATAGAACTTGTATGTTTCGAAAAGTCTTTTTTTTCTCCTCTCTTGTAACCTCTCTATCAGAACATTTTGTACAGACAGAAAAAAGGGAAAAGAATTGAAACTCGAAATTCGCACTCCCAGCACTGGCAAGTGTAAAAAGATATTTATCATTTTCTCTCTATTAATACCTTCCATGTGTTGAAATGATTTGCACTTTTTTTGGTTAATAATCAAGTCGATTCAACACTTGCCAAAAATTGTTACAATGTTACCTGTAAATGGTCAAATTCATTGTTACCTTTCTTGTTATCTGCTATTATCATCATTATCATTTTGCATTTATAATGATTCTTTGTGACTCTTAATTTTTCACTCCCAGTAACATTTCATTCAGTTGAAATTAGTTGCTATCGTTAATAGGGAAAAGTCACGAGACTTGAATCCATTAATTTTGCACCTTAACCTTAACTTATCAGCTTTTCCTTTCAGCCGTTTAACCAGGCTCAATATAACAGAATCATTAATCAAACATTTTAATGTAAAAATATTCAAATCATGATTTTGTTCAAAGTTTTTCTTCTCTGAATAAATCTATATTTTCCATTCCTTTTGCTTATCCAAAAATCCTTCCTTGTAAATCTGGATTGTTTGGTGAGAGAAACGATTTCAAGTTGCAATTCCCTTTAGACGGTCAAGACTATCTTGTATTTGTTTAACAACTTGCAACAGATTATTGACCATTAAATCAATAATAACATTGTAATTATAATGGTAAACTCGGAAAATCGAAAATTATTTTCTTCAGTCAATATCATGTTTCACCCGCTTTCGTGGTTCCACTTTTAACCCATTAAATGGTAAATAATCATCATGTTAACGAGATTGTTTTTCCTTCTCATTTGACAATTGATAACGTTTAACAGTAAATGTTATAAGAAAATGTTTTCAATAACATTTTTAATGGCATTCATTTTGTTCCCTTTCATGATTATCTGAGAAAATGTTTCATCTCTTGTTTCCATTATTAGTAATTCATTATCGAATTCAAGTTGAAACGAAAATCTAATTCAATCATCTTTCAGTTGCTATCAAAATTCATTATTGATCCACTTCGTGGTTGACCCAATATAATCAACTTGTAATTTTTGTTCTGAAAAATTCTTTCATTGGTTTATATGGAAAAAAATTGCAACTTTGCTTCTTCCTTTTTTGTTCATTCCTTTGCTTCCAGTCATTCATGGAAAAACATTCATCTTCATGTTTCAATTTAATGAGCTTTTCTTTTGTGTCAACTTTTAACAGCAATCATTACCAAGCAATTTAAATTTTTAACTCACCTAATGATTCAAGTAATTAATTTGATAATCATGAGAAGACAAAAACAATGGTCTAAAAGAGTCAAACAGTTAATCTTTTAATTTTTGCCTTGTTTGCCCAAGTTTCCTTGTTAATCAAGTTTACAATTAATTATCATATACAATTTACTTTACCATTAGCATTTGATTAATTTGTCGTTACCGTTTCTTCATGAAAATGTTAAGCAACTGTTTGATTAATGTTTCAAGGTCAGTGTTGGGTTTAGATTCACTTGAAACTCGAGAACAATTGAGAAGTGAATTTAGTTTATCGACTTCTGAAAAGTTAACTTTCTAATGATTTATGCACTCGAACATAAGTCAGCTAAATCTTCATCTAAACTTGAAAATATGTTGGAAAGTGGCAATGGATTTCACCAGAACATGCATTGCATGGTAAAACTTTTGATCGCTTTTCTTTGTATTAATTATCACTGATCATTCTAATGTAAATTCCCAGCGATCAAAAAATAGCATTCTCACATTTAGTACTTGATAACTTAATCAAGAGCATCTTTAATTATCCAAGTTTTCATAATGAGAATTTTAGAAGAATTGAAATTCTGTTTTCGTTTTACCAAGACAATACATCGGCTCCTACCACAAACCGTGTTCAAACTTTGGTGAGATGTAGTTTTCGATGCGTAATTTTTACTTCTTACGGCTTTTATTGTGGAAATTAATCGTTCATTAGTTATCACCAGACGAAATTGAAAAGTCCTTATAGAAGTCCGTGTTGAACTGGGAAGTTTTTTTGAAAGTGAATTGAACTGATTTTACCTTATTTGCAGGGAAGAATTTACAAGAACATTTATAGCTCTACTTGTTTGTGAGTTATCCTAGTTTATGAGAAATATTGAAAGTCGATTCAGTTCTTAGTTAATACTTTTTCACAATTTTACAAATGCAACATTTAATTGTGTTTTTACTTTTGAGGATTCAATTGCAATCGAAACTTTAATGCATTCATAAACATCCGAGCTTCCACAATTAAAAAAACAATTTTCAAAGTCACTAACCGTTTAAGCTTCATTTTCAATTTCACAGTTATTATGAAATAAATGGGAAAATTTTCACCTTTCATGATTTGGCTGTTCAATCCGATGACTCCTCTTAAACCATATTAATCATCGTTTTTATAATCTTGTGCAAATGAATTTTAAATGCACAAGAATAACAGAAAAAAAGATTTGCCAACAATACTCAATGGGAATCTTTTCCATTCCCTGGTTAAAGTTAAAAGTTCAAAAGTTAAAAGGATTCCGTTTGAAATCATTTCAATAATATTCACATAAAAAATCGAGTTATTATTTAAAGACAATATCGATTGAGAGTTATCAATATTTACTTTAAAATAGCATCATTATGATAGCAATAACAAGAAAATTGAGAAAACAAGATTTGCCAAAAATGGGTTTCAATGTCGAAACAAGAAAAACCTGAAACTCGAAATTTTGACTTTCATCTTTTTTCTCGCCTTTTTGTTTTCCTTTTTGACAAGAAAATTGTTTTTCAATGAATATCACTTCAACAATAAATCTGGTCATTTCATTGATCCATCCAAGCACGTACAGATTGTTTCAATTTTGCCTTCAATCTCTTGACAAAAATAAGCAATAATGAAAAGAAGAAAAGAGTTTTTTCCCTGAAATCAATTTCTCATTTCCATTTTCCGGTTCAATTTAAGTGTCAATTGGATTCATCTTGTTTCAAATGTTTCCTCATTTTCCAATGATTCAATAAACACTTTGAAATTGAAATTATCGTCTGGCTCATGACAATTGATGAAAATGTGATCTTTGGATAAATTCATAATTGAAGTTTCATATTCAAATGTTAATAGAAAAGGTTTTTTTCCCTTTTTTTGCTTCGAAAATTATTTCTACAGAAAAGGTTGAATAATCTTAAAGAAAAGCAAATATTAATATTCTTGAATATATGAATAATTTTAATGAATCTTTGAATTAAATATTTGAAATTATCTGAACTAGAAAAGAACCAATTTTCAATCAAATCGTTTCAACATGCATTTCTCTCATGCTTACATTCCTCCATGTTTACCGAGATGGAAAAAAGTTCATTCCAATTGATAATGATTATCAAGGATTCATCATCAAGTCGATCATGAAAAATGTAAACTTTACTTTGATATTCAAGTTTCGTTTTAACGTAAATTCAGCCTTTTAGATGAAACATTTTTCCTATTTAGATAAAAGAGAAAAAAGTTTTTCCAAATTGTTTTGCCATCAGGAGAAATAATTTCATCAGAATTCATCATTTTGTCACATTCAATTTTCGTCTAATTTTCCATCACAGTCTTCCATGTGATGAAACCATTTGCCAATCTGTTTACAGAGTTTCTTGAACTCATCATTTTCCCATAAAATGATCATGGTTTTATACAAAAGAGTTTCATGAACAACAAAAAATTTCTCAAAATATTCATTCAAAGTTTCTTCAAACCTTAGTTTCAATGTTTTCCAAGAAATCAGTTTAAATGCATTCAAAGAATTCTTGTTTTTTATTCATAAAACTGACCAAACTAAAAGCTTAGCATTTCATGTAACTCAAGATTTAAACTCAAGTCTTCTTCTGAATGCAATAAGGAAACTCGAATTTTATGACTTTTTCTTTAGAAGTGAAATTTCCTGAGGCGATGAGAACTGAAAATAATCTTTGATTTCTCAATGATCTTTGAAGTTTAGAACAATGAACTTTGTCCAGATATGACCTGAAGAAGCCATCTGATGGAAGCAGAATTTTGCTCGAAAAATGAAAAAATTTTGTTCGCTTTCACTTTAATCTTTTTACATAAACTCAACAAGTAAACCTAATGATTTGATAGTTGAATGCGGGACAAGAATCTTTGGATGAAACTTCATGGGAATATGAATCAACTATGAAACTGTGAACATTTGGTGAAAGAAAAAGTTTAGTAAATTTTGTGAGGAAATTAAAAGTTGTTTAATCTAAAAGTACAATTTCCATCAATTAAATTCTAAATGTTTTTAGCATATCTTTTCATTGTAATCATTATGCAATTTAATTCCTGGATTCCTTTTCATTCTCACTCTTGAAGTTGTGTCAACAAAACGAAATAATTAATCATGAAATTTGCTTCATTCTGTTTCTTCTCTTGTTCATATTCACATTGCTTACCTTGACTCAAAATGATAGTTATAATTTGATAAAAGAAGTGAATAAAGGTTGACAGGGAGTGAAAATTCCTTGTTGCTTCAAATTTTTCGACTTTTATTTTTTCTCTTTTCTCCAGAACTCTCATTTGATTTTTCGACACTTTTTTTGTTTCATTTCTTTCTCACTTTCACAATCGATTGATTCAATGAACTTTCCTTGTTTCACATCAAGTACGGTAAAAGAAGAAGCAAATGATCCAAAAAGCTAAACAAAAATAAACCTTAACCTTAGCTTTCGGCTATTTTCACTCCTAATGAAAATAAAATAATATCAAAAGCGAAACAAGATATTTCTCGAAATATAACAATAAATATTGTTTAATGAACAGTTGACCAATAAAATGATTCAATCTTGAAATTCTCAGACAATAAGACAAACAATTATGAAACATTACTCGACCTTAATTGGTGTCCAAATAGATGTCCAATTACGTTCATAAGTAAAAAACCAGTTCCTAAAAAGTTCTTTACTTTTCCTGAATTTTCTGTAAGAATCAATAGTTGATAATCAATGATAATTCGAGTTTTTTTCGTAAAAATTTGGAAATAAATTATCGAAGTTATCAATCGAAAATGATGATTACAATGTTTCAAAGAAACTCAATTTCTTTTGAATATAATTATTCAATTTTCGATGAAATTTATCGATTCTTTTCTAATGAACTGAATGGAATTGAGATTTAAAATGGTCAATAATGACAATAATTCATTGGCCATTTTGTGTCATCGAGTGAACTTGAAAGTTACTCTAACCAGTTACCTCCCAGTCTTGTTCAGATTTAGTTCTCAGATTAAAGAATCTTTTTTACCATTTTCTTCTTAATGATGCCAACATGATAGGAACAAGAATTTTTTGTTATTTTCCTGATAAATCAGAGCAACCATGAAAGAAGAGACAAAAACTCCACACCCAACTCCAGGATAAACTCCATTCTAGACATAACTAGAGAATCTCTTTTTCCTCTCTTTTTGAGTAAAAAATTTCAATATTGACAGCAATTTGTTGTTTGATGAATTATGTTTTCGCTAATGAAGATCAATCGACTTTGATTGTAGACAAATTTCAATTTACTCATCAATTTCATGGAAAAATTTTCTTTACTTTTTTTTCTTTCTTTCAAATCATTCCATTCATCGAAAGGTTAACTTTGAGTTTCTGCATTTTTTATTGTACTCTTGACTTTATATTAATAACATTCGTGTCTTTAGTTGATGAGTTTCAACAAGAAAAAGATATTAATATAAACTTTCTGTTTAATCTTCTGTAAAAGATTCATTAATCTTGACTTTTCTTCTTCTTCTTCTTCTTCTTCCCTGATTTACCATCTCAACTTATTGGACTAAACCATAAGCAATTATCAAACACTTTTAATCATGAAAAATGATTAATCAAAATGGTAAACGAACGAAGCAACTTGTTCCTGATGATTCTATTATCATGTAAAATCCAGTAAACAAACAGATAATAAATAACGCTTTAATTCCTTTACCATGAACCATGATAAATACTAGAGTTAATCTTTTTCCATTTATCTGAAAGAAAAGCTAATATCAATAATTCAACATTAAATTGAGTCACAGTTAATCCATTTATTCCCATTCTTAGAGAATCCAGATAATTAATGAACAATTTTCCAATTCAATTCACTGAAATTCGTTGCAAATCAACAAATACAACAATCAAAATTTTCTTTTCCAAATGATAATTTCTATTAGAATCGCAAGTTGAGATCCAACGAAAGTAACCCATTAAAGGATAAAAAAGAAAAGCCAAGATTAAGAATCGACTAGAACAATGAGTCCTCGCTATGTCCAAGCAATGAGTTTGCATCATAGTTAAACAAAAGTATAAAAAGTAAAATGTAAATTCAAGAATAAAAAAGTTCTTGTCAGACCGAAAAACTTCGACTTCTATTTTACGAACAATTTCGTTCAGAACATGTTTCTTCAAAATTGTGGCCAAAATTCAAAATCCAAACTTACCTTCACTCCCTTCATTATTGTTCAGAAAATGAAAAGATTTTTTTCGACTTTGAGTTTCAGTTTCAATTTTAAATGAGTTTCGTTGATTAACACTCCCATATTTTCACACAAAGCTGAATTGAAGCTATCAGTTAACATTTAAAGAATTAATTACATTTTGTTTTTTCTCATTTCCAACTTTTCATTTTTCAAGTAAAAGTTTTTTCAACATTTAGGCAAAAACTCGAGTTGAATGCGATAATGATGTAAACTTTGATTCAGAATGTATCATGAAACTTAATCTTAGATAAAAGAAAAGTTTGCCTTGAGCAACTTTTCTCAACATTTTCATTTGTTTGCAAAATTAATTAAATAACATTTCATTTTGAAAATGAAAGGTGAAAATGTTTATTCTGTAATTTAGCAGCAGATTCCAGGCACCATCTGATGCATTCAGGTTTCAATTGAATTTTAATCTTTTCTATCTTTCAATATAGAACAACAATTTTTCATGGAAAATTAAACCAGAGAAAATTTGCAGCATAAAAAAGTTTCAAGTTGACCTTTTATAACTTGTAGTCAATCTCATTAACCTTATTCGATTTTTTGGTGAATCCATCTTTTCTATGAACTACATTCATTGAACTGTTTCATTCGCTAATCTAAACTTGTTATCCAACCGCTAAATCCTTTGTGAACCTTTGATGATCTTTTGCTCATCTTCAATCAATTTATCATCCATTTCCGTGTTGATTCAAAATTGACTTTTACATTCATTTCTTGCTCTCATTGAATGGTAAATATTCACAGTTTGCTATTCAATTGTACTTCATTTGGCTATTCATTATTCTCGGCTCAATAAGCTATTCAGAATGGATTCAGATAAAGGAGAGAAAAGAAGAAGAGAAAATTGTTCCATGAGAGAAGAGGAAACAGAATGTTACTTTTGTTCATCTTTTTCCATAATCTTTCTTCTCATTTCTCATTACCAACGAACATGTTTCGTTTGTAATGAAAATACGCCAAATTGCAATCAATCTTTACTTTGTTACGTCTGGTCAACATTATCTTGATAAACATTTTTTTTTCTGGTGTGTCATCAATAAGCTCAACTTATTGTGGTTACAATTGCATTCGCCTATTCAGTTGTTGACATTGTTGTTTACATGCAAGCTTCTTCTTGCCTCAGTCCTTCACTGTCAATTGAATTTGCTTGAGTAACAGGGAAGGAATGGTGAGGCAAAAGAAAAGGTAAAAAGTGATGTTTTCTTCTCCTTTCATTTATTATTTGGCTTGTGATGAAAAGGTAAGAGACAAGATGAAAAGGTATATTAAAGGGATGGAATGGGATTGAAAATGCTGATAATGATGATTGGTTCTGTTGTAATGGACAAGTTTGCTTCATTGAAATGGATCGATATAATCACAATATGTTTACACTCGTTTTGGATCATCAATGGTTCACAATTTAATATCTCATTCAAAGTGTGTATTCATCTCTAAGCATGTTTAGTCTTGGAGTTTGTTGGTCATTTAGAGGTGAAAATTTGTTTCTTTCCTTGCAAAGTAACATTTTAAAATAAACTTTTGTTTGCTTGTAAATGAATCTACATTTGAAAGTGGGTGCAAGTGAACGTGAACGCTTCGTAAATGGTGTATCTTTTTGAATTGAAAGTCATGACTTGAATTGATTCTTAGGGCGAAATTGAAATTACAATTTTCCAAATTGAATGAAGAGGAAATATGAAATGTTTCAAGGCACGATTCAATATCATCTTACAGGATTGTGTTTCACTTTATTGTGCAACTTGCCAGATGTGGTTAAACATGATTAAGAAGAGTCTCGTTAGCTGTTGATAAAGTTGTGTGGAAATTTTCAGATTCGTTTTTACACGCTAATTCGAGTCATGAAAGAAAGCAAGAGTTGTTAGACTCGAACATTGCTCAGAATTTCTGTATTCTATTCGACCAAACTGACCAGTTATCAATATAATATTTTTATCCAAACGACAGAAGTTATATAATATGAAAATTGAAATGCAGAAAATTTTTATTGACGAAACTCATTTCATTCTTTTGTTCATTTTGTGATTAAACAATTTCTCATCGGCTTTTGAAGCAAGATAGTTTCTGGATATCGAGAGATCGGTGAAAGAATTTTTCGCAACATCAAGCAAATGAACTAGTTTTGTGAATTTATGTTGACACCGAAATCATGAGAAATCACGAAACCAAAAATCTCAGATGATAAAGTTTCCATTTTCGGATTTTCGATATTATAATACATCGATACAAAAGTTGCTGAACCTTCGAGTTTCCTTTGCTGAAGCAAAGTTCTGATATTCATCAAATTTCGTTAGGAATTTCATTAGAAATAAATTTTCTTGAAAAGAAAAGAAACTTATTCTTTTTTGGGTCGCTAAAAAATCAGCGAATTTCGTTATTCCAGATAATCGAAGAAAGATCTGAATTCTATCTTTTCATTTTTATTAGATGTTTCATAAGATTTTCTGGTGAATTTCTTTTGATGAAATTCTTTTATTTACATTATTTTGTTTATCCAATATTTGATAATCCAAGAGTTTCCTCTGCTCTTTTTTGTTGCCTTTTCAAGGAAAATAAAAATAACAAGAAATGTTTGGTTGAACGAAAATGTAATAACAAGAAATATAAACATTAACTGACTGGAAAGAGATTAAGGGCGAAAAGAGTAAAAATATTATTATCAATAATAATGTTACACTGATTATCATTAACCCAACTTGATCCCAAGTTACATTTTATTCCAACCTTGCCTTTCTCATCTTCAATTCTTGTCTCATAATGTTTCCTCCTCATCACCTTTCTTTGTTCATCCCTTGTTTATTCCCAAAAGCTGCCTTCTCTCCACCATCAACAACTTAGACACTAACCAAGTTAGTGCCACTATAATAAAGATACATTCATGTCATCACCATCACTCTCTTAATCATCACGATTCTTCCCATTCCACCACTAAAAGACAATATTAATAACGAAACGAAACGCAATCAATGTTATGTTGATACAACCATTTCGATAAATAATTTAGCAACAGATAATCTTGCGACTAAATTGAACAGTTCAACTTGTATTCATAATCAAATTTCACCCTCAACTCTTGAAGACTCTTTTTCTCCTTCTTTTCCTTCTTTACTTTTCTGGATTATTTATTTGTTGACCATCGGATGAACTTGGAGTTAAATGGCTATGAAAAAGCGTAAAGTCAACAACAACAAGAGAACATAAAAAAATGTGAAATAAACAAAAGCGAAAAGTAAGGAAAGAGGAAAAAAAGTGATGACTATTTATCGTTGACAAGATTCTCTTCACTTTATTCCCTTGACCAAATCTTGACCAATTCATCTAATTTATCACTTACTGGACTTAAGATGAAGATGGAAGCGTTCATAAAGAAATGTTGTCTCACAAAAAGATGAAACTGTTTGGAGTGAAACAAAAGGAAAGAAGAAAGTTCAATGAAATATTGAGATGAAAATAAAAGCTGAAAGCTTTTATACTTTTTTTGGGTTACAATGAAATCTTGTTAGTTAATATCTTTTCCTTTTTTTCTGTTGCTTTTCCTTCGCAAACAGATTCATACAAATTGGTGGGAAAAATTGGATCAAAGTAAAAAAATATTCTCACAATTATCATGAGTTTATCATTCATTGATACATAATATTATTGACAGATAATCATGTAATTCAATCAGTTTCGCTCAACATTTACCTTTATCGAAATTCATGTTAAATTGGATAAAGAATAAAGGTTAAAAGAATAGAGAAAATTTTCATGAAACGATTTGAAATCGAACCATTTTCGTAGGTTAATAGAACCGTCAAAACAACAGCATGAAAATTCGAATCTCTTGACCCATTAATTTCCATCAATCTCAGATCGACATAAAATTCTTCGAAAAACAGTGTTTCATGGAAGAACTTGAAATTTCGTTTTAAGGTCAACGTCAACGTCAAGACCTTCGCCAACTAAAACAATCTTCTTGTTCTCTAAAAAAGCTAAACAACTTATCGGCATAAGATCGAGACTGGGAGTTTTCCAGGGATGGAACATGTTATTTCTAGTAGAACTAAAAAACTGACGAATGTCTCTTTGAATTTCGCTTCTACTGAATTGGAATTTTCTACGCCTTTTTAACCGAAAATCTGCCCAAATCATTTAACTCATGAATCTCGTTTCACTTATTTCCATGATAACTTGAGCTGATTTCTAACAGAATCTTTTCAACTTCTTTTTTTCTTCCTTTAATAATGAATAATATTGAATAATCAAGGCAACAATATCGAATATGAAAAGGAGAAAAAAAGAAAATATTAATGCAGAAATAATGGTTAAGATGAATTCTTTCGGATCAATAAATGTTTTCATTGGAATAAATGAAAGAATCAGAAAAAAAAGTTGATAACTTTCATGATGATATTGCTTATTCAGGTTTTTTCCTTCTTTCACTTTTTCCTCATTTTACTTTTACTTTGATTGACATTGCAAGTTTCATGATTTGGTGAAGTGCAACATTTAAACATGATATTACAATCTCTAGACTTTTACCCAGATTTTCATCGGTAAATTATCATTGCATGGGAAAAGCACGAAAAGTAATTCGTATTGAACCGATAATTTAGAGTTTAATTAAAATTGATCAAAGTTCACTTCAAGTAATCACTGAAAGCCAACGAAAAAGAAAAGAAAAGTTTAAAAAAAAGCTTTTCTCAGATTTACTTTCACCAACGAATCGCCAATTCATTGCCTTTAATTTCCGGTGTAATAAGCAAACCAAATTGTGACAATATTAATGAGACGAAAATAAAAACAAAAAAAGTTGCTAAATTGACTTTTCTGTTCCCAATCTTTCCATATCATTGATTCATTTACTGTTTACTTCGCAAATGATTATCCAAATCATTGGCAGTGTTCAGTGAAAACTCATAACTTGAAAGTTATTACCTTTTCCATGCTCTCTCCTGGTTCATGTTTTCACTCAACTCTGTCTATTAATTTTCAGCATTCAACTATCAAATTAATTGGTGATTGAATCAGGTAAACAGCTCAAGGCTGATGAATAAACGCTTTTTTCCCATTTATTTACATTCATTTACTTTTGCCGATCTCTCAAAAGAGAATCTCATTTGAACCGGAAAATTTGATTGTTTGTTGATGATGAATTATTGACAATTAAACAGATTAATCAACTTTTCCTTTCCATTCATAATTAATCATTTAATTAAGGAATAAAAGTTCATCATTTGATGAAGATTTTCAATTTTCTTCATTCACTTGATTCCAATTGGAAATGAATTATTGCATTCAATATTTTTTTCATCTTCTTTTGCGGTTAAGAACTTTGTTTTTTTATTTCATTTCCCTTACTCAGACTTATCATGAAAATCAATGGAAATGTTGTCGACTATTAAACTTGATCAGTGAAGCTTAAAAGTTGAAGATTTTTCATGTTTCTCCATTCATTTTGTTTTCCTCTTTAAATCAATATGCAATGATTTATCGATGAGTCCTTATTAACATGTTAAAAAGGCAATTTCTTTGTGAATCTGCAAATTCGTCTGAATGTTCATTGCGAACATCAATCTTTTCATATTATTAAATAATCTCTTTTTTCTGTCATTCCCTGTCTTTTACCAACTTGCACAGTTGTTGTCATGTGTGCTTCATCGGATTCAATCAGAGAGATCATGTTGGCTGCTGATGATCTTGGAATGGCTGGAAGTGGTGAATATGTTTTCTTTAGCATTGAACTTTTCACAAGGTAAATATTGACCATTTATTGCAATAGCATTGATAATGAAACTTGAAAATACAAGCTCAATGGGAACCTCAACCCAAGAGACTTAATAACCACAGATTGATTTGGTAAACAAATTTCCTTTTCTTTTTTTCTTGGTTTCCAAATTTTCCTTTTCTCGATATGATTATCGTTATTAACAGTGTTTAATTTACACTGATTTAATGTACAGTTAAGAGGCTAACACAAAAGTAATGAAAGATGTGAATGGAAAACAAAATAATCTGCTTTTGTCTTGGGCTTAAATTGATGGGATTAATTGAGAAACAGTGAAAATCACTCTTTTCAACTTGTTATAAATTCAATTTGGCTCATTAAGGATTATCATCTCATTTCAGAATAATCTTGCCAGCATTTGTTGCAACTTTCCAGGATAACTTTTTCCTCTCAAAATTTACTCTTCACAAACTTAAAATGTAAACAGGGAAGTAATATGAATGATTATAATTGAGGCTTGCTAACAGGCCAACGATGAACACCAGAAAAGCCCAAAAAAGCTAATCCAAAAGAGCTTAAGTCTAAATGGTTAAAGTCAAAGAGTCTAAGTTTCATCTTTCATGAGAAGTTAACTCAGTTTTTGAAGCAACAACTTTAATGAATACAACACTTAATATGAGACTATCTTGACTGCGACAGGGAATCAGTAAAGTAAATTACACAAAAGAATAAAAAACTAACATGAATTGTATAACATTGAAAATCGTTCTTTTCGGTACTTCTATCGAAATGATAATCTAAACAATTCGAAAATTTATGCAAAGTTATTGCTCGAAACAAACATTGCTTTTGATTTTCTGTAAAAGATGAATTTCCACTGTTTGATTACTTTGAATATTAAAAAGATTTTATTTCGATTGCATTTTCTCTCTGAATAATGAATAGTATCGTTTACTTTCAGTGATTTTTTCCAGTTACTTTAGTTTTTTCAGTTTTTCCCTAAAATGCTAAGGGTTATTGTCGATTCCAATCATTTGGATCTTTTTCAAATCCCTTCGATATTGCATTTTGAATAAAGTCAAAAGCTTAATCGTGACGAGTTTAAGGTTTTCTGTGTTTTCCGACGTCTGTAGTAGAATTCAATCCTATGAAAAGAATATCAAAGAGTTTTGATTTTTTGTTTTCTAAACTTATAAATATTGGTTAGATCAAGATGTTGCGATTTAAGGTTGAAAAAGAGTTGAAAACTTTTTATCTGGAATCATTTTGCTCCATTAATCTAACCTTAACCGGATTTGGTTCAATGTTTGATTTATTTTGTTGCTTTAATCTTTTCTAAATCTTTTTTACTGGAACGCGATTTTGAGTCGACATGGAAAGATGAAAGTCTGGAAATGTTGCTTTGACTTTCTCAACTCATCTAATCTTCATTCATAAAATTTGCTCAATCCATAAAGCTTTTAATCTCGATAGATCAATAAGCATTCCTTTTCTCTCTCAATCAACGCTCGAAAAAAATGAATAACTAATGATTATTCAGAGACAGATGCGATTCTCAAATTGTTACCAAAAGTGTTCATCTGCATGAATCTGTGTGAAAAGAATATCAAATTATATCAAATTGATTATGACTAAATTATGAATCACAAGTAACCTTCCCTGTTGAATCATTATTTGCCTGTTTCTATGTTAATATTTTCATTGTTATTGATGAACCATTTTGTTGTCACTTTATGCATTTGCATTGAAATGAACTGAAAATCAGAGTTGCATTCATTCAACTCCCAGTCCTGACATTATAATAATGAAATAATAATTGCTGATAAAAAGTCAAACAATATGAAAAGGACAAAAAGCTAAACTAAATGACCAACTAATCTTGATTAACCACAGAAATTGCAATGAAAATTTGATAAACTTTAGAAATTAAACTTTTCCAAATTGCCATCAACATGATATTGTACAATGTTGCCATGAAAATGAATTAATTGCTTTTTCATGGAAAAATTATTTCTTTTTCATTCTTTTACCAAAAATTCATTTCTTTTTTAATGAGATTATTTTATTGGCCATTAACTCGTTGAACAAACTCGACGTGAATTTCAATTGTTGCACTTTCATTAATTATTGGATTAACCATTTTCTCATAAATAATAATTACAAATGTAAATGTTTGCTTTTCTTTATTATCTCACTCATGATATCAATATTCTGTTCCAGTAAACAAGAATCTCGCCGTCCCTGGTTTCGTGAGGATGATACAGACGAACGCAATGAAAAGGCGAAACGCGCTTACGAAGCATTACTGACAGTGACAGCAAGAGTTCCAGACACTCCAGAGTATGCAAGGTTTGCCAAGGCAGTCAAGGAAATAGCCGCTCAAAACTATGGCTACGATTATAAGCAAGAAGAAGTAAGTTTTTCGATTTTTTCGAGTTTTCCCTTTGAGTTACTTTACAAGTGAATCGATCTGAACTCATGGTATCTGCATAAATCGATATGAACTTGAATGGCTAACGAATTTCGAAAGGGTTTAAGGAAGATGGAAAATTGAGAAAAGTTTTGGAAGAAAATTTCAGTCGAAAATAGAAAAGAAATGAAATGCAAAGAAAAATAATGGATAGAGTTTTGGGGATGAAGCTTGCTCGAAGTATTTAGTTGAAGTGTTTGCAATTAGATTCAGTATTCAATTGAGAACAATTGTCTAAGCGTTTTCATAAAAAAATGTGTTTTGAAAAATTGCACCAAAACTGTGAGTGACAACAGCATAAATCATTTGCTTTCCAGTCTTTTGATTGTTACATTATTGTTGGGTTTGTTGTTACACAGCCATTAAGATAATATCTTAATGAGTTAAATCAACAGGGAGTGAGAAGTTATTGGTCGATGAAAAGATGAAACAAGAGCCAAACCATCAAATGGATTCTCAGTTGATTATCATCTATTATTTACTCTTCTATTACTTTCAGCCACTTTATCAACTGTCAATGTTAACAAATTGATTTATAATGATATCAAGAATGATTCAAGTAATTCATGTTTCCACTTCCACCATTGGAATTGTAAATTAATCAAAACTGTTGCTCATGTCTCATCAGTTATTGATATTGTTTCACTCATTTGTGGCTTTAAATGATAAATTGTTTTCCCTTTTGTTTCAGGTCAATACTTTTGTAACTGCTTTTCATGAAGCTGTAATTTTATATGCAATTGCTCTTAATGAGACAATAAGTGATGGTTATAATATAACCAATGGCACTATTGTGACCAAAAAAATGTGGAATCGAACCTTTGAAGGTAAAAATGAAGGTTTTTCGAGATTTGCGTTTTTCTCAACTTTTTGCATTCGTTTGTTAGGTATTACTGGTAATGTTTCAATCGATGAAAATGGAGATCGAAATGCTGATTATTCGCTTCTCGATATGGACCCGAATTCGGGTAACTTTGAGGTTGTGGCCAATTATTTTTCCGTTAATCGGGAAGTAGTCGATGTTCCTGGTAAACGAATCCATTGGTCGGGTGGACGAGAAACGGCACCACCTGATACACCTGATTGTGGCTTTGATGGATCCATTTGTATAGATGAAGGTAATCTTTAGTTCAACTTTTATGCGACTTTTGTTGAGCTTTTTTTGTGCGAATTTAATCGATGCCTTTGCAGGTTGGAACTGCAAGAAGAAACGATGATTGGAATTGATTTTAGTTGAACACTTTTCTTGAAATGTTGAGAAAAGGTGATTCAAAAGTACATTTCTATAAGTAGACTTTAATGTTATTGTATTAATATATTATTAGAAGCGTAACTTGAAGTTATCAAAGTGCATTTCTATCATTGAGATGAAACAAATTATTCAAGCATTAAATATTACATTAGCATGTTAAGTCGAAAGTGAAAATGATAGCTTGAGGCAACATTTTCTTAACCAAATTGAGTTTCTTCACATTATGATATGACTGCTCAAGTTTTATGGAAATTTTGGTTAAACAGACAAAACTTGTCGATAATGGAAGCTTTTCTGTAACAATCTTTTTCCATGAAAATCATTCCAAGTAAACTTCAGCAAAAGTCAAAAGAAGGAAAATCTTGAGACTTTACGATAAATCACTTTCTAGTTTAACTGAGGTTTGACTTGAAGGGTCAAGTGTTCAATGAAGTCCCAATACCGATCGAGTTAAATTAAGAATTTGACTTTTCCATCGAAACTTCGCTAAATGGAAATTAATTTTCCATTTCGATGTCAGGTTCACTTCTATTCTATTCTAATGTTTATTTCTCTGTTTTCAATTACCAGATTATCCTCATCATGGAATAATTTCTGCCATTTTAAGTGCTCTTCTAATTGCCTTGTGCATATTATCATTCTTAATTTTTAGGTAACATTTTTTATTACCATTTTCACCTCAAATTATTATTCATTATTACATTGCAAAATTATCATCTAATTAACTGTCCATTAGACATTATAAACTAGAGGCTGAACTTGCCTCAATGAGTTGGCGAATCAAATGGGAAGACATTTTAACGAATGACAAGAATCGAAGAGGCAAAAAGCTTGGATCAATAAGCAGCATTAATCGTCCAAGTGTAACGGTAAATAACATTCTTTACTAATTTCCATGAGCATCGAATTTTCACAAATGAAAATAAAAGATGAAAAGTAATTTCTTTTCAGTAAACAATAGATGCTTTAAAATACTCGAAATTTCTCGTTTACCAACCAACTAATTGAAGCATTTCTTGATTTCAGTCAACAACATCTTCTGAGACGATAAACGCTGTTGACATTGGAAGGCAACATTTCATTCGAACAGGCTATTACAAGGTAAATTAATTATGATTAAAAGTCGAGTTTAAAGTGTTAACAGTTTACCAAACAAAAGGTTGACAATGTGATTGTAATGGTTTGTTAAGTGATGAAGCGTATTTGGAGAAACATTCTCTCTCTTCTCCATTCATGGAACATTGAATCTGAATAGATTCTTACATGATATTAACTTCATCTTGTTTGGTGATGAAAATGGTGATATAATCCTCTGATGGGAATAAATAATATTCATTTATAGCGATTGTTGCTCTTGAAAAGGTTGATCACTTCAAGTGAACCAGAAGTTGACTTTCATTTGCTTTTTTCAAGAATTACGATTTCCATTAAATGATCAATTTTCATATCTCAACATTTACTAAATTCATTTGCCTTTTAACGTTTGTCACTTGGAATCAATTAACTGAGCTCATGATATGTTTCATGAAACTGCTTTTTTCCAGCATTTCTTCTTGTTCTTTCATGTCTAAACACAAAAATGAATTTCTTTTCAGGTTGAAAATCGAATAGATTTTTATCGTAAAAAGATTTTTCTAGTTTTTTCTAGCTTCTCTCATTTTCTCGTTTCAAATGTTTTATTGTTTCATTGTAATTGATGAACAAAATGAATGTTGAATTGAAAAGATATGGGCTATTAAATGGCAGCCTAAATTATTGAGCTTTCAATCGGTTCAGTTGAGATTATTGAATTGAAGAAAATTTCGTCTGCTTTAAAGATCTTCTTTTCATCCATTTTTCTTCATTCATCTTTCATTAGTTTTCAATCATTTTTTCACTTGATTCATTTTGATGTTCATCAATTTTAAGCTTGAAATGTTGAACCAAAGAAGAAGAAGAAGAAATATTTTTTCAAAATTTGTATTCACTTTCGGTTAAGAATCATGATTCACATTTTTCTCTATCATTATCATGTTTACATTTACGATAATCATAAGGGAACTGAAAATATCACCAACTGTCTATTGAAATGATGGAAACGTGAAACAACATTAAATCTCAGACAGAAGTTGCAATTCGCAAAGTAAAACAAATTCAATCGAGAATAGAGTTTATTTAATAGAAAAGGTTTGCATTTTTAAATTAACCAAAATTGTAACTCAATTTTTTTCAAAGCTTGCAATTCTAAACATGATCAGCATGACGTTTCAATTGAACCAATTCAATATAAAAATATCCAAATGAGACAAAGAAGTCTGTATACTTGGCAGGTCCAAGATTGAAATTGAAGCAGTCGATTCGCTGAAAGGCAAGTAACTCGAGCTAACGAAGTTTGAGCTCACATAAGAAAGTAGTTCGAAAGATTTTTTAGCGAAAAAATTGTTTTTGAACAAATGAAATTTGAACTAACTTCGGATCCCTGAGCCTTTAGTCCAGTTCCATACCCCAGAATCGGATATTAACCTTCCATTCATTTTTGCACGATCATTTGCTTTTCCATTTAAGTTGACTTTGACTTGTGTTTCGTGATTTTCACAAGATTTTTTCATTTTTCTTTGGAATAAAAATGAAAATTGAAAATTTCCAAATATTGAATATGAATCAGATAAAGGTGAAAACTGAATCAGGAAAAGTTGAGCAAAATTGTCAAAATAAATTGAACAATTGATTCATCAGTTTATGTGATAGAAAAATTGAAAGCGAATAAAAAAGTTGAACATAAATTTGATTTACTTTGACAGTAAAATATGAATTAAAATTGTTTGTTTTTTCGAACGAAAAATGGAATGGATTCTTTTCTCAGGTAGCAATGAACAGAGAGAAAAGTTGATCGTTTACAGAATCATGAGCCTAATATTGAATGATTGGAATAAAAGTTGAATTGAAATCAGCATTTAATTTGCTTTTCCAAAAGAAACCATCATTATTAGAATTTGGAAAATGATTAACAATGAAGGAGTTCAAGTGTTGAAATGAATTGATACATTTTGATTGACGAATATGTTCAACAATTGATTCCATGAAAAGTAACACGTTTGTCAATGGAACCAAGAATATCGAGCAAAGTGGGCGAAGAAATGGGTTGATGAATAAACTCAATATTTACACTGCAAACACAATCCCAGAAATATTTATAGTTGAACAGAAGAAGGAAAAAATTGCAATGGAAATTGAGGGAAAAGAGGAAAAAAATTTACTCCTTTTTTCACTTTACAATTGCATGTTTTCTTGCCTTTTAACCTCATTCATGTTGCCATGATAAAGATTCACCTTCAATTGAACGATTGATCTTTTCACTTTAACTTTTCATATTACCTTTCATCTTCATCTTTACCTTGACTTTTCAATAGCTTTCCACATTTCCATTTCACTTTTCAAAAGCTTTTCAACATTTTTGTAGCTCTTTTTGTACTTGGACTTTATGAGAAATGTTAATAAAACAGATTTTACTCTTTCAATGGATCCGTTCACTTTACTTTGATCACCTTTCATAATTGGAATGTTCATTTGGTGAATTTTATTGAATAATTTTGTTTTCCTCTTTGCTCAGTTTATTAAAATCTTGTCGCTTCCATTGTTATAATGCTTGTTTTTATTGTAATAATGCAATAACTCAATGAAGTGAAAGTCAATGTGAAATGAGAAAAAAAGTAATTCCGAAATTTGTTTTCACACAATTTAACCAAATATTGACAATTTTGTGGTGTTTTATATTATAATGCAATATTGATCAATAAAAAGTCAAATGATGAGGTTGGCATGAGAAAGGATGAAAATACATTTTGTTGAGAGTAAACACAAAATTTAATACTTTTTTACTCTTTTTTCAAGGGAACTGTTGTGGCCATTAAGCCGATGAGAAAAACCAAAGTCGAAGTAACTCGAAGTTTAATGTTGGAAATGAAAAAGGTACATTTATTTCAACAGATAATTCGCTTCTTCCATATCAATTGTTAAAATTTCATTCTATCGACGATTCACTTTACAATCCAATGTTGAATCGTCATTAGAACCTCTAATTTCATTTATGAACATAATTTTGTTTTCTTTTTCCACTTCAATCGACTCTTGGAACTTTTTTTGGCTCTTCTATTGAAAGATCAAAGACTTGCAACACGATCATATTGTGCGTTTCATTGGTGCCTGTGTTGATCCACCTCATATGTGCCTAATCACTGAATACTGTCCAAAAGGTAGTCTAATGGATATACTTGAAAATGATCAAATTAAGTTGGATTGGATGTTTAGATATTCACTAATGCACGATATAGTCAAGGTAAGAATGAGTTTTCAGCCTTTTCTTGTTCGAGTTTCAATTGTTTAGAGTCAACTGTCGTCTTGAATTTTTCAAAACTTTACAAACATTTGAAAAACTTTTGACTTTTGCCTTTGTGTTTGTCTAACAAATTGCATTTATAATCAAATTAATTGTTGTTTCCTTTTACTTTTTGAACATTTTAATTGTTCTGTTTTCGTTTTTTTATTGATATTTTTGTTCCTTTCAGGGAATGTCTTATTTACATTCGAGTGAAATTCGAAGTCATGGTAATTTAAAGTCAACTAATTGTGTTGTTGATAGTCGATTTGTCCTTAAAATAACCGATTTTGGTTGCCATCAGTTGAGGATTCCTGATGAAAATTTTGTTGAAGATGACAATGTTTACTGGAAACGTAAGTAATATCATTAAAACAGTTTACTTTTGCTATTAAACAACTTTTCTCAATTATTCCCATGTTTAACCGCTTTACCTGACTATTTTATTCATTTTTTTGTTACATCAAATAAAATATTTACTTTGCTCATTTTGCTTTTCCCTCAGCTAATAATTTTGCATTTCAAACTTTCCTTTTCATGGTAAAAACATTAAATGTTCAACTGTTTCTTTCATCATGCAATGTTGAGTTTCCCTTTTCAATTTCACTTTTTAATTACGAATCAACATTAAAAATCGTTATTTTCACTTCGATTAATAATTTTATGTTTAATTGACAAGGAAAAGCGAAAAGCAAACAGATTCTTTTCAAACAACCAACTTCTCAGTTCGCTTCATGCAATCTCATCAAGCTAATTGTTCCAGGTTCAGAATGTCAACATCTATTGTTAACATCAATAACTAGCAGCTCCAACAGTGAAACAATTACTTCAATCCACCAACGAAATGAATGCAGAAGAAATCTTTCTTTCAGTTTGAATATCATTTCGATTTGAAACATAAAATTTTCTCATCGAAAATAGAAATAAATTGTTCTTTAATTTTCACTCAATTGCTGCTGCAATTAAACGAAATTGAATCAATAGATTGCAGCCATTTTCCCCACAATTCATACAGGTTTCATCCTTGATCCAAAAGTGAAAGTAAAGTTCGAGAAATTAAAGATTTTCGTTTTTCTCTTTTTCTTTTCGTTTCAACTACAAAAATGTTGAAAGTTCAACTGTAATAGCATTTTGTCCTTGCTAGTGAAAAGCTTTTTCAATCGAAATGGATTTGTAGGTTTACCAATGCTTGTTGGTTAATCAAATTGCTTATTTGGTAAAATTAATTGATTAATTGTTTCACTCCAATAATCACTGAATTATCCAAAAGCCTAAAGAGATCCATTAAAAGATTCAACATTCAACATTAGACAGCAATATGCTTAACTTACAGTGACTTTCCCTTCATCCCAACCATAGACTTGGACTTGAAATGTCAAATGAATGGTTAAACCTTTTAATGGCATTTTCATTGTTAATTTTGATTATTACCAAAACAGTTGGAATCAAATGGAAGATTTAAAATGATCAAATGTAAACACTTTACTGGTTTGTTTTAGCAATCAATTGATTCGATTGCTGTTCAATCTAATTGTTTACCAATATTTGAAAAGGCAACAAATTAACAGTAAACAGAGTTAATCATGAAAAATGTATGACTTGTTTGAAACAAAGTGTTGATGGTAAACTTAATTTCTTTCCTTTACATTGATTCGATTAACTTACAAATGTTAATTGTGTTTCAATGTTAATCGAAATGGTTGAGTCCGAAAGTGTTGCCAATGAAATTGAGTGATAATCAAATTGGGTGAAAGGTTGAAACTGTTTACGGGCAAAATGGTTGAGAAAATAGATTTAATCCAGAAAATGGATTAAATGAAATGTTCAATTTTAAACGGTAATTTCACTTTTCGTTCAATGCTTTCATTGTCAATCTTTTGGTTTTAACACAATTACCTTTAATTGTAATCATTTGGATTCCATGGAAAAAGCTCAATATATTGTTGACCTTTCATTAAATTGAATCCTTTATGAGTTGTTTTTTCCCTGAAATCCTTTTCCCTATTCACATCTGCAATCTGTTGCAAAAGTCAACTTCAATTAAATTGAATTCAAGTCAAAATAATGAATGAAAGTGAATCAGTTTTACAATGAATGCTAAAGGTGACTTTTAACCTGGAAATTAGTTTTTCATTTGCACAACTTGATTCTTTATTCCTATTCATTGCCATGTTGGATATTATTTGATTTCATTTTAGATTTAAGTTGTTGATTCTTTTCTTTTTACTCCAACTTCAATCAGATTACATCTTGAGTTGGTTAAAGGTATAATTGTTTCAAGTGTTGCTTACTAGTTGACAGAAAAGGTATTTTCATTTGAACCATTTACTTTCTTTTCTGTGACTTAATATTCAGAGAAACTCATTTTGAAATGTTTCTTCGAGTGCAAGTTCAAGAAAGAAAACCTTTTCACAACTTTTTACATTTCCAACATTTCTATTGATTTTAAATATTGGAAATTTTGTGATAATTCTGTTCATATTTTGTCGATGATTCTGCAAAATGAAAAGCAATCAAATTCGGGCGAAATTTTGATTTTCTTGAGAATTTCGAACTCAATGTTTCGATATTTTTTACAGGCTTGTATTTAAGAAGTGACTGTAAATTTTACTTGAAAAGAATGAAAAAGATCGGGAAAATCCTAGTTTTCTCATAATATTCAGATTCTGAAGAAAAGCTTTCAACTCTTTGTGTAACTTGGAAAAGAATCATCTTTGGTTGACTCAAATATTTGCAACTGAACTTTTTTGGAATTTTTGAAGTAAAAAGTCGAAAGAACATGAAATTGCAAATTGAATAAGAAAGTAAAGAAAATCTGATTTCTGAAAAACTGAGTTTACATTTCGATGTGAAGAATTTTCCTGATTTTGATAAAAATTTTGAAGAAAGTAATTTTTGCTCAGAATTTTTCGGTTCAAGAATGAATTTTAATTTTTTAATTTCTTATTTGGACGTAACTTTTTCTGGTTAAATAAGCAAATGTCGTAAATGGTTTGAAATTGAGCTTTTTTTGCTTCTACATTTTTCATGTTATTGATAAACAGATTGATTGCTTTGTCTGGTTGATTAGTCAATGTTAACCATTTAACCAGAAAACCCAAAATGTAATCAAGAAAATTACAATCAATAAGAAAATCACCTTTCCTCATTTCTTGATTAACATTTTTCTCTACTTTGCTCCAGTTAATCAAATCAATTGACAATGTTAAGACAAGATTAACCAACTTTTCCTCTTCAAGTGACTTTCATATTTTACTTGGCATCATCAACCGTTTCCATCAAAATCATGGTTATAACCAGTTATCACTGTTATCATCTTGAAACCCAAATCACTCCCAATACATCACTCCCAATGGTATTTATAATAATAACTGGATTAGGTTATTATCATTATTGCTTTTCTTGGCTTTTTTCACCAAACTTGTCTCGACTCAAGCGATACAAGTTTGAGTGCTAATTTTACAGTTTCCCCATTCATGGTTATCCATAAAAATGTCAACCTTTAATCAGTAAACATTTGTATTTCCGTGTAACCAGAAAATTGAAAATTGGACAATTTAGATTGATTTGCAAAGAAGAGGAAAATTATTTATGTTAATCTAGCTGTTAAGTCAACATTGCAAGTTGATCAATTGATTTACATTGACAATCGTTTGAAAGAGTTGACAAGAAAAGGTAAAATCTAGTTGAAAATTATGTAAATTATTAGTTGACTTTTGCTCTCATGTTTACCTAAAAATAACAATTTGCCAGTCAAGATGAAGATGATGATAATAGATTGATTGGGGAATGAAAATGATGTTTTCAAGAGTAACAATAGTCGAGTGATGAAAGGTATAAAAAGGAGTAAAAATGGATGCTTTTTTCTGGTAAAATGATGGGGAAAGGTTAAAAAAACAAGGTAAATAGCTTTTGACAATTTTGTTTACCAAAGTAAATCCATTTACCTAAGAATCTCAATCATTTTAGTGAAGCTAAAAAAGCCTTTTCTTTCCTCTTCTCATCTTCACTCTTCATCAACAATCTTCTTACCTTTGCTCATTAAACTCTACTTTTGCTCATTACCTTGATATTGGTTTAATTGAAATTTGGTCCAGTTGATTCTGAAATTGGTTTCCTCTGGGTTTAGTTAATGATGGGTTTAGGTTGACTTTCAGATTATTTTACTGCTCGCCAATTGAAATTTATTATTATATACAATCAGTTCTGTCTTTGATTGCTCTCAATTCAAGTCTGTAATTTGTCTGTGAAAATACATTGTAAATGTATTACATTGGTCTATTCAGTTTAAAAGGTTTACCCAATTTGGTTGTTTATTTGAAATTATATATTTTTTTGTCTGTTGTTCATTTCATGATTAACTGTGTTTATTTATTAATAACATTTCCTTGTGAATCAATTTGATTTGGGTTGAAGTTATTAACATTTAAATACATTGTTTGTAAATTATTTAGCTTGGAGTAAATGCTTTTTTTATATTTGGTTTAATATTACATTCAGTTTTTTGTCTACTATATCTTAATATCTATACTGGTTGATCAACTTAAATATTGCCATTTTATATCTTATGGTTGATGTTGTTCAGCATTTCCAATGGAAATCTCAATGGAATTAATCGTAATATAATTTGAGTTGGTTAAGATAAAAGAATTATTATGATTAAGAGAAATAATTGCTGTTGGAGCTTTTTTTGGGTTGCCATTGCATTAATTAATGTTGATGTACATTAATGCAATTTGTAATTAGCGCCATTTCTGGTTTTCTTGATGAGACCTTTCTTTAATCACATGACTTTTTGCTGGTTTATTTATTTCTCGGATTTTGTTTGCTTCATTTTAATTGCGATTATGGTTTAATTTTCAAATATAATGGTGATATTTTTGGTTCAAACTAAATCTCTATTATGTTGTTGTTAGGTTTTCATGTTAATGGTTACTTGGATGATTAATCATTCTGTTTTTTTTCCTTTTATTTCTTTCTCCTTCTCTCTCTTTAATTCTGGGTTTTGCTTCCCGCTTTTTTTTGCCATTGCCATGTGTTGGTTGCCTACGCCTTTTTGGATTGCTTTTGTGTATATTTTAATCAAATTGATTAAGGTAAACTATGGACAGCTCCTGAACTACTCAGACTATCCAATCTACCCTTTGAAGGAACCCAGAAAGGTGATGTTTACTCGTTTGGAATAATCGTCCATGAAATTGTTTGTCGTAAAGGAACCTTCCATTTAGGAGTCAATAGTTTGTTAACACCACAAGGTAATTTAATATTAATCGTGCTATTCTAATGTCCATCCAATCGATGATTTTTTTTCCTTTTTTTCTTCCTTCTTTCTCTCCTCAATTAATGGTTCCTCTCATAAAATGTATGTCTACTGTGTAATGTACATGTCGTATAAAGGGAAAAAAAGGATATCACCTTTGCCTAATTGTAATTGATGTTGATTATTAAACTGTGAGCCAGTAGTATATTGTTTATATTGATGCAGTAAAATAGTAAGTGTACTTGGTTGATTGTTTTACCCGATTTATATTAATATTGATTCGATGGTAGCCTATCCTACACTATATTCTTACTTGTTGGATTGAGTTAACGATTCTCGAAAACTATTAAGTGACATAATCAAGTGTTCCTAATTACTAGATTTTATTAAAGGATCAGTATTGGGGAAGAAAGGATGTTGGCTGATTTTATTTTTAGCTATACCATTGACAAACCTTTCTATTCAATTAACTAGACTACTTAATAATTACATTAATATTTGACTTTGTTTTCTCTTCATCCACTCTCGCCTTCATCTTGAATCTATTATGTTAACCTGAATAATGGATCAACTTGGCACGGTTTGATGGTTTAATTATGATTAATTGGAAATTACAAAGAGATTGTTGAAAATGTTAAAAATAGTCCTAAGCCCGGTTTTCGTCCAAATATACAAAATGATGCTTGTGATGACGAAGTTATCCAATTAATGCAACGATGTTGGTCTGAAGATCCAGTTGATAGACCAGATTTTCAAGCTCTCAAATCTGTTATTCGTCGACTTAACAGGTAATCACATTTAATTAAATTTTCCTTGTCTACTTTGACAATCATTAATACCCTTCATTACCCTCTTTTTTCCAGAAGCAATGAAAGTGGAAACATTTTGGATAATTTGTTGTCACGTATGGAACAATATGCTAATAATTTGGAGACACTTGTTGAGGAACGAACAGCAGATTATTTGGAGGAAAAACGTAAAGCTGAAGATTTATTGTACCAATTGTTACCCAAGTAAGTTTAATCCTGGTAATTTAGCCTTTTTTTCAGCCTTGCTCTACTTCAACTTCAATTGGTACGATTAATTTTTGTCAATTTTCTGTTGAATTCTGTTTGCTCTCATTTCATCATGTTTATCTTTCTCCTTACATGCCATTTATCCCACTCTCTGTGTGTAATCCTTTCATCTTGACTGATCTCATCACCCTCACTCAGCTTCATGTCAATTTAATCGTCTACTAAATTGGAGGTTAACCTGTTTATTTATTATTTGACCGTTTGTTGATTTCTTTCATTAGCGCTGGTCTCATATGTGACTTTTCATTTCACCTTACCGTATATTTGGACAAAGGTTAATTTAACAAATTACTCTGGTTAATGTCATTATGTAAACATGTTAGCTTGAGGATAAAGACAATTAGTTTACAGCATTGGAATGACATTGTTTTGTTTCATTTAACTCATCTTGGGAATCTCTATCTGTCTAATTCCTTTTCTCATCTGGTGAACAATTGTTTTTTTGCCTTCTTATGATGACAATAATGATGATTGTGAAAATAATAGTGAAAAGCATCAATCGATCGATAATAGGATGAGATGAGAAATGATCACTTGAGAAATGGTAAAGAAAAAAACCGTCGAGAGTATTGTTTCTCTTGCTCTTCATCTCTTCCTATTCTTGCCATTATTTTTCCTGCTTTCATTTTCATCGCCGGAAACGAAACCAAATAAACACGTTCTCATATCTGATGGTATTTTAACTGCAAGTGTTTCCCATTTTAACATCATCAGTTGTGATGTCCCATCATGAAAACAATTTATCAATATAAACAAGGAATCAGATGGAAACTTTCTTCTTGCTTCTCTTTCTCTCTAATGTCTAATATTTCCGTTCGCTGAAGATTGATCAGAATAGTAAGGTTCAAATTGTGATATAATATGTGAAACAAGTTTCACCAAATTTGCCTTCAACGAATTCCCTCCTTTCTTCTATCAATTGTTCTACTTCGTATATCAGTTAGTTAATTTTACTTTTCGCTTGTTACATTTGATTGATTCTCCTACTCTTCCAAATACAATAAAAGATTCTTTACATGATGAAAAAAAACTGGAAATAGATACACAAATTTTCCAATTGTATTATTAAGATGATGAAATTCAATTTATAAGATTTATTTCCACTGTTTTGCTCCATGTGATGATTACTTTTCGTCTCATGTTACTTCTACTTTTATCCTAAATTTTGACATTCAATTCTTTTTTCTCTTTCTTTCAGATCGGTTGCCAGTCAGTTGATCAAAGGAGATGCAGTAACTGCTGAAGCATATGACAGTGTAACAATCTATTTCAGTGATATAGTTGGGTTCACATCGCTTTCAGCTCAAAGTACCCCAATGCAGGTTGTCACATTGCTGAACGATCTTTACACTCACTTTGATTCAATTGTGGAAAATTTTGATGTTTATAAGGTAATATGATCTTTTATCTAATTAACTTCCAAACCATCTTTTTCTCTGCCATCTACAATAAGTTATCAAATATTAATATTTATTCATTCTGATTTTGCCTGAGAATTACTCTATAAAAAAGCATTCTGATTGAGTACTTTGAGTTAACAATTTATTAGACTCCCAGTCTGGATATATTTTTGTAATCTAATTGGTTTGGAAATACATTCTGTTGTTTGTAGATTGAAGTTAGATTTCATTGAACTTTTTTCATCTCTCATCAATTTTTCATAGGTTGAAACTATTGGCGATGCTTATATGGTTGTTTCTGGTTTGCCTACACGAAATGGAATCTTACATGCACGAGAAATTGCTAGAATGTCGTTAACTCTTCTCAATGCAGTTATGTCTTTTACAATTCGACACAGGCCTGGTGAGCAACTCAAGCTGAGGATAGGTGTTCATTCAGGTCCTTGTGTTGCTGGAGTAGTTGGTCTTAAAATGCCTCGTTACTGTCTTTTTGGTGATACTGTCAATACTGCATCTAGGATGGAATCGACAGGAATGCGTAAGTTTTTGTTATCAACCAAAACATGTTCATGTCTGACTTGACACTTTTTCATTTCTTTTTTCAACAGCGTTAAAAATTCATGTCAGTCCTAAAACTAGAGAACTATTGTTGAGGATTGGTAATTTCATTCTTGATCTGCGAGGAGAAGTTGAAATGAAGGTAAATTTCCGATGAAAGATTTATTTTTGTTTTTAACAATTTTCTTTCCTTTTTCTGACCAAAGGGCAAAGGAATTATGACAACTTACTGGCTCTTAGGCGAAACTGATGGCAATGGCAAGACTATCATCTCTGCTCCAACAATCAATGACGACATTGTAAAAGAGACTAATTTGTAATTTTTTAAATATTGTATAGCGTTTCTTAGAGTAAATAATTATTAAATTACAATTGTTGTATATTTAGTCCTTTATTTCAATGTTAATAAGATTTATAATCTATTTAATCAAAGCAATCGCTTAGATCGAAAATTCATACAGATATGGAAAAGCGTTTACATTTTTGTGGGTCTTCTTGTTGCTCGAGCTCTCTGTGCAGGACTGGCGAAGCTTGAATGGGATGATGTCTTGACTGATGTTTTACCCGATGTTTTACCTGATGATTGATGGTGGTGAGAGGATTCATGAGAGGATTCATGATGATGATGTTGTTGCTGTTGTTGTTCAAAATGGTGTTGCTGATTCTTTCCTGAGGATCCTTTTGATGGATGTACGGGTGAAGTTTTTGAGATAACACGGATAGGTTGAACAGGTGCAGCAGTGGTGGTTGTTGTAGTTGAAGTTGAAGTTGTTGAAGGTAAAGTTGTGGTGGAGGTGGTGGAAGTGGTGGAAGGTAAGGTTGATGGAGCCTGGGTTGTTGTGGTGGTAGTTGTGGTTGTGGTTGAGGTGGAGGTTGATGGGGTTGGAGATGGAATCGGAACTGGAATTGGATTAGATTCGGAGACAGATTCTACAGTTGTTGGCTCATCATCACTCAGAGGTTCGGCTGAGACAGGTTTGCTTTCATCTTTGGCTACTTCTTGCGAAGCTACTTGTTGTACATATGAAGACTTGATTCCCTTTTCAGCATCTAAAGTGAAGACACGATTGTTGAGCTGGAGGGTTCCACGAACAGGAATCATTTTCTTGAAAACTAAACCATGAGGAGCAAGCCATTTCGACTCAATTTGAGTTGCGGAAATTATTGAAACAATAAAAACTAAGGTTAAAGATTTGAAATTCATTGTGAAAAGATTGAAGGTCTAAACAACACTAAACAGTTCAAAGTTCGAAGGGTAATGAGACATAGGCAGGGAAAACAAATCTATTTATACTCGTTTCAGCTCGGTTCTGAATGCCTAAGGCAATACTTTTTGAAAATTCCTAGCAAGAAGATGATTAGCTGTTTCGAGTAAAGTGTACACCCTTTTTAGTCCGCATTATCTCAAGATGTTAAAATTGGTCCAACTTTCTGATGAAATCTCAAAAGGGTTATTTTGGTCCCTTTAGGAAACGGAAGCTTAACTAAATACTGAAGCTAACTCAGCGTACGAGGATTTGGTTAGCAATTAGGTTTTACAGCCATCATTTGACTGTTTTTCCAGCTACATGCTGAGCTCACCATATTGGTCGTTAATTTAACAGAAAAGGATTAGTTTCTAGAAAGAAACCAAGAAAGGTTGAAACACACATGATGTGCCTTTAAATGGTTGTCTTCAAAATCAACAAAATTTTATTCAATTTGTAAAATTTCTAATTGGCAACAACAGAATTTAGATATTGAATGAATGTTGCCTTTATCTCTTCCACTTTTTCAATTGGATGCATTTTGACGTATCCAATGAATGACCTTCTTAATCTATTCAGTTCAGGTGGAGGTAAGATTCGGTTTAATTTAACAACATCTTTTTCACCAGGAATTTTCATTGAATACATCGGCCCACCTTTTTGTGCTTTATTAATAAAATCAACGATTTCCTTTGTCTGAGAGTCCAATTGGTACAAGAAGTTTGCCTCTGATAAAGGTTGCTGTCAAAAAATAGATACAATATGGAGAAGAATCAGATTAGCTGCGAATACAATGATGAATTTTTCCAAACTGGAATTAAACTTACTGATTGTGTAGACTGATTTGGCTTCAGTGGCTTCTTATCAATAATAGCTGATTTTATATCACCAAATGATGCTTCCAATAAATTGGAAAATACAAAATATGGTGAATCCCATCGATTTTGAGAATCAGGAGCCTCATATCGAAGAAACAATTCATTGAATATTTTATCATCATAACGTTTTCCATTCTGCCGTGCTTCATTAATTTCCTTTAACTTATCCTTGTGATTAGCACATTCAACCTTAAATAAAAAAATATACAATTAGTTTTAAGGCAAAAGCATGGAACAGCAAATCATCTAGAGTAATCAAAAATGAATAGTTGAATGGAAATATGATGACTAAATCTGATCATCCTCCATTTCTGAAAAAATAAGCATTTGCTTGTGCACTAAATTGAATATCTTGGATCGTGAATATAGTTTAATGGCACCTTAGGAACCAAGATGAGCTAGAGTCACTAAGATAATCTAAAATCTCATGAGCTTTTAAGTAAACAAAGATTTGTCAAGAAAAGGGAAAAATTTCAAAACTGAAACATTTTAGTATTTCAATATTCGATTTCTTTGCACCGATTTCCTTCGATTCGATTGCATTAGTTTAGATTAACCAAGTTTAAACTAGCTCTAAACATCTGCTTAAAATCAGTTGCTATCAAGCTCAGTTGAGATCGTTCCTTCTTCTTTGAGGCCCTCTTCTCGTTCTTTGTTTAAGCTACAGAGATGAAGTTTAACAACGTCTTTTCACTCTTGCTCTTAAAATAGTCAAAATAACCCCGGCCCTTTGCTTTAGTCAAAGTATGTTTCAGTTAGGAATCTGAGTCCGGATTAGTTCAAGCTGACATTATTTGAAGAGCTCGTCTGTTAACTTGACTTTGGTTGGTGTTCCAATCAAAAATAATATTACAGCTGAGGCCACAATCAACTAACCACGCAATAAGTTGTAGCTTGTTCCTTGGCTAAACAAAATAATTCATAGCGAAAACCTGTGTATAAAAATGAGACATTATTAGAAAAAATCGCATAGACAATAGTTGGACAATAATACAAAAAATAAAATAAATGAATATCAGAAGAAAAACATCAAAAAATAAAAAGTATGATTGATAGTAATCATTTGCCAATAGATCAACAGAAATTTAGATTCAAAAAAAATTCAAAACAACAAATCATCTGAATTCATAAAAAACTGTTGTCCAAAAATCTGTAAAAATTATCAGCCAAAAAATTTGATGGGCCATTTGGTCCACTGCCAATAAAATGCAAGTTGGATAAAAAAGCTTGAATTTAGTGGAAAGTCTTCAGTAAAATAGCAAGTTATCAATTAGGAATTAGTAAGCATGAAATGGAAGAAGAATTAATGAGTTGAAAAGCTGTCTGAAGAAAGCAAAAAGGTATTCGCCCGATGTGGGGCTCGAACCCACGACCCTGAGGTTAAGAGCCTCATGCTCTACCGACTGAGCTAACCGGGCTTTCGATGAGGAGGAAGACGCATCAAACATCGTCAATCGTAGCTAAATCATAACAAACAATGGATTGAGCAAGCTGGCAATCTTCAATTATGTCACTGGTTATGTTGGTTGACTGATTGTATAATCACTAAAGTAACATTGTAACCAACACTTTCTAATAATCCTTTTTCCCATCCTTTCATCACTCGGTGTCTTGTTCTTGATTCTGACGTCTTTCTTTAGTTGTTCATGTTGATGAGTTATTTACCTTTGATGTAATTTGAAGAATCCAGAATGACTACTTTTTCTTTGTTTAGATGCCTGTTACAAAGAAATTATTGGTAAGTTTAGTTTTTTCATCTTATGCAAATCATTCTATACATTGCGTTGTTGTAGAATCTTGTCTTTTTGCTTGTCTTGGTCTTTTTTAATAATTTTAATGTTTACCTTTGCACGCCCGATTTCAATTGTCCCCGAATTTCCTTTTCCCTATTTGAATCTGATTGGAATAATTTGAAAAATGGGTTAGTCAAGGTTTAGGTAAAGACTAATGTATAGATTTATGTTTGGGTTTTTGGAAAAAGGTTATGTTTTGGGTTTCTCTTACCTGAGTAAATATGGTTAACATTGTCTATATAATCATTGTCAGATATAATAATTGTTTGACAACCAATCTCGTTGAAGTAATTTTGAAGTTTTTGAGACCAATATGATTTACCTGAACATGGTAAACCTACCATCACAATTAGAGGCATTTTTGTTTTTAAAAATAGCTCTTGTATCTGAGGTTGCTTATAACATCTAAACAGCTGGTTGCCTCAGCCTGTATTATTGTGTGAAGCAACGTTTTTATGTATTATGTTAGCGCCTTTATTTCATAATTCCGCGCAATTTAACAAAGAAGTTGTTTTGAGTGGGTAATTTTTGGCGGGCTCATCCATTCTTTTAAATAGCTGACACTGGACCGCGGTTTTATCAGTTTGTTTTATACTCCTGTGTTATTCACTTCACTTTCACAAGTTTCGTTTTCATTTATTTTAATTGTTCTTATTCTTTTACTTTTGATTTTAACGATTTTTAATATGGCTCCTACTGCTGTTGTTGCTGTTGCCACTTCACCTATTCACAAATCACCTCTTCATAATATTCGAAGTTCTATCCGACGTGACAGAATGGTTTTAAGATTCAAAAAATTGACCAAAGAGGCAACCAAACCTTCTAAGGCTAGTGAACTAAGTGCTGGTTACGATTTATTCAGTGCCTACGATACGGTTGTTCCCGCCAAAGGAAAAGCTCTTGTTAAAACTGATTTACAACTTCAAATTCCTGCTGGCTGTTACGGAAGAATCGCGCCGCGATCCGGATTAGCTCTCAAACATTCTATCGATGTGGGAGCTGGTGTTGTTGACGCAGATTATCGAGGAAATGTTGGAGTTATCTTATTCAATTTTGGAGACGAAGAGTTTCAAGTAAACAAAGGAGACAGAATCGCTCAACTTATTTGCGAAAGAATCGCATATCCAGAGCTTGAAGAAGCAGCCGAAAATGAAGACCTGGAAGCTACAACTCGAGGAGCTAATGGGTTCGGATCTTCAGGAATGAACTAATCGAATAGTTTAACTGAAAACTACTTATATTTTAAATGTATATCACTGCATTTCCAAATGATGTAACCATCTAATGTTTTAGCATTTCTCTTTCCAAAAGTGTTCGTGTTTGTTTAAGTTTGTCATGAACTGAACGATCATAGATCATAATCAAAGATAATAGAGTCTAGAATAAAAAAGGGTAATGATCAAAATCATCTAGTTTCGAGAGAGTTAATTAAATCATGTTAAATCAGCATAATTTAATCTCTCTTTTATAACTCAATAGATGGTGTGGATCATTGTTCATTTTGAATCTAAACTTTAACATCTTTGACCTATGGACTTGTTCAGTCTTCAGCATTTATGAAAAACTTAAACATACAATTTAAATTGCATCAATTTGAAATAATATCGATTCTGTTATTGACAATATTAAAGTACTGTATTTCATTTTAAATCTACTTATTAAATGAAAATTGACTGTTGCGCGAAAAATTATTTACAGTATTGTTAAATTATTAAATAATAGATTTAGCTTGTTGGTAAGCTTTAAAGTTACAATTCTTGAGGATCGATAAAAGATTGTTGCCAGGTCCACATTCAAATGTCTTTGGAAATTGAAAATCTTCAGGTCTACGGTAAATTTGGCACATTACTTGTTCCCATTTAACTGCTTTGTAAATTTGTTCAGGTAATTTTTGATGAATTTGCTTTTCAAATCTATACACTTGTGCATCAACATTGGAATAGCATGGTATCAACAGTTCGTTAAAAGGAGTTTTAAATAATGCTTCTTTAAAAACCTTCTTTGCAGGTCTCATTAATTGAGTATGAAAAGCACCAGAAACTTTCAATCTTTTAGTCAGCTTAATTCCAAATTCACGCGCATTGATCTCTAGGAATTTTAAAGCCTCTTCATGGCCTCCAATAACTTTACAGTGTGGAAACAGATGATTGGCTATACTACAAACTGCATGTTCTTGGTCAATACCTCGAGATATACACCATTCAACAGCAGCGCGACAAGCAAGTGACAGTCTAGCATCTGGACCAAATTTGATTGTCATTAAGCCACCAGGAACATGCTGAGCTGCTTTTTGCATAGCTTCAGCTCTTATTTTAACAAGTCTTAGACCAGCCTCAAATGAAAAGGCACCAGCAAATACCAAGGCAGCTAACTCTCCAACACTAAAGCCAGCTGTACCAACGCAAGCCTCAACCACACCAGGATGAGTTACCCTGAGTTTCTCAACGGCTCCTAATGAAGTGACATATATTGCTGGTTGACAATGTATTGTTTCATTCAGTTCATCAGAAGGACCATTAAGGCATAACTCTAGTAAATCATATCCTAAAATGCTTTCCGCTGTTTCAAACATTTTTTGAACGCTAGGAATATCCAACATATCATGCCCCATACCGACAAATTGAGAGCCTTGACCAGGGAACAATATTATACTAGTATGCGATGGTTCGACTGATTTACTATCAAGCATAAATTTGTAAGGCTTTTTACGCATCACTCGTTTTTCAGGTTCAGGAACACCAACATCATTTGTTTGCTCTTCATTGGTAACCACTTCATTGTTAGTCTCTTCTGATTTGATAATTTCAGTGGACAAACATTGATGAAACTTGGATCCAGGGCAAGGTTTTAACAATAATCTAAGATGATTAGTTCGACTGAATGAACAAAAATTGAACAATTTAAACAAGTTGACAGACATGATATCGAAAAATTGCAAACCAAGAACTAAAAAAATAACTCAAAACATTGGACAAAGTCACATGTTAACCATATGGTTAACAAAGTACTCATCAATAACTTAGCAACCAACCGGTCTTTTCATTAAATTTGAAACATTCAATAGAAAGGCGATTCAATAATGTAAAAAGTTTTGAATTTCAATGGTTAACTATTAATAATTAACGATTGGATTCAGTTTATTGGTTAAACATCATTTAATGTTGATAGTATCAAGGATTTTCAGCACTTTTCGTGCAATTAGTAATATGGAAATAAAATCTATTTTGTAGAGTTAGTCAGAAATAATTTTTCGATCAATAAGTAAAAACATTTAGTAAACAGTTATTAAAATTTGCGAGCAATTAAAAACAGATGAATAACAGTATTATTAAAACTGATGAGAACTAGCAAAAATATTTTTAACAATAGAATAAAACTATAAGAAAATATAACAAATTATGTTTTCTGATGATTTACACGCCTGAGCTTGAATTTTTCATTGGGGATAAAATCATCTTTTTGCTCCTCGTTTTCGCACGACTTTCAATACACGACCCATGATTTCAGCAAGTGCACGTGCTTCAAATTCAGCGTTTCTTTGCTCCGTATTACTAGCGTTTGAAGGTGAACCAGTATTGTTCAAATCAGCGTTTTCAAAACTGCTGTTGCCTTCGGCTTCAACAACTTCACTGACACTTTCATTCACATTCTCGGTGGCAGTGGCTTGTCCAGTTTCTTCGCTTACAATGTCATTTGTCTCTTCGACTGCAGTGGCTTGTTCAGTTGCTTCACTTACACTGTTATTTGTGTCTTCGATCGCTTCTTCGGCACTTTCCTCAATAACGTTTTCGGAAACAACTTTGGTGGTTTTCGTTAATCTCCTTAACCTTTCCAAGTTTCCCTCGAATGGTTTGTCTCTTGCCCAAGAAGCACGAATCACATCCGCATTTGTCTTTTTTTTCATAAGAATTTCGGCAATGTCTGTATTTGTTAACCGACAAGTTCTATGCTTAGATACTTGAATTGAAATATAATTCCTTTCTGGTGGTGCCCTGCCTATCGGTTTCTGCGTTGGATCTGGTACAAAGTTATGCGGTCCAGCTTCATTATTAGAAACTGTGGGCTCATCGGGATCTGGTGAGATCACATCTGGTATGGAATCGCAGCTGCTATGATCTGACGGACATTGGCCCGAATCAACTCCTTCATCGGGTGGCGGATTAAGTCTTTCATAAGTATCGATAATTCGCTCACCAATGGTCCAAAAGAATACACTCTTCCAGATTTGTTCAGCAACTATACTTTCAGCCGATCTCCGAGCAGGAATAAGATCATCTTCATAAACAACATCATCATCAGCATTAAAACTGTACTCATATCTATCAGGACCCAAGTATTCAAGTTCGGATTCCTCAAACACGAATTTTTCACCAGCAATTATCCAACTCAACGGAATATTTTTACGTTTACTTTCAATTAACGATTGACAAAGAAGATTCATTGGACGTCTTCTATCGGTGATGAGATTATTTTTTTGGTCGAAATTCACATACTTTTGTTCATATTCAACACCCATGTAATCACAAAATCTATCAATATCTGCTTCATCTTCAAAACCCAAATGTTTCATCAGGTCCGCCTTGTAATAATCGTAAGGTTTATGAGATTTGTTGATTATCTTAAATGCTTGCGATCGAACATAAAAAAAATGTCTGTATAACAAACATGCAGTTAAATAGTCGGCTTCACGAACCAGGTTGAAAAATTTTACATAATTGTTAGAGTTGAGAGCAAGAATACATTTCAGAGCGAATTGGACATCTGGTGACCGCCTTGTAATAGAGTCAACCTTAAAGACGTCTCCTTGTGAATCTGATTTATGGAAAAATAATGCAAAATAAGATCGAAATTCCGCTTCATTGGTACAAAAAATTTCACGGGCATTGAGATCATTGTAGAGTTGATTTAAAGTTATTAAACATTTACTGAGATTTTCAACGTTTAGGTGTTCAACAAAACCATGCTCGACCATTTCACACATACTATGGACACTAAAAATGTGAAACCGGGTACAAATTTCCAACATATAGACTGCATCCAAATCATTGAGCTGAAATTGAGTAACTTTACGACGAAGTGCTCGAAAAGTAGTCCAGATAAAATCATACCATTCACATTTGTTGATCTCCGGGTCATCAAATTTATCAATTAAGTTTCGTAAAACCCACTTCACACAGATTAACAATTCTCCAGGTGTTTGCAGTTTAATGTTTGAAGGATAACCAACTCTCTTAGCGAAACTTGGCCCTTTCGATTTCAACATGTGGCGAAGGCTATGAACCATTTTCCCGGCAAAAATACAGACGACAATTTATAAAATAACACTTCTCAACAAATTTACCAAAGGAAAAATTATTTAAAGCTCTAACTGGATTGCCTCAAGGATCCCGAAAAATTGAATTTCACTAACAATCGGGAGATGACAAATATTCCTTGCGACACCTTACACAAATTAAAGGACAATCATTATTTGAATTAATCAAATCTCGTGCAAAATCAATAACTCAGGCGGGCTAACGCCATCTCTGGAAACTGGATAAACTTTTCTTATCCAATAATCAACCGGCTAATTTGAAATTCTAACTTGTTAGAAAAATTTCCATTTCCAGTAAAAGAATAGAAAATTTTCGGCTTCTTTAAACTAATCTTAGAATTTTGAATTTATTCTAGTTTAAAATAATCAAATAATTTGATTTATTAAGCAAGAATTATTAGAGAATGAGAAGTTGCTTAATTAGTCTGAATGAAAATATATATTCATTAGATTATTGAATTCAAATATAGACAGAATTGATAGCATAACAATTGCATGAATTAAGTCTCGAAAGTTTTGAGTGGTTCATAAATCAATGGGATAAAGAAAGCTTATTTTTAACAATATCTATTGCTATTTGTAATTTCAAAATTAGATTGAGATTGCAGTTATTTTATGGAGTTTTTAATGAGTCGCTTAATGGACTTTGTTATTCTTAATAAAAACCGATATCATTATTGTTTAGTTAAGTGTGAATCTGAAGATCACGCAAAATTAACGCCTTACCTCATTGAGCAAACAATTCACGGACGCATCATTTAAAAGCTTTTTTTGCAACAAACTATGATAGTTTTGACATCTGACAATTTAGTTTAATAATTGGAGCAACTTTTGGCCAGTTGGACACATGAATGTTTAGCCTGCAAAATGATAATCAAGATTTCACACAAGTATGCGAAATTTTTTTCACGATGTTGGAAATGCGATCTTTTAGTTTTGTCTCACAATGTTTTGTCAATAATGGTATGAATATTGTAAATTGAGCAAAGCAACTAGAAAGTCAGAGATAGCGATTACATGTAAATCTATGACGAATGAAAAGTGAAGAGGTGATGACTAACTCTTTCTTATTGAACCCATTTTAATTGTTTAAATACACAGATTGAACTAATGACTTTCATTATCTATTCAATTAACTAACTGATGCAATAAAGTGTAACTATTGTATTGGTCTAAATGATATCACGATTCAAGCTGAAAATAATACCTTAGACCAAGAAACTCTTCAGTAATCAAAGTCTTTGTATCAATTGATCGACCTGATTTATCTGTTATTTTATTTGGCAGGCTCAAAATTAGACCAAACTATTAAAACTTTGAGAAATGGAATTGTGAAAAACAAGAAAATAAAAATTCAAGTTCGAATTTGAAATATCTAATGTCATAATTTTTAATGTTTATTAATTTTGATAGAAATGGTTATGATGATTCAAAAAGGTGATGTGAATTAATTTTAAACAATGAGAAGAACACAGAATAAACTTTTTAAGTACAAAAGTAAAAATCAATGAACAGGAGCGCAGCGGGTACTTGAATGTGTCTAGCGATTAACTTTACCACTCTTCATCATCGGCATTGTCTTGCTGTTTAGAAGAACCAAGGCCTTCACTACTGGCTTTTCCCTGTTGATGACACAAATTGAAGAGAATAAGACATTAGTTAATTATAATATTAATAAATTTGGTCAAAGTGTAATTCACAAATGTATTATTCATTCGGTGAGTTACTTACTCCTCTATAGTCGACGCTTCCGCCTAATCCGAAACCATTATCATATGAGCCTTCAGAAGAATCTTGTTTGAGCCATTCAGGAACAGGCTGTGAAGCACTTTCGATAACTTCTACGATTTTGGAAGCTAAAGCTTTGTCAGCATCAGGATCATAAAAACTTGTTGCTTTACCCTTATTTCCGACTCGACCTGTACGACCGATCCGATGAACATAGTCATCAATATCTTTAGGCAAATCATAGTTTATTACATGCCTAACATCTGCGATATCCAAACCTCTTGCTGCAACTGATGTAGCAACCAAGATAGGGAACTTTCCACTCTTTAAATCTGCAAGTGCCTTTTCTCTCTGGAATTGGAAACGATCTCCGTGGATACTAGTCGCTTTGAATGAGTTCTGAGATAAGAATGATGCTAAGAAATCGGCTGTTTTCTTTGCTTCAACAAAGACCATTGTTTTGTCATTATCATCGGAACTTTTAAGTATCTCGGCTAATTTTTCACGCTTGGAGAATTTGTCAACTTTTATGATGTTTTGTTCAACATCAGAATTTGCAGCACCAAGAATACCAACGGTAAGGAAAAGGTAATTTGGAACCAAAAATTCTCCAGCAACTCTTTGAATTTCTTCAGCAAAGGTGGCACTAAACATGAGAGTTTGTCGTGCTTCTTTGGGTGGCATTGTTGGATGAGCCATCATTTTTCGTACATCTGGGAGAAAACCTTGGTCAATCATTCGATCAGCTTCGTCCAAAACAAAATATTTTAAATTAGAAAAATTAAAAACATCTCGATCCAAGAAATCGAGAATTCGTCCAACTGTACCAACAAGAATGTGTACTCCTTCTGAAAGTTTAGCTCTTTGATGACCAACTGAAGTTCCACCGTAAATAATTTGACTTTTAACAATACTTCCTTTGCTATACTTATATAATTCTCTATATATTTGAACTGCTAATTCACGGGTCGGAGTGACAATTACAGCACTTGGTGTCTGAGGTGTTTGACCATAATTAGTCTGTAGACTCTTATCATTGAATAAATCTTGTAGAATGGGTAAAATAAAAGCTAATGTTTTACCAGATCCTGTTTGAGCACAAGCCATTAAATCTCTACCGGCCATAACGATTCTCATACCATATTTCTGGATAGGAGTTGGTTTTAGAATCTTTGTTTGCTTAAGACCATTCAAAATGGTTTCACTAGTAAAGGCCTCTTCAAATGTTTCATATCGTTCTGGTTCTTTAGGCACGTCTTGTCCACTTACATTACAGGGAATAGAATCAAAGCGATCAAAGTTTATGCCAGTGGAAATTGAATCAAATAAAGTGTCGTCTTCTTCGATATCAGGAGGTTTGTAGATTGGAGGTCTTGGATTTCCATCAGCATCTAAAGAAGGCTCAGTACAATCTCTTGCCATATGACCTTCTTTATTACATTTATGGCAACCTTTGCTTCGATTTTCATTTCCATCACCTTCTTGAGGACAGTCACGAGACATGTGTCCATCCTCACCGCACTTGAAGCAACCTTTTCCGCCGCCTCCACCTCCACGTGGTGATCCACCTCCTGATGGACAGTCACGGGACATATGCCCGTCTTCACCGCACTTGAAGCAGCCTCTTCCGCCGCCTCCACCACCTCTAGGTGATCCACCTCCTGTTGGACACTCACGAGACATGTGCCCGTCTTCACCACACTTGAAACAACCTTTACCGCCGCCTCCTCTGGACGATCCACCTCCTGTTGGACATTCACGAGACATATGTCCGTCTTCACCGCACTTAAAGCAACCTTTGCCACCACCACCGCCTCTAGATGATCCTCGGTCATTAGACTCACCTGGTGAGCCCCAAGTACCAGATTCAGTTGTAGTTGTATTTTCAGCCCATGAGCCACCATCATCATCTCCACCAGAAGGCCAAGTATCGCCGGAATCTTGTTTCGATCCATAGGACTTGGGTTTATGTTTGGTTTCACTTGGACTAGGATCTCCCCATCCTCCTCCAGAAGATGCATCATCGAAGAAACCAGAACTGCTTGAAGAATCGTGAGGCATGTTGAAATATTTATTGCGCACAAAAAAATGGAATTAAAGCTCTAAGCTAACTTGGATAACTGTTAATTTGATCAAGAGACAATCAACTGAAGTTCGCAATGATGTAACCGCTAGTTTTTATTCTAAACCTTTTACCGCTACTTTTAATCACAGCGCCATCTTGGTAACCTAATTGAAACTTTAAAAGAAAAAAAATATATTCGATAGAGAAAGCTTTTTTAAAAAGAATTTTTGGCCAAAATTAACTTTTCTCCAATTTTATTAACAGTTTCTATTAACTTTAATAAAAATAACTTATACTAATTTAATCCAAATCTTCCTTTCAATCAGAAATCACACATCAGTACTAAATTTCAGATTTGTTATTGAATTTACTTATGAGAGATAAATATTACTTGATTGCTGCTAGAAAATACAATGCACAAAATACAATACAATCGTTAATCAAAACTCAATAGATGATGTTGATACATGTAACAATTGTTTGTTTACTTTTTAACGCCTTTCCTCACCATAAATCCATGATTTTTTTACCACCTATAGTTACTTTTTTTCTTGACACCAACCAACACAATCTGGACCAGGCTGTTAAAACAGAAAAGGAAATATCGGGCAAAAAGGTTTAGAGATTTTCATTTTCAGATTTTACGGATTTCTCATCAAATCTCTCAATTAGTGGTTTAGATCGGAATTTTGTGTAAACACACATTCATATGGTGATAAAGAAGTTGTGGTTGATTTGATCTCTAGACCGATTGACTTTGTTAATAATTTGAACAGCAGATTTCATTAAAGTTGCAGCACTTTAATAATTAAATCTTAATTTACAACTAATAAATAGTATTAAAGCATAATAAATTAGTAAAGCTATAACAAATAACATTATGAAAAGAGAAGACAGTTTTTTGCACTCATTAGTCTTTACCCGTCAGATGCTAGGAAACAAATCTAGAAAAATAGGTAAATGTTTGGAAGATTATTTTGATCAGTTCCAAATTTGATCCTTTTTCTGGGTATAAACAGTGTCTTATAACTTATAAGTTTGAAAGATTTTTGGCTTCTATCGGTCAACCAAAGTTATCTGATGATTAGTAACCAATTTATAAAGTAACAGTAGGTTAACTGTAAACTGAGTCTACGGGTTGCCTATTCACATGACTGGATTTACTAGAAAATAGGGTAATAGCTAATAAACTCAATTATTGATTGTCTGATATTTTTCTAACTTCATGGTTTTCTAAATTTCCTTTGAATTAAGTCAATTATAAGTTAATCATTTGGCGATGCACAGGAATGTGAACTATAAGCTCTTTGAAATAAATAAAACAATGCTCATCTACTTTGCGAAACATTAGAGTTGTAACTCTAAAACCATCTTTGTAGCATTTCATAGGCAAAAATAGTTGTTCCGTATTGGCCGCAACTTCGAAGCATTCTTGTGCCAGCGCCTTTCCAGAAAGCATTGAAGCCTTCTTCTCTCCAAATTTTACGAATAGTATCAATTAGTCCGTTGTACGAAGTTTGACCTTCACGTGCCGTTACTTGCATCCTTGTCTTTATCACATCGGCTGGTGTTAGCAGAACTGCAGGCGGTTGACCTGAAAAATAGAAAGTATTTTAGACAAGATCGAAGCTATTCATGTGGGTAAGAAAGAAATTTAGTTACTTGCTATGATTGCTGCGAGAATCAAAGATCCAGGCGTGTTGTATCCATCTTCTGAAGCAAAATATTTTTTACAATTGGCATAAATAGGAAAATAGATACCAGCGAAGGGAACAACCCTGAGATAACAAGCTGAAGCTCCCTGTGTAACAAAGTATTAAAAATACTCCATAAATTCACGAAATTTTACCAATTATTAAATACTATCCGAAATTACTTTGTATAAATTTTTAAGTCCAAGTTCTTTCATTACAGTAAATGCATTAAGTATTTTCCCCTCTTCTCCAGCCACTTGAAGGCGAATTTTAACAATTTCTAAGGGATTTGTGATGAACACTTGAGCAGCTCCAGCCTAATTATAAGAAACAAAAAAACAATCCATCATTAATATGAAACTAGACTAAAAGTGCTAAAAAATTTACTAATATTACGTTAACAGCTGATCAGATTCAGATTGAGATTAAAAATAAACTTACGGTGCAACCTGAGATGACTTCAGCTAAAAGAGTGATTTTACCCGAATCACTCATTAATTTATCGCGCATAAAATCATTAACAGTGAGCTTAATAGCTTTCTCTGGACAAACACCAATAAACTGAGGGGCCAATCCTCTATACAAACCAATAATTCCTTCATTAACCAATACTTTCCTGAAACAATCAAAACTATTCTTGTAAACCATTCCATCTAACTCATTCATAGCAAATCTTTGATTTTGCATACGAGTCTTAACGAGATCAATTGGATAAATAACAGTAACCCCACAAGCACCAGCAATCGAACCAAGCAAAAATTTGTAAGAATTTTCACCGACTTGTTTGAAAATAGTCTTTTGTTTGGTTTGATTAGATCCATCATTATTGACATTCATCCTCTCGAGGCTTGCAAGAATATTTACAAAATGAGGGGAAACAAAGATAAAAGTTGAGAACGATTTGAGGATAATCAAATTATACAAATTAACAATTCATATTTAACATAGAAACAATGATAAACTTGACTTAAAATAGCCTTTACTTGTTATTGCTATTTTACGAGCAATTTCTGTAAGTATAATACTCTGAAACCTGGAAAATTCCAGACTTGAAGTTCAAGTCTCAATGAAGCCTACAATGTAGTTGTTACAACTATTAATTTGATTAACCTTAAACATGTATTAAACAATGGTAATTAGTGCAATGGTGACTTAATTTTTGTATTCAACTATTGAACAAAGCTTACAAGATCTGTAGACCAACAGAAGTAAACCAACTTTAGATCAACATCTAAATGAAGAAAGTGTGAATTTAGCAAAAAAAAAGAACTGAATAGTTTATTGTAATCGTCAATTAATTAATCAAAAATCGTTAAACAATTTGTTTTCGGAAAGAGTGGACAAAAAATATATTAATATTTTATAATTAAAAAAAGTTTGGTCCAACAAAGAAAAAACGTTTAGTAAACAGCGGCTTATTTTCGGTTGTCATTTGTCTTATAAAGATTTGCTTTGATAGAAATTTCGATGTCATTTTTTGGTCATGGATGATAATTGAGAAATTGTAAATTATTGCGATAATTGTGAGATCACACCAACAAAAATACTTTGAATATTCAATTGTCCTTTATCAATAGTCCTTTTTGGTTGATAATTAGTGTAAATTTTTGGATACAGAAAGTGTATTGATGTTTTCAAACAAGAATCTTTGCTCAAAATTAACATTACCACTCTTCCTCATCAGCATTGTCTTGCTGTTTAGAAGCACCATTGTCTTCATTGGCAGAAGCACCCTGTTGATGACACAAATAAAAAAAATTAAGACATTAGTTAATTATAATATTAATAAATTTGGTCAAAGTGTTCAAAAATGTATTATCATTCGGTAAGTTACTTACTCCTCTATAGTCGACGTTTCCTCCAAATCCAAAACCATTATCATTTGAGCCTTCGGAAGTATCTTTAAGCCAATCAGGAACAGGTTGTGAGGCACTTTCGATAACTTCTACGATTTTGGAAGCTAAAGCTTTGTCAGCATCAGGATCATAGAAACTTGTTGCTTTACCCTTATTTCCGACTCGACCTGTACGACCGATTCTATGGACATAGTCATCAATATCTTTAGGCAAATCATAGTTTATTACATGCCTAACATCTGCGATATCCAAACCTCTTGCTGCAACTGATGTAGCAACCAAGATAGGAAATTTGCCACTTTTCAAATCAGCAAGTGCCTTTTCTCTCTGGTGTTGAAAACGATCTCCGTGGATACTAGTCGCTTTGAATGAGTTCTGAGATAAGAATGATGCTAAGAAATCGGCTGTTTTCTTTGCTTCAACAAAGACCATTGTTTTGTCATTATCATCGGAACTTTTAAGTATCTCGGCTAATTTTTCACGCTTGGAGAATTTGTCAACTTTTATGATGTTTTGTTCAACATCAGAATTTGCAGCACCAAGAATACCAACGGTAAGGAAAAGGTAATTTGGAACCAAAAATTCTCCAGCAACTCTTTGAATTTCTTCAGCAAAGGTGGCACTAAACATCAGAGTTTGTCGTGCTTCTTTGGGTGGCATTGTTGGATGAGCCATCATTTTTCGTACATCTGGGAGAAAACCTTGGTCAATCATTCGATCAGCTTCGTCCAAAACAAAATATTTTAAATTAGAAAAATTAAAAACATCTCGATCCAAGAAATCGAGTATTCGTCCAACTGTACCAACAAGAATGTGTACACCTTCTGAAAGTTTAGCTCTTTGATGACCAACTGAAGTTCCACCGTAAATAATTTGACTTTTAACAATACTTCCTTTGCTATACTTATATAATTCTCTATATATTTGAACTGCTAATTCACGGGTTGGAGTGACAATTACAGCACTTGGTGTCTGAGGTGTTTGACCATAATTAGTCTGTAGACTCTTATCATTGAACAAATCTTGTAGAATGGGTAAAATAAAAGCTAATGTTTTACCAGATCCTGTTTGAGCACAAGCCATTAAATCTCTACCGGCCATAACAATTCTCATACCATATTTCTGGATAGGAGTTGGTTTTAGAATCTTTGTTTGCTTAAGACCATTCAAAATGGTTTCACTAGTGAAGGCCTCTTCAAAGGTTTCATATCTCTCTGGTTCTTTAGGCACGTCTTGTCCACTTACATTACATGGAATTGAATCGAATCGACTAAAGTTTTCTCCAGTTGAAACTGAATCAAATAGAGAGTCATCTTCTTCGATATCAGGAGGTTTGTAGAGTGGAGGTCTTGGCTTTCCATCAGCATCTAAAGAAGGCTCAGTACAATCTCTAGCCATATGACCTTCTTTATTACATTTATGACAACCTTTGCTTCGATTTTCATTTCCTTCACCTTCTTGAGGACAGTCACGAGACATGTGTCCATCCTCACCGCACTTGAAGCAACCTTTTGAGCCGCCTCCACCTCCATTCGATGATCCTCCTGTTGGACATTCACGAGACATATGTCCGTCTTCACCGCACTTGAAGCAGCCTTTGCTACCACCACCACCTCTAGGTGATCCACCTCCGGTAGGACATTCACGAGACATGTGCCCGTCTTCACCACATTTGAAACAACCTTTTCCGCCGCCTCCTCTGGACGATCCACCTCCTGTTGGACATTCACGAGACATATGTCCATCTTCACCGCACTTGAAGCAACCTTTGCCACCACCACCTCTAGATGATCCTCGGTCATTAGACCCACTCTGTGAGCCCCAAGTATCAGTTGTAGATTCAGTTGTAGTTGTATTTTCAGCCCATGAGCCACCATCATCATCTCCACCAGAAGGCCAAGAATCGCCGGAATCTTGTTTCGAGCCATTGGATTTATGTTTGGTTTCACTTGGACTAGGATCTCCCCATCCTCCTCCAGAAGATGCATCATCGAAGAAACCAGAACTGCTTGAAGAATCGTGAGGCATGTTGAAATATTTGTTGCGCACAAAAAAAATGAAAATTAAAGCTCAAAGCTAACAAGGGTAACTGTTAAATTAGTCAAGAGAAGATTAACTGAAGTTCGCAACAATAAAACCGCTAGTTTTTATTCTAAACCTTTTACCGCTACTTTTAATCACAGCGCCATCTCGTTAACATAATTTACACTTTAAAAGAAAAAAATAAATATTCGATAGAGAAAGCCTTTTAAAAAGAATCTGTTATTGAATTTTAAAATCCCGATGATGAGAGATAAATATTCCTTAATAAATATTTCTCGATTGCGGTCTCAATACAATACATAAAACACAATAATACAATTTGTTAATCAAAAGATACATAGATGATGTTTGAAAATGGCATTTTGCTCGGGTTGATTACAAACATCATTATTGACATTCATCCTCTCGAAACTTGCCGAGATGCTTGTGAATATGAGAAGATATAAAGATAAAAGCTGAGAATGATTTGAGGATAATCAAACAATACAAATTAATACATTAATATTTAACATCTAAACAATGATCAACTTGAAAAATTAGCTTTTTTACTTGTTAATGCTATTTGAAGAGCAATTTCTGTTAGCATAATGCTCTTCAACCTAAAAATTCAAGACCTGAAGTTCAAGACTTGAACTTATACTCAATGAAGCCTAGTAATTAGGTTCTTGCAGCTTTATCATTAATTGTATCAACTTTAGACAGGCTAATTAATGCGATGGTGACTTAGAGTTTGTATTAATCTATGGCACATAAAGCTTAGTAGATCTGCAGACATACATTTAGATTAAAATGGAAATGAAGAAAGTGTGAATTTAGCAAAAAAAAGATCTGAATTGTTTATTGTAATTGTCAATTAATCAATAATCGTTAAACAATTTGGTTTCGGAAAGAGTGGACAAAAAATCCAATATTTAATAATTAAAAAAAGTTTGGTCCAACGAAGAAAAAAAACGTTCATTAACGGTGGCTATTTTTTGGTTGTCATTTGTTGATAAGTCTATTAGATTGATCCCCTTGTTTGATTTAAGTTGTTTATTGCATTTGATTAAATTTCGATGTTGTTTTTTGGTCGAGGATGGTAATTGAGAAATGGTTAATCATTGCGATAGTTGTGAGTTTACACCAATAAAAATACTTTAAATATTCAATTGTCCTCTTTCAATAGTCCTTTTTGGTTGATAATTAGCGTTTTGACAAAATTTTTGGATACAGAAAGTGTATTGATGTTTTCAAACAAGAATCTTTGCTCAAGATTAACTTTTCTGTGATTTCAAGTTCACTTTTAACTGAGCAAACATTTTTGCTTCATTTTCTTTTGTTTATTTTTATTTTCATATTTTTTCATATTCTTAAGCTTTTATAATAAATTTTTACTATCTTAATAATTAATTAACTTAAAAGATATCTTCTTCATGAGATGGCTTGTAAATCAGTTGCTGTTGATGATTTTTCACTCGCTAAAGCTTCGGAACCTTTTTCACCAGTCAATACAGCTGACTTACGCCGACTTGCAGATAAATTATTGAAAACTGAAGATGAACCAGAAAAGTGATTAAAACCTTGGAATCCCAAGATACCCGGACTACCAGCTGAGAAAAATTCATCCTCTAAAGGAGAAAATACAGATGATTTATCGTCATCTGAGTTATTATTATTACTATTATTATTAGAATCATCGTCGTCAGAATAACCTGAATCATCTTTTTCTTTATCATTGACATTGGCCATTGATGAATGGGGCCTTAAATTGCGCTTTCCAGGTAAAATTCCTCCTCTAATAACTTCAAAGTTACCTGATCCCATAATACCAACACCTCGATTTTCAACTGAACTTAAATAACCTGGACCGGAATATCTTCGAGATCCTCGTCTACGTCCTTCACTATTTGGGAATCTCATTCGTCCTGAAGCTGGCATGAAATAATTTCCTGGAAATGGATAATAATTTTCAGCAGTTTCTGTATCATTTTGATTGGCAGCATCGGTTGATGTTTCTGAGGCTAAGATTTGTGTATTTGATTTATCAGTTGATGATTGGACTGATCGTCGAGCACGTCTGTGATGAAAGGCAGGATGATCGTATGAATAAAGGTTGTATTGTGGTCCTACTTGATGGAATGGATAACGGCCAAATCTTTGCTGTCCTTGAGCTGAGTAATATTCAGAAACTACTGATGATCGTTTTTCTGCTTCAGCAACGGAGGGTTCAGTTGATGTAGATCCGGCATTGTTTCCTCGGATTCTGAATCTTCGGAATAGATTGAGTGGGTTAAGTCGGCTGAAGAAACGATTCCTTGATTGTGAAGAAGAGCTTGTACTTGGTGATGTTGAAGCTGAAGCTGTTCCAGCATTAGCTGATGCTGGACTACTTGTTGTGGCTGCAGTTTGTGCTGCTTGTCCGACTTGGCCCATAGCTCCACCAAGAAGTGCTTGAAGTGCTTGGTTCTGTCCAGCAGCACCAGGTCCGAAAGCCATTGGGTTAAATGGATACTTCATTCCTTGTTGTCCGTTGAATCCACCTTGATTCATACCTTGACCCATACCTTGACCCATTCCTTGGCCCATTCCTTGTCCCATTCCTTGACCCATACCTTGGCTCATACCTTGTGCCATCATTTGTGCCATAGCTTGAGCTTGAGGGCTACCACCCATTCCGCCACCCATATTGCCCATTCCAGGTCCACCAGCACCCATTGATTGACCGCCGCCATTGTTACCCATATTTTGAGCCATTAAAGCCATTGGATTGACCATTGAAGAAGAAACTTGTGGATTCATCATTGGTGGTGATGGATTTGTCATGGTTACATAACCAGCGAGTTTCATTCCTGGTGGAGGAGCTGAACCAGGAGCTCCTACAATTGCGCCAGCAGGTACACCTGCAGGACTTCGAGGTAGAGAATTAGCGGCTGCTAATGCATATGGAGTAATCATTGAAGGAAGAGAAGAAGCTGAAGTAGCTAAACCCTGACCGCCGAGTGAAGATAGTCCACCAAGGGAAGAGAAACCTCTAAGACCACCGGCACCACCGTTAGGTCCATTACCTCCTCCGAGAGCTGAGTATTCGTTGAGAGATGAGAATGAATTTGGGTTGAGTGAGAGGCCGGATGATAAATAGTCAGAAGCGGAAGATGAGCCTGGATGGTTGGAATGTAAATCAGACATAGCAGCTAACTGTTGAGCTAAATCAGATTCACTAGGAGCAGGTGATTCAGCTGAAAGTCCTGATTCCATAAGTGCATTGGCTGCATATTCATTTTCTCGTTGTTTTTGAAGTAAATGCTTTGTAACTGCAGGGTCGAATATGTGTTGCTCTTCAACAACTCGTTCAGCGTAAAGTGGCTTTCGTCGTCCAAGGTTATGTGAGCTTGATACCATAGGATTACCATTATCTTGAGGGCCGCCAGCGGTGGGTGCAGAAGCTGATGAGGCAGCAGCTTCAGAAGCAGCTGCTTTAAGGTAGCTTGCAAGATCTGATTCAGCCTGAGAGGAGGACGAAGATCCTGAAACAGGACCGTTATCAAGAGAAGAAAAATCTGAAGCGGAAGATGGAGAGCCAGAAGCAGATGAAGAAGATCCAGATAAACCTGATGAGCTAGATAAACCGTTTGATGAGCGAACACGGCTTGTTAATAAAGCTTTAGTGCGTTCATTTTCACTGCTTGCCAAAGCCAAATCATAGAGACGATTTGAAGTTGCCTCTGATTGCATATCAGGTAAAAGAAAGCCAGCACCTGAAGTTGTATAATCGGCGGGACTTGAACCAGCTGATGAAAGATCTCGTTGGCTGTAGAAGTTGGCTGAACTTGAGTGATGATGGTGATGATGAGGTGATGATGACTGATGATGAAGAGTTAGTCCAGCTGATGAGCCACCGTTCGAAGCTCCGTTACCATGAAAGTCACCAGAGTGTAAACCGAAACCTGATCGAATCATGAATGGCTGTTGTGAATTAGAGGTTGCAGCCATAAGTAAATCATTTCGAGGTGATATTAAACTTGAGCCATAATGTAATGGCGATGATCGTCTTGATTCTTTAATTGAATGACTTGCTGTGGATAACGGTGAAAGTGAATGACTTGAGGCATCATCTGAGTATGCTTGATGTTGAGGAATGTATCTTGGTGATTCGGTTGTTGTGGTGGTTGATGTTATTTGTGGATTTGAGGCTTGACCTAAGGGTACCAAAAGGAAGAGAAAAAAAGAAACAAAAAATTGATCAGTAAAATAATCGAACAATTTTTCTGGCTAAAATGTAAAGAAAAAGAATAACAAAACAACAAAAGACAACAATTAATTATCAATAAAACTAATGAAATGAGCATAAACTAAACCAACAACCATGTCGTAAAAAAGAAGTAATTTAATTGCTAATTTAAATTCAAGAGAGAGGTTGACCAACTTTACCCAAAAATCGTAAACAACCAGAAAAGGCGATAACCACGATCAATTATAGGAAGAGTATTTTAATTCATAATCATTTATTTATAGTATAACTCCTAATCAATATTAAAACATTTCCGTCTTTAAATTTCATCAGTTTCACAATAAATGTTGATCCTTTAGTAATCGTTATCAATATGTGGATCAAAATACGAAGAGATACTCTAGATAAGTAATGGATACTGGTGAGTACATATTGATAGTACTTTTTGGATTCATAATTTTTTCCCAATAATTATCTTTGTTTATCGTTAAAAGTAAACATTTTTATTAATTGTTTTCCTAACTGTGCATTTAATTAACTTGTGTAAGTAAAAATATTGGTGAAGTTATTGTAATAAAGTGATCTACAATCTTGTACGGTTGATGGGTTCACTGAGAAGTGGCCTAAAGTCATAACTAAATGACTATTTAGATGAACCATATTGAAGCCCAATTTTCCGTGAATTTACAGGAATGACATGAAGGTAAGATGATGACGGTGATTATGATGATTAGAGAGGTAAAAGATGACGAACCAGATGAACAAGAAAAAGATTTTTTGGAGGTAAAAAAGTGTATAAATATATATAATAATAAAGATAATATTAGCTTCGTATAAGCGGAAAAGTTGAGCTTCCTTAAAATTGATGTCCTCAGTTAGTAAAACGAGTAACATTGATGCAACATTGATTCTAGGTCATTTCTAATTGAGATGAGTAAGAGGGAAAAAGTAATCACTTTGTTGATGATTACGATGTTGAACAAGAGTTCATAATGAATATATTCGGTCATGTAAATGATATTTACAGTGATTTTTAGACGTTGAAAAAGGGTCCAGAAAAAAAGCCAAAAATATTATCCTACAGACATTTTAACCAAGATGAGATTCAGTTATTACAATCTAGTGTTGCTTTTTGTCATCTCTTGAGTCAACCTTTTCTTGTTCAGTCGACCGTTTGTCACCAACTTTACCGTCTTCATCATCTAAAAATATTGCTCTAATCAACCTTTAATCTTGATTAATTTCATTATCAACTTTTCCCTCCCTTTTATTGTGTCCTGATTGAAACCAGAGTTTTTGATTGTAAGCTTATTAAGAGGCTCGTTCCTCTATTACGCTTAATTGGTCAACCCTTCAATTTTAATTAGTTTACAGTCTTTCAATTTGTTATTAATAAATTATAACAGTAACATTCAGTTTTAATGTGAAAATTAAGGGAAAGGTGATGAAAAAAAATAGATTGAACTTGATGAAAACAGGACTTAAAGATGAAACCCAATTGAGGACTCAATTAGGGACACTTTTTGTGTCATTCATCGATTGTGTTAACCAAAAAATTGTATTAATAACAATTCATTTCTAAATCATATTATGTTTCAATGAATGTTAAAATTTTTAATTTAGGTTCGACTCCAGACTCTTGTCCAAATCAATCAAATACCAGAGTAATTTACTCAGCAATTGAATCAACAATCATTTCAATAGTAGTTGTAATAAAGCAATCAAAAGTCAACTAATTGGTTGAATCTTTAATACAATTTGAGTTAATCACTTCGCCTGAAGACAATGTTATTATAGCTTTTAATCTTCTTCATTATATTGTTACAAATGATTTTAATTTAACCAGCCTTGCAATTAAAAGTTAAAAGGTTAATCTTGTAATTGATTAGCAATTGAAATTACAATTGAAACTGTAAACACTAAAATTGACTAAATTTGGGTTAACCTAAAATTGAAGCTCAATCCAAATCTGGTTAAAGGTTTGATATTGAAATGACCAGAATATTTGATTCCATTTTTCAGTGTCATTGACATTATTAACAAATCAAGAGACTAATTAGAAAATTTTAATTCATAATTAGATAACAATTTAATAAAACTGTTAATTGTAATAGATTCACTTTTAGAAACCCATTTTCACCATCTCTTAACCACTAATTATAACAGTTAACAATAGCTATTTATTCATTCATGCAAATTTACCATCAAAATAAAAGTGTAAATTAATACGAAATGGTTGATAATTTATTTGAAACTGAAATGATAATTAACTCATTTTGTGTAACAATTACAACAATTTACCGATCATTTGATTGCTATTGTAAATCATATTGTAATTGATGAAGCGAAGTGGACAAAAATGTAAATTGTAAAATGAATTGCAAATTGTAATTGAAGATCTGAAGATGAACTCAAAGTGAACATTTAAATCTGATAATCTTAACCAAAATTGTCGTAAACCTGAAATAAGATCAACAATTAGCTGTTGATTTTTCTTGAAAACTGTAACTTTGATGAAATGTGTTAAATTGCGAATGAACGACAGTTTGATCAAAGTGAATCTATCAAATCTGATTATGAAAACATTAATCTTTATGAGTTTCAATAATGATTAGCTTTCGATCTTTACTCTTCTTGATGATCATCGTCTTTACTGTCACCACTGTTGATCCGCTTTGAGAAATAATTTTAATCATCGTCATAATCAGATTGGAATGATTGTTCAGCCATGACAATAAGTGTGTGTATTTGTCTGAATCATGAATGAGAGCAAAGCTGGATGTTGATCGTCAACATCGTCTTCATTTTTGTCCTCAGTAATACTGATGAAGACAATAACAATTTAAAGATATGACACAAAACACGCACAGTTAGATATTCATAATCATCTCAATAATCATCATAATCATCATCATAATTATCATCACAATCATCTCAATAATCATCAACATAACAATGATAATTGGTAAATTGATGCAACATTAGCAAACCAACAGTTGATTAACCCAATGCCAGCTAATTACAAGATATCTTTCAATTTCTCATAAATATTATTCCAATTGTTTTAACCAGAAAAAAATCCATTGAAAACAATTTCTTTTCCCAATTTCAAGTTTAAAACCTAACATTGATATTTTCATTGTCTTTTCAGGCCTTTTCACTGATTAGTTGATTGTTATTCAACTTGAATTTCACTGAATGTTAATCTATTAAATCACAATTTAACGCTTCTTCGTTTCATTGTAAACTGTTAATGGAAAGTAAATTGAATGGAAATGATGTTTTTTGCTTCAATTGACCGGATCAACTTGATCAAACAATCAACTTTAACCGTGAAAAGGATGAAAATGAAAACATTTGCATTTTGAAATTGTTTCAATTGATTTGCTGGTAAAATTGATTACAATAGCAATTTGTATTGGATTGATTGGAAGAGTAAAAAAAGCTTAACCAAAATGATTAGAGTTTATAAAAAATGGTTCAATCTGGTTTTGTTTGACTTTATGTTGACAAATGTCAACTAATAAGGTTTTCAGTTTTTGCTCAATTATTACATGTTTCATCATGCTTGTTGAAACATCATCTTAATCAACTGATTATTGACAAATGTATCAAACGAATGTATCAAAAAATTGGTGAAAAAAAAGGATTCTTACCTTGAATTTGGCTGAAATTATTTGAACAAATGACCAGACTCTTTTGGTTATTGATTAACAGTACCAATAGAAGTGTTAATAAGGATGAGTTTAATTGCCTTGAAAACATGTTGATTTACGGTTAATTTGATGACAATAAAGGACAATCTTGAAGGTTGTTATTAGTAAATGAATATATTTAAATCAGCTTTAAAGTATTTCTTTTTTTTATTCTGTAAAATGAAACGAACAATTGATTTGATTTGGATTAGCATTTGAAGACTGTTGGGTGATTGCGATGGTTAAAGGTGAAAATTGGTTGAACAAAATTAATAAATTACCTGATTATTATGGTGAGGGTTAATGTTGTTTGCCGTTAAGTTAACAAACAACAGTTGGTCAAGTTGATTTGGTAGGTTAGTGTGGATCCATGTTGGTGATCAACATTGATGTCAATTGTTGCAACGATAAATCAATGGATATTAAAGATTGTTGATTGTTGTCAAATTGTTGTTGCAGATGAAACAATTTGAATTGAACACCATCCAAATGAGTGGAAGCACAATTAATAACAAATGTGAAAATGAAGTGAAAAAAAAGATGATTAAGTAAACAAGAGATTTAACAAACAAAATAAAACAATGCCAAACAAGAAGTGACAATCAGTTTTCAACAGCAAAATGATCAAAGTGTTGCTGCAGTTTCCGATGGCAGTTAATGATAATAATAGAGAAGACGGTGAAGATGAAGATGATGATGAAAATGATGATGTTGTTTGCTGCTGATGATCATCTGATTGTCAGATCTAACTGTAAGGAAAGAGGCAAGAAGAGGAAGGAAGAAATGATAATGTTTGAAGGGAGGGTAAAAAGGAGGGTTTGGTGGGTGGAAAGTTGATGGTGAAGATGAATATGATGAGAATGATGATGATGGTGATGATGGGGAAAGAAGAGGAAAAATTGAAGATGATGATAAATTTTAGGTGCTTTCAATTGCTTTACTTGTATGGTTTTGGTCAATGTGGAGACTCACCTTAAAAAAAGATAGCTTCTTCATCTTGGATGATACTATTCGTGACATGATTTCGGATGATGATTTTTGGATGATGATGATCATCATGATGATGATAGATGTTAGATGATCCAACCCATGAAGAGAATCGCCCACCAAAAATGATTTCTCATCTTAAAACTGAAACGGTTCAACTGAACAGGTTACTGAACCAATAAGCATAACACTCATCTTTTATCATCATTTTCACCATCTTAATCTTTAATATAATTATCATCTCACTGATTCTCTTTCATTTAGAGCAAATTTCGTTGAAACAATTTTCACATTCAATGGTCAGTTTATAGTTTTACTCTCACTTATTACGTCTAATCAATGTCCGATCAAGTTAAACAAGCATTTAGAGATTAAATAAAAGATGAAAAGCCATTTAAAAGCTACGCGAAAGTTACCCTCCTTGTTATGGCAAATGGTAACCTGAAGGTTGCACTCTTTAGGTTACATTAAAACAGTATCTCGAGGGTCAACTAAAGTCACATTGAAAACCAATTTTTAGACTTGAAATAAATATTGATTGACTTTATTTGAAGGTTAAAATTAATTGTATTTCTTTCAATTAATAAATCATTTCAAGATTGTGTTGTGAGGCATTTTGATTGAATCGCTTGATGTTAAATTGTGAATCTTGATTATTGGTGAAACAGATCAACAAATCCTTTTAGATTGATAATTATTTGTTGTAGTGAACAAAATAATAATGGCGACCATTTTTGCCAATATTCAACTTGAATGGGTTAAAAAATTGTCAACTCTATTTACATATTGTGCTGTGTCAAGCAAAACAATTAAATGATTCAATCATCCAATAATCAACCCAAATTCAAGATTACTATTCATCCACCCATCAAGGTTACTTTTTCCCCCTTTTTCCTCTTGATATTCATCTTCATCCTCATCATCCTGCTATTATTTGTTTACTTCAGTCGATGTTGATTCCTTGTTATCCTTTGAACCACAGTTGATGGTTTGAATTGCAAAAACTCACGATATTAGGCTTGTTAATCGTGCGAATCAACATTTAATTGTGAATAAGCATTTTTGACCGATAATTACAATTGACATTCTGATCATCCGCCATTGTCTTTACTGCATTTCAATACGTGTGTTAGTTGATTAAATAATTGGCAATGAAAAATGCTGCCAAGGTTAACATTTAACTGTAAATTTGAACCCAATTTTGATTCTTGTTCAATAAACTTTGACCATTCTGGTCATTTATTTATACCTTAACTTGATTGAACTTGTTACAGTTAATTTTTGATATGCTATTTACATCGATTCATGAAAATTATATTGTGTTGTAAACTGAGAAGATGATTAGCTTTAATCATAATTAGTTTTCTTCCTGATTGTTTGACCAAAATAAGAAACAAATTGTATTCAAAAACCCCGCTGATTTCAATTAACCAATCAAGAGCACTTTCAATGGTTTTTGTTTTGATGCCAATGAAGTTAAAAATATTAACTTTCATCTAAATTTGTTTCTCTTTATCTTGAATTTATTAATATTTAACAATTAAATTTTAACCCTAAAAATGAGAAGTTAATTATTAGGTAAGTCAAATTTATACATATTTATGATCAACTGATTTATAAGTTATTAGACAACATTGTATTACCATCAGTATAAACCATTGAAACCTACACATAAGATCAACGGGAATGGACTAGAGGTAAGCTCAATCTGTTGTAACAACCTTTAATTGTAACACACAATTAGATTGTTTATATTTTATTATTGATATTTTATCTGGTGAAAGTATATTGAAATTGAGATTAAGATTGCTTTAATGAATGTTACTTGGAACGATCTTGAAGATTTATTGGGAAATAATCCATTCTTGGAAGATGATTAAAACAAAAACAGGTTGGTAATGTTAATATTTAACTAATTATACATGAACTGTTAAGGCTTTTAAGGGTTAAATCTGTCTTTCTTTTGTATTAATTATTCATTACAGTTGGCTAATTGTTGCTGAATCAGGAAATTCAACTTGCCTGTACTTTTGGTTTCTAATGTTCAACAATGCTGTTAAAATGGTGAAAGGAAAATGAAGCCTTCAGAAGTATTACAATCAAACTGTTGGTGTCAATTGTCTGGTGATGAATGATGGAAACCTTGACTTATATTGAAAGTTATTAATAGACAATGTGATTAATCTTAATCTTGATTGTTTCAGGCTTTATGCAAGTATTATAAAAGCCTCACATTTCAATCTGTATCAGTGTTTTGTGCTTAACCCGATGCTAAATATGCAGACATGAGATGATCCATCAATTTGTTTGATGTGTTTGCCTTTTATTGAGACAATTAAATGTTAAACTGGTTAAACATTCAAGTGAAAGTGATTAATTTGTTGATTAGGTTAAATCATCATTTGATTTTGTAGTTTCATCTGTTATAAAAAGCAACTTTGTTTACGGTTAACGTTTGATTTGTTATGCATAATCAATTTTAGGTGAGATTTATTCATCTATCTATCAACAATCAGTAAACATTTAACAGGTTGGCTAATCAACAATCGACTCATTCAATTCAATTTGTATTGAAACAAAAGATTTTAGCTTTGATCCAGGATTAACTGATTAAGACTTGAGATGTGCGAAAATTGATGATAAACTAACCAAGAATTTAAATAATCAATTAGCTGATTATGAAGCGAAAAGGGTTAAAACAATGATAACATTAACCCAATTAAAGTGACTCCAATCAGTTATAAGCGATAATTTTGTTTAATCAGAGCTTCCAATTCACAGCTGAATCATCAATATTTGCAATATTACGAAAGTTAACAGTTACAATCATAAGCATAACACCATTAAAATAATGGTAATCATTACTGTTGTCATTATTTTAATCATGCAAACCTCACAGGATCTTGAGTTGATTTTTTCATTTCTGTTCCTCATTGTAAAGCACAGCAAAGATGAGCATTTGTTGTTCAGCTTCAACGGTTACTCTTGACAATAATTATAATAATAATAACGTTTACTATTAAAAAGATCACTTTTTATCGTCATTTTTATCATTCACTTTTATGGTGCAAAGCCTTAAATAACCATTAATAACCAAAGGTGTTTTCATTTACTTCCCATGACGCTGGTTTTGACACGAAAACTTAATGCAAATCTTCATCTCTAATCATTTGAGATCACAAAAATGGCAGCTCAACTTAAAACAGTTGATAAATATCATCAGAATCTTGATCATCATCATGATCATCAACAATAACTGTAGAATAATAAATAAACTAAAGATAATGTAAAAAATGAAAATTACCTTCTTTTAAAGGTATCTCGCAAAACTAAACAAAACTACAAAACAATCTTATAATTAATGCTAGTCTAATCAAATTAGATCTCTTTAATAGTTCCAATTCTTTTGTTTTAGCTTTGATTGTTCCACAATTGGAAACAATTTAGGCAATTATAAATCCATGTGTTGAAAGGTTAACAAACTTGAAATCACAAAGACAAGTAAAACAAAACTGGTTCAACATATCAACAATCGGTTGCATTAATTAGTAAATTCGTTGGATAATTTGGCACTTCTATTAGATTTAATCATTAAACTGGAATATTTGACAGTTAAATAAACTGTCATTTGTTGGATTGTAATAATAAACTGATTAAAAGCAAGTGATATTCAGGATTTTGTTACACTGTTTGTAATTGAATGTCATCCATAAAATTTACCATTGAAATCTATACACAATGTTTATGCTAAAGGCGCCTCATTTGAATATGGAAAGGTTAACATTTTAGTTTTATTTTAACAAATAAATTGGATTTAACAATCGATATTTATTATACAATTTTACAAATATGATGAATATATTATTGAGTTGAAATAGATTATCATTATTTACCAAAAAGTCTACCCAAAAATAGGTTAACAGCACGCAAAGAGTTGTTACCTTTTTTAACCTGAAGGCTTAAACCTTCAGCCTTTATTGGGAATAAGATGGTGATGATGAAAATGACGGCGTAAATACAAAAACAATCTCATCCATAACACTTTGGTTAAGATTGTAATTAGCATACTCCATTGATTATGAGTTTATCCTTATCAAGTGAATCCAATAACCATGAACAATTTAAAGAATAGTGAAGATAAATGATGAAAAGGATGAATAAAAAATGCGACAAAATCAAAATTGTTGTCAACCCAATTATCATGAATTACAGAGTCTACAAGTTGACTTTTCTTGAAATTCAATTTACTCTGTTTTAATTTCTTCCTCCTTTTGTCTCATTATGTATTATCAATCATAATCATCCTAACCTTTCAATATATCTATATGTGTGAGTGTTTGTATTAATTGTTTACTATTAACCATGTTGATGGTGTTGAACATGAAGATGATGAGAGCAATGAACGTTATATTGATTGAACTTGTTTTGTTTTGTAACAGAGTCACGTTCATCGAAGGTAAAGGTTGATTAACAGGGCTGATTGCTTTTATATTGTTTTGTAATTAATTTTATATCTAATTCATTTTGTTTAATCCTTCATTCAAATGTTATTGAATAGTTAGTTACAGAATGAACGATCAACTGGTAAGGACAAAATCATCTTATTTCAAGGAAACAAAAGGCTTTTGGTTCAGTGAAATTTATTCAGTGTGGTTGAGCTAAAAAATCAATATTCATCTTGAATTGTTTAAAAGATTTGGTTTAAGATCATCTTTAACGTTTACAATCAAGATATTGAATGACAATTTGATCGAGATGGTTAAAAGTGTTGCAAAAGGTGTGATCTTGAATTGCATATCAACTTAAATTGATTTTAAGATATTCTCTTGAAATTAAACTCATATTACAATGATTAATTCATGAGTTACAATATTTATTGTTAATGTTATACTCACTTTTGATATAACCATTTGTGATAAATTTGTGAGGTTTATAAACAATTTATAGATAAGTTAGTTTACTAAATAATTAGTTTTTTTAGATAATATTCTGGTAACAAAAAAGGAGAAATAATGATCCAATATCATGAATGGCTCAAAATGTTATTGTTTCCTAAATGTTGATGATACATTTTACTCCTTGAGATCCTTGGAAGACAAAGAACAGTTCAGCGAGTAACAGGTCTTTAGTGATGCTAAGTTGAGACTTTGTATGATGAATAGAGGGAAAAGGGCGATTTACAGAATGATTAAGCTACAGTTGATGATGTAAAAATTTGTTGCCGAGTGACTGGTTTTGGTCATTGGGTCTAATGTGGACAAAATTTGATTTGGATAAACCAACACAAGTTCAATTGAAATGGTGAATGAAAAGGAGAAAATTATGCTTAAGGTTAAGATATTCAAAAGCCTTGAAATTGCTTTGCCTCCATTTTAGCCTTTATATATTCTAGTTGACGTTTTGCATCTCCGGGTGGAAAATTATCTAAATCATAATAATTTGGTGCTATTCTTATAAGCCTGTTAAATTGAAAAATAAAAGTTAAATTAATAACATTGAAATTTTTGTAGTTGTACAAGTTGCAACTGTTTGGTAAAAAGATTTCAATAAAATAATTCTACTTGCCATTCTGGTTTGATATCAGTTACAGTTCTGATATAATTTTTGGTAGTTAATACAAATTCGTTGTAAATAACCCATTCTGGCTTGTGATCAAGACAAGTTGATGGATGAAGTTGAACAACTTGGTTATCTTTAACAGTCAAATAGTGACCTGTTCTTTCTAAATGAGCAGCCTGGAAAGAAAGCGACAAAAATAATTAGAATAGTTTTTTAAAAAATTAAAGACGCAAATAAACATACCTGCATGAAAAATCCTGCAACAATTGCTTTCCTTATGTTCACGTAATATTCTCTATGAGTAAATTCAGTTGAAACCCGTTTCAAATCAAATCTATCCATAATTCTAGAGAGCTGTTGGCGGACATTATCTGCGCTTTTTAATGATCGGTAGTTTATAAAGTTTTCGTAACACCATTGAGGATCATCATGGTCTGTGAATAGATTTAGTTGAAATTAATGGTTCTGATTGAAGAGAAAAGTCAAACTTACGTTGTTTGAAGGCATGATAAACATTAAGAAGTGTTAAATGATCACCATCGATATGAGCAAAACGCATTTTTGCCTCGTCAGCAGCCTTTTTAAGATCGTTTGGTCGCACAAAACATTGAGCCACTGTAAAAATTTGAATCGGTTGATTTAAAATTTTTGTTAACAAATGAATAAATATCATGAAAATTATAACAAATTAAACAAACCTGAAAGCATGGCAGTTATCGATAAAGCCTCATTGGAACAATTAAAATCACAAGAAGCAATCAACATTTTTGCTAGTTGGGGATCTAGTGGAAATTCAGCCATTATTGAACCTAATTCAGTCAATTCTCCTTCATCATCTAAAGCACCAACATAGTTGAGAAGCTCCAATGCACGCATCAAAGTTTCTGGAGCTGGTGGATCCATAAAATCAAAATGTACAAGATCATGAATTCCAAGTTTTTTTAATTGTAATACCACAGAGCCCAAATTTGAACGTAAAATTTCTGGATACGTGTTTTCCTGCATTTCTGTTTTATAAGCCTTTTCCGTATATAAGCGGAAACATTTTCCCGGTTTTGTTCGACCTGCTCGACCAGCTCGTTGTTGAGCAGAAGCTTTTGAAATTGGTGACACCAATAGTGACTCAACACGAATTCTTGGATTGTATACTTTTTGTTTGGCAAATCCAGGATCAATAACGAATACAACTCCGTCAATGGTAAGAGAAGTTTCAGCAACATTTGTCGACACTACAACCTTACGGCCAATTAATCCATTAGGTTTATTAGGAGGAGCTGCTTCGAAAATACGCTGTTGCATTGCTGGAGGAAGATTTGAATATAAAGGAATGCATTTTATTTCACCGACATCTGGTCCAAGATTTTCGACTTCGCGTTTGATTCTTTTACACGCTTCTTCGATTTCCTAAATAATTGGTAAAGAAAATCATGGTAAAAATACAGGCAAGTTAAAGAAAAATTGAAGAAACGAAAAAGAGCGAAAATTACCTCTTGTCCTGTAAGGAAAACCAGAATATCGCCTTCTGTTTCTTCTGATACATGAATTTGAATAGTTGTTCTTATAGCAGCCTCTAAATAGTCTCTTTCTGGTTCGGGTGTATAAAATATTTCCACAGGATGAGTCCTTCCAGGTACATTGAGCAGAGGAGCATTATCAAAATAATTTTGGAATTTGCTGGCATCTAAGGTGGCACTCATAACAGCAATTTTCAAATCATCTCGTTTGGTGATGACTTGTTTGAGAACACCCATTAAAATATCAGTTGCTAATGTTCTTTCATGAGCCTCATCAAGAAGAATTATACTGTAATTTTCTAATAAAGGATCTGACATAGCTTCTCTCAAAAGCATACCATCTGTCATGTATTTAAGAACAGTACTTTTGCTAGTGCAATCTTCAAATCGAACGCTGTAACCAACTTCTGATCCCAAAACGACATCCATTTCTTCAGAAACTCTCGTAGCAACGCTCATTGCTGCTACTCTTCTTGGTTGTGTACATGCGACTCCTTAAAAGTAAAAAATAGGCACAAATATTAATTCCATGAGAGTAGAATGCATAAAATTTTTGTTAATCAACTCAACAGAAAGAGAGAATACACTGGTAGCTGCACTTAACGCAACAAATTGGGGTTTCAGTTAACGCAATTTTTAGGTGTCGCCATCTTTGGTATTTTATTGTTTTAGAGACATTAGTATGTAAATAATGGTCAACCTTGAAGAAAATTGAATGATCTAATAGATGGCGACTATGGTAAAAATTGACCCATTTGTTGCGTTAAGTGCAGCTACCAGTGTAATGATATTTATAATGATAACTTAAATAGGTAATATTTGATTGAATAGATAGAGTTATGCAAGAGATTAGAAGTGAACTATTGACAGCTATCCTCTACTCTAAATGTTGTGATAATGCATGCAGTGAATTTCTCATGACATCCAATCCCGCTATAACAATAAAATATTTCAAAAAACGAACCTGATTTTTTATTTTTCTCGCGAAGATGTTCAACACACCATTGAGGTATCTGAGTAGTTTTTCCAGAACCAGTTTCTCCCACTAAAACTAATATTTGATTTTTATCGAGAAGGTCGAAAAACTTCTCTCGATATTCCCATACAGGAAGTTGAATCCTTTTACGGAACAATTCAAAATATTTTTGAGAATATGGTAATTTAGTTAAAGGGTTGATTCCAGCAGTTTTGGTCGAAGATGCTACATTTGTTGACGTTGATGCTATCGATGAAGACAAACCTTGTCCAGGTGCATCTCCGCTGGCCCAAGAAGTACTTGGATTAGAATCACTTTTGTACGCGGATGGGTCATCATCGGCCTCAAATCTCCTTAAGTAAATAAAGTAAAAAAATTATAAGAAACATAAAAATTGATGATTATTATTAGAATCAAATACTTGCATCAAATTGAAAAAATGGCATTTTATCTTACCTAGTCTTGGGTCTATCACCTAAATCTACCCTATGACGTTTTGACATGACTTTATGCTAAATTGGTCAAACAGTCAAAACAGCTAATTAGTTAGTAATGGTTTAAAAATAATTAACTAGACTAAATTAAGTGACAATATAAAATTGGAACAGATCATTCAGACAGTCTGGTAAAAACTAAGTTTTTTGTTTACAGATGTGTAGTTACCAACAAACTGACTGTTTCTATGCTAACCGGTTAAAATATTTTTTGCGGTAAATTTAATCACTCTCTGTACATGTTTTGAAATTAAATTAATAAATTATCCAATTTAACCAATCAATCAGCTCGAAGCATTTAAAAATTATGAGTATACTTACAAAGAATCATTTACTCAGCAGCAAACACTAAAATTTTGGTCAAGAATACCATTTTATAGCAAACAACAAAGTATCAGCAATTAAGATGAACATTTTTAAGCTACATGTCTCAAAATCTGAATATGTTTTATCAATAATAAGTTATAAAGAAGGAATTCAATATTTATAATCTGGATCAGTTAAATTCCTCACCAATAAATCAAGAATAAATAAGCTTAGAACTGCTTAAACATGCTTAAATTACAAAAGCTAATTCTGAATCGAACACCTATTAATGAAATCTTCAATGTTGCTGCTCATTCTTGAATCATCATTGGTTTTCCTCTCCTCCCTCGAAATCACGATTATGCGAAGATGAGAAAGGGTGAATTGACTAAATATGCATGTAACGAAGCTGAAAGTTTCATTTTGAAAGCTGTTTCAAAATGTTGCAACTTTTGTAGTTGCTTTATTTGAACTTGCAATGTCTCCAACAATTTCAATCAAAATGGTTGATTTTCAAAGATTTATTTTATTGTTTTTATTTATATCTCTATTTTCAATACAATTAAGTGACCAGGAGGTTCTTAATCCACCTTATTATAATATTGCTGAAGGACGTAAAGTCCATGCGACAGGTACGTGTGGTGAAGGAGTTGGTAAAGAGCCATTTTGCAAAATCGTTGGTTCTACGTGGCCGGACTTAGAAATAGATTACAATTACACTGTAGTCCGTGGGCAAGCTTGTGATGTTTGTGATCCAAATAACCCCAAGAAAACTCATTCAGCAAATTATGTTACTGATGGCACATCTAAATGGTGGCAATCACCTCCATTATCTCGAGGTCCTGAAGCCGCTCAAGTCAACTTGACAATTGATTTAGGACAAGTAAGTAAATCTCACTTTAAATTGTCAATAGTTTTAGTAGTCATATAAAGTTCTCTTCGAGGACGACTTGGTTTTTCTGGGACAGTCCGCTTCTGGGTTAAAACTATTTCATTCATGGGTTAAATCATGTAACTGTTGCTGTAAACTTAAACTAATTTGACCGGTTAATATAAATCTAGATGCTTTAAAGACAGGTTGTTACGAAAAAGAAACAATCAACACAATTGTCACATTTATGCACAAATGGACAAGAATTGAACCAAATGAGTATAAACGGGTAAAAATTAATTTATTGCAAATTCAGACTATGTTAGTTTATAGTGACACAAAAACTGAGTCCACTTGTGCGATTTCGAAGTTTCTGTGATCAATAGTTTTTGACAAAATCAAGTTCAAAGTTGAAACTTCGATCGCTTACTGTACAATTATGGAAGAAGATTTTTTAACTAAACTCATTTTGCTGATGTAAGTTTTAATGATCAACTAGAAAATGCTCTTATTTTGAAGAATAAAATTTTCTGACTTCTGTAAAACAGATAAGTTCGATTTTCAGTCAAACCGATCGTTTTCTATGACCGTAATAGTTAACAAGCTGAAACTTAATATTCGTTCATAAAAATGTTGCTTCAAATCATAGACTGGACATTTTAATCAATTTATAAACAGTTCTCAAGATTTTGGCCATTAGCCTTAAAATTTTAGACTGGATATTTCGAAACTGGCATCATCTACAAGCATCATTCTTTCACCGATTTGATTCTTTACTGATTAATAATTCAATGAAATCCAATAATATTCAATTAGCGCTTTTGGGTCATAATTTTGGGTTATAAATGAACACTAAAGCAACTTATCCTACAAACTTAACACAGATTAAACCATATCTTGCTGCATAAACCAATTTTCTGGTTAAACTTACAAACCCAATTCAAAGAATGCTGACAAAGGCTAGAACGTTTTACCTCAGCATTGAGACATAGTGGGGTTTGTAGGAGCATTAAAACTGTATCGATTGGTACTATTAAATTATTCATCCGATGGATTTTTTTCTAGAAAATTAAGGCCAAAGTTACAACTTCGATCGCGTTTTGTTCATTTATGGAAGCAGGTTTTTTCATGAAACTAATTCTGCTGATGTAACTTTTGACAAACAACCATGAAATGGTCTCATTTAGAGAAATAACATTTTCTGTTTCTGTAAAACGGATCAAGTTCGATTTTCAGTTAAACCTGTCGCATTCTGTGACCATAACAGTTAGAGACCTGAAAATTATTACTAGTCCATAAAAATTGTTTGTACACAACAAGTAGTCAATCTTTTTTTTCAATTTATCAATGATTCTCTTGATTTCGGCCATTGGCCTTAAAACTTTGAGCCTCGATATTTCGAGACTGACATCTTGTCAAGCATCTTTCTTTCACAAATTTGATTCCTTACTAATCAATAATTCAATAAAATCCAATAACGTTCCACTTGCACATTCGGGCTATCATTTTTGGGTTATAAATGAACAGTGAAGCAACTTATCCAACAAACTAAACACATATTAACTCATATCTTGCTAAATAAACCAATTTTCTGGTTAAACTTACAAATCTAATTCGCAGAGTACTGCCAAAGGCTCGAACATTTGAGTTGAGAGTTGAGACTTGGTGGGGTTTGTAGGGCCATAAAAATTGTATCGATTGGTACTATTAAATAATTCATCCGATGGACAATTTTCTAGATAATCGAGGTCAAAGTTGAAACTTCGGTAGCGTTTTGCTCATTTATGGAAGCAGATTTTTTCACAGGACTTAATTCGCTGATGTATCTTTCGATGCCCAACCAGAAAATGGTCTTATTCTGAGAAATAACTTTTTCTTTTTCTTTAAAACAGATCAAGTTCGATTTTAATTTAAACCTGTCGCATTCAATGACCATAAGAGTTAAACAGCGGAAACTTAATATTTATACGTAAAAGTTGTTTGTCCACATCATGGATTGATTTTTTTCCCCAATGCAACGCCAGTTCTCCTGATTTTGGCCATTGAACTTAAAACTTTAAACCTGATTATGTCGAGAATGGTTGCGCCTACGATCATCTTTCTGTGACAAAACATTAAATCTTATTATGGGCCTTAATATGATATGACTGAATACATTTAAAAATGAATATCATTCTAACAATTAAGGTTTGCATTTGAGTAACTGTTTAACTTTATAAATAAAGTGTTAGATCGGACAACACTATTAATACAATGCTATAAGTTTCTACGTAGAATTTTGAATGATTTAATATTTCAACATGTCATAACCCATGATGATACCTAATGTTAGATTACAGAATGATGATTGTAAGTGTAGTCATTCTCGAAATATCGCGGTTCAAAGTTTCAAAGTCCAATGGCCAAAATCAAAAGAAATGTTGATAAATTGAAAAAAGTATTTGTTTCTTGATATGTGCAAACATCTTTTACGTATAAATATTAAGTTTCAGCTGTTTAACTCTTATGGTCATTGAATGAGACAGGTTTAAATTAAAATCGAACTTGATCCGTTTTACAGAAAAAAGAAAAGTTATTTCTCAAAATAAGCCCATTTTCTGGTTGGTCATCAAAAGATACATTAGTGAATCAAGTTTCATGAAAAAACCTGCTTCCATAAATGAACAAAACGCGATCGAAGTTGCAACTTTGGCCTTAATTTTCTAGAAAAATATCCATCGGATGAATAATTTAATAGTACCAATCGATACAGTTTTAATGCTCCTACAAACCCCACCATGTCTCAATTCTGAGCTAAAATGTTTTAGCCTTTGGCAGCATTCTTTGAATTGGGTTTGTAAGTTTAACCAGAAAATTGGTTTATGCAGCAAGATATGAGTTAATATGTGTTTAGTTTGTAGGATAAGTTGCTTTAGTGTTCATTTATAACCAAAAATGATGACCCAAAAGCGCTAATGGAAAGTAGGTAAATTTAATTATTAAATTGCATATTAATTATTTATTAGCAAAGGATTAAATTAGTGAAAGAATTATGAAGTAGTGCTACCATTCTCGCAATGTTGAGGTTCAAAGTTTTAAAGGCAATGGCCAAAATCAGGAGAATTGTTGATAAATTGAAAAAATGATACTATCCATGATGTGTACGAGCAATTTCTGTGGACAAGTGATAAGTTTCAGCTCGTTAACTATTACAGTGACAGAAATCTGTCGATTCAAACGAAAATCGAACTTATCTGTTTTACAGAAACATAAAACTTTATTTCATGTAATAAAGTGCCTTTTCTGGTTTGCCATTAAAATTTAAATAAGGAAAAATGAGTTTCGTGAAAAAATCTGCTTCCATAATTGTACAAAAAGCTTTGCAAGTTGCAACTGCAAACCCGATTTTCTCGAAACCTGCAGAGAAATCTTTAAATAAACTCAGTTTTTATGTTCGCACAAACCAACAGAGTCTCAATTTGAAAGAAATCAATTTTCGCCAGTTTTTGCCCATTTGTGAAAATTGGGTCTTTTTAGTAACAACCTGATCTTCATTTTGTTTAACCTAACCTCAATTTAGTTTACCTAATTTTTGAATTCCACTTACCATAAGTGATGAGTGTCTATGTGGACGGTGTGATTGAATTGCTGATTAATTGACAGTTAGGTTATGTTTGAGTTAATTGTAACTTAAAGTTTGAACTTGAATCTCTATTTGACTTTGAGACGCAGATAAAGCAAATTGAGATACATGGTTGTGGTTTTTCAGGCTAATTGCCAAGTTCATCTATTAATTTTATTAGCAAAAGACTTTGCTGAGCTATTACTAAGGAATGATAACTGGTTTCTTCAAAAATTACCAGAATTCGAATAATAAGATCTATTCGGATTTGAGTCATTAATATTGCTAATTTTAGTGAATTATGCAAATCCATTTAATATTTGTCAATTAATTTCAATGTTTCAACTTATGTTCTTGCTTCTGTTTGCACATTATTTAACCAAAACACTCGGTTTCTTTAAATAACTAATGGGTTAATCAATTTTTGCCTACAATTGTTGATATTATTTTATTTCTATCAATGCTGCAGCAATTTAACATTACTACTAAAATAACAAATTGCTCATTTATCTGTTGTACATTAATTATCTTTGGGATTTCGGTTTAATTTAAGGAATATCATGTGGCATATGTTTATGTTACTATGGCTAATTCACCTAGACCAGGAGTTTGGGTTATTGAAAGGTCGGTTGATGGAGGTTCGTCGTTTAAGCCTTGGATGTATTTTGCTGACTCTAAAGAGGAATGTAGCCGACAATTTGGCGAAGAAAGTATTCAACCGTTAACTCGAGACGATCAAGTTATTTGCGAAACAAAATATTCAAAATTAATTCCTCTAGAAGATGGTGAGGTAAGTTGACGACAAAGACGTTGCTAGTTATCGTCAATCCTTATACAAATAATTTGCAAGCTGTTGATTTCAATTGCTTTCATCTTTTTCAATTCTGATTTAGATTATAATATTGCTTTTGAAAAATAGACCCGGTGGAGATAATTTTACCAGTTCAGAGGCTCTACAGGAATTTACCAGAGCTACTAATATTCGTCTTCGATTCATTAGGCCTCTAACTTTTGGTATCAATAATCTATTGAATTTTGAGAAAACATTTCTTTCTCGTGTAAGTTTATTTTTGTTTATTCCTGATTTAACAATGTTTCAGGATTCTGAAGTCATTTATCTTTGAATGTAATTATGATTATTTTTTTATCTTGATTCATGGAAACTAGTACTTTTATAGCATTCGAGAGATCAAAGTAGGTGCTCGGTGTGTATGTAATGGTCATGCTGAAGCTTGTGATTTTATCGATCCGAACAGTCCAGATAAATCGCATTGTGCCTGTCGACATAACACTACTGGTGTCCAATGTGAAAAATGTAAACCCCCTTTTATGCAAAAACGTTGGAGACCAGCGACTCCTAATGACCCATTTGAATGTGAAAAATGTAACTGTAATGGTCACTCTGAAGAATGTATATTTGATGATGAAGTCGAGAAAAATCATCAATCTATGGATATACACGGTAATTACGAGGGTGGTGGACGGTGTATTAAATGTGATCATAATACCAAAGGAATAAATTGTCATGAATGTAAATTTGGCTTTTATCGACGCAAAGGACTACCTCTCAATGCGACAAATATCTGTGCTAAATGCAGTTGTTTCAAGTCTAGTCAAACTGGCGGCTGTGATGCAGAAACAGGACTCTGTCAGTGTAAAAACAACTTTACCAACGCACCAGCCTGTGATAAATGTGCTTATGGTTATTATAAGGAACCAGATTGCCCTAGATGTCCATGTTATCGTAATGGTACTTTGAATGATATTTGCGCTCCAAGTAGAGGTCAATGCATTTGTAAAAAGTCTTATTCTGGTGCTGACTGTTCATCTTGTGCTGCTAGTTACTGGGGATTTCCTAAATGTCAACCCTGTAACTGTGATTTATCCGGCTCTGTTTCACCCGATTGTGATTCAACCAATGGTAAATGTACTTGCAAAAAACAGTTTTCAGGTAATTTATGTAGTTCTTGTTCTGTTGGATTTTTTGGTTTTCCTGAATGTCAGGCCTGTGACTGTAATCCACTAGGAACTTTTGAAGACGTTTGTAATTTAACTAACGGAACTTGTAAATGTAAACCTGGTTTCGGTGGGTCAAGATGTGATCAATGTATTCCTGGCTATTACGGTTTCCCCGATTGTAAACCTTGTACTTGTTACTCGGAAGGATCAATTAATGAAAATTGCAGTAAAGATGGCAAGTGTTCATGTCACCCTCGTTATGGTGGTTTAAAATGTAACCAATGTGCTCCTGGTTACTTCGACTTCCCCAAATGTGAAGCTTGCGGTTGTGATCCAGCAGGATCTTCAGGTACTTCTTGTCTAAATGGTGCTTGTTGGTGTAAAGATAATTTTGAAGGAACCAAGTGTAACAAGTGCAAGAAAAACTATTACAATTATCCAACCTGTGAAAGCTGTAGCTGTAATCCAGCTGGTATTGTTTCTAATTTTTCTAGATGCTCTGAAATCCCATCTCAAAAATTTTGCAACTGTAAAGAAAGAGTAGTTGGACGTAATTGTGACACTTGTGCTCCTCATTTTAAAAATTTACGCGCTATAAATCCTTTGGGCTGTGATCCTTGTCGGTGTAATCGAGCTGGTTCCATCAATGGTCTGGATTATTGTGATGGCAACTCGGGTCAATGTATATGTAAGGAAGCTGTTACTGGGTTAACCTGCGATCGTTGTTCTTATGGTACTTATGCTCTATCAAGTGGTAATTATCTTGGCTGTGTCCCATGTGATTGTGATGTTGGTGGCTCATGGCGTAGTGTTTGTGACAAAATAACTGGTGCATGCCAATGTAAATTCAGGATTGAAGGTCGTCGATGTGATCGCCCTCAGATAGCTCATTATTTTTACACGACTTATCAATACCTATATGAATTAGAAGATGGTCGAGGTGAATATCATAGTATACGTTACGACTACAATGAGACTGTTTTCCCTGGATTCTCATGGAAAGGTTACGCTAAATTTTCCGAGATTCAAAAGAAAGTCACCATTGATTTTTTCATAATTAGATCGTCATTTTATCGAGTTATCTTTCACTACCATAATCCAGGAACTGAACCCATTGTTGGTAACCTGACCTTAACAAATGAAAATGAGCCTCCTCAATATTTGAAAGTCACTTTTGCACCAACATTAAAACCAAAGAAATACCTGGTTCCTATGGATAAAGCAACTCCGTTTCACCTTTTTGTCACAAGACGCCCTTGGAGTGCTTCTTTAACAGCTGATGAACCTTTATTAGTCGATTACATTGTTTTCCTTCCTCAAGCTTACTTTGAGGCTACGATTCTTCGAGAAAATGTGACTGGAGCTTGTACCGTATCGACTCCAAGCTATCAACTCTGTCGACATTATGGTTATACCAAATTTCCACCTTCATCGATTAGTTATCCAAAAGGCTTCGCAAATGTTGAAATTCCGGCAGATGCACGCGATTCATTCTTGATCAATGCTGTTTCATTGTCTGATCAAGAGCGTGAACATGTCTTTGATTTTGATGTTGATAAAGCGTCGAAATATGTTCTAATTTTATCCTATGTTTATCGTGTCACCAATCCACCGCCAAAAGGCCAAATAGCTAGATTAACAGTCGAAGTTAATACTTTAAACAAAATAAAAATGAATATTCCCTTTCAAGTACCAATATGCCAAAACACTTTTCCCTGTCGCCATGTGATTGTTGATAACAAGGGTGCACCAGTTAAGTTTCATCTCGCAAACGGACCATCTACAGTTACTGTTAAACTGGATAATGAAATTGGCGAAGCTACTTTTAGCATATTGGGCTTGATATTTTTACCTATTAATGACTGGCATATTGATCATGTTAAACCTTCTTTGATTTGTATAATGCGTAATCTGGAATGTTTAGATTTACCATTTGACGAAATGTCTGAATCCATGAAAATACCCATTAACGGTCAGAGTACATCAAGTGTTTCATCAAACATTATTGATGAATCAATGGGAATGATCCAGCTTTCTGGAGTTGCACCTGTAACTCAAAATTATATACTGGTTGTTCACTATTACCAACCAGATTATCCAGAATTTGAAATTGAGATAACTTTCCTTAGATCAATGAAATCAGCAACAGAACAGGCCACTCTGAAAATTTCTCACTGTCGTAATAAAAATGGCTGCAGATCCATGATTCAATTCAAAAAGCCTTTGGGAGTTTTGGAAGCTGGCAAAGAGTTTATGCTAATAATGAATTTACCAAAAGACCGTTTTGCTAATTTTGAAAATTTACTTTTAATTAGTGAAAAAAATTTCTCACCAACCCAATTGAAGTTGCCAATAGTTGATCGATCCACTGAGTTTTTTGCTCAATGTGCTCAAGATGCATTTTATGTAGACGATTCTTCTTCAGAATTTTGTAAACAAGCTGTTTTCACCTTAACCACTGATCACAATAGTGGTGGAGCATTTTGTGGTTGTAATGCTACTGGATCTTATGGATATACATGTAAACCTCTTGGAGGTCAATGTAATTGTAAACCAAATATAATTGGAAGAGAGTGTAAAGCTTGCCGATCAGGTTATTATGGATTCCCTGATTGTAAACCCTGCAACTGTCCCAAAACTGTGGACTACTGTGACTCAGTTACTGGTGAATGTGTTTGCCCCAAGAATGTTATAGGCTCTAATTGTGATCGATGTGCTCCGTTAGCTTATGGTTATGACTCTAAGATGGGTTGTGATGAATGTAATTGTCATCCTCTTGGTGTTTTAGATGGTAACTTGAAGTGTGATTCTCGCACTGGTCAATGTAGATGTAAAGCCAAATATGATGGACGTATTTGTAGTCTGTGTAAAATAGGCTACTTTGATTTCCCTGATTGTCGTCGTTGTAATTGTCATTATGATGGTACAACATCTGATGTCTGTGATTCTAAATCAGGTTCCTGTTATTGCAAGGAAAATGTACTCCGTCCTAATTGTGATGTTTGTAAACAAGGAACTTTCAATCTTGATCCAAAGAATCCTGAAGGTTGCACCAAATGTTTCTGTTTTGGAGTCGCCAAAAATTGTCGAAGCTCCGAGCTAAAGCTAACTCCTGTGAAAGCCATTAACTATTCAAATTGGTCTGCGGTTGAAATTGAATTTTCTGAGTCTGAATTAAGTTTCACACCGATAGTGACAATTCCCAAATTAACAGAGACACAATTTAGATTAGAACCCGTTCCAATGGGACAAGTTTATCTCTTATCAAAATCTGATTCCAGGAAAAATTTTTACTTTAAAGTACCAAATGAATTTCTCGGTAATCGCCTAACTTCCTATGGAGGTTTCATTCGCTATCAAACAGTAGAGTTGCCTTTGAAAGGCTCCGTTATAAATTCAATTGATACTCCTGTAACTCCAGACTTAATTTTCATTGGACGCAATCACTCGATTGAATTAACAAATGATGAACAACCTGCTTCACCATTTAGTACACAAAAGTTCGAGATCGAGTTGGTTGAAAGTAAATTCCGCCATTTATATGAATCAACACCAGTTACTCGAGAACAGTTTATGACTTTGCTTGCTGATCTGAAAGCTATTTATATTCGTGCTTCATACTTTACACCAGTTGGAGCCGTTTATCTTGCTGACTTTACATTTGATTTAGCTTCCAATGGTTCAATTTTAAATGCTTCATTAGCTCGTCGAGTCGAACAATGTAGCTGTCCAGTAAATTATAAAGGAAGTTCATGTGAAGAATGTGCCAGTGGCTATTATCGAATCTCAGTTGGACCTTACTTGGGTTCGTGTATTCCTTGTAAGTGTCATGGACATTCAAATGAGTGTGATCCGTTTACAGGGAAATGTTTAAACTGCAATCATAACACGGCTGGTGATCATTGTGAACTGTGTAAATCAGGTTTTTATGGAAATGCAACTGTTGGAAAACCTGACGATTGTTTGAGCTGTCCTTGTCCATCGCCAAATAATTTTGCTACTTCTTGTAAGATGGATCAAGATACTCGACTAAAATCAGAATGGAGTTGTAACTGTAAACCTGGTTATACCGGTAAACTGTGTAACCTTTGTGCTGTGGGTTACTTTGGTAATCCCTTAATTCCTGGCAACTTCTGTCAACCTTGTAACTGTAATGGTAACATTGATTCAACAGATCCTGATTCTTGTCACTCATTTTCGGGAAACTGTGCGAAATGTCTCAATAATACTGCTGGTAAATCATGTGAACGGTGTGCTGATGGATATTATGGTGATGCTATTAAACTGAAAAACTGTCGGCCTTGTCAGTGTGTTAATTGTGGCACTGCAGTTTGTGACCAATATAGCGGTAATTGTAAATGCCATCCTAATGTTATTGGTAAGTTTATTGATCTTTTTACATGGTTAATGTGTTACGTTGATTTGAGAGTTTAATGTAACTATAGATTTAAATCTGACGAGATATCAATTGATATTCTAGATTTGAATACTTTTGAGTTGACTTTTGAAGTATTAAATAAATGAAGGTAAAGTTAATAACTTTTTCATTTCCAGGTGACTATTGTAATGAGTGTAAACCAAATCATTATGGATTCAATACATGTGCCGGTTGTACGCCTTGTAATTGCTCTGATGCCTCTAAAGGACTCGATTGTGATGCAGACTCGGGTCAATGTCGTTGTCAACCTGGTGCCACTGGGAGAACATGTAATGTCTGTGAACCTGGATTCTGGAAATACAGTAAATTGGGTTGTGAATCTTGTGGATGCAGTGAAAAATATTCAAAGGGAGTTGTCTGTAACCAGAAAACTGGAAAGTGTGAATGTTTACCTGGAGTTGTTGGTGAAAAATGTGACAAATGTCCACGGCGTTGGGTATTTGTAGACCAGAAAGGATGTCACCAATGCACTGACTGTCAAGATACTCTACTTGACGATACAGACCTTCTCATGAATGAGATAAATCCAATCTTTAATGATCTCAGCAACACAGCAAGAAGTGTCTATGCAGCAAAAAAATTTTCGCTATTGATTAGCAACTTAACCAAATTGGAAAATAGAATGTCTATTAACATTAATGCATCCAAATTGATCAATCTTTCAACTCTGGGTAATGAAATGGTAAAAATTATTAAAGGATCAGATAATTTATCGGTATGGCAGGAAAGGCTATCTCACTTGGCTTCAAGTGTTGTCAAATGGAACAAGACTTTATCAAAAGCTGATACCATTCTCCATGAAAGCAAAAAGGTCTCGACTGAGGTAAACAAAACAATTGAACAATTTAAGGCTACTGAACATCTTTACAAAACTGAAGCAGCTGAAGTGAGTTTCCCAGCTATGCTGAGTCAATGTGAAAGCAATACAAACGAGGTTAAAAGAGTGAACAGTTTCATTGACGGTAAAACAAGAGAAGTTGACGATATTTTAAACGAACTCGCATTCAACTTTTGGTCGAAAGTCAAACGCTTATTCAAAGACATTTCTGCCTTGAAGACTGGCGCTAATGGATATAAAGAGCGATTAAATAAAGCTGTAAATATTTTAACCGATGCTAACCTGAAAATTGCTAACTCAACGAGTGTTTCTTTGAGTGTCCAGCGTAGTCTGAATATAAGTCACACTTCCCTTAAAGAGCCAATGATTTCCAATATCAATTTGATAAAAAATCTCGATTCTTCCATTGCAACCCATCTGAAGGAAGCCAAAGCTAAAATTAACCAATCTAGTGCAATTTTAATAGCTACTTCAAGCTCACTTGTCACTTTAGTTGAACTATCTTACCCGGTGACTACTAAAAAAGAGCGACTTGTTGGTCTATTGGGCAAACTAAAGAAACTTCAAGAACCTAGATTGACCAATGAGGTAAAAAAGGCTATACAATATTCAAACAATTTGAACAAAACTGCTATTAATCTCGGTTTGACTTTTTCAAGAGTATTTGAAGAAGAGAGCTTAGCCCGCAAAATTAAAGCTGCAAAAGCTTTTGGAATTGTTGAAAAGGCCATTGAATCGGCAGAAAATTTAGTGCGAGATCTTAATATATCGTCTGATAAACCATGGAAGAAGATAAAAGATGAAATATCTTCAGTTCAGCAAGACGTTATGAAAAATAAAGGAAAGGCAAGTGAACTTAAAGCAAATATCTTGACCATTGGAGCCAAAGATCTGTACCAGAAAAATGAAACTATTAATTTGAAAGATGCTATGATTAAACTGCAAAGTCAAAAATTGGATAAATTAATCATAGAACTGGGAAATACCACTGAGAATATTATTGCGTTTAATAAAGACTCTAAGTTGATGGAATCGATTCAGCTCAGTGCCCATATAGCTAATAATGTTTCAACACGTTTTGATCAACTTGTCATTGACATCGATTCCATATCAAATGCAACAAATGAACTTAAACAGGATCAAGAGCAAATATTTATTGATATTAATGAAGGGACTTCATTGTACACTTTATATGATCCAAGAAAAATCCGAGAAAGAGTTCATAATTCAGAGGTTAAAGTTGCTGAAATGATGAACTTGGTTAAATCATCTAAACCTGTAATTGAAAAATTGAAAAGGATGGTTATTCGAGCTCGTAAGATGGCAAGTCATATTGATTTAGCAATGAAATTGGACAAAATTTCTTTTGCTCAATTAAGGCTACCTGAAAATTTATTACGCACCTCTAAAAGCTTGACCAGCTTATCACTCAACTTTGCCAGCATTTATAATGATGGACTATTGTTTTTCATGGGTAATTTAAATAAATCTCAACCTCAACATGTTAAACGTTCAACTGACAAGGATCTCACGAATAGGAATGATTATATTGCTGTTTGTCTCAACAAAGGAAAGGTTAAAGTTGTTTTAGATTTAGGCAGTGGCCCTCAATCCATAGAGACTGACGACACTTTCAATGACGGTGATTGGACTGGATTAGTATTTAACAGAGTTGGTAAAAAAATGAATCTAACAATGTTAAAAGGTGACAAGATGACTGTGACTGTTGGTTACATTGAAGGAAGCTCATTTTTATTTGATCTCAACAACCAATCACAGATATTTGTTGGTTTGATTCCAAGCGATTATATCGTGCCAGATACAATTAACGCCAATATTTTCAATGGTTCTTTGGCTCACATTACTTACAGCGATATTCCCATAAGTCTACACAATTTCAAACGTGGATTTTATTCTGGTGGTGCCTTTTCACCTGATCCGCCTAAATTTAAAGGCTGTTTCAAAGATGAACTTGATAACTCAAAAAGGACTCCAGGAGTAACCTTGGGTTGTGTTGAATCTAGAGTAACTGAAGCTGTTTTTAAAACAAACGTTAGACCAAGTTTCATTGAAATGCCATTGAAGAAAGAAATTGAAAGTTTCCAAATATCATTCAAATTTAAAACTAATTTATCCAAAACTATAATATTTGCTATGCACATGACGCCTGGTGAAAACACAAACATGGCATTTTCTTCAATCTTTATTGAGAAAGGAATACTTAAATTTGTAACTTTTCCTGGTGGAAGTGCATATTCAGATGTTCGTTGCAATGATAGTGAATGGCATTATGTGATGTTAACTAAAAAAGGCAACTCTTATAAACTCAACATAGATGATAAACCTGAAGTCTCCAAAGATTTCCCAGAACAAAATCTACATGAATCTGCCGAATCATATTCTATTGGTGGGTCAGATGAACATATTCGAGGAAATTTTCCAGTTTTTATTGGGTGTGTTGGTGAAATTGTGGTTAATAATGAACTTCAAGATCTAAGAAATGCAGATGATGTTAATGCTGCAACCTTGGTTAATTGTGACCAACAATTGATTAACAGCGATAATGACACATCAACTGAAATTATTCCCAATTTACCTTCACTAACAAATACAAACATCACACCAACCACACCAGCCATCAATCCATCTTTACTAGCCAATTACACAACAGTCCCAAATTGTGCACTTCCAATGGTTCCCATTGAGCCAGGTGTTACCATAGATAGTCATGGTCGTCGATTTGGTACTTCTCGACATTCTCGAGTTGAAATTAAATTGAGTTCCGAATTGATAAAATCGTTTGAAACAGGGTCTAATATTAGCCTTCGATTCTCACCAACTAGAAAAATGTTTGGAGAGGGAAATAGAGCAGGAATTTTATTCTTTGTTTCTGATGCACAATTTGATGAATTTATGTGTCTTTATATCTATGATCAAGTCATGTATCTGGCATGGAATGTTGGAAGTGGTCATAAAATTCTCAAAGGAGATTGGATTATCTCAAAATCTAATGTTAGAATAACATTTGGTCTTAATGGAAATGCTGGTTGGGTTGATTCTTACACTGCAACTTCACCTGGAAACTCGACAAAATTCAACATAGTATCTCCAGCTTATATAGGAGGTTTACCACCGATTGCAGCTCATCGAGTTGGACCGCTTATTTGGAACATGAATCATTCATATATTGGTTGTATTCGAGATATTGTCATCAATGGAATACCAATCAGCCTAGAAGAAAAAGAAACAGAAAATGGATATAAATTCGTGAACACGCCAATTTGCACGAATCAAATTGAATCTGGAGTCTATTTAACCGGTCAAAATAGCTATTTATCTTGTTATGATAAATTTAAAGTTGGACTTACAGTTGTAATTGAGTTTCATATTAAACCTCGTATTTTGAATGGTCTTATTTTGGCTACATTTGGTCATCCCAACGAGAAAGGTGAAATCAGTGATTATCTAATCGCTAAGTTGAATAATGGTGCTATTCAATTAACGGTTAATAATGGATTCGGTGAAAAGACTGCAACTCTTGACATGAAAAACGGCTCTGCGGCAATCTGCGATGGAAATTGGCATATGATTACGATTACCAAAATTTCAAACTCTCACATGATTACCGTAAACAAAGAAGAAAGTGAAGCTGTTTTCGGACCTGGAGGCTTTAACGTTGCTGATACATCAACTCCTATTTTTGTTGGTGATGTTCCAGATTATTATCGACGTATACTCCCTGATTTACCTCCTCCTTACATTGGTTGTGTTAGTCACATGAGTGCTTATTCTCCGAAACAAAGAGGATACATAAATTACATAAGTATGGGAAGGTACTGTGATTACATTGGAAATGCGATGGAATATTGTCCGATCTTTTAGTTTTACCTCAATAATGGTATGGATATTCAAATTGTGAAAGCATCTAGAAAGTCACAGATAGTGATTACATGTGCCAAATTAAGTGTGAAGAGGTGATGATTGACTCTTTCTTAATAAAGTCCATTTTTATGTTAATTATTAAAATATACAGATTAAACTAATGACTGTCATTATTTATTCAATAAACTAATTGATTTAATAAAGTGTAACTGCTGTATTAGTCTGAATGATATCACAATTCAAGTTAAAAATAATACCCTAGACCAAAAACTCTTTAGCCATCAAAGTTATTGTTTCAATTGATCGACCAATCATCTTTTTATTTAGCGGGTACAAAGTTAGATAAACCTATTCAAACTTTGAGTATTTCAATCATGAAAAAACTGAAAAGCAGCAATTTAGTTGAAATTTAAAATATTTAAGATCATAATTTTTAATGTTTTTTATTTTTTGATAGAAATGGCAATTTTGATTCAAAGAGTTATATTTGAATGAATTTAAACAATGAAAAGGATAAAGAATAAACTTTTTAAGTACAAAAGTAAAAACCAATGAACAACAGTGGTGAAGCGGGACTTAAATGCTTTCAGCGATCATCTTTACCACTCGAGATCAATACTGCTTTCTTTTTTAGGAGCATCTAGATCTTCATAACTTGCATTTCCACCTTCCTGTAAATGAGAAAATTAAAAAGATGATTAAAATATTAATTATGACACTAGTAAATTTGATCAAGGTGTTTTTTGAAAAGCATTAGTTCGGCAAGTTACTTACTCCTCCTCTATAGTCGACACCTCCAAATGCGATATCACTACCAAATTGACCTTCAGAAGTCTCTTCTGTAAGCCAGTCAGGAACAGGTTGTTGAGCACTTTTGATAACTTCCACGATTTTGGGAGCCAAAGCTTTGTCAGCATCAGGATCATAAAAACTTGTTGCTTTACCCTTATTTCCGACTCGACCTGTACGACCGATCCGATGAATGTAGTCATCAATTTCTTTGGGCAGGTCATAGTTTATTACATGCCTAACATCTTTAATATCCAAACCTCTTGACGCAACTGATGTAGCAACCAAGATAGGAAATTTACCGCTTTTCAAATCGTCAAGAGCTTCTTCTCTTTGACGTTGGTAACGATCGCCATGGATGCTAGTCGCTTTGAAATCAGATTGAGACAGGAAAGATGCGAGGAAATCAGCCGTCTTTTTGCTTTCTACAAAAACCATGGTCCGATCATTATTATTAGATTCCTTAAGGATCTCAAGAAGCTTATTTCTTTTGCTAAACTTTTCAACTTTCAATAAGGTCTGGTGGACATCAGAATTAGCAGCACCAAGAATGCCAACAGTGAGGAAAAGATAATTTGAGACTAAGAATTCAGCGGCAACTTTCTGTACTCTATTTGCAAACGTAGCACTGAACATGAGTGTTTGGCGTTTTTCTTTGGGTGGCATTGTTGGATGAATAATCATTTTGCGTACATCAGGTATAAAACCTTGATCAATCATTCGATCAGCTTCGTCCAAAACGAGGTATTTTAATTCAGAAAAATCATAAAAATTTTTATCTAAGAAATCGAGTAATCGTCCAGCAGTACCAACGAGTATGTGTGCACCTTCGGAAAGTTTAGCTTTTTGGTGACCAACTGAAGTTCCACCATAAATAATTTGAACTTTAACAATGCTTCCTCTACTATACTTATATGTTTCTTTGTAAATCTGGACGGCTAATTCACGAGTTGGAGAGATAATTAGAGCTTTTGGTTTCGCAGGAATCTCACCATAACCACTCCTTAGATCTTTGTCATTGAATAAATCTTGTAGAATGGGTAAAATAAATGCTAATGTTTTACCAGATCCTGTTTGAGCGCAAGCCATTAAGTCTCTACCGGCCATAACAATTCTCATACCATATTTCTGGATAGGAGTTGGTTTGATTATTTTTGAACGCTTTAAACCATTTAGAATAGTTTCACTAGTAAAGGCCTCTTCAAAGGTTTCATATCTCTCAGGATCTTTAGGCACGTCTTCTCCACTGACAGAACATGGCATTCCATCGTAGGAATCAAAGTTTTCACCAGCTGAAGCTGTATCGTAAAGAGATTCATCATTTTCGTTAAGATCAGCAGGTTTGTAAACTGGAGGCCTGGGTTTTCCATCAGCATCTAAAGAGGGCTCAGTACAATCTTTAGCCATATGACCTTCTTTACCACATTTATGGCAACCTTTACCACGAGATCCACTTCCACCTCCTTTAGGACATTCACGAGACATATGCCCTTCTTCACCGCATTTGAAACAGCCTTTTCCCCCAGAACCGCCAGATTTACCACGGTCACTAGTTCCAGAAGATGTACCCCAATCTGAACCTCCACTTTTTTTGGGCGAACTTCCTGAGTCTGCCCATGATGATCCACCTCCAGATCCCCAAGCATCACCGGACTCCTGTTTCGAGTTTGGTTTAGTTTCACTTGGACTAGGATCACCCCAGCCGCCTCCCCAAGTATCGCTGGAATCTTGTTTAGAGTCATTGGACTTGAATTTTGGTTTAGTTTCACTTGGACTAGGATCACCCCAGCCGCCTCCCCAAGTATCGCTGGAATCTTGTTTAGAGTCATTGGACTTGAATTTTGGTTTCGTTTCACTAGGACTAGGATCTCCCCAGCCTCCACCAGATGCTCCCCAGGAATCTTCTTTCGAGTTTTTGGCAGTGGAACCAGACGATGACTCCCAATTACAATTTTTTTTGGCTGGACTTGCAGCACAATCGTCACTTCCCCAGTCTCCACCTGATGATCCCCAAGGAGCACCTTCACTTTTGACAGCACGGCGATCACGTCCTTCTCGGCCACCATTTGGACATTCACGAGACATGTGTCCTTCTTCACCACACTTGAAGCAACCCTTTCCACTACCTCCTCTTGATGATCCACCTCCTGATGGACATTCACGAGACATGTGTCCTTCTTCACCACATTTGAAGCAAGCTCTACCGCCACCTCCTCTTGATGATCCACCTCCTGTTGGACATTCACGAGACATGTGTCCTTCTTCACCGCATTTGAAGCAGCCCTTTCCACGAGAGCCACCTCCACCTCCTGATGGACATTCACGAGACATGTGTCCTTCTTCACCGCATTTGAAGCAACCCTTACCACGGGATCCACTTCCACCTCCTTTAGGACATTCACGAGACATATGCCCTTCTTCACCGCATTTGAAACAGCCTTTTCCCCCAGAACCACCAGATCTACCTCGGTCACTAGTTCCAGAAGGTGCACCCCAATCACTAGTTCCCGAAGATGCGCCCCAATCATCACCTCCACTTTTTTTAGATGAACTTCCTGCATCTGCCCATGATGATCCACCTCCAGAAGACCATTCACCACCAGTTGCCCCCCAGGCATCACCAGACTCTTGTTTCGAGTCATTGGACCTGGAATTTGGTTTAGTTTCACTTGGAGTAGGATTACCCCATCCTCCACTAGATCCCCAGGCATCGTCGGACTGTTGTTTCGGTTTGGTTTTAGGAGGACTAGGATCTCCCCATCCTCCACCAGTTGCACCCCATGCATCGCCCGACTCTTGCTTCGAGTCATCGGATTTGAATTTTGGTTTGGTTTCACTTGGAGTAGGATTACCCCATCCTCCACTAGATCCCCAGGCATCGTCGGACTGTTGTTTCGGTTCATCAGATTTGAATTTTGGTTTGTTTTCAGGCGGACTAGGATCTCCCCAACCTCCATCGCCCATTTTCATATCATCTTCTTTCTTAGGAGTTGGGCTTTCTACTTTTGATTGGTTTAGACCACTCATAATAGTTTCACTAGTAGAGGTCTCTTCAAAAATCTCACATCTCTTTGTATCTTTAGGCACGTCTTCCCCAGAACATGGCATCCCATTGGATGTATCAAAGTTCGTACCAGCTGAAGCTGTATCAAAAGGAGATTTATCATTTTCGGTAAGATCAGGAGGGTTGTCGATTGGAGATATTGGCTTTTCATCAGCATCTAAAGAGCGCTCAGAACTATTTTTAATTGAATGCTCGTTTGCAACACTTTCATGGGAACCTATCTCACCAGATTCTTGTCCCAAGCCATTGGGTTTGGATTTTTGGTTACTTTCATCAGAGCATTTAATTTCATCGAATGAATCAAAGTTTGTTGGTGCACAATCCATTTCGTCTTTACCGTCCTTAACACTTTTCATATCATCTTCTTTAATAGGAGTTGGATTTTCTACTTTTGATTGGTTTAGACCACTCATAATAGTTTCACTAGTAGAGGTCTCTTCAAAAATCTCACATCTCTTTGTATCTTTAGGCACGTCTTCCCCAGAACATGGCATCCCATTGGATGTATCAAAGTTCGTACCAGCTGAAGCTGTATCAAAAGGAGATTTATCATTTTCGGTAAGATCAGGAGGGTTGTCGATTGGAGATATTGGCTTTTCATCAGCATCTAAAGAGCGCTCAGAACTATTTTTAATTGAATGCTCGTTTGCAACACTTTCATGGGAACCTATCTCACCAGATTCTTGTCCCAAGCCATTGGGTTTGGATTTTTGGTTACTTTCATCAGAGCATTTAATTTCATCGAATGAATCAAAGTTTGTTGGTGCACAATCCATTTCGTCTTTACCGTCCTTAACACTTTTCATATCATCTTCTTTAATAGGAGTTGGATTTTCTACTTTTGATTGGTTTAGACCACTCATAATAGTTTCACTAGTAGAGGTCTCTTCAAAAATCTCACATCTCTTTGTATCTTTAGGCACGTCTTCCCCAGAACATGGCATCCCATTGGATGAATCAAAGTTCGTACCAGCTGAAGCTGTATCAAAAGGAGATTTATCATTTTCGGTAAGATCAGGAAGCTTGTTGATTGAAGGCCTTGGCTTTCCATCAGCGTCTAAAGAAGGCTCAGGATAATCGTTAGCCATTTCACCTTCTGTAACACTTTTAAGGGAATCTTTTGTAACAGAAACACCAGAAACACCAGAATCACAATTATCGTCGGATTCTTGTTTAATTTCACTTAGATCATTTAATACAGCTGGTTCAGACTTAAGTGGTCCAATTTCACCTAGATCAGGCAAATTTGTATCAGCCATAACCAGAGTTTATAAAGTCGTTAATATTAAAGCACGAAATTTAATTTAAACCGTTAATATTTGTGCTGTAAGAAAGAACATGTCTGGAAAAGATAAGCAGTTCAAAGGATACAAGTAAGAGGGAGCTTTTAGCTTTCATAGTTAATTTCTTAATTTTTAATATAGGTAGGTTAATGGATAAAGTGGTTTAAAAAATCAATTTTTGCACTTCCGATCAATTGGCTTTAGATGGAGTGCTGCAGATAATAGTTTCCATGCTGTAAACAAAAGCCTGTGTTTTTTTGGATATGCTTTTCAAGTATCGAGCTGTTGTGAACGTCTGGGGAGGGAAAAACTTCTCCCCTCTTTTGTTGAACGAATGATAAAATTTGAAAAGACCGCGAACCGCATTTCAAGGTTCAATCCACTGGTTATCCATAACCACTTTTAACCATTCAAAACCAAGAAGATGAAGTAAATAAAATATTTTGACCAACAGATGATTAGACTTTCATAGTTGACTTAAAATCTTAATTTTAATATAGGTAGGTTCTTACAATAATTTAGTAAATCATTTTTTTATTCCAGATCAACTGGCTTTAGATCATCTACTGTAAATTGTTTTTATTTTGCAAACAAAATCCTGTGTCCCCTTTTTGATATGCATTTATCAAGTTGTTCATCTGGTAGTTTTTTATCTCTGTGTGTTTTTATTCATTAACAGTGCCTTTTTATTCTTCTACTGAGTGGTTGCTGTAAACTAGGGCCAAATTGCCTATTTTGAGTCATCTTTTTCTTTTGCCAGCAACGTGAATAAACTGTGCTTTCCCTTACGACTTCTACCATGACTGAGGAAGATGATTTGCGGTCTAAACTCGACCAGACTGCCAATACTTTGGCTGATAAAGTTCAAATACTGGATGCGAGGTCTAAGTTTGTTAGATTACACCGTGAACGTCAAACCAATATTGGTAAACATTGCATTTTTTGCTTATTTTTTATGACAATCCTTTACAGGCATGATGGTTTAACCTTTTCTTCATGTTTACTTTTAACAATAGAAACTGCCAAAGCCGTTCTTGGTAATTGTCCTGATATGTGTCCAGAATTTGAGAGATATTTTCGTGAAGAAAATAAACAATTATCTTCTCTGGAAATGCTCAATAATGAACCTGATCCTCATGCTATGGTTAAAGAATATCGTAGAGCTGGAGCGGATCAAGAAGAACCTTTGCCTTGTGAACTAAGATCACCCGAAGTCCTGATTAGGACAATGGACTATCTCATTTGTAACATAGTTGATCGTGTTGAACAAGAGCCGGGTATAGTTGGTGATTGGTATGATTTTGTATGGAGTCGGAGTCGTGCAATTCGTAAAGATATAACTCAGCAACATCTTTGTGACTCTACTAGTGTTTTACTTTTGGAAAAATGTGCCCGATTTCACATTCACTGTGAGCATGCATTGATTGAGGAGGATGCTTCTGTATTTGATTCAAAGATAAACAATGAAAATCTTGTAAAATGTCTTCAATCTTTAAAAGATTTTTACAATGATCTCAACTTGAAAGGAACTCAATCCCCGAATGAATCGGAATTCCGTGGTTATTATTTACTCTTGAATCTTGCTCGACCTGATATTCTACGTGAAGTTAAACTTTTCCATTCTCATGTGCGAAACTCTGAGCCAGTTCAATTTGCTCTCAAATGTCACTATGCTATGACTACAAATAACTATATCAAATTTTTCGATCTTGTTGACAGTACAACTTATCTCAATGCTTGCATACTTCATAGATACTTTTACGATATCAGACTACAAGCTTTCAAGATTATGAGGAAAGCCTACACTATATCAAACCAAATTGAACCTTATCCAATCTCTGGGCTTATAAATCAATTAGGATTCGAGAATGAAGATGAAGTTATAAGTTTTTGCGAAAGCATCGAATTAGAATACGACAATGACTCTGTGTTACTCAAAAGAGGTAAAACTAATGACGGAAGAGCTAGCATACAAGCTGTGCGATCAAGAAGGTTAATCGAACGAAAACGTGTTGATCAACAACTAAGTGAACTAATCAACGGTGGACCATTGCCAGAGAATCCATACAAAAAGTTTCCGCTCCACAATAGTTTTGATTCAAATGGACGTCTTAAGAAAGATTCTTTCATTGGTGCTGATAGAAGAAATAGATTATCAATTGAGCGTTCACAGACATCACCAGTTCATCAAGCTCAACAACCACCTCCTCCTCCATACCAACCGCCACAACCACAGCAGTCTCATCAAGAACTAATTTCTTTAGAAGTGGAACAAAGAGCCGGGCTTCAGGTAGCTCAAGTCATCTTAAACGAATTTGTTACTGACTCAGTTCGTTTTACTGCCAGCAAAATAAGGACACATATTAAAAGACAAATATTTACATATCGAGAAGCTGAACGGATCGCAAATAGTCTTATCAATTATTATGTTAACGAAACAATCAAGATGACATTCAATTCTATTCTCTATCAAATGAGAGCAGCTGAAAATAAAGCAAGAGAAATTCTTGAAACTCTACATAAAGTATCTGGTTTAATATGCAATTCTTTATTGAATCATCATATTTATGTGACAATAAGGAATACTGCAGAATCTATTTTGAATTCTTCGATTGCAGATCATAACGTGAGGAAATGCCGATTTCTCGGAAGTGCTATTTTGAATGAAGTAATTTCCGAGGAGACTGAGCTCATTGTCAAGAGATGCTTCGATGAGTTAAAAACTCAAGAAGAGCTTATCAAATATATGCGATGTAAACGATCTTGGAGATTAGCTGGACAGTCTTTCTGGCATTGGCGACAAATGTGTCTCAAAATTAAGCGATATCGTCGAATAAAATCAACATTCCCAGCTTCTAGTATCGAATATTCCCCTAGAATTGAACCAATGTATTTGAAGAGAAAAATTCTATCACCTGTGGTACTCGAATCATCGAAAGATCAGATTCCACAAAAACTGAAAAAAGAAATAGACTGTGATACAATTCGAAGTGAACCAATGTTAAAGATACTCAAGCCTAAAATTTTTGCAGAACAAGTTAATAATTTGAGCGGTATTCTCGATCCTGTTTGTACTGTCGAAGACCTCTCACCAATTGAAAAATTGCATCGTAAGCTCGACGAAGAAAAAAAATTTGGTCAAACTTTGAGGCGAAGCATAGAAACCTTCAGATACACTCTTAATTTTGATGACGATGGAATAGCAAATGATGAAAGTGATTTAAAGCACTAAATTTTTCTTAATCTATTGCATTTGTACAATTTTCTTATTCCTCTCAATCCTGAAAAATATGACAAATTTTGTGATTTTTCTTGACAAAACAATCTGTTATTTTGCTATGGTGTAAATAAATTAATGGCAAACATTTCAGATTAACATGTTTCTTAATTGAAAATAACAAAAGGTAATGGCTTTAGCTAATTCAATTGTGTATAAAAGGTAAAATACAAGTACAATCAACTAATCAAGATTGTTTGAAAATAAATTTAATAATTCAATTCTACATTTCTTTCAAGTTAATTTTAACTCTAGTTTATCTTATTAATTACATTCAATAATTTTATCCCTTCCATGATGTACTCAACTCTCAAATATTTCATAGTAACGATTTTCTCAAATCAAACTGATTACATTGTAAATACAGCAATTTAGTGATGGTTCCAATCATTGGATTCATAATAATTTGCGCTTTTTAAGCAATTAGGCTATTGTGATCAAAGAGTAAACTCGATCGTGCCCTTGATTTAATGAAAAAAGCTACTAGTAAATCAGTTGGTCTTTACGCTTTCTCAAATTTAATTGGCTGTGATGGAGCTCGTATATGTTTTAACGGAAGAAGCCTTATGGTCCTCAACGGAAAAGTTGTTTCTAAAACAACAACCACCGATACATTTTTGCGAGATGTCGATTTTGCAATCTACAAATTGAACCCTTTAGATATAATTAATTATCGCCAACAATTCAAAGTTCGGAGCCTTTCACATAGAAACGTAGGATCTCGATTAAACTATTACGCAAATCAAAGTAAACTGAGTGAACCAGAGTCAGGATTAGTTGATTACCCAAAGGATCTAACCATTTCTATTTTCAATTTCAATTTATTTCAAAGTCCTTTATCTTCAAATATACCTTGCCAACTTGAATCAATCGCACCTGAACAAGAAATCATTATGTATGGATCTCTTTGGCTCTGAAATTACTTGCGCCGTTGTCATTCATGGTGCAAAGGTTTCATTGTGCCTTTGAGTGGAGGACTGGATTCAGCTTCCGTTGCCTGCTTGGTTTACTGTATGAGCTCTTTTATTTATAAGCATGCTAAAAACCTGCATGCTGGATATTTGACAAAGTATGATTGCTCTTCGGATGATCTTAATCCAATTGGAAGTCTTAGTAAACGTGATCTTTGTAGATTCTTATCCTACATAAAAAATAAAATTTTAACAGAAGACAAAGAAGTTTTGGACTGATTACATTGTAAATACAGCAATTTAGTGAGGTTCCAATCATTGGATTCATAATAGTTTGCGCCTTTTAAGCAATTAGGTTATTGTGATCAAAGAGTAATAGCTCTTATTAATATATCAGAGTTAAACTCTTTGATTGTGATGAAGCTATGATTCAGCTTCCACTACAGTATGCAGTTTGTAGCTCCTCCTTGGCGCGTCTTTTCCCTTCTTCATTTTCAAAACAGCCGGTCTTGAACTTACCGCGTTTTACTTATGTTTATTGACTGATGTTAGTGTTTGTTTATTTGTTGGAAAGATTGTAAATTTCGTTAATTATTTATTTTTGCTTATTCTGTTGTGATTATGACCAGTGAAGATCGAGATTACAAAGTTATCACATTGCCAAGGGCATGTTTGGGCAAAAAGTTGAAAAGCTTTAAATTTGGAAAAGATGGATCTTATCTGTTCGATGCTGAATACTCCAATGTTTACGAAGTTGTTGAGTATAAGGAACAAAATAGGTGAGTGCCTTTAAGCCTTTCTGAAGTAGCTAAAAAAATACTCATTTTGATTAATTTTCATTATTTTTGTTTCTTTTAGATCATGGTTCATGGGAGATATCGTTATCAAAGATGGATCTCTTCTAATGATAACAAGAGTTGATCCATTATTTTTAATTTTACCCTGCCTAATAGAAAACAAGCAAGTCTTCGCGACTCTTCAGGGTATCACTGAAGAGAACACAGGTGCTAGTACCTTGATAAAAGCCTTGATTCCTAACGAAAGAGAAATAATGTCTTCAGTTGCTGAAACAAAGGATTTTGAAGATGAAATATATTACCGTTTGGACGAAAAAAAGCTAATGATCTGGTTAAAAGCTAAAGTTAAAAATGTTGTCAAGTGTCTTAAAGCGATTGGAGTAGACGTAAGCCAAAAATCTAACAAAGTAAATAAATTTGTTTCCGGACGTCAAGAGGAAACCAACGAAAAGGACTACATTATATACGCTTTAAATCTATTAGCCAAATATTTGCATGATGACCACCTGAAAGCTTTACAAGAAACTTATAATGTAAAAATTAACGCTGAACCTGAACCTGAATCAAAAGCGACTCCTAAAGGAACGAAACGGTCTTTTAATGAAACTAAAACCGAAAAATGTGAACCAATCGAAAATTACTATTCAACTGAAACTCATACCAATGGTGAAAGTAAAAAGGTCAAAATGAGCAGATCTCAGAAAGAGCTGCAGCAAGCAGCTAATAAATCAGGAGTCCGGAAAATAAGTCAATTTTTCAAAAAGAAATAGTTCTTGGCTTGCAAAGCAAAATTGTCATTTATGCTATTTTTGTATTTACCTTTGTGATTAAGAATCGTGCGTCTATTATTTCCTATTTTTACTAATATATTAATGCAATTCTCATTTATCAGAAACTTGTAAAGTATTATCTTTACTGCCGCTTACTTCCATAGGCGTCTGAATTGATTAAACTTTGTGATTTACTAAATTAAACTTGAATGGCTCGTTAATTTCAAATCAATAATTTGTAAAAGCCTTAAATAATGTATAAAATAAAAATTTAATAACATTTTAATGAATTCAATAGAGCTCTAAGTTGAAAGATGCGCTTAAAGTACTGCCAACGTCATCTATTAATGCCGAAAAGATTTAATATTTTTTGTTTTGAAATATCTTGTTTGAATATTTAATTTCTCACACTTTTTGGAGTTTTTCAAAATTTGAACTAATCATGTCTGACATCTCACGGAATTGCCCTTACCTTGACACAATTAATCGACATTTATTAGATTTTGATTTTGAAAAATTATGTTCTATAAGTTTATCCAAAATTAACGTTTATGCCTGCCTTGTTTGTGGTAAATATTTTCAAGGCAGAGGAATTGGAACTCATGCTTATGTCCATTCAGTGGCAACTGATCATCATGTTTATCTTAATTTAGAAACCCTCAAGTTTTATTGTTTACCTGATAATTACGAAATCAAAGATTCTGCTTTAGGTAAGTTTTGTATTTTTGCTTTAGTTAATGTTGCTTAGTATCTGATGTGTCTTATAACTCAATTTCATTTTTTTTGTTTTACAGATGATATCACATATGTTTTGATGCCCACTTTTAGCTCTAAAGAAATTGAGGAAATCGATAAAAGTTCAAAGTTCTGTAGAGCTTTTGATGGAAGAACTTATCTGCCTGGCATTGTTGGTCTAAATAATATCAAACACAATGACTATTGCAATGTTATCTTGCAAGCTTTATCTCATGTTCCTCCTTTACGGAATTACTTTTTGAGAGAATGCAATTATGAAAAACTGGCTGCAAAACGACCCTCTGGTGATAATTTGTTTCTTCTTGTCCAACGTTTTGGTGAGTTGATGAGGAAACTATGGAATCCGCGGAACTTTAAAGCTCATGTTTCACCTCATGAAATGCTACAAGCTGTTGTTTTATCTTCTCAGAAGAAATTTCAGATTACTGAGCAAGGTGATCCGGTTGAATTCATGTCATGGTTTCTTAATTCTCTCCATATTGCTTTGGGAGGCAAACAAAAAACTAATTCTAGTATAATTTATAAAACATTTCGTGGCTCAATGAAAGTTTATTCTAGAAAAATAATTCCATTGGACAAGTCTATCGATGAACGCTTACAATTGATGCTACAAGATGAATACAAAGAAGTATGTGCTGATTCAAATTTTCTTTATTTAACTTTGGATTTACCACCTCAACCATTATTCAAAGATGAACTTCGAGAGAACATAATTCCTCAAATTCCACTGTTTAATTTACTTGCAAAGTTTAATGGAGTCACAGAAACGGAAAATAAAACATACAAGGAATCCTTCATGAGAAGATTTGAAATCACACAACTCCCGAAATATCTGATTCTCTACATGAAAAGATTTACAAAAAATACCTTTTATATCGAAAAAAATCCAACCATTGTTAATTTCCCAATCAAGGATGTTGATTTAACCGAACTTTTATCTCCAGCCAAAAGAACTGACAATATTAGGTGTCATTATGATTTAATTGCAAATATTGTACACGAAGGTGAACCAGACCCTGGAAAAGGAGCTTATCGTATTCACGTACTTCACAGGGGCTCAGGAAAATGGTTTGAGATGCAGGATCTTCATGTTACTGAAATTTTACCTCAAATGATAACCCTTTCTGAGTCATATATTCAAATATGGGAAAAAGTATTGGATGGACCAGAAATGGAAGGACAAAGTTCGTGATTGGTTTTATTCAGAAATTTGAAACAGATCGACTTGATGGATCTGACTGATCGATATAAACCGATTTTGTGATTTAGACGTAACTGGACGCTTTATCAACTGTAAGGTTTACAAACAGATTAAGGATCAATTAAAAACATTGCTGTATTTTGGTTGAAACTTGAAATTGAAAAAACTGTGTCAATTATTGATGCATGAAAAAAACCGCTGAATCAATCCAAACGTTTATTTGCAAAGAGCTGAAAATAAGATGAGGTTATCTTTCAATTGCAAACTTTCACTTAATAATCTAAGAATCTTAAGTTTAATCACCTCATAATTATGTTAACTTTAAGTATTTTGGCTAAAATACTCGTAATTATGGATGAATAGTCTGAATTTTGTCCAAAACGAAAGTCATAATTAAATATTTATTGCATAAAAATTAATAAACCAATTATCAAAAGCATTTGTGATTGTCAATTCATGATTATCGGTTTGTCATCAATTCACGTATGGAATAATTCAAGAATACTAAGATCAGAGTCTAACTTGAGAACTATTCAAATCCTATCGATTGTGTTGCTAAAAAATCACCATTTCCAATTCTTCAGCCACAAATTAAAATTTGCTTTAATTTCATAGTTTCTTTGTCAACTTTTTCAGCTATTGACGAAGCAAAGTAAATGTTCATTCTTTTGATGATTTGTCTTTCGGTAGAAGCGCATAATATCCCCAAGCTGCGTAAGGTTTGATTCCAGCCGTTTTGTTTGGTCCTCTGTAAACTTTGATACTGACTCTACCCAATGACTTGGTTGAACACTGATGATTAAACAAACACAACACAATTATTAAAACATACATTGCATTGTAATTCATTTTTATTGTTTAACTTCGGGTAATACTTCAAACACAGTCAAATTCAATATTGACTTTGGTGACTTCAATAAACTTTTCACTTGAATGTTAAATAATCAATTGACAAATCGCTACTAAACTTGACTACAATTTAAAGAGATTTTGCTATCCGCTTGAATTGAGCCAACTATCCTTTCAATTTTGGCATCAAAGTTTGGCAAATTTAAGACGATCACAATCAACGATCATCAAAATGCAGCAGAATAATTATCTTCAAGTAGGAAATAAGTTTTCTAAATTTAAAAAAAAATCAACAAATAATCGGAAATTTCAAAGTTTTGCCAGAAATTGCAAATTAAACAAAACCAGTTGTAAATTGAGTGCTAAACCTAAAGATGTGTGGTTAATTTAACTCAACTTTTTAGTGACCAAGTGTTATGAAATTATATTCATTGATTGCAAAGTGTGTTTCAATTAAACAATATTCTGGCGAAATCAAAAAAATTATTTCGCTAAACGCTATTTTTTATCAGGCAACCATAATTTGTGTCATCTGATTTGCATTATCTGATTTGTTAATCTTATGCTTTGACATTTATTTTAAAGATACACTGAAGATCAACTTTGAAATGGATTACTGAACATTTAAAAAGCTGTTGATTAGCTCAGTCGACTGAAATTTCTTGAGATGAAATCGAGAAATGATTAGATTATCAAAATCTAATGCATACTGAGCAATAAGAAATATAATAGCTAAATATACATCAATATTGTAAGAAGCAGGGTGTAACAATGTTAGCACGTGAGGGAATACGCCATGAAAGCGAAATTTTGATATTTTAATCATTAATCCAAAGATTAATTTGGATTAATTTACTAGCATATTACTGATTAAAATTATGCTACCAATAACATTTCCCTCTTGATACCAATGACAAATGTTCTAGAAGATGCAACAGATTATTACAACAATGTATCCATGCATTCGATAAATATTTTACGTGATTGCGTTTCTAATTCCTTGATAAAGTTCTCGCCTAAAAACCAGGCAAATATTAGTTTTATGATTTGATAAAATCACATGATTGATAATTGTGTAACAAAACAAATAACAAGGGAGAAAGTAACCTTGAGAAATGTAAAGTACATAAAGAGGAAAATTGCGGCTTGATAATTCATTGACGTTTATTCAACTGAATTATACAATTTGATTGGAAAAGTTAATTCCACTTTTACATTTTCTTTATTCTAAATATCTAAATAACAACAACGAAACAAAATGGTTGAAACAAAAAATGAAACCCCATTGAAGATCCTGATGACTGCTAGTAGAGGGTAAGTTGTATTTTTATATAAATGAACGTAACTAATCCATTAGGTTTTGTAAACTTGACGGACACGCAGTTTCTGGTTGACTTGGTTACATTTTTGGTTATGATTCTGGCCTCTATCATGGCGATTCGTTACAATTATTCCTTAAAGCCATAAACTAACTGTAAGAAATTTACTTGGGTAAATAGACATTTCTGCCTTTATGATGATTTTTAATTCTTGTCTTTGTTTCTTTTCAACTCGATAATTGACAGAGTTGGCCATGTTAATGCTAGCATGGGCATTGGTAAACTTTTGGCTCAAAAAGGACACGATGTGATGTTTATCCATTTCCCTGAGCACCAGGAACTTGTTGAAAGGCAAGGCGTCAAATTCATATCACTTTGGGATTACAAAGGTGCGAATGAGATTCCAACTGAGGGATTCCTACATGACTCAACAATGAAAGATACGTTTGACAGTTCAAAAAAATATACACCGCAAGATATAATGAGCAATCGTGGTGGCCGAGGTGGAAGAGGTGGCCGTGGACGAGGAGGAGGAGGCAAAGGAGGTATGCCTTCAATCAACGGAGAAAACGATGCTATTATTAACGCAATCAATTCAATAAAGCCAGATGCTGTTTTGGGTGATTATAGATGGCCTATGCCTTTTATGACGAGTAAGTTTCTCAATGAATTATTTTGATGACTATGATGCTAATGTAAAAATGTTAATTTATTATTTCAGACTGTCCGGTTCCTTTTATTCCAATCATGTCTAATGCTCCTCTTCAGTTGTATAATGGCCCACCCCTTGGCTCGGGCCTTTCTGTTTTTGACTCACCAGAGAAATGGGAGGAATATCGTTCATCAAACAAAGGTTTCGGTCCTCATGGATCATCTGATGGAAACCCATGGGGTTATGCTGAATATTTAGGAATATATATTTACCCAGAAGCTTTAGATTATAAAGAGTTGGGTCCACCAGCTAAAAATTGGGTTCGACTTGATTCATCCATTCGAAAACCAGATTCTGAAGATTTTGAAATGCCGGATAAATTGAAAGATAAACCTGGTAAATTGATTTACGTGTCAATGGGAACAAATGCTTCTAATAATCCTCAACTGATAAAAATGTTGGTTGATGCTTGTGCATTAATCCCTCACCGATTTATTGTTGCTACTGGTAAAAACGGAGACTCTATACCATTACCTGATAATGTTTGGGGAGACAAATTTCTTAAGCAAGTAAATATTTTACCCAAAGTTGATTTGGTTGTTACTCATTGTGGATCTAATTCGTTGATCGAAAGCTTGTGCTTTGGTAAACCAATGGTCACTATACCTCAATTTGATGATCAATTGGATAATGGTCAACGAGTTGCTGATTTAAAACTTGGAAAAGTAATAAGTATGTGGCAATTCACTGAGGAAAAGTTTGCAAGCGCAATCGAGGAAGTTCTCAATAGTGCTGAGATTCATGAAAACGTTGAAAAAATATCTAAAGAAATGAGCCAATCTTCGGCTCCTGATAAAGTTGTTGAACTGATTGAATACGTGGCCAGGAATCGTAAATCACCATTTGAATGATCAATAATTCTTTAAACCAATTGTTCTCTTTGCTATCTTTCATCTTTTACAAGTTGAACGAAATTTAAATATGAAATGCTGTTATGAATACTAATCAAGATGAATAGAATAAAACAGAGAAAATTTAATAATTTTTTTTGATAACTCTACTGAATTGATGTAACCATTAAAAATTTCTCAATAAATAATTTTTACTGAACTTGGCGTCAAATTTCTCTTTGAGATAGAACTTTCTGCTTCTTCTTACGGAATAAATTTAAATACGAATGGATGAATGAATGTAAATTACAGTTCTAGCGATGAATTTTTATTAGATTTTAAAAATCTTTTAATAATGCAAATATTCAACATTTTGTGTTGATCAAACAGATTCATCTCCAACTTGTTGTAAAGTAAATTTACTTCTACCATTCGTCGAGAAAAAGCAGTGTCGGAGTTGAATTGATAACACACTGTACAATATAAATACAACTGAAAAATTATCAATTTATCAGTTTTACATAGTTTTACTCATCTCATCCTAGTTGATAAGCTTCAAGTTATGAATTAGTTCTAATGAAAATTAATCTTAAAGTAATTATGATCATTCGAGTGCAGATTTTTGATTACTTTCAGCAGCAATTCGGTTGTATATTTCTTCTTTTGCAGCTTTACCTTTGAGAATAGCTTGTTTGAAGAGGTCACAATAGAGATGTATTGCCGATGGAGTGTCATCATTACCAGGAACAGGATAAGTAACCAAACGTGGATCACTATTTGTGTCGCAGATAGCAATAGATGGGATAAACAACTTAGCACAATCTCTAACACCATCATGCTCAAGAAACACATTATTAAATGTGCTCAAAAAAATACAAAGATCCGGTAGCCTCATAACTTTACCGAAAAATACTTCAGAAGCGGTAAAAGTAGCTGATTGATAATGACGACAGTGAGCATATTCTCCACATTCTTTTGCTATTTTTTCGACATATTGTCCAGTCTGTACAAAAAAGTGAAAAAAACTCGTATGAAAATCTTATATTTACCTTGCATCAATGTCTTACCTCTTTGTGATTTGAAACAAACAAAATGACACCTCCTCTAAATGCTATATGAGCAGTAAAATTTAATGCATCTTTCAGACGAGCAACTGTTTGATTGAGGTCTATTATGCAAACTCCTAATCGTGAACCATATAGATAAGGAACCATATATTCATTTAAGGATCCTTCTTTATGTCCAAAATGCACTCGATTATCAAAAAGTTGTTTTAATGACACAAGCTGATGTACACCAAAATAATCTGGAACATCAAGAGGGTTAATTATCACTGGTTCATCACTAGAGCTAACTTTTTCTGGATCTTCGGCGATCTTCACACTTTGCGATCCAAGAGATGAAAAGCGAACTGCTTTTGATGACAAATTTGGAAGTTTAGCAAAGCAGTCTGTAAAAAAGTAAAGAAAGATAACCAAGTTAACATTTTGAACATCATAGAGTAAATATTATCTTACTATGCAAAGCCAGAGGACGCAAAAAAGAGAACATTATCCAATAAATTCCAACGAACAATTAAACTGGTCGATATTGATAAATTTGTGACATTAAGTAACACTAATTAATGATAAAAAAAGCTGAAAATCTTTCAAAACATGCTTATACAACAATAATTTTAAAAATCACATGTTAATGTAGGCAATTTTATTTCTGTTTTGCTCGAGGGGTCATTACCTCATTAAAATCCATTTGTTAAATTCATCAATTTTTTAATTGCTTTTTTATTTAACCGAATTGAGATTTGTAATTTATGTTCTAGTGTTTAATTTTTTGACTATCAAACAATTTGAAAACCGATTTTTTCTCAAACGCGAAAATGTTTATACTATGATGTATTGAAAAAAGTTCCCCGTTAAAAAGATTATTGTGATGAAGGCGTTCAATTTTTTATTAAATTTTCAATTAAGATGACAAGAGATGAATTTAATAAACACTATCTCCTCATTATATGTTTTGTATGTTAAAGTTGATGAGAGATGAACAGAAAAAAAAGATTACAACAAAAATTCTGAAAACGATAATGCAAAAGTTAATGACAACGTTCACATTAATCTTCGCTCTTTGATTTTAATTAAATTGGTTCTTTATTTGCTGAAAAGTCCGTTATTTTGAGGAATCCAGCATAAATTTGAGGTTATATTTCATTGAGGACAACATTTAATTTTTCAATGAATTCTTGTGAGCTCTTCAACAATCTTGACTAAATCATCAACAACACAATCCCTTTTCATTCCACTTCCATCGTCGATCTAAAAGAAACAAATTGAAAATATAAGATGAATGAACATAATTAATAAATATGGATAATTCAATACATCAGATGCACAAATGTAATGAAAAGTCCGTATACTTACACTCAGTCCTAGGACAACTTCTGCCATTTTGTCTCGACTCAAATCAAGAAAACTCTCAATTAGATCTCCATCGATAAACCCAAATGCAAGTTCAGTTACTCTATCAGTATGGAAAGATCGCCATGCTGAGTGATCAATTTTTCCAACTGACTTGATAATTTTGGCTAGTTTTGTTTGGACTTCTAGAAGGAAGTCAAAGAATTCTTGAGGCAGCTGTGCAACCAACCCTAGAAAGTAATTCAAGTTAAAAATTAATTAGTTCATGATTGAAGTTCAATGAGAGTTTTTTAATTAATAGAGAGTATAATTTACTTACCAATTGCTCCAGAAACAGTTCCGAATAGAACAGAACCTTGGATAGGGGTGGTATTTTCTCCAGGATGCTGCATGACCAGAGACCCATGTCTAAAAACATTAACATACTCGCCGATGTGAATTTGTCCAACATTTTGCAACTGTAATCGCTCATCGTCAGTTGTAGCGGCACTGAAAATTAAAACATAAATTTTAGTGAAATGCCCAAATATACTGGATCGCTATAAATTAGAAACTTACCTATCTTTTTGACGAACAAATAGATTGAAGTTGTTTTCTGCTCCTAAGAAGGTGTCATCGTCAAGAATTTCTATAGCCGTCATCCAATTAGGCTCAAAATCTTTGGCAATCTCTTCGACGTTACCTTCCATTTGTTTATATACTAAAAGACTAATAGATCTCATCAAATCACCGACAAGAATAAAATCACCTTTGGTTTTCAGGTATAAGGCGAGTATAGTATTGAAATAATTACACTCATTGTGTAAATCTTTTTGGGCACCATCAAACAAGCGAACAGTACTATTAATACTAGCCAACAGTTTACCGTTGAATTCGCACAAAGAATATGGTGCACCTTTAATTTCTTTTTCTGCGATAATTTGTAATTTATTATCAGCCCAATGGAAAACAAATATTCTACCCAATTTAGGTTCTGGTTCTTCGGGATGAACAAAACAAGTACCAACAATATAGTAAGCATTTGGATCATCTCCCAGTCGAGCAGAAACAATACTAAGCGCACATTCGGCAGGAGTAAATTGAAAGGCATGAAGAACTTCAAAGGTGTGTTGATCAATGATAAGAAGACTGAAGACTTCGATTTCGTGACCAAGTTGATCACCTGCATTGCTTGATAAACTGCTGCCTGGCTTTATAGCCGAGGCCATATTAGGTGCATGGGAAGTGTTTTGAGCTGTTGTACTTGCGCTTTGACGAGCAGGGACATAGCCTTCAATATCTTGTATATCATGTCGCATAGTTATGACACCAAAAGTTTGAGTTTGCTCCTGATATGCGATTCTTCTGGGTGACTCACCAAGATTAATAGTTCGAATATGAAGCTTTTGAATCTCATCAATTGTACCAATGATGAGACTATTGTCATTGGCAAGAGCTAAACTATCAGGATATGCTGTTGAATTTAAGGGACACATATAATTGACTTCTTTAAGGTTAACATTAGAAAAAACAAGTTTGTGATTAGCGCTATAAATAACAGTTGGTCGATCAGAGCAAGCGAATACGTTGACAGTAACATTGGATCGGAAAGTTTGAAGAACAGTGGGTTGGGTTCCAAGAGTAACCTTTTTCTTATCGGTAACGTAACAAAGATTCTGTTCAGGTCGAATTTGGAGGGTGAAATAAAACAATGAACCATCACCAAGAGCACAAAGAAGGTACTTGGTTCCTTCAAATGTCACAGCGATTATCGAACGTGGTATAATCTCTCCACCGAGCATTTCTTTGTGTAGTTCTTCAAGCTTTGGAAGTTGAAGTATACGGATAGAAATGTCATTCCATAAACCAACGCAACAGTACTCGGTAGAATCAGAATCTTCATTTAAAGGACTAATGTCGATACAAGCAATCTCGTGCTCTAAGGTAGTGTCACTGATCTGAACTAAAGAACCTTCCTTGATTTGTATGTAAAAAAGTTTATTTCTCACTGCACAGACAATTTGAGTTGCATTGCATGATACAACTGAAATCGTTTGTCCTGATGGGGGACTCCATGAGTTGAGTGATTTTTTAGTTTCTGCATTCACGAGAACAATTGAATTTGGTGTTACTTGAATAACTTGATGAAAAGAAACATTTTGACACGCTAAAGTTTGTTGAGTATTGTCAAAACCATATATCTCGGTTTCTTCAACTTCCTCTCCATTCAAAAGTAGAGTACGAGTTTGACCAACGAATGATAAGACCAAAACGTTGTCATATTTACTGTCAGCAGATCCGATTTTGAGGGGCCAGATACCTTTGATACCAGGTAGATCTATAGAAGCATGCTCTTGGATTCCGATACCGTTACGAATAATTCGTAAAGTTCCTTCCTTAAAAGCTCCTGAACAAGTCACTAATTGACCTTGACCCTGACGCTCTAAGTCAACAACGCACATATCTACGATTGGTCCAAGGTTAGTGAAACTTTCCATAATTTCGAGATAGGATCCTTGCTCGTTAGGTTCCAGTATTAATTTTACAAGCTGTGAATCTCCTAAACGAGATCCAACGTAGACAACTCCATTATCAAGATACGTAAGACATTCAGGTATGGTACATTCCCCTAAGGTTTCGAGCTTTAAACTTTTAACATTTGCTCCTCCATCAGGTTTATCTTCTTTTTCAAGGTAAAGGAGGAATAGTCTTCCTGACATATCACCAAGAAGATAACGAGACCCATTGCTATCAATTAAACCATAACAAACAACCGTGCTGTGGCGTAAAGCTGGGGGTGCGATTGCAACATATGCATCGCCATTAAGATAGGTAATAGATTCTTGGCCAATAACTAAAGCACCGCCAAAGGGTTTAGGCACTGCAATTAAAATGGATGCTTCACTTTCAACATTATCTTGCTTCCAGGGGCCTTTGATGAATTCTTTATCTTTGAGTGAAATTTCTAATGTTTTGACATGTCGAGCTGTATTTTCTTGTGAAATGTATGCCAGTGTTGGAGCAGAGCACCCATGAAGAAATTGAATGTCTTGAATCAAAATATCTTCCATTCGAATATTAAAGGCTTTCATTTCTCCTTTGTCTAAATCTATTGAATAAAAGACAAGGTTTAGATAAAAGAAGATTGGTGTAAGGGGAAAATCTATTCGAAAATATAGTGTTAATAACTTGCCTAAAGGTATTATTTTGAATAATCCATCGTAAATTCTAAGGCCAATTAATCGACATTCAGGGTCAATTATTCCAATCGAACCTGTTTCAGATGGACGGTTTACAGTGTCAGCAACATCACCATGGGCTTTCGTAATAATATCAAAATTGTCACCATCTCTGACACACTCAAGAATGCAAATGTGATTACGAAATGTGAGAATAAAAAGCCTATCTTGAACCTCCCCTTTAGGTCGATATAATTTCATAATTGTAATTCTGCCGTAAACATTTACTTCCTTAACCGGTCGAAGACCTTCTGGGGTAACCAAATATATCTCGAAACGAGTAGTTTTGGCTACAATTAGATTGAGATCTGTGGGTGATGTGAAGTTGCCTAAAAAGAAAAATGAAAAGACCATAAATGAATACAATATTTTACCTTATCATGATCTTATATTGGGGTATTAAAATTTATCGATAGCTAGTAATCTGAATTCCAAGAACCATGCTGTCAATACCAATAAAGCTACTAAACGAGGTAAACCTGTTTAAAACACACGATAAAAAACACTTACCGGTACAACATGCTGATACTGTAGATGATTTATGAGCAGTTACCACGTAATTGTGTGACATTTTTGGTCACTGTTAGATTCAGACGATAAAATCAATAAGAAAACAAATTAAGAAAAAGATATGATACCAGGAGAGAAGACAACAGAGAAGATGAAATGTTACCTGGATTCACTAGGAACAAATTGAAATGATATGATTTTATGTTTTTACACAATATCCCGCCAATGTTAATAACAGTAGATGGCAGCATGTATGCCGCTTCCGATTTTTTTAAATTTTGTTTAAAATTTATTGGTTCTTTTAAATTTTGATTCAATTCAGTTTAATTAATATCGACCAGTTTTATTTTAATGATGATTTAACAGTTTTCAATTCTCTAAAATTGTAAGCATCAAATTATTTCATCACAAGTTTGAATCTTTCATCTCTTTTGTGTTTAAAACCAGAAGATGAAGCTGTTCGAGAATTGTTTAGCCCAAAGAGTTTGGGTTAGCTCCTCTTTGGCTCAAATAAAACGATTAAATTTATTAAAATTGTCAATCCAATCATTCACGGACAATCCGTAACAAAAAACTTCTATTTCTCAGCGGATAACTACTCAAACAACTGATGTCTACTTGTGAATCGTATGGAACTTGGAATTCAAATTTACCAGATTGTGATAATTTTCAATTGATTTCAGCTCGTTTTTTCAGTCATAAATTCAAAGAAATCCATATTTTGAAAATAATTTAACCCGAATTACCCAATAATCAAACAAGATCTGGAAGATAGTGATTTGTTAATATGGAGTTTAGTAACGGTTGTTTACCGGTATATTTGCTGATTGTGAAACAATATCCATCACTGTAATTATTTTTACTCAAGTTTACTTCTTTAAACATAATGTTATACAATAACCGAATAATGATTTACTTTTGATTATCCTTTATTATTATAGAGATCATGAAAATGAAACCTACTTTGTCATTAATATTAGATCAAATTACCGATGTTTAAGCTTTCACCTAGGATCTTGGAGCTGATAACTAAAGGTGAAATTATCTGAGATCTTCAAATAGGCAAACAATAATCTACTCATCAGTTTAACTGGTTTTATTCTGAATTATATTATAATAACATAAATATAATTGCTAATAATATTTATAACATTGAAGGCAATCTATCTAGATTGGGTTCCTTTTTATAAGATTTAATACAATCTCTATTGATAAGTTTAATTTAATTTTATAATGATGGCTGACCATGAATGAATTGTGGAAAGCAAAAAAAGTTAATTTGACAAGTTAAATTTTCTCATCATAATAATAGTTATAATTAAGGAGGTAAAGTGAAGTCAATAAATGTAACATGCAACTTAGAATGAACATCATAGGAACGCATTTGATGAACTGATCATTATATGTAAAATTATAATGGTCAGAATTAGTTGTAAATAGAATTGATTGTTTGTTGAATGATTGGTTGAAGTGGGCGAAATAGAGGAACAAAAATGTTTCAAACAATTATTTAAGAAAAATTGAAGTTTAGCCAGCTTTGCTAACTTTTCATGCTCCTTTTAGGCTTGTTAACTAGAAGGGCAAGTGATGAGAGAGTTCCTTGGGCTTTGCTCAGTTCCCACAATTTAATTGGTATTTTTGGGAAGTCAATTCTTTTCTCGATTAGCTCACAGCTATTTGGAAATTCTGACCGATACAAAAGAGTTCCATTAACAAAGGTAACATTGGCAGCTCCATTGTCAGGAACTGTTAGAGTTGCATATCTGAAAGTTGCTTCGCGCTCCATTAGCTGTTGGAAAACACAAGATTTAAGAAAAATTATTATCAAATGATTGAATTTTATAAATGCTAATGAAATTATTACAACTAACTTTAAGTATTTCACGAGCCTCTGGAGTTGAACTTATACACAAAATGTCTGGTCCTGCCATTGACATACATGACTTGAGGTGAACAAGTTTATTTGGAACTCGAATTGGGGTAACTGGATATTCAGGAAATGCAGCAGCTAAAGCTCGGGCACCAGCCTCATTGGTTCGACCAGATATTCCAACAAAAAATTCTTTGCCAGTGAAAAGTACATCGCCTCCATCTAAAGTTGCCTTGGGATCAGCAATTTGAATCACTGGTAAATCAAGCTCTTTTTTAATTATCGCTTTGATTGTATCGGTCTGTAAACGGAAAGAGAAAAAAAAGAACAAGAAAAAGAAAGATAAATAATCAATTGACTGAAATTGATAAAGAAAATAAACCGATGTGTTGTTAACTATTTTTCTGAGTCAACCATTATCGTTTGTAATGACAAGTGTTTTGCATAAGATAAGTATAAGGTTTAGGAATTAATTACTCTACCTTTAACCTACTTAAAAAAATCAGTTTATACAACAGAGAATGATTTGGTTGAAGTAATGATGCTATACAATTAGCTTATTTAAAGTTACTACTTTTGATGAGCATTGTATTACAACTAATTGCTAATTGATCAGGAAATTGCTAACTAATTGCTAAAAAATTAAAAACATAAAAGTAAGGGAAAAGCAGGACAAAATATGAAATTAGTTTACCTCTCTAGCTCTAGCTGGATGACCAGGTCTACAAATCAGAGCAATACCATTATAAACAGCTGCTGTATCTTCAATATAAGGTGAATCTGGGAGACTTTCGTCCGCCGGAAGTTCAATCACATCAACTCCAAGACTCCGTAAGATTTTAGTTAAGTCAAGATGTTCACGACGAGCTTCAGCCAAATTAACACTCTCAGAAAGTCCAATTGCAGAGGAAAATGAATCAGGAATTCTGGAAACTAGAGCATAATTGTAGCGACCAAATGTTTTTGACATTTTGTTTATCACCAAAAATAAAAGTAAAAAAAGCTAAAAAGAAAAACCAAAATACAGAAAACCAAATGTTTACAGTTTGATTACTAGTTACCAAGTAACCAGTTTTTCCTCATCGATAAAAACCAGTAACCAACCCAAATTGATATAAAAACGAAGCTAACATCATCTACCGGTCAATATTAACTAATAGTCTTGATAAGCTTCATAAGGCTTAAAGTTGGGTCATAAAACCCTAATGATCATCAATATTTACAAAGGTAAATGTGTAACAATTGAAGCCATATTGAACCACATATAACAATAAATTAGTTAAATATGAGAGATCATCAAAGTCAACTTTTCCCTCAATCTTGTCTACTTTTATTGATTTAGGATAAAGCCAACTATCATTCTTGTGTCAAATAAAAGAGGATTCAGTTTAGATTCATCTTTCAAACTTATTACCGAATTTTTATATAAATTTCAGATTGTTCCTTGAAAACTGAAACGAAATCTGTTTGGATTTAATTATTGATAGAGATTTTACATGAATTACTTCTTTATCGTGATAATCATGGAGAAAGATGCTCGAAACTGAATCTTGATTCAGCAAAAGATGAAAAGACCAGAAATGAATCCTTCGCTTTTTACCCAGTTTTTGAACAGCTCTATCCATTGTATCTTTGTTTCCTCGAGAAATATCTTTATGAATCTTTTGGTAATCTTCATGATTCAAGAAAATTTGGCATAAAGTGGAATCTACTAAAAGACCAAATGAAGAGTTTAATTACCATTTTACTTTGGATATACATCAGCAAATCAGAGCTGATTCTGTAAATATGGTAAATCTGGAATTATTATTTTACCACCGCTAACTCTTTGGGTTAAACTTCATTTTTTGACTATTGAACAGCTTTCTCAGTTCATCTGCATCGCTTGTACTCTCCAAGTTTTAAAATTTTCATAGTCGTTAGTTAGATCGATTAACAATGTTTTAGGTTAAATCAATAAAATCAATTGGTATACCATGCTAGAGTTATAACGAGCCAAAATCAAGCTGGAAACAGCAAATATCAATAAAGCATAAGTTTCATTCATTTATTTTTTTTATGCATTTATTTTTATCGTTTATCATAGCCCGACTTTATTTTGTTCATTAAACTTTACTAGTTCAACAAAAACTTCAGAACAGTTCCTTACAGTAGTGTTTCAATGTAACTGTTTTATACGATGTATCATTAAAATACTAGTTGAGCTAGCAGTCTCAACTCAACAACATGTATTGCAATGTATTATTTATTTACTCTTAGTTACTGTATTCATCTAGGATTTTCACCAATATGGATTGACTTCAATCAAAGGTCAAAAAAGTGTGCGTAAAACAAACGAAAATTACAGGCCATTATAACATTAGGCCCTTAAAGATGTGAAAAATCTATCAGTATAAAATCAGCAATTAAACTGAATTAATTTAGCAATTTTTTGAATTGCGCGAACTTGAGCATGTGCAGTGCTGGGTCTCTTTCCATTGCTTGTTGTTATGTCAAAGCCCCGAGATTTAATCACTAGTTAATAATAAAACCGTCAATCAGAAATGAAACACTATTATGCTTCCATTCTAGTCTACTTTTTGGTGCAATCAATATAATACTGTTTAAAGATAATGTCTATTGAAATTTTAGATGATTCCTGTTTATTCAGAATATTTCGTGAAATCAATGATAAACAAACTTTGCTTGTCTGCTCACTAGGTAAGTTAAAAATTTATAAAAACTTAAACAGCTGTTGATTGTGATTTCATGTTTTGTATGTCTTATAGTTAATCGAAGATGGTACTCATTAATTTTTCCTAGCTCATTACGGACGAAGAGATTTGGTTATCAAAAAAAGATTGAAACTGAAAGGAAAGGATTGAAGCTTATACACGATGGTGAAATCGTCATTGTCAGTAGTATTAAAATCGAGTCTGACTTTTTTCCTCAACATGGCAGAAAGATCAAACAACTTTGCATTTCAGATTGTACCTTAGACGATTTTAAAAGATTTGTGAGATATCTTCCACGATTAGAACGATTACATATGTCAAGCAGCTCTAGTAAGTTATTCGATTAACATTTTACCTTTTTTGTGCCCATCTTTTTAATCCATTGATTCATACAGGTTCAAAGCCAAGTCAACGTTATGATGGACCTAAACTCGAAAGGCTAGAAATACTTGAAATAAGTACAGAGTCATCTGTGAGGTGTGAACCATACAGGGGGTTAAGTTTGATGGATCGATGTCCACACCTGAAAAGTGCGTTTCATTGTATCAATGGGAGTGACTTTTTTGTTGACACACAAGTGAAAAATTATCATTTAGAGGATTTGGTCATTGAAAATGTAAGCATTTATATCAAAAATACAATCGTAAATAGTTCAAACCTTAGATCTATTATAATATAGAAAATATTTTAAAACTCAAATTACCTTTTTTACAGATGTATAGCTCTGGAACTGTTAATTGGCAAACTTTGAAAAGGATTTTACGAAAATGTCCTAATTTAAAGCACCTGGCTATAAGGCATTCGTGCGACACTGATATTGAAGATGAAAATATACCAGAAATGCTTGAATTATTACCGAAAGTCGTTCTTATTGATTTACGAGTGTCTCCTGGTATTACTGACATATCTGCTGATTATGTAAAGGAATATTGTAAAACTCATAATCGTTCAATATCATTTTATTATACAAATGAACACGAACACGGCATAAAAGCTGATTGGCCTCAATTATTAGATAACATTGGTAGGCGCTGCTTTGGTTTCAGTTTCATGAGGAATTGTTTTCTGAAACCATTCGACGAATTACCTGCATATATGGACCCAACCTTCTTATTGCCTTTACTCAGAGACAATGTCCGCATTAATAAAAAAACCGTGCCTGTAGAACCTGATGTTGATGAAGAGGATTTAGAATTAGGTGGCTTATTCGACTAAGCGGCACTTTTAAAAATTTAATTATGTTATCATACAACATTTTATGAAACAATAATTAAACTTTCGAATTTTGAAATTTACTCTTGAAACTTATAAACTATTTATTTGTTTAATCAAATCTATATATTTAAATGAATTTTTGTATTCTTCCTAATGATGCTTTATATTAAAAAATTATTATTTTTCCATCAAATGACATCTTTTTTAATGAGTCTCAAAGCTGATCAATACGTTAATCGAATCTCTAGCTTTTCTTGATTTTTGGACGGATGAAATTGATTCCTCTAGTGATTAAAAGCTTTCACTGTTTTATCAACTACTGGTTAGGACCTATGGAATCCGTCTAGGATTGAAAGCTATTAATCTTCGACAAACTATTAATAACAACGTTGACATTTATTTTAGTCACAAATTTAACAGTTAATTAAAGACACGATTAACACAATCAGTAAATTTATACAGAAATTGACACGAATGGGCGAAAAACGGGTAAAAATTAATTTCTAAATTAAGACTCTGTTGTCTTGTATAGAAATAAGAATTGAAGCGATTTGCGCGATTTAAAGTTATCTCCGATGAAAAGTTTTGGAGAAAATTGAGGTAAGAGTTGAAACTTCGATAGCCTTTTATTTAACTATGGAACTAGATTTTTTCATAAAACTAATTTAATAAACATAAATTTCAATTACCAACTAGAAAATGCACTTATTTTGATGCATAAAATTTATTGTCTTTTGTAGAACAGATAAGTTCGATTTTCACTTAAAGCGATCGCTTCTTTTGACCCTAGTAGTTAGCTAGATGAAACTTATCATTTGCACATAAAAATTGTTTGTTCATGCCATAGATTTCATCCTTTTTTCAAGTTATCAACAGGTCTCCTGATTTTGGTCATTGGCCTTAAAACTTTGAGTCTCGATATTTCGAGAACAGTATCATCTACAAGAAACATTCTTTCCCCAATTTAATTCTTAACTAATTAATAATTCAGTAAAATTCAATAACATTCCATTAGCGCATTCGGGCCATCATTTTTGGGTTATAAATGAACGATGCAGCAACTCATTCAACAAACAAAACTCATATTAACTCATTTCTTGGTTAATAAACCATTTTTCTGGTTAAACTTGCAAATGCAGATGCAAAGAGTACTGCCAAAGTCTGGAACATTTGAGTTCAGAGTTGAGACATGGTGCGGTTTGTAGGGACATAAAAACTGTATCGATTGGTACTATTAAATAATTCATCCGATGGACAGTTTTCTAGATAATCGAGGTCAAAGTTGAAACTTCGATCGCTTTTTGTTCCGCTATGGAACCAGATTTCTTCACACAACTTGATTCGCTGATGTAACTTTTAATGAAAAACCATGAAATGGTCTTATATAGAGAAAGAACATTTTCTGTTTGTGTAAAACGGATCAAGTTCGATTTTCAGTTAAACCTGTCGCATTCTGTGACCATAACAGTTAGAGACCTGAAAATTATTGCTAGTCCATAAAAATTGTTTGTACACAATATGTAGTCAATCTTTTTTTCAATTTATCAACGATTCTCTTGATTTCGGCCATTGGCCTTAAAACTTTGAGCCTCGATATATCGAGACTGACATCTTCTACAAGCATCTTCTTTCACAAATTTGATCCTTTACTGATTAATAATTCATTAAATCCAATAACGTTCCACTTGCACATTCGGGCTATCATTTTTGGGTTATAAATGAACAGTGAAGCAACTTATCCAACAAACAAACACATATAAACTCATATCTTGCTAAATAAACCAATTTTCTGGTTAAACTTACAAACCTAATTCAAAGAATACTGTCAAAAGCTTGGAACTTTTGAGTTCAGAGTTGAGAATTGGTGGGGTTTATAGAGGCATAAAAACTGTATCGATTGGTACTATTAAATATTCATCCGATGGATATTTTTCTAGAAAATTAAGGCCAAAGTTGAAACTTCGATCGCGTTTTTTTCATTTATGGAAGCAGATTTTTTCACACAACTTGATTCGCTGATGTAGCTTATGATGACCAACCAGAAAATGGTCTCATTTTGAGAAATAACTCTTTCTTTTTCTTTAAAACATACCAAGTTCGATTTTAATTTAAATCTGTCGCATTAAATGGCCATAAGAGTTAGTGAGCCGAAACTTTATATTTATACGTAAAAGTTGTTGTCACACATCATGAATTAAATGCTTTTTTTAATTTATCAATAATTCTCTTAATTTTGGCCATTGAACTTAAAACTTTAAACCTAAATATGTCGAGAATGGTTGCGCCTACGATCATCTTTCTGTGACCAAACATTAAATCTTATTATGGGCCTTAATATGATATGACTAAATACATTTAAAAATGAATATCATTCTAACAATTAAGGTTTGCATTTGAGTAACTGTTTAACTTTATAAATAAAGTGTTAGATCGGACAACATTATTAATACAATACTATAAGTTTCTACGTAGAATTTTGAATGATTTAATATTTCAACATGTCATAACCCATGATGAAATCTAATGTTAGATTAAAGAATGATGGATGTAAGTGAAGTCATTCTCGAAATATCGAGGTGCAAAGTTTTAAGTTTAATAGCCAAAATCAAAAGAAATGTTGATGAATTTAAAAAAGCATTTGTTTCATGATTTGTGCAAACAACTTTTACGTATAAATATTAAGTTTCAGCTGTTTAACTCTAATGGGCATAAAATGCGACAGGTTTAACTAAAAATCGAACTTGATCTATTTTAAAGAAAAAGAAAAAGTTATTTCTCAAAAAAAGACCATTTTCTGGTTGGTCATTAAAAGTTACATCAGCGAATCAAGTTGTGTGAAGAAATCTGGTTCCATAGCGGAACAAAAAGCGATCGAAGTTTCAACTTTGACCTCGATTATCTAGAAAACTGTCCATCGGATGAATTATTTAATAGTACCAATCGATACAGTTTTTATGGCCCTACAAACCACACCAAGTCTCAACTCTGAACTCAAATGTTCCAGACTTTGGCAGCATTCTTTGCATCTGCATTTGCAAGTTTAACCAGAAAAATGGTTTATTAACCAAGAAATAAGTTAAGATGAGTTTTGTTTGTTGAATGAGTTGTTGTACGCACACTTACAGCCCAAATATCATTATTCAAAAGCGCTAATTAAAAGTTATTATTAGCATTGAGCTATCAGTTAGTAAAGGATTGAATTGGTGGAAGATGATGATTGTAAGTGCTACCATACGTCAAATATTGAGGCTAAAAGTTTTAAGACCAATGGTCAAAATCAAGAGAACTGTTGATGAATCGAAAAAAATATTCAATTCATGATGTGTACCAATAACTTTTATCAACGCACAATAAGTTTAAGTTCTCCAACTCTTATGGTCATAAAATGCGACAGGTTTAACTGCAACTCGAACTAATATGTTTTACAGAAAACCAAAAATATTATTTCTCCAAATAGGACCATTTTCTCGTTGGACATCAAAATTTATGTTTATAAAATTAGTTTTATGAAAAAATCTAGTTCCATAGTTAAATAAAAGGCTATCGAAGTTTCAACTTTGACCTAGATTTTCTCGAAAACTTTTCATCGGAGATAACTTTGAATCGCGCAAATCGCTTCAATTCTTATGTTCATACAAGCCAACAGAGTCTGAATTTGAAAGACTTTAATTTTTACCCGTTTTTGACCATTTGTGTCAATTTCTGTATAAATGTGTTAATTGTGTCGTTTTGTTAATATTTTTTCTGTTAATAATAACACCTAAAATAAATGTAAAGTTGTTATAGTTTGTCAAAGATTAATAGCTTTCAATCAAAGACGGATTTCATGGGTCTTAACCAGTAGCTGCTAAGACATTGAAAGCTTTTAAGCATTAGAGAGTTCAATTTCATCCGTCCAAAATCAAGAAAAGCTAGAGATTCGATTGACGTTTAAATCAGCTTTGAGACTCATTAAAAACATTTCATTTGAAGGAAAAACAATGAAATTGAACTCTTCACAAGCCGTTGCAACAAGTGCAATGTTAGCCTTGACAATAACTAAGAAAACATGTTTTTGTGCTGTCAATTTAATTTTATTAATTGTTTAGTCTTGGCGATCTTAATACATTGCTGTTACATGATTTCAAATGTAAAGTTTTGTAAGCCACTGTCGCTATGAATTTTTTGATGAAAAGATTTTGTTTGAAATGAGATTGTCCCAGTCGCATCAATCCATGTGTTTTTCATTCCTTTTTTCTGTCGATAGTTTGCGTTCATTTGAGTTAGCAATTAGCAATTGTGCCATTACTCGATTGTAATCGGGATCTCGACACAAACCAACAACTGTCCAGGATGAAGTAGCCAGTTGCATTTACTCTTCTTGCATGGTTTAGCTTCACGGATCAAATAGCGAACCCACAATGTTGTCTAATGTATAAAACAAGCAAAGAAGTTTTGTAAGTTAAAATAGAGACAAATTTAGCAAAGGCAAACTTACTTTTGGCGATGAGTTAAGTATATTGAAAATGTTGTTGAAAAAATATCGGTTTCCAGACAATATACCATTACCCTGAATTGACTGGTGAGCCCCATTTTCATCAACCAAGAAAGTCCTATCATCTGCACTGACTCCACCACCATAAGGTACCTCAACGTACTTGTCTTTTAACTTTTTGACAAACTTGGCCACAATCACTCTTTCAATAGGAGTTGATAGATTTACAAGTGGAGCTAAAAAAGGAGTCAATGAAGAGTAAGTCTTGGGTTAATCGTGATATAAGAGGTTGATTAACTGAAAATTACTTACTGAAATAGATGGTGAAGTTTGCATTTTCTCCTCGTGTGAATATGCATGAAGAGTTGGTGGATGAAAGGGTACAGGGAACAATATCAACTGAAGTTTTGGTTGATAGCGAGCTTCGACCTTCACCTAAAACCGATCAACAAGAAGATTAGAAAGAGTTTTAAACTTGATAATTTATCAATTCTTACATTGTGTGAATGGAGCTGTGACACAGTTAATGCCCAAAACAGCGGCGAAAATAACGAAAATTTGAATAAACATTTTAGTTTTTACACAAAACAAGAGAAAATATTGAAACAATGAATGTTGCTGAAGCAAAATTGGGCGCAAATAAGAAAGCTATGGAAAGAAAAATGGCTTCTTTAGCTCTCCATAGCGACGTCTCTCTTTAAAGTTCCGAACCAATCACCATTTCATCAAAGTTACAACAAGTTGTATTGTTTCAACTCTTTCAGCTTTAAAATTGTTGAAGGATTGAAGGATCTGTGAACGCTTTCCGCATTTGGCTCTTCTCTCAATCAAACCTCTGATTTGGTTTTATGCATTATTTAGGCTAGTAAAGTTCAAAAATCGATCAATTCAGTCTTCTGTTCATAAGATGCCAAAATGCTTGCCATGAGTTTTCTGGTTTTTGTTTTATGATCAACGTTTCGACTTCAATCAAACTCACTTGGATTAAGATTCTGAAAACCTTAATTAACCTAGAGACTTTGGGACAAGTTTTCTCATTGACTTAGAGCCATAACAAATCATCAAAACTAGACGGGTTATTATTAATGGATTTAGGTGTTTTTGATGAAGGTTTAGTGCAAGGTTAAGTCAGTCAAAAGGAAATACTAAACCAGACTAACAACAAACAGTTCAGGGCTAATATAATTGAAACTGTCTAAAAGTATCCTTTGAGACTAATTAAAATGGGATGCGTAAACGAAATGATTAGAATATTAATTTGGTTAAGTTAAGTAGTAAAAGATATTAAATATTTACATATTTACAACTATTAGCGACCATATTAATCGCTTACTAATTATACTGAACAAGTGACAAACATGATTCATCTTCTAGTTATATTGTTATTAACTATTGGTCAACCGAAAAACGTAGAGAGCGCTTGTGATGGCAACTGTAAAACCAAGACATACCGTCTCTCGTCAGAATTAAACCCAAATTGTACGAATAATTGCCCGTATGAATCGACAATACGAGTATTTGGTAATGATTTCAATGAGCGTCTCAATTTAACTGTAGTTGGACGCAATGTAGAAGAGACAGAAGCACTTACACTTTCCTTACAATTCATAATTGGATCCACGAAAAATTACTACATTTGCTTCAAGTTTACCTCAAATCAAACGGCAGCCGTTATCAGTAGATTCGGTCTAATCAGACCTCTCGGATTGTCTTTTTACAGTAAAATGGACAAGTCAATACATTGTAGTTGGAACATGACCCGAAATCAGCGCGATAATTGGCCTCTCGCTGGTGCTGAAGCAGCTGAATTGACTAAGAATCTAAATTATAATATAACCTTCAGCCACAACTCAACTGATGTTGTGGTCGATGTGAACCCAAGAGGATTACCAATCTACGCGAGACAATATTTAACATGCTGTGGCTATTCATTACTTGGAGACAATAAATACTCTTTGGCCGCAAAGGCAAATCATAATTCAACCGATTTCTTGTTTCAATTTCTAGAAGGAGGACCGAAACCTTACAAGATAGAGCTGAATTTAAATGACAATATTAATATTACCACCGTTTGCAATTTTAATACGAGTAGCATCACTGGTTTTCTTACGCTTAAAGGAAAGGCTAACTCTATTGGTCAATATGGATGGTTCCATGGCAGAATTACTCATAATTATTGTCGATGGGTCATACCAAAAACCGTTAACTACTACTCTGGAAAAGTCGATGTTAGCACGAAATCATTTGGTTTCAAAATTATTGCAGATAATGCTGTTGTTTACAGTAAAGTTGATGTTAATGGAACTTCTTACCTTTCCTATGCTTCCAATCCTTCCAGTTCATTCTTAATCATCATGTCATTGATAATGATGAGTTATCTCTTGATTTAGAATCAATAATTGTACCAAATTCAGTTTTTTTCATCCAATAAATGAAGGTACAAAGCTAAGTGCATTTAAGATTTTAATTTTTCAAATCATTGAAATCGATCAAATTTTATCAGAAAATTCAATTCTATATCAGAAATCTGCATCACCAACTGACAAAATTCAAACTTGAAACTCGAATGATAATGATAATTAAGATGATGAATTTTGTCAGCCAGATTGTCCACCAATTTAATCCTACAAATACACAACATCCATCATTTCCAAAATAAACTCCTAACAATTGGAAAGCTAATACTGGCCATAACCTAATAGCTATGATCAATTTGATGGGAAATGATAAATGGAGTTAAATGGTGGGGAAGGTCCAGTCGGAATCCAAGTTACTAGTTAAATCGCTCATCAATAGCTCCATCCGTAACAATTGTCAAGGTACATTGGAAGGTCATAAGTTGAGGCGACGTCTTAATCAATGGTTACAAAGCCATAATGGATCAGCCATTTGGTTGTTGCATTTGAAGTACGTTAATAGTAACAATGGTGAATGGTTATATGAAAACAAAGCGAGATAATGTACTCGTAATATTACGATTACTGTGATGATAAGAAATCCTACTTCTTCCTGATCAGGTAGATTCATCAGGTAATGTTGACAATTATCCGTTGCTTTGTTTTTATCCTGTAAAGTAAAAAAACAGTGATAGTGATTAAAACATGATCGACCAATTTTTGCATCACGGAAATGATTGCTGATAAATGTTGGAGTCAATTGTTTAAATCAGTCTGAAAAAATGCGGAAAAATTCCACCACCAATTAATAAACATAAGTTGAATGAATAATATTAAAGTTCAATGTTATTCACAATTGAAATTCAAGTCGTTCTTGTTTTTTAAAAATCCTGCGCTTTCTTTTACTTTTAGCTGCTGACATCTATTGTAAAGTTTATTAGTTTATTCGAAAACATTATTTTTTTTTTGCTTTCATTTCTTCTTAAACTCTTTTCACCTGATTTGTGTTCTTATCACTATCATTATCATTATCGTTTACATTTCATTCTCTTTTCAAATTGTTCTTTGTTAGAGTAACCGTCCAAACATTCTTGAAATATCTATCCATGGTAAACTAGATTCTGAATCAATGGCGAGTCTCCATGTTTATAGATTTGGTGAAGATTTCCGAATCGAGAAAACATCAACATCAAGTCAACTTTCATTTTCATTATCAGAACAAGATCGTCACCATCACCATCAACATCAACAATATTATTTCAATTGCTCCAATCACTACCATCATCATCACCAACTACTAAATCAACGAAACTATTAACACCAAGTTTTGTATTAGTTAATATTGTAAAACAATGCTGCTAGTCAAGTTTATCCTTATCTAAGATATATAACATACTAACAATAATAATAGTGATAAAGGTAATAAATTTATTATTATTATTTTTATTCCAATTATTATTATTGTATTAGCATAATCGTGATAACATTAAAAGTGATAAACGAGATTGCGGTAATTTAGGTATCAACTTATTAGGTATGAGTGATCAAGGTGAGATTAATCATTGTTCTAGTGCAACCAGTAGACTTCTGTCTGAGTTATTAACTTCTTTACCAATTGAACAACCGACATCAACCGAGACGGGAAACAACATGGTTTTAACATCACAACCTCCAACATCTTCAAACTCTCCACACATACCATGTACACCTGCAATGGCCTCCTTAACGACAGCGTCTAACGTAAAAAGTAAAATATTGAATAATAGCAATGACATGGGGCCGATCAATGTGAAAAAGCAACCCTCGCCATCAACTCCATCCACAGCTATCGACTTTTTCACCTTCAAATGGTTATTCAAGAAAAGAACCGTCCCCTTTCTTAAAAAATCGTCTTCATCCATTTTTCCTGAAGCCTCAGAAACAGGTCACCATCTTTTGACCTCTTCTAATAGTGGAGGAATGAGCACACCAGATGGAAATGGTCTTGGTGGAGCTCGATCCAATAGTCGATCAGCTGGTTCTAGATTAGATTGTCAAAGTATCCCGGGTACTGCTAAACCAAGTAAAATTTGCAATGTGACTCCTGTAATTTCTCGCCTAGCAGAAGAATCGACTCTTAAATCAAATTTAAGAATGAAACTATCCTACAGTTTTGGGGACATTGATGAATTTAGTAAATGGTCAAACACTGACAATGCGGAACAACAGCCATTAAATTTTGACTCTACATTAAACGATGACCATCAATATTTTCATCATTCAAACAAATCTCGTTTAGTTTCTGTTGGTTGAAAATATCAACATTACTTGATTTATCATAACTTAAACTAACCTTTCTATCTATCTAAATGTTCAATTTGACTTATTAGTCATGATTTACCTTTAATCTAAATTCATTTCAATTTTTGACTTTTTTCACTTTTTCTCGTTTCATCTTCCAACTTCACCAATAATGACTCTGACTAACATTCAACACTTTATTCACTCATAGTTCATCATCATGAACTTAATGATTAATAATTAGTTTTGACCTGATAAGTCATTTCACTGATAACTATGAAAAACCCTTATTTTTACCTTTTCCCGTACATTTCACCACATGAAGCTACTGAATAAGGAACCTCTGATATTCCTTAATATTTCTACATATCATTAGCTTCCTCTTGTTGAGAC